>NC_137153.1:30990670-32462670 GCF_951394435.1 Stenella coeruleoalba | reverse complement strand
TTTCTCTTTCTGATTTTTTGTTGGTGGTGTGTAGGAATGCCAGAGATTTCTGTGCATTAATTTTGTATCCTGCAACTTTATCAATCTCATTGATTAGTTCTAGTAGTTTCCTGGTGGTATCTTTAGGATTTTCTATGTATAGCATCATGTCATCAGCAAATAGTGACGGTTTTAATCCTTATTTTTCCAATTTGTATTCCTTTTCTTTCTTTTTTTTCTCTGATTGCCATGGCTAGGACTTCCAAAACTATGTTGAATAAGAGTGGCGAGAGTGGACATCCTTCTCTTGTTCTTGATCCTAGTGGAAATGCTTTCAGTTTTTCACCATTGAGTATGATGCTTGCTGTGGGTTTGTCATATATGGACTTTATTATGTTGAGGTAGGTTCCCTCTATGCCCACTTTCTGGAGGGTTTTTATAATAAATTGGTGTTGAATTTTGTCAGAAGTTTTTTCTGCATCTACTGAGATGATCATATTGTTTTTATTCCTTAAATTGTTAATGTGGTGTATCACATTGATTGATTTGCATATATTGAAGAATCCTTGCATCCCTGGGATAAATTCCACTTGATCATGGTGTGTGATCCTTTTAATGTGCTATTGGATGCTGTTTGCTAGTGTTTTGTTCAGGATTTTTACATCTCTGTTCATCAGTGATATTGGCCTGTAGTTTTCATTTTTTGTGATACCTTTTTCTGGTTTTGGTATCAGGGTGCTGGTGGCTTCGTACAATGAATTTGGGAGTGTTTCTCCCTCCGCAATTTTTTAGAAGAGTTTGAGAAGGATTGGTGTTTGCTCTTCTCTAAATGTGCTCTTCTCTAAATGCTTGATAGAATTCGCCTGAGAAGCCATCTTGTCCTGGACATTTTTTTGTTGGAAGATTTTTAATTATGGTTTCAATTTCATTACTTGTGATAGGTCTGTTCATATTTTCTAATTCTTCTGGGTTCAGTCTTGGAAAATTGTACCTTTCAAAGAATTTGTCCATTTCTTCATGGTTGTCCATTTTATTGGCATATGGTTGTTTGTAGTAGTCTCTTATAATCCTTTGTATTTCTGCAGTGTCTGTTGTGATTTCTCCTTTTTCATTTCTAATTTTATTGATTTGTGTCCTCTCCCTCTTTTTCTTGATGATTCTGTCTAAGGGTTTATCAATTTTGTTTATCTTCTCAAAGAACCAGTTTTTAGTTTTATTGATCTTTGCTATTGTTTTCTTCATTTCTATTTCATTTATTTCTGCTCTGATCTTTATGATTTCTTTCCTTCCTCTGACTTTGGGTTTTCTTTGCTCTTCTTTCTTTAGTTGTCTTAAAAGTAACATTAGATTGTTTATGTGAGATTTTTCTTGTTTCTTGAGGTGAGATTGAATTGCTGTAAACTTCCCTCTTAGAACTGCTTTTGCTGTGATGCATAGGTTTTGGGTCATTGTGTTTTCATTGTCATTTGTTTCTATGTATTTTTTATTTCTTCTTTGATTTCTTCAGTGATCTCTTGGTTATTTAGGAGCGCACTGTTTAACTTCCATTTTTTTTGTGTTTTTTTACAGGTTTTTTCCTGTAATTGATTTCCAATCTCATAGTGTTGTGATCAGAAAAAAATGCTTAATAGGTTTCAATTTTCTTAAATTTACCGAGGCTTGATTTGTGACCCAAGATGTGATCTGTCCTGGAGAATGTTCCATCAGTACTTGAGAATAAAGTGTATTCCATCACTTTTGGGTGGAATGTTCTATAAATATCAATTAGCTCTATGTGGTCTATTATGTCATTTAAAGTTTGTGTTTCCTTATTAATTTTCTGTCTGGATAATCTGTCCATTGGTGTAAGTGAGGTGTTAAAGTCCCCTACTATTCTTTTTTTACTGTCGATTTTTCCTTTCATGGTGGTTAGCATTTGCCTTACGTATTGAAGTGCTCCTATGTTGGGTGCATAAACATTTATAATTGTTATATCTTCTTTTTGGACTGATCCTTTGATTATTATGTAATGTCCCTCTTTATCTCTTGTAACAGTCTTTATTTTAAAGTCTATTTTATCTGATACAAGTATTGCTACTCCAGCTTTCTTTTGATTTCCATTTGCATGGAATATCTATTTCCATCCCTTCACTTTCAGTCTGTATGTGTCCCTAGGACTGAATTGGGTCTCTTGTAGACAGCATATATATGGGTCTTTTTTTGTATCCATTCAGCCAGTCTGTGTCCTTTGGTTGCGGCATTTAGTTTATTTACTTTCAAGGTTATTATCGATATGTATGTTCCTATTACCATTTTCTTCATTGTTTTCGGTTTGTTTTTGTGGGTCTTTTTCTTCTCTTTGTGTTTCCTGCTTAGGGAAGTTTCTTTAGCATTTGTTGTAAACTGTTTTCATGGTGCTGAATTCTCTTAGCTTTGGTTTGTCTGAGAAGCTTTTGACTTCTCCATCAAACCTGAATTAAATCCTTGCTGGGTACAGTAATCTTGGTTGTAGGTTTTTTTCTTTCATCACTTTAAGTATATCCTGCCACTCCCTTCTAGCTTGCAGGGTTTCCACTGAAAAATCAGCTGATAACCTTACGGGGATTTCTTTGTATATTATTTTTTTGTTTTTCTCTTGCTGTTTTTAATATTTTTCTTTCCATTTAATTTTTGTTAATTTGATGAATATGTGTACTGGTGTATTTTTCCTAGGTTTTATCCTGTATTGGGACTCTCTGTGCTTCCCGGATTTGGCTGACTCTTTCCTTTCCCATGTTAAGGAAGTTTTCCACTATAATCTCTTCAAATATTTTCTCAGACCATTTGTTTTTCTCTTCTTCTTCTGGGACGCCTATAATTTGAATGTTGGTGCATTTAGTATTGTCCCAGTGGCCTCTGAGATTGTCTTCAATTCTTTTCATTCTTTTTTTCTCTTCTTTATTTTTCTCCTCAGCAGTTATTTCCACCATTTTGCCTTCCAGCTCACTTATTCATTCTTCTGCTTCCACTATTCTTTTACTGATTCCTTCTAGTGTATTTTTCATTTCAGTTATTGTGTTGTTCATCTCTGTTTGTTTGTTCTTTAGTTCTTCTAGGTCTTTGTTAAACACTTCTTGTATTTTCTCAATCCGTGCTTCCATTCTATTTCTGAGATTCTGAATCATCTTTGCTATCATTACTCTGAATTCTTTTTCAGGTAGATTGCCTATTTCCTTTTCATTTACTTGGTCTTGTAGGTTTTTACCTTGCTCCTTCAACTGTGACATATTTTTTTGCCATCTCATTTTTTTTTTTAATGAGTAGGTTGTGTTCCTGTTTTACTGGTTGCTTGGCCCGAGGCTTCCAACACTAGAGTTTGTAGGCTATTGAGTAGAGATGGTCTTTGTGCTGAGACGAGGACCTCTGGGAGACCTCACTCTGAAGAATATTCCCTGGAGTCTGAGGTTCTCTGTTAGTCCAGTGGTTCAGACTCGGAGCTCCCATTGCAAGAGCTTCCGCCCGACCCCAAGGTCATGAATCAAGATCCCACAAGCCATGTGGGGCAGCAAAAAAAAAGAAAAAAAAAAACAGTAACAAAGTAAAAATAAAATTAGACTAGGAAACTAACAGATTTATTAGAAAGAATGTAAAAATAAAAATATATATGAATCAACAACTGGAGTGTACATCAGTACCCTATAGTAAAAAAGAGGAGGAGGGAAAAGGAAAAAAAAAAAGGTGGGGGAGGGAAGGCCTTGGCTGTGGAGAGCGAGGCCTAAGCAAGGGTGAGGTTTGGGTGGTGTATGGGACCAATGCTCAGGACCCACAGGGCTGGAAAACGTCCTGAGGGCTGTGGGGGATGGGGCTTATACTCAAGGAACAGTAGGAACCCAGGCGTGCCACCCACCCCTGGTCTCAGAGGGTAGGGGACCTCACCTGGGAGCCCAGCAGGGGCAGAGCAAATGCCCTCCTCTCCTCTCCTGCTCCTCTGGTCTGGGGTCTGGGAGGATCCCTCCTGCCTGCCTCTCTGATCTCCCAGGCCTCTCTCCTATGTCCCCAGGGCCAATACGGTAGGGGGAAAAGAGGGCCTTGGAGGGCAGGGAACCAGCCTGGGAGCTCAGCAGGCTCCCTGTGCCCAAGTGAGTAGGGTAATCACCCTCTGCTCCTCTCCTGATCCTCCTGGATGGCCCCTCCTATCTGCCACTCCTGATCTCCCCAGCCTCCCTTCTATGTCCCCAGGACCCATGCGGCCTGGATGGGGCTTTGAGGGGAGGGGGAATTGGCTTGGGAACTCAGCAAGCTCCCCAGCCCAAGGGACACCAATGCTGTCTGGGCTCCACTTCTCCCCCATCAGTCTGCCTACATCCTACTCGTTCACTCTGAGGTTCCTCCTGTCTCCTTGGGGGTCAGAGTCCCCTACCAGTGGCTGGCAGGCACCCTAGTTGTGGGGAGAAGCTAACTCTGTGTGTTCCCACACCACCATCTTGACTCCTCCCCTGTGCTTGAGTTTTGAGGTACATAATTTACTTTGATATTTATAAGAAATCTAAAAACTCAGCTTTTATTTTCCTATTTACACAAACTTTCAGAAATATGTGTTTTAACTTCAAAATATTTTATCACATTTTGTTATAATTACTAGTTTTATAACATTGTGGTAAGAAAATGTGATGTAAACCCTTATAATTTATCTGTTTTCAAGTGTGTTGCGATTTATTTTAAAATGTCCAAAGTATGTTGGAAAAATAGGAGACAGAAAGTGGATAGAGTGAGAACATAGTTACATAGAAAGAACAGTCTACAGTTTAGTAGTTAAATGACCTCAATTTCCTTTTTCTATTATCTTCCTGTTATGTTGAAATTTTTTCCTTTTACATACTATCATTGATTTCTTATTAACTTCTTTTTTACCTTCTTATCATTTTTTTCTAACACTCAATGGTTTCAGACTAATCATATCCCTAATTTGGACTGGTATATTTGTAAATATCAATTGACATTTCTTTCATTCTTCATCACTTTTTAAATAGTTTTTGTATATAAGTTTTTTTTTAACATTTTTATCAAACATTTGGGTAATTTGTTTCTCTCTGTGTACATGTAGTTATTGCATCTTTAAAACTCAGACTTTATACTTTGCTTTTGATTCAGGAATTTAACCCAAAAAAGGATTATTGCTGTGACATTTATAATCAGATTAATGTTTCTTGTTGTCTTAGGGCCTCTAGTGTGGCTGTAATTTTTAGATTTTGTTTTTTACTTTCTTAGCAGTATTTTTTAATCTCACCTAAACCCATTTTTGCCTCATTATTCCTTTCTCATTCCAGCCTGTTCTTCCCATCTAATTAGTTATTGCTGTTTTATAGACATTATGTATTTTTATGTGATTATGACAACAAAAGTTTTCCTGAAATTCCTCCTAGGTCATTGAGTGTTTTTTTGACACATATGTACTGGGCTCTTATTTTCCAAAAATGATTCTAGGTCTTGGGGACTGATCAACTAGCAAGAAAAACTTGAGTTCTTACACTTGGGGAACTTGAATCTGACAGGGGCAAGGGGGGCAATCAATAAAATATTTGGAAAATAAAAGAATAAACATAGTAGATAAAAATTCATGTTATGAAAAAAATCTAACAGACCAAGAATTTTCATAGTACATTGGGGCAGTTGATGTGGAGTGGTCAGGTGTGGCCTCTGTGAGGAATGAAATTGAAGGAGTAAGCCAGGCGATTATGTGGGGAAAGCCATTTCCAGACAAAGAAATATCCTGTGCAAAAGACTTAAGTCAGCTCTAGTATAAAATACATCCTCTCACCTTTGGAAAAATATTACTTTCATGTACATTTGCATCTTTACACTCTCAAAGTATCATTATTTATTTTAATACAGTCTTTGCTCCAATTATCACAAACAAATGTAGAAATGCATTATCTCTTCTTTGGATGAACTTAATCTGGATACTTTATCAGAATATTTTAAGGTATATCATGAACTACAATTTGTTAATATAAAACTTAAAGAGCCAGTTAAAAAATATGAAGTTGATTTTTTATCATTAATTTAGAACAATTTTACATGCTTCCAATTAATTTAGAGATTACCAAAAAAGGGGCATTTAAAAAGCATTTGATCTTCAGAAAACCTTTACTAAGTAATTATAAGCTCTTAAGATCACTTTCCTTTAGGGCTTCCCTGGTGGCACAGTGGTTGAGAGTCCGCCTGCCGATGCAGGGAACACGGGTTCGTGCCACGGTCTGGGAAGATCCCACATGCCGCGGAGTGGCTAGGACCGTGAGCCATGGCCACTGAGCCTGTGCTCCACAACGGGAGAAGCTGCAACAGTGAGAGGCCTGCGTACCGCCAAAAAAAAAAAAAAAAAAATCACTCCTTTGAAAAGGAAAGCATGTGTTCTTTTGTGTAATCCATCTTAAACTTTAAAGTTTTTCATTCTGGGCAAAAGAAGTTTGCTCAATATTTTCCAAAATAAATATTTCTAGATGCACAGTAAGTTAGTAAAAGACGAATATTTGAGCTATGTAAATTTTGAAAATTTTAGTGGATTATGTTTGTCACTAATTTCTAGTACTGAATCCTCTCACTAGATCTTTTTAGAACTTATTTAGTTTTTTGCTGTTGTTGTTTCTTTTTTTTTTTTTTTGCATATTACCTTTATTTTGCAGAAAATGTTTTGCTCATTGTCTTTGTCTTTTTCTTTTTTCAGAAGAAAAATATTGCCATTGTATGTTTAACAATACAAGAGGCAATTACATATGCTCAAAATAAACACATTCTATTGGGCAGAACAGTGAAATTTCCATTGCAGTTAAAGTCTGTTGTCCTCAACTATGAATTTATTATTTTGTCCCTAACAGCTTAACTATAAGTATGATAGCTGTCACAAAAGGGACCTGAAAACTACTCTGAAGAAACAAGGGATGCAATTGAAAGTATGCTTTTTATTTCACTAAATAAGACGAGTTGAGTTTATTAATTCTAGTGTGTCAAATCTTCTATATTCTGTAAGAGACACAAAAAAATAAGTTTCTGGATCTTAGCAAACAAAATTTTATTATGATCAAGTAATGGTGATTTAATAGTCCAACTGAGTTTTGTTTCCATACTTAAATTCATCTGTAGCATATAAACGCAACATAGGACAACACTTGTGTTGCAGATGATGGGTGGGGTTATTTTTTTGATGAACAACAGGACATATATTCCTTCTCATATTTTAAAGTGAAGTTAATAAGATTTTTTTTTCTTTCTTGACCTATGAGACTGTCATTTTGTACCTAGATCAAATCCTGAGTAAAACTGGTAGACATAAAAAAAAAATAGTGTATATTTTAAGGAAAGGCTTTGGTTTACATGGAAGGTGGTGACAGGGATATCCATGAGGTTATGAGGCCAAGGTGTGATATTGGCTGTCAGGAATATCTGTGGCCACGACATGGTTCTTATAGAGTGAGAATCCTGAGGAGAAGGGACCTGAGATTATTTGGGTAAGATAGTGTTCACTGGGAAGGTCTGGACTCCCAGCCCATTAGGTAGCTATGCTGTCTGAGACCCTGGTGTGAAGGTGCTCTGCTAGCTGACCACAGGTTGGGGTACTGATGCAGTCCTGTTGTGCTCAGGAGTAACATGATAGTATGTACACACATGCTGAGGCTGGGCTAAGTTCATGGGATCAGATCATGGACAACTTGCAAATGAATTGTCAGAATAGGTTGGAGAATTTTTCCAATGAGTGTATGGGCTAAGTATGAGCTTGTCCAAGTGAGGAGGAGTCCTAGGCACGGCTTTGAGGACAGGGACAGGGATGTGTGAACTGTGGTTCCTCAGCATAGAGCATTTTTCACAGCCATGGGTGGAGAAAAGTGAGACAGGACCTCCAAACTGAGGATGGGGGTTGACAGCAGGTAGAAGGAACTGAGTCCAGGGATAAGCTACTTCCATTAGTAATACCCAGGTTGCTGTTTGTCTCTGGGTTCTTCCATCTTATCTTTGTGATCCCTGCTTCTTTTTGCATCACAGCAAGCCCTTGCAAATCAGTTTTATGTAGTTTTAAGAGCTGTAATCTCTTTCTGGTAAGCCTTGACAGATATGCATTGAGTCTTGAGAATGCCGTGGCTGGTAGTCATCCCTTGTAGACCCTCAACTCA
Source organism: Stenella coeruleoalba (assembly GCF_951394435.1). Taxonomy (NCBI): domain Eukaryota; kingdom Metazoa; phylum Chordata; class Mammalia; order Artiodactyla; family Delphinidae; genus Stenella; species Stenella coeruleoalba. The sequence goes on along the minus strand of NC_137153.1, from coordinate 32,454,568 downwards.
TACTATATGAATTTAGAGCTTTTATTTATGTAAGGAGTTCAATATGCACATATGAATTGGACTGACCCCCCAGGCACCCACTCTCTGTTCACACACTTCCAGAAGTGGTTGCTCTCCATCACAAAATCCAAGATAAAACAACACATGGTGTTCGGGTCCAGGCCAGACATACTCAATTTCAGCACTGGGAACATCCTCCTGCTGTTATTGGTGACCATCACCTGGTTGGTGAGCTCTCTGAAGTACAGCCATATCTAACTTTTCTTGGTTGACACTGGGGTCACCCTTCTCCCTGCCAGCCTGTAGCTCTCACTTCAAGGAGAGGAGCTCAGCTGGTGGTCCACTCTATTGCAGGCTATTCTACAAGTTCCGGACACCAAGGGAGATTGTCCTCTTGCTGACCCTTCTTCATGGCCCTCCAACCCAGACTTACTTACCCAAGAGCCATATTTAACTCCTTTCAACAGCCACTCTTCCAAGAAAAGGAGCAGCAAAGGTCCACAGTTCCCAGGCAGAGACCTGTGAGGAGAAGACTTGAAGGTAGGGGAGGGGCAGAGGGGTGAAGATAGAGGATATTCCCCTTGAACTCCTGCAAGGCATGACTAAAGTAGCTCTTTGTGGCATTGGATTTGCTTTAAACAATTAAAAATCAGACTATTGACTAGCACACAAATATTTATAAAATATACAAATAAAACTATTGATATCTTTGAAGCCCATTTTTAAACAAAAGGAACATTTTTAAATGTGCCAGGATATAAATTATGGGTACCTCAGGATTATTATAACTTTTCTATAACATTTTATTAGATCTTTATGGTGTTTTTAAAAATGTTGGCCACTGATATTTGAAATTTGATAGGTATTTATAAAGTTTCCTCAAAGGATTCTTATGACAGCTAAAATTTTTGCCTATTTAGACAGACACTTTTGGCTGGCTACTCGGTAAAGTACCACATGCTGTGATTATTACGTTTTGTGCTTTCCAAGTCAACACCCAGATGCCTGTGAACCTGACCTGCACAGAGTAGTTATTTTGGTTCTTTAAACTGCCTGCCAAACTGTTGCAGTAGCTTTTTCATATGGGCAGATGGCCACTTCAGAACAAATCAAAATATAATATTTGGTCTCTGAACTTACTTTTGAATTCAAATCTTTGAGGATGAATGCTAACTCAGATTGAATTTTGGGTTTGACTAATTGTTTTGATGTTCTTAGGCAGTTTTCATGAAACATATTTGATCAAATAACTTAACATGGACTTCACCTCTTATTAGTTGTATAATGTCCCTTCTGGTGTGTTAAATGCAATAAAAATTTGAGCATATATACTAATATGTAGCTCCTACCCAGCATATGATGAACAAAATATGTATTAACAAGAGACATCAATCCATTTCTGAGGTTATGCACGTAGTTTACTGCTGAAATGCGGTAAAACTTTAAAATTTGTAATTTCTGGTCAGAGTTTATGAGAAACATGAATATGAGCAAGATAGGTAAATTTAGTGTTTTTTTAACAAGGTAGGTATGGCACAGACTTCAAACTATAACACAGATTTCAAGCAAACAAGGGTAATTACATTGATTTAAGCAGTTCTTTCCCATTTATTCATATATTTTTTTGTCTTAATTCAGACCTAGCTTAATTCACCCCTCCCTCCCTCCTTTCCTCCCTCTCTCCCTTCCTTCCTTCCTTCCTTCCTTCCTTCCTTCCTTCCTTCCTTCCTTCCTTCCATCTTTCCTTCCCTTTCTTCTGTTCTGCCTTTCTTTCTCCTATCTCTTTAAACTGCAGTCCTGAGTAAAATGGATGGTTTCAGATTAACCTAATTAATTACAACTAAATAGCCACTTATGTCATTAACCCAGGATACTTCCCTGGGCTACTCAGATCCAAATGTAGATTTCATATTTTCAATGGAACAATGTTTGTTAGAAAATATATTTCATATTATAATCTTTATAATGAGAAAAATGCTAATTAAAACCAAAACCATTAGTCACCTGTAAGATTCGAAATATATGAAAAGTTTGATAACACTCTGTTGGTGAGGCTAAGGAGGAAAAAGCAGTCTAATATTTTGTTTTTCAAAATGTAAAATGGGACAACATCCATGGAGAAGATTTTATCAATATCTAACAAAATCATAGCTGTATTTGGCCTTTGATCTATCAATCCCTCTTCCAGGAATCTGTTCCAAAGATCCAAAAGTACACTGACATTAGTTTGAAATGACATGTATCAAATGTTCTTCAATGTAACATTATTGGTACTAGTAACAAAATTGAAATCACCCCCAAAATCCAAAATTCTAACACCAAAATCCAACAGTTATATAAACTGCAATATATCTACACAGTGGATTACTATGTACTTGCGCAAAGCAGTTGGGAAGATCTCTACAAAATGGAGTAAATGGATTATATATTGTATATTTTGGAGTATAAATTGTTAAGTGATAAAAGGAAGTTGCAGAAAACTGTGTATAGTATGTCACCTTTTGTGTAAGAAACCCTCCCTTCCTTCCTTCCTTCTTTCCATCCTTTCTTCCACCCCTTTCTCTCTCTTTCATCTCTGTTTCTTTTCTTTATTATTTCACAGTTTGTGCTTTTCTTTTTATATTTGCAAAAATAAATAAGGGAAGGAGAGAAGAAAAACTCATAAAAATTGTTCCCTATAAGGTAACTGTCCCTCCATTCTGAAAAGTGAGATGTTGAAATCATCTACTATTATTGCACTTCTGTCTATTTTTCTAGTCAATTCTGTCAGCGTTTGTTTTATATATTTAGGTGCTCTGATGTTGCATGAATATATATTTGTAATTGTTATATCTTCCTAGTGATTTGACCTTTTATCGTTATATAATGTCCTACTTTGTTTTTGTGATAGTTTTTTGTTCAAATTGACAATAAATTTTAAGCATAATTAACTGTCGTTAGCACAAATTCATGAACTGTATCTTCATTTTTCTCATTTTTTGAAACCTTATATTTATAATCATAGTTATTTATATTTGATAAATAAAATTATTTATAAAGAATTCAAGTTATAAGTAAATGGAAATGTATCATTCAATTTTTGTTTTCTTGCTAGTGGAGGACATTAAGCAAAACTAAGATTTTTAATTCATAAATATGGTAATAAAATTGAACATGTATTTAAAGTATTGAAATAGTATAACTGAAGAATAAAAGAAACATTATAATAAATGCTTTATTATCATTAATGTTAAATTCTTTTGATTACTGATTTTAATTGAAGATTTTAAAAATACACTATAAAAAATAAAAATACATTATAAATATATTTGCATTATAAATCTATATTTAAAACTTGTAAATGTTGATAGAACTAATTGTCCTGTTGAATAATGGAACAGAGTTCCTCATCTAATTATTTAATTTTTATGATCCTTGTGAAATAACAGTTAACTATTTGAAATGTGCTATTCATTTTTGTATGTGTTTTACAGAAAGAAATTGTATTCTGTCATAGCTTACATTTCTAAATTCAAAAAGGCAAATATTTCAAGACCTTTATTATCTTGGTCATTTTGACACATTTAAAAATCATCCAATTTTAACAAAGATGTCCTTACCAGGAAATGGTAAGTTCTACTGACAAGTTAAAACAAATGACCAATTATTATTTTTAATTATATTTGTTGCTGGGAAAAAGAAATTGTAGAAAACTAGTCAGAGAAGAAGGATTATATCCTTTAATTTGTAATAAATTTATTTGTAAAGATGGGTGATGTGATGCCTAGCTGTGAAAATAAGTAACATGACAAGTAAATATTAAAGCCATGGAAGTGATCTAAAAATACCTGGATAATTATTGCAGATTATATAAATGTGGGTTTCTGGGGTAGGATTGGAGGTACCAGCCACTTTCCACTGGAAACAAAGCTTCAGTGACTTATATTCTATTGCCAGAAGAACTGGGGAATTTAAACATAGAAATAGAGTAATTGGATGATTTATTTCATAAGCATATATTTTTAAATGTTGCTGATGACTTTTCTTGAAAGTAAAGCCAGAAGGATTTTAAGATTCTTAACTGTAAATATTAGAAATGATTATTATAATACTTTCCATGATAAAATTATTTGAAACTTACTCTTGTATATTCCCAATGAAAGGTGATTCTTATTTTTTATTGTGGCTAATTTAATGAAATAATATTTTATACAAAACACAATTTTCCTAACTTGGAAATTATAATTAATTAAATTAAGAACACATTTGAGTTTTGAGTGTTGTCATTTAGACTGTGGGCATTATCAGGGCACAATAATCCACTTGGTGAAAATTTAGTCTAGTTGAAGGCCAATTATTTTACTTCCTAGTAATTCACATGATATGTCCTTGCAAATAGAAGCAACCGCTAGCCAAGTAACTAGGGAGAAACAAAGCGCCTTGGGTGGGTGATATTTCAAATTCAACAGTATAAAGCAAAGAAAAATAACACATTTTAACACATAAAAAATGCTAGAAAAAATGTTTACATGCATGATTCTAGTTTGGTAATTGCTTCTATTCTAAATTTTTTCATATCAATTCAACCATAAGCACCTTCCTATCATATAAATCACTATCACTTATAAGTAAGTAGGGTTGTAGTTTTAAAGTATTTGGTTTTATCAAGTAATATATGCTCATTAAAAAAATCACATGTTAAAGAATGTTTTATATTAAATGTCAACAGAGTCAGATCACTTCTTCACTTCTAAGTCTACTCTCCAGACAAGTTCTTCACAATTGCTTATATTTTGGTTATTTCCCTTCTCAAACAATATATATTTTCTGAATTTATTAATATCAGATAACATTTATTATTCCCCCAATATCAAATATAAATATTTAACTCACTCAGGTCCTCTTCTCCAACTGTTTTAGTCAATTATGTTATTGTTTTGGTTTTTCTGTCAATTATCTTTAGTATAAACAATGTAATTAAACTCAATCATTTTTCTATAGTCCTTTAATTCAGTTTTCATACTTTATATGACAATTTTAATGCCCTTGTTTCTCTACCCAATTTTCTTCACAATCTGCTTTGTGTAAGTTACATTTTTATCATAGCTCTTGGATTTTCATTCCATCCTTAAACATAGCATCTTCTTTCTGTGGCCTGAAGATCGACTCAAAATTGAAAGTAAATAAACAATATTTTCATCATTATGGTTGCAAACATATTGAGCAATAAAATACCAATTATCTTCCCATCTTTAGGAGTTCAAATCCAAATGCCCCTTGAGGGAGAATGTTAGGCTGAAAGAATTTCCTCAGTTGGTAAAACATCATTTAAAATTATATTTGGAAAATAATTTCCATCCTCAGTTTCTGTCATTTTTGGAGGTTATATTGGTCATTTAAAAATTGCATGTACTGCTTTTATTCTCAACATTTTTCAGTTCTAAATCATGCTTATCATTATGTTCTACTACCTTTATTTCTCAAAAGTACCTGTAATGATCTCCACTGGAATTTTATTACCTTCTCTGTTGGGTTTTCTCTTTGTTTTTCTTTTATTATAACTTTCTTTTGCTTAATTTACATATTAGTTTCTTTTCTTCCCTTAAGCTCATAATGAAAGATCTTCATAAACTATGAAGTTAGCAGATAACATTTCTGAGTCCTAAGCACTATAGTGTTGATTTTAAGCTTAGAAATTTCTTTAATCTCCTAAAAATGAAATATATACATATATATAGACAGTATGTGTTCCCCCAGCCGATTGGTAAATAAGACTGTCTTCTATTTAGGTCTGTACTCAAGTGGGGTATTATAGGATGAGAGGCTACACACAGTAATCTCTTTTTTTCACCTGATCATAGCAGTCTGCCTTGCTGTTGATAGCACAAGCACCAAACTGACAAAGGCTTTACTATGAATCAACATTCAGACTATTGATCTTATTTAGGATTTAAATGTTTTATTTAAATGTTTTAAAAAGTTTCATTTTGAAGTAATTGTAGGTTCATTAGCAGTAATAAGAAATAATGCAGAGGGGTCTCATGTACTCATTTCCCAGTTTCTCTCAATGGCGACATCCTAGATTATAGTACAATATCACAACCAGAATATTAATTTTTATGTAAGATGTGTGAAAAGTCAAGGCCCAGTTTTTTTTAACCTATCAGATTGCTCTAGTACCATTGGTTTAAAAGGCTATCTTTTCTCCATTGAATTGTTCCTTTCACTTTTGTCAAAAATCATTTGGGCATATTTGTGAGTTTATTTCTGAATTTTCTGTTCTCTTCTATTGGCCTACGTGTCTATTCCTCCACTCACACCACACAGTCTTGATTACTAAAGATAGTATAAGGATGAATTGGGAGATTGGAATTGACATATATACACTATTGATACTACGTATAAAATGGATAACTAATGAGAACCTACTGTATAGCACAGGGAACTCTACTCAGTGCTCTGTGGTGACCTAAATGGGAAGGAAATCCAAAAAAGAGAGGATATATGTATACGTATAGCTGATTCACTTTGCTGTACAGTAGAAACTAACAAAATATTGTAAAGTGACTATACTCCAAAATAAATAAATAAATAAATAAAGCAGTAATAAAAAAAAGATAAAGAAAAAAAAATAAGGCTTAAAATTGGGTAGACTGGCTTCTTCTACTATATTCTTCATTTTCCAAATTCTTTTTGTTCTTCTAGTTCTTTTGTTCTTTTCCATATATATTTTTAAATAATCTGGTCTATACAAAAATTCTTGCTGATGTCTTGATGAGAATAGTTTTAAAATTATATATCAATTTTGGCATAATTGAAATCCTTACTGTTATGAGCTAAATTGACTCTCCCCAAAATTTATGTGTAGAAGTCTTAACACCCCAGACTTAACAATATGATAATGTGACTATATTTGGGATATGGTCTTTAAAGAGGTATTTAAATTAAAATGAGGTAATTAAGATGGGCTCTAATCCAACCTGATTTGCAATTAGGACAGACACACATAGAGGAAGACTCTGAAGGTACAGAGAAGAGATGGCCATTTAGGAGCAAAGAAGAGAAGCCTTAGGCAAAATAAAACCCTGCTGACATCTTGATCATGGACTTTAATAAGCCTCCAGGATTGTGAGAAAATATATTTATTTTATTTATGCTACCCAGCCTTTGATATTTTGTTATGATGGCCCTTGCAAAACTAACGGTTACCAAGCTGAAGCTTCCAATCTATAAACACTGAATGTCTTCCATTTATTTAGAACCTCTTTGATTTTTTTTTTTTTTTTTTTTTGCGGTACGTGGCCCTCTCACTGTTGTGGCCTCTCTCGTTGCAGAGCACAGGGTCCGGACGCGCAGGCTCAGCGGCCATGGCTCACGGGCCCAGCCGCTCCGCGGCATGTGGGATCCTCCCGGACCGGGGCACGAACCCATGTCCCCTGCATCGGCAGGCGGACTCTCAACCACTGCGCCACCAGGGAAGCCCCCCCTTTGATTTTTTTCATGAGCATTTTATAGTCTTTTGATGACAAGTCTTGTAAATATTTGATATTTGGATATATTTCTATATTTCATTTTTGAGTGATTATAAAAATCTCACTGCCCATAGTTAATTCCTAGCAAATAGGTTTACAATTAATATTTTATGTTTGTTTTATATCCTGTATCCTTGCTTAACTTACTAATTCTAAAAGGGTATTTTTTTGAGTATATGTGTATTCCTAGACTTCAGTTTGTATACAATCATATCATCTGCGAATAGAGACAAGTTTATTTCTTTCTTACCTACATATCTGTCTTTTAATTATTTTTCTTGCCTTACTGAACTTGCTAGAACACCTCATACTATGTTAAATGAGTGCGGTGAGAGTGAATATCCTTGCCTTGTTCCTGATCTTGAGGAGGGAAATAATTCAGTCTTTCATCATTAAGTATAATGTTAACTTTGGGATTTTTGGTTTTGGTTTTCTTTTTGTTTTTGATTTCCATAGATGCTGTTTATCAAGTGGAAGAAGTTATTCTCTATTCCTATTTTTCTGAGAGCTTTTTGTCCGTTTGTTGTTTTTACAACATGAATGGTTGTGAAATTTGTCAAACCCTTTTTCTGCATTGAATTATATGAGCATGCAATTTTTTTTCTTTAGGATTGGGTCAATTACATTGATAATTCTTGAATATTGAACTGGCTTTACATGCTGAGAATGAATATCAATTGGTAATGGTGTATAATTATTTTTATATATTGCTAATTCTATTTATTAATATTTTGCTAAGGATTTCTACATTTATTTTATGATGGAAATTGGTGTGTAGTTTTCTTTTTGTGTATTGTCTTTTTCTTGTTTTGGTATTACTATAATAATATCATCATAGCAATAGAAATAAAAATCCAGTATTTTACTTCAAAAACTGTGATCTTCATGAACAAGATCTGTGATTTCTGTCATTAAAGATGTGGGGATAGGGAACTAACAAGCCATTATTTTTAAGTTTAACATTTGTAATTTATTCTCTGGAATCATATGATCATTTATCATATGTGATTGCCAATAGGTGAATTTTACAACTACAGTAAGGGGTGGTGGGGAAGTACAAAGAGATTCTTCTAATACCAGACACAAAACTGAATTTCTGTGTAATTTAGAACAAATTGATTTAACCTAATGGAATTGAAGTTTCTATGCTGTAAAATGGGAATTATGATGCCAACTATTAACAGTATTGGGGAAATCAAATGAAATAATATAAGTAACATCTTGTAAGAACATAGATTTTTTAATAAGCTCGGTGAGAAATTAGCTGTATCTCTATTCTCTATCTATCATCTATAGAAATAGAAAAAAATAGAAAGATAGATGTGGGCCGGGGATAAACAGGATTTCCACTTCCAACATCCATCATGTCCTTAAAAGAGAATGTAGACTAGGCTTTGGTGGGTTTGACAGGAAAGTCAGAATCCAAGTTGCTCATAAATATTTCACAGGAAGGACATAGATGCTGCTTAAAGTTCTTTCTGAATGGTGTTAGGTGACTTGATTCTGAAAAAGCTTTGAGCTTAGAAAAAATGAGCTTTGCGTATTGACAAGAGTCCTCACATGGGAACAGAGTCAAAATTAACAGACTCTGCAACCCAAAGGAGGCTGGCTGAATATTCCCACTACCTTTGCTCTGATCATGTGACCATCTCACGCTTCTGTCACTTTCATTAAATAAAAATTAATCTTAACATATTTGGGCAGGAGTGGGGGTGGGTTGGCATGGGTGTCTACTCTGTCAAGGATTAAAAAATATCCTTTAGTTCTCATCGCCTAATCAGTTGATTTCAGCTCCATTTTCTCCCTTTTCTTTCTTTATCACTGCCTAACCTTGTCCCCTAGGAGTTTCAGACCTTGTTATTCATAAATGGCATAAATTCGTGCACCCTTTTCCTTTTTACTCAAAAGTTTTCTCTAAAATCAAAGGATTACTTGGCTGATTATAAAATTCTTGCATCACACATTCTTCCTCTCAGTATATTTTAGATACTGATCAAACTGTCTCCTTGCATGAATATTACTGTGAAGATGTCGAATCCATCTTGATATTTCACACTAGTAGGAGGCATGATTTTTTCCCCTCCTACTCCTAGGATTCTTTCTTTGTACCTGAATTTTAACATCCTTACCAGAATATGCTTTGATTTGGAATGGTAGGTATGAATGTTAGGTTTCATTATTTCTTGGAAATCTATGAGCCCCTTCAGTCTACACATTCAACTTGTTTTTATTTCAGAAAAAATGTTGAAAAAATTATACTTTAGACTCTTTCTATATTTTCATTTGCTTAGTTCTTCTTAAAAATATCAATAATGCATGTTAGATATACCTTTTTAAAGTCTAGCGTTCCTTCTGTGATCATGTTTACATTCCCCTTTCTCTCTCCCTGCTCCACCTCCCTCCCTCCCTCTCTTTCTTTCTCTCTGAGTCACGCTCAAAACTACTTATAAACATCTAACTTTTTCCACCTATAACGGGCATTATTCTCTACACTGGCTTTTCATTTTTTGTCATATTGTGACATTTTGCAACTCAATTCTATATTCTTTGGACATCCTATACAGTCTCTTTGGAATACTTTTTTCTCATTGTTCAAATTTCACTTATTACTTATAAAGATGATATTATCTATAAATTCTGTGAGAATAATGAGAAGCATTTCTTTCATTCCTTTGTTTTACTGTAACCATCTTTTTATCAGAAATGACCGTTTACTGATTTAAAGAAAAATGTTTTGTGCATAGAGCACATATCATTTCCTTTCTAAGTATGATCCATCTTTGAATTATTTTTGCTGCTTGCCAGAGATGTTGACAACTATGGTAACTGGGACTATCTGGGGTGTGGATTCAGAGGTGTTGACTCCAAACTCTTCCTCAACAAATTGCTTGGGTGACAGAAAAATCTTCTTTGGTATTCAGCGTACATTTGGCAGATGTGAAAACCATTCAGTATTTAAGGATGGGGAAATTTATAGCTGATCACGGGTGACTAGAGTGATGGAATGGCTAAAGGCGTTAAGGGAAGAGGAGGGTTGTTCTTCATAGATCAAGAAACTGTCACTGCCTTAGACTACAGCTCATGTGACCATTTTTGCCCCAGAGCTGCTGACAGTATGAGGGGTAAGCTCTCTGTCTGTGTCTGCTCCTGTTAGAAATGTATTTTGCTATTAAGCAAAAACCAGGAGCCCACTCTACCATTGCTGCTAAATTACTCTCAAAGTTGCTGACATTCACTGCTGCCTAAAATCACCTTTTAAAAAATGGCTTTATAAAATATAGGTTAAATATTATAAAATTCACCCATTTCACGAGCATTTAATTCAATAAATTTTTGTATATTGTAGAGCTGGTCTGCCTTTCTTTGCCTCCACCCCTGCATGCTCTTCTCCTAGAATGGAGGTTCCATGCCAAGAAGACCATGAGCAAGATGCCTTCTTTTGTCGTTATGGTCCTGCTACTGTCACAGCCCCTAGGTGCTGAAAGAAACTGACATAGCAAAGTAATATTCTGTTTCTTCTTTCTTCCTTCTAAATTCCATCTAGTGCCTCCAATTGGCAGAAACCAAGAGAAATTCAGAAAGCTAGGTTGTCTGAAATATGTGGCTTGCATGTTTATCCCTCAAAAGTACAGAAGAAAGTGCAGAAAGGAAAGTGTAATATTGAGAGCCCATCATATTGAAAGCTAGAGTATCCAGAGCACCCCTCAACTTATAAAATCATGGATTGCCTCCTCTATTCCTGTCTTAGCCCATTCAGACAGCTATAACAAATTACCGTAGACTAGGTGACTTATAAACAACAGAAACTTATTTCTCACACTTCTGGAGGCTGGGAAATTCAAGATCAGGTGCCAGAAGGTTTGGTGTCATTCATTCATGAGAGATCTGCCCTTATGACCTGATCACCAACCAAAGGCCCCACCTCCAAATGACATCCCACTGTAAATTAAGTTTTAACATATGAATGGGGGCACTAACATTTAGTCTATGGCAGTGCGTTTCCTTCTCTCCTCTATTCAGCTCTCAGTGAAGTAACTTTCAGGCTAGGAAAAAAAGTGTACAGATGGTTTTATTTATTTTTATTATTTATTTGTTTTTTATTTGCCAGGTATCTGCTTTTCTGTCACACATATCTGGGTCCCAACAGGATATATTCCACAGTACCCAGAGCCTTCCTATAACTCTTGATGTCTTAACTGTCATTTTGTAGAGGTTGTGCAGAATAAGATACTTAATATTTTTTTGGAAATGTACAAATATCTTGGAGACTGAGAAAGTTTGTGAAAATAAATATCATGCACTCTTGTTTAGGTTAATATTTCACATTTTTTGGCTAGTATAATTCTATTTGTATATTGAAGTTTTTTTTTCTATTATATTAAATCTTGAATTTTCTACTATTCTTTTTTTTTTTGTTTTAATGAAATCCAAGGTCATTGTTGGTACAGCAATTCATCAGTGAGGACAAACAACCAATTTATTGTTGCTAAACAGATTAACATGCCAATCCTTTAAAAAAAAAAAAGCCTTGTACAATAATTGTAGCCATGCGTTAGCCACTTTAATATAAAATGTGATCAAAAGTCAAAATACAAGAGTTCAAAGGGCATAGAAAAACCAAAAACTTTCAATTTTATTACAAGTTTTAGATTCTGGAAATAGTTTAAAAAAAAAACAACTTTTATGCGAATTTCAGCCCAGGGCTAATTTTTTTACAACCAAACTAAGAATTACTACAAGGAAACATCAATGCAACAAAGAAGTAAAATTTGCAAACCCAAGTCACAAACTTGCTAACAAAGTTAATAATCATGGTAATGGACAGCACCAAAGAGCAACTGATGCCTCAGTTAAATTTGAAAGAAACAATGCCTTCTCTAGGGCAGAGAAACATGCAAACAATTCTGCTTCAAGAAATTTGCATAGAAATAGAAAATGCTAGAGCCTTTACCACAAATGAAATTACAAAGCCTCAATATGTTAAATTCAACCCAAGGAGCACCAAATGTTAAATTGGAGCCAAGGTATGACTCAAAACATTTAATTTCCAGCTATGCAACTAGCAAGATCACAAGAATTTCAGGTGTGGAAAGGCACCCTAGGCAAGCTCTTGAAAGACATGAATTTGATACAACATAACCTTAAATCAATGCAGACATTCCTGTAAAATTTAAATTTTAGAGGGCACCATAAGGCATCAGGATCTCTTCTCAAAGTCACTCTTGATATTGTCAGCAACAATCACATCTTTATGATCTCATTAATGACCTTTCACAGATCTCTAGCCTGTACACGTACAGCAGAACCCCCAATATCGTCGGAAGCCCTTTCAGTTTGGCCCTGCTTAACGTGTTTGTAGAATGACTTTTAAGCCCAGCCGTGGCCTAAATGGTGTGAAAGGGACTACTCCCTGGGCATCTCAAGACTTCTCTTCAGCCTGAGCTGTCTCCCAGGCCCCTCTCTTCCACACCTTCCCCCCGGGGTAAGACTCCAGAACTCTGGGATTCTGAGCCTGACCCCAGGCAACTTCACCGACACCCACCTTTGGAAGCTCCACTATTCCTCATCTCCAGCTCCCCCTGGTGGGGTTCAAAGTGACAGTTTGGTGCAAGGACTTGTAGAAACAATGCTTATTTACAAATTCGTATTTTGTAGACCTTTCCTTAATTGAACACCTGTGACCTTTACAGTCGCTCTCCAGACCCTTTCCAGAGGTGTAGTAGAATATGCGAAGCAAAAGGACATTTTATTTCTACAGGAAGAAAAAGGATTAACATACATAGTAATAACTGTGTCCATCAAGAGTAATTTGTAATCAGAAAATGAAGACAAATGCCCCAGAAGCCTGCATTTTATCGACACTGCCACTTTCCCAAAACAAGAACCTCAGAAACAAGTCACTGGATCTGCTTTCAGTGAATCAGGAGCTCCCACATTTGTATTCCTCAATCTTTGAGAAAAGTACCAGATGAAACTGACCCACCCCTTTTTGTGTAAAATAGTAACTAACTGAACTCACATCTCCACGCCCTTATCCACCTGTTCAATGACAAACAGTAGTCAGTTCCCTTGAAGGAGACTTACACATTTTGGTATTTCTACCAAAAGAATTGAAATTTTCAAGCAGAAAAAAAGTTTAATTACAAGTAAGTGAGTGGCAGCCCAAGTGAAGCCCTTTTACTATGATTTCCAATTTTCTGTTCAATCCACACTGCAGAGATACAAGGAAAGCCACCAGTTTGTTTCCTAAATTTTATTTAAGAATTCATACAAAATACTCCAGATAACTGAGTTTCAATCCTCATCTTCCTCCTCTTCTTCATCTTGTTAATCTGGAAGTAACGTAATTCGTAACTTTCTTTGCTGTTGGCAACTACGCGCAACCAATCACGGAGATGATTCTTCTTCAAATATTTTTTGGTGAGATATTTCAAATACCTTTTGGAAAAAGGCACCTCGGAAGTTACAGTGATCTTGCTTTTGCTTCTTTCGATTGTTACAACACCTCCTCCGAGATTCCCAGCTTTTCCATTCACTTTGATTCTTTCCTGAAGAAACTGCTCAAAATTGGCCGCATCCATGATTCCATCTTCTACAGGATGGGTACAGTCAAGAGTAAACTTCAGGACCTGCTTCTTTTTTTTTGCCCCCCTTCACCATAAGCTTTTTCACTGGCGCCATCGCCGCAGCGGAGGCGGAAAAGCTCTACTATTCTTTTGTTCTTTTAGTCATTTGCCAGGGGTCGAAAAGATGAGATTGAAATAAAATGCTTTTATTCCACTGATTTTTAACAGAAAATTTGCATTCTCTACTTCCAGCCTGTCTGAAACCAGTTTCTAATTGTCTCTCAGGAGAAACAGTACTGTTCTTTCACCCAGTACTTTTTGTTTGTTGTTGTTGTTGCAAAGTTCATATCATGGGTCTGTCACAGAAGCAAAATTATAAATTGCAAGTCATTAAGGTATGGTGAATGCCCATCTGTGTAAGAACATGTCAAAGAAATGTTTACCCAGTTGGAATATCACTGGCCAATCTACTATCTACTACTGTATATAGTATGTGTATTAATATCCTAGTGCTGCTATAGCAAAATACTACAATTATATGACTTAAAGCAACAGAAATTTATTTTCTCACGGTTCTGGTGGCTAGAAGTCTGGAATTGATGTGTCAGCAGTGCCAGGCTCCCTCTGGAGACTCTTGGGAAGAATCCTTCATTGCCTCTCCCTAACTTCTGATGATCATTGGCAAATACTTGGCGTGCCTTGACTCGAAGTTTCATCCCTCCAACCTCTGTCTCCACCATCATATGGCCCTTTACCCTGCGTGTCTACCTCTCTGTGTCTCTTTCTCCTTATAAGGACACTAGTCATTGGACTTAGGGCCCACCTCAATCCAATATGACCTTACCTTAAGTTGGTTAAATCACAGAGACCCCGTTTCCAAATAAGGTCACATTCACAGGTGCCTGGGTTCAGGACTTCAATATATCTTTTGGGGGGACACAATTCAGCTCACAACAGTACTAGATATTATTAGTAGCATGGAGCTGGAAGATCTGGTAGATTTTTAGAGCAATGGCAGCCAACATATAGTATATTGATATTTATATCAAACTGACTAAAATTACCTAAAAATTTCCAAAAATGAATAAATCTTCAACTTTGAAACTACTCACCTGCTTATTCCATTTTCTATTCAAAATAAATATACAAAGTATGATGTGTGTGTGTGTGTGCACGTGCTATATGTATCTACATGGATTTATGTGTAGGACTTTTCAAAATCCTCATTTCTAATTTACAACTGAATTCTGAAGCTTAGACTAGACAGAAATCAGGGCTTCATGTTGAGGTGGTAAAGTTACACATACATCAATTCTGATAACTAAATTATTCAACCAATTACTTTTTTTTCTTTTTTAAATTGAGATACTATTGACATATAACACTGTGTAATTTTAAGGTGTACAATGTGTTGATTTGATGCATTTATATATTGCAATATGATTACCACCATAGTGTTACCTAATACCTTTAATGTGTCAGTTAATTATCACTTCTTTCTTTGTGATGAGAACAATTAAGATCTAGTCTCTTGGTAAATTTGAAGTTCATAATACAGTATTGGTGACTATAATTACTATGCTCTACATTAGAACTTCAGGATTTATTTATCTACTAGTTTTAAGTTTATATCCTTAAATAACATCTCCCCAATCCCCCAACCTTCAGCCCCTGGTAATCACTATTCTACTCTCTGTTTTTACAAGTTTATCTTTGTTAGAATCCACAAATAAGTAATATCATACAGCATTTAATCTTCCTCTGTCTGACTTAGCTCATTTAGCATAATAAATCAGGGTCCATCCATGTTGTTGTAAATGGCAGAATTTCATTTTTTTCATGGCTGAATTATATATATATATATTATAATATTAATTATAATATAAATATATATATATACATACATATATATTTTACATGTTATTTATTCATCCATTGATGGACACTTCAGTTTTTTCATATCTTGGTTATTCTGAGTAAAGTTGCAATAATGACAGAAGTGCTGATACCTCTTTGATACCTTATTTTGCTGGGAAAAGAATACTCTCTTCGACAAATGGTGTCTGGAAAACTGGATAACCACATGGAGAAAAATGAAATTGTACCTCTATCTTATACTCCTCATAAAAATTAACTCAAAATGGATTAAACATTTCAACATATGACCTGATACTATAAAATGTCTGGAAGAAAACATGTAGGGAAAGCTCCTTAACATTGATCTTGGCAATGATTTTTTGGATTTGACACCAAAAACACAAGCAACAAAAGCAGAAATCAACAAGTGGGACTATATCAAACTAAAAAGCTTCTTCACAGCTAAAGAAACAATCAACAAAATGAAAAGGCTACCTACAGAATGGGAGAAAAATTTTGCAAACCATATACAGAGTAAAGGGTTAATGTCCAAAATATATAAGGAACTCATACAACTCAATACAAAATAAGCCAACTAAAAAAATGGGTAGAAGAACTAAGTAGACATTTTCCTAAGAAGACACTCAAGTGGCCAACAGGTACATGAAAAGATGCTCAACATTCAATCTGGAACAATTCTTGAGTGTACAAATCCTTCACCTCCTTGATCAAACTTATTACCAAGTATTTTATTCTTTTTAATGCAATTGTAAATGAGATCATTTTCTTAATTTCTCTTTCTGATAGGTATTATTAGTGTATAGAAACACAACTGACCTTTGTATATTGATTTTGTATCTTGCAACTTTACTGAAACTGTTTATTAGTTATAACAGTCTTTTGGTGAAGTCTATTATAAATATTATATCATATCATCTGCAAGCAGAGACAATTTAAATTATTATTTTCTGATTTGAATGCTTTTTATTTCTTTTTCTTGACTAATTGCTCTGACTAGGACTGCCAGTACTGTGTTAAATAATAGTGAGAACAGGCATTCTTGTCATGTTCCTGATCTTAGAGCAATAGCTTTCAGCTTTTCATCACTGATTATGATGTTAGCTGTGGGCTTGTTATATAGGGCCTTTATTATGTTGAGATAAATTTCTTCTATATCCACTTTGTTAAGAGTTTTTCATTAGGAAAAGATGTTGAATTTGTCAAATGCTTTTCCTGCATCGATTAAGATAATCACAGGATTTTATCCTTTATTTTGTAATGTGGTGAATCACATTGATTAATTTGCAAGTGTTGACCCATCCTTGCATCCCAGAAGCAAAGCCCACTTGATCATGGTGTATGATCCTTTTAATGTACTGTTGAATTTGATTTACTAATATTTTATTGGGTAATTTTGCATTTATGTTCATCACATATATTGACCTGTAATTTAATTTTTTTGTATATCCTTGTCTGGCTTTTGTATCAGGTAATGATGGCCTTGTAAGATGAATTTCAAAGTGTTCTTTCCTCATCTATGTTTTGGAGAAGTTTGAGAGGGAATGGTATGACTTCTGATAATATTTGGTAGAATTCACCAGTGAAACCATCTGGTCCTATAACCAAAGATAGGAAATCTGAGAGGAATGAAATATTATGATAAAACATCATAGCCTAATTGAAGTTGGGGGACAAAGTCTTGGTTGCTGTGACAGTAAATTACTCTTAGTTTGAGGAAGAGCTTCTCACATACCACTATGTTCTATTTAAACATGACTAGGATTTCGGGTGATCCTATGACCAGAGCTACTCATCATCAACTGGGCATAATCATATCATTAAGCCATAAAGTCAAGTGGGCACAGCAGAAGTTGACTGTATAATGAAAATGATACATTCAGGATTAGGTCAAACAGTTTGAATTTGACTTCCTATCTTCTAACTGTATTTCTTTTTTCTTTTCTGTCATTATCCAAGATAATTTTCTTTCTCATGAGTAGTCCTAAATGGTTTCTTTACAAATCTATCATGGTAGTTTTGATATTAATTTGGGGGATGGAAATAGCAATAATAATAAATGTATGTAGGGCATTCCAGTGACTTCTGGAGAGACATGTTCTCCTGATCTGAAAGGCAACAAGAAAAGGAGAGAGAGGGCACAGCCTCTGAACGTTTTTATGTTTTTGCAGAAATGCTGTTACCATAGAAATTCAATGCAGAGTCATGTTAAGGGGTTAAAATATACAAGCAACCCATCTTAAACATACTACATAAGGAAAAATCTGAATTTTGTTATATCTAGTGTAACACATTTAAATTAACATTACTATCACTCAGTAATTTGGCATTGTAAATCTCTTAAACACAAAATTATCATAAACTTCAAACAAATAAGTCTCTCACAGCTTAAAAACAAACAAACAAAAAATGGGGCCTCAGGTTAGGATTCAATGTGACTTTTTTCAATTTTGAAAAACTTATGAGTTTAATAAGAGTTAAGAAGAGGAAGGACAGGGGAGAGATTGCTAAAGGATTTCTTCCTGGGGTGATGCAAATATTCCAAAATGAGATAGTGGTGATGCTTGCAGAACTCTGTGAATACACCAAACAATGAACACTTAACCACTAATGCTAAACATTGCACACTTTAAAGTGGTAAAATGTATGGTAAGTAAACTATATTTCCATAAAGCTGTTATTTTGAGAAAAAACAGCTTATGATAGGCAGTCTCTTCCTGGGTGCTGGCATTGTATATAAAGATCATATATTACCTAGTTCCTGAAATGTGACCACTTTTCTCTCTAATCAAACTCAGGAGTATATTTTTTCTCTTTGAGTAAAATTAAAACAAAATTTTTAAAAGTAAATGATTCAAAACACAATTTAATTTATACCAGAACATGAATTTTATTAATTTGTAATTAATTTTAAAAACTGATTAAGACTGTAACTCTTAAATTTTTACCTATATTTACTTATTCTGTTTCCTTATCCATAAAATGAGGGCATTTATCATATAATAAAAAAAATGTAAAGCAATTAGAACTTTTCCTAGTGCCTAGAAGGTGCTTTGTAAATATTTATTATTATTAATAAGCAATGCACAGGCCATATTCACTTCTCCAATAGAATATTTTTATACTTTACCAAATAAATTTCTTATTTTCCAGTAAGTATTATTTTTTCCTCAATTTTTTTCACAAGCTGTCCACTCGAGAACACAAGAATTTTAAACACCAATCTTCAGCTCAATTAGTTTGTAAAGTGGGTGTGAAGTCACAAAACTTCAAGATATTGTTTATTTTTTCAGAAGTCACAGGTCTTTTCGGGAATTAGGAGGTTCCCATCACATATGAAAATAAAGTAACATTGTTAAAAGAATACCATTCAACTGGCATAAACATTGAAACATTCTTCAGTTTTATAATTTAGTGAATTCTAAGCTCCTATTTACCATTTCCACACCTAAAATCATGATATTAATCCAATTCCTCATGCTCAGTTCAGTAATGATTATGCATTCTCATTATGAAATTTGGAACTTACCCAGTTGTACCTGTGAGTGGATGGATGCAGCAACCCCAGCCAGACAGAGGGGTGATTACCACGGCCTCAGTCCCTTTAGAAATTTAAGTGTGGGCCACAACAGGACCAGATTCATGGGCATTTGACCTGGGCAGTCCCACAGGTCAAATGAAGGGCCTCATACTTAAAAGAACCTCATGCTTGGTCTATTGCTCTGCTGTCACTGTTTTGAAATTCTTAAGTAATTTTTGAACAAGGAATCCTACATTTCATTTTGCACTGAACACAGAAAATTATATAGCTAATCCTGGGTCATAAAGCCAGGTAAGCTACCAAATCCTGTGGTAATAATTAAGGGTAGGAGGAAATTAGTATAGGTGTTTGAGGAGGGAGAGGATGAGTATTAATGGTACCCTGAACCTACCTGCAGCAATGGTGTCTGTACCTCTTCCCACTAACCTCTCATAAGTTTCCCCTCAGAAACACGGACAAGAACTACGGAGGAGGGACTTCCCTGGTGGCACAGTGGTTAAGAATCTGCCAGCCAATGCAGGGTACACGGGTTTGAGCCCTGGTCCGGAAAGATCCCACATGCCGCGGAGCAACTAAGCCCGTATGCCACAACTACTGAGCCTGCACTCTAGAGCCCGTGAGCGACAGCTACTGAGCCCTCATGCCTCAACTACTGAAGCCCGCGTGCCTAGAATCTGTGCTCCACAACAAAAGAAGCCACTGCAATGAGAAGCCCGCTCATCACAATGAAGAGCAGCCCCCACTCGCCGCATCTAGAGAAAGCCTGCACACAGCAACAAAGACTGGACACGGCCAAAAATTTTTTAAAAAATTAAATTAAAAAAATGATTCTGGTTCAAAAGAAAAATGCATATACAAAGCTTAAAAAAAAATGATGAAGGAGCTGTTTTCCAAACCTCATGCACAGAGAAGAGAATCTGTATGAAGCAAGGGATGGATGGGAGGTGTCTTGCTTACATCTCTATTCAAGGAAGACTTCTGCAGGAAGGATAGCTGGTTGACAGCCTCCAGCTGCCCCAAGATTGGCCAATGTGTTCTTGCCAGACTGCTTCCCCAGTGACTAAGCACTATGATGTACTAGAATCACTATATTCCTGCCCACCCCTAGATTCCTAGAATCCCTGTAATGGTAGACTTTGCTTAGGGAGTCTGATTACCTAGTCCGTTAGCTAGCATCCTCTCTCTCTCTCTCTTTCAAATATATATATATATAATCGCTATTGGGATCATGGGTAAATTTTTGTTTCTTTCACCCTGCTTTGCTTATGTGTATTTTTTTTTTCTGCAAATACATGTGCTACTTCAAGGACTTATAATATTGTTGGAAATCATCAAGAATAACACATTTTGTGATCTGTTTGAAAGGAATAAATGATTTCACCCACCTACGTTTACTGACTACTCATGAAATGCAAAGCTTCACCTTACTTTACCCTATCATCAGAAAAATGATTCCAGTTTTGGTACAAAAGGATACTTCCAAGTATCCTTTCTGCAAGATTGTAGAAAAGCAATCTCATGTATATTACATGATAGCTTTTACATGAATTACTGCTGCTGCAAATCAGTGGGCAATGTATGTGGACAAATACTCAATGTTTTAATGTTTTTTTAAGTATAGGTTGCACTTTTGCATTTCATGGTGCTTTTTAGAATTAACTATATCTTTTTTATTTTTTCTTTAATGTCACAAACTGTGTTTTGAAATATTCAAACACATGAGAAAAAAGGCTTATTGAAGTAAATATTCTGCAATTAGTATTTCTCATGCCACTTATACCATGATTACATGAAATGTAAAATCACTGCTTTTGAGTATTAGGAAAAAAATAGAAGGAATCATAATTATAGGCAAGTTTTATTAGGAAATGTTTAGGTTAACTCTGAAATTCAAGTATAAATAAGATTTTTTTAAATCTCAGTTTATAGTTATCACAAGTATGTGTGATCAGTTAAGTTTTGCTAACCAGTAAATTGGGGTGGTCCTTGAATCTTCCTTTGGCAGTTCCTCCCCTTCATTTCAAATCAATCAGAAAGTCTTACAGACTCTACGTCCTAAACCTTTCTTGAAGCCCTCTCCTCCACCCTATTTCTGCTGGCATTGGGCTCATGCTCATTTTTTCTTCATTTGAGTGCTCACATTCTGGCCTCCCTTCTGACTCTCCACATTGTTGCCAGTGTGATTGTTCTGAAATGGAAATATGGTCATTCCTCTGCAATTCACATCTGTCATTGAGTTCCCAGAGCCTAGCTTGAAGTCAAATACTTGTTGGCAATATATTTGAGAACTTTTTTGATCTTACTCCTGCTTGCTTCTCAGACTCATCCCTGTCTGCCTACAAAACCTCTCTGCTCTGGCTCTGAACTCCCTGTCATCATTCAAAAGTTCCATGAGTTTTCACAGCCCTGCAAGTTGCATCTTCCGTTGCCACTGCCTGGAGTATATTCCCCTCAGCCCAATCCTGAAAAATATAACTCATTTCTCTTTTTTCACCTGTATTTTTTCTTAAGTTCATGATTAACATTGCCATTTTAAAAAACCTCAATGCAAAAAATTTAATTTGCACACCATAAAATAATTTAATATTTCTGTATAAAATATTCTTTTATTTCCCATTTCAGAATAACTAAACCATAATATCACATGACAGTTTTTCTCAGCTGATTTCACTGATTTTCCCCCAGCAGATAAACAACTTACCTTGAGTTAAACACTTCCTCCTCTGCCCTTTGCTGCATGCCGAATAAAGCTCTAATAAACATCTTCAGGTATTGCATGTGGCAAACATTCTAACATGTCCAGGAAATTCTTAAAGCCGGAGACTCTCTTTGTTCGTTTCCATTCCCTAAATGTCTTGGATACTTGCTACATGGCAAGTACTCATGTAATATGTGTTTAGAGAATGAAAGATAGCAAATAATTGAGAACAAAACTTGACTTTTTAGTGTTATTTTGAAATTTTTTATCAAAATGACAGAACATAACTATTCAGTTATACATTTATCCTTGGTCATGTTCTTGCTTAAATCGTGTAACTATTAACATACAGTTCACTCCAACAGCATTTTTATGTTCCTACGTATTAGGTATTTTGTTGTTTGCTTGGGAAACTCAGATAGATACAACACTGACTCTTTATTCAATGTTTTCTTATTATAAGTGAGTGATGAAATAATAGTTGGTACTATTCACTGTACTCTGTGCCACCTACTATTTAATCACCTAATAAGATACTTCGAGGTGAAATTTAATCATCAGCAGTCTTATTTTGTATATGTGTGTAAATTAATTTAAATGCATTCAAAATATGCATGGTGTTGTGGGAATATAGGTAAATTTATGTATAAAAATCATTGGATATAATGGTTATTCAATTAATATTTTGGATTGATTGAATATATCACTAATATGAATGAGTAATTCATACTACTATAATCCTTTCATTTCAGTTGAGCTCTCTATATTTTCTTCTTTTTTGAAGAGAATGGCACTTCAGTATAATCACAAAGAGTGAATAGATGGGATTGCATAGTCTCAATCAACCTACGTTTTACATGCAAAAAATTTAAAAACACATAATTATAAATTTCCTATATTTCACAGTAAACATTATTGTTCAAACCTTAGAGTTACAACAATATAAAATGTTAGTAAAATCAAAGTTTTGTTGAAATTATAGTAATTCATGTAAGATTTTTTAGAAACTGACACTAGTGAAAACTCTGAAGTAGTGTAGTTTCTTGGCATTTATTTTTCAAACTTCCAATTGGAAACTCAATCACAAAGGCCCATCCACAGAGCCACACACTATCTACCCTGATTGCATCTCATGATCCTTACTTCCCTGCCTCCACTCAAACACTGAGTTCTTAGTAGTAATTTTTCAGGGTTTTGATCTCTGATCTGTGCCTTATAATTTGATGAAAGTAATTTTTGAAAGGTTAATATGTCAGGACATTTTTTGCAAATGTCCTAAACAGGTTCTCTTGTATTACTATGATTATTAGTTTCATTATGTTGACATAACAAATTGCCACAAATTCAGAGACTTAACACAGGCATTATCTCACAGTGCCTTCACAGTCTGAAGTCTAGCTTCCTTGGGTCTCAGAAGGCTAAAATCAAGGTGTCTACATGGCTGTGTTCCTTTCTTGATGCTTTAAGGCAGAATCCACATCCTGGCTTGTGTGAGTGATTGGAAGGATTCACTTCCTTGTGGTTGTAGGGCTAAGGTCCCTGTTTTCTTGCTGGTATTACCAGTTGGCTAGACATCAGGGATCTTTCTCAGCTTCTAGAGGCTGCTAGCCTTCCTTGGCTCCTGGCCCCATTCCTCCATCTTCAAACCAACAAGAGTGGGTCAAGTCCCTTAAGCTTCATCTCTTTGACTGATGATTCTGTCTTCCTCTTTAGCTTTTAAGGGCTCATATGATTACATTAGGTTCACTCAGGTAATCCAGGATAACCTTCCTAATATAAAGCAATTGATTAGTAACCTTAATTTAATTCCATGTGAAAGACTCTTCTCAGCAGTACCCGTATCAGTGCTTTACTGAACAGCTAGGAAACAAAAAATCTTGGGGAGATATTTTTACAATTCTGTCAACCACTTCATGTAATGATTTTTTTTTCTTCTGGAAAGCATATTGAATAAGTTAACTAAGTAAATATTGAGCATTTTTTTAGCACTTTATCCTATGATGGTTTTCTTTTTCAAAGAAAGAGTACAAACAAGGGAGAAAAACATAAAAGAACATTCTTCATTCTAAGTCTCTCTCTCTCTCTCTCATTCTCTCTCAACCTCCTCTTCTCTCTTAGTTGTTTTGTTGCTGTTATAAGTTTTTCTTAAACATGCAGCTTCTGACCAATGCCATTGAAAGCCCAGGTACATTCTATCTTCCTGCTTCGCCATTTTTAGCATGTGAATTCCATTCTCCCATTCATAGTATGGTTGATAATCTTCTAACAACCTGCCATTATTCCAAGCATAAATAAGAAGAAAGGGTTGAAAAAACATAAAGTGCCTAAGGGCAAAAGCATAACTGCCAGCCTATGGAGCCTCACCATTCTTCAAAACATTCCCAAAAGCTCAACTCAGTGACTTGTTTCCATCTAATTGTTGGAACCATGCTACATTGCTTTCCTTAGATGAAAGAAGACTAGGAAAACAGTGGGGCTGAATAGATTGGGTTGATGAACACCACTGTATCTGACACACTATCATCAGACAGAAGATAGCATGGTTTATATTTGAATATTTCTTGTCTAACATTGAACAGAGAAAATAAGGAAATTTGTGCTCATCTGACTGAACTGTGCCTTGGTGTCCTGAAATTAATTTTATGTGGATTGAAGAAATCAATAATCACTAAATTTCAGAATGGAATTTCAATTTTCATTTAGTAAATCCTAAACCATATGTAATATTTGTTTAAATTGTTAATTTTTCTCAAAAAATATTGAAGTTTTTAAAGTTAACTTTATGGGATTAAGCCAAAGATATCAAGAGTGTTAGAAATTCCATGCCCTATATATTGTGAAGTGTGGAATGGTATGAATATATGATCTTTTGTCTTATCACAAATTATAATAAATAAGCCTTTAACTTGACTATCTGTTAAGTTCCGTAGCTTTTCTAAAATTAGGATTAAGTTAAATTTGAGCTAATATATTCTAATCCATGTAAAATTTACATATCTGGTTTTGTGACTTTTTGTGACTATCCTTCAAATCAGCATTTCTATAGCAGAGCCTATCTACCAGAAACAACAAAATTTAAGGCATGTTATTTTGTACTTTCAGTGATCTTAGTCCTTGCTTAAAAAAACTCCATATCAATATACATTAATGGGAAGACTTTGTAATGTAACAAAAAAATCAACAATGTTTTTTTACTTCACTGTTCTCTTGTCTGGGTGGCATAGTGTAGATGATGGGTAATAAAAAAAAAATGAGATTCAAAGCAATTATTTTCCAAACTGCTGGCATTGAAAAAATTGTAGTCATTTGGAAACATTTAGGGCTCTGAACCAAATGAACTTACTATTATATAAAATGCAAGAATCAAAATACATAACAGTAATCCCTGAATTTCAAGGGCAAATCACTTAGCTATAATAATTTTAAGTCCTTGAGCATTTATTATAAAGCATACTGACAATGTGAATATACACCTGGCTATATATCTCCCAATAACACATTGATTTTCAGCTATTTCAATAATGGTATAGATCTCAGCATAGGACTGTTCTATGATAGAAGCAATCATTCTAAGTAAGGTATGTATTTAAGGTTATGTCAAGTTGTGAGAAACTTACTAAGTACTTCTGTTTAAAAAGTTCCCTGTTTAATATGTTAAAACTTTGTTTACAATATTCCAAGGGTATTTTATTCCAAAGGTCTTTCATCATAAAATATTTTCAGTGTAACATTTACTATTATGTGACAATTCAAGCAGGCAATACATACTTAAGAATTTACAGTTTGTCAGAGTCAGATGTGAAGTTGTCTTTCTTAGAAAGTGACATCTAAGAGAAGACTAATGTTCCAAATAATACAATAGTAGTGCTATATACAGAAAAAACCACGTGCTTAAAACAACACACAACAAAACAAAATTGGTAGGATGCTAGAAGAGCAGATACTTGAAGAAGGATGATTGCAGCTGGCAGTGCCATGTGAAACAACACTGCACTGAAGAAACTGGAGGAGTCTGCATGCCCTGAAGGACTCTTTCTTCATGAACCCCATTGGCCTCTCACAGCAAAGGGTCTGAAAAATCAACTACGAAGTGCCTATGGTGATACAGACTGGAGAGGGGAACACAGTCATGTGGGTGGGACAAGTATATGCATCCTGATGCTTCCTCTTTATTTCCACCACAAGACAAAAGCTTTAATCAGAAAGAACAGTGACACTACTGGCCTTAGGGTATATTAAGGCCAGTTTTATCGAGCTTATATGATAGGTGAAACAATCATTTGAGGGTAGAACCTGATTAATTAAAGGTATATTCATTAAAAATATAACAATGTATCTTTTAAATTAGCAGGAAATTACTACAAACTTTATAAGAGATGTATAAGTAATAAGTCAATAGTGGAGGTAAAATGATATACTATATAATGTTTTTTTAATGCAAAAGAAGGCAGAGCAAGAGTATATAATAAATTAAATACATACAAAACAGCTAGCAATTTAGTAAAGTTTTTATCCAACGACATCCATAATCACGTTACTTATGAATGGCTTAAATATAACTTTCTTAAGAATGCAATTGTCAGATTGGATCAGACAGCAAGATCCAATTCTACTGTGTCTATTAGAAATGCAGTTAATATATACTGATAAAGATAAGTTAAAAGTAAAAAGATGGAGAAAGATATGCCATGAAAATATCCCCCAAAACCTTGAATAGCTATGTTAATATCAGAAAAAGCCAGCTTCAGAACAAGGAATACTATCCAGAATAAAATGGGACAGTATATCATCATTAAGGGTCAATTCTCCAATAAGACATAATGACCATAAATACATATATATATATATATTACTGATAACAGAGCATCAAAATAAATGAGACAAAAATGGAAGTTAGTAAAACAAGTTGGCAGTTCTAAAATTATAATTGAGACATCAAAAATCCTTTCCCAGTAATTGATAGAACAAATAGGCAGAAAGACAGTAAGAGTATAGAAGATTTGAACACTATCAACCAAATAGTCCTAATTGACATTTATAGAACAATTCACCCAACAGTAGAATATACATTATTTTCAAAGACATATGAATATTCAACAAGATAGACCATATAATAAGCCAATAAAAATACCTCAAACAATTTAAAAGAGTAGAAATCATAGCTACATTTTAATAGCATAATAGAATTTAGCTATAAGTCAAACAGGAATAAATCTAAAAAATTCTCAAATCTTTAGATATTAAACACCCCATTTCTAAATAACCCAGGGTTAAAGGGGAAGTCTAAAACCAATGAAAAAATAGTCTGTATGAAATACAGATAAAAATACAACACATCAAAATATGAGGGATACAGCTATAGCAGTGCTTTCAGGGTCATTTATAGTATTGAATACTTATATTAGGAAAGAAGAAATGACTCAGATCAATAATTTAATTTTTCATCTTAAGAAATTTTTTTGTGTGTGTGTGGTACGCGGCCCTCTCACTGTTGTGGCCTCTCCCGTTGCGGAGCACAGGCTCTGGACGCGCAGGCTCAGTGGCCATGGGTCACGGGACCAGCCGCTCCGCAGCATGTGGGATCTTCCCGGACCGGGACACGAACCCGTGTCCCCTGCATCGGCAGGCGGACTCTCAACCACTGCGCCACCAGGGAAGCCCCATCTTAAGAAATTTTTAAAGAAAAATAGAGCAAACTAAACCCAAAGCAAGTAGAAAGAAGTAATAAAGAATGGAGAAGAAATTAATGAAATTGAAAATAGAAAAATAAAAAAAAAATCAATGCAAATAAAAGCATATTCTTTGAAAAGTTCAATAAAATTGTCAAACTTCTAGTTACAGTGACCAAGAAAAAAGGGAGAAGAGCTTCCTATAAGAATGAAAAATAAAGGGACCTTGTTACTGGCAACATCGGCTCTAAGAGGGGTCCCGTAGATAGCCTGTGACTTCAGTGTTATCACAGAGTTGGATTTCAGAGTGGTGGATTTGGAGCCCTTAGTCAAGTTCATTCCTGGTATTTGGAAGTAAGTGAAGAAAATTCTCAGTCACAACTGTGAAAACGTCGTTATAAAAATAAAAGGAATATGGGTTGTTCTAGATGACCAGAAAATTCAATATGTGATCTTTTATTAGATCTTGGATCAGAACTAAGAAATAAAAACAACTAGAAAAATATTCAGTGGCATATTTGGGGAAAATTGTTATATTGAACACATGACATAAATATTAAAGAACATTTTGTATATCAGGCTTAAA
Organism: Stenella coeruleoalba; assembly: GCF_951394435.1. Taxonomy (NCBI): domain Eukaryota; kingdom Metazoa; phylum Chordata; class Mammalia; order Artiodactyla; family Delphinidae; genus Stenella; species Stenella coeruleoalba. Next base: position 32,426,122 of record NC_137153.1, on the reverse strand, counting down.
TTTTCTGGATGTGATAATTACAATTAGATAAAATATCTTTTAAAAAAAATGAAAAACAAGCTAAAATATTTGTGTGAAGTATCAGAAACTTAGTTTTAAATAATTGATAACTATGTAATCAAAATGTGTATTGTTGTGAGTGTATGTTTAGGTAGACCGAGGGTGAGAGATAAAAGATATATAGCAAATAATGAAACCTGGAAACTCTAGGTAAGGGATATAGGAATGCAAACTTCTAATTTTTGAAGGTCACATATTTTTATACTAAAATTTGGGTTAAAAATAACAACGGTTTACAGTACATTCTTATGGTTAGCAGTTTATAAAAAGCCAACCCACTTCACAGTTCTTATCATTATTTTTTGCTGTCATACTGCTCAAGTGCCTTAGCCATTATAAATCTGAACTCTTCACCTTCCACCTATACCTCATCCAAATGACACATAAAATCTTTAGTGATTGTGCTGTTACATGGTGTTCTTATTGCTTTCAGTTGAGGGTAAAATTCAGTTCCGAAATTCCACCTTGAAGATTAGCATTCTAAGTACAAACTGGTAGCTTAGTCTTTCCAGAAAGCTGAGCCTGAGGCAGAGGAGTTATGTTCATTTCTAGGGAGAAGTGAAAGACAAAGTGGCAAGGAGGAAGGGAGAGATGACACAAGTATAGATTATTGAACTGCCTACGACTAAGTAAGACAAATTACAGAATACCATGATTACTCTCAAAAATCCATACTAGCTTCATTTGGGGTCCTTCTATTGCAAGGGATAAATAGGACTGAATTTACCAACAAATTACTGAATCCTACTGTTCAAAGTTTATCCCTTGGGAGATTAACTCCCACATACTTTCAGGCTGTGCAAAGGAACGTGCCAAAAGAGGTCCTGTAACGGCTCAAACAAAGAAGTCGTCAGACAGGGAGTAAGAGGGGCACAGTATGGGCGTTTTGCAAAGCACTGTCAGCTTGTGCGTACGTGAAGATTTTTATGGTTCAGCCACAGCTTATGGTCACCCTGGGAACAGAAACAATAGACAGTGAGATGGAGAAGATTGGAAGGATGGAGTGTGCATGTGGGTGTGTGGTGGTGTGGGTCGCGGAGGGAGGGGCTGTGGGTGGTGGAGGCTGGACTTATGGAGTCCTTTGTAACATAGAATAGCAGAAGGGGTGACTTGTCATTTCCAAGATTAGGCTGTAAAAAGACTGGCTTCCATCTTGGCTGCTTTCTCTCATGCGTTCTTGGATTTGATCACCATGTTAGGCCACCTTGTCGAGCAGCCCTGTAGGAGGCTCATGTGTCGAGGGACAGAGACTTGCCAACAACCACATGAATGGACTTGTAACTGGATTTATCCCTCCTCACTTTGAGTCTATAGGTGTGACCAGAGCCCCAGGTGGCCTACAGACTATAATTTCAGTATTGATGTTAGACAAAGGCACTTAACTAAGTCACACTCTGATCCCTGACTCCCAAAAACTGTTAGAAAATACATTTTTATTGTTAGAAACCATTAAAATTAGGTAATTTCTTACACAGCAGTAGATAATACACTCTCCTATCTCATTCCCCTTTGTGGTCTCTGCCTCAGTCACCAGGCCCTAGGCTCTCCATTGTGCCCTGTTTTCCCTCATGCTTGGACCTTTCAAATAGTGCCACCCATGTAAAATAATATTCCGTAACACTTCTAGTTAACTGCAGCATTTCTCTAAAATCTGAACTGCTAATCACATGCCCCGTGGCATACATTAAAAGCTTTCTGTATTTTCTTGGGCTTCCCTGGTGGCGCAGTGGTTAAGAGTCTGCCTGCCGATACAGGGGACACGGGTTTGAGCCCTGGTTCAGGAAGATCCCACATGCGGAGCAAATAAACCTGTGGACCACAACTACTGAGCCTGCGTTCTAGAGCCCGCAAGCCACAACTACTGAAGCCCGCGTTCCTAGAGCCAGTGCTCCACAACAAGAGAAGCCGCTGCAATGAGAAGCCCTTGCACCGCAACAAAGAGTAGTCCCCGCTCACCACAACTACAGAAAGCCTGCGTGCAACTAGAGAAAGCCTGTGTGCAGCAACGAATACCCAATTCAGCCAAAACTAAATAAATAAAATAATAAATTTATTGAAAAAAAAACTTTCTGTATTTTCTTAATGGAACCTATCCAATTTGGAATTATATTTCTGTATGATTATTTGGCAAATGCCTGAGATTACCAGTAAATTGTAAGTTTAATGAGGCAAGGTTTTGCTTTTTGTTTTTTTCACTCCAACACTCAATGCAGTGCTTGACACAGTTCTTGATTAATATGCATTTTTTCAATTATCATATGATTATATGAGAGGCATAAGTGGTATAAAATTTTAACAATTTACAGATACATTACCTAGAAAATTTTAGTAATGTAACAAAAAATTAAAATAAGCAATGTGTTAAATTGGTGATCTAATCATATACCAAAATTACTTCTCCTAATAAAAATTGATAAGAAACATCATAGAAAGAAAAAAAAAACTCTGTTGCAATAGAACAAAAATTTACATATTTAGAAATAACTCATTCTATACATTTTAGAAATTCAAGCGATAAAATAGTGAAGCATTATGGAGAGTCTTCAAAAAAGATATGACTAACGGAAGTAAATACCTTGTTCTTGTATGGGAAGAATCAACATCAGAAAGGTGTCTTTCTATTAGTCATGTGACACATTAACATGGTACATAGTAATTATATAAATACATGTTGTTTTCAACTTGCACTATTAAAATTATGATTTTAAATAGAAGTGCCTAGCAGGGAGGATTATGGGAGAAGTCTCTGCTGTGAGAGAGTGCTGATGCTTGCTACTTACAGGACATAGACAAATAGTTTCTCTTTTCTTAGACTAAATTCTTTATCAGAAGTATAAACTTAATTTGTAGAAACTCAGATTTTTATAAGGATTGGTAGAAACCATTAAAAGAAAGTTCATAGCAGACTGACAACTATAAAGCTATTAATTTGTTTGCTCTTGTAATTATTACTATTACTCTCATAGTTATCATTGCTGCAGCATTATCAAATCTGATTAACTATTTCTGTTGAGCTCTTTTATTGAGTGGTAAAATGAGTACAAACTCTCTTGGAACAGTGTCTCTCATTAGAATTACCTGGGGATTCTTGTTAGGAATTTAGTTTCTTGTGAATCTCATTAGGATATTTGGAAATGAGGACCAGGAATGCACACTTTAAAAAGAAACCGAGGGCTTCCCTGGTGGCGCAGTGGTTGAGAGTCCGCCTGCCGATGCAGGGGACACAGGTTCGTGCCCCGGTCCAGGAAGATCCCACGTGCCGCGGAGCGGCTGGGCCCGTGAGCCATGGCCACCGAGCCTGCGCGTCCAGAGCCTGTGCTCCGCAACGGGAGAGGCCACAACAGTGAGAGGCCCGTGTACCGCAAAAAAAGAACAAAAACAAAAAAAGAAACTGAAGTGATTTTCCACCCACACTCAAGTTATGATTTGTAAAATTCACTGTATTACCTTTTGAATTAAAGTTACATTCTCTGTGGGATTTCTATTCTACACCCAATTTAAATCTAGGATATGTCTATTTCTAATTATTTCAAACCAATTAACTTTCCTTATTTAGTAATAAAATTCACATTTACTTTATTAGTGTATTTTTTTCTTGCTTAATTTTTAAAAACACTTTTAATGTGGATGTATTAATCGTACCTTTCATTTTAATTAATGATAAACTGGATTCCAGAAAACTGTATGTAATTTTATTAAAATTAATCATAATGAAGTTAAAATAATCACATTTAAGAATGTGCATTTCCTTCTAATAAGGATTAGATTTCAACTGCTGTTTATATGTCCATGTATAACTCACAGAACCATACTCTGTATTAAACTCTGATTGGTATTAACTGTTTTTTCTGTTCCCTCACTGTGATAATATTACCTAAAAAAAAAGAGAGACTTGGGGTTTCAAAATGGCTGACTAAGGGCATGTTTTAATCTCTTCTTCTTTCAAAAATCCCATTGAGATTATAGAAATCACAAAATATAGTAAATAAACAGTTAAAGACTTGGAGGTCCTAAAAAACCAAGAGAAGTCCCTAGTAAATCAATTAGTTATTTCTGAAGGATACAGAGCCAATAAGATCAGATTGCCTTGAGAGGATAAACCTAATCTGAAACTTCCACAACCCAATATAAGCAAAATTAAGACACTTCAAAATAATGTGATTTCAAACGTCCTTAAATGCATCAGGTCAAGAAATATATGGGAAACTAGAGAAGACTGTCTTGTAGCCAAGTATGAAAGCTGTTAATTCTGTGCCAGTTACCTCTTAACATTTTCTGTATCTAGAGGATTTGTCCCAGAATACCTCTCCAAAGAGATCAAGTATGGCAGGTTCCCAGAGTGTTGAAGCTGGAAGGAGAAGCTGAGAGGTGTGCTGAGGAAAACTTCTGGTCATCACCATAGAAAAGGCTATTTCTTCCTGTTCAACAGAAAAACCAGACCAGACTCAAGTTCATAATTACAATCACAGCTAGAAATCACATAAAGTAAAAGTGCATCTGCTGTTTGGAAAAGAAAAATATTTAGTGTTGTGCTGAGTGAATAAAAAGAAGCCACTTAAACAACTACTATTGATCAATGCTAACTACTGTTATACATTTACACAGAAAAATCCATAATGACCAAATATCTGAGGGGAACATAGAAGAGGAACACTGGCTGGAGCTAATGAAAGAACTATCTATTAAGGAACAAAATTAATGGAAAAATAAACACAAATAACTTAATAAATATGCTTAGTAATGTTTGAGAAGATAGCATTCCTGCAAAATATGAATATGAAACTTTTCTTTAAGGGAGCTTAGGAATTTAAAATAAATGCATATGCAACCTCAGTAACATAAATCCTACTAAGGGATAGAGAGAATATAAGAGAAAAAGGTATTTAGATAAATAAATAGTACAACATATCACTGAATTAAAAACAACCCCCCAAAACCCTGTTAAGATTGATGATGCTTTCATCTGAAACATTCAGACAAAATTAATGAACAAACAAAATAATAATAAATTGCTACAAACTCCTAGAGAAAAGGAATATTTACACTTTAAAACAGTCACATTTTCTTTATTATCTGATGAGGTAATAAAACATGTATTGAGAGATGACCCCATTCTCCAAAACAATATAGCGACATGTGCAAGTGTGGTCAAAAAAAAGATATTGCAAAAACAACTCTGTAACTAATTATGCAAGTATAAAAAAACAAATATATGGAAGAAATATAAAAATTAAAAAATAAAGTACATACATATATTTTTCAGAAAAAGAAAATTAATCACATAGAAAAGGTCAGTAAAAGTGATAATAAATTTATATATAAAAAAACTATATATGTATGTACATATATACGTAAATAGCAAAACACAGCTTATGCTAAATTGTGATAGATAATTTTATGTGTCAACTTGCTTTACTGGGCTGAGGGATGCCCAGATACCTTGTGAAACATTATTTCTGGGTATGTCTGTGAGGGTATTTCTGGAAGAGATTAGCATCTGAATCAGTAGACTGAGTCAAGAAGATGGCCCTCACCAATGGAGGGGGGCATCACGCAATCCACTGAGGGCCTGAATAGAACAAGAAGGCAGAGGAAGGGTGAATTTACTCTCTGTTGGAGCCAGGAGGTCCCTCTTCTGCCCTTAGATATCAATGATTTCGGTTCTCAGGCCTTCAGACTCAGACTGGGACCTACGCCATTGGCTCCCCTCCACTTAGCCTTTGGGTTTGAAGAGGAACTGTGTCACCAGTGTTCCGGGCCTCCAGCAAGCCAACTGCAGATCGCAGAACTTCTCAGCCTCCATAATCACGTCACCTTCATAAAAAAATTCTCTCTGCATATCTTTATATCTGCTGCAGGCTCTGTTTTTCTGGAGAAAACTGACTAAAACATAAATACTTTTTGACAACACTACTTTGGAATGTAATGCAATTTAAGTACTAAATATTTGTATTGCAAAATAATACAAGTTCAATGCAATCACAGAAATAAAACATTTTCTAGCTCCTTCAAGCAATGAGTTTTTTTTTTTTTTAATGTATAACTTATTACCTCTTTCCTCATGAATTTAAAAAGATACTGAAACCCAGCAGGACCCTATAGGGCTCCTGGGCACAAAAGCCTTTCTGTATCCCCTTCTCTGAGTTCCAAAGGCCAGGTTCAAACAGTTGCTAATCAGGAGAGGGGGGGATGCAGAGACAAGGGAGGAGCAGTCTAGAAACAATAGTACAGCCTTGAGGGCAGGGTCCCGGTCCCCCCCACCCCCACCCCCACCCCCCGCAAAGGATATTCATAACAATATCTTTGAGCTCTGCATTTTTACCATTTAAAACCGTTCATGTTGTTTACTGTTTTTGTTTGTATATATAAAAACTTATAAACAAGAAGAGATATTTTAGATGGCAGGACCAACCCTTGGGTTTAGAGGTAGGGAGGGGAGAAGGATCAAGAAATTCCATGCAAAATGTATTGCTATGTTATAGAAGTTATGCATAGTGATATTTTTGTTATTTGTTTGTTTTACCAGGGATATATACATAGATGTTTATGCTGCAGTTAAAGTTGTTTTACATTTAGATACGGTCATTTCAGTTACCCGTGATGTCGAAAGCTCAGCTTCTCCATACACCAGTGCTGAATCGAACCTCGGAGACAGAGCTTTGGATGAGATAGAAGAGGATAGCTCTATAACTTTGCCAGGCAAAGGGGGACACAGGGGGCTTCTGCCTCAAAAAACTGTGTGTCCCCACCCAGGAGGATTTGATAAGGAGTTTTATAACAATGCTTCCCAAGGGTGGGGTTGCTGACAAGATTAGGGTGTGTGCAGGGTCTCAGTGGCGGGTCTCCTAATCTAGATGAGCTTCTCTGCTCCCTTTAATCTTGCCTCAAGTGGTTTTTTGGCTCCTCCTCCCTTGATTAGCAACTGTTTGAATCTGCCCTTTGGAACTCAGGGAAGGTCAAGGAGGCTGGAGTCTCGCCGACAAGAAATAGGGGACAAAAAAGAGACCTCCGTGCCCGGGAGCCTCAAAAGGGCCCTGCTCGGTTTCACATGTACCATTTATAAAGAGAGGATAGACATTTTTCAGTATTAGAGAAAAATAAGAACCATAAATAAAAAATACAAACTATTTCTAGAAAAGTTTTTAAATTGGAATACAAGAAAATGCAGAAACAAGGGAAAAAGCAAAAGAATTTCAATGAAAACCAGATATAAGATGAAGTATATTATGGATCATAATTGTGAATTGATATAAAGCTTGCATTAAAAGACAAATTTTCCTAGACTGACTACTTAAAATTCTATCACTATATTATTTATAGTAGACAAATCAAAAGCAAAATTTAAGACATTTAAAAGTATCTCCATTTATAGACCTGGAAATTTTAAGCAAGATTAAAACAAGATTTTCAATGTAAATCTCAGTCAAAATAGAATTTACGGTAAAAATGCTTTAAAAATCAAGGGGTTTGCTTTATATCAGTAAAAATTATGATAAACAAGAACAGAGAAACATCACAAGTGTGTAAAACTTGCGCAATATAACACACATGTGAATGAGGGAAATACTCTAAAAAGTGGAATAAGAAATAGAAAATTCTAGCAGTTAAGACATACTTAAGAATTTACAATTTGTTAGAGTCAGATGTGACGCTGTCTTTCTTAGAAAATGACACCTAAGAGGTAACTAATGTTCCAAATAATGCAATAGTGTTGCCGGGTCCAAGCTCGCTCTGCCCGCCGCACGGCAGGCCAATAAATCGGGACAGGAAGTGGTGAGGCAAGGAAGAGCGATTTCATTCAGAAAGCCGGCAGACCGAGAAAATGTCGGATTGGGGTTCCCAAAAAAACATCTTATCGGGGTCTGGATGCCAGTTTCTTTTACAGAACAGAGAGGGAGAGAAGGTGAAGAAGTAAAGTAAAAAAGGCCATTTATCTTGCAAAATAGGAGGAGATGTGTTAATTTCTTCTTAACTGCAGCCATTCACAAGCGGGCAGGGTCAGATCGGCTCCCTGGGAGCTGAACAAAGGCAGTTTAGTTTAACATTCAGGCAGAGGGGCAGTGTTCCTTGAGGCAGGCCATTATGTATGATATAATAAGAAAAGCAACGAAAAGCAAAGGTTAAATTCAAAGAAACAGATCTAACCTGGAGTCCAATTTAGCTCTTCACTGTTACAATAGTACTGTTACATACAGATAAAACAAGTTCTTAAAACAACACAAAAGTAAACAAAATTGGTAGACACAACAGGAAGCTGGTAAGAAGAATTTAGTTAGAAGGACAGACATTTGAGGAAGGTTAATTGCAGGCTGGGAATGCCATGTGAAACAACCCTGCACTGAAGAAACTGGGGGAGTCTGCTCGCCCTGGAGGACTCTTTCTTCATTAAATCCATTGGTCTCTCACAGTAAAGGTCTGAAAGATCAACTAGGAATGCTTATTAGTGACGCAGACTGGAGAGGGGAACACAGCCATGTGGGTGGGACAAGTATATGCATCCTGATGCTTCCCCTTTATTTCCACCACAAGACAAAAGTCTTTAGCTAAAAAAACAGTGACAATGTTGGCCTTAGGGCATTTTAAGGCCAGTTTTAAGGACCTTATATGACAGGTGAAACAACATATCACCTATAGGTAGAAACTGGTTAACTAAAGGTCTATTAATTAAAGATATAACAATGTATATTTTAAATTCACAGGAAATCATTACAAACTGTATGACATGTGTAAGTAATAAGTCAATAGAAAACAGTTTTGTTCAAATATAGCAAAGCAAGCAAAAAACTAAGAGGAGAAAACAAAGAAGGAATTATATCGTAATAAAACTTGGTTTTACTTGATATTAAAAAGTATCTATTCATACCTCTCTATATATTAACCTATAATATATGTGTCTACGATATGAATAACATTCAATCTATTCAAACATCTATAATGTTTTACAGACATAGAATATGGGCACTAAGAAAAATCTCACTAAATTTGCTTAAACGGCAACCATATGGATTATGGGCTGATGAATATATAATATGATAAAAATAGTTCTCAGAAAGACATTGATGTTTCAAGAATTAACTAAAAACCAAGAAATAAATTAGCTAAGCCCTCAATCAAGAAGATAACATAAGAATAATTTTTCCAAGTCATAAAAAGTTTCTGTAACAATTCAGCAGATACTTGGCTTAAAACAAGCAAAATGTGTTCCATTTATTCTCTCACAATTCTGTCAGTATTACTTAATCTGAGTCATAGTGGCGGCAGGGCCATGGCCCCCTAGAGGCTCTATAGGAGAATTTTTTCCTTGACTTTTCCAGATTCTGGTGGCTGCAGGTGTGGGACTCGAGGGACATTGTTCCAGCTAATGATTAAGAACTCTCCAGACAATAGGGGCTTCTTAGACAATGGGTGAATTTCCAGGATGTCCGGCCCCCTTCCGAGAAGGAGGGAGATAACAAAATGTAAAAAAGGTGTCTGTCAAAGACCAATCAGGCAGCTGGGGAGAAGGAGGGAGATAAACAAAATAGGTGTCTGTCAAAGACGAATCAGGCAACTGGGGAGAAGGAGGGAGATAAACAAAATAGGTGTCTGTCAAAGACCAATCAGACAGCTGGGGATAAGTTCCCTCTCTGGTCCGAGCCTAAGCCGGGGCCAATCAGCAGGAGAACACAACCAAATCTATAATTTACATGCGGGGAAGTGGGAACCTATAAAACTGACATATTCGCGCCCAAAAGGGGTTCCTTCTTCGACCTCCTGCGTGAGGACCAAGGAACCCCGGTGCACCGGCCTTCAATAAACCTCTTGCGTTTTGCATCGACTTCCGACTCTTGTTGTTTCCTGGGCGAGTCGAAACTCCTAGGAGACCGCGCAGGTCTAACATTTGGGGGCTCGTCCGGGATTCCACTCGCCCCGGACCACAAGAACATCGGGAGTTGGAGGTACCAGGTAAGCTCGAGCTTGATTGTCTGTTTGTCCCTTGTTCTTTGTGGGCCATTATCGGAGGAAAGCCGTAAGAATCGGCTTATTATGGAATCTGTATCGGACCTCTGGCTAGGCAGACGTGCTAATAGCCGGCGTCCATGAGCCCTAGGGGACGCCCTGGTGGCTCATCTGGAAGGAGAGGCAAACTCTGTCTCCCCTTCACTCGGTTTCGGCAGTTCCCTTGGTGGTAACTGCCATCTGAAGAAGTTTCGGTTTTGAAGCGAGCTCGCGGTGGCCCATACGTATATGTGTTTCGTGGAGTTTTAACTGTTTCTGTATTGTGGTCTATTCTTCTCTGACGGACGACAATGGGACAAACTATGACGACTCCTCTTTCCCTTACCCTAAGCTATTGGACCGAAGTTCGGGCCAGAGCCCATAATTTTTCGGTAGAGGTAAAGAAAGGAAAGTGGCAGACTTTGTGTGCCTCTGAATGGCCAACATTTCAGATAGGATGGCCCCCCGAAGGATCCTTTTTATTAGACAAGATTAAGCTGCTGAAGTCTAAGATATTTAATATAGATCCCCACGGACATCCAGACCAAGTACCATATGTCTTGGTCTGGGAAGATTTAATTCTCTCCCCACCTCCGTGGGTCCGGCCCTTTGTTTCCTCAACAGGTACGTCCGCGCATACATCAGCAGCGTCGGAGATATTAGCCTTAAAGAAAAACCCCAACACGGAGAAGCTACCCGACGCCCCGGATCTACCGAAGGCGATTTATCCTGACCCGCAGTCCGATTTGCTTCTTTTGGATTCCCCACCCCCTTATCCTCCGGCCCCGAATCCCCTACCACCTAGAGGACCCCCAGCTCCACTGCCCTCGGCACTAAGGGAACCATCCATGATGGAAGAAGAAAGGGGTCCCTCAGTGGGCACTAGGAGCCGGAGGGCAATCTCCCCGGACTCCACTGCCCTACCTCTTAGAGAATATGGCCCCCCCGATGGCCAAGGGAATAGACCTCTCCAATATTGGCCCTTTTCCTCTGCAAATCTTTATAATTGAAAAATGCATAACCCAACTTTTTCCGAAAATCCACAGGCCCTTACCGCTTTAATAGAATCTCGTTTTCTCCCACCAGCCCACATGGGATGATTGTCAGCAGCTGCTCCAGACTCTCCTAACGACTGAGGAGAGGCAACGGGTTCTTTTAGAAGCCAGAAAAAAATGTATTAGGCGCCAATGGGCAACCTACCCAGCTGCCTAACGAGATTGATGCTGGTTTCCCACTCGTCAGGCCAAACTGGGATTTCAATGCCCCGGAAGGTAGGGAGCGCCTGAAAATGTATCGCCAGGCTCTGGTGGCGGGTCTCCATGGAGCGGCCAGACGGCCCACTAATTTGGCTAAGGTAAGGGAAGTAACTCAGGGGCCCCAGGAATCGCCAACTGTGTTCCTGGAACGTTTAATGGAAGCCTTTAGACGCTTTACCCCTTATGATCCAACTTCGGAGGGACATAGGGCTACTATAGCAATGGCTTTCATAGATCAAGCGGCCCCTGATATTAAGAAGAAATTACGGAGGCTAGATGGCTTGCAGGGATTTTCGCTTCAGGAGTTAGTAAAAGAGGCAGATAAAGTATGTAACAAAAGAGAAACAGAGGAAGAGAAGGAAGAAAGAAAGCAGAAAGAGCAGGAAGCCCGTGAAATAAGACGGGATAAGAGACAGGAGAGAAATTTAAGTAAGATACTGGCCACTGTGGTTGGAGGAAGAAATATAGGGGATAGAAATAGGCAGGAAGGGTGAACGGCAGACAGAAGGCGGCCATTAGACAAGGACCAATGTGCCTACTGTAAAGAAAAAGGACATTGGGCGAGAGAATGCCCTAAGAAAAAGAATGGAGGAAGGCCAACCAAAAACAAAATCTTAACATTGGAAGAAGAAGACTAGGAAAGTCAGGGCTCGAACCCTCTCCCCGAGCCCCGGGTAACTCTTAAAGTGGAGGGGGAACCTGTTCAATTTTTGGTAGATACCGGAGCCCAGCACTCCGTCCTTCTCCACTCAAAAGGTCCTATCTCAGCTAAAAGGTCATGGGTACAAGGAGCCACTGGGAATAAACAACATTCATGGACCACACGAAGGACAGTAGATCTTGGGATTGGACGAGTAACCCATTCATTTTTGATTATTCCGGAATGCCCCTATCCTTTGCTGGGAAGAGATTTACTCTCCAAAGTAGGGGCTCAAATCCACTTTCAGCCAGAAGGTCCCACCATAACTGATAATAAGGGAAGGTTACTTCAAATATTGACTATGAAATTAGAAGGTGAATATAAATTATATGAGCAGCCTTCATCCTCACGAGTTAATGTTATTGACTGGGTAACTCGGTTCCCTCAAGCCTGGGCAGAAACTGCCGGAATGGGGATGGCCAAAAATCGGCCCCCGGTGCTAGTGGAACTCAAGGCAACTGCCACCCCAATAACGGTCCGTCAATACCCCATGAGTAGAGAAGCCAAAGACGGTATCCGTCCCCATATACAGAGGCTACTAGACTTGGGCATCTTAATAAGATGTCAATCAGCATGGAACACCCCTCTCCTGCCGGTAAAGAAACCAGGAACAAATGATTATCGGCCGGTGCAGGATCTACGAGAGGTAAACAAACGGGTGGCAGACCTCCACCCCACAGTTCCAAACCCTTACAACCTCCTGAGCACTCTTCCACCTCAACATACGTGGTATACTGTTTTGGACCTTAAAGATGCTTTTTTCTGTTTAAGACTCTCTCCCCTGAGCCAACCCTACTTTGCCTTCGAATGGAAAGATCCAACATCGGGAATGTCTGGTCAGCTGACATGGACACGGCTACCTCAGGGATTTAAGAACTCCCCGACCATCTTTGATGAAGCCCTCCATCAGGATTTGGCATTATATAGAGAATCAAATCCCCAGGTAACATTACTCCAATACGTTGATGATATTTTATTAGCTGCTGAGACCCAAGAAGATTGTATCAAGGGTACTGAAAAACTGTTAACGGAACTTGGAACCCTGGGATATAGAGCCTCAGCCAAGAAAGCACAAATATGCCAACAACAGGTCAGTTACCTGGAGTATCTATTAAAAGGGGGGCAAAGATGGCTCACGGAGAGCAGAAAGGATACGGTGGCCCAAATTCCGGCTCCCAAAAACGCCAGGCAGGTTAGAGAATTTTGGGGGATGGCCGGATTCTGTAGACTATGGATTCCAGGGTTTGCTGAGCTGGCAGCCCCATTGTACCGCCTAACCAAAAACAGCACTCCTTTCGTTTGGGGCGATAAGGAACAACGGGCTTTTGACCAAATCAAATGAGCTTTACTTTCAGCTCCAGCCCTAGGACTGCCAGATGTAACCAAACCTTTTCATTTATATGTGGCCGAAAATAAGGGCATTGCAAAAGGAGTATTGACTCAGAAATTGGGTCCCTGGAATCGCCCAGTTGCTTATTTGTCAAAAAAATTGGACCCTGTGGCATCAGGATGGCCGACCTGTTTAAAGATAATCGCTGCAGTGGCCGTTCTAGTCAAAGATGCTGACAAACTAACTTTAGGACAAAATCTAACGATAACAGCTCCTCATGCCCTGGAAAATGTAGTCCGTCAACCACCGGATAGGTGGCTAACTAATGCCAGGATGACCCATTACCAAACCCTGTTGCTAAACTCAGATCGCATCAAGTTTGCTCCAGCCACAGGACTCAATCCAGCCACCTTGCTACCTGATCCTGACTTGGAAGGCTCCACCATCATACATGATTGTCAGGAAGTACTAGCCGCAGCACACGGCAGTAGGCCGGATCTGATGGACCTGCCCCTCCCTGATGCTGATTTCACCTGGTTCACGGATGGGAGCAGTTTCCTGGAGGAAGGTAAGCGTCGAACTGGGGCAGCCGTGGTAGACGGAAAACAAGTCATATGGGCAGCGGCACTACCACAAGGGACCTCAGCCCAACGAGCTGAATTAATTGCCCTGACGAGGGCATTAGAGATGGCAGAGAATAAAAAAGTAAACATCTACACAGACAGTAGATATGCGTTTGCTACCGCTCATATCCACGGTGCCATTCACCAACAGAGAGGGCTACTAACTTCAGGTGGCAAAGAAATTAAAAACAAAGACGAAATCGTGGCTTTGTTGACTGCACTCATGCTTCCTACTAAAGTCAGTATCATCCACTGCCCTGGACATCAAAAAGGAAATGCCCCAATAATTAGGGGAAATAATATGGCTGACCAAGTGGCCCGAGAAATAGCATCGGGAGAAGTCATTTTAGGACTGTCAGATAAAGTTCCTGAAAAACCAGGCCGCGATGAAGAAATCATCCCGGCCACAACAAAAGGAACTTTGTCCCCTCAGCAAGCAGAATCCATGTTACAACAGATGCACAGATGGACACATTTGGGGACTAAAAAGATGGTAGCCTTGTTACAAAAAGCCAGGTACGAAACCCCTGGAATGACAAAATTAGCTGAACAAATTGTGCAGGAATGCGTCCCATGTCAACAGGTAAATGCTCACAAAGGGAAACTTGAAACTGGAAAGAGACTCAGGGGGGACCGCCCAGGAACTTACTGGGAAGTGGACTTTACCGAAGTGCATCCTGGAAGGAACGGTAATAAATACCTTTTAGTTTTTGTAGACACTTTTTCAGGATGGATAGAGGCTTTCCCAACAAAAAAAAGAAACAGCTGCTGTAGTAGCCAAGAAGATTTTAGAAGAAATTTTTCCTCGATTTGGAGCATCAAAGGTAATAGGGTCTGATAATGGTCCAGCCTTCGTCGCCCAGGTAAGTCAGGATGTGGCCAGATATTTGGGGACTGATTGGAAATTACATTGTGCCTATAGACCCCAAAGTTTAGGTCAGGTAGAAAGAATGAATAGGACTCTAAAAGAGACCCTAACTAAATTGTCCTTGGAGACTGGCGGTACCGATTGGACGGTGCTCCTTCCTTTGGCCCTATTCCGGGTTAGAAATACACCTTCCCGATACCATCTTACTCCTTTTGAAATATTATATGGTGCCCCGCCTCCCCTCCTCACTTTAGGAAAAGAAATAAAACCTGATTGTCAAAATAACACTGACTTATATGCTAGGCTACTGGGACTCCAATTGGTCCAGAAAGAAATATGGTCCCAACTCGCCAAGGCCTACCAACCGGGAACACCGGGAGAAACTCATCCTTTCCAAGTCGGAGACTCCGTATACGTCCATCGGCATTGAACCCAGATGTTGAAACCTCGATGGAAAGGACCATACACCGTCCTCCTCACCACCCCAACGGCCATAAAAGTGGACGGCATCGCTGCCTGGATCCATGCTTCACATGTGAAGGCTGCACCAGTGACGGCATCATCAGGATGGCGGGCCCAAAGAACCGACAACCCGCTCAAACTCAAGCTTCTACGAACCTAAGGCTTATAATTTTGGTTTTACTGCCTTTACTGACTGACTAGGAATATCTGCCGGGATAGGAACAGGAACCACAGCCCTCATACAACAACCCCAGTATTATGCAAGTTTAAGACAGGCTGTAGACATCGACCTTCGAGCATTAGAAAGTTCCATAACTCAACTAAAGGAATCACTCACCTCACTTTCAGAAATGGTGTTGCAGCCTAGATTTGCTGTTTCTTAAGGAAGGGGGATTATGCGCCGCTCTAAAAGAAGAATGTTGCTTTTATATTGATCATTCAGGAACCATTACCAAAACCATGGATAAACTAAGGGAACGCTTAGATAAAAGGCAAAGGGAGAGAGAGAACGAAAAAGGATGGTTTCAATCATGGTTTGATAAGTCCCCCTGGTTTACCACCTTAATCTCTACTCTGTTGGGACCTCTTATTGTTTTATTGTTGATTTTAACTTTTGGACCATGTGTTCTAAATCGCTTGATAGCACTTATTATGTATCAGTACTGTACAAGTTCTAATGTTAAGACAACAGTACCAAAGTTTACGAACAGAAGGTTGAGATTCCATGATTGGAATCAATAGTCACAAGAAAAAGGGGGGAATGTGGGACTCGAGGGACATTGTTCCAGCTAATGATTAAGAACTCTCCAGACAATAGGGGCTTCTTAGACAATGGGTGAATTTCCAGGATGTCCGGCCCCCTTCCGAGAAGGAGGGAGATAACAAAATGTAAAAAAGGTGTCTGTCAAAGACCAATCAGGCAGCTGGGGAGAAGGAGGGAGATAAACAAAATAGGTGTCTGTCAAAGACCAATCAGGCAACTGGGGAGAAGGAGGGAGATAAACAAAATAGGTGTCTGTCAAAGACCAATCAGACAGCTGGGGATAAGTTCCCTCTCTGGTCCGAGCCTAAGCCGGGGCCAATCAGCAGGAGAACACAACCAAATCTATAATTTACATGCGGGGAAGTGGGAACCTATAAAACTGACATATTCGCGCCCAAAAGGGGTTCCTTCTTCGACCTCCTGCGTGAGGACCAAGGAACCCCGGTGCACCGGCCTTCAATAAACCTCTTGCGTTTTGCATCGACTTCCGACTCTTGTTGTTTCCTGGGCGAGTCGAAACTCCTAGGAGACCGCGCAGGTCTAACACAGGCATCCCGTCAAATGTGGCCCCATCATTCCAGTGTCTTTAAGTATCTCTCTGCTCCATCTTCACGTTGCCTTCTCCCCCATCTGTGTAAAATCTGAGTCCCTTTTATAGGGATACATGTGATGGCATTTAGGATAATCCAACATAATTTTCTATCTTAAGATCTCAATTTAATCACATCTGCAAATACCCCTGTTTTTTTGCAATATAAGGTAACATTCACAGGTTCCAGGGATTAGGTTGTGAATATTTTGGGGGAAGACATTTTTCAGCTTACTACGATGCAATTAATATTAATAGATTATTAATAGATATACAATATTAATAGATACACAGAGATATAACACTTTAATTTTAACTGGTATTGGAAATATTTAATATTTACTTTCAAAATATTTTTAATGACCATAGGAAAGGATTAGAAAAATGTTTCCTTCAACTGAGAATGTGTATTTATAGAAACCATCACCATCATTCTTCACTCAGGCACTGTGATAAGACAGATAATGCAAATGAATGAACTCTAAATCTCTGAACAAATAATAAATGTTGCTAAAAATCTACTGATTCTACTAGAGAGTCAAGGATGTCAAAATATCATCAGGATAGTATCGGTCATATTTTAAAGTCTACACGTTACCCTGAATCAGGCCTGAGGAACTAGAATTCACTGGTTATGGAGCAGAATTCCATGAGTAGTGGTCATAAATAAGTAAACAAATAAGTTTTTCAAATATCAAACTAAGCTTTCATACTGTTCATTAATCTCACTGAACTAGCACCTGATCCTCAGAGAAATGGTCTCAATCTCATTAAGTTGAGGCAGCTGCCATTCCAAAGAAAATAAACAGAGAGGAAGAATATATTCTCTCTATAGGAGTATTTTAAAAGAATGCCCATCAGAAGCTCTGTGGTTTGAACAAGTACAAAAATACATCTATTACAGTTAACTGGAATAGGGCAGAGTGAATCAGTTTCCCAGTTCTGAAATGTTAAAGGGCAGACATTTCATTTTATTTCTTCCTGGCTTCTCTACATTAAAAAAATGATTCCATTCTTGACAGATGGCAGCAGTAGAAGGCCTTGTTACAATGCACGGTCATTCTGGTGAATGACTTTGATTACCCCGGGTCCTGGTGTTGTGAAAATCCGGTAAAACATATAAGAATAGTTTCTTTTTAGTAAAAAAAGGAAAATGCCAGGAAATTCTCTCTTAAAAGAAGAAATATCCCTTCCTATGGAAGTGAGAGAAAAAGCTGAAGCATCCTTATTTTACACAAGGTAAATGCTTTAATGAGAAATGGATAATTTTGTTTTTGAAATTTGAAAGATATACTTTCTCTCTCTTGTTTTTTTTCTTAACTTAAATCAACCTGAAATTTTATATGAGTATATAATTTATCTTTAATTCTTTGAATTGAGTCTGTTTTAGAAACAACAACAAAAGTTCTTTACAAAAGACTTTTTAATATAATTGAGATTTATAGGACTGAGCTCCATGAGTTTAGGACTCATGTCTTTTGGAAACTTACAGAAATTCCATAGCTTGGAGAAGGACCTGCCCCTAAATCAGTGCTCCATAAATATTGTTGAATGAATTAATGATAATTTATATTTAGTTTGGACTAAATGACCCTTAAGTAAATGAAAATTAATAAAATAGGTTGTTTTATTGCTAGCTCAAGTCTGTTTCACAGTGAGCCCAGTGAATATTAGATAATATATATTCTGCAACTGTTGTGATGCATTTCTAAGTGGTATCCTATTTCTCAATCAAGGATGTCCTTGTGCTTAAGTGGCTTTCATTGCTTGAAACAACAAAATCCAGTATGTGAAAATGATTGGTGTTGAATTAGTTCACGGTACACTATTATTAGAAACATTTGGGCTTCCCTGGTGGCGCAGTGGTTAAGAATCTTCCTGCCAATGCAGGGGACACGGGTTCATGCCCTGGTCCGGGAAGATCCCACATGCCGTGGAGGAACTAAGCCCGTGACCACAACTACTGAGCCTGCGCTCTAGAGACCGCGAGCCACAACTACTGAAGCTCGCGTGCCTAGAGCCCGTGCTCCGCAACAAGAGAAGCCACCACGATGAGAAGCCCTCGCACCACAAGGAAGAGTAGTCCCCGCTCCTCACAACTGGAGAAAGCCCACGTACAGTAACGAAGACCCAATGTAGCCAAAAATAAATAAATTAAATAAATAAAATTTAAAAAAAAAAGAAAGAAACATTCAAAAATATGCTGAAGTTCATAGGCTAAAAACCTAACTTGGAAAATAAAAAGTTAGATTGTTTCAGGAAATATATCAGGACTAACATTTATTTGGTGAAGGGAAATTCTTCTTTCAAAACTGCAATACTGGCAGTACTTGGAGCTATCGGCTATTCACTTAAAAGTGAATGCATGTTATATTTTGTTTATTAACAAAATGCACATAAAATATTTCCCCCACACCTAATCACTTATTAATAAGATTTTACTATGATCGTATCTAAAATATTAATTTTATTGATTGTGGTTTTTGAATATGTCTGTTACCCAGTGGAATAATTTTCAAGTCACTGCTAATGTGAAAATGGGCCCAGTCTCACAGTTATCCAAAAATAAGCCCCCAAACCCTTAAAGTATAACACCAGTGACCTTAATTCTTGCATTCAGACTGAAGTATACAAAAGTCTGAAAAACGAGACCCATATTAGAGAGACACATCACACCATTTTAATTTTTTCCAAATAAAAATCTAAAACTTTTTCAAATACACACACATATACAGATGGGGGTGGGGATAAGGTGGTACCAGAGAACCTCTTTAAAGGGATAGATCATGAGATTGAAATCATTTCATTGAAATTTTTCTATAAATAAAGAAGACTCACATTGAACTCGCTGCTGCTTTTACATTTTTACTATATATAATTTGCCAACTTTTTCCATAAAATGAGGCATATGATTATATGTATGTTGAAAATGGTATAAGTAAATATATAAGATTTTTTGATAGTTGCTGATTTTAAGAATTTCTTTTTCTCTTTCATTTCATGTATACCTATTTCTTACATCTTATAGTTGCAGTTATTTTGACTTTCTCTTGAGATTAACTTAGAAATAAATAACTATATTTCAAATTTTAAAAAATCCTATAAGATTTTTTAAGATAAAATCATTAAAAAACATTTGTCTATGAGAATCTCCTCCACTGAATATCAGAATGTATGAAAAACCCACTCTGGTACAATTATTTGGAAAAACAGAAAGTAACTTCTTAAAAGTAAAATAAAGAAAAAAGACATAAAAGGCAAAATTTTTCAGCCCCAAAGTAACATATTTGTTAACAAAATTATTGCACAAAACAAAAAAGTATAAGGAGAAATAATCACATGTAATAGCACTAGAAATAGTCAGTGTTAAGCTTTTGTTTGCCGTCAAATAGATGCATTAGTAAAGTTCTTAAATTGTGTGATAAATAGTAGGAACTATAGGAATGTTTGTCTTTGCTATTGTTTTTGTTATTATGTATTTTATCTAAATTATAAGGTTTTTTAGATTTATCTTGTGTTTAAGGCCCAAAGATTTAGAATATATCATATAGTTATATAATTAGAGAGGTCTTACTAATTTGTATGACATTTTTATTATTCACTATTATCCATTTTCAGAAGGTTTGTAAATTATTCAAATAGAAAACTAATTGGACAGTATACTTCTTGAAATATATTCTTGTTAACAAACTAAGTTACAGCAACTTAGTCGCATTAATGCAATACCCAATGTTTGTAATATTATGGATGAGCACTATGTAAGAAAAATACATTTTAAAATATTATAAAACCATTAGTAAATACAGAGGAAAAGTACTACCTTTTCTTAAAGTTAAAATTAGAAAACAGAGCAAAGGCAAATGTTTATATAGATACCCACAAATAAAAATATTTGGAAAATAATTGAATCTTAATTCTAACTATACATTACATAAGGTATTACATATACATATAAAGTATTAAGTTACATTGAATATTCTAAAGTCATTAGTTTTATAACTTAAAAATTACCTATGAAATAACAAAGGAAAAGCTCAAGTTATACATGTGATGGAGAATGATTCAATTCAAAGCTCATAGATAAGTTATTTAAGATCTGGATGAGGATGAAAAAAAGTCAAAGCAGAATGCAATCTTTGCTACAACCGAGGTGATAATTATTATGGGACTTAAGATGGAGAGATGATCATTTATATCAGGGGATTTAGTTGGGCTTTAAGATGAAGGAGGGAATGTCTGAAATGAAATTTGAGAGGACAATATCATCAGGGAGAAATTTCAGTAAAGTAGGTTAAACAACTATAGAATGTAGATCAATCAAGGGGGAAACACATACATACGGAAAGCATGTTGCAGAAGTGAAAATAATTGTGTTGAGAACTTTTTTGTTTTTATTGTGATTTCTAGTTGTTATAAAATGCCCCTAGGAAATTAAATGTGAAATGAAAATTTTTATCACTGGATAGGAAAATAGACTAAATATAATCACTAACACACAGTACTTTAATGTAGATAAGGCTGCATTCAAAGTGTTTCTCGTGTATTTATTTATTCTTGACAACAGATATGAATATATTATCTCCATTTTACAGATGAGGAACAAAGACCCAGAGACATTAAATAGCTTGCTCAAGTAAACACAGCCAATAAAAGGCAGATGTATTTATTTTACCCAAATAGTCTGACCTCAAATCTGTGCTCTTAACAATTACACTAAATACTGTTTCTCAAATTTTTAAGAGCAATGTCCTTGAACAAATATAACAACACTTCAAATTCTCATTGTTCTTCCACTTATGAATTCAAGCTATGCCATTTGGTATAAAAATTTATTTTTCCAAGAGTATCATACTTACTAGAAATCTTATAAATATTCTTAAATATTTATTCTCAGTACCCTCTCTGTTGTGTTCTTAAACCTGAATATGTAACATGAGTGGAAAAATGACAAACTCCTTTCTTTGAAGAGTAGGGAACATGCCGATAAATAAGATTATATTTAGAAATTCATCATTCTTTCTCCTATTAAATGGAAAATAATTATTGATAAAGAGCAGAGTGGTTGTTGCAAGAATTCAGTGAAATAAAATAAAACAAAATATATGAATAAGAATAAACAATCTGAACTATATATACTATACATGCCAGGGACTAAAGAATATATGGATTTGATTCAAATCATGCTTTATTCTTTCTATTTTTATCTTGGACTATTTTTGTTCATTTACATTGAAAATAAATAATTTTCCAATTATTTATTGAAAAAGTACATGAGTGTACTTGGCAGACAAATTCAGAAAACTTGACAAAATCTGTAAACATTGATTTAAATAAAAATATCACCCAAGAGTTCTTTGAAGAGAGTCACAACAAATGTTTGGGTTCTGAGTCAGCCTTTGGTATTTGTTTTCTTTGATCACCCGGAGATCACTGATTTTAACTATCTTCTGAGGTCTGGAGAGTGAATATTTCTCAGCTGCCCAATTTGTTCTGAAAATGTTAGCTCTCAGGAGAAAGCTTCATCTTTCAGATCTCTTTTTCACATTACCCTCTAGCTGCCAATGCCACGGTATATATACTCCTAAGAGATAACCCAAAGTTTCTAAGATGTCTTCTAAGTAGCTAGAAGGGAATATCAGAGATAGCCTCTCTCTCTCAATCACACACACACGCACACACACACACACACACACACACACACACGCTTCCACAAACACAGAGCTTGTAGTCAGTAAATTGTAGATTGGTGTGGTATTTGCAACGCTGCTTATCTGATTTCTTCCTAAAGATTTTAACCTTTACACAGTATCAATCTTACGCAAAGTTGTGAAATAATCAAACCATGCCTTTAGTGCCTTTGGTCTGACACAGAGTATTGTTCCTTTTTGAAAGGCAGCTTATTCTAACTCTTCTGTTACTCCATGTCCTTCATGTGCTTCTCCTCCTAGGAATCCCTCCAACCTGCCGCATTGACACCTACATAAAGATCTGGAAAGCTCACTCCCGAAAATGTATGTTAATATCTTACCAGCTTCAAAGTAGTTCCTATTTTATGTGTGTTTTGCATTTTCCTATCTTCCATCATCACATGTGCTAGAGCATCATCTTTTGCTCCCTGAACAATCTCAGCATTTTTGACCATATATGT
Organism: Stenella coeruleoalba; assembly: GCF_951394435.1. Lineage (NCBI taxonomy): Eukaryota > Metazoa > Chordata > Mammalia > Artiodactyla > Delphinidae > Stenella > Stenella coeruleoalba. The sequence continues at coordinate 32,403,345 of NC_137153.1, read as the reverse complement.
ATGAGTTTATATCTAGACTCCCTATTCTGTTTGTTTATCCTTATGCTAATACTACACTATTTTAATTATAGTAGCTTTATAATAAATCTTGAAATTATGTAGGATATGTTCTCTTCCAAAATGGTTTTAGCTAACTTAGATCTTTTGTATTTATATATACATTTTAGAATCAGTTTGATTATTTCTTTGTAAAAAGACTACATTAAGTCTATAGAGCAACTTGGAGATAACTTCATAATATTGTTTCTCCATTTATTTTAGTTTTCTCTAGTTTATCTCAGCAATGTTTTATAATTTCTAGTCCTCAGCACTTACATATATTTTATCAAATGTATCACAAAGTATTCATGTTTGCTGATGCTACTCTAAATGGTATTTTTAAAATGTTCAATTTCCCATTTTTCCTTGCTAGTGTATAGAAAAACAATTGACTTTTGTATATTAATATTGTACTCTGTTTCCTTGCTAAACAAATTTGCAAGCTCTAGTAGCTTTTTAAATAGATTCCTTAAGATAGTCAATGTACACAAACAGGTCAGCTGTGAATGAAGAGAGTTGTATTTCTTTCTATCCAATCTACACAGTCTTTATTTCTTTCTCTTGCCTAATTCCACCAACTAGTATTTCTAGTTTATTTTTGAATAGAATTAGTGAGAGTGGAAAAACCTTCTTGTGCCCAAACATAAGAGTAAATTTTATAATTTCACCATTACATAAAATATTAGCAGTAGCTTGTCCAGTTTAGAAAGTTACTTGTTATTCCTAGTGTTTACTGTTTAGGTCTATGATCCATTCTGAACTAATTTTCTGTTTGATTAAGGTAAAAGTTGAGGTTATTTACCTATTGTTTCATATGGATATCTACTTGTTTCAAAAGGATTTGTTCTAAAAGCATCCCTTTCTCCACTGGCATTTTTGTTGAAAATTAATTAACCGTGTATGAGTGTATCTATTTCTTGATATTCTGTTACATTAATCTATATTTCTATACTTACACCAATACCATACCAATGTGATAAAGTATGTTTAGAGTAAATCTCGGAATCAGGTAGTACATGTGTTCCAACTTTTTTTTCTCTTTGAAAGTCATTTGGGCTTTTCCGTGTCCTCTGCATTTTCATAAAATATTTAAAATCACTTGTCAATTGCTACAAAAATAATAAATATTTTTCTGCAGTATTAATTTAGATTGTGTTAAATCTATAGATTGATTTATTAATGATGACATTTGGAAAAGTCCATTTAATAAAAAAATTATCATGCCTTCTTATAATCATTATCATACTTCACATGATGTATATAACAAATAAAACATATACAACAAAACAACCTATAGTCATTGGTATAAAATATTAGGATCCATCAAATGACAATGAGGTGTTTCTAGAATTTGGGTCAGATGATGACTCAAGGGTTTGTTTGCTGGCCTTAGAAATTATGTGGATAATTGAGGACACACACACACACACACACACACACACACACACACACACACAATTTGGAAATGTAACATAAAATATCGTCTTTTAGAGCAATCTAATAAGGAAAGATACATTCATATCAAATTAAACAAACTAAAAGTTTAGGCCAGCAGAAGAAGTCATCACTTTCGTAGGGAAAAAATAAGCATGTATAGATGAAAAGGGATAAGTAAGAGGAATATTGCAATTGTAGTTCTCATTATAATGTGGGAGCTATAGGCAAGAAATATTTCATAGAAACAATGAGCTTCCTGGATTACATACTATGAGTTAACTTTGTCATAGCACAATAGTTTAAAAATCCTAATTCAAACTCATAGTCTTTTGATAGTGTTGAAAATTCATTTGGTGGGAGTATGGATAAATTGACTTTCAATTAATGAAATTACTATAACAATTCCTTTATAAATACTTAAGAGATTTAAGTGTATCCTAGCATTTTGCTTATTTGGTACTGCTTATAATTTTGCATTTATCCATTATTAATACATGGAACGCATGAGTTAGAAAACACCCATACTCATTAAAGGTAGAGGTAACGTACATAGGCAGGGTTCCAAATTTTATTCTACTGGTAAGTTTGAAACTTTGCTTTTGCCATTTTTCTTTTCTTTTGTAATTGTAATTGGACTTACCTCAGTAGGAAAATGTTTTAAACTTGACTGCAGTTTCCATATTCTCTTAATTTTTCTTTGCATTTTATTTGATACATTTTTCTCAAAAAACATAGTAATGGTTTAAATGTAAATAATTAAATATACCATTCATTCTTGTTAAACATGTTTGGGAATTAAAAATGACTGTGCCCATTGGCTCCTCTTTTCTGTTAGTGGCTGGTGTAGGAATCAGGCTCTGCATGACTATGCAGATTGAGACTGGGAAATGTGAAAGGCCAACAGAAGAAATAGGAGTTAGCAAAGAACATTATTGTCTTTAATGACGTGCTCTGTTTAGGTTAGAGTGGGCCTAAGTTACAGTTTGTCATTTTTATAAGAGTAAAGCAGTTCACTGATACCACATTTGATTATTTATTTATATTACAGGGCTCCTTACTAGTTGGTAACCCCTGAATGTTGTCTGGCTCATCTATTTCCGTATCACACTCTAACATGGCCAAGACTTCAAACTGAGTCGCCCCTACCTACCGTTCCAACCAGAAAAGACTTAACACCACATATCTCATTGATTCCAGGTCTTTTACCCCAAAGTCTATAAGGCTATTTCTTAAAAAGTCCCTGACTCACTGGTTAAAATATCTATGAATTGAGTCAACTATGCTAGAGACAGGACTGTGGGTTGGAACAAGGCTTTAATTCTGAAATTGGGGACTTCCCTGGTTGTCTAGTGGTTGAGACGCGACACTTCTACTACAGGGGGCACGAGTTTGATTCCTGGTTGGGGAAGATTCCATATGCTACGCGGTGTGGCAAAAAAAAAAAAAAAAATTCTGACGTTGAAGAGGCTGGGAGCAGAAAGGTATAAGCACCCTTTACATCGTTGCACAATTCCTTTACCTTCCAGAAGTAACTGGCTACTTGATCAAGAGCCTTGAAGCTGGTGCGACATAAAGGAGGTTTAGTAGCTCAAACAGGTGGCTTTGGAGCCTCTATCCTTGTCAGAGAACTTGAGGGAAACATGTCTGGAGTTTTAGCATAGATATACATGTATCCAGTTGCTGACTATGTGTAATGCAGGTATTCTCTTGAAAGAGAGATCATTTTGGTGATCCTCTGCTAAAGCATTAACAAGAAAGAGTCTCTGATATACATCTATTCTTTAACTTAGCATAAAAGAACCTCTTTTATTGCCCCTTTTCATTAGTACTGGTACATGAACTTCAATGTAATATAAGGTTGCCTTTAAGTAGGCATGAACTTTTCACTGTTTCATATATTTTTCATTATAACCCTGTCTTCTTCACATTCATTCTAACAGTAATACAGGCCTCTTGAACTTAGGTCTGCATGTTGCCGAACATTGTGTAAAAACCTAGTTTATATACAGACGAGAGCAGCAAGATTCTCACACACATGTTTCTTTTCTGGATGTGAAAAATAATTAATTATCCATTAAACACTCTCAGTGTCCATTACTCCTGGTATGTGATTGTACTGAACAACTCTGTATTCTTCTGCTTATTGTTTTATCAATTCTCACGGGTGGGTAGGGTTGAAATACCATTTATGTGCAGCTATACTTTATCACTTTTTCACCATTATGAGATTAAAAGGTCAATATCATTCTAAAGGTCATAATTGACAGGTTATTTGCAATATTTTTATAGATTTACAAGAAGAAAAATTAATTTGTTGCATCTGTTCACACTAGAAAAACTGTTTTTGGAAAACATAATTGTAAAAGTCTTTCCTGTAGTAAAGACTCATAGTTCTGCTGTTTTAGGTATGGCCTATAGTCTCAATACTATTGTGGGGCTTGGAATGCAAGTGTAACTAAAGGCACAAATTCTGTGCCTCAGATAATCATAGGATTATAAAATGCTTAAATAGTTTCTACTTTGCCCTCAATTTTATCTTACCTACCTGTCTGATAAGCATCATGTCTTAGCCTTGGTTTCCTAGAAATCAGAACATGAGGAAAATCTTACATATTCAATTATTGTTGGCGGAGTGGTAATCAACTGAAAGCAAAAGTGTAGAAAAAGAGGGATAGGAAATAAAATGTCATGTTTTATCAAACTGAACATAGTTTCAAAAAAACAAGTACGATTGCTCAGTTATGGAACATCTCCATGAGATTACACAGCACCACATAGAGCAGTTCCTTGAAGGAAGAAAGGAAAGACATTTCTGTTAGTTGCCTTCCACCTCCTGTCTCTTGTAATCAAAATCTTTGTGAGGCATTAATTCATCTAAACTGGGCCACTAGGAAGGCAGGAATTTTCAGTTGGACATGAGTCCAGCTCAGGTGGACTGGATGCTGGAGCTGCTGTAGCTCATGCCTTGGAGGGCACACAGGTGGTCATGTCTAATATCCATCCCTGGTCCTTTGGCACCGTGGGACAACTTACGGTGTTCAGAGATGAGAGGCAGTCACTGGAGCCAGGATTTTAAAATCATTGCCTTCACTCTGGAAGTGAGGGAAATGAATGAGACCCAAGTAACTATGAGTGGTGTATTGACTCGGTCTGTAACAGTTTACCCTCCATGCCAATTAAATAGCATACACTCTTATGATATACAAATCTGTTATTAGTAAAAGAAGCCCTGAATTCTATCTCAAGAAAGAAGGAGCAACTACAATCCCTCAGAGTAGAGGTCAATGTCAATATCCTTCAATATATTCCTTGATGTTACAGGTGATCCTAGAATCAAAGTTGATATTTATCTTATACTTCCTTTACCATTCAATCTAGATTTCAGTCACCTTTGGACAACATTTTTATTCTCACTCATTTGTCTGACGGAGTGATGAGAATTTCATCTCTTGAGGCATAAGACTGTTGATAAGAATTTTCCTACTTCTTCCACTCAGTTTTCAAACCTTTAACTTTCACCAGACCCTGTTAAGTCTCTTGCTCTGTAGTTCACTAGGACCTAGACCATTTTGATGTTCCAGAAAACAACATGCTGATTCACTATATTAGTGATATACTCATTAGACCAGGGAAGCAGTAAGTAGTATGTAGTCTTATCTACTAAGACACAGGCAAACCAGAGGGTGAGAGATAAAATTTCAAAGATTCATCCATCTGCAGTTATTTGTGACGTTTTTGTGAGTCTAGTGCTCTGTGACATTAGAGGAAATTCTCCTAATTTATAATACTTGTTATACTTTGAACTTCCAGCCTATAAAAAATGAGGTGTGGTTTTTAGTGGACCACTTGAATTTTAGAGGGCTTGTGGTTACTGTTCTGGTGTTTTTATGTGGTATTTTAGAAGATAACTTGATTTGAGTGAAGCATAGAGAGGGTGCTACATGATATTGCAGCCTACCACTTAGGTATATAATCCAGCAGATCTGATGGTAATAAATATACCTGAGGTAGGTAAGGATGCTAGGCAGAGTTTTAAGGGATTCTCTACAACCAGAAGTTGTATAGATAGAGGTGGAAAAGACAAAGGCCTGGTTGAAAGTTTGGCATGGTCTAGCGCCACTATGGAAAATTAACTACTATCTCATTGCAGTGCCCCCTCTCTCCCTGGGATGACCAGGGTTTTGGTGATGGGAAATACTCCTAATAGGCAAAGATACAAGCAATACACTTAGTTATCCAATATGTATGTCTGATGTGTGGAAATACTCTAAATTCTGTGCTGTGGTAGAGAACTCTGCCATGAGGCCAATGGCCTGAAAAGAATAATGCAGGAAGCTTAGGGCTAAGGACTTCTAGGGAAAATACATATGGATTATTTAGAACACTTTAGTAAGGGCTGGGTTGGAGACTACAGAAAGAGTAAATCATGATTATTCTCCCTACCATGGGAAAGAGGAAGCCATGGAGATGGATGGCTATTCTTACTGATTCAAGCAGCCAGCATTATAGTAGAGAAAGATAGAATCTTCCATTCTAAGCAATTCTGAATATTAAATTTGCTCTGGATATAGATTTGGGCTCTCCTGTTCTCAATTCACGCTTTTTTCCAAGAACTAAGTAAACTATACCACCTATACACTGAAGACCCCCAAATTCAGTATTTGGGATCATTGGAAAGGTGGCCGTATTTTCATAGAAGATAGTGATGGAGCAGACAAGGATGTAGGAGGACTGTGAAAAAAATGTACAAACTTGGAGGCCAGTCAAGAAATGTGAGTATTTTAAAAAGGAAAAAGAGTTCAACTGTATTGAATGTTGTTGCTAGATCAAATAAAATTAGATATCAGATCTTAGCAAAGCGAAGTCATTTGAGTGTTAGGTGCAAAGCACACAGAGAGGTTGGTTAAAAAGTGAGTAGGTATGGAGGTGAAGGCATCCTGAATCCACTAAGAATCTTTACAAACAATTTTCCATTTTCTAGCAATTTTTTTTTACATTGCCATCAAGCATAATTTTGCCATATCTTAAATGATGACTGCTAATCTACTTCTTTTTTGTTTTACTAAAACCATTTACCCTTTTATCTCCTTCACTCCTTACTTCACTGACTTTTGATCTAAAAAAATAAAAGTGAATATATCATGAGGCTTGACCCATTGCCATTTTCTTACTCTATTAATCTCTCTACTTTCTTATCCTGTCACTATAGATCCACTGACTAACCAAAAAAAAAAAAAAAATGCAAGTAACTAATTAAGATAGTGTGTCTATCATTTTACCTCTTATTATTTCTTTGTATCTTCATAGTAATCCTATAGGAATATCATTTTTTTTACTCTCATTTTACAGATGAATAAGCTGACACTCAAAGTCACAAAATACGGAAGTGGTAGAAGTGGGTTTCAAACCCATTCATTCTGATTTGATACTTGTTTTTTGATCACAGCTCTCTATTAAACCCTCACCAATCATTTGAACTACCCTTCTGTTCAAATTGCTCATACCTTAAAGCTTCCCATGAATTAGCTATTGAAAGATGTCATTAATATAGAGTAACCTCTATGTCACTTCTATCCTCTTTCTCAGCTCTTGACCTTGCCTTCACTAGAATTATTAGGGTCAGAAAACATAAGATAGGTATTTTCTTTGTCAACCACATAGTATTTTTTTTTTAATAAATTTATTTATTTTATTTATTTATTTTTGGCTGTGTTGGCTCTTCGTTGTGGTGAGTGGGCTTCTCATGTGGTGGCATCTCTTGTTGCAGAGCACGGGCTCTAGGCATGTGGGCTTCAGTAGTTGTGTCATGCAGGCTCAGTAGTTGTGGCTCGCAGGCTTAGTAGTTGTGGCTCACTGGCTCTAGAGCACAGGCTCAGTAATTGTGGTGCATGGGCTTAATTGCTCTGTGGCATGTGGGATCTTCCCGGACCAGGGATCGAACCCATGTCCCCTGCATTGGTAGGCAGACTCTCAACCACTGTGCCACCAGGGAAGCCCCACATAGTATTTTTTATTCAGAAACTCAACTACATGCTTCCTTTTCCTCAGTTCCAAAGGCTGGGTGCTCATTTCTTTTGCAAGGTTATATCAACTGTCTCTGCATTGGATTCTATCTTCTTCCATCTGTTTCAGTACTGAAATATTGCCCTATATTTAGGACTTTCTCTCTTCTACATTTTTAGTTCTCTTATCAGTTGCTCTTTTCTCTGTAGGTATAAAAATACTTAAGTATTTCCCATAGTGGTTAAAAAATAAATCAACAACAACAACAAAAATATTCTCAAACCTGTGTACTCCTGTAACTATTTATTGAAATAAAGAAATATCTAAAGCTGCCTAGTAAATGTAGTCATAATCAATGCCAAGATATATCCAAAGTGAAATTATTAGACCTTTTGAATAAAGAAAGAGTCTTAGCATACTCAAGACAAAATAATAATAATTTATTGAACTACTATGTGTGTGTACCCAGGTTATTCCTTATCATTCCATTGTGTGACTGTAGCAAAATCTGTGTATTCATTCTATTACTGATGGACATTAGGGTTGTTTCCATTTTTTGGCTACATTATATGTAGTGTTGATACCAATAGTTTTGTTCAAAGTTTTAGGTAAATATGTATAGCAATTTCTATAAATAGGTTACTTATCTAACAGTGGAATTGTTGGGTAATATGGAATACTATTGTTCAGTTTTAGTACAATACTGACAGTTTTCCAAAATAGTTGGGTCAATGAACACTAGATGTTCAGTTGTTCCATAAAATTGCCAACACTTGATACTGTTTTTCTTTTCATTTTACCTATTCTGTTGAGTGTGAAAGATTTCTTAAATTCAGAAACCACTAAGCATAGAGGAAAAAAAAATACAAGTTTACCTACATAAAATAAAGATGTTCTACTTATCAAGAGACACCTTTAAGAGTCTAAAAAGGCAAGCTTCAGCATGGGAAACTATATTTGCAATTCATATATTTGTAAGATACACATAAATATTTACTAAGAAATTGAATAAATTTGAATTTATTCAAATAATTTTCTATGAATAAATCATAGAAAAAATGAACAAAACACTTGAACAGGGCTTTTACAAACAAAGATATCCAAATAACCAATACATATATGAAAAGGTGCTTAACTTCCCTAGATGTTGGGGAAAAGGCAAAATAACACTTTATACCAGTCAGAATGGCTAATCTGGAAAATATTTTCTTTTGTTTCTATTAAGTTTCTGGAGTGATACCAATTAGTCATATCTTTAACTTTTTGAGTTTGTATTTCCTTGACTCTATGAGTAACGTAAATTTAAAACCCAAATCCTACAAAAGAGCAGAATTACCATATATGATTTTTCACGAGAGCTTGCCTTGCATTCTCCGTCTAGCATTCAGGCCATTTGCGAAGATTTCTGTCATGTAAACACGTGTACTTTTTATTTCCTGCTGATTTTTCCATAAAGGTATAACACTTTCAAAGTCCCAGTTTCATCCAAAATATCGATTCCAGCTGACCATCTTGTGTCAGTACAAAATACTGTCTCCTATTCCCTCTAAGGCTATTCAACCTTGGGATCTGGGATAAATATACCATCATAGGCCTTCAGGGAAGCCTTGGTTTCAGGGGCAGTTTACTTGTCTGACTTTCCACTTATTTTCACTGTCAGCCTCCTACCTCCTGGTTTGGAAGTAAAAATGTTAGCAGTTGGATTTGAGTCTGAGCTGAACGTGTCTGCATATCATCCAGACTGAAAACATGTCTGAAGATCAAATTGCTGCATGAGAATATGTAGAATGAGGAGAGACTATAAGCTAGAAAAAAAAAATCTACTGGAATGTTCACATTTAAGAGGCAAATGGAGAAAAATTAACAAAGGTGAAAAGGAAAGAGTAGAAGAAATTTAAAATAGGAAGTTTTCTCAAGATATTTGTTAATGAAGAAAAGGAGAGAAATAGTATGATAATTCATGTGAGGTTTGCTAATAAGCAGGATTTTGGTTAATTTGATGAGACAAACATGAACAACTGCTGATGAGGACGATTCTTTTTGAAGGAGAAATATGGAGGAATTTCTGAAATATGGAGGAATAAATATTCCAAGATTGAGTCATTGTAAAATGTCTCTCTTTAAGGAATGATGTTGGATCTATATGATTGATATCTGACTGATATTTTACAACATTTCCATGTATGGAACAGTATGGATCATTGACCAAATAAGTTGTTCCAACTTTAAACAGAAATTTTTCTTAGTCCTACCAGTTCATAGAGATCATATTACTCATCTCTACTCCACTGAAGAAAGCCATTGCCAATATTTGCATATCTAAAGGATTATGTGACCATATGCCTCTCTTATAACCCTAAGCTTGCTCTCTTCCAAAAAACGGCAAGATTATTTCTCCAATTAACTAATTGATAAATTTGTCAGCTTCTCTCTTTTTCTTCTCCTTTTGTTCTCTTCAATTCCCAAAACTGTGCCATCTGCTATGCACAAAAAATTTTGCTCATATTAGCTATCTACTACTGGTGGCTACTTATGCATAGCTACTCTCCAAAAATTTCATGCCTAAGCCATGCCAATGATACATTTATATATTTTTTTAATTTGCTTTGCAAGTGTATTCAATATGTCCTTATTGTTAAATAAAGTGGACATTTTTCAACCCTCATTTTCTTTGGACTCTGAAAATATTTCATATCTATTCCATAACATTTTCATAGTTATACATGTACTTCCAATGCTGCCCATATTACTCAGTTTTGTGTTCTGGATTCTCCTCCCCTAACTGTATTCCAATGCTGAGGTTGCTCATTTAATCTCGAGACATCTCTTCTTCTTAAGAAAGTCATACATTCCCAGATGTTTAAATGGTGATGATAGTGACGGCAATAATAGCTAACATTCGTGAATATGTATAAAACTCTAGACGTATGACAAGTGTCTTGCATATAATATCTCATTGAATTTCCACAATAATCCTCTAAAATCAAGAGGTGCCACTGCAATCCCACTTTTGCAGGTGAAGAAACTGAGGTATAATCCTTTGATTAGGAAAATTGTTTGTAAATGGTCAAGCTTTTAAACCCAATTTATCCAGTACCTCTGCTTGTCTATAAGCCCATTGTACTCACATACTTTCTTTATAGCCCAGAAATCTTATTTTTTCTACTTGGTAATATCTTGCAGACAATTGGACAGCTCCACTCAAATTTTACTTGTCCCAAACTTAACTTGTGATATTATTCCATCAAAATCTCTCCTATTCCTGAATCTCTTTCTTAGTAAATGGATTGACATTCCATTAATACAGTTATCACGCAAGACACCTTTGCCCACCTGTCACAAAGCACCAAAAATTCTTTATTCTCCCTCCTACATTATTTATTTTCTCCATTTCTACTGTCACCTCTTTCCAGCTGCCACTATCTTTCTGTTAACTGCTGAAATGACCCTTGACTTGTTGATCTGAATTCCTTTTTTTTTTTCTTGCTTTCCAATCCAGTATTCAGACTGCAAAGGAAACAGTTTACAGAAACACGAATTCATCCTACTGTTATCACATGTAAGGTATTTCCACAGTTTCTCTTTCTACTTAATAAAACTGCAAACTAAGAATAATTTCAGGTTTTTTTTTTTTTCTTGACATGATCCCTTCCTACTCTTTTAAGCTCATTCCATAGCAGCCTCTTCCTCTCTTTATATTCATGTTGAACTTTCTTTTTCAGGAGGCCTGGGCTCTAGAAAGTTTTTCATCTGTTAGGAAAGTCTTTGCTTGCTTCCAAATGCACCTTACCCTGTGTTCTGTTATACCTCCATGTGGTATATTTTCTTGGCATGTTTTGACTTTGCTTAGAAGAGAGTAGGGAATTTGCCACATGTTCAAGACACAACTTGTTTCAGCCCAGTCCTAGAAAATGTGCAATTTCCATGCGTATGTAAAGTAGGGAGGAAATACATGGCTAGCCTAAGGTAAATTGGACAAAACAATTACAAAGTAAACTGGCAGAAAGAGGGCCGAACACTGATCTCCCCAGTTCTTTGTAGGGGGAGTGTATTTTTCTCTTGACCATATGTTTTCATAGATGTTAATGATGTGCTTTCCCTTGTTCTTCTTCTCTTCATCCTTCACCTCCTCTGTCTTCTCTTTCTTCTCCATTTCTTCTTATTTTCCATTTGAACTAATTTCTTTAAAAAATTCATGACATTTCTCTTCAATATATGTAGAGGAAATCTGAAATTCATTGAGAAAGAATTTAGGGACATTGAAATAGCCCCCACCACGCACATTGGAGGTCTAAATACAAAGAACTTATCTGATATCAATGGATTTTTAATGTTTTGTATGAAAATTAAAAACTTGATTCTCTCCATGCCCTTTTCCCTTTATCTGTCTTCAATTTCTACAGAAGAGTGAATCTATGAAGAGTTCTCTTTAGTCTCTGATATTAGTTTCATTTCACTCACGTTTATGTTTGGCTATGCTCATCACTTTACAAATTATTGTTATTAATTAAATTTTATTTCATGTAAAATAATATACAATGATATTTTTATTTCTTTTACTTTAACTTTCCCACCTCCTCTTGCCGTACACTGTAAGATACTCTCTCATTCTACCCATTATGCCAACAATATATTCTTCCAAAGTCTTAATGGAAAAATGTATCATAAAACACTTTATTACCATTATGCAAAAAACATTGTAGGACCTTAAGCAACAAGCCACTATACGTAGTCTTCATACTGAATTAAGCTGCATTTTGACAGGAAAAAATAAAAGAAAAAGAATTTCCTTAAGGTAGTGAGAGATGTCATTCCCTTCAGACCTGCTCTACAGTTTTCAGTGGGGAAGGATTTTATTCTCCAGCATGGACTTTGACATTCTTTCTACACCAGCTTTTCAGTACTAGATAGTACTAGATGTTTGGGGAAGTAAGTTTACTGATGGGAAATACATTTATATGCAAACCTATGCCTCCCCCCAGCCCCGCCTCATTACATTAAAGAAAATCTCACTAAAAGGGGCTTTTTGGCAAAGAGTAAGGAAAATTCTGGTTTTTGATCATCAAACTTGATATATTGATCAATATTTGAAAAGACAGCTTAAATGATTCAAAATTTGCATATGTTTATACAGGATAGGTACCTCACCTCTGGCACTCAAAGTGACAGTTAAGGAGATTAGCAAAGAATAAGTGCTTGGAATGCAGTTAAATGCAGCATAAATGGATCCTTTTCTATAACACTTTTAATGGTTACTTAACCTACATATGACTCCATTTCTCCTACAGAAAAATAGGGATAATATTTATCATTCATAAAACTTTTAAATATGTTACCCCATTAATCTCCTATTGTTTTGTATAACCCTGAGAGAGAAAAGCTCTAGACAAAATACAGAGGCTGTGATGCTGGCACTCAATTTTAGAGACAGAAACTGATATACCCAAAGGCTTGAGCTATTGCAATTTAAAGCTATTACAGGAGTTGCAATCTCTCACAACAAGCTGAAACTAAATAACCTGGACTTTTGCCTCACTAAGTTACTTAAAAATATAATACATTAGTATATAAGGACACACCAAAGCAATCAATATTTTATGAAATTGCTGGACTGTAATATGGATTTTGAACAGTATTAGTGTTAAATGCATTAACTTCAATGAGGAACTTAGAAATGGTCTCTTAATAACCTTATTGGGATATGACTACTTTTAAATGGCTTTTACTTTGTCCTTGGAATTCATATGATGCATGTGACAGTGGCTTGTTTAGTGTTAACAGAGGATTAGATGAAGGAAATTAATTAAAGCTTCCTAGCAACGTTTTCCCCTTGAGCTATTCAGTATGCTAAAGTGGTGTGACAGGGTACCATCCTTTCTCTAAATCTACTCATTAAATAACTCAATTGGGTTTAAACACACATCCTTTTTTAAAAAAATTAGACCATAATTTTTCTCCTCGTCTTTCTAACCTGACCCCTTCGAGCCGCTGCCACCTCTGTGATTTGTAATTACCTTTTAGCTTCTAATAATAGGACGGTCACAAAGTGTGTCCATGTGTTTCAGAGTCCACCAATTCACTTCTTGAGACCTGTCTTCAATTGAGATGACAAATTTAAATAGGTTAGGGACATTTGTTTAACTAATCCCCTGGACCAATAAGTATCGAGAATGATTTCCTATATTAGATGAAATACAAGTCTATAAATCTTTTTAAACACTGCTCATGCCGCACTTGAATACTTGTAATAATAATCATTTTTCAATTTTATGTTTTAGAAATAAATAGATCTATTTTGGCTTTAAATTCTCACAAATTGTGATTTTCTCTGTTTTTAAGACATTGTTATAAATGTATTAATTCTTAGCTATTAAAAACAATTACTTATAATATAAACTAAAAATAATATTTACCAGTATTTATTGTTTGTGGATTTTTTGATGATAGCTATTTTGACTGGTGTGAGGTAATATCTCATTGTATCGATAGTTTTGATCTGCATTTCTCTAATAATTAGCAATGTTGAATATCTTTTCATGTGCCTCTTGGCCATCTGTATATCTTCTTTGGAGAAATATCTATTTAGGTCTTCTGCTCATTTTTTGTTTGGGTTGTTTGTTTTGATGATATTAAACCACATGAGCTGTTTGTAAATTTTGCAGACTAATCCCTTGTTGGTCACATCATTTGCAAATATTTTCTCCCATTCTGTGGGCTGTCTTTTCATTTTGTTTATGGTTTCCTTTGCTGTGCAAAAACTTTTGAATTTAATTAGGTCCCATTTCTTTATTTTTGTTTTTATTTCCATTACTCTGGGAGACGGATCAAAAAAGATATTGTTGCAATTTATGTCAGAGAGTGTTCTGCCTATGTTTTCCTTTAAGAGTTTTATAGTTTATGGTCTCACATTTAGGTCTTTAATCTATTTTGACCTTATTTTTGTGCATGGCATTAAAGAATGTTCTAATTTCATTTTTTTACATGTAGCTGTCCAGTTTTCCTAGCACCATTTATTGAAGACACTGTCTTTCCCCCATTGTATAGTCTTGCCTCCTTTGTCGTAGATTAATTGACCATAGGTGTGTGGGTTTATTTCTGGGCTTTCTATCCTATTCCATTGTCCTATATTTCTATTTTTGTGCCAGTACCATACTGTTTTGATGACTATAGATTTGTAGTATAATCTGAAGTCAGGGAGCCTGATTCCTCCAACACCGTTTTTCTTTCTCTAGATTGCTTTGGCTATTCAGGGTCTTTGTGTCTCCATACAAATTTTAAAATCCACAAACAATAAATGCTGGAGAGGGTGTGGAGAGAAGGGAACCCTCCTACACTTTTGGTGGGAATGTGAATTGGTACAGCCACTATGGAAAACAGTATGAAGTTTCCTTAAAAAACTAAAAATAGAGCTACCATATGATCCTGCAATCTCACTCCTGGGCATATATGCAGAGAAGAACATGGTCTGAAAAGATATATGCACCCTAATGTTCATTGCAGCACTGTTTGCAATAGCCAAGACATGGAAACAACCTAAATGTCCATCGACAGAGGAATGGATAAAGAAGATGTTGTACGTATATACAATGGAACATTACTCAGCCATTAAAAAGAATGAAATCATGCCATTTGCAACAACATGGATGGACCTAGAGATTGTCATACTGAGTGAAGTAAGTCAGACAGAGAAAGAGAAATATTGTATTATATACCTTATATGCGAAATCTAAAAACAAATGAGACAAATGAACTTATTTACAAAATAGAAACAGACTCACAGACTTAGAGAGCAAACTTATGCTTACCAGGGGGGAAGGGTGGGGGGAAGGAATGGTTAGGGAGTGTGGGATTGACATGTACACACTGCTGTATTTAAAATGGATAACCAACAAGGACCTACTGTATAGCACAGGAAAATCTGCTCAATATTATGTAACAACCTGAAAGGGAAAAGAATTTGAAAAAGAATAGATACATGTATATGTATGACTGAACCACTTTGCTGTACACCTGCAACTAACACAACATTGTTAATCAACTATACTCCAGGGAATTCCCTCATGGTCCAGTGGTTAGGGCTCTGCACTTTCACTGACTAGGGCCTGGGTTCGATCCCTTGTCAGGGAACTAAAATCCCACAAGCCGCATGGTGTGGCAACAAAACAAAACAAAACAAAACAACTATACTCCAATATAAAATGAAAAGTTAAAAAAAATATATTCACAAAGGAAAACTTTATCTTCTTGGAAAAAAGAGAACATTTGACTATAACAATGACATACGAAAAGTAAACTAGAATATAATATATCTTTTGAGTTGTATTAAATTTGATGTTTTCAGGTAAACAAGTACAAAATCCAGAGTTCCTTATTTTCTAATCTCGGTCAAATAAAATGCTCAAGCTTTAAAATGTTATGATGTCAGGGATGAAGATAAAAAGCTATCCCTCTAAAATTAGGGTTAGACTGTGCAGTCTTTCTTCTTTTTCTCATCAAGATATTATTCTTCTACACACAATTTCGATGAGGAAAACCAACCTGGATAAAGGAACATGACTTCTGTTTAAAATAATTATTTAGGAAATCAGAAATAGATGGTCAATAGCATGGTTGAATTAATAACACTCTGTTCAAAATAGAAATAAAATGTGTTCACACAGATAAATATAACTGTATTTTAAAATATCAATATTATAATTAAACATGTACTCTGTGTGCACACAGGCATATGTGCACTTTCATACACACACACACACACACACACACACACACACACACACACACACAAGGACTGTTTATCCAAATTGTTAACATACTTTGCTGATTGCATTGTGGTAATAACTCTGTGAGAAAGCCAGTGTTATTATTCCTCATTAAATTGGACTATATCATCTGAAAGTAAAAAAGACAAAGCTGATCACATTGACAAATTTTACCTAATTTAAAACACTGATACACCAATATAAAAAGCCACTGTTTATATGGTTAGCACATTTGTTAATCCATTATTTTAATCATTATAGGATTGACAGTTTCATTCTTCTGCAAGCCAGACACATTCGATTTTTGAATCAACCCTTCTAATAACTCAGATGTCTAAGATTAAAGATTTAAAATAAGTTACAATGCAAATTTGACCAAGTGAAATGCATTTGGTGTGTTTCAGGATCATAACAATTAAGAGATGATAGCTATTGTTCTAAAATAAAATTCTATGAATGTAATATTTAATGAGATTCAGAAATATTATAACACATTCACGTAAAATTTTACTCCATCATTAGTGAGAAGCATAGTAATTCAACTGTCTTAAAGCATGTACATAACATTTTATTGCAGAAAGGATCAGAAACATTTAAATTCTCACTGTGCATAGTAATGAAAGTTGTATTTTACCTACCTAAAAATGTGAACTGCAAAATTGCAAGATTTCTGTAGGAAAATATAATACCAGTTTCTCTGTGGAGTTTTTGATACATTGGTAAAGAGTATAATTGCAAACAATTATTTTGCTTGGACATTAAAAATAAAATAGTTTACCTAAATAGCAAGTAATAGGAGTTTTGTCTTAATTAAATCACCTAGAAGTTCTGTCCTTGTAGTGTCTTTTTTGTGTGTGTGTGTGTGGTACGCAGGCCTCTCACTGTTGTGGCCTCTCCCGTTGCGGGTCACAGGCTCCGGACGCGCAGGCTCAGCGGCCATGGCTCACGGGCCTAGCCGCCCCGCGGCATGTGGGATCTTCCCGGACCGGGGCACGAGCTCGTGTCGCCTGCATTGGCAAGCGGACTCTCAACCACTGCGCCACCAGGGAAGCCCTCCTTGTAGTGTCCTTTAAATAGAATGAATCTCAAAATAATTCCAATGAATAAAGATAATGTCTTATGACATTCAAGTGCACCATTTATAGTAAAATTCACGTAATACGTTGGCAGCTGGTAGGAAGCTCCAAACACAGAAATATTTCCACAGGGTTTGTTTAGATTTAGGTGGATTTCCAACCGTTACTGTGATTTTAATTCATCAGTCCTCTACAGTGGGATTTCTGAATATATAATCTGTACAGCACTTTCATCAGAATCAGCAGGAGTGCTTTTTTCAAATGTGAATTCCTAGGTCCCATCAGAGGCCAAATGAACCAAAATCTAGGTGGCAGAGCATGCATTTGCATTTTAATGATTTGTCCAAGTGATCCTCATGCACATTAAGTTTGAGAACGCATGTGCATCCTTAAATCCAAGTAAAGAATATATGAAATATATATCAAGTAGTTCACAGAGTTGTTAGTCACAAATAAGACCAGGTGAGCAAATGCTGTAAAATAAAACAAATAGTTTATATAATCTGACAATTATAACCTATTTCACAAACTTTAAGTACAAATGAGGAAGATTAAAAGGCTCAGAGTGTGCCAAGGTCACAGACCTCTTAGCCTTGGTGATTTTCAAGCTTGCCTGAAGAGTCCCCAGGAGGACTACAGGTACACTATAGATAACAATGTCACAATACAATCTACTGAATGAGAATCTCTTGGGGCAGAGGTCTGATAATCATTACGTTTAGCTATCTCGTCTGGTGACATTTATCATTAAGGAAGTTTGGAATATACTTCCTTGAGCATTCCCAGGCTGACACTACAAAACACTCATAATAATCTGAATTGCTAGTGTGGCATTGTAGCCTTAGTTAGCCCAATCACTTTAATTTATGTCTCTAATATCTATTAACGCCCTATATGCCATTACTTTTTACTTCAAAGGATTGGCTTAATACCGACATCTTATTACTGTTTTTACCTAGGATTGTTTTTAATGAATAATCGTTAATGTACTCAATATTTGTACAATCTAATCTGTGAGCTGTCTGATATAATTTTCCTACATGAATTTTCAAAAGTTTCATTGCATATACAAATGCATTAATAGCATTTGTATTGACAATAGGGGAAATTGTCATATCTTATAATTTGACGAGGTGTGATCAGTAGTGATTTTTTCTCTAAATATTCACTTCCATATATTTTTCTATATATTTTCTATAAATTCAATATCTTGAAATATGTGTATATATTATGGCATGAGACAAACAAGCTTAGAAATGATTACTCTTATCAACACTCACATAAGTATATTGATTCAAGGCTTATAATTTTAAAAACGTCATAATGAATACAAGTGAAAACAGAAAAAGTAAAATCAGTCATCTCTCAGTTAAGAAAACATTTATACAACTGTTTAAAAATAACTGTAAAATTCAGTTGTATATATTCATTACTATACATGTAAAACCAAAAACTCAGTTCCTTAAAAGATTCTCCTTCAAGAATAATCTGTAGTTTAGAGTGGCTTAAATGTCCAGCTTCCTTGCCTGTTCTTTGTCAGTGTTTTCTGTGCTGGGAAGCAGAGAATGCAAAGGGCAGCACCGTATTCTGGTCCTGCAAGAGAAACAGAATGGTAAGATTTGGGAGATACAAGCTGCATTAATTATGTCACAGAGACTAGAACAGCAGTGATTTTCCCCCCATTATTATTATTTTATATCAGTAGAATCTATTTAATATATGCAATAATTCTATTATTTCTAAGACCTTCCACAAAAGGGCATTACAATCCTTTTAGTTTATTGCAAACATATATATTTTTTTAAGTGGATTCACTTTATTTATTTTTTGGCTGCGCTGCAGGATTTGTCAGAAGACAAACAGTAAGTTGTGAGTTCCATTTTGCCCAACTACTTTTTTCTTCACACCCTGGAGGATCTGGTGTCTGGAACTGTAGAGACATCATCATGTTACCACCCCTTCTCCTCTCAGGTTGAATCCACTGTGACAGAACACTCATGTCCTTAAGAGGCAAGGCCTAGCAAATAGCCTCTCACAAATCCACTGAACATCACAATGTCCTGTTTGATAAATTCTGTTGCTGCTTCAATTATATTGCTGATTTCAGGTGCTGCTTTATTTGCTCATTTCTGAATCAGGTCTTCCTGCTTTCTTTATATCTTTTTTCAACTCTGTCCCAGTTGATTTGCACATAGTTACTTTGACTGGTAAATCTGAAGAAGATGGCCAGCAGCCTACTGTTGCTGTAAGTTTTCCAACTTTCTGGAACAAAAATCCTGCACAATGGCCAGTGCAGTCTGGATGGCTACTGAGTATTGTTCTACCGGAAGTGCCAAACTATGGCCAAACATAGATTCTACCAGCGGTGTCTTCATGTATACTGAGTTAGGTCCAGTAGGAATCATCATCACTTTCATATTCAGGTGAGAGAGATCCCATCTAGACTGGCCTGGCCTTGGAATCCAGAACCAAGTGAAGAGGACTCAGCTGTCAAAGGGGGGCAAAGAGGGCCTGGGGTTGGAAGAAAGGGTCATAGACGCAGAAGTAAGCACTTCATGAAAACCAAGCAAATGGTATTTCTAGGTAAATCAGTCTTTCTGTGCTGGACTAATTAAAAGAACTTCACAGCTCTCTATCCCCAAGCTTTCTCACCCTCTGGAATTGAGGGCTTTTACTGCTTCCCCCATTATTTTTTTAATTAAGTAATGAATAGTATTTTATTATTATTCTTATTTTTGGCTGCATGGCATGGCATACATGATCTTTTCTCCCTGACCAAGGATTGAACCTGTGCTCCCTGAAGTAGAAGCATGGAGTCTTCACCACTGGACCCCCAAGTAAGTCCCTGAAGAGTATTTTATAGATAAGAAAACTTTAGCCTCAGCAGGATAAATTTGAGGACAGTTCCAATAGCTAGTTTCCCAGAGATGCACTTGAAGTGGTCCTTACAGTTTTTGCAAACTAGAATACCTGATAGTGTTTATCAGTGCGACACGTCAGGTGCAGTGTAAAGGTACGGGTACTGAAAAAGTAATATTGACCCTAACTATGCATTCACGCACAGGCATTTACAGATTTTTACCCAGTCTTTGAATTAAAAGATAGATTCTCTGAGTCTGATCAATGTCAGCCTCTTGAGATGCACTAAAATGAAATTCAGAAAAAGTTGAATAACTTAAACTACTCTGGAGTTACAGACAACTGACGTAGAAAGCCTCTTAAGCAATGTGAGAGAAGAAAAAAGGGGCAAAAATCTACCTACTAGCTTGGGTTGTAGAACTCATGTTTTTAGGAGTTGGGAGAAAAGAAACTTTGGAGCAGGTGTTTCATGTGACAGATCATTAGATCTGTTATCTAGGTCTGTATTAGATCTGTAGAGTATCTATTGAGATACTACAGATGAGGAAAGATGTTAAGTGTATTTGCTTTGTATCATCAATGGAGATTTTTTGCTGCCTCTGAAAGCTTGCTGTCAAGATTTAATTTAATATTTAATTAATTTCCTCTCTGCCGATCTGTGATTTCCCTTAATGCCATTTCCTTAATGCCATTTCCTTAATGCCATTTCCTTTTCTAGAGAGATCACAGATTACTGTAAATTATTTGTGTTCAGTGAGGATGGGCATAACGGTAGCAATAATGAGAACAAGAATAGTGACTGGCCATTTATACATAAAATGAATTCTGTTAGAAACACCTATAAATATTGTACCAGCGTTATTAATTGGCTTAATAAGATCAATTGGCATAATAAGATCTAAGTTGTTTATTATAAATAAAATGAATAAAAATTCACTAGTCAGCAATAGATATTAGTATTTTTCTTTTTTAAAAATCTCTTCTTTGCTAGCCCTAAGTGCTTTATTTCTTAGGGGTCTAATATTGACTTCACTAGTCTTAGTGGAGTTACCAGCTTGTGGCTGAATCACGCTCACTCTAGTATTCAGACATGGTTTGACACATCTAAATTAGGGTGAGGAAGATTATTCCAGAATATCGAGGCTCTCTTTTGTCAGGAATGGGGGATGGGGACTTATTCTGAATAAAGAGGAAGTGAAGACTGGAAAGGTTACTTGGTCAACAGAGAGAAAAGATTAGCCTGAAAATAGAAACTGTCATTCCCAACATTCTCAAGCTCAGACTGCATGAACATATGAATACTTGGCACTAAGTAAATGGTTATAAAAAAACACATCTAATTCCTAGTCTGTAATCTACCAGTGACATTAAAAAATAAGATACCACCACTGGTGATGGTGTAAGTGTTGTTTTCGAGAAGGGTTGCTAGTACAGCTTATGATAGCATCTTAATAAACAAAATATTAGTTTTGAGTTGTAATGAGGATTAAAACTTGGATTGAGAATCAAGCTTCTCTGCATATATGTATGTATAAGGAAAATCTATTTTTCCTTAAAACACCTGCATTGTATCACTTTAGAGGTAAAGGATGGTTTTCTCCCTTCTTAAATCTCCTCTTGATAAATATATTTTCATTGGAAGATGTTTACACGCACATACACACCTTGGCAAAACAGAAAACATTATAACCAAACTGTGTAAAATAATATCATTCTTATATTCCTATACATCTTTCCCATTTTATATGAATTATCACTCCCTAACTTTCCAAGTTCATTACTATCCTTCTTTGTCCATTTCTTTATAATGTATTGTTATGATCTGAATTATGTCCCCCCCCTCCCAAATTCATATGTTGAAACCCTAATCCCTAGTACCTTAGAATGTGAGACTATTTGGAATAGTGTCTTTAAAGAGGTAATTAAGGTTAAAAGAGATCATAAGGGTGGGGCCCTAATCTAATAAGACTATGTCCTTATTAGAAGAGGAAGAGACTCCAGGGGTACAGGCACACAAAGAAAAGGCTATGTGAGGACACAGCAAGGAGGTGGCTGTCTTCACGCCAAGGAGAGACATCAATGCTGCCAGCACCTTGACTGTGGTTTTTCAGCTTTCTGAACTCTGAGAAAATAAATTCCTGTTGTTTAAGCCACCATTCTGTGGTATTTTGTTATGGCAGCCCTAGCTGATGTAGGGGAGGAAAGACTTTCTTTCTACCCTCCTAGGTTCAACAGCTGTCTCTATGAAATAAACTGATAAGAGGCAGACTAACAGGGGAAAAGATACATAAGTTTATTAATTTTTAATATCACATGCACGAGAGCATTACAGAAGAAAAGTGAATACCCCAAAAAAGCAGAAACATGGGAGAGCTTACGTTCAAGAAGAAAACAAATATGTGGTATGTCGGTGGAATTATCTAAAGCTGACTCTGTCTTTGAATAAAAGCAAGACTAGACTAGGAACAGTCTAAAATAGACATTGTGAAAAAAACAGGGAAAAGAATTATTTATTTTACATTCCTTTATTCTAATATTTTAATCTATACTATACTATACTAAATTTTATAAGGTGTGAAAATAAATAAAAGACAACTTCATTTAAAACATTATCAGGAAGTTTAGAAGGGAGAGCTCTCATGCACATACCAGCCTGAATAATCAGAAGGAAGAGAAGCGATTTTTAAAGGGTCTTTTTGTATAGAATTCTTTGTGTAACATTCTCTGGGTTTCAACTTTTTATCCATGATGTCAAGAATGTTGTTTTTCTTCTGGTATGAGGGAGGACATTTTTTACATGGGAATTTCATCTCCTGCTTTTAAGAAAAGGAAGGAATGTCTAGTTAGGTCTTCTGGCCATTTTTTAACTGGATTGATTGTTTTTATGGTATTGAGCTCCATGAGCTCTTTGTAGATATTGGAGATTAATCCTTTGTCCATTGTTTCATTTGCAAATATTTTCTCCCATCCTGAAGGTTGTCTTTTCATCTTGTTTATGGTTTCCTTTGCTGTGCAAAAGCTTTTAAGTTTCAATAGGTCCCATTTGTTTATTTTTGTTTTTATTTTCATTACTCTAGGAGGTGGGTCAAAAAAGATCTTGCTGTAGTTTATGTCAAAGAGTGTTTTTCCTGTGTTTTCCTCTAAGAGTTTTATAGTGTCTGGTCTTCCATTTAGGTCTTTAATCCATTTGGAGTGTATTTTTGTGTATGATGTTAGGGAGTGTTCTCATTTCATTCTTTTATATGTAGCTGTCCAGTTTCCCCAGCACCACTTATTGAAGAGGGTGTCTTGTCTCCACTGTATGTTCTTGCCTCCTTTGTCATAAATTATGTGACCATATGTGCATGGGTTTATCTCTGGGCTTTCTATCCTGTACTATTGATCTATATTTCTGTTTTTGTGCCAGTACCATACTGTCTTGATTACTGTAGCTTTGTAGTATAGTTTGAAGTTGGGAAGCCTTATTCCTCTGGCCGCTTTTCTTTCTCAAGATTACTTTGACTATTCAGTGTCTTTTGTGTTTCCATACGAATTGTAAAATTTTTTGTTCTAATTCTGTGAAGAATGCCAGTGGTAGTTTGATAGGGATTGCATTGAATCTGTAGCTTGCTTTGGGTAATATAGTCATTTTCACAATATTGATTCTTCCAATCCAAGAACATGGTATAGTTCTCCATCTGTTTATGTCATCTTTGATTTCTTTCATCAATGTTTTATAGTTTGAGTACAAGTCTTTTGCCTCCTTAGGTAGGTTTATTCCTAGGTATTTTATTCTTTTTGTTGCGATGGTAAATGGGATTGTTTCCTTAATTTCTCTTTCTGATTTTTTGTTGTTAGTGTATAGGAATGCCAGAGATTTCTGTGCATTAATTTTGTATCCTGCAAGCGGAAGACTTAAATAGATATTTCACAAAAGAAGACATACAAATGGCCAAGAGACACATGGAAAGATGCTAAAAATCACTAATTATTACAGAAATGCAAGACAAAACTACAATGAGGTATTACCTCACACCAGTCAGAATGGCTATTATCAAAAACTCTAGAAACAATAAATGCTGGAAAGGGTGTGGTGAAAAGGGTACACTCCTGCATTGGTGGTGGGAATGGAAATTGATACAGCCACTATGGAGAACAGTATGGAGGTTCCTTAAAAAACTAAAACTAGAACTACCATATGACCAGAAATCCCACTACTGGGCATATACCCTGAGAAAACCATAATTCAAAAAGAGACATGTAAAAAAAAAAAAAAAAAAGAGACATGTACCACAATGTTCATTGCAGCTCTATTTACAATAGCCAGGACATGGAAGCAACCTAAATGTCCACCAACAGATGAATGGATAAAGAAGATGTGGCACATATATACGAGGAATATTACTCAGCCATAAAAAGAAATGAAATTCAGTTATTTATAGTGAGGTGGCTGGACCTAGAGTCTGTCATACAGAGTGAAGTAAGTCAGAAAGAGAAAAACAAACACCGTATGCTAACGCATATACATGAAATCTAAAAAAAAATGGTACTGATGAATCTAGTGGCAGGGCAGGAATAAAGATGTAGACATAAAGAATGGACTTGAGGACACAGGGTGAGTGGGGAAGCTGGGGCAAAGTGAGAGTAGCATTGATATATATATACACTACCAAATGTAAAATAGCTAGTGGGAAGCAGCTGCATAGCACAGGGAGATCAGCTCGGAAGCAGCTGCATAGCACAGGGAGATTGTGCTTTGTGACCTAGAGGGGTGGGATAGGGAGGGTGGGAGGGAGGCTCAAGAGGGAGGGGCTATGGGGATATATGTATGCATATGGCTGATTCACTTTGTTGTCCAACAGAAGCTAACACACTATTGTGAATCAATTATATTCTAATAAAGATCTATTAAAAAAAGAAGCAGAAAAGGAAGATCCCTCCCTGCCCTAGCAACAATGCGCTAACCACCAGTAAGAAACTGCCACAACCTCGAACTCCTGTTCTTCTCCAGTGAAATTTTATTCAAAACAACCTTCCCCAATTTCCTCCTAAAACCTAGTAGAAATTGACCTTTCTTTGGTCTCTTCACACTTGCCAATGATTCACTATAGCTTGCCTGCCCCAGAACTGCAATTCCCTGCTTTCCAGATTACACCCATTTTGCTGGTAAAGTAACTGGCTATGTTACTTTTTGAGGTTGACATTAGTCACTTTCAAAGCCCTGCTACTTTCTGTGAGAAATAAAAACATTTCATTTTACTGGGAAGTTATCTTATAGTATGAGATTGCGAATGATGATAAAGAGTAAATAGATCCAATATTCTCTCAGATATATGTGAAATAAGCAAGAAATAAAACAGAAAGGTAGATATGTATATTCCTTGATAGTTTATATCTTAAAAATCCATTACCATAAGGTAGATGGCCATAGAATCTACGATGATTAAAAACATATATGAATACATTGCTTATCACAGCATTCTGATTTCAGATAAATAGAAATCAGGTGATAATTTCATATCAATCATTCTATTGTCTTTGATATTTTTAAAAAGAACAAATTGTTTGCCTTAATTTCACAGCATTTATGTTACCTATCATTTTAATTGGTTAGGTACTAGGTGATTTTTAAAGTTGTATATATGTGATATATAGCACTAAAAATAAGTTTACTGTCCATCAGTAAGGGAATGCACTATTACATTTGATGCAGTCATACACTAGAAACAATGAGAGTTACTTAAATGAAAATGAACAAAAGTAAAAATGAATGTTGACTTAACAAAGAAAAGATAAATATCAAAATTAGAACAATAGTTTTTCACTGGTTATATAAAGAAAGGAAGGGCTTGTCGTATGAGCCTGTTACACCTTCCACATTTATTTCTAAACAAAAACAACACTTGCAGCAACTATTGTGAAGTATTTATACCTGATAAATCTAGATAAATGGTGCTCTATATTTTATGTACTTTTATGCATGTTTGAAATATTATATGATTAAATTCTTTTTAAAATGACAATTTTGTATTTCAAAGTTTTCTTTGAAAATTTCCTGCTCAAATTGAATTTTAAAGAATCTAGTAATGATTTTTCAGTGTGAAAATGATTTTATACCAACTCCATTAGATAAACAATAGATATTCCTAGATCCATCTGCACCAAGCCTTTCCTTTTATGTGTGCAGAGATTCTTGGCTAGCTTTATCTTTGTCTCTGGGGGATGTATAATATCATTCTAAATTAGAAAAAAATGTACCCATGTACAATGTATACGTCTTCCATATAGCACTATCTTAAAATGTGTTAATCGAAATATAATGTATATACAAAAATGCACAAATTATAAGTATATAGTTCAATTAATTTGCACACAGTGAGAACACTTAAGTAACACCTACACAGGTCATAGAACAGTACTACAAAAATGTTCTCCCGCCTCTCCTTCCAAATAACCATTACCTTTATTTCTAATAGCTTAGATAGTTTTGTCTGGTTGTGTGTGTGTGTATGCATTGTGCATGGTGGGGGTTGCTGTGTATGTATGTGTGTGCGTGCAAGTATGTGAGGGTCTCCTTTAGCCCACTTATGGGTTGATGAGATTCATCAGGGATGTTGCTTATAGCAATAATTCATTAATTTACTTTGATTTATAATTTCATGTTACAGGAATATATTACAATTGATTTATTCATTACATTGTTGATAGATATTTGATTTGCTTCCAGTTTAGAACAAGTACAGATAAAGCTCCCATGTGTATTTTTGTTTTGTCTCTTGATGAACATATTGATATTCTGCATTTCTATTTGGTACATATAATTGGATAAAATTGTTGGTGCATGGGTGTCAACAATAGATAGTGCCAGTTTTCCATTTTTACCTGCCACATTGTAGCTCCGTCAGTGATATATTTTATTGTCAATCCTGTTAATTGTAGCGACCTGGTGGGTGTGTAGTGTTATCTTGTTTATTTATTTTTCCTCATGGTAACTATGTCTTGTATTGCCCTTGTGATTAATGGGAACATTTTCATACAGTAATTGGCCATTCGGATGTCCTTTTTATTTAAGTGCCTCATCAACCATCCTGTCGATTGCTTATGAGATTCTCTGTATTTTCTTATTGATTTGTGGGACTTTATATATTTTTCTAGAAATGAGTTTTTGTCAGTTATATGTTTTGCAAATATTGTTTCTCAGCTTGTGACTTGAATATTTACTCTAATATATATAGTATTATATTAACTAGTACATTATTATATATGTGTGTGTGTGTATGTTTAACAAATTGACAAAACACTATTTATTGAACAGACCATCCTTTCCCTATTGTCATATATCAAGTGTCCATATATGTGTGAGTGTGTTTCTGGACTCCCAAATCTGTACCATTGATTTTTTTGCTTATCCTTAATCCAAAACATAGCTTCCTAATTTATTTTCCAATAAATGTGATCGTCATTAGAATAATCACCAACTCTTTAATTCTTTTTAATTAAATTGCTTTTGCATTACTTATACTTCATATTTTAATATGTATTTTACAATATCCACAAAAAAACCCGATTGTAATTTTGTTTGTGATTGTGTTGCATGTTTAGAATGATCTGAGCAGATTAACATTTAACAATACTGAATCATTGATTGCAGGAATAGGATATCATCCTGCATTTATTTAGTTCTTTTCAAATGTACATAAATAAGTTTTAAAGTCTTTAATGCAAAGGACTTGTACATTTAATATGGATATATTTCATGCTTTTTGATTTCGCTGTCGATGCTACCATTTTCTTTCCATATGGCTTATATCTGGTATATAGATATTCAATCAATTGTTGCACATTTGTCTTATATTCAGAAAACTTGATAAGTTTATTTTATAAATATAATGGTATATCAGCAACTTACTGAATTATTCATCAATATTATATTTCTCAATAATAATAGCTTTATGCTTTCTTCTAATGTTTGCCTTATTCCAAGAGTTCTAAAAAATAAGTCTACTAGAGATAACAACAGGCTTCCTTGCCTTCTTCCTTTGTTCAGAGAGAAAACTTTAAAAACTTGTTTTCAATTTTATTGTAATTTTTTTGCTGGAGTTTGTAAATATACTTTATCAGGTTATGGAAATTCTTTTCTATTACTAGTTTATTAAGATTGGTAACTAATTTTACCTGATGCTTTCATTGGTATTTAATGTTACAATCACGTATGTTTTCTCCTGATTCAGTCATAATGGAATTATACTGACAGAGTTTTGAATTGCAAAGGACTCCTCATTCTTGGACAAAGCTCAATGTGTCCATGATGAATTGTTGTTCATATATATTGTTCAAAATATTTTATTTAGGATTTAGGCGTACTCATTTAAGTGAGAGATTGACCTGACTTTAGCAAGTATTTCTTCTTTTTCTGATCTTGGCAGAGTTTGTGTAGGATTTATGTTCTGTTTTTCACTGTAAGTTTCAAAGAATTCATCAGAGAAATTCATTGGTCTTCCTGTGGAAATTTAATCAGATATTCAATTTATTCATTGGTTATAGGACTATATAAAACCTCTGTTCTTTTTTTTAATCACTTTTAATGAGTTGTATGTTGCTTTTTTTAAGGCTTTTCAATTTACTGAGATACGCTACTCAAAAGCTGCTTATCTTCTTTAGATATGAATGTGACAAAATTGAAAGAGCAATAAAGTAGAGCTATATCCAGCGTTAATCCTAAGAAATCCTTTTTTATCCAATTCCTTTAAAATTCTCCACAATTAGTTTTTTCTGTGTTGTTGTATTTATGCCTCATCATTTAAGTATGATTTAATGTGTGTAAAAATGCCTGTATAAATGATGATCATTATTTCTAGGTTATCAAGGCAAATTGCTAGTAATTTACAGGTGTTGGACCTATGGTTTTGACTCCTGCTTTTACCTAAACTGATTAACACTTTGACAGAAAAAAATTAAAATAATGATATATTTATTGCAAAAATAAGAAATAATATTTAAAATTAATTTTTCAATTAGTTGAAGTGATAATGCAGCTGTTTGCTTGCATATCACAGAAAACATGAGATGAAGGATGTCACCTGTACATTTTAGGTTAACATCAAAGAGGAATCCTATGAAATATTAACAGGAACAGAATTAAAGTATGTATAGGTAATTTTTAAAGATTCTAATGTTCCCTGTAAAACTAATAATTGGATAGACATCAGCATTATTACTTCCCCAACATTAAAATTTTTTAAATGATTCAAAATTTAAATACAGTAACTTATGAAGTAACCAGGTCCCATTATGACTGACCACTGAAGGGTAGATTGCATGAAGCACAATTACATGAGCCCAAGTGCCAGCTTATTCCCACTACTTCCCTCAAAGCAATTTTTACAGGGAATACTAGTTACACGTATAAGCTATTGATACATATTTTTCTTTTGACCGATCATTTAATTGTAGAGAAGGACACCATTAATCCTCATTTATAATATAAAATAAAAGCAGAGTGAAAATCTAATATCTTTATTCAGAATATGGAAACAGCAATATTCCTTGAAATATTAAGGAAAATATAAAGTACACCTAGGTTTCACCACAATTACAAGTTGCATCAGTAAATGTAATTGCTCTGTATTACAGCAATTACTTTAAACTGTTTAGCCTTCTGTCCATAGGAGGGGTTTGTTTTTCTAATAGTATCAGGCCATTAAATGTGCTGAGCAGTGTTATCATTGAATTTTCCTTTCCTCCTAAATCTCATGACAATGAAAGCATTTCTGCAGAGTCTATACAAAGTCACTAGGCTGGAGCTTGTCACCCAGTAATAGACTCTGTCATTTATGAGTTCCCACTTTATGTCACTCCTGAATGCTTTCACCTGAACCATTACTGAGCAACCTGAAATGTGGGGATAAATCTGCCACTGTGTTCTGCATACAATGACAGATCATCCGAGGGTGAAAGAGTCTCAGTGAGAAGAGAGCCATTTCTATCACACCTCCCCTGTGCCTATGTATATGCATGCCTGAGCAGGACAAAACTCTGCTTTTTTTACAGTGTTATTTATTGGAAGTTGTTACTCCGTTGCATTTTTCACTCACAATTTGACACTTCCTCCTACAATGTAGTTGCTGCAGCGAACACATCTTTTCTGTTGTAACTGCTGTCAGTAAAGGAGAGTTAATTTCCTTCTTGCTGATTCTCAATTTGAGCATCTATGTGCCAGGCATTCTGCCTGCAGTTTGCATTCATTATTTCATTTAGTTCTCATGGCAGCCCTATGGAATGGATATTATTGCCTCCCTTTTAAAAAATGTCCAGGTCACAAACATAGTAAGTGGTGCAATAACTATTCAACCTTGATTTCCTCTGATTCCAAACTCTCTGCCCTTTGAATGGGCTGCATCTCTAGTGTTTGTGCACATAATGTATTATTAGCATTGCATTTAAAAAATGTTTTTAAGTCATTAAATATACATACAACTGCTGCATATAACTTAGATGTACAATTAAATCATCATGATAAACCAAACAATATATTCAGAAGTCAGGGTAATACCTTAAAAGCCCCTGTTTGTTCCCTGTCAACTTCATTCCCTCGGGAGTAATAACCACTTATTCCAAGATATGTGTTATTAAATCTCTCTTTTTCTTTAGAATTTTACTATCCATGTAAGATATATAATACATATGTATGTATATTTAGTTAGTTCGTTCATTCATTTCTAGTGCATTTGTCAATTTATATAAATGAAATTAGTATATATTCTTTTGCAGCTTGCTATTCTCAGTTAATGTTATGCTTTTGAGATTCACCCAATCTGATTCATGCAGCTGCAGTCTATTCCATGGTTGATGGACATCTGGGTAGTTTTCGGTGTTTTACTCTTATGAACAGGGCTGCAAGGAAAATTCTGGTTTCATGTCTGCAGAAGCATATGTGTAGGATTGTCTCTAGGATGTATACCGAGTAGTGAGATTGCTGGGTCATAAAACATGCACTTGTCAACTGTATTAAATAACGCCAAATTATTTTCCAAAGTGGCTGCAGCAATTTGCTGTAAGACGAGCAGTTGCTAGGTAGTTAATAAATGTGTCCCTTGCTCATATCTTTGGCAATAATTGGTTTTGTCCAACTTTGGAATGTTTTCCAAATTGGTCACTGTGGTTTTGATTCACATTTCTCTGCTCTCTAATGTCCCTTTATTATTCATGTTTTATCTGTGAAATCTTTGTTCATATATTTTTACCATTTTAAAATTTTGTTAGTGGTCTTTCTCTTACACACACACACACACACAATTTACTCACTCACTTATGTATCATAAATATTCTCTTAGAACACTAATTCTTTGTGAGTTATATTTGTGGAAAGTATTTTCCACTTTGGCTTATCATTTCTTTTTTCTAGACCAACAGAAGTTCTTAAATTTATAATGTTCTTCTTTTTTATAACTTGTGAATATTAAGAAATTATTCCCTACCCAAAGCCATAAACTTAGTCTCTTATATCATCTTCAAAAACTATATATAAATTTCACTTATGCATTTAAGCCAATGACATATCTGGAATCAGCTGTTGTTTGTGTTGTAAGATAAGCATTCATCTCCTTTTTACATAATGATAATTATTTTTGTATACCCATTTATTTATTAGTCCACCTTATCCCCCAAGAATGTATAAGCTCTGTGATAAATTTGATTACCACATATAAATGACTATATTTCTATTTGGGTTGAGATTTCAATTATATAAATACACAGATCAGTTTGGAAAGTATAATTGAAGAAACACACAAAAAATGTTAAGCTCCTAAAAATGAAAAGTAGTAAAGCAAAAATACAAAGACAGGGCTTCCCGGTGGCGCAGTGGTTGGGTGTCCGCCTGTCGATGTGGGGGACGCGGGTTCGTGTCCCGGTCCGGGAGGATCCCGCGTGCCGCAGAGCGGCTGGGCCCATGGGCCATAGCCGCTGGGCCTGCGCATCCAGAGCCTGTGCTCCACAACGGGAGAGGCCGCGGCAGCGAGAGGCCCGCTTACCGCAAAAAAAAAATATATATATATATACAAAGACAATGCAAGAATATATATTAAAAGATAATATATAATGAACCATTTGTTTTTTCCCCAGAAATTTGCAACCTTTAGCCAGTCTATAAAAATAATATTTCTATCAATTTTATAGGTCTTCTCTAAGGTTTTAAGGTTTTATTTTTCCAGTAAAGACCATTTTGTTATATTTGATAAAATGTACTTTTTATATTACTTCTGGTATATGTCATTAAATTTTTTTGCACAGTCTCAATATTAAGCTAAAAGTTTACTTTCCTAATTTACTAAGACTTTCTAATCATAAGATGGTATATAATTGTATTGCCCCTTTTTCTGCAGGTATTGTCACAGCCATATAGCTTCCTTTCTTTAATTTGTTAATGTTTAAAAACATATTGATCAGTTTTCTGTTGTTAACTTAATCTAGGGGCTACCCTGGTGGCTCAGAGGTTGAGAACCCACCTGCCAATGCAGGGGATACCGGTTCGGGCCCTGCTCAGGGAAGATCCCACATGCCACAGAGCAGCTAAGCCCGTGCACCACAACTGCTGAGTCTGTGCTCTGGAGCCCGGGAGCCACAACTACTGAAGCCCACCAGCCACAACTACTGAAGCCTATGTGCCTAGAGCCCGTGCTCTGAAAACAGAGGCCACCCAGTTAGAAGCCCGGGCACCGCAACGGAGAGTAGCCCCTGCTCACTGTAACTAGAGAACGCCCGTGCGCAGCAACGAAGACTCAACACAGGCAAAAATAAATAAATAAATAAATAAATAAACAAAAATAAATTAAAAAAAAATTAATCTAGAATTTCTGGGAAACAAACAAATGGTTCATTATGTATTATCTTTTAACATATATTATTTTATTGTCTTTATATTTTTGCTTTTACTACTTTTCATTTTTAGGAGCTTAACATTTTTTTTGTTTCTTCAACTCTCTGCAAGTATATGTGTGAGACACGACTTATCTCTAGATGAATGTTTAGGGAAAAAAATCTATTCTAGGGGCTTCCCTGGTGGCGCAGTGGTTGAGAGCCCACCTGCCGATGCAGGGGACGCGGGTTCGTGTCCTGGTCCGGGAAGATCCCACATGCGGCGGAGCGGCTGGGCCGTGGGCCACGGCCGCTGAACCTGCGCGTCCCAAGCCTGTGCTCTGCAACGGGAGAGGCCACAGCAGTGAGACGCCAGCGTACTGCAAAAAAAACCCCCAAAACATCTGACCATTAACTTCTGGAAAATGGTTCTTGCCCTTGGGGTGGGTGCGTGTGTGTTGTGTACCACGGTAGCTTTCATCTTTAATAGTGAATAGGTGCATAAACTTTGATTGTATATCCCATAATAGCATAACTACAAATTTACTAAGAATGTTTAAGAGTTAATGTTTTACCTGAGAATGGAAATTAAAGTTTATGTAAATCCCTCTATTAGAGTGTGGCTAAGAATAAGCTCTCAAAAAATGGTGATTTTTATTTCATACAATGGTTAGGTTTTTTAAAAATAAGAATATTTTGAAATACCTCTAAACTGATGTTTTTCTCTGGGAATATTTTGTTTTTATTTCTCTGAGAGCTTTGCCCTCATTTAGAACTTTTATCTTAGTGTTCCAGGGAAAATTATGCCAGTTGCACCTCAAATAAAAGGAAGAAAATTAACCTTTTTTTTTTAAAGTAGGGAATGAAATTGAGAACTGAGGAGAAGGTAAATCTATTTCCCTTGAGGAAACTAATGCCCACCTACTAAGGATAAGTCCCAGGGAGAAGGAAGTGGTCAAATACAGATACAGTCAACCCTTCATATCTGTGGGCTCTGCATCCATGAATTCAAGCAACCACTGATTGAAAATATTTTTTAAAATTCTAGAAAGTTCCAAAAAGCAAAATTTGAATTTGCTGCACACTGGACCATTTACCTAGCATTTACATTGTATTAGGTATTATAAATAACCTAGAGAAACCATTTTATACAAGGGACTAGAGCATCTGTGGATTTTGATATCTGGTGGGGGGGGGGTCCTAGAACAAATCCCTCCTGGATATCGAGGGATCATAGTACATGATGTAGACCAAGGTAAAATTTCAAAAGAGTGAATGCTTCCCCTACTAGACCTTTAAAACTCTTCAGGGAAATGATGAGCCAATATATGTATGTTATGTTGATAATAAAAACTAAAAATGATGGCAAAGCATGTGTAGAAGTAAATCACTTGAACTGGCTGTATGTCATGTTTAGAAAGTGACCTAGTATGTTTAGGAAGATAAGCAATCAGAAATAAGAACCTTCTACCCTCCCCAAACTCACCCTATTTTTTTTATATTTTAATTTTTTAAATTTCAAATTGAGTTATAAATGACATAACATTACATTTTATGTGTACAACATAATGATTCAATATTTGTATATACTTTGATATGATCACTAAGTCCAGTTAACATCACCTTACATAGTTACACTTTTTTTCTTGTGATGAGAAATTTAAGATCAACTTTCTTAGCAACTTTCAAATATGCACTATGGTATTATTAACTGTAGTCACCATATTGTACATTATATTCCCATGACATTTTATGACTGGAAGTTTGTACCTTTTGACCCCCTTCACCCATTTCTTCTACCCCCATCCCTTTCCAATCACCAAGCTGTTCTCAGTATCTATGAGCTTGGTTGTTTTGTTTTTGTTTTATATTCTACATATAACTGAGATCATTTGGTATTTGTCTTTCTGACTTCTTTTACATAGCATAATACCTTTGCGGTCCATCCATGTTGTCACAAATGGCAAGATTTCATTCTTTTTTTATGACTGAATGTATTCCATTGCGTATATATATCCATGCATCTGTAGATGAACACAGGTTGCTTCCATAACTTGGCTATTGTAAATAAAGCCACAATAAACATTTGCATGTGCATATCTTTTTGAATTAATGTTTTTGTTTTCTTGGGGTAAATACCCATAAGTGAAATTGCTAGATTATATGTTAGGTCTATTTTTAGTTTTTTTGAGGAAACACCTTACTGTTTTTTATAGTGGCTGCACCAATTTACAATACCACAAACAGTATGTGATGGTTCCTTTTTCTATACCTCCTTGCCAACACTTGTTGGATGTGCAGGCTCAGCGGCCATTGCTCACGGGCCCAGCTGCTCTGCGGCATGTGGGATCTTCCTGGACCGGGGCACGAACCCGTGTCCCCTGCATCGGCAGGCAGACTCTCAACCACTGTGCCACCAGGGAAGCCCTCTCATTGTGGTTTTGATTTACATTTCCTTGATGATTAGTGACGTTGAGCATGTTTTTCATGTTGCTGTTGGACATCTGTATGTCATCTTTAGAAAACTGTCTATTCAGGTCTCCTGCCGTTTTTTTTAATCCTTTTATTTGTATAAGTTCTTTGTATATTTCAGGTATTAACCCCTTATAGAATATATTGTTCACAAATATCTTCTCCTATTCAGTAGGGGGGCTTTTAATTTTGTTCAGTTTCCTTTACTGTACAAAAGCTTCCTAGTTTGACATGGCCCATGTCTTTATTTTTGCTTTTGTCCCTTGGCAGAGGAGACAAATCCAAAAAAAATTATTGCTAAGATCAGTGTCAAAGAGCATACTGCCTAGGTTTTCTACAGGAGTTTTATGGTTTCAGGTCTTATGTTATCTTTTTAGTCTATTTTGAGTTTATTTTTGTAAACGCTGTGAGAAACTAGTCTAGCTTGATTATTTTGCATGTAGCTGTTCATTTTCCCAGCACCATTCATTGAAATGTCCATCTTTTCCCCATTGTATAATCTTGCCTCCTTTGTTGTAAATTAATTGACCATAAAAGTATGGGCTTATTTCTAAACCCTCTATTCTGTTCCTTTTTTGTCACTACCCTACTGTTTTGATTACTGGAGATTTTTAATATAGTTTGAAATTGGGGAGCAGATTTGTTCTTAAGATTGCTTTGGCTTTTTGGGGTCTCCTGTGTTTGTATATAAATCTTAGAATTCTAGTTCTGTGAGAAATGCCTTTGGTATTTTGATAGGGATTGCACTGAATTTGTAGATTGCCTTGAGGAGTATGGTCATCTTACCCGTATTCTTTTAATCCATGAGTACAGTATATCTTTACATTTGTTTGTGTCATCTCTAATTTCTTTCACCAGTATCAGTTTTCCAAGTACAAGTATTTTACCTCTTTGGTTAGATTTATTCCTAGGTATTTTATTCTTCTTGATGCAATTGTAAATGGGATTGTTTTCTCAATTTCTCTGATAGTTTGTTGTTAGTATATAAAATGCAACAGATTTTTGCATTATTAACTTTGTACTCTGCAACTTTACTGAATTTGAGTTCTAGCAGTTTTGGGATGGAGACTTTAGGGTTTTCTATATATATAAAATCATGTTGTTCACAGATTACAGTTTTACTTCCCTTTTCCAATTTTTATTTCTTTTTCCTAGGATGCATTTTATGTCTTTTCCTTGCCGAGTTGCTCTGGCTAAGACTTCCAATACTATGTTGAATAAAAGTGGCAAGAACGGCCGTCCTTGTCTTGTTCCTGACCTTAGAGAAAATGCTTTCAGGTTTTCCCTGTCGAATGTGATGTGAGCTGTGAGAATGACATATGTGGCTTTTGTTATGCTGAGGTGTGTTTCCTCTACACCCACCTTGTTGAGAGTTCTTACCATAAATGAAGTATTTTTTCAAACTTTTTCTGCATCTATTGAGATGATCATATAAATTTTATTCAGTTTGTGAATGTGGTATATCAGGTTGATTTGCACATATTGAACCTTCCTTGTCTCTCTGGGATAAATTCTACTTGAACACGGTGTGGATGATCCTTTTAATGTGTTGTTGAATTCAGTTTACTAATATTTTGTTGAAGATTTTTGCATCTCTGTTCATCAGGGATATTGGCGTGTAATTTGTGTGGGTGGGTGGTGTCTGGTTTTGGGATGAGCATTATGCTGTCCTAGTAGAATGAGTTTGGAAGAATTCCTTCTTAGATTATTTTGGAATAGTTTGAGAGAGACAGGTATTAACTTTTCTTTAAATGTTTTGTAGAATTCACCTGTGAAGTCATCTGGTCCTGGACTTTGGTTTGGGAGTTTTTTTGTTTGTTTGTTTTAACTGGTTCAATTTCATTACTGGTAAATTTGTTTATATTTACTATTTCTTCCTGATTCACTTTTGGGAGATTTTATGTTTCTAGGAATGTATCTATTTCTTCTAGGTTGTTCATTTAATTAGCATATAATTGTTCTTAGTAATCTCTTATCATTTGTTTTTCTGTAGTGTTGTAACTTATTTCTGATTTTAGTTAAACCTCTTTTTTTCTTAATGGGTTTTGATAAAGCTTTATTAATTTTTCCAAAGTAACAGTTCTTAGTTTTTTGTTTTGTTTTGTTTTTTTCTGCGGTACGCGGGCCTCTCACTGTTGTGGCCTCTCCCATTGCGGAGCACAGGTTCCGGACGCGCAGGCTCAGCGGCCATGGCTCACGAGCCCAGCCGCTCCACGGCATGTGGGATCTTCCTGACCGGGGCACGAACCCGTGTCCCCTGCATCGGCAGGCGGACTCTCAACCACTGCGCCACCAGGGAAGCCCAACAGTTCTTAGTTTTAATTTTTTCTCTATCAGATCTCTATCTGATCTTTATTTCTTTCCTTCTTCTAACATTGGGTTTTATTTGTCCTTTTTCTAGTTTCTTTAGAGGTAAAATAGTTTCAGATTTTTGTTTCCTGAGGTATGCTTGTATCACTATAAACTTCCCTCTTAGAACTGCTTTTGCTGTGTCCCATAGGTTTTGGATTGTTGTGGTTTTTTCTTCATTTGTCTCCAGGTATTTATTAACTTTTGTTTCTTCAGTGACCCATTGGTTCTTTAGTAGCATGTTGTTTAGATACCATATGTTTGTGTTTTTTGTAGTTTTTATCCATGTAGTTAATATGTAGTCTAATATTGTTGTAGTTAGAAGATATGCTTGACATTTCAATCTTCTTAAATTTATTGAGACATATCTTGTAGCCTAACATATGATCTATCCTGAATAATGTTCCATGTGCACTTGAACATAATGTGTATTCTCCTGTCTTTGGTGAAATATACGTATTAATTTTACCTATTAATTGTATATTTATATCTGACCTACTACCTCATTTAAGGCCAATGTTTCCTCACTGATTTCTTTTTTGTCTGCATGATCTGTCCATTGATGTAAGTAAGATGTTAAAGCCCCTTACTATCACTGTATTGTCAATTTCTCCCTTCATGTTCGATTCTAAATGCCAGAAGTGAAGAATGCACTGAGCACTAGACAGAGGTAAATAAGATGATACAGCAACAGTTCTGTGAAATTATTGAAATAGTGATGGTTTGAGTAGTGTGCTTTCAGGCCTACAAAATTCCTATAGAGTAGATTCTGTCAAAGGCCTTTAGTATTAGTGGTAAGGGAACTAACTAAATCTGCCACCAGAGAAAATTAAGCTTGCCTTTGTCATAACTCTGTGTGGGGCAACAATTCTCGCAAGAAATCAAAAGAGTAGCCCTGCAACTTTGATGTGTTTGAACATGAATTTACACTATGCTCATAATATGGGGATATTCTAAGCTGAGAAAGTAGCAATTAAAAAATGATCCTGGTGTCATGAAAATCCTAGGGAGTCTAGAAATCAAATGCAAAATTTCTCTGGAGGGACACATTGGTCCATGTAGGATTTATAAAGGGGAAAATCAAAAGAGACCAGATTAAGATGAGCTCACAAGCTCAAAATCAGAAATTACAAAGTTCATAGTAAGTGAAAGTCATCAGTCACAAGCACCAGGAGAACTCAAGCTATTGGATTTAAAACCTCAAGTAAAACCCAAGAGCATGAGATCATGGGATGACAGAAAAACTGCACACACATGTATACATACGTATAGCCTAAATGTCTAAAAGGATTAAAGAGATAGCAGTGCCTTCTGCTTACATGCAGTAAGCTTGGGAAGACAGAACCTTAATTTAGCAGTGGGGAAATTTAAGAATGAAGTAAACCTATCCCCATAGAGCTTCCAGAAGCCATACTAATTGGTGGCAGTAAACTCTGAAAGGTAAAGGAAGGTGATCTTTACAGCAGGTGGACTGGTTGAAAGTCTAATTGAGAAGAAATTATACCCAAGTATCCTCCCCCCATTCCAAGCAGGCAGGAGATTGTAACTTCCCTACTTAAGAGAAGACTCAGAATTATACTCTAGAGTGTAAAATATAAATTATCTTTCTTGGAGGAAAAGTTGAAGCTTGGGGGACGATCACATGAGGATTAGGGAACACCCAAGGGCTTTTTCTGCTATTTGGTATTCTAACTGGGACAAAGGTGTTCACATTTAAGGCAGGAGATGGACATTATCTTCTCTACAATATATGGGAAGTCCAAGCAAATGAAAAAATAAATAAATAAAAAGTATTATCACCAGCGATTTCTACAATAAGTGCCAGCAAGATCAACCTACAGTAAGGATAGAGAGGCCAAGTATTCCCACACACCTGTTAGTTGACCTTGCTTTTTAGTATCCCTATCTTATACATAAGATGATTGATCAAGATCACCAGGAAACAAAATAATATGAAAACAAACCAAAGCAACTTGAGAGAATCAATTTATTTATGGGGAAGAAATACTACTATTATCCTTAAAGATATGAGAGAATACTGCATCCTTCTAAAGTCAGATGTAATATACCTTTATATTAATATATAATACATATATATGGAATAAATATATATATATGTGTGTGTGTGTGTGTGTGTATATATATATATATATATATATATATACACTTCTGATACAATGCTGAATAGAAAGGAGACAGTCTTGTTCCTGAGCTCAAGGGGAAAGTATTCGATCTTCCATCGTAAGGAAGATATTTGTTGTAGCCTTATCAAATATGCTCTATATCAGGACAAGGATGTCTCTGTGGCAGCCAGGGGAGTGCTCCACTCAGAACTCTCTTCAAGAGAGAATCTGTGTTGGAAAGAGTAAAGTTACTTGAGAGCCTCCAATTGCCATAACTTAAGGATCTTCCAGAACATTTTATCAAACCACACTCTTCCCAGACTACTCCCAGCCAATGACTGAACATGGTTCAGGTACTTGAGCTATGATACATATTCCTGCCTAATATGTGATTCCTTAAATGGGATATCTTTGTCCTGAGGCTCTGATCATCCTGGCCAATACTTTGTCAGAGCTGCATTACAGGCTGAAGCTCTTTCTATCCCTCCTTTTCTTCTCTCCCTGCGTTTAGGTTTGAGGGTCCATTTTTCTCTATGCTCCATTTTTCCACTACTGCTCCATTTTTCTCTATGCTCCTCAGTGTAGAATTCTATACCTAGTTAAATACCATTTAAAATGGAAAGAAAATAAATATTTTATAACATGAAATATGAGATAATTATCTCCAGGAGATCCATACTAAAAAATGTTAAATGTTGTTCTTCAGACAAAAAGAAAGTAACAACCAAATGGAAATAGGGATCTACACAAAAGAATAAAGAATACTTGGAATAAACATGGGTCAGAAAATAGACTCTGCTTAAATTATCCTAATTTAGAGTTGTTTTTATGGTCCATCTTATTAATTACCTTAGTTAATTACTGTGTACACTTGAGAGGAATATTTAAGCTTCAGTGGTAAGTTGTATTTGTCCTTTAGATGTCAGTTAGGTCAATTAGATCCACAGAACTTAAGTTGGTTGATAGTACTGATCAAATATCTGTATCTTTACTCATTTTTTTACACTTTCTCTATCAATTACTAAGAGAGTATTATTGAAATATTTAACATTTATTATGGATTTGTCTACTATTTTTAGCTTTGTCAATTTTTCTTCAAGTATCTTATAGCTCTGTTAGTGGGTAAACACTTAGGATTGTTAGATCTTCCTGAATAATTGATCCTCCTTTAATTATAAAATACCCTTTTTAACTCTGGTAATACATTTGACTTGAAATCTACCTTGTCAGGTATTATTATAGCCACTACAGCCTACTTTAGCTTAGTGTTTTCATAGTATGTAATTTTCAACATTTTAGTTTCAGTCACTATGTCTTTTTTTTTTAATGTGTTTCTTATAAGCAACATATAATGTGGTCTTACTTCATCACCTGGTCTGACAATCTTTGCCTTTTCATGAAGAATCTTAATTCAAACATATAAAATTAATAATGGATTTGTCTGGGTTAAGACTCCTGTCTTGGTATTTGGTTTTAATTTAT
Source organism: Stenella coeruleoalba (assembly GCF_951394435.1). NCBI lineage: Eukaryota > Metazoa > Chordata > Mammalia > Artiodactyla > Delphinidae > Stenella > Stenella coeruleoalba. Next base: position 32,361,909 of record NC_137153.1, on the reverse strand, counting down.
CCCATTTGTTTTTGTTTTTGATTTTTTTTTTGTTCATCCTCTTGAACAATTTTATACAGGTTTCCTGGTTAAATATTTTATTCTTCTTCATTAACAATCTTGTCTCTTATTTTCCTGGCAATACCTTTTTTAAAAAAAAAAATTTAATTTTTTATACAATTTTTAAAAGTTACTTTCCATTTACAGTTATTACAAAATATTGGTTATATTCCCCATGTTGTACAATACCTCTTTGATCCTATCTTACACCCAATAGTTTGTACCTCCCACTCCCCTATCCCTACATTACCCTTCACCTCTCCCACTGGTAACCACTAGTTTATTCTCTTTATCTGTGAGTCTGCTTATTTTTTTAATATTCACCAGTTTGTTGTATCTTTTAGATTCCACATATAAGTCATCTCATACCATATTTGTCTCTCTGTCTCACTTGTTTTACTTAGCATAATGCTCTCCAAGTCCATCCATGTTGCTGCAAATGACAAAATTCTGATCATTTTTATGGCTCAGTAGTATTCCATTGTGTGTATATATATACCATATCTTCTTTATCCATTCATCTGTTGATGGACACTTAGGCTGCTACCATATCTTGGCAATTGTAAATAATGCTGCTATGAACATTGGGGTACATGTATCTCTTCAAATTAGTGTTTTTGTTTTTATTTCTTTGGTTTTTGTCCTCTGCCTATTTGTGGTGAGTGTACCCTTTATTGACTTATTATCTATATATTTTTGAGTTTGCTATGCTAGAGATATTAATATATAATAATATGATATTTCATAATCATATTACAAAACATCAAATCATATCACAGTAAAATATATTTACTTCCCTTCAAATATTTGTGGACATCTTATATTTTACTTCCTTCTGTATTATAAACCCTCTAACATATTTTACTCTAAAGAGTCACTAGGTTTTTAACAATTTAAAAAATCTAAATATAAAAATACAAATACTAAAACAATGATGTTCTGTTATTTCCCTAGAGATATTCTTTTTCTGGGTCTTCATCACATATATAAATCTGGCTTTTTATCTGTTAGTTTTCCATTCCACTTGAAGAATTTAGTTTAACCATTTATTATAGTGCATTGACTAGATGCAAATACTTTCAGGCTTTTTCTGGAAATGTCCTTTAAAATCCATTAAAATTTAAGCAATATTTTTACTGAATATAAAAGTGTAGCTAAAAATTAGTATTTATTTTCTATTTATTTATGTTTTATTTTTTATTTATTTATGTTTTCCCTGATGGGATGTTGACATCATTAGTCACTCGTTTTGTTGTTCTACTATATGTAATGAGTATTTTTAGCCTTGTCCCTTAAGATTTATCCTTTTTTGGTTTTAAATAATTAATTTATAACATGCTGGGTGTGGTTTTATTTGTATATTATTTGCTTGGAGTTTTGCTGAATTTCTTGCACATATACAATAATATCTGTCATCAATCTGGAAATCCCCAACTCTTTATTTCTTCAAAAAGTTCTTCTGATATATCCTATCTTTCCTCTCCTTCTTGGATACTAGTTAGATACTAGATACAAGTTTTTCATTTGCTAATGTAACACATATCAGCCATGCTCTATTCTTCTTTGTTTCTCACTCTTTTTTCTCTTTCTGTTCCACTTTGACTAGTTATTTTCAACCTGTCTTCAAGTTTTCTGGCCTTCCTATTTCAAATCCAGTCTGAAGTTAAGGCTATCTAGTGGAAAATATTCAAAATGAAACACAGAGAGGAAAGAATAAGGCAGCACAGAAAGGAGCATTATAGACAAGTGCAAAGTGGTGAAAAAGTTTAGCCTGCATACAATTTGATTTATAGGGGAAAAGGAGAGAAGAAAATGGAGTAGAAGTAATATCTGAAGATATATTCACCATGAATTTTCTAAAACTGAAGAAAGATACCAAAACACAGATTCATAAAGCATTGTGAACACCAAGTAGTATAAATGAAAATAAAATGACATCTATAAACATCATAGTAAAATATTTGGGAAAAACAGGGAAAATATTCAAGAAAACAATTTTTTAAAGACAGTATTTTAAATTAAGAACCAGTAAAACTGACATCTGACTTCTCAGCAAAATCAGTGGAATCCAGAAGACAGTGGAATTATATCATTAAAGCAGTGCAATAAATATAAAATTCTACAAGTAGTAATCTTCAAAAATTAAGATATTTTATAATACTTTAAAACAAACAAAAATAAAAGTAATGTTTCATCAGCATTCCTATACTACAACACAATTCTGTAGAGTGAAGGAAAAATGATCCCAGTCAGATATGGGGATTAAGGGGAAAAAAGTGTACTTGACAAGGAATTGAATGTCAGGGTAGACAAGTTTGAAATTTTTAAATTAATGTGCCAAGTAGATGAATGGGTTGATAAAATGAATTTAAAGCAGACAAAGATAAATTAACAGAGAACTAATATACAAAGAAGATAGCTGTATAAAGGGAATAGAAACAATTATTCTACCACTTTATATTTTTAACTATCCCAACTTTAAAAAGTGATGAGATTATGTGAATTGAAAGGGACCATTCGTTTTCAGGGAAGTGAAATGTTGAGGAGCAATGTCCAGGCTGCCAGTATTTTGTTCCAGGGAAAGTTAATGAAAAGTGAAGCGGGTTGAAACCAATCTTATTTTTTTGGTTTTTTGTTTAATTAAAGTGCATTTTAAATAGTTGATAATAAACAAGGGGAAGGGAAGCACAATAGCAAAATAAAAGCAAAACTCTCATAGCTTTCTGAAAATTTTCTTCAAAATATGTCTGGTTTAGTACCTTCTGATTTACTCATATCCAAGATGAGAGATGGGTCTCAAAATTTCAAGTTTGTTTTCTTAAGTCCATTAGTGTCCATTTATTGGATTCTGTTGAAATGTGACACTAGTATTGCCCACCCTTACTTAATTGCACTCTCCATAACTACCAGCTGATCTACTTGACAATCTAAAATCGTCATCATTCTTACGATACTAAAGTTTTGACTGCATTTATCTCTACATTCAGTATTTCTCAGGTGGATCAACCTCCCAGAATGCAATGTTACATTATTGGCCCCTCTCACTCACATCCTGTCTTGTTTCTTAAAGTGTCACCACACAGGGACATAAAATAAAAGATCTACTAATAAAGGATAGGTACAAAATCCATTTTTGAAGAAAAGTGTGGCTGCCATACAGCAGCAATTGCAAGAGAGGTGTGGCTATTTGGGTTTGTAACCAGCTTGAAGGCAGTAGAAAACCTTTTTTTTTCCAAGCAGCAAAATTTCTGTATAGATTAATTAGTCAATTGTATCCTTTATTTATTGCCTATAAAATGTATTTATCTATGAAATCTTGAAAAAATGTTTAACACTTTTCATTATATCTGTGCCTTTGTGTGCCTTAATTTATCATTTTTCAAGTGTATTTAAAATATGTCTTTTATCTCATTTGATTCTTACTCAATGCTCTGAGATAAACTAAGTGTTACTAGCCACATTTTAAACATAAAGAAACTAGAGACTAGTGAGATTTTAATAGCTTGCCCTGGTGAAAGAAAGAAAACGGGATTGCAGTGGTTGTTGTCATTTCTATTGGGTTGGCCAAAACGTTCATTTGGGCTTTTCTGAAACATCTACTCCTGCCTCTCTGTCTTAAGAATAAAATGAGACCAACTGCTTTTTTTGAAACATATTTGGATAAAATATAGATCCAGTTTTTAAAGTCTATACTTCTAATTGCATCTATTGATATTGTCATTTAATTTGCTTTTAGTAGGCTACAGTTTGAATATATGGGAGACTTTTGGTGTATTCTTATGTTTCGATTATTTCCCCCAGGATTCCTTCCTTCCAGAGTATGATCTTATTTAATCAAAGAGAAATAGTCCATCATCTCAGTACTTAACCCTAATATAATGTGCATCATCAGCAAACAATATATAAAACATGATGCCAATATAATATATTACTGGTTTCTATCATGAGAATAATGTTATGGAAAAGTAGCAACGGCAATGTTTTACTGAGTGCTTACTATGTGTCAGAATATTTTTATGTCTTTTACATACATTAGATCATTTAATTCTAAAAAAAAAGAGCAAAATAAATTAGAAAGGTATTATTGATTGATATCCATCCTCTAGAGATGAGGAGTCATTGGGAGGAAAGCAAATAATTTGCCCAAGGTCATCCAGCTAGTAAGGACAAGGTTAGGATCAAAACCTAGGCAGTCTGACCCCTGCTCGTCTACCTTCACACTCATCCACATTTCCATGTCCAGCTCCCAAATCTGCTTCTCCCCAACTTGTCTTATAAGCAGATTGAAAAGGAATTCCTTGATACTCCTATAAACCTCAGCAGTTTCCTCTAGGTTGCAACAAGATGTGTTGTATTTCCTGTTTTTTGGCTTCATCACACTAAGCTCCTTGACCTTATTTATACTTTGCAACCCAAGCACATCCTTAGGTAAGAATTCTTACTCAATAAACTATGGTTGAATAATAAATGATAGGATGAACACATTATCAAATTTTATTGAACATCTGCTATGTACTGGGCATGATCTAGATACAGTGAAAGCAGTATTAAACAAAAAACTAGCAAAATATTTTGTTGCCATGGAGATTATAATTGTTCCAAAGGTCTTAAACAGCTTCATATGATCCTGAAAGACTAAATCCTATTTCAAATTAGTTGAGTTTCCTGGCATCTGAGGCTGAAATAGACAATATTTACTAGTTTCAAAATGATACAAATGTCAGTTCATTTAATTCTTTTAAAAGTCTAAACCTGAGAACCAAGCTTGTCAAGATGGTGCAACATAAGTCTTTCTCCATACAGTTTAATTAGACTTTGTTAAGTAGAGTCATCTGTGCTTTTACTTACCACTTTTTTTATCCCACATTAAATAGGGTTACTCTGCTGTCCTTATCTACTTTTTCTTTCTGTATTTTGTTTCCACTCTGTATAAACACCTAGTCTTTGACTATTTCAAGTCAATCATAAATTTAGTTTAAAAAAATCTTCTTCTGCATGATCAAACCTATTTGAAGTGCAGGAATCAGAAATCATCCTGGTCGATCTTATAGTTTTTGTCAGAACTGAATTTACCTCTGAGAAGGGAGCTAAGTGATTCATTGAAATATTATAGAGTTGTCTCCTAAAAACCTCAGTATACTTGTGTGATTCAACTCATCACAAAAATCATCTATTATTTTAAAAATATATGTACTTACCAAAAGAAATAATTTATTATATCATCTCTGAATAGATAAGTTCAGTTTTTACTACCTTTAATATCACTTATATATATATATGAACATTTGCTAATTTATTTATAAAAATACATTTTAAAAAATGCTTTAATTTTTCTATGCTTTGTCATTTTACGTTCTATAGCAATAGGGTGCTACAAACTACGAGCCAAATTATGTGTCTGAATTTACTTAGAGTTTGTGTACTTTCTGTGATATCTTGTGTTTTCTTTCTTTTAAAAGTTATCTAGTTGATTTCCGTTGGTGTGTTGAAAGACTTGCCATTTCTCAACCATATAATTTTAGGCCTTTTACTTAATATTGTAATGGCTTATTCCCTACTACCACCACTAATGTAGAGATAATAATACTTGCCTCAAAAGGTTATGGAAAATGAGTCATAATATTAAACAACTAAATGTGTGAAGTATTACCTAACATGTAGTTAAGTATTTATTAAATCTAGTTTTATTTTCATATCCTGATTTCATTCATTCATTCATGAAATCTTTTTGGATAACTTTTCATGCCAAGAACTGCATAATGGTTGGAAATTTAAAAAAATATATATATATATAATAAAACATTCTCTACTTCATGGTGCTCCCTGGGTATCATAGGCGTTTAAGATGATGACACAATACAATATGTTGAATGTCAGAAGTGGAATTATCTGCAGTCCCAAAGTATGCCATTCCATGTGTATGGGCACACAAAGAAGGGGCATTGATCCCAGTTAGAGAACTAGAGGGAAAGGAAGGAGAAGAATTGGGATTGGTAGGAAAGAACAAGAAAAGCAGGTACGTAGGATGAAAATGTGGTGACCACTAAAATCGCTGATGTAAATAGAGAAATCTAGAAAGCGGTTGAGATACATGTCAGAATCTAGAGAATTATTCTAAGCATGAAGTATACTTGGAGATGTAATCAACATCTAGAGTGAATAATAGCATCAGGGGAGGAGGGCAAGTAGAGTGAAACAGCCAGTTAGTGGCTAGAGAAGGGAATGCTGGGGAACCCTAGCCTTTAAGGAGCATGGAGAGGAACTCTTGAAGAGTGAGAGGAGGCAGCCAGAGCTGTCTCAAAACTACATGATGGGGCTTCCCTGGTGGCACAGTGGTTGAGAGTCTGCCTACCGATGCTGGGGACACGGGTTTGTGCCCTGATCCTGGAAGATCCCACATGCTGCGGAGCGGCTGCGCCCGTGAGCCATGGCCGCTGAGCCTGCGTGTCCGGAGCCTGTGCTCCGCAATGGGAGAGGCCACAACAGTGAGAGGCCTGCGTACTGCAAAACAAAAAACAAACAAACAAAAAAACTACATGATAGGTATAAAGTTTCCAAATGCATAAGAACTGAGGAGCAAAAAATTTTGCAAAAAGGTCAGTCGATTTATATAAGGATTGAAAACCTTTTCAGATTTAGAATTAGAAGTTCCCCAGAGACTTCATTTTTTTTAGTAGTAATTTTTAAAAATTTTATTGGAGTATAGTTAATTTACAGTGTTGTGGTGGTTTCAGGTATACAGCAGAGTGATTCAGTTATACGTATGTTCATTCTTTTTCAAATTCTTTTCTCATATAGGTTATCACAAAATATTGAGTAGAGCTCCTTGTGCTATACAGGAGGTCCTTGTTAGTTATCTATTTTTTATTTAGTAGTGTGTGTATGATAATCCCAAGCTCCTGATTTATCCCCCCCATTTTTCCCCTTTGGTAAACATAAGTCTGTTTTCAATATCTGTAAGTCTGTTTCTGCTTTGTAAATAAGTTATTTTGTGTCATTTTTTAAAAATTAGATTCCTTATATAAGTGATATCACATGATATTTGTCTTTGTCTGACATACTTCACTTAGTATGATAATCTCTAGGTCCATCCATGTTGCTGCAAATGGCATTATTTTGTTCCTTTTTATAGCTGAGCAATATTCCATTGCATACATGTACCACATCTTCTTTATCCATTCCTCTGTCAATGGACATTTAAGTTGCTTCCCTGTCTTGACTAGTGTAAATAGTGCTGCAACGAACACTGAGGTGCATGTATCTTTTCGAGTTATGGTTTTCTCCAGATATATGCCCAAGAGTGGGATTGCTGGCTCACACATTAGTTCTATTTTTAGTTTTTTAAGGAACTTCCATACTGTTCTCCATAGTAGTTGTACCAACTTACGTTCCCACCAACAATGTAGGAGGATTCCCTTTTCTCCACACCTTCTCCAGCATTTATTGTTTGTAGACTTTTTGGTGATGGCTGTTGATTTTACGTTTCTCTGATAATTAGTGATGTTGATCATCTTTTCATGTACTTTTTGGCCATCTATATGTCTTCTTTGTAGAAATTCTATAATGATGAATATAAAAGCATCAAATCTCTTTGGACAAAAAACTGTAGAGACTGTGAACGGCCTGTGTAGTGGAAAATACAAAACAGTGGAGGAATGTGTAAGATATGGCATTCACAAAAACTGATCTAATTATATGCATAGAAGGATGGTTTATTATTGCCAAGTAAAGGACCTGACAATTATCATCCTGTTTTTCTTTCTTTTTATCCTCTCTCCAGAGACTTTAAAATTAGAAAATTTCAGTAGATTATTTCAGTAAGATTATTTTATAGATTATTTCAGTAGAGTAAATGTAAACTACTCTCTCAAAACACAAGATAAAAAGAGAACATATAGGTAAATTTTTCCATTTGGATTATCAGTCAATATTATCACTAAATATTGACCACATGCAATTTAAAAGTCTGTTTCTATATTTTTTCTATTTAATGTTTCTAAATATGAAAATGTATATGTAAATATAAATTTTTAAAAATTGTTATTAAATCTAAATATTTTCTGAAAAATGAAGATATTCCTTTTAAGTTCTTTGCTCAAACTCTCCTATTTGATAAATTCTCTAGTTGGATTTTAATGGAATTTTTCTTCCAAATTGTGCATTTTTTCTATATAAAATTCAGGTCATTATCATTCATTTCTGCATTAAATTTCTTAATCTTTGAAAAATTTTTCATTTAAAAATTAATAACCTATATTCTGTATAAAATTCATATTCAATTTTTCAGAATAAAGAAAAAATTGAGTATTAGGACTTCACATTGTAAAAATTTACATATACATTTTAAAATGTTTATCTTTGCTATGATTTTTTCATAATCTATTGTTTTTTTCTTTACATGTACCCACTTACTTCCTGACCTAGTAAGGCAGCTATTTCTATTTCATATACAAATGAAGAGAGGAAGGATGAGCAAATCTGAAATTTTAATTGTATGTGCTTTAAAAAGTCAAACAAAAATCCTTAAATGATCTTGGTGCTTAGACTATAAATTCAGTGACCCTATTTTGGTCTTTTTGGTGGTTAGTTTCTTAAAGTCTGAATATCATGTATGCTGAGTTGATAGTTATGGATTTTTTAAAAATCATAAACCACTCAGGTGATTGTGGGCTTCTATACTTTTTCTGCACCTATTATTCCTATATTCTACCCTGTCTTAAATTTTTTTTAAGTTATAAAAGGAATTCTTTGTATCATCTTTTTGTATCCTCTCTCCCACGTCTGCCTCTAACTGTAACCCGTTCTCGCTCTATTATCACTCAATTTTAGCCTCTAATTATGTCCCTGCTGTCTTTTTATTTCTCCCTCTTTGTCCATATTAGCCCTTTGAACCATAACTTTCTGAGAAAATGGAAATGCCCTCCATCTGCACTGTTCAATATGGTAATGAGTAGCCATGTGTAAATACTGAGCACTTGAAATGAGGCTAGCAAGTCTGAGGAAGTGAATTTTTAATTTTATTTAATTTTAATTAATTGAAATTTGAATAACTTCACATGGCTAATGGTTACCATATAGGACAATGCAGCTTTATACCCCTTATTCATTCTCATTTTCTCATTCTTTCTCCTCTGCCTTGGTATATATTTCTTCTTTGTCTCTGTCTCTAATTCTAACTGTAGTTATTTTTTTTTCAGAACTTAGGGTCACTTGCTTAACCCAAATGAAAGGCAGAAACTATACTTCAAGTGCAACCACAAGGCAATGATCCTGTTCATAACATTAACTCCTCTTCCAGCACCTCCAGGGGCTGCTGACTGGAGCTGTTTGAATCTTTTGCTGGTTCAGTTGTGATAAACTCTGAGGGGGTTTATCATACACTACTTTTTTTTTGGTTATTGTTCTTGAACTCCACAAAAATCGGAAGCCATTAGGACACTTTCAAGTTTATGATTCTTGAAGTGAGTTGAAGGCAAGGAAATGTTGCAAACGACTTTAAGCTTGAACAATGTAGGCCTTTACTCTCATGATCTTTTACTCTTTCCAACATTGTTCCTCACATTATTTGCCCTAACTCACTTATCGATCTTATACATTTTGCATCTTCTTTCAGATACTACTCTATTAAAATACATCTTCAGTCTATTCTTTCAATACTTAAGGCATGTCCAAAATTTGATATATCCCATATTTTAGAGATCAGGTGAAGCCTCAACTGAAGCAAAGACCATTCAATTTTAACTTTTACAGCATTATTTCTAAAACCACTGTATTATAAAGCTGTTTACTTTTCAAATTCTTAGATCCATGGGAAATTTTATTTTTGCTTATATACATTGTAGGATTTACTGCTTCGTTTAAGAAAAGTTAACTTACTAATCAGGAAAATGAATCAAAAGCCTTTAAGTATTTTGTATAACACTAGTAAGAACAGGCTAAGGATTTTTAAAAAGGGCTAGCTAAGCTTGGTCCCAGAAAACTTGTGAGCACATTACAATTGCATGTTAAATTGTAATCTCTCAGTAAACTGATTATGTCATTTTAAATTGTGTGAATCTGTGCCTTCCTAATGATTTTATTTTTCTTTGTGATAGAATGCCTCCTTTTCCCTTTCTGTCACATATACATGTGCAGACACACACACAAAGGTTTTCAAATTCTTGTGCTGGATTTGAAAAGCTCTGAAAGCCAACCAAACTAGTTTCACTCCCTTTGAAATAAAATAAGCAACCTGTCATCTACTGAGTTTAAAGCACTATTCCAAAAATATGTTCAATAAAATTTATATGTTTTAAAGTTTAACTTTGGAGTTTTTTTCTTTTTGTTTTGTTGCTTTTTAAAAATGGAGACATTCATATTTCATGGCTATTTTTTTGGAAGAATTTTCAGAAACATTTTAAAGAAGAAACTTTAAATTTAATTCAAAATTAATTTATTTATACATTCACACTTATAGACAAGTTTTAAGATTCCTGAGAAGCCCCAGTTTCCCAAACAATACTAACGCATTTATTTTCACCACAAAATGAAATCGATCCAAAAACATGACTTTTATGATTCTATAAAACCAATGCTTATCATCTTATCAACAATGACCAAAACTATATTTGCCTCTGAGGGGTGGGATAGGGAGGGTGGGAGGGAGGTGCAAGAGGGAGAAGATATAGGGATATATGTATATGTATAGCTGATTCACTTTGTTATACAGCAGAAACTAACACACCATTGTGAAGCAATCATACTCCAATAAAGGTGTTAAAAATAATAAAAGCTAAAGTGATATACACAGTGTTTCACTGCTCCAACTTCAGGTAGTGGGTAAATAAGAATGACAATAAAATACAGTGTGTGACAGGATGAAGTCAGGTAACAGGAATCCAGTAGATCTTACTGAAGTCACCATTCATCCTGCTTATACAGGTAACAAAGCTTGGCTGACATGCAGGTGATAGATGGCTGGCTCTATCCACTCACTGAGTGGAACATGTAGATGAATAATCATGATTCAGATTTGTACCTTAGTTATTCAACAAGTTACTCTGTATAGTGAATTTGGGGGGTATCTTGTGGGTATCACAAGAATAAACACAAAAGTAAAATCTGCCAATATTAAATATGTAAATTCTAATTTTTTCTTATCTGGACTATTGTCTCCTGTAAATAAGAAAATTTAAAAACTATCAGTGTTGGCTAAGAGAGTTTCATATATACTGTATCCATACTTTTTGTGCTCTTACTATTGTTTTAAGATTTTATGATTTTTCTTGTTTCTGTTAACTCAGGCCAATTAAAGCAATTCCTTTTGTGGGCATTTGGGTCATTGTTTTCAAGTTTATTGATTCAACTGCATTCTATAAATATTTGTGAAAAATCACTTCTTGTCATACTCCATGCCAGATGCTGGCAAAATAAAGATAAATGAGGCACAATTACTATGGTGAAGGAAGTAACTAGATACCATAGTAGATGATGGAGTTCTACAACTTGAGTACGGAAGAGGGCTGCAGTCTGTAGTACCTCATTACCCACAGAATTATGAAGACAGAACACATCAGGGTGGAGATTTTGGTGTGTATATTAGATGTCACCTCCAGAAAGAATTGCAGTCTTTTTTTCCAGTTTGCCTGGTGCTATTAAGAAAGTACGAATCCACTGAATTCTGAATACTAGTCTTGTGACAAGTACTTTCAAATGTATGACAACTATAGGTTTCATGTTGTGGACAGCTTGGCTACAAAACACTAAATAAATGGAGAGCCTAGGTATAGTGGCACTAGGTGGGAACACTTAGGCTTTCCTGAGAGTAGAGTGATGAGTATCCACACAGATCTGCATTGGTATCAAGGAGCAAGGCTAACTGTTTGATTGATGTCACTCCCCACTCCTTGATTGCAAGTCTGTTAAATAAAACAATGTAGGCTGTCTTGGACACATCATGTGCTATGGAAGATATTAAGTTTCAATTCCTTTTCCCATAAAGTCGACAAGTTCTTATATCATACCATAAAAAAATCCTCTGTCTCTAGAAGAAACCAATCAACATATAGGAAAGAGAAGATACTTAATATTATAAAAAGAATGTAAAGTTAAAGGCAATGTAGTAAAGAATTATTGGCAAACAGTTGCTATTTGTGTTGATCTTTCCTTTCTTTCCAAGTTTTGATTTTAGATTTTAAGGATTTTTAGGTTAGCAACATCATATCTAGGTTTTCTCATATTTTTGTATATCAGCAAGATTTCACACTTCTTGATATGTTATGATTTTAGACGTTTGTGCTTTAAGAGTCCCCCCAAAATGTATCTTGGGTATTGAAATTCTAGACTTCAAATTCACAGAACAGGAACCATGTCTTATTTCTTTTTGTATCCCTCACAGATTGCTTTGTAAATAACTATTTATTTACTAAGATATAGGGTTTACTAAATAATATCTGAATGGCAAGTCAAAAATCAGTAGTTTTTTTTCTAATTTGTCCAGGCACTTAGGAAAAATTCTCGCTAACAATTTATAGCATAACACCAAATGTAACACGTAGGGAACATAATGCATATAAAAGGCGTGGAACATATTTAAATGCTATGTAAGCAGGATTAGACATGAATTATCTGTGGAAAGATCATGTTTTCCTTAATTTACAATCTCTAGGTACATATTATTTATTATATATGAAACATAGTGTTCTAACACACTGTTTTTCCAAATAGTCTGAGACTTGGTAGGTGAATTAAATTTCACTGGTGCTACTTTCACTGGCCTAAGTCATTCCTAGTGATGGCTCACACTCTTGTTTCTTGAATTCAATGCTGCCCACAACCTGGGGTTATGCTTTTGTTATTTGATAAAGCAATGACCATGTTATTGAGGAATAAACATCTAAGTCCCTAAAATACGCACATATTTTTCTCCACTTACCCCAAACATAACTACCGTGTAATATAATAGATGCTGAAGAACTGAACATTTCCCACTGACCCTTGCTAAACACTAGCCCCAACTATTCCTCACTACCCCTCTTTTTTAAAATTAATTTTTTATACTGGAGTATAGTTGATTTACAATGTTGCATTAGTCTCAGGTGTATACCTATTCAGTTATACAAATACATATATCCATTCTTTTTCAGATTCTTTTCCCATATAGGTTATTACAGAATATTGAGTAGAGTTCCCTGTGCTATACAGGAGGTCCTTGTTGGTTATCTATTTTATATATAGTAGTGTGTATATGTTAATCCCAAACTCCTAATTTATCCCTACCCCACCATGTTTCTCCTTTGGTAACCATAAGTTTTCCAAGCCTGTGAGTCTGTTTCTGTTTTGTAAATAAGTTAATTTGTATCATTTTTTTAAGATTCCACATATAAGTGATATCATATGATATTTGTCTTTATCTGACTGACTTCACTTAATATGATAATCTCTAGGTCCATCCATGTTGCTGCAAATGGCATAATTTTGTTCTATTCTATGGCTAATATTCCATTGTATATATATACCACATCTTCTTTATCCATTCTTCTGTCAGTGGACATTTAAGTTGCTTCCATGACTTGACTATTGTAAATAGTGCTGCAGTGAACACTGGGGTGCATGTATCTTTTCGAATGATGTTTTTCTCCAGATATATGCCCAGGAGTGGGATTGCTGGCTCACACGTTAGTTCTATTTTTAGTCTTTTAAGGAACTTCCATACTGTTCTCCATAGTGGTTGTACCAATTTACATTCCCACCAACAGTATAGGAGGATTCCCTTTTCTCCACACCCTCTCCAGCATTTATTTTTTGTTTGTAGAACTTTTGATGATGGCCATTCTGACAGGTGTGAGGTGATACCTCATTGTAGTTTTCATTTGACCACTCCTCTTGTTATACCCAAATTGACTCACCAACGGAGGCTAAGCCCGGCTTCAGACATAATGTCTTTATATATGATCCTGTATTTGTCATAGCCACATACAAATACTCAGAAAAAACAAATCTGACTGATCATCTTCAATCTAAGGTATATAGATTTGGCTGAGAATCAGAGCATGGCCAAGGAAGATAGAAGGAGAAACCAGAAAGTAGTTAGCTGAAATACAGGGCAAAGCTGATGAAATTGGAAACTTGAATTTATGTGGTTTTCAAGGTCACATATAATCTTTATCAAAATTGTCTATATTGGTTGCTGAGAAGTTATCAACAAAGATTGAAATCAGATATATATATATATATTAATCTATATTTATCCCCTTTTCTATAAGTTATTTACATGTTAAAATGACCAAAAATTTTTGTTATGTAAAGGAATGATCAGGGTTGAATCTGGAAACAATTTTAACTTTTATCTTTTGCACTCTACTATATAGTAATATACACATATGTATATCTTTATTTTAATGTGTATATGTTTATATACATATATGTACATATATAAAATATATCCATATGTGTGTCTATATACACACACATATATGCAAAGATGCACATTTTCTAGAAATATATCCCCAAATTTCTATCCCTGTGCTTCTCCTAAGTGTATAGTACCCCAAGTTAGTTTTCTTTGACTCTTAGAAGCATGTAATCTGTTGGAAGAGAAGATATTGCATTAATAAGTAATTTTTATCTTTAAATGTCTAACTTCCTATGGATACTTATGTTTGTATACTCAAAAATAGTTCAAGTCAACAAAACCCAGTAGCAAAAACTACAGTTGATGGCCAGATCTTGTTTCGTAATACCATTCTCCAAAATGCAACCAGTACTCTTTGGAGAAATGGCTGTTTCTAGGACTGGGACAGAAAATGTGTATGATGATTGTAGAGTATTTTGTAGTGTCAGAAAGTAAGGAAGTGACACACACACACACACACACACACACACACACGCAATGATGAAGAAATACAAAAGTGATACAGGGGCCAGCCAAAAGACCTGGCACAATTTGAGAAACAAAATAGAATACTTTTAGATTATAAGGTATAAAATATCCATGCATTCATGTCGATATAAAGAAATGATTGAATAAATGAGGAATAATAGACAAATTTCCTGCACAGAAGAATTTAAAACCATTTATGTAGATATGCTACCCTTCAGAAGGTACAGATTAACTCCCCACACCTTAAGTGTGAGCTGTGCGTAGTGACTGTTTTCAGGAGTACAGTATGGAAAGGGAAGAAAGTTACTTGACAGTGGAGAAACCTAATAAACACTACCTCAAGTTACATGAACAAGGTTAGCATCAAAAATGGTGTCATATTGACAGTATATACTCATGAAGCAATGTGCTAAGAATGGCATTTTACTTCTGAGCTCTTCCTCCAAAAAATACACAACCCCAGTCTAATCATGGGACAAAAATCAGACAAATCCCAATTGAGAGACATTCTACAAAATGATGAACAGTAATAAAAACTGTTAAGATCATCAAAACCAAGGAATGTCTGAGAAACTGTCATAGACAAGAGGTGTCTAAAGAAACAACACTGTTAGATGCAAGATGGTATCCTGGATGAAATCCTGAAACTGAAATGGGGCATTAAGAAAAAAATGAGGAAATCATAATAAAGCATGAACTTCAGTTAATAAAATATATCAATATTAATTGTGACAAATGTATCATACTAATATAAGATTTTAATAATATGGGGGACTGGGCATGGGGTATATGGGAACTCTTTATCTTCACAATAATTCTGTAAATCTAAAATTGTTCTAAGTTTATTAACACAAATAACTCAATTTACCAGAAAAATTATCTTTATATCAGTCCTTAAAGTATATTTTTGTGTATATGTATTAGTTCATAATATTTTTTGCTTTCACCCACTATTCCATATCCCTTGGGGTATAGTATGCTTTTCTTCTGCACAGATTATGGATTTGCCTTTGACTTGGTTTGTTCAATGATCTGTGAGTGGTTTTGGTTCTTGTGTGGTTTGGCTTGAACTCTTTTACTCCTGGGTCGACCATGAAAGTAATATCCCTGGGTAGTGCTTGCCTACGGAGAATGTGAACACATGTGGAATATATCTGAACCCTACTCAAATCCCAGAGCCAAGTTGAGCTCACTGAAATATGATGCAGTGTCACCCAGTTGTTAAACAGACCATGAGTAGAAGAATAAATGCTTGCTAGATAGGCCACTGAATTTTCTGGTGGCCTGTTAGTTTATTGCAACAATAGCAGAATAATTTAGTGTGTAACACAAATCTTCATGGAGATGACCGTTGCTCTTTGCTGTAATGTATGTGCATCCCTATTAATTGTGTGTGTGTGTGTTCAGTATGAGCACAAGTCAAATTTCTAAAAAACTTGTTCTACTGGGAAAATGCCAGCTAAGTGTATAATACTATTTTAACTAGTATTCAATAAATCAGTAAAACCATATGTAACTGACATACTTTGATTATAGTCTTTTATTTAGGAAATGATTTTAGTTCATCATAGTTAACGTGGTTTTTTTATTCAAGATTTTGTGAAGCAGACCCAGTCCAATTTCACAGTCATGCCATTTGTAAACTGGTGTAATCCAGTGAATTATGAATGTTGGAATGGACTCATATATTAGGGGCTGTCTCTCTCTGCGAATATTGAAATGTATTTTGCTGATATAAGTGATAATTGTTTAAAAAGAAATTTAACAGCATCAGCAGTAAATGAAGTACTATTTGAATATATGTGTATGTCTTGATTTTTTAAATACATGGTGCATATGTTTTTGTGCATATATAACGTCATGCATTTAACACACAGAGATACATAAAATCTCATGTACGCCCCCCTCCAAATATGTATAAATGAGTAAATACCTAGGCAGTGCGCTAGATGGCGCTATAGCATATAAAAATGTAATTTTCCTTTAGAATCCATGGATTATGACCCCACAGGTCTAGGTCTTGAGAAACTCTAGCAACAATAGTCTGTATGAAATGCATTAAGTATTATTTTTCTCTTATTGAATAGAATTGTAAATATATGGAATATAATCTTCCTGAGTCACATAAAATGGCACTAATAGTAAAGGAAAAAGTTTTAGCAAAGAATATTTCTGTTATGCTCCTTATATGTTGAAACATTTTTCATAAGAGTTTATATAGTTAAATACTGAACTATCAAAATGTGTTATTTTCGGCAATGTGCTTTGCTGACGAGATAAGCATATGTTTATTGTTTTAATTTATATATTTCACTTTTTATTTTTACAAGCTTCTTTGAATAATGAAAAATATTTGGGGCATAATATTTAACTTAATATATGATATTACGTTGAATGGCAAGTAAAATGTTTAAAAGTTTTTCTTACTGTGGCTATTATATTAGCCATAATTTCAGGTTTCAGGGCCAAAAGAAGGATATCCTAAAAAGCACAGAATGTTTCATAGCTTTTCATCCTTCTTAACCTTCTACATTGTCCTCCTGGTAACACATCACATATCAGGAGATCATTAGGCAAATGCAGATAATTGGCAATTTTGATTAAATGTGGAAAAAACTATTTTGTAAAGAAATAAAAACATGTATCATAGTGGACTAAGTGTCCCTAATAACTGTGAGTAGGTTGACACATATAGTAATTAGAAAATGACTCTAAAATAAGACATTCTGTACACACACAGACACACACCCATAATTCCATTGATTTTTAAGTTACATGTAGCATCCTGAAGGAAAACTAACAAGAATAGTAAGTCAATACTTTTACAAAGGTCTGAAAATTTAAGGGACAAACTTAACAGTAATATCCAACATCAAATGTATGTGTGCAAAGCATTTCCTGAACAGAAAGGAAAGAAAAGGCATGGTGAGAATAGGTTGAGGATGGAATAATAATATTTGTGGACAGGGAAATTATTTGTCCAGTACTGTGTTAGTTTTCTTAATATTGACTATAATTATATCAAAACTCCTTTCATATTTATTTTCTAGGCATCTTTCAAATATGCCACTGAGAATTATTCTATTCCCAAAGTGATTTTCAATGTGTTTATTGAGATGTCAAATACCATAAAATTCGTGGCCCTTGTTTTCTAACAGTCACCATCGTGGAGGGTAAAAGTAGTTGGCTCTGTACTTTCATGATGCTGGATGTCAGCAGTGGAGGATTCCATGCTTTATAGTAGGAGATATGAACCTCCCTCCCCATTTAAAAAAAAAATATTTATTTATTTATTTTTGGCTGCGTTGGGGCTTCATTGCTGCACACAGGCTTTCTCTACTTGCGGCAAGTGGGGGCTACTGTTCGTTGCGGTGCACGGGCTTCTCATTGCGGTGGCTTCTCTTGTTGTGGAGCACAGGCTGTAGGTGCACAGGCTTCAGTAGTTGTGGCACGTGGGCTCAGTAGTTGTGGCTCGCGGGCTCTAGGGCGCAGGCTCAGCAGTTGTGGTGCACGGGCTTAGTTGCTCCGTGGCATGTGGGATCTTCCTGGACCAGGGCTTGAACGCATGTCCCCTGCATTGGCAGGCGGATTCTTAACCACTGCGCCACCAGGGAAGCCCTCCCTCCCCATTTTTTTTACCCACTCTGTTATTTTATCACTCTTAGTCTTCAGTTGGCTCTATACTTAGGGCCACACGGAGACAATTCAGGTATCCCTTTTAAGTTGCACCCTATTAACAGAGCCTACTGAACTGAGAAGTAGGAGTGTAAGGCCAATTAATAATCAAATGCTTTTGCTTTTTGTTTTTGTTCATGTTTGATGTTTTTCTCTGTTGAGAATCTCAGGAGAAGGAGTGTTGTCTTATCTGGTAACAATCCAGTATTCAGTAGTCTTAGGATCATCATATCTTATATTACATTTTGCCTAAAATGTATAATTGTGGGCTCTAAAAATAAATCTAAGATTAAAATATGATTGAAGTAAAAAAATATATATAAACAACATTTTTGAATGCTGTCAGAGACAATTTTCTTAAATAATTTTCTCTAAAAGAGAATAATAATGATGGTTGAAAATGTTGTTTCATGATCCAGGCAATGCAGGAAAGCAAAATTTTAGAATTGCTTAGAAAATAACACATTGATTAGAATTAAAAGTTTTATTTTCTGCTTTTTAAAAAAATTTTGGGTTTTAGTGTCTTCACTCCTTTATGTCTTGCCTACTTTTGACTTTTTCTTTTTACCTGGATTCAGTTGTCATCTCCTAGATGAACCAATCTTGATTACCTAAACAAGTTATGCTTAATTAATTGTAATATTTGTATTAGTGTTATAAACTGAACTGTGTTCCTCCAAATTCATATGTTCAAGTCCTAACCTCCAGTACCTCAGAAAATGACTATATATGGAGGTAGGGTCTTTAAAGAGGTAGTTAAGTTAAAAATGAGGCTGGTTTGGTGGGCCCTAATCTATTCTGACTTGTGTCTTTATAAAAAGAGGAGATTATAACATACAGAGAAACACCAGAGGCACATGTGCACAAAGGGAAGACCAGGGGAAGACACAGAGAGAAGGTGGCTATTTGCAAGCCAAGGAAAGAGACCTCAGAAGAAATAAGACCTGACCATATATTGATCATGGACTTCTGGCCTCCAGGATAGTGAAAAAGTAAATTAGTCTTCTTTAAGCCACCTAGTCGGTGGTATGTTATTATGGCAGCCCTTGCAAACTAATACAAATAGTAAGCATTAACCTTAACATTTTGGAATGTTGACTAATACTTTATGCATTTTATGAGTCAATGCTCATGTGAAAAGTAGTTTTTCAATCACATAGCACGTTTTTCTTCTTAGGAAATAGTAAGATGGGCTGTTTCGCCCAAGAATCATAGTAGTTCAATATTACTGGCATGGTGCACATTTGATCATGCTCTTGAGTTTCCTCCAGTTAAATATTATGAAAATGTAGATGTCCAACATGACTAATGATATCACTAGTTTATTCCTTTTGTATGTCCTGAATTTACATTTTACAATTTGATTATATTAATCAGTAAAAATATATATATATATTTTAAAAATTCTCTCTCTATATATAGATATATATAGATAGAGTTTTAATACTTTCAAAGCAAACGAAAACCCTGCCGCCCTCCACATAAAAGAGTTTGTTTCCTTATTGAACAATTTGTTTTCTGCTTTGTTTACTAAGTTCTTAAAATATCACAATAATATAAGGCAGGTCATAGAGGAATTAATTTCTAATATAGCAAAATTAACTTTAGTGTTAAATAAAACCCACCAATATTCATTCATTTATTCAAAAACATACTCAGCACCTCTTAGGTACTAAGCACTGTGTTTTACATTGCAGATACAATTTTGAACCAGACAGAAATGGCCCCTAATCCCCTAGAGTACAAACCATATTGACTGAATAGAGCGTGTGATTTTCTTTTCCCAACACTGATAAGTAAAAAAGTTTTGAAACAGTGCCATTTATTAATAGTCTTTTATACCTAATGATTATCTAATTTATACTTATACCTCAGAAAACCAAATATTAATAATTTAACCTGTTATTATGATTTAATAGAAGAGATTGCAAAATTTGGAACGAAAACATTCCTTAGTTTACAACCTAGCTTTGCTGTGTCATAGTTTTATTATTTTGGACAAATTACTTAAACTATTCCAACCTGTTTGCTTATGTGTAAGCCCCCATTATTAATATTTACGTTGAAGCTTGACTTAAAGTCAGAGATCATAAGAAGTACATGGTGGGCATATAATAATTATTACCTTTATTTTTATATTAAAATTAATAGTATTAGGTTTAATCAGATAAAATTATGTCAGAACACATATGTCAGAATTACTTTCAAAGCAATCTTGGGTTCCAGATCAAGCTACTTTTTTGATGGTCAGGTTTTTAACCATTGTGCATTTTACTTAGCAAATATATAAACTTTTAAAGAGACAAACAAAAAAACCTTTTATTATATTCACCAGAATTAAACACAGTATCCGATATGGCAATATGGTTCCAGTTTTTCATTTCCAAGTGTCATTCTAACAAGATTCAAATATAATATTTTTTAGTGAGGTTCTATATAAATTCACTAATGAGAACAGTTGTGTTGTTTTAGCTTAATTTTTTTTCTGCCTCACATTGTGCCTGAGAATTCTTTTTTATTCTTATGGTGTGTGTGTGTGTGTGTGTGTGTGTGTGTGTGTGTGTGTGTGTGTGTGTATGTATGTGTGTGTATGCATGCATGTGTTTGTGTGTGTTTAAAGTGTCCTGTTCTGATTCTATTACTCTAGGGCTCGATTTTCTTTTGTGAGTTTTGAGATTCTGTAGAAAGAAGACTGCTTTCAACATGTAAATGCTTCTGCCACTTTACATTTAGTGAAGCAGGTCGTTTTAGCTTCCTTCCAGCAGTAAGATTCATTATTTTAGTGAGTTTTGACATAGGCTCTGATTGGTTAAAAAACCCATGTTCATCATTTGCAGTTTTACTTTTGTTTTGGTATTAGGAAGAATATAGAACATATTCAGCAGTAAAACCCTAGTCAAGTGATTTAATCTGTAAGAAAAATAAGCCTTACCTTGAAATGCTTTTAAATATGTTTTTTGTTTATTTAGGGGTTGGAGGAGGGAAAGGTCACTGTTAATAGAGAGCTTTAACCAATTCTGACAAATCTGTAAACTAAAATGATGGTTCATCATAAGATTATGAAAACTCCTAAAAAGGGCATAATGGAAATATTTAAACTTTCTACTTTAGGATAAATGGTATTAAATCATGACCCTCATAGTCATCCTACATAAAGTTATGCTGCAATCACTGATCTTTCCTCAATCTCCTCTGGAAAGTGGTATCAACAACATTGACACATTAAAAAAGGAAAGATAAACCCACTAGCATTTGATGAGTTAATGTGATAATAATTGGCATTGTGCTATTCATTTAGAAGTATTTAGAAAAAGAGTAAAAACCTGCAGAAACCTATCATCTTTATATGAGGCTCCGAAGCTGTCTCTAAGCAGACTGGCTGTACCTCAGTGGTCACATGAAGCCCCCTTTGTCATATGACTTTAGGGGCATGAACATATAACTACCCTCTTGAAAACTCTATCTGAATTTAAGTTTTAAATGATACTAATTAAAATGGTACTAATTAAACGTAAATGGTACAATTACTCTCACAAGAATAGGTACAAAATATTTTTGAAGTAATCTGCACTTCTCAAATTTAGGACTATGTTTCTAATTAGTTTTGTATATTTTCTTGAACATTCTTGTTTTTCCTATCTTCCAAATGATGCGCCACTGGTTCTTTTTTTTTTTTTTAATCTTTATTTTTGGCTGCGTTGGGTCTTTGTTGTTGCGCGTGGGCTTTCTCTAGTTGCAGCGAGCGGAGGCTACTCTTTGTTGTGGTCCGCAGGCTTCTCATTGCGGTGGCTTCTCTTGTTGCAGACCATGGGCTCTAGGCATGCGGGCTTCAGTAATTGTGGCGTGGGGGCTCAGTAGTTGTGGCATATGGGCTTAGTTGCTCCGTAGCATGGGAGATCTTCCCAGACCAGGGCTCAAACCCATGTCCCCTGCATTGGCAGGCGGATTCTTAACCACTGTGCCACCAGGGAAGTCCCATTCCACTGGTTCTTGTTTTGGATTTTCATATTACCATTACTCGTTTTAGTGACTCTAATTCTTATTGAAAAAATAAAAAAGCTACATACCCATTCCTAACAAAAACAATTGGACTTCCCAAAAAACATAAATGGACTCCATAGATCAAGAATCCCAACTTTGACAACCTTTAATAAACTTAGAAAATGATAACCCATTTGTCTTAATATATTTATTCTAATATTTTCTACAATATACATTTTTGAGGCTGCTAAATACTGTGTGTGTGTGTGTGTGTATACACACACACACATATATATTTCTGAGATTAAATTTGACCAGCTCCTAAATCTGAGACTTGGAAGATTTGGATATACTTTTCTCTCTCTTTTTTTTTTTTTTTTTTTGCGGTATGCGGGCCTCTCACTGTTGTGGCCTCTCCCGTTGCGGAGCACAGGCTCCGGAAGTGCAGGCTCAGTGGCCATGGCTCACGGGCCCAGCCGCTCCGCGGCATGTGGGATCCTCCCGGACCGGGGCACAAACCCGTGTCCCCTGTATCGGCAGGCGGACCCTCAACCACTGCGCCACCAGGGAAGCCCCTACTTTTCTCTTTATGTTAGAAAATGAAAGTCCCTTTGCACGCCGTGGAAAAATACACAATTCCCAGGCTTTTAAAATACTATATCCCATATAGTGGTATTTATTGATTTATTACAATATAACACAATTTCCACTTCATTGAGTGGACATTTATTACTATCTAGGCTTCAAGTTAATTTCAGTGATATTATTAGGTCAGTTTTAACTTTTTGCACAAAATGTGAGCCCATATCCCTTATTGGATGTCATTAACGTATCTAAAGGTGTAATCTGGCCATTGAATGTGAAAATAGGTATGCTTTTCATCGCCTGTCAGTGCTATTAAACTACAGTATTTTTCACTTCCATAGTAATTTAACTGTATGTTTTTAACTTGATGTTTCTACTATGATTTTTTTTAATTGGGCTTCATACTATGTCTGCCATCAAATTTCATCCAAAAACCTATCTCTGCCAGACTCAAATGGATACAATTATTTTCCTAGAAAAAATGTGAGCCTGGAATATGTCCACTTTGCTTCCGTTTGAACTAATCTAAGCTTTTATGATTTTAAAGTTCTCCATGGATATTCTTGGGCATGTCAGAGATCTTTTACCTTTGTTCATCAGTATATGTTGCTGTGAGTTGGTTCTGGTTTGTTAAGCACTTTAAAGAAATGGAAAACTTTAAATTCTACAGGGTTAAGAAAGGGAATCTTACAGAAGAAAATATGCTTTACTGTTATTCATGAATTTAATCTTTATCTTTTAAATATTTATTATTTATACTAAGTGAATTTAACAATATATGTGATCAATAATGAACTTTTTAAGTATAGAAAGATGTGTGGAGAACATGAACTAAACGTTTTATGACTATTTGACCAATGTGAAACTATCCCTGGCTAAAGAAATTTCATTTTCTGGCTCCTAAATCTTGAAATAAAGAATGTTTAACATAAAAACATCTTTATAATTGGCTCTAATATAGGCAGAAGGAGACCGAACACACAATTAATACATAATCTCAATTTAGGAATGATTTCAGAAATTTCTGGAAAAACAAGTGATTTCACAAGAAAAATAATAGTTGTAGAGCATCTTGGTCTGATTTCTCTGAGCTTTATTTGCAAAGGAAAGAAGTTATGAATGACTGTTGAAAGAAGGTAAAGTCCTATCTGATCCAAAAAGACTAAGCTTCCTGAAACACTATTTTTTATAATACAGTCAGGCCACCATTCAGTATGGTGTTAAAATAACAATCTGAACTCTTTTATTTAACTGAATATTCGCAAATAATAGATTTTCCTGTGACCTCACCAAGCTCTACAATGTCAAGGCTACCTCCTTAAGAAAGGAGGCAGAATTAATGCCCAAGCATGCCTTCCAATTATATCTCACTTTGGCTTTCCTGTGTCCAAGGAAATACATTTCTGTCTCTTGTACCCTGCTTTGAGTGGCATTAATTTCTATTGATTGATTATTCCATTTCTAATTATTTCCATAAATGATACAGGGAAAAACATTAAATACATTTTATCTTCTAATTTGTGTCTGTAAGATATTTCGAGTAATCCACCTATTTGTTATTTGTGTTAAAATTTGACAGGTCAATTTGCCCAAATAAGGGTAACCTGGATGCCTCAGGATCTGAAAATAATATCAAATGAAAAATGATTTAAGAGTTGGAAAAGGCATTTAATCAAAAATCATGTGACATAAAAACCATGAATTTTTATCATCTGGAATCCTAAATTCCTGTTTCCAGCTCCACTATCTAGAGCCAAACCGGGCTAGTTCAAATCAGACAGGTTTAATTTTTCCCATATTGTGGAAGAGATACTCATATGCCTAAGAAGTTCAGTAAAAGATTGATGCAAAATAAAATCTTACCACATGGTGAGGGACATGAATATATCCTGATAAATTGTGGGAAGAAGGCAGAGGTTAAGCAAACAGTGAAATAGTGACCCCGTCTGCTCATATTACCTATGTAACTTGGAAGAGAATTAAAAGTTATCAAATGCTTTACAGAACATTGTCTTTAATATCCTATTCAAAATCAGTGCTTCAACTTGTCTTAGTAACAGAATATCTATTCCCATTTCCCAAATCTATGTTATAGAAAGGCAGCAGGGCTCCATGCACTTAAACACAGCTGTACAATAATACTTATTGGTTTACTATTCAGTATTAGCTACCTGAATAATATTTGGGATTTCTTAGAAGCTCTATTTGGTTTTAGTGTATATTACACTAAAGACACAGAGTTAAAATGTTGTATTCTAAAGTCATTTGAAATAATTATCATTTGTGCATGTATGTTAGGTCCCCAATATGATATGTGGTTGGATTAATTTATTTTAGTTAGTTTTCAATTAGAGGAAATTGCTTTTGTAATTAATTTGGTTTTTATTTTTTTAATTGAAATACATTTGACATACATTGTTTAAGATGTACTACATGTTAAATATGTATTGTAATATGACTGACATTGTAGTGATAATTAGTAGCTCTTTCACATCACATAAGTATTTCTTTAGTTGGAATAATTAAGATAAGTTTGATGATTATAATACAGTATTGTTGTCTATATTGACTATACTGTACACTAGATCTCTAGGGCTTATCTACTACTGGTTGCAAGTTTGTACCTTTCAACAACATCTATCCTATCCCTCCCACCTCCATTCTTAGCCCCATCCCCTGGTAACCACCATTTCACTCTCTGTTTTTACAAGTTTGGCTTTTTTAGATTCCACATATAAGTGATATCATATGGTATTTATCTTTGTCTGACTTGTTTCACTTAGCATAACATTCTCAAAGTCTATCCATGTCACACATGGCAGAATATTCTTATTTCTCATGGCTGAATAATATTACACACACACACACACACACACACACCCCACATCTTCTTTATTCATTCTTCCATCGATGGACACATAGGTAGTTTCTGTATCTTGGCTATTGTGAATACTGCTGCAATAACATGGGAATGCATATATCTCTTCAATGTCATGTTTTTATTTGGGTATTTACCCAGGAGTGGAATTGCTGGATCATATGGTAGATCTATTTAATTTTTGGATAAACCTCCATATTGTTTTCCATAGTGGTTGAACCACTTTATATTCCCACCAACAGTGCAGAAGGGTTTCCTTTTCTCTATATCCTTGCCAACATTTGTTATCTCTTGTCATTTTGATGATAACCATTCTAACAGGTGTGAGGTGATATCTTATTGGGTTTTGATTTGCATTTCCCTGATGATCAGTGATGCTGAGCATACTTTCATGTACCTGTTGGTCATTTGGATGTTTTCTTTGGAAAATGTCTATTTAGTTCTTCAGGGCATTAAAAATTTTTTTGTTGTTATAGAGGTGTATGAGTTCTTTTTATATTTTGGATATTAATTCCTTATTGGATATACAGTTTACAAACATTTTCTTCCATTCTGTATGTTGCCTTTTTTTTTATTAATTGTTTCTTTTGCTGTGCAGAAGTTTTTGGTTTTATATAGTCCCATTTGTTGAATTTTGCTTTTGTCTGTGTTTTTGGTGTCATATCCAAAAACTCATTGCCAAGATCAATTATTTTCTTCTAGGAGTTTTGTGGTATCAGGTGTTATGTTTAAGGTTTTGAAATTTCAAGTTAATTTTTGTGAGTGGTGTAATACAGGGGTCCAATTTTATTTTTCTGCATGTGTTTATCCAGTTTTCCCAGCACCATTTGAGGAAGAGACTATCCATTCCACAATGGGTGTTCTTGGTTCTCTTGTCATATATGAGTTGACTATATATATAGGGGTTTAATTCTGGGCTCTCTGTTCTGTTTATTTGTCTATGTCTATTTTTATGTCAGCATCATACTGTTATAATCACTATAGCTTTATAGTATAGTTTGAAATCAGAAAGTGTGATACCATAATTTGGTTTTTAAATATGTAAAATTATACCATTCCAAAGGCAAAACTATAAAATGATAAATATTTAGAAAAACAAACACCATATTTCTCTTCCTATTCTCTCCAATCTATGCCTTTCACTCTTTAAAAGAAACAATTTGTATTATAATTGTGGTTATTTCAGTGTTTCCTTTTTCAAATATATATTTTCCTTCATTTCTTTCATAATATGCAGCTAATATGTGTACATACACACACAAACTCTCTTGTACCTTTTCCTTGTCTTCTTAAGAATATTTGCATGAAGGTATGACTCCATACCAATGTATAAAAATTTTCCCCATTCATTTTTATGGATTCTTTGTATTCAATTGGGCAGGTATAACAAAACTTATTCATTCAAGCCCTTCCATTAATTTGGAGTTGTTTTAAAATTTTAATGTCATAAATAACGCCAAAATGAACATATTTGTGTATAAGTCATTCTTGGAGAAGAGATCAGTATTATCTTTTACAGCTTAAAATTTTTAATTTATTTTAGGTTTGAGAAGAGAAAATAAAATTTATATATTTGAGGTCAGTGTGTACAGACAAAAATGGTTAACAGGCTGATTTTATCTCTTGCAGCCTAGGTTAAGTTGGAGGTTCAATATTTAGGTGGACACTGTGATAATGCTTTTCTTGCATTAGACTTGTGTCTCCATTGTTACACTGTAGTATTCATATATTGAGTAGAAGTACCCATATAATAGTCATATACTGAGTATAAGTACCATAGAATAACTAGTCCAAAGATAGAAGTTATACAGTGTTCAATTGCCAAAGACACTCCAAAAGTAAGCATTAAATGCCCTAACATAAGAAGAATGAGGTCATGTTGTTGAGTACAGAAATTCCCTATGCACTAAATCACTTACAAGATTGTATTTAGTGAATTCTTAATTTTATAAAAGGAAGTTTTCAAGAAAAGATGAAGAAACTGTTGCACAAATATATATCTCATTATAAAAAGCAGAATGAGTAGATTCTTAGAATTGAAATTGCTAGGTGAAAGGGTAAATGTATATATTGTTGATATCATCAAAGGAATATAACATTTTTCATTTTATTGTGGAAAAATGCCTATTTTCCCATAGTCTTGTCATTACAGTATATTCTCAAACTTGGATTTTTCCAGTCAGATAGGTAAGTAAATTTAATATTTATATGAGTTTAATATTTTTAAATTCTATATTCAGTTCTAAATATATACTTAATTTACATAATCTCATTTTCTTTATTGATATTACAGATTCTAAGTGTGTGACATAAATTACAAATACTTTTCCTTTGTTTCCTATTTGTGATTTCCTTTTTGATTTTTATTTTTAATGCATGTAAAGTCTGATTTGGTTTGTTTGTTTGCTTTTTAAATGAGTTGTATTTATCAATCACTATTACTATTGCTTTGGAATTTTACAATGGTATTACGCATTCCAAGATTACAAAGGAATTTAACCATTTTTAACATCTGTATTATTTCACTGTTTACTATTTAGATCACTCATCCATCTGGAATTTATCCTTTATACAATACCATACAGGTTCAATTCTATACTCATCTGAATATCTATTAAATAATTTATTTAAAAAGTTAACCTTCTTTCATTGTAATGTGATGCCAAGTTTATCAGCTAGCAAATTTTACTATCTTCTGTGTATATTCCTGGTATTTTAAATTTTGATATGTTGCTCTTATATTTGTGCATTAATACCACACACAATTAATTATAGAAGCTATACATTTAAATAGCTGGAAGTATAGAGCTATACATTTAAATAGCTGGAAGAACCTAATATTGCTTTTCTACTTTTTCTTTGTCTATTTATTTTGCTTACTCATGCTTTCCAAATGAATATCATAATCAAGTTAGCTGGCTCCATGAAAAGCAATTGTTGGAAATTTTATTTTATATGAATTTAATTAAATCTATAAATTAGGTTATGGAAAATTGACAGTTTATGAAGTTACAACTTCCTATTCAAGAGCATAGACATTTCTTTCTGTTTAATAATATATACTCTGTGCGTTCCAGTTTTGCACATTACTGTTTAGGTTTGTACTGAGGCACTTTTCTGTAACTGTTTTTTGTTGTTAACTCAAATTGAATCTTCTCTCTCATTATATCCCGTATTTACTGTTTTACTTTTATTGTCACATTTCTGGTAGTTATTGTGCTGATATTGGTTTTATCCTAATATTCAGTCATATACTGTGATGATGAATGTAGTTTTATTTCCTTTCTAATTATTTAGATTAGAACTGAATTTTCTTACCTAATTGCATTAGTTAATACCTCGAATGCTGAGTAAAACTGTACTAGTCATAGTGAACATCTTTGTCTTATTCTTTAGTGAGGTAAGGGTTTTGTTTCTGACACTTGAAAAACAAAACAAGTATTTTCCTTTTCTCTTGACAAAAATAGTAATTACATTTTTATTGACAGATGTTGGAAGGAGCAAAGAAAAAGGCTTTATTAAAGAAACCAGTGAGCTTTACCCAAGGAATTTTATTATATACAGGAATTTCTCTCTCCCTATCAGAATCCATTTCAAATGGCAGAACAAATATAAAAATATTAAATCTGCAATAGTTCTAGAATTAAAAATCAGAACCCATTTGTTCTTGCTTTTAGCAGTATTTCATTTCTGTTAAGTTCTACAGCAAATTGGATCAGAAGGTGTTCAAATCCAAAGACCTATAAAATCTACCACTCAACACCAATAAGAATAAGTCCATCAAAAAAATACTCTTAGTATAATTCCTCATTATTAGCAAAATATATGTGGGAGAGTTGAGAGCTGGGCGATGGAATGAGCCTTGGATTTTCATTCCCAAACAATTGACTAAAGAACAATGAAACCACTCTGATATAATGAATGTGAGAGTAGGATTAAAAAGTAGCTCCCCCTCTTTAAATAAAAGGGAGAGAGAATTCAATGGAAGAAGCTGTTCAAATGTGAGTCCTCTCAACTCTCATGTAGAATCATGGAGCAAAGACATTTTATTTCTTATCAGAATTGTCTCCATACTCAGGAAAACATCCCTCCTTTAACTAAGGAAACTAACTAGAGTGATATCCCTCTAGATATCTGTGCTGATCAAGCAAAGGTCTGGATTACAATAAGAAAAACATATATCTGAGGTAGCATAACTATCAAAGAAACAAAGTATCATACTTAAAGACATGAGCAATACTCAAAATATCTTTTAGAGAAAAGAATTTTTGAAAAGTACATACAGTATTATTATCTATATTGTATTATAAACAGAAAAGCAAAAATAGATGAATAAGCATTTATTTTGGAAAGAGGCAAGTAGAGGTTTCAGATGATAAAGCCAAATGTTTTTTGATGTGGACCATTTTTAAAGTCTTTTATTGAATTTGTTACAGCATTGCTTCTGTTTTATGGTTTTTTGGTTTGTTTGTTTTTTGTTTTTGGCCACGAGGCATGTGGTATCTTAGCTCCCTGACAGGGGATTGAACCCACAACCCCTCGATTGGAAGGCAAAGTCTTAATCACTGGACTGCCAGGGAAGTCCTAATAAAGACAAAAATGAAAACAAAAAATCTACATGTAGTGTGAATAACAGAATGCACAATCCAGAAAAAGAATTAGAAAGCCAGAGGTAGTCAAGACTTATTTCTCTAACATACCACAGAAACAAATAAACACACAATATAGGATAAATAATTATGGTAGAAAATAAATTCAGAGTTCTTCATAGATGCTTGGTAGGAAATACAGCAAAATATATCAGACATAGAGGAAAGTAATATTTAATGTAATAGAATGTCAAAAACCATTCATTTTTGTTTGAACTTTTTACAACAATCAAGTGGTCAAATGTTCCAGTAAAAATTTTACAATGTAAGCTTATACCCCTGTGGTACTTGAATGGTATCAAAAGTAGATTATGCTGCTTCCTGACACTATAGATATAATCCTTCTAGAAAAGGAACATTAGCCTCTCAAACTCCTACATTACAAAGGGCTTAACAAAAGAGTTTGTTATATATGGGATACTGCTTAAAAATAATTTTTAAAATGAATAAATTCTAAAGATTTTAAAAATCTTAGAAATAGTATCTCAATAAATTTCCATGCATGTTGTAGTTCACACTACTTTTGATGTTTCATTTTTTGTTGTTATTTATCACTATATGAAATATGCCCTCATCCTTTAGCACAGCCTAAGGCTTTCTCTGGAAAAAAAGTGTTACAAGCAGCTTCTTCACAAACAGGAAAAACACTGCAAATTTGTGATTGCTATTCTTAAAAAGGTATGTATTAGTTAGTGTGCTATATAGTACTAAAAATGCACCTTTAGGGCTTCCCTGGTGGCGCAGTGGTTGAGAGTCCACCTGCCGATGCAGGGGACACGGGTTCGTGCCCAGGTCCAGGAAGATCCCACATGCCGCGGAACAGCAGGGCCCGTGAGCCATGGACGCTGAGCCAGCGCGTCCGGAGCCTGTGCTCCACAACGGGAGAGGCCACAGCAGTGAGAGGCCCGCGTACCACAAAAAAATAAATAAATTTAAAAAAATAGTACCTTTATTACTAAATTAAGATGATTATTCTGTCAATAATATTTATTGGGCCCAGAATTTTGAAGTTTTTGGTTAGCTATGATTCATAAAGATAATTTAGAAATATATGAATTGTAAAAAAAAAAATCATTTGATCTTTCCTAATTCTGAAACCATAATATTTTAGACATCTTTAAAGCATGATAAGGAAATAATTTATAACTAACTGTAAAAAGAATCATACATGACAATTACTTCTCTTAAACAGCCACATCACTAGTAATAAAAATACAATATATCCTACATTGAATAAGTATGTACTGAAGCTACTACTCTTAGCTTATTTATTGCTTTTATTATTTGATAAACATATCCATTACTATCACTTAAGATCATTTATCATTTTAATAGAGAAAAATGTGCCAGTCTACCCAATTTCTAAGGAACTAGAAATCATGAAGTGTGATATAAATACATTGATTATCATCAAAAACAGTAACAAGTTGTTGACCATCTAAATTATAATTTTTTCTTAATTTGTACAAATAATTTTATAATTTTTGCATTCTTCTTTTCCTGGGACTAAATAACTTATATTATCATTGTATCGTTACATGATGAAGCAAAAACAAAAAGGGGAGGTAGGTCAATGTAACTCACTTTTTCTCGTTTTAAAGGCAGGATTATTGTGATTTAATATACCTAAAGTAAATTTCATCCTTTAAAGATGTACATTTCTATGAACATGTAGATACTTTTCTCTTACTAATGTTTCAGATATATCACAAAAACTTAAAAGGCCCAAAAGACAAAACTACCTCAATTTCCTACCCTCAATCCCCACAGCACATGCTCTTATTTTTTCTTTATTACTTATTGAACAGGAGGGGACGTCTGTCTTCTTACCAAACACTTTCCTGTCTTCCCCTCCACTCCCTTCCACTCCCTGGCTCTGGATCCCATCGTACCTGACATCTCAACAAAGTTATGCCATTATTTTTTCTTTCTTTTCTTTGGTATTGCTACCTTTTCCTTCTCTACCATTTCCATTAGCATGTATACAGGCATACCTTGTTTTCTTGTGCTTCGCTTTATTGCCCTTTGCAGATATTGCATGTTTTACAAATTGAAGGTTTGTGGCAAGCCTCCATCAAGCAAGTCTTTTGGCACCATTTTTCAACAGTATTTGCTCACTTTGAGCCTCTGCATCACATTTTGGTAATTCTTGCATATTTCAAAATGTTTTATTATTTGTTATGGTGATCTGCGAATAGTGATCTTTGACGTTACTATTGTAATTGTTTTGAGGTGCCACAAACCACACCTATATGACAGCAAATTTAATCAATAAATGTGTGTGTTCTGACTGCTCCACCGATGGGCCATTCTCCATCTCTCCCTCTCCTTGGGCCTCCCTATTCTTGAGACACAACAATACTGAAATTAGGTCAGTAAATAACCCTTCAATGACCTCTAGGTTTTCAAATGAAAGGAAGAGTTACATGTCTCTTACTTTAAATCAAACTCTAGAAATGATGCAGCTGGGTGAGAAAGGCACGTTAAAAGCAGATAGACTGAAAACTAGGCCTCTTGTGCTGCCAGTTAATCAACTTGTGAATGCAAAAGGAAAGTTCTTGGAAGAAACTACAAATGCTACTCCAGTGAACACAAGAAAGCAAAGCAGCCTTATTGTTGATATGGAAAAAGTTTTAGTGGTCTGCATCAAAAAATCAAACCAGTCACAACATTCCCTTAAGCTAAAGACTAATCCAGAGGAAGACCCTAAATCTCTTCAGAGGAAGGCCCTAAATCTCTTCAATTCCATGAAGGTTGAGAGAGGTGAGGAAGCTGCAGATGGAAAGTTTGAAGCTAGCAGAGACTGGTTCATGAGGCTTAAGGAAATAAGTTGTCTCCATTAATGTTAAGTGCATGCAAGATGAAGCAGCAAGTGCTGATTTAGAAGCTGCAGCAAGTTATCAAGAAGATCTAGCTGAGGTCCTTAAGGAAGGTGGCTACCCTAAACAACAGATTTTCAATGTAGACAAAACAACCTTATACTGGAAGAAGATGCCATCTAGGACTTTCATAGCTAAAGAGGAGAAGTCAATGCCTGGTTTCAAAGAACAGGCTGACTATCTAGCTAGGGTCTAAGGCAGCTGGTGACTTGAAGTTGAAGCCAATAATTTACCATTCTGAAAATCCTAGGGTCCTTAAGAATTATGCTCAATCTACTCTGCCTGTGCTCTATAAATAGAATACCAAAGCTTGGATGACAGCACATCTGTTTATAGCATGGTTTGCTGAATATTTTAAGCCCACCTTTGAAGCCTATTGCTCAGAAAAAGATTCTTTTCAAAATACTACTGTTCATTGACAATGCATCTGGTCACCGAAGAGCTCTGATGGAGATATACAATGAGATTCGTGTTGTTTTCATGCCTGCTAACACAACATCTATTCTGTAGCCAATGGATTAAAGAGAAGTTTTGACTTTCAAGTCTTGTTTAAGAAATACACTTCATAAAGCTATAGCTGACACAGATAGTGATTCCTTTTATGGACCTGGACAAAATAAATTGAAAACCTTCTGGAAAAAATTCACCACATTCTAGATGCCATTAAGAACATTTGTGATTTATGAGAAAAGGTCAAAATATCAACATGGGTTTGAAAGAAGTTGATCCCAACCCTAATGGGTGACTTTGAAAGTAGCAGGAGAACTGGAATTAGAAGTGGAGCCTGAAGATGTGACTGAATTGCTGTAATCTCAGGATAAATCTTTAACAGATAAGGAGTTGCTTCTTATGGATGAGCAATGATAGTGTTTTCTTGAGGTGGAATCTCCTCCTGGTAAAGATGCTCTGAAGATTGTTCAAATGACAACAAAGGATTTAGAATATTAGATAAATTTAGTTGATAAAGCAGTGGCAGGGTTTGAGAGGATTGACTCCAATTTTGAAAGAAGTCTACTGTCGGTAAAATGCTGTCAAACAGCATTGCATGTTATCGAGAAATTGTTCATGAAAGGAAGAGTCAGTTGATATGGGAAACTTCATTGGTGTCTTATTTTAAGGAATGCCACAGCCATCCCAACCTTCAACAACCACCACCCTGGTCAGTTGGTAGCCATCAACATCAAGGCAAGACCCTCCACTAGCAAAAAGATGACAACTTGTTGAAGGCTCAGATTATGTTTAGCATTTCTTAGCAATAAAGTATTTTTCAATTAAGGTATGTACATTGTCTTTTTAGACATAATGCTACTGCAATTTAACAGATTATAGTGTAAAAATAACTTTTATATGAACTGGGAAATTTTTTAAAATTTGGGACTCACTTTATTGTGGTATTTTCTTTATTGCAGTGGTCTGAAACCAAACCACAATACCTCCGAGGTATGCCTGTACACGTTCCATTCTCTTTGATCTAAAGACAAGCAATCACAAACTCTAAACCGCAGAACCACATATACCTCTTTAGCTCAAATCTAACTTGCTGAAAGCATTGTTTCCATTTAGGGTTCTGACTGCCGACTGCCTAACCTCCCATTTAGTAGTTCCACCCTCCTCTCCATTTTTCCCCATCTCTCCAATTAAAATATCTACATCCCTTCCTTCAAATAATTGCTCCCTCTTTCAATCCTTTCTTCCCTTGACTTATATAGCACTAGAGTCTCTCACTTCTCCTACAAATGTTTTGTCTGAACTTTCTGATAGATTTCTTCTCCATGATCTTATTTTGTAAATTGAGATTCTCATCTCACCAAAAATAGTTCAATGTTGACAGAATGCCCAGATATTATGTACAGCATCTGGCAGAGTATAGATGAGAAATATTTGTTGAAAGAGTAAAAGAAAAAAGAAGGAAGGCAGGCAGGCAGACAGGTGAAGGAGAGGAAGAATTAATGAAGCTAATTTCCTAATTTTCCCATCAAAAGATAAAGTTTATTTCCTTTTAAGTAAAAGTAAGTCTCTTTTTCTATTAATTACTGTGACTGAATGTGCATATTGTCATTGCATTGAACCAAGCACTAGTTAGGACACAAGATTTTGTTTCCTAACATTGACAAATGGAAAATTTTAACTATTAGTGGCATATTTACTAAAGTCAGACATACAGAGTTCACAAATTGTATATTTTCACAAGGAAGGACACCCATCTAGCTATCAGTGGATGGAGAAATTGGTCATAACTAGCATACCAGATTCTTCTCATATGAACCCTCCTGTGAACTAAACCTCATTCTCTTTAAAATAATTACTCTTACCAACAAAAAATCCTTTAAATTTATATAAGTGTACTCATGCCTTATGTGTTCTTTTTTCTCTAGCTTCTTTGGCCAACATTTAATTGGCTGTGGTGGTGAGATAGATCTATATTACTGTGTTTTGATAATTTGGCTTATGAATTGGCAGTTACCTAAGTGAAAAAGTGGTGCAGAGTATCAGACTCACAATGATGCATTTCCTTCTTTTAGGACTTAGTCTATCAAATCTACTCTAGCTTTGTGTCTCTCTGATGCCCACAAATAATATTCTTTTAATTTAACGAACTTACCTATTTTTTTTCCAGCAGTTGAATTAATCTGTTACAAGCTATTCCAGTATTGTAAAAAGCAGAAAATACCTAAATCCATTCTTACCTCCACAATTTTGCTATGTATCTTCCTCCCTGAAATGTTTCTTATGCAAGTCTTCAAATGCTTTCTGAAGTGACATCATTCAGTATGAGTAAAGGAAAGGCTGGTGTCAGATTTAATATAAAAGACATTCTTAGAAATAATACAGTGATGTATTCTTGCCCTTTGAGAAAGAAAAGCACAGCTCATACCAAAGAGGATTCAAACTTGCAGTAGGTTTAAGTCTAGAAAACACAATATATCAGAGGCAGCTTGCCCAGTGAAATGTTGTGAGTTTTATCATTGTCATAAATATTTCTAAGAAACACTGAAGGATTTGAACCAAAAAGGATAAACTCTCTATTTATAATAGTAATATGATAAAGTTAAAGAGGATATTGTATTGAAAACCTGGCTTTGCTCCAGTCATTAGAAAAAGAAGTTGCAGACAGACATACAGAATGACTGAGAGAACCCCCACGAATATTATTGTTTTCTTTTTACTTTTATTGAGCATGCCACTCACTCTTATAAGGCTATTACTTGTATTAACACCTTTGCATGCATTAACCTTCTACAGTAGTTGTCCCCATTTTGCAGATAGAAAAAAATGGCACAGAGACAGACAAAGTCAGAGCTGGGGTTAAAACCAATCTCAGGGATTGTAACAGCTCTGACATACTAAAGCTGGCATTGCATTGAGACAAAACTCAACCAGTACACTGACCCTTTGAGAGCAGATCTAACAAATGAAGTAATGAAACTAGAAAAGTAATGACCCAGTGGGGCCATAACACCAACATACACACACCTCCAGTAATATCAATCCTAAGGGAGAATTCAGGAAGCATGAAGATTATCTACCTTGTCATCAAGTGGAAAAGGGGTTCCACTTATTTGCTCAATTTAATGAATATCTTTATTTACTAGCTCTTCAGTGCCAAGTTTTAGACTACTAAATTCAATTGAAACATTTCAAAGGCTAGAAGGAAATAAAATAATATTTCTTAGTTTATGTTGCATTAAACTCCCTTCCCCAACAGTTATCAACTTGCAAGTCAAGTTCAAAGTAATTCTTTCTCAAAATGTCTCCCCTCCTTGCATTGGCCTCCATGGAACTCGCTCTATAAAAATCTGTGTCTACACATTTTTTTGTTTCCATTTTAATGTTAATTCCAATCTTATAAAATAATATTCAAATAAATAAAAGGTATGGCTGGTAACTTTCAGGCACATACCAACTATGAGATTTTAAAAATGATTGGCATTTATATGTCTGTAAAAAGAAAAGGAAGAAAAATTAGAGTTAGCAATTACGGTTCCTTTCACTCTCAGATTTTAGATAACTACTCCTCTACAATTCCCCTCATTTCTATAAATTTCCATGTTTTTTATCTTCTTGGGAATTCACCCAGACGATTTATATATTGTTATTACTATAAATATATATAAATGTATATAAATATTAATAAAGAGTAACTTAATGAACTCATATATAAATAATGTTAATTAAAATACATAGTAGGCTTCTATTAATTTATAAACTTTATATGAATAATATATTGTTGATATCCTTCTGGAACATGGGGTTTTTTTCGGTATTTTAATGTCAAGATGTGTATGTTTTATTTTTTTTAAAGGAATTTCATTATCTTTATTTTTTAAATTTTTATTTATATTGGAGTATCATTGATTAACAATGTGGTGTTAGTTTCAGGTGTACAGTAAAGTGACTCAGTTATACATATACATGTATAAGTACTTATTCAAATTCCTTTCCTATTTAGGTTATTACGGAATATTGAGGAGAGTTCCCTGTGCTATACAGTAGGTCCTTGTTAGTTATGTATTTTAAATACAGCAGTGTGTACGTGTCAATCTCAAAATCCCTATCTATCCCTCCCCCCACCCCTCCCTCCCCAGTAACCAAAAGTTCATGCTCTAAGTCTGTCAGTCTGTTTGTTTTGTAAATAAGTTCATTTGTATCATTATTTTAAGATTCCACATATAAGCGATATCATATTATATTTGACTTTGTCTGACTTACTTCATTTAGTATGATAATCTACAGGTCCATCTATATTGCTGCAAATGGCATTATTTCATTCTTTTTTTATGGCTGGGTAATATACCATTGTATATATGTACCACTTCATCTTTATCCATTCCTCTTTGGTGGACATTTAGGTTGCTTCCATGTCTTGGATATTGTGGACAGTGCTGCCATGAACATTGGGTGCATGTATAATTTCGAACCATGTTTTTCTCCAGACATATGCCCAGGAGTGGGATTGCTGGATCATATGGTAGCTCCATTTTTAGTTTCTTAAGGAACCTCCATACTGTTCTCCATAATGGCTGTACCAATTTACATTCCCACCAACAGTGTAGAAGGTTCCCTTTTCTTCACACCCTCTCCAGCATTTATTGTTTGCAGATTTTTTGATGATGGCCTTTCTGACTGGTGTGAGGTGATATCTCACTGTAGTTTGTTTTGCCTTTTTCTAATACTTAGCAATGTTGAGCAAATTTCATGTGACTCTTGCCCATCTGCATGTCTTCTTTGCAGAAATGTCAATTAAGGTCTTCTGCCCATTTTTTGATTGGGTTGTTTACTTTTTGATATTGAGCCACACGAGCTGCTTGTAAATTCTGGAGATTAATCCCTTGTTGGTCACATGGTTTGCAAATATTTTCTCCCATTCTATGGGTTGTCTGTTCATTTTGTTTATGGTTTCCATTGATGTGCAAAAGTTTTTGAGTCTAATTAGGCCCCATTTTTTTATTTTTGTTTTTATTTCCATTACTCTAGGAGATAAGGAAAAATATTACTGAAATTTATGTTGCAAAGCATTCTGCCTATGTTTTCCCCTAAGAGTTATATAGTATCTGGTCCTACATTTAGGTCTTTTATCCATGTTGAGTTTTTTTTTTTATTTACATGAAGCTGTCCAGTTTTCCCAGCACCATTTATTGAAGAGGCTGTCTTTTCTCCTTTGTATAGTCTTGCCTTCTTTGTCATAGATTAGGTGACCATAGGTCTGTGGGTTTATCTCTGGACTTTCTATCCTGTTCCATTGATCTATATTTCTGTTTTTGTGCCACTACCATACTGTTTTCATGACTGTGGCTTTGTAGTATAGTTAGAAATCAGGGAGCCTGATTGCTCCATCTCTGTTTCTCTTTCTCAAGATTGCTTGGGTTATTCAGGACCTTTTGTGTCTCCATACAGATTTTAAGACTTTTTTGTTCTAGCTCTGTGAAAAGTGCCATTGGTAATTTGATAGGGATTACATTGAATCTGCAGATTGCCTTGGGTAATATAGTCATTTCGATAATATTCTTCCAATCCAAGAACATGGAATATCTTTCCATCCGTTTGTGTCACCTTTGATTTCTTTCATCCGTGTCTTATAGTTTTTGGACTACAGGTCTTTTGTCTTCTTAGGTAGGTTTATTCCTAGGTATTTTATTTTTTTGAGGTGATGGTAAATGGGATTGTTTCTTTAATTTCTCTTTTCAATCTTTCATTGTTAGTATGTAGAAATGCAACAGACTTCTGGGTATCCAGCAACTTTACTGAGTCATTGATAAGCTCTAGTAGTTTTCTGGTAGCATCTTTACAATTTTCTATGTATAGTATCATGTCATCTGCAAACAGTGATAGTTTTACTTCTTCTTTTATAATTTGGGTCCATTTAATTGCTTTTTCTTTTCTGATTGCTGTGGCTAGGACTTCCAAAACTATGTTGCATAAAAGTGGCAAGAGTGGACATCCTTGTCTTGTTCGTGATCTTAGAAGAAATGATACACACTTGCCTATGTATTTATATGTGTATGTACATGCACATCTTTACATATAGGTGTGTATGTGTATGTATCCCATATATGATATGTGTGTGTATATATATGACGAATTTATAGATGCAGTACATATATATTTTTATTCTACATGCTTTTATATGTAGGTGTATATGTGTGTCTATATGTATGTACGTGTATGTATTGCATATATTATATGTGTATGTATGTATACTGTATATATACACACCTAAATATCTTTGTATGTGTGTATATATGTAGGATATAGACGAACCTAGGTGTGTATATTGCATATCTTATACGTATGTGTACATACTGTATATATATACAAACTATGCATTTCATATGTGTGTATGTATAGTGTATATGTATGTGTCTATTGTATATATTATGTGTATATGTGTGTAGACATACTGTATATATACAAACTGCATTTTATATATATGTGTGTACATATGTATTTGCGTATTGCATATACGATATGTGTATATGTCTGTATGAGTACTGCATATATACAGAGCTGTATATTTTTGTATGCGTGTACATATGTACGTGTGTGTGTATATACACACACACCCTATGGATTCTGTTTGTCTGGAGAACGCTCACTGATACGGACACTTATGACAATTGAGCACCTGCTCTTTGCCAGCCAGGGAGCCAAACGCTTGTCCTTTCTGTGTCTCCCTTAAGTGTCACAAGTCCCGGGAGGGAAGGTGATGCCGCTCCTACCAGTTGAGGTGCCTCAGGGTCAGAGAGGTGCACAGGGCGGGGGGCTGGAGCCTGGTGGAGCCCAGGTGGAGTTCTAGCAGCAGTACAGCCTAGCAGTCCCACTTCCCCGGGTGCCTCTCACAAAGACGCCGAGGGAGAGACGGGGTCTGAAGGAGGGGATGAGGAAGCTTCCGTGGGTCTGCAAGCCCAGACCAAGGCTGACTCGTCAAGGGTGTTAGAGGTCAGGACTCTGGTTACCCTGGGGATGGGGTTACACAGAACCATTCCCATTCTGAAAAAGTATCCATTCTGCTCTTGTTTGTATGTTTACCCCCCATCCCCCAAATCTTTTAAAAACACATTCTCTTGGTTGCTGGGAGCACACAAGGGGAAGTTGTGTGTGAGGGGGTGTGATCCAGGGGACAGGGAGGATAAGCCCCCCACTCGTAGGGCCAGGAGTGGCTCAGCTTTGTGAGCTAAGGATGGCCCGCGAGGTCCCAGAGAGAAGGGTCCCTGCTCCGTCCCTGCTCCGTGCACCCCATTCCCAGCCTGAGAAGTCCAGAGCCCACCCCCCCTCCACACACACACACACACACCAGGGAGGAGAGCCAGTCACCCTGGCTCCCAGGCTCTGGCTCCAAGGCTCCCGGCACTAGGAGCTATTTTCAGCTTTCATGCCCTAGGACACGGCCAGAGCTAGTGTCTCCGGAAACTCTCTGTCTCTCGCCCGCCCGCCATCCCTCCCTCCCTCCTCCGCCTCTTCCCCTCCCGCTCCAGCTGTCCTGCCCTCCACCCTGCATTTCTACACAGGATGGCTCACAGACAGCTGCTCCCCGTGCCCACCCGCCACCATTCGATGGATGTCAAAGCAAGCCCTGGGGACTTCCCTGGAGGTCCAGCGATTAAGACTCTGAGCTTCCACTGCAAGGGGTGCGGGTTCGATCCCTGGTCAGGGAAATAAGATCCCACATGCTGCCCGGCACGGCCAAAGAAATAAATGAATAAAAAATAAAGTTATAGTGATGAAACAGCCCTAGTGGTGCAAGGATGGGACGTATAGCTCTATGGTAGAGAATAAAGGTCCAGAAACAGATAGAACAGAACCTGATATGACAGAAAGTGGGGAAATTAAGGAGTTTTCAATAAATGGCATTAGAACAATTGCATATCCATGTGGGAAAAAGTAAATTAGAAAAAAAGAAAAAAAGCAAGCCCTGGTCAGGTGTGACCTTGGGCCCAGGGCCATTGGCACACGTTGTCGTGTGGGATGTTCTTCCTTAGACTCCTCCCTCCCTCCTGTGTCACTGTCACTTCCTCCAGAACCTTCCTGGACTCCCCTACACAAGCCCGGGGTGTGCCCTCACCCGCCCACCCTGTATCACCGGAATTCCAATCCCGGCCCACCCTTCCCCGCCAGGTAAAGAACTGGGCCTGGTCAATAAGACCGTAGAGGTCCTCGACCATTGCTATTGCAGTTGCAATTGTTACTGTGTTTACACAGGGTGACCAACATCCGCCCCCAGTTTGCCCAGGACCGCTCAGGTTTGAGCGCTGGAACTGTGGGGAAACCCTCATTTCCGGGGAACCCCAGAAGGCTGGTCACCCTATTTAGGATGGATCTTTCATTTGATATCCCAACCCCCGAGAGCCAGAAAGGGAATCTCCCCCCTCCTTCCATGGTAACCTTCATTCATTCATCCACTCATCCCTTTATTCAACTCCTTTATTCAGCAAGTATTTAGGAAGCATCTACTACATAGCAGACACTCTTCTAGGTGCTGGGGACAGTAAACTGAGAAGGTGTGATTTGTTACACGGGGATGATGTCTCGGAGACCACTGCAGGGCATGGGAGGTGGGAGAGGAAGGGGCAGTTCTAAATGCAGGCTCTGACGGGACTGGGGCAGAACTTGCCCTAAGCCAGGCTGGTTGCTTCAACACAGCTGCTTCAACACAGCTCCTCACCCAGGGCCATCCTGCTTCCGTCTCACCCAGTTCTTCGGTGATGTCTGGGGAAAATCTGTGGTTGTCACAACTGGGGGGGAGGGGCCCCTGGAATCAAATGGGTGGGGACAGGGATGCTGCTGAACCCCACACAGTGCCCAGGAGGGGCCCCCAGCAGAGAATGACCCGCCCCAAATAACCCCAGTGCCATGGGGGAGACCCTGCACTAATACTATTCAGACCCGCTGGTGCCCCTAGATTCCTGCACAGGCTGGGACTCTAACCGGGTCACCTCTGTATCCCGAGGTGACCTAGAGTGGGGCAGCCAGGAGGGCTGAGTATCAGGGATGAAATGACAAATCTCTGTGCCCACTCTCCCCGCCGAACCCCAGGGTCGATGGCCTCTATCTCCTCCCTGTGCAGGTAGCTTTTCCCTGAGCCATTTCTTCTTGTCAAGGTCCCTGTCGCAGGTTGTGTTCCCGAAGATGACGTTGAGAGCAAACAGTAGAGTGCAGGTGGTTGATGTGAGACGTGCAGAGAACAGATACAGCTGCCATAGGGTCCCGCAATTCCACTCCTGGGCATAGATCTGGAGAAAACTCTTAATTCAAAAATATACATACACCCCTGGGATTTCCCTGGTGGTCTAGTGGTTAAGACTCTGTGCTTCCGGAACAGGGAGCATGGGTTCCATCTCTGGCCAGGGAACTAAGATCCCACATGCTGTGTGACAAAAAAATAAAGAAAGAGAGAAAGAAAGAAAAAGAAAGAAAGAAAAGAAAGAAAAAGAAAGAAAGAAAAAGAAAGAAAGAAAGAAAGAAAGAAAGAAAGAAAGAAAGAAAGAAAGAAAGGAAAG
The DNA here is from genome assembly GCF_951394435.1 of Stenella coeruleoalba. Taxonomy (NCBI): domain Eukaryota; kingdom Metazoa; phylum Chordata; class Mammalia; order Artiodactyla; family Delphinidae; genus Stenella; species Stenella coeruleoalba. Next base: position 32,318,368 of record NC_137153.1, on the reverse strand, counting down.
AAAGAAAGAAAAGAAAGAAAGAAAAGAAAGAAAGAAAGAAAGAAAGAAAAGATACATGCACCCCAATGTTCATTGCATCACTATTTATAATAGGCAAGATGTGGAAGCTACCTAAATGTCCACTGATGGATGAATGGATAAAGAAGATGTGGTACATATATACAATGGAATATATTCAGCCATAAAAAGAATGAAATAATGCTATTTGCAGCAACGTCGTGGATGGACCTAGAGATTATCATACTAAGTGAAGTAAGTCAGAAGAGAAAGACACATATATGATCTCTCTTATATGTGAAATCTAAAATACGACACAAATGAACTTGTCTACGAAACAAAAACAGACTCACAGACATAGAGAACAGACTTGTGATTGCCAAGGGGGAGAAAGAGGGAGGGAGGGTTGGATTGGGAGTTTGGGGTTAGCAGACGCAAACTATTAAATATAGGATGGATAAGCTACAAGGTCCTACTGTCTAGCACAGGGAACTATATTCAATATCCTGTGATAAGCCATAATGGAAAAGAAAGAGTTTTATTTATAGGTTCCATCCCTAACTGAGCTGGCCCATCCCCTCCCATGGTTCTAAGTGCAGCCCGAGGCTGCAGACTTCCCACCGTGGTCTTCAGCTCCAGAGCAAGCCACCTGCAAACTAGCCGCATCTTCCCAGGGGCTGGCAACTCTCCTTTGCTACTGATTCCAAGACACATCCAGATAGCAGAAATGTGACCATGAAAACAAACTCAGGCATGTTCAAATCAGGGAAATAACATTCTTATCTCTGTTTAGTAGTTGCTTAATTTTAGAATAGCTTAGAGTTACAAAAAAGTTGCAAAGATCTGTACAGAGTGTGCAGAGTGCTGTGGACCCCCGACCCAGTACCCCTATTTCCAACACGTTAGTACTTTAGTACGTTAGTACGACATGCTTATCCAACTAAGGAACCGAGATGGATACGTTATTATTAACCAAAGTCCACACTTTACTAGAATTTCCCTAGCTTTCCCCTAACATCCTTTTTCTGTCCCAGTCTCCTCTGGGCTGTGACATTTCTCAGACGTCCCTGGGTTTTGATACCTTGAAAGTTTTGAGGAGGACTGGTCAGGTATTTTGTCCCTCAATTTGTTTGTCTGTTGGTTTTCTGATGTTTTTCATATGGTTGGGCTGGAGTTATGGGGTTTGGGGCGGAAGATCCAGACACAGATAAAAATGTCATTCTCCTCAGGTCACATCATCAAGGATACACACCATCAAGGATACACACATCAAGGATACACCCCATCAACGGGACTTGTGACAAACAATTTTACCCTTGATCACCTGGCCAGTATCGTCTTTTATTTATTTATTTATTTTTGCTGCGTTGGGTCTTCATTGCTGCACACAGGCTTTCTCTAGTTGCGGCGAGCAGGGGCTCCTCTTTGTTGCGGGCACGTGCTTCTCATTACAGTGGCTTCTTTTGTTTCGGAGCACGGGCTCTAGCTGTGCGGGCTTCTGTAGTTGTGGCATGGGGGCTCAGTAGTTGTGGCTCCCAGGATCTAGAGCGCAGGCTCAATAGTTGTGGCCCACGGGCTTAGTCGATCTGCGGCACATGGGATCTTCCCGGACCAGGGCTCGGACCCGTGTCCCCTGCATTGGCAAGTGGATCCTTTTTTTTTTTTTCTTTGTTCCTTTTGGAACCAAAACTTTAATCCCAAGGAGTCTCACAAAACATATTACAAATGACAGCATGAAAAAAAAAACTGCACAGTAACTCAAAGTTCAGCTCTACAATATACCCTTCATCTGGCAAGACATTGGTATCTTGATAATCTCAACTTCCAGAAAACATTACAAAGAGCTATGTATTCATGTACAGCAATCACAGAGGGGACTTATGACCTAACTCAAAGGGAAACTAACTTCCTTGAAACTTCTTAGATTCTAAACTCACTGGACAACCTCTTGTCCAGTGTGAAGACTAGTGGAATTCTTAAATCTCTAATCTAGGGTAAGGGTGCGGCTTTCACTTCTACCTGCTGGCTTGTGTTCACAGTACCTTTTAAAGACTGCTTGCTTAACTACAGCTGCATACCATATCCCAGCTACAGAAAGTCTTTTCAATGTTTGCCAGTGTTGTTTCCATAATAATAAATATCACACTTTAGGTGGGCAGGAGTTAGAGTTTTATTATCAGTCTAGGCAAGACCAAAAATTCAAAGCAAATTCAATTTTGCTTAAGAGAACATTGTAAAGAAACAATTCTTCATATTACATGCCTCATATGACCCATTTCAAACCATAGAGAATGACACCTTTATGTGTCACTGTCCCAAGAGACAAACAAATGTGAACAGCTAAAACACTTAAAAAGTGCATCAAGCTTCGGAAGTCTCAAACGAAACTTGAATTTTCTGTACATACTCCCGTCAAATGAAGTTATTTCCTGTGCACCACTCCTCTTGCAAAGTGGTCTGCTATTTCCTTTCATTTGACCTGGATCGGCTAGGAGACCTAGAAAAAGATCGGGACGGCTTGCGATTTCTCTCCTGGGACAGTGATCTCTCTCTTCTCCTATATCTACTAAAGGGACCTGCTCCTGCTGCGGGAGAAGCTTCTCCGTCTTGGACATCTGTGGTGAGGGGGAGGACTCCTCCTCCGATAATCATCTCGAGGGCGACGACCCCAAGAAGGAGGCGGCCACGATTTCGACTTCTCCTTTCCCCATTGGACAGGTCCACTCTTACTCGGCAGCTACAGAGTGTTCTCCCGTCTAGTTCTCAGACAGCATCCGCTGCATCTCGGGGATCTTCATTTTCAACAAGAGCGAAGCCGGGAGGGTTTTTAGCAACCCACACACTTCGGAGTGGTCCATAATATCCTAAAGCTCGTTCGAATTCACTCTTGTTACCACTGTTTCCAAGATTCCTTACACAAACGTTACAGTCCAATGGACAGGAATCCCGATGCAAGACCCTCCTGGCTCCTGGGTTTCATGGGCCACAGGGTGATCCCGGGCCTCTAGAATCTCGCAGCTGAATCGGCTCGCACAAGCTGTCCTGTGGGGATGCTTTTCCCCCCATGTGTCCAGCCCGGGGCCCTGCTGTCTAGGCCCGACCTCCAGGGTGACAGGGTGAACCCCAGGTCCCTGGAGCAAACATTCAGAGCCCTGGTGACCAGACTCAGGGGGCTGGGGTGGCAGCTGGACATGTGTGGCCACCCTGGTGGTGTTTGGCCCCATCTGCAGTTCCAGTTCCAGCTGAGAAAGAGCCTCGCTGTGTTATTTTCTCCTGGTTGTGTAAGGATCCCCGGTGTCATTTGACAGAAATGTACATGGTGTGTTCTTTCTCTCTTTTCTCCCTGCTTCCTCTCGTCCCTCTCCCCCTCCCTCTCTCCCTCTCCCTCTCCCTCTGTCCCCCTCTCGCTCTCTCTTCCCTCTCCTTCTTTCCTCTGCGTCTCTCTTTCCCTCTCTCCCTCCCCCCCTTCCCCCCTCCCCGTCCCTCTCCCCGTCCCTCTCCTAACTCCCTCTCCACCTCCGTCTCCCCCTCGCTCTCCCACATCCCTCTCCCTCTCCCCTCCCCCTCCCTCTACCTCCTCCGTCTCCCCCGTCTCTCTCCCGCCTCCCCCGTCCCTCTTCCCTGTCCCTCTCTCCCTTCCTCTCTCCCTGTCCCTGTTTCCCTGTTCCGCACGCCCTCCCTCTACCTCTTTCCCTCTCCCTGTCCCTCCACCTCCTTCCCTCTCTGGAGAGGGAAGGAGGTGGAGGGACAGGGAGAGAGAGCAGGATGGGGGGAGAGGGAGAGAGAAGGGGGAGAGGGAGAGAAGGATAGAGGGAGGGAGTGAAAGACGTCTCTCCCTCCCTCCCTCTATCCCTCCCTCCGTTTATCCCTCTCTCCCTCCCTCCCTCTATCCCTGTCTCCCTCTCTCCCTCCCTCTCCCTCCCTCCTTCTCCTCCCTCTCCCTCTCCCTCCAACTCTCCCGCTCCCTCCATCTCTCCATCTCCCTCACTCCCTCCCAGAGAGGGAGAGATGGAGAGGCTGAGACAAGTTAGAGGGAGAGAGAGAGAGGGAGAGATGGAGGGAGAGGGAGGGAGAGGAAGAGAGGGAGAGAGATATGGAGAGGAGAGCGAGAGAGAGAGGGGGGGAGAGGGAGAGGGAAAGAGGTCTCTTCCTCCCTCCCTCTCCCTCTGTCCTCCTTCTCTCCCTCTCCCTCCCTCTCTCCCTGTCCCTGTTTTCCTGCTCCGCTCTCCCTCTCCCTCTTTCCCTCTCCCTCTCCCTCCACCTCCTTCCCTTTCCAGAGACGGAAGGAGGTGGAGGGAGAGGGACAGGGAAAGAGGGACAGGGAGAGCACAAGAGGGAGGGGGGAGAGGGAGGGAGAGGGGAGAAAGGGAGAGAGGGATAGAGAGAGGGAGCGAAGATGTCTCTCCCTCTCTCCCTCCCTCTCTCCTTCTCCTCCCTCTCCCTCTTCCACCAACTCTCCCTCTCCCTCCATGTCTCCATCTCCCTCACTCTTTCCCACATAGGGAGAGATGGAGGGAGAGGCAGAGATAAGGGAGAGGGAGAGAGGGAGAGGGAGAGATGGAGGAAGAGGGAGAGAGGAAGAGAGAGAGGGACAGAGGGAGAGAGAGAGGGAGAGGGGGGAAGAGAGAGAGAGAGGGAGAGCGGGAGAGGGAAAATGGTCTCTTCTTCCCTCCCTCTCCCTCTCTCCTCCGACTCTCCCTCTCTCACCCTCCCTCCGTCTCCCCCTCTCCTTCCCTCGCCCTTTCCCTTCCTCTCTCCCTCTTCCTCCCTCTGTCACTCCCTCTCCCTCCATCTCTCCCTCACCCTCACTCCCTCTCAGAGAGGGAGAGATGGAGGGAGAGGCAGAGACAAGGGAGAGGGAGAGAGGGAGAGAGGGAGAGGGAGACCAGAACAGGGAAACAGGGACAGGGAGAGAGAGAGGGAGAGGGAGAGAGGGAGAGAGGGAGAGAAGGAGGAGAGAGGGAGAGGGAGGGAGGAAGAGACCTCTTTCTCCCTCCCTCTCCCTCCCTCCCTCTCTCCCTCTCCCTCTCTCCCTCTGCCTTATCTCTGCCTCTCTGGGAGGGAGTGAGGGAGATGGAGAGACGGAGGGAGAAGGAGAGTTGGAGCGAGAGGGAGAGGGAGGAGAAGGAGGGAGGGAGAGGGAGAGAGGGAGGGAGAGAGGGAGGGAGGGAGAGACATCTTTCGCTCCCTCCATCACTCTCTCCCACTCCCCCCTCTCCCTCTCCCTCCTCTCTCCCTCTCCCCCCTCCCTCTCCATCTCTCTCTCCCTCTCCCCCCTCCCTCTCCATCTCTCTCCCTCTCCCCCCTCCCTCTCCATCTCTCTCTCCCTCTCCCCCCCCCCTCCATCTCTCTCTCCCTCTCCCCCCTCCCTCTCCATCTCTCTCTCCCTCTCCCTCCACCTCCTTCCCTCTCCAGAGAGGGAAGGAGGTGGAGGGAGAGGGAGAGGGAAAGAGGTAGAGCCAGAGCATGCGGAACAGGGAAGCAGGGACAGGAAGAGAGGAAGGGAGAGAGGGAGAAGGGGAGAGGGAGAGGGAAAGGGGGAGAGGGAGAGGGGGAGGGAAAGAGGGAGAGAGAGAGAGAGGGACAGGGAGAGAGGGAGGGAGAGAGGCAGGGGGAGAGATGGAGGGAGAGGGAGAGGCAGCGAGGTAGAGGGAGAGAGGGAGAAAGGGAGAGAGAGAGGGAGAGCGGTAGAAGTGCTGAGGAGGGGGGCTCCCTCCCCCTCCCACTCCCATCCTCTCCCTACTGCTTTCTCTTTTCTCTGCTTCAACAAACACCAGGCGCCTTTTAGATCAGCCCTGAAGTCAACGTTGATGCTTGGACAGCCTGACCTCCCCGCTGACTTCCAGCCCAGGACCACCGCTGGGAGATGAAGTCTGCGGGGCCCTGGGCGCAGGCTGCACAGGCACCTCCCCTGATGCCCAATCTCTCCTCGTTTACGAGGCAGCCGACACTCCCCTCCCTGACTCCCCAAGATTTGGGGCCTTTTTAGTATGTGTCGATAATGCCATGAGCTACTATTTAACTCTTCCACGAGGACCCATCTCCCCAAATGCAGTGGTTTTCAGCCTTGGCTGCACTAGAGAACCCCCAGGGAAGGGAGAGACGTCTCTCCCTCCCTCTCTCTTTCTCTCCCTCTGTACTTCTGTCTACCTCTCTCCCTCTCCCTCTCCCTCTGGGGTGATGCCCGATGAGCTCAGAATCGCAGATGGCCCCCCCATCCCCTCTCTGTGGCTTGCATGGGGGATGCACCTTCTCACTGTGGCCCGGGCATGGCCTTGACATTCAGACATCGGGTCCTGCACGGACACTTGTGTTTGTTCCATAGCGCAGGTGGCTGCAGTCTGTGCTTCTGTAGATGGGGGCTGTGCGTGAGCCCTTCATCTTCCCCGCAGACACCACTGGTGCTCGCTCGGCCTCGCGGGTGATGCGGGGGGCACGGGGGACAGTCTTGTGTCCCCACCTTCTTGGGCTACAGACAGGCCACGCTGGTCCCGTGGTGACTGGGGGCTCCCAGGAGAACCCCACTGCAGACCGGAGAGGTGGCCCCAGAGAAGGTGGCGTACGCCTGGGGCCGGGCCTCATCAGTGAGCCACGGGCCACCTGCAGCAACAGCTGTCTCACCGTCCAGGGGCTGGGTGTTCGGGCGCCGTGGGGTTGAGCCACTGTCTGCACGGCAGCCGTGTTTGTCTTGTTGAGCCCGGGGAGGCCCCTTGGTGGCTCCTGGAAAGACTGGCCACATTTCTTCCTGCCCTTGGCCTTAGAGCCCATCACGTTCATGCCATTTCTGGTTCCAAAAGGACCTGTGTTAATAAAGACCACGTGTTAGGACAGCACCAAAGTGTCTAGAAATCCGGGCCAGGAGGAGGAGGGAGGGGGATTGGCTGTGCCCGCCAGTGGCCTGGGAGCCCTGCCCGCCTGCAGAGACCTGGCCCGGGGCCCGTGGGGAGGCCGTGGCCCTCGGTCCCCAGCGCCTTCCGTCTCTGGGTTCCAGGAGAACTGCGTGATCCTCAGGGAGCTGGTGAGGCTGCAGGCCCTGAAGTCCCGCCTGCTGGGGTTCCGCACGCATGCCGACTCCGTGCTGGAGATGAACATGGACAAGACCAGCCAGGTGGTGGCCACTGTCCTAGGTAACACCGCCTCCCCCTGAGTCCCAGTGGGGACGGGGTCAGGCGGACCTTGACCGGACGTGGTGCTGCCTGAGACCCCACTGTGTCAGCCCTTGGGGGTCACCTTCCCAGACCCTTCATTCTGCCTCGAGGGGCGCGGGGTCGGGGGTGGCTGGGGGGCCGCCCCAGGGACGTAGCCGAGCCTCTCCCCTCCGCCCGCAGGTGAGCTGGCCCAGAAGCTGAAGCCCCTCGGGGAGCAGGAGCGGCCATGATCCTGGAGCTAAAGGAGGCCGAGTGCCAGAGGCGGGGCCTGCACTTGGACGGCCCCATCAACGCCTGGGACCTGCGCTACTACATGAACCGGGGGAGGAGACGCGCTACCACGTGAACCAGTACCTGCTCAATGAGGCTTTCCCCATGCAGGCGCTCACACGCGGGCTGCTGGGCATCTCCCAGGAGCTGCTGGGGCTGACCTTCGACCTGGAGGAGGGCACCAGCATGTGTCACGAAGACGTGAGGCTCTAAACGGTCTGGGACGCGGCCTCGGGCAAGGTCACCCATCGGCAAGTTCTACCTGATCTCTATCCTCGGTGCGTGCGTGGGGGAACCTGTCGGCCGTGGGCCGGGGCTCCTCTGTGGAAGCGGGGCCCCATCCACGTCCCTCCGCAGGGTGGGGAAGTCCAGGCACGCGGCCTGCTTCGGCCTGCAGCCGGGCTGCCTACAGCACGATGGGAGCTGCCAGATCGCCATCGCGGCCATGGTGGCCAACTTCACCAAGCCTACGCCCAACCTGCCCTCCCTGCTGCAGCATGATGAGCGGGAGACCAACTTCCACGACGTCGGGCACGCGATGCACCAGCTCCGCTCCCAGGCGCAGGGCTGCAGGCAGGGGGCGGGGAGGGCCCGGGCGTGCGTGGTCCTCAGGCAGGCCCTCGCCATGGGATTCTTCCACTGACATCACCCCGCACGTGGTGACGCCCTCGGTGTCAGCTTCCATCATCAGACCCCAGGCACTGGGCGCGTAAATAACGGAAATGGATGTCCTCGAGGCTCTAGAGGCTGGAAGACCCAGATCAAGGAGTCAGGGCTGGTTCCCTGCATGTTAAATACATGCACTCAAGAGTTGCCTTGAAAAAAGACAAAAGAAAAGAAAGGAACGTTGCCTGCAAGTCTGCTGACAGCCGGTGATGAGAACCAGAGGGAAGGCTCTGGGGCCGGGGGCGCAGTGCCCTGTGAGCTCGGGGGCTGCTGCCAGTCTCCGTGGAGGCTCAGCAAGTCCCAGTGACTTCCCCACGTGGGGGGCGCCAGCTGAGCGTCTGGGCCCAGGACCCACTGCTCGTTCAGTCTTCCTGTGGTCAGCCCTTCATCCTGAGCGCGATGCTCTCACAGGCTGCACCGGGGCGTGTGGGGACAGTTTACTGAGCTGTACAGACGTCACTACTGCTTTGGACCATTTCCGTCACCCCGAAAATGTCCCTCACGCCCTTAGCTATCACTCCGTCCCCTCGCCAGCCCCTGACAACCAGGAACCCACTCGCTGACTCTGTGGATCTACCTGCTCTGGACGTTTCTCCTCAGTGCGGTCACGCCCTGTGTGTCCTTCTGTGTATGACTTCTCTCGCTGAGCATCGTGTTCTCAGGGTGTATCGACGCGGCAGCGAGCGTCAGGGCTTCACCGCATTGCGTGGCTGAGGGACGTAAAGACGACAAGAGAAAAGAAAAGAACGTTGCATGCAAGTCTGGTGACAGCCGGTGACGAGAACCAGAGGGAAGGCTCTGGGGCCGGGGGCGCCGTGCCCTGGGAGGCCCTGGCGCTGCTGCCAGTCTTGGTGGGGCACGGGCAGCACCGTCCCTCAGGAGCTGCCGGACAAGCTCATCAAGTCCCGGGAGGCCAACCCAGATGCGGCCGGACCGAGGGAAGGGAAGGGGGCTTCCGGTCTGCCCGGCTGGAAAGCGCGGCCTGGACACGGTGCCAGCCCCCCGCCTCCTTCCTCCCGCCCCCCAGGCCTCTTCAACCTGTGCCAGATCGTCCTGGCCAAGGTGGTTCAGGCCCTGCACACGCAGACGCCCGAGGACCCGGCCCAGGAGAATGCCCGCCTCTGCCAGGAGATCCTGGGGTTCCCAGCCATGCCAGGTAGCCAAGCGCGCACCGGGCTCACCTCAGCGGTCGGTTGGCGGCTACTGCCCAGGTCAAGAGGATCGTCTGGTGGTGTGTGAATGGGGACCGACTGACGGGCTCCGGCCGAGGCCCGCTGACCTCTGGCCTCTTCCTGCCACGGTTCCTTGGCTGGTCCCTCCAGCTGTGGCCCGCGGAGTCCGAGGGTGGGGTGGGAGGCTCTGCACATGCTTTCTAGAGAGCCTGGAAGAGGCAGGAGAGGGCTTCATACCCCGAACAGAAGGCATCGACGAGGTCTGCCCGCGCGTGTCGGTGCGGACACGCGGTTCACTCCCTCGTGAGCGCTTTAACCAGCGATCTCCCCGTGGTGGAGGGCGAGCCCCGACTCATCTCTCGCAGCCTCGGCAGCTGACCTTGTAAGAGGCTTAGGAGTGAACCCTCCTGAGCTTCAGCAGAAAGTCGGCAAAGATTTATTTGTGTCCCTCCACTGAACTGCCAGCAAGGTCCCCGTTTTCTACAAGTGTTGGGCCAATACTCTCTCTAGTGGCAGGGGACTCAGACAAGGCTGCTTTGGGGCCCCCACCCCCGCTCTGGGGCAGGGGCACTGAGCGGCCAGGGAGCCGGGCAGGAGCCCCTCCGCGTGTGTCCCAGTGACCCACCTGCCTGCGACCTTCGGCCACCTGGCAGGAAGCTACGACGCCCAGTCCTGTGGCCAGTCATTCCTGCAAGAAACACTGGAATCAGTTTCTGCCAACCCGCCAAAGAAAAACGACTTCAAAGGCAACGTGGTGTCACAGGAAGGGCTTGTTTCTGTGCTTCTTTGTTTTTAGTTCATTAGGCCTCACTTAAAATTCTGATTCCACAATGCACTTGCTTTGGGATCTTGAACAACACTCATAACCTCTGCAAGTTTCAGTAGAGCAAGTTTATGTGATTACCTTCATCTGTAATATCCCTGTGTTGCAATCTTAATTAATTCAGATTAATTCATCTTAATCTTAATCTCAAGTTCAGATCAAAGACTAGTTCCTCTGTAACTTCTCCTCTGAACTGATTCAAAAGCCTCCTCTCCCGTCCTCATCTGGCTTCTCTTCTCTTCTGGAATCTCATAAGAACTTCTATGACCTCTCTGGTTTTTTGTTGTTGCTGTTGTCTGTTTGTTTGGTTTTTAATTGAAATATAGTTGATTTACGATTTCGTGTCCGTTTCAGGTGTACAGCACAGTGATTCTGTTTTCAGATTTTTCCCTTATAAGTTATTACAAAATATTGAGTACAGTTCCCTGTGCCATAGAGGAGATCCTTGTTGTATCAACTCTATGCCTTCTTTGAATGACCGTAGCACTTGTTGTCTGTATCATTTTTATGTCTGTTGTGGCTTTGTGACTGAAAATGAAAATTTTCTATTTGTTCATGTCCTGGCCCTTCCTTAGAAATGTGTTCATTTACCTATTTCATATTTATTGACTACATCTTAGACACCGTGTTAGCTGCTTGCTCTAGATGTTAGTAAAACATAGACCTTCCTGCTCAAAGGGTCACAGTATTTGTGGGAAAACAAACAAACGAACAACTTACGTCTCAAATAGCTTTGTACTTCCCAAAGAGAGCACACCTCGTAGGTACAATAAATATATGTATTATACATAAATGTATAAATAGTTAATGGCATTAAAAACTTGAGATAACTGCTTTTCTATTCTGAGGAAATGATGATAATATTTCACCAGGAGCTCAACACCACTCTGAGAATGAGGGATTAACCCCCGACCTGGCTCACTGCATCGCTTTCTTATATGAAAATAGACAAGTCTGTACATGCTCTCTACAAAAAGGCTTATCTGGCATGAATTTCAGATAGCAAGAAGAAAAATTCAAGAGGGTCAGAGAAGCATCCAGAAGCTCAGGTGATTGTCTGGCACTAATACAACTTGCTTGACAGGAAAATAGAGCTGTAAATCTCACAAAATTAGATGATCTTCTAACAATTTCAAAACCGCCTGCTAGTAATTAGAAATCCTAGAAGAACCGCTTCTTTTAAAGCATACTGATAATATGCTTTACAGCTTAATATTCAGAAGCCTATGTTTTGGCTAAGTGAGCTTCAGGAATGAAGGAAACTTGTGGTTCAGTTCCATCTACTCTGGAACCTCTGGTCAAAACACCTACTTCTGTGCTCAGCCATCTTATCATCTGTAAAATGGAGGCAACTCTAAGAAAACATAGTTACAGAGATGTTGCACAGTTTCCTGTGTCACTGTCTTCATTTGTTTCAGAAAACCAATAACGTCTAAGCTACTACTGCAAAGAGTGCAGTGTTACTTGGGGTCATCTAGTGCAGCTCTGTCAAAGTAAAGAAAAGGAAAGGGGCCTAGAGTAACTATAATTTTCCCAAGAGGACACTATTATTTTATGGCAAATCTGAGTCAAGAACCCTGATCTCTTTGATGCCATTCCATTGTTCTTTCGTTGGGTTCTCAGCAACCCAGAGAAAGAAAGAGAAATAAAACTCCTATGTGCTGTGTCACTGGTACAGGACGTGGCAAGATTGGAATTGGAGAACTACATATTAACAGGTATTTGGGAAATTCTTCAAACTAATTAAGATATATACCAGGTACATAAAAAACAGTTATGTTTTCCCAAGATGATTCTGTGGAATGAACAGAACTGGTAACTGAAGGTGCCTGTGTGCTGCAGTTCCAAACAGGACGGGTGAATGCTTGTTTTCTGGCACCTTTAAGACTCCACCCCAATATACACATTAAAATAAAATTAACATTTCAACTGGGTCATATTTAATTCTGCATGCTCTTGTAAGTCAGCAAAATAGTCCATATATCATTTAAGTTGTCACTCACTTTCTTTTCTTTTCTTTTCTTTTTTTTGCGGTACACGGGCCTCTCACTGCTGTGGCCTCTCCCGTTGCGGAGCACAGGCTCCGGACGCGCAGGCTCAGCGGCCATGGCTCACGGGCCTAGCCGCTCCGCGGCATCTGGGATCTTCCCGGACCGGGGCACGAACCCGTATCCCCTGCATCGGCAGGCGGACTCTCAACCACTGAGCCACCAGGGAAGCCCGTCACTCACTTTTTAACTTGAGTTTTAATTTCTAAAAGTCTTTCCAAACACAAAACAGAGGTGGGAAAATGGTATATGGGAAGCTGCAGAGATGAAATAAGCTTACTGCATTCGGCATAAAGATGAATACCCAAACAACTTCTGCATAGCTGGAAGTGTCCAAATCTACTATCTTCGTTTTGTAGTCAAGGCTTCCGGAAAAATATGCTAACGGATTCCTAATTACCCAAATGCCCCATATCTGTTTCAGTAAGTATCATTATATATTATGGAAATTTTTCTCAGTGACAGAGAAAGACATCCTGGCCGAGCATCCCCCTGCCCATGACACACAGATGATGGGTCTCAAGCTACCTTGAAGGCGTTGGAGCCCACTTTATCCATTACTAATATTAATGGAGGACAAAACTTCATATTCTGTTTGCTCTGTGTTTGTTAAATCACTTCTTCCCTTCATTAAAATGGATGACACATAATTGAGTCTGTAGTGTGTGTATCACTGGAAACTGAACACATTTTTGTTGGTTTTATTAACGTCATAGGTTTCTAGGGGGGGTCTACTAAATAACTAAGTCTAGTTTCACAGTTACAAATAAATTATGATGTAATTTTGAATAAAGTAAGCTCATCATAAAGGAAGGATACTGAGAGTTGCTACTACCCCTTCCTTGAGGGGCTCTTGTAAAGCACTAAATCAAGTAACAGAGGTTTATATGCATGCATATATTTTCAATGATATTTGAACACACTTGAAAAGAACTCTACAGAATGCATTATAAAACCTCGATGCTGTGTGTCCCTAGTTCCCGGCTCTCTCGTTCAAACTATTTAAATGAACAAAATGTTATCTATTAGGATAGCTATCAGAGTACTCCAAATACTACTTCTTGCAGTACCCTGTCCCAACCATTTGCCTTCCTCTTCCCATTAGTCCTTAATTCAGAAACCCCAGAGATTTGTTCAGTAATTTATGAACATATTTCTTCATTCAGCCAAGAAAATTGATGGATCCCTTACCAAATTTCAGGCACCCTTCTTCAGGATGTTTTCTAGGCATGTTCAGGAAACACAGCAGTGATTAACACAGATGAATATAGCCTCTCTCGAGCTGAGGGGAGAGACAAAAGTAAAGAAGCAAATATAAAATCATAAGTGTAAATACGTAAATAAAAATTGAATAAATGGGTAGAATAACTAGTATATCAGGTAAGTGCTGGAGAAAAACAGCAAGCAGGGAAGGGGGATGGAGATTGTTAGCTGGTAGGAGGAGGCTGCGATCGGAAACTAAGTGATCACTGAGGGCTTTCTGGGGAAGATAAAATTTACGAGGGAACCTAAGGTTGTGAGAGGGAGCAAGGTGCATATCTGGGAAGTGAATAGTACAAGCAGAGGGAACAGTCAGATGGAAAGGCAATGAGGCAAGAGTGGGCTTGGAGTATCCAAGGAGCAGAAAGGATGTCAGTGTGTGGAAAACAGAGGGAGCAAAGTGGAGAGGAGAAGGAAACAGCCAGAGAGGAAACAGAGGCCCAGATTTCTAGGGCTGTGGAGGCACTTTGAGGACTTTGCTTTTCCTGTGAAGAAGCCATTGAAGAGACTTGAGTGACATGACCTGACTTATGTTTTAACAGGATCTCTCTGGATGCCATGTTGATTAGAGACTGCAGGAGAATAAGGACAAGCCCCAGAAGACCAATAGTTGATTCAAATGCCAAGAAACATTTATGCCTTCACCCTTCAACTTCACAAATGATGCCATTTCCATTGAGCTATTGAAAAATATCATCTGGCTTTCAAAACAATAAACCAGAAGGCATTTTCTCACATAAGCAAGGTCACAAACAACTGTCAGCTAAAGGTGAAATAGCAACAAATCAAATAATAACAAAAACATTTTTTATAGATTTTAAAACCTTACAAAGCATTTTCTTGTCCATTATCTAAGTTAATCCTCAAATCAACGCCATGAGATAGTTATTATTTTCCCATTAGAAGTGACCGCATATTAAATCCTTAGTGATTGCTCAAGAAAAGCTGAAATCTTGAGTGTACATCTATTACTGCCAAGGTTGGGTTTTTTACCCATGGGAACTTTGGATGCTAAAATCCACAGGGATTTTCAGCTCAAGATGGCAGACTAGGAAATATATTTACTTTCTGGTCCTCCTGAAACCATGTTTAAATAAAACTGCAGAAATACCAAAATTAATCAACCAATAAAAGCCAAGACATTGTGGAAGTCATCAACCACAGAAAGATTTCAACACATTTCGAGAAGGCAAACAATGAAATGGAGGGGCCATGAATAAAATAATGAAGAAAAGACTACCCTAAGTAGGGTCTGCACAAAGCCAGGCAGCTTTTGCTGAGCCCTGGTTATAGTAAAGGACAGAGGAAAGAAGAGGGGCTGAAAACAAGGAGACAAAAGTCATTTTAGGAAAAAACGTTCACTTAATGAGCTCCAGGGAACACTCAGCCTGCTGCCATACTCACTCATGGATTACAGTGGATTGTTGGTAAGCAAGACAAGAAAACAGGGAACCAACAAACAAAAATCAAGACACGGTTTCTTACTGAGCTCTTCTCAAATGAGATCAAGAAATTATGGTTCAATGCCATAGCTGTAAATCATTTCTGCTCCTGGAGAGGTTAGAAAGGGCTTATAATAGTTACCCTTTTTCTTCAGACAGAATTTAGGTCTGAGCAAAAGCTTTTGTGTCCTCCAACCTCAAAGTTTATTGGGGATGGAAGTCCAAATTTGCTTTGACATACCATAAAAAGAATCTCATGAGCAGAGGGTCAAACTACTTTTGGAATATATGAATTATGCCCAGTGTGATTTTAAATAGATTTTAAACAAAAATATATAAATTTTCACTGATCTATATGATTCTGGGTTCTGAAACTTCTACATGTTACATGCCTGATATATAACACACAATGTCAGTCCCAGGAGAGAGAAAACACTCCAATGAAGCAAGCCAAAGAAACAAGATTCGAACAAGGTAAAGTGATGTGTAGACCAAGACCAGGATTTTTCAGTTCTTTCCTGTCATGCTGTAGCTTCCAGCTCCTGAATAACAACACATGTTTCCCTTGTCCTAGACACACAAGAGTATGTCTCCTCTATGGGGCGTAAGAAGCTCTAGAGTTACATATGTGTAGTAAAGAGTGGACCCAGCCGGCATACTCACAATGACCAAATTGTGTTGATCGTACTTTATTTTAAACCAATACATCGCTCCATGCTGAAGTTGCAATAAATGATATATTTGCTTTCTAGACATGAATGAGATGCCTTACTGGATATACTCCAGGAAGGCCAGAGAAACTGGCTTCTAATCCATACAGAACAATTCATTGATGAATTCCTTTCAGGAGAGCCCCTGATTTATCTAGAATATAAGCTTTACATACCTGGATCCTTCAAACTAGACCAAAGGGACAAATCTAGGCTGCAAGCCTCAATTAGAAATGTGGGATGGTGCTATGCTGACAACTGGTGGTCCCTGACCTATCTTCTGAGATTAGAACCCAGTGTGGTGGATGACCAATTCACGCGTTGAACAAAAGAACACCTCCTACAGGGCAGTGTATGTGTTCATTACAGGTATGGCACTTAGGGCTAAAAGTAACACATGAAGCATATATGATAAGGAGGCACCAGAGTCCAGAGCACGAGCTCTGGAATCACACAGGCTTGCTTCAAATCCCGGCTAAGCCACTACCATCTGTATACCCTGAAGAACAGTCGAAGGTTTAAATGTTCTTTTACCAAATTTCGAAAAACAAGTGAAGAAAGAACCTACCTGCCAGGAAGGGACATCGTGGGGTGCAGCATCCAGTCGCGTCAGGGCTCTGCATCCCCTGCTCTGAAACCTTCACCGCCTGGCTCATGGTGATGCTGGCAGCTCAGCAGCCCTGGAGAAGGCGCTCCTGTCTCCAGGGCTCGCGGACAAGCTGGGGAGGTCCACGGAGGTGGCGGGCCACAGCCTGGCAAACTCTGGGTGCCTCCTCCACTCAGCTCTGGGCAGGCTCTGGCCTCTGGGCCCCGTTGCGGGGAAGGGCTGGCCGATACATAGCCAGGGCTGAGGGGTCTGCAGAGCCGGTGCCCAGGCAGGGTGAGCTCTGGAGGAGAAGACTTCCACAGTCCCCAACAGTCTCCGCATGGTGGCCCATCCGGTGCCAAACACCTGCCACCCACAGCGACAAGTCCCAGCCGCTAGAAAGCCCAGAAGGGGTCGGGCTCTTTGCCCTCGGGCCGGGTTTCTCCAGGGGCTGGGCTTGTGTGGGGCCCCCATACCACCCCCTGACCCGCCCTTGCTCTGTGACACGTACAGTGCAATGTCAACACCCAGGCTGAGCCGGCCAGTGTTCAGTGCGTGCTAGACCTTGAGAAGACTTAGCAGCTAGGGAGAAGCTCTCCCACTTTCACTCGCTTTTCTCAGATCAGGCAGGCAGCCCATCTCACCCCAAAGCTATGGACACCACACCTCCTTCCCAGGCTATCGTTTTCCGTTCTGCCCCTGTTGTCCCTTTCCATTCTGCCCCTCTTTTCCCCAGCACCCCATTTACGGCTTCGGGTGTCATCGGTGCTGCAGCAGGCAGCACCTCTGACCCCGAAGCTATGGACACCACACCTCCTTCCCAGGCTATCGTTTTCCGTTCTGCCCCTGTTGTCCCTTTCCATTCTGCCCCCCTTTTCCCCAGCACCCCATTTACGGCTTCGGGTGTCATCGGTGCTGCACCAGGCAGCACCTCTGACCCCGAAGCTATGGACACCACACCTCCTTCCCAGGCTATCGTTTTCCGTTCTGCCCCTGTTGTCCCTTTCCATTCTGCCCCCCTTTTCCCCAGCACCCCATTTACGGCTTCGGGTGTCATCGGTGCTGCACCAGGCAGCACCTCTGACCCCGAAGCTATGGACACCACACCTCCTTCCCAGGCTATCGTTTTCCGTTCTGCCCCTGTTGTCCCTTTCCATTCTGCCCCTCTTTTCCCCAGCACCCCATTTACGGCTTCGGGTGTCATCGGTGCTGCAGCAGGCAGCACCTCTGACCCCGAAGCTGTGGACACCACACCTCCTTCCCAGGCTATCGTTTTCCGTTCTGCGCCTGTTGTCCCTTTCCATTCTGCCCCCCTTTTCCCCAGCACCCCATTCACGGCTTCGGGTGTCATCGGTGCTGCAGCAGGCAGCACCTCTGACCCCGAAGCTATGGACACCACACCTCCTTCCCAGGCTATCGTTTTCCGTTCTGCCCCTGTTGTCCCTTTCCATTCTGCCCCCCTTTTCCCCAGCACCCCATTCACGGCTTCGGGTGTCATCGGTGCTGCAGCAGGCAGCACCTCTGACCCCGAAGCTGTGGACACCACACCTCCTTCCCAGGCTATCGTTTTCCGTTCTGCCCCTGTTATCCCTTTCCATTCTGCCCCTCTTTTCCCCAGCACCCCATTTACGGCTTCGGGTGTCATCGGTGCTGCAGCAGGCAGCACCTCTGACCCCGAAGCTATGGACACCACACCTCCTTCCCAGGCTATCGTTTTCCGTTCTGCCCCTGTTGTTCCTTTCCATTCTGCCCCCCTTTTCCCCAGCACCCCATTTACGGCTTCGGGTGTCATCGGTGCTGCAGCAGGCAGCACCTCTGACCCCGAAGCTATGGACACCACACCTCCTCCCTAGGCTATCTTTCTCCGTTCTTCCCCTGTTTTCCCTTTCTATTCTGCCCCTGTTTTCCCCAGCCCCCCCCCCCATTTACGGCTTAGGCCGGCATCGGCGCTTCAGCAGGCAGCAGCTCTGACACCAAACCTATGGACACCACACCTCCTTCCCAGCGCTGTCATTTTCCAGTCTGCCCTGTCTCCACGTAGAACCGCTACCTATTTCACACGGCTGTTCCTAGTTCTGGGAACACACCACTCACTGGTAGCAATGCCTCAGCCCATGCCTCGACTCATTTACCTGCAATGCTGGCCAACAGATAGACCAACACTTCAAAGTTATGACAGAAAGTTGAGTAAGTTATACGCTTGGAATTGCATTTATTATTATTAACAAGCACAACTGTAGTGCTTAGACTATAACAAGTAATCTTCTAAGTGCTTAGCAAATATTAACTCACTTAATCCTCATAATGGCAACCCTATAGGTAGGTAATGTTCATAATATTCACCTTTTTTGGGGGAAACTGAGGCCCAGAGGGGTTGAATAGCTTGTCTAATGCCACATAGTAAATAGCGGGCAGAAACCCAGGATGAAAACCAGACCGTCGAGACTTTCATCACTTTGCTGTGTCACCTTAATAGATGTTGTGGTTAGGGAAGGGACTAAACTGACAAGACTCTGAACTTGAGAAGGGAGAAATTAGAAAGTGACTGATCCTAGAAACTAGAGAGGATTTCAGCTCAGAAATTTCTGGTGATGAGACCCGGAAGAACAAGAACATGGTTGGAATATTAACTTGGGGTAGTATCTGAATCCATTGAGAAATGGTTTTGTCTTGTTTTTTTTTTTAACTTAGAAAGGCCAGTTGGATGAAGATTAATGAAAAAAAAAAGTAGAAAGGAAAAGACGAAGGTGCCTGAAGTGAGACATAACCTCTTCCCTGTAAGTACTAGGGGTGGGTATTCTGTGGGAAAGGATGGAGCTCTCTCTACAGGTTTGTCACCAGGATGAACAAGGAGGAACATGGCAACCATTGTACTGGTTTTGATGATTCCTCAAAAACCAAGGCTTTAGTTTCCAAGAACTACCCACAGTAGCATACCTACCGGGTGTCAGACATGCCACCAAGTGTGTTTCCAGTCACACATTTTAATTGGAGAAATAGTTCCTATGAGGTACGCATTAGTTCCCTATGGCTGCTGTAACAAATTACTACCAATGAGCTTGCGTAAAACAAAACACACTCATTCTCTTATGGTTCTGGAAGACAGAGGTCCAAAACCAGTTTCCCTGGGCTGGAACCAGGAGTTGACAAGGCCGTCCATCCACCTTCTAGAGGCTCTAAGGGAGAATCTGTTTCCTTGACAGCATTCCTTGACTTCTGGCCACATCAATCCAACCCCAACTTCATCATCACATTCTCTTTGGAGTAAAAACTCCCTCTGCCTCTCTCTTACGAGAACACCAGTGGTTACATCTGGGTCCATCCAGGTAGGCCAGAAGAATCTCCCCATCTCAAAACCCTTACTTTCATCCCATTGGCAAAGTCCCTTCTGCCATTTAAGGTGACATTCACAGGTTCTGGGGATTAGAAGGTGGACATTTGGGGGCAATGGTACTATTCAGTCTACTACAAGGTAGATACTATTATCTTCCTCAGATGTAGGAAATGAAGTTTAGGGAAGTAATTTGTCTCAGGTCTACAATTTCCAGAGTAGACATTTAAATTCTGCCAGTGAGACTTTAGGACACACTCTAAACAACTTTAACCTGTGTCCTTAATTACTGCATAATCCTTGGTTAAGAGTCACACTTAGGTATCAAGACCCAACTGAATATAACACAAGTACTGTCTCCTCTTTCACTATGTTTGCCTGGTGTATTTATGAATCTTGCCCAGAGCAGAAGAGTTCAGAAAATTGTTATGCACCTTTACTAGGAGAAAGCATTTACTGTTTGATGTGCACGGAGTAATGGAAGGCTATTTAAAGTAAAGTAAAATAAAATAAAATAAAATAAAATAAAATATGCCACCAAATCGTCAAGTGTCACAACAGAGGTAACCCCGTGGGAGTCTTGAGGAGACTAAAATTATCTCCAATTGTGCAGGTGAGAAAAGTGTCACTAAAGGCAGTTGTAGTTCAGCCAAGCCCTACGGCACAGAAGTAGGAATTTGGATATGTACGAATGGGAAAAAAGACATTTTAGGCATGGGAAACAGTTTAATGCTGAATGGATGAGAAATATACATTAGACCTTTCTAAATCAACTGGCTTATTAACTCAGTAAATCAGATTTGGTCAGTCAAACTAGCTTTAGCTGATTACTTATCCAGGGCATAGCTGTTGAGAGTAATTTTTGTCATAGAACAGTAAATAAAATTGTTGAACTATAACTTTAGGCTTGCTAAGTGAAATAGATTGCTCTAGCTGATGTTCAAGTGCCTTACTTGGTACTATTCACGAAATTGGGGGTTAACAACTGCTTAAGACAACATAGAGAATTGATCTTAAATAGTACTTGAAGTAGTTACTGTGTGAAGTATCTGTTCAGTAGCTCATGGTAAATGGATGTTTATAATCCCCACTGGACAACCAACTGCTTTTTTGCAAATGGTAATGTGAATTGCTGTCGCATAAACTATAGTAATGACCACCTATCTAATTTGTTGTCCAAACCAGAAATCTTCTAACAATACTGGTCTCCTAATAAAAGTAAGCATGAAGCTAACACACACTGGGTGTCTCCCGTGTGCCTGTGCATGCATCTATATCTCACTGAACCCCCATAACAGCCCCCAAGAGAGGGACTCTGAGTGTCCCCATGCTGCTGGTGGAGAAACAGGCACACAGGAAGGTTCAACAGTCTATCTACCTAAGATAACACAGAGGGTGGGAGAGCCTGTTTTTAAACCATCTGCCTCCAATTCCAGGTGCCAGGAGCCAGATTCAGCCTACAGGCCTCTTCTGCTCATCTGGAGGCGAAACCATGTGTAAGGATTAGTCAAATCCTGTCTTCACTCCTCAAGGTAGCTTGAACACTTGCACGTCCTCCAAATAGCATGTAGCATAAGCAATAAGATGTTTGCCCCGGGTATTGTCCAGGAACTTGGAATCAGCTGTGTCTAGTTAGGCTGAGCTGGTTGAGACTGGAGAGGACCACCGATCTTCCACCTGGGCCAGTGCCTTTTGACCTCCTGCCATCAGAGGGCCAAAAACTACAGCCCGAGAATGTGCTGAGCCCCGTAGCCTAGTTACACCAGCTCAGAACAATGATGAGCACACCTTTTTCCAATCACCTTTCCTCATGCTCCCTATGCCTCATACTGCCCTGCTTCTTTATTCTTTATCCCATAGATACCCCAAGCCCCTTGCCTTTGGGGAGGCGGATTTGAGACCTATTGTCACGTCACTTCCTCGCTTGGCTGCCTTGTGAATAAACCTCCTCTTTGCTGCAAACCTCAGCGTGTCAGTGTTTTGGCTTGCTGCGCCTCAGACAAAATGGTAGGGAGCTGTGGTAAAGGTCCCTTGCCTGTGAGGGAAGCTGGTTACTAGTAGTCACGTTGCGGATGTTTTCTCCTCCCGGGGTGGGGGGGCAGACGTCCTGCTCTTCCAGAAAGAAGGGAGAAAGGCAGGAGCTGGACCCTTGCTCTCAGGGTCACCGTCACCTAGGAGCTCGTTAGAAGCACAGCATCCAGGCCCCACCCAGAACTACTGAATTACAGCCTGCATTTAACAAGATCCACAAGAGAGGCATACCCATAGTAAAGTTGGAGAGGCACCAAGCTGGAGTCCACGTAGCAGAGAAGCAGACAGGATTCTAGACCACGCAGAGTGTTAAAGGCCAACAGTTTGTTTTCTATTCTCAAAACAATGTTTCTGAGCCATGTTTATGAGCAATGTCCCAACTTGCTTTTAAGGTTTCTTGTGTGAAGAATGGATTGGAAGAAGCAAGATATATGGACACTGGTTAGGACCTCATTGCAACAGACAGGCAAGTTCAGTATTAGGATGTTGAGGAAGAGTTGACAGATTCAGAAGAAATTCAGGAGATAAACTGAAGCGGGCTTAATGGGGTATGAGATGGAGGAAAGGAAGGTCTTAGGGAATTAAAGGGTTTACTACACGTATGAGCAAAGCCTCAAAATTAATCCTTTGAACGTACAGAGGTAGAGCTCTCAAAGGACACCGGTTAGGAAGCAACTGTACGCCCTTTATAATTCCAAGAGACAACACAGATCAACTGTTGCAATGGAAAATTCGGCGGTACCGGTGCCTTTTTTCACTCAAACTTAGTTCCAATGACTATTACTCACATTTTCTGTGCCTAAACAACACAGCTTGAGGAACTGAAGGGGATTCCATCCTGGTAATTAGGAGGGTCCCCAACACTGACAGTCCCATCTTAAAAAGCAGTCCCCCTGCATTTTACCCGAGGAGCAATGGCCAGAGCCTCCCTTTTAAAACGATGGGGAGAAACCAGAACATCACACACTGTCCCTTTCAGCTACTGTGAACTGAGCCGCGAGACGACCAGTACCCCCTAGCACAGCGCGGACGGGCCAGCGCGCGGGGGCCACTGTGACAGGCGACAGCACAAGAGACGAAGCCCAGGCCCAGGGGCTCTGAGCTCCACCGGCAACGCCCAGGGGCCAAGGCGTATTACCTTTCCGGGATGTGCTTTCCGCCCTTCCTCATGGCCGACGAACTGGCTCATGTCACCCCCAAGATACCGCCCACCCAACGCCAGGACTGCCAAAGTCGCCAACCCGGCGTCCCCGGTGCCAGCACAAGGCCACGAACCACAGGCGCCTAGGCACAAGCCCACGCAGCTCGCGGACCTCCTTCTACCTCGCATGCGCCACCGCGGGGCGTGTCGCGATGACTCTCCGCACGCAGGCGGATTAACGCGCTTGATTTATCTGATGCCTGCAATTTCCCTCCTTAGCCGGAGGCTGGTAGCACACGTCCATTAGTTCGTGTGTGTACCCTTCAGAATTCCAATCATACGGGACATGGAAAGTTGTCCGACTCTCCCAGTTCCTTGTGTGGTTCTTCCAGATATTTCCCAAGTGCTTACATTCACACTTGTATCTTGTATGTAAGTATTTGTACGTAACAGGTATCCTGTAGTTTACAGAAGAGCAGCACACTATACACATACTATATACATAGTCTACAACGTGTCTTGGATAGTGACGCTGTTATCTTTCTAAAATATAAACTTGGCTGGATTGCTCTGTTGCTTGAACATCTTCACTTAGCACAGAATACAGCCCAGGTTGTTAGCATAGCATTGAGAACTCTTTATAAACAAGTATCAGTCTGTCTCTCCAACTGAATTATAAGTTCAAACTATGACTTCCAAGGACCTACATCATCCACCTCCCTCCTTTGCCTTGCCAGCCTCCCCTGATCTCATTCTCTACTGTCCTGCCCTCACTCACTTTCCCATGTCCAGCCACACTGGCTTCCTTACTATTCCTCAAACATGCCAAGCACAGTCGTGCCTCAGGGACTTTGCACCTACTATTCCTTCTGCTTCAGAACACACCCTCCCATCCCATCTCCGCTCTCCCAGAACACACCCTCCCACCCCATCTCCACTCTCCCAGAACACACCCTCCCACCCCATCTCCACTCTCCCAGATAGCCAATGGCTTGTTTCTCACTTCAAGGCTCTGCTCAATCGACATCTTAATAGAGGGGACTTCCCTGATCACCTACCACATTCCCTCACCTCTTCATCTTCTTTTGTTATTCTCCAAAGCATTTACCACCGCTTGACACTCCATATATTGACTTATTTATTCATCTCTCTCCCCCACTATAATGGAAAGTACGTAAGGGCAAGAACTTTGTTCTCTTCCTACTTCCTAGAACAGTGCCTTCAATTTAGAAGGTGTTATACAAATATTTGCTGAAAATCAATGTATGACTTCTTTGCCCTTTCACACTACCCTCTAGTCACACCAGAGGCTGCCCCTCCAGAGCACAAGTTCAAGCCCTGTGCCTTCTGTACCTGTCCCCAATACCTGGGCTGTCCTTTCCTCATTCCGGCAAAATCCTCTTCCCCCAAGCCCAGCTCAAATGCTGTCTCCTCAGTCAGGCCTTCCTCAATTTCTCCTCTATGTTCCTGCTGCACTTGATTCTTTTATCATAATTAACCCACTTATACTCACTACATGTTTCTCTTCCTAGATAACTGTAAGTTGCTACTGAACAAAGACTTCTACTCACCTTTGTATCCCCGTGCCCTAACAACAAACCTATAAGGCTCTCGGTGTTTACTGAAACAATTTATTTTCTGAGTCTCTACCAATCCTAGGGAGTGCATAGTATAGTCTCCTCCTCATTATCAGTGAGCCTGGCACCTGTGGGAGGGCCTTACAGCAGAGGAGAGTCACCAATGGATCATAACTAAGGTCCTGAGACTGCAATGGCAGACAGCATGGTGAAGTTAGCCCACTGCATGCAGAAGACCCACAGAGGAGTCAGCATATGCAACGGACTACACTTGGTATAACATGTGAACAATCAAGGTTTACAAATGTGTTCTCATGCACTTGTAAGGATCTTCTAGCCCACGCGGAACAGACAGAACACACACAAAGGAGCCTGGAGGAAGTGAGTAGGCCGGCAGCTGCGCCCTAACATCTTAAGAGGGAACATTTCTGTGACTACAGTTTAAACAAATCAGATAATTTGCCTCCTTTCTAGACACCCTGGTTATCACAGGACAGGCCAAGCCTCTCAAGTTTTAAAGCTAAAGTACACGGAAGATCTGTGAATAGGGCTTAAGATATTTAAGAGCTAGTACCTGCATTAAGCAACCAGGTTATAGAATGAAAATTTATCTTGAAATTCCCGTCTCTCCCTCTCTCTCTCGCCTCCTATCCCCTATCTTCCCACCTCCATCTCTATTCCTTCTCCCCTACTCCCTGTTTTATGTATATACGTGCATCATTTTATATATACACGGATATTTACTGTCTGTTACGTTTATTTAATAAAGTGCACACTCCTCAGGCTAAATTTAGAAAGAGGACAAAATGAACACTTTCACATGGGCGTCAGTGGTGTTCCAAAGACAAAAGATTCCTCAGTCTTAAAACATGGCAAACACCACGTTCCTTCTGATAGTTAGATGCTAGAAAAAGGCAAGTGGATCCTTAAAATTCACACACTATTAAGACCTACTATCAACAGAGTAGATCTTAAAGCGGAAACAAGAAAACACCAGCCTTTTAAGTTCTTCCTGTCTGAAGATAAGAATAAGAGGTGGTAGTGTTCTTCCTCACTTGCACCGAAGTGTAAAAGCGGCAAAAATATCTTCAACACATATATGATGAGGAAGCCGCTCTTCTGGTCCACTCTGTTTTGTTTTGCTTCTAGGGATCTGTCTCACTCGGAACCTTTGCTTTTTGTTTTCTCTTTTATGTACGCTAAGAACCCGAGCGTCTTAACCTTTTCTTCCACCTCTCAACCAATAAATAGGACAAAAGAACATTTTTATGTTTTTATGTATTTTCCATTCAACTTTTTAAAAAAGAGATAAGTAAGCTAGCTCAGTTCATATTTCTCACAAAAATCACTTTCCAAACTAAACTAAATTGTTTGTGACCATAAACAGGAAAAACACCGTACTCTATTAGCACCATCTGACATTTCCACCTTAATGTTACCAAACACAACTTGACACTAATGTCAGAACTATTAAAAATGTTAAAAACCCCCAAGCCCACTCAAAATGCATACCAAAGTTCAGGTAAAGGAAAAACAAAAACAAAAACAAAAGCAACTCACCGTTATCTTTATGTTCTTTCAGAAACCCATTAACAGCACACTGGAATTTAAAACTAGCGTCGTCATCTGACACCTGATGCCTAATTGTACAAATTTTTAAATAAGGAATAGTTTCTGGTAAGTCCTATAAGGCAAAACCATGAAAATATGTATTATTTCCTTTGTAGGGAAAGAATAAAAAATTAATTAGAGAAGGCAGACTATAAACCAGGAGAGTACATTAAACTTTGTATGTCAGTCATTCTGATGAGAGCCATTTTTTCCAAAGCTGCTTTAACCAGTAATTATCACTTGATTTTCATTAAAACTGCAGAACGGACAGTTACCAGGCATGCAAAAGGAAAAGCAAATCTATGTGAATGAATGCACATGTAACTCAAAATGATATAAGCAGTTCTACCTACACTTATGTTCTATCTTACATTTCAAGGGCCATAAAGCGGCTGTGATTTAAGGAGAGTAGTAGAATAGAGTCAGAAGAACTTGGATTCGAATTAGGAAATAGAGGCAATTTCAGGCATTGTTGAGAACTGGTATTCTTGAGGTGGGAGAAAGTAGACTATCAATAGAAGACAGAAAAGGATAAGTAAAAATTCTCTAGTTCTGAATTTAAATGGAAAGTAGCAGCAGGAACCTATGACATATTTTAAAAATATTAAAAACAAACATACATATTTCCTAGCTCTGACCACTGAAAAAGTCTAGAAACAACTGATGTCATGTCAAAAGGACTCAGGAGTCACCGAGAAGCTCCAACTGGCCAAAGACAGGGTCTCAGTTAGAATAATAACTGTAACGGAGTCCACGGTGATAGGAGTAAATAAAATTTTTACAAAACTGGTCACCACTGGAGGATATTTGTGAATCAACTCATTATTCTGAAAACTGTTAAATAGAAGAAGAGAATCATGCCTCTACAACTGGGCAACCAAACAGTTGATGAGGGGAATCTTCTCCTCGTACAAATATACCCAGCTAATAAGTGAAAAAAAGAACAACAGAATTCACCATTCTTTGAAGCCTCAACTGAATTAACGGATGTAGGTATGAATCATCAGTGACTGCTAATACCACAGAAAGACACAATTATATATGTCTCCATGGAAGAACACATCATCACCTATGAAACTGTCTTGCCAAAACAAAACATGCAAGCTTCATTCGGATCAACTACCAATTTACAGGAAATAAAAGGACTGAAGAATATGTTACCAACACATGGAATGTAATCATCGACATCTAGATGGGAAAAATTACCTGGTTTCTTTAAAATCAAAATTCAAGGAGGAAAAAAAAAGTGAGAGAGACATGGAGGGAGAACCTATAGATGAAACAAGACTTCAGAGACCTAACAATCCACGGCAAAGTGTGGACCTTATTGGGATCTAATTCAAAATTCTTATAAACAATTTTTTATGACGTTTAGGAGACAACTGCAAATTTGAGCACTCCCTGGGTATTTAATATTAAAAAATGATATTAAGGAATAAAAGTCCTATATTTAAATGCACGTACCAAAAACGTACAGGTGTAATTACATGCTGTCTCGGAGCTGCTTCAAGATAATATGGAATGGGGTGAAACAGGTGGGGGTACAGATAAAACATGACAGCCATCAGTTGGTAAATAAGAAAGCTGGATGAGTTCATGGGTATACAAGGAACACTCACAGTATTTTTATACTTTTGTATATGCTTAAAATTTGTGATAATTGTTTAAAAACAAGACGACACTGTAGAAAACAGTTTGGCACTTTCTCAAAGGTTAAGTGTAGAGCTACCGTATGATCCAACAACTCTGCTACTACCTACGCTGCACATCTAACAGAACTGAAAGCAGGGATTTGAACAAATATCTGTACACCAATGATCATAGCAGCATGATTCACAATACCTACAAGGTGGAAAACAACCAAGTGTCAATCAACCGTTGAATAACAAACTATGGTCTATATACACACAATGCGATTTTCTAAGCCAAAAAAGAAACGGCATTTCGTTACGTGCTATAACATGGATAAACCTTGAAAACATGATGTCTAGTGCAATAAGCCAGACACAGAAGGACAAATACTGCAGATTCCACTTACACGAGGTACCTAGAATAGGCCAATTCACAGAGACAGAAAGTAGAATAGAGGTTACCAAGGGTTGGTGGGAGGGAAAATGGGGTTGTTACTGTTTGATGGTTACAGAGTTTTTGTCGAGGATGATGAAAAAGTTTTGGTTATAGACAGCGGTGATGGTTACACAACACTGTAACTGTACTTAATGCCACTGAACTGCATATTTATAAATGGTTAAAATAAATATGATTTCTCTATATTTTACCACAATAAAAAAAAGGAATGACAGAGCTGAAATTCCAATTCTTCCTTTTCCGAGAGTCAGTTTCATCATCTGTAAAATTAGTAATTGTAGTTGTCTATCCTCTGAGCTTAGTGCAGGGTAAGCACTCAGTAGGAGATAGCAGTACTACTTCCACTTCAAGAGCAAAATATTGCTGTGAAGATTAACTAAGTCAATGGATATGAAAGAACTTTCTAAATGGCAAACTGCTCTATAAATACTAAAAGACATTAGGTGTTACTGTCTCCCAAGGCCATGGAACAGGTCAGAAGAAGGATAATTCTTTTGCACTGGAATGTCCTACATGGGCCAAGAGAATATATGGGTTTCTGTACTATATCAGAAGGCATTAGGAAAAGGAAGCATAAAACTTAGAGAACAATTGTCTTTTACAGTGATGCTTAAACACGCTCAGGCAACTGCTTAAAATAAGTGCTAAAGACATAATGGACATACCTTTCTTTCTTTTTAGGATACTACTGTAACTACTAAAAGTTTACTTCATTTTCAAAATATAGAACATGGAAGCTTATAGAATTTCTTAAGCATATCTAGAGCCTACTGCCAAATACTATAGTTCAATTCATATCTTTAAATCTCATTTTGAAACAGCAATTACAAACGTGTATTTAAGGAAACCACTAGCTTCCCTTTTTGAACCCACGAGAGAAGGCCAGGATTCACCTTAGCATAAGATGATAACTACTGAACTACTATGAATTATTACAGTATCAGAAAGAAGGTCATTTTCAATTACGGCTTCCATTTACCTCTGGCTTGTAATAGCGAGTATTTGTTAAGTCAATAATCAGCCCAAGTTCTTCATTCCGTCCTTGGATTTTGTTAAGAGATCCAAGGGGGAGAAACGTTCTTCTGGAGCAAGATTCTTTTCAAAACTCTGTCAGAAAGAATAAAATAAGGAAGAACATATGTTTAAAATCCTGTACTACATTATCCATTTATTCAAACCCTGTGATGCTAACATATGAGATTCAAAGTAAAGTTTCCTCCTCTGGAGTTTACAAGCGATATTACAATCCTTTCTTCCAGAGAGATTAGACGGAAGAAAATAAGCTCACTTCTATATAGTTATTTCTGTGTTTGTTTATTTCATGTTGGTCTCCTAACCTGACTCTAAACTCCCAGAAGGCAGGGACCACATCCATTTTGCCTACCACTGTATTGCCAGCTCCAAGCAGAGTGCCTGAAAATAGACACAGAAATAAATACTTCTTGAATATCTACATATAGGAAGGATGGCTTTCACTGCTAAATATTCTTTCATGTATTTGGCTTATACATGTTCCCTGTTCCATTGATCTCTTTGGTTATTCAAGTGTCAGCAACACATACTTTTTTTAAAATTAGTAGACTCGTTTTAGAGCAGTTTGAGATTCACAGCCAAACTGAGCAAAATGTACACAGTTCCCACTTATACCCTCTCTCCTTCATCCCACACAGCCTTCCCCATTATCAACATGCCATACCAGTGTGCTTCATTTGTTAGAATTCATGAACCAACACTGACACATCATTACCAATCAAAGTCCATAGTTTATTGCATTCATGCTACAAGTAACTGACTATTTCTTTATTTCTAGTATAGTCATCCCCAAACATTTACATACTGAGATACATATTACTTTCTTATAAATTACTTTATTCTTTATTTATAGTTAGGGCATTGCATTGTTTTTTAATTAAGTACAAAAGTTGGTTGTATTTGTCTATGAATCCCATTTCTGGATAGTAAAAGAGGTATTAAAAAGTATTTGCTATAAAAAGGGAAAATGGAGTACGACGGGCTTGAGAGCCAGGGCTCTATATGGTGAATTCAGATTTCTGGAAGAATACGGTATTAACTTTTGCTCACCTTTTTAAAAGGAACTTTGAAAGCAATGAAACGAGTCCCAGGCATCCGCCGTTCAACTGGGAGATAGTCTTTCCACCTGTTAATATATTTTTTGTTAGGCAAATTTTATGTTAGGCTGTCTCCCTGCATAGGATGAATGCGCCTTGAAAATGGAAATCATATCCCTCTACATCGGCTCCCAGGTGGTCCCAGCGTCCCGACCCCGACCCCGGCCGCGACACACTTTCCACAAACTGACACACACGGAGCCCACGCGAGGGCCGGGTCGCGCGGGCCTCCCCGCCGGGTCGCCTGGAGGCCGGTCCCCCGCAAGCCGAGCGCACGAAAGGGCGCCCCAAAGGCGCCGGCCCAAGGCGCCCGCTGCGCTTTCCCTTCGGAAGGTGGGCTGCGGGGCCCAAGCGTAAACCCTGAGACAAGGAACACGCGCACCACGCCGCCACGGGGGACGAGAGGCCAGGCGCCCATCTAGCCCGACACCCTGCATTTCTGGAATCACCGGACGCCTGTGTACATTTCCGTCTGGCCTGTCATTTTCCAAAGGCCACTCAAGATCAGGGGACAGAACGCCTCCTCTCCAAGTGTCCTGCCAGCCCACCCACTCAAGATCAGAGGGACAAAATGCCTAACTAAAACAAAACAAAACAGAAACACAAAAAAACTGGAGAGAGGGAGGAAGGGTGACCTGAAAAAAAAAAACAAACAAAAAAAACTAAGCACGTTGACGGCGCTAAGAATAAACTACCAGGAAAAAGAAACCCTACATGTCAGATCCTAAAGTACAGAAGGGCAAGCCCGCCGACATTCCAGGCCCGGGGGGACCGGGGTCCCCAGCCCTGCAGAGCCAACCGCAGACCGGCTCGGGCGCCCCGCAGAAGCGCGGGGTCCCCGCGGCCGAGTCTGTGCCCCCCGGCCGGCGCCGGCTCCCCTCTGCCCACGCTGCGCGCGGGGGCTGGAAACTGCCGCGGAGAACCACGGCGGGGCGGGAAGGGGGGCTCCAAAGAGGGTCTGGCGACTCGAGTCGCTCCGTTTCTCAGTGGGCTCAGCGCGCGCCGTTGGGGAAGAGGAGCGGGGTTCCGGGAGGAGGGGACGGGCGGCACTTACGTAGACCGGCAGCGGCCACGGGCAGACGGCGGGCTCGGTCCCCAAGAGCGACTCCAGCCTCAGCTCCAGCTTCTCCCCCATGTCTTCGCGCGCGGCCCATATAGCAACTTTGAATTTTAGTAATAAATACATATATGTATCAAACATTAATAAAAGAATAAAATGATCCAATATGAGTACATTTGCTCTTGTTTTGCAATTAGTTCCAGGATTCTATTTTAGATTACTACTTCATATCTGCGAGAGTTGGCTGTGTGTTTGTGTGTTTGGTTTTGTGGAAGCTGCATTGTGCTAAATTTTACATTTTTCTTGAATTAAATGGCTTTTGTTATCCCTTGGGAATACAGCAACAGCAGATTACTGAAAACAGCAACAGCAGATTACTACCTACCAGTGGAAAAGTGTAAATAGCAATTTTAGCCGCTAGTGATTCTGAAATTGCCTTAACTTTGTCCTTATAAAAATGCTCCAAATGCAGCTGCAAATGCTGCAAATCCACAGATTCACTATCCATAGTCAAGTCATTTCTGTGGAGAAAGAATGTAGCCAGCCTTATCAGTAACACAGGATGTTATAGCCATCAAGCCATCAGCCACTGAAGCCACACGCAGCACCCTGAGGGGATTCAGGATGGAGAAAACAGGATACTGGCCCTAGATAATTAAAGTGAACATCAAGGGACTGATTTCCAGGAGACCAGATTCTTGCATCTCATCATATATAGAAAAGTGCTACATTTATTAACTTAAGATGTCTAGTTTCTTTAACTAACAGTAATCTTTTGATGTTCCAACTACCTGGTTTTTTTTTTTTTGCAAGAACCTCTAAATACCCTGTGCCCTCCCTTACCTCTTCAGAACAGTCCCTCAGAGCTATCTGAGAGGCTGTCTCCTGACTTCAGTCCTCAGTATGTCCTCCACATAAAACATAATTCTCAATTTCTAGGTTGTGCATTGTTTTTCAGTCAACATTTAATTGTATGGCTCATGTAGGTACTATGCCTAAATGTAATGGGATGGGCTGTAAATTATGAAAACTAGATAAATTCTGTCAGCTCTACCACTAGCTGATGTGGGACTTGAGGGACATTGTTCCAGCTAATGATTAAGAACTCTCCAGACAATAGGGGCTTCTTAGACAATGGGTGAATTTCCAGGATGTCCGGCCCCCTTCCGAGAAGGAGGGAGATAACAAAATGTAAAAAAGGTGTCTGTCAAAGACCAATCAGGCAGCTGGGGAGAAGGAGGGAGATAACAAAATGTAAAAAAGGTGTCTGTCAAAGACCAGTCAGGCAGCTGGGGACAAGTTCCCTCTCTGGTCCGAGCCTAAGCCGGGACCAATCAGCAGGAGAACACAACCAAATCTATAATTTACATACGGGGAAGTGGGAACCTATAAAACTGACATATTCGCGCCCAAAAGGGTTCCTTCTTCGACCTCCTGCGTGAGGACCAAGGAACCCCGGTGCACCGGCCTTCAATAAACCTCTTGCGTTTTGCATCGACTTCCGACTCTTGTTGTTTCCTGGGTGAGTCGAAACTCCTAGGAGACCGCGCAGGTCTAACATTTGGGGGCTCGCCCGGGATTCCACTCGCCCCGGACCACAAGAACATCGGGAGTTGGAGGTACCAGGTAAGCTCGAGCTTGATTGTCTGTTTGTCCCTTGTTCTTTGTGGGCAATTATCGGAGGAAAGCCGTAAGAATCGGCTTATTATGGAATCTGTATCGGACCTCTGGCTAGGCAGACGTGCTAATAGCCGGCGTCCATGAGCCCTAGGGGACGCCCTGGTGGCTCATCTGGAAGGAGAGGCAAACTCTGTCTCCCCTTCACTCGGTTTCGGCAGTTCCCTTGGTGGTAACTGCCATCTGAAGAAGTTTCGGTTTTGAAGCGAGCTCGCGGTGGCCCATACGTATATGTGTTTCGTGGAGTTTTAACTGTTTCTGTATTGTGGTCTATTCTTCTCTGACGGACGACAATGGGACAAACTATGACGACTCCTCTTTCCCTTACCCTAAGCTATTGGACCGAAGTTCGGGCCAGAGCCCATAATTTTTCGGTAGAGGTAAAGAAAGGAAAGTGGCAGACTTTGTGTGCCTCTGAATGGCCAACATTTCAGATAGGATGGCCCCCCGAAGGATCCTTTTTATTAGACAAGATTAAGCTACTGAAGTCTAAGATATTTAATATAGATCCCCACGGACATCCAGACCAAGTACCATATGTCTTGGTCTGGGAAGATTTAATTCTCTCCCCACCTCCGTGGGTCCGGCCCTTTGTTTCCTCAACAGGTACGTCCGCGCAAACATCAGCAGCGTCGGAGATATTAGCCTTAAAGAAAAACCCCAACACGGAGAAGCTACCCGACGCCCCGGATCTACCGAAGGCGATTTATCCTGACCCGCAGTCCGATTTGCTTCTTTTGGATTCCCCACCCCCTTATCCTCCGGCCCCGAATCCCCTACCACCTAGAGGACCCCCAGCTCCACTGCCCTCGGCACCAAGGGAACCATCATGGAAGAAGAAAGGGGTCCCTCAGTGGGCACTAGGAGCCGGAGGGCAATCTCCCCGGACTCCACTGCCCTACCTCTTAGAGAATATGGCCCCCCCGATGGCCAAGGGAATAGACCTCTCCAATATTGGCCCTTTTCCTCTGCAGATCTTTATAATTGAAAAATGCATAACCCAACTTTTTCCGAAAATCCACAGGCCCTTACCGCTTTAATAGAATCTCTTGTTTTCTCCCACCAGCCCACATGGGATGATTGTCAGCAGCTGCTCCAGACTCTCCTAACGACTGAGGAGAGGCAACGGGTTCTTTTAGAAGCCAGAAAAAAATGTATTAGGCGCCAATGGGCAACCTACCCAGCTGCCTAACGAGATTGATGCTGGTTTCCCACTCGTCAGGCCAAACTGGGATTTCAATGCCCCGGAAGGTAGGGAGCGCCTGAAAATGTATCGCCAGGCTCTGGTGGCGGGTCTCCATGGAGCGGCCAGACGGCCCACTAATTTGGCTAAGGTAAGGGAAGTAACTCAGGGGCCCCAGGAATCGCCAACTGTGTTCCTGGAACGTTTAATGGAAGCCTTTAAACGCTTTACCCCTTATGATCCAACTTCGGAGGGACATAGGGCTACTATAGCAATGGCTTTCATAGATCAAGCGGCCCCTGATATTAAGAAGAAATTAGAGGCTAGATGGCTTGCAGGGATTTTCGCTTCAGGAGTTAGTAAAAGAGGCAGATAAAGTATGTAACAAAAGAGAAACAGAGGAAGAGAAGGAAGAAAGAAAGCAGAAAGAGCAGGAAGCCCGTGAAATAAGACGGGATAAGAGACAGGAGAGGAATTTAAGTAAGATACTGGCCACTGTGGTTGGAGGAAGAAATATAGGGGATAGAAATAGGCAGGAAGGGCGAACGGCAGACAGAAGGCGGCCATTAGACAAGGACCAATGTGCCTACTGTAAAGAAAAAGGACATTGGGCGAGAGAATGCCCTAAGAAAAAGAATGGAGGAAGGCCAACCAAAAACAAAATCTTAACATTGAAAGAAGAAGACTAGGAAAGTCAGGGCTCGAACCCTCTCCCCGAGCCCCGGGTAACTCTTAAAGTGGAGGGGGAACCTGTTCAATTTTTGGTAGATACCGGAGCCCAGCACTCCGTCCTTCTCCACTCAAAAGGTCCTATCTCAGCTAAAAGGTCATGGGTACAAGGAGCCACTGGGAATAAACAATATTCATGGACCACACGAAGGACAGTAGATCTTGGGATTGGACGAGTAACCCATTCATTTTTGATTATTCCGGAATGCCCCTATCCTTTGCTGGGAAGAGATTTACTCTCCAAAGTAGGGGCTCAAATCCACTTTCAGCCAGAAGGTCCCACCATAACTGATAATAAGGGAAGGTTACTTCAAATATTGACTATGAAATTAGAAGATGAATATAAATTATACGAGCAGCCTTCATCCTCACGAGTTAATGTTACTAATTGGGTAACTCGGTTCCCTCAAGCCTGGGCAGAAACTGCCGGAATGGGGATGGCCAAAAATCGGCCCCCGGTGCTAGTGGAACTCAAGGCAACTGCCACCCCAATAACAGTCCGTCAATACCCCATGAGTAGAGAAGCCAAAGACGGTATCCGTCCCCATATACAGAGGCTACTAGACTTGGGCATCTTAATAAGATGTCAATCAGCATGGAACACCCCTCTCCTGCCAGTAAAGAAACCAGGAACAAATGATTATCGGCCGGTGCAGGATCTACGAGAGGTAAACAAACGGGTGGCAGACCTCCACCCCACAGTTCCAAACCCTTACAACCTCCTGAGCACTCTTCCACCTCAACATACGTGGTATACTGTTTTGGACCTTAAAGATGTTTTTTTCTGTTTAAGACTCTCTCCCCTGAGCCAACCCTACTTTGCCTTCAAATGGAAAGATCCAACATCGGGAATGTCTGGTCAGCTGACATGGACACGGCTACCTCAGGGATTTAAGAACTCCCCGACCATCTTTGATGAAGCCCTCCATCAGGATTTGGCATTATATAGAGAATCAAATCCCCAGGTAACATTACTCCAATACGTTGATGATATTTTATTAGCTGCTGAGACCCAAGAAGATTGTATCAAGGGTACTGAAAAACTGTTAACGGAACTTGGAACCCTGGGATATAGAGCCTCA
Organism: Stenella coeruleoalba; assembly: GCF_951394435.1. Taxonomy (NCBI): domain Eukaryota; kingdom Metazoa; phylum Chordata; class Mammalia; order Artiodactyla; family Delphinidae; genus Stenella; species Stenella coeruleoalba. Next base: position 32,282,607 of record NC_137153.1, on the reverse strand, counting down.
GCCAAGAAAGCACAAATATGCCAACAACAGGTCAGTTACCTGGGGTATCTATTAAAAGGGGGGCAAAGATGGCTCACGGAGAGCAGAAAGGATACGGTGGCCCAAATTCCGGCTCCCAAAAACGCCAGGCAGGTTAGAGAATTTTTGGGGACGGCCGGATTCTGTAGACTATGGATTCCAGGGTTTGCTGAGCTGGCAGCCCCATTGTACCCCCTAACCAAAAACAGCACTCCTTTCATTTGGGGCGATAAGGAACAACGGGCTTTTGACCAAATCAAACGAGCTTTACTTTCAGCTCCAGCCCTAGGACTGCCAGATGTAACCAAACCTTTTCATTTATATGTGGCCGAAAATAAGGGCATTGCAAAAGGAGTATTGACTCAGAAATTGGGTCCCTGGAATCGCCCAGTTGCTTATTTGTCAAAAAAATTGGACCCTGTGGCATCAGGATGGCCGACCTGTTTAAAGATAATCGCTGCAGTGGCCGTTCTAGTCAAAGATGCTGACAAACTAACTTTAGGACAAAATCTAACGATAACAGCTCCTCATGCCCTGGAAAATGTAGTCCGTCAACCACCGGATAGGTGGCTAACTAATGCCAGGATGACCCATTACCAAACCCTGTTGCTAAACTCAGATCGCATCAAGTTTGCTCCAGCCACAGGACTCAATCCAGCCACCTTGCTACCTGATCCTGACTTGGAAGGCTCCACCATCATACATGATTGTCAGGAAGTACTGGCCGCAGCACACGGCAGTAGGCCAGATCTGATGGACCTGCCCCTCCCTGATGCTGATTTCACCTGGTTCACGGATGGGAGCAGTTTCCTGGAGGAAGGTAAGCGTCGAACTGGGGCAGCCGAGGTAGACGGAAATCAAGTCATATGGGCAGCGGCGCTACCACAAGGGACCTCAGCCCAACGAGCTGAATTAATTGCCCTGACGAGGGCATTAGAGATGGCAGAGAATAAAAAAGTAAACATCTACACAGACAGTAGATATGCGTTTGCTACCGCTCATATCCACGGTGCCATTTACCAACAGAGAGGGCTACTAACTTCAGGTGGCAAAGAAATTAAAAACAAAGACGAAATCGTGGCTTTGTTGACTGCACTCATGCTTCCTACTAAAGTCAGTATCATCCACTGCCCTGGACATCAAAAAGGAAATACCCCAATAATTAGGGGAAATAATATGGCTGACCAAGTGGCCCGAGAAATAGCATCGGGAGAAGTTATTTTAGGACTGTCAGATAAAGTTCCTGAAAAACCAGGCCGCGATGAAGAAATCATCCCGGCCACAACAAAAGGAACTTTGTCCCCTCAGCAAGCAGAATCCATGTTACAACAGATGCACAGATGGACACATTTGGGGACTAAAAAGATGGTAGCCTTGTTACAAAAAGCCGGGTACGAAACCCCTGGAATGACAAAATTAGCTGAACAAATTGTGCAGGAATGCGTCCCATGTCAACAGGTAAATGCTCACAAAGGGAAACTTGAAACTGGAAAGAGACTCAGGGGGGACCGCCCAGGAACTTACTGGGAAGTGGACTTTACCGAAGTACGTCCTGGAAGGTACGGTAATAAATACCTTTTAGTTTTTGTAGACACTTTTTCAGGATGGATAGAGGCTTTCCCAACAAAGAAAGAAACAGCTGCTGTAGTAGCCAAGAAGATTTTAGAAGAAATTTTTCCTTGATTTGGAGCATCAAAGGTAATAGGGTCTGATAATGGTCCAGCCTTCGTCGCCCAGGTAAGTCAGGATGTGGCCAGATATTTGGGGACTGATTGGAAATTACATTGTGCCCATAGACCCCAAAGTTTAGGTCAGGTAGAAAGAATGAATAGGACTCTAAAAGAGACCCTAACTAAATTGTCCTTGGAGACTGGCGGTACCGATTGGACGGTGCTCCTTCCTTTGGCCCTATTCCGGGTTAGAAATACACCTTCCCGATACCATCTTACTCCTTTTGAAATATTATATGGTGCCCCGCCTCCCCTCCTCACTTTAGGAAAAGAAATAAAACCTGATTGTCAAAATAACACTGACTTATATGCTAGGCTACTGGGACTCCAATTGGTCCAGAAAGAAATATGGTCCCAACTCGCCAAGGCCTACCAACCGGGAACACCGGGAGAAACTCATCCTTTCCAAGTCGGAGACTCCGTATACGTCCGTCGGCATCGAACCCAGATGTTGGAACCTCGATGGAAAGGACCATACACCGTCCTCCTCACCACCCCAACGGCCATAAAAGTGGACGGCATCGCTGCCTGGATCCATGCTTCACATGTGAAGGCTGCACCAGCGACGGCATCATCAGGATGGCGGGCCCAAAGAACCGACAACCCGCTCAAACTCAAGCTTCTACGAACCTAAGACTTATAATTTTGGTTTTACTGCCTTTACTGACTGACTAGGAATATCTGCCGGGATAGGAACAGGAACCACAGCCCTCATACAACAACCCCAGTATTATGCAAGTTTAAGACAGGCTGTAGACATCGACCTTCGAGCATTAGAAAGTTCCATAACTCAACTAAAGGAATCACTCACCTCACTTTCAGAAATGGTGTTGCAGCCTAGATTTGCTGCTTCTTAAGGAAGGGGGATTATGCGCCGCTCTAAAAGAAGAATGTTGCTTTTATATTGATCATTCAGGAACCATTACCAAAACCATGGATAAACTAAGGGAACGCTTAGATAAAAGGCAAAGGGAGAGAGAGAACGAAAAAGGATGGTTTCAATCATGGTTTGATAAGTCCCCCTGGTTTACCACCTTAATCTCTACTCTGTTGGGACCTCTTATTGTTTTATTGTTGATTTTAACTTTTGGACCATGTGTTCTAAATCGCTTGATAGCATTTATTAGAGAACGTATCAGTACTGTACAAGTTCTAATGTTAAGACAACAGTACCAAAGTTTACAAACAGAAGGTTGAGATTCCATGATTGGAATCAATAGTCACAAGAAAAAGGGGGGAATGTGGGACCTGAGGGACATTGTTCCAGCTAATGATTAAGAACTCTCCAGACAATAGGGGCTTCTTAGACAATGGGTGAATTTCCAGGATGTCCGGCCCCCTTCCGAGAAGGAGGGAGATAACAAAATGTAAAAAAGGTGTCTGTCAAAGACCAATCAGGCAGCTGGGGAGAAGGAGGGAGATAACAAAATGTAAAAAAGGTGTCTGTCAAAGACCAATCAGGCAGCTGGGGACAAGTTCCCTCTCTGGTCCGAGCCTAAGCCGGGACCAATCAGCAGGAGAACACAACCAAATCTATAATTTACATACGGGGAAGTGGGAACCTATAAAACTGACATATTCGCGCCCAAAAGGGTTCCTTCTTCGACCTCCTGCGTGAGGACCAAGGAACCCCGGTGCACCAGCCTTCAATAAACCTCTTGCGTTTTGCATCGACTTCCGACTCTTGTTGTTTCCTGGGCGAGTCGAAACTCCTAGGAGACCGCGCAGGTCTAACACTGAGATCCAGGCTTTCACCTCTGGATACCTCTGGCAGATATGGGGTCTGTGTTGGTCTTAAAATTATTCTTAGAATAGTGGGGACTCATTCATTCTTTCAACCAATTTTATTGCTTATACTCTACAGGTCAGTTACAGTGCTGGGTCTTGAAATACAGAAGTCAACACACGAAAATACAAGGATAAAACACATTTTCTACCATATTAAATTTTTTCATTCATTAATTCATCCCTAAGTCATTCAACACGCATCCTCTTACTGAATACTGATGAGGGGTCAAATGCTATGCTAAACACTCAGTATATAACTGCAAACGAGATGGATAGGCCCTGATTTTGATGTCACTACTATCTTTTGTCCTGCCATATAATGGGACAGCTTCATTATTCCCTTTACCCTAAGTTTTTATCACAAATTGCTAATGAAAATAAAGCTGTTAGTGGAGTTTCAACATGCATAGGTAAATGAGAACACAGAACTCCCCTTTCGCATGCCCCATTCTCCTCCTTCTAACTCCCTATGTGAACTCACTTTGTGCCAAGACCAAGAAGCTGTGCCCCAATAAGAACCAAGCTGATTTCCTCACACTGACTGGGGCTATTGCTCACTTAGAAGACTTGATGCTTAATTTTGATAAGCAACTAGAAGACCATGGAGACAACCTATAAAAATGATTTGTCTTGGGAGAAAATACTAAAGAGGGTTAATGTGCTGTTCCACATGTCTAACCTCCTGGGATTAAACCACAGGCACCAAGATCACCAAGTGTACTTGGCAACAATGAGCTAAAAATTAAAAAAAAAGCATCATACTGTTATTGTATTCATTTTCCCCCAAGGCACTCTCTGATAAACACCACAACCTCTAAGGGAATTGAGAACAGCTTCCTTGTGGGGTAGGTTATATAATACATATGCATCTTTTTCCAAGCAGTTAAATCATATCCAGCTATCAGCACACCTTACTTAAGGTGATCGTAATGTATGAGATTAAATGTTCCTACCTGATTGGAAACCTTCTTGTCCTCAATTCATTGGCTGTACTGGATTTGTTTTTCTTGGGTCAGACCTTCAGACTTCTACCAGAAATCGTTCCTTTGGGGAAACCAGGCCTTCCCAGAAACTCAGGAAACTGAAATGGAGACAGCAAGAGAGAAGGGAATTATTTCGACATATAGACCTCAATGGTTTGGTTTTAAGTAAACGTCCAAGCAAACATCTTCTAAATGGTATAATAACTTTAGGGAAATTCACGGTTTATAAGTTTGTGTACTCATGAACTGAACATATTATGGTAAGAGTACAGGTTGCATTTTGTGTCTTCAACTCAAGCAAAGGCTTCAAAAAAGTCCCAGTTATCCTTTGTTCATTTAGACACAAAGAGAGGGCAAAAAGGGCAAGTTTCAAAGTCTTTTTCTTTACAATTTACTTCCTTTCTTCAGTCTTCCACAAGATCTTCAGGAAATTAACTTTACTAAAGTTAATTATTCATAAAATAAACATAGGAACCTGCAGAAGACTATTTCACAGAGACCTGTAATGTACAATATCCATTGCATACATGCACCATGAGCTTGTCTTTTCTAGCACTGGCATACACAAAACTCTGTGTGTGTGTGTGTGTGTGTGCGCGCGCGCGCGCGCACGCGCGCACATGTGTGTCTTTTTTTGTGATGGAGCCATAGGGAGAAAATAAATCTATTGGCTGCAATTCAGTGATGTAGAAAGATTTAGGGATAAAGGAGAAGGTTACATCAAGTGAAACAATAAAGTCATGAGGTTGTGGTTCCATAATAATAACAATAGCAGTCTTCTGTAACCAAGGGAGCAGGCTCCTCAAATTACAGTCACACCTGTTAGACCATCTGCCCATACATTTCACACTATCATTAATGGAAAACAAATGGCACTGTCTCTCCTTCCCTTTATCCATTGGCCATCCTCATATAAACTCTTTTTCTCTTCAAGGTCATGCTCTTTCCTATCTGTTTAAAAATATTAGGATTTAGGAGGAGTGATACATAATGTGCCGTGCCTTGGTACTTGTACAAGTGACGGCTCTGTAGGAGCACTGGGTTGTTAGGAGGCTATCAATTGAATTCCCCTAGAAGCAGAACTTGAGGCAATAATTTGAGTGCAAACTGCTCATCTGGGAGGTGCTTCCAGAAAACTCAGAAGTGGAGTGGGAATTGAGAATGGAGGCATGGAAGGCAGCCAACAGAGGTGCATTACCGAATAAAAATTACTCCTGCAGGGAACTGCTGCCAGTACTTCAGGGGAGTTCTGTGAAACTCTACAGAACATGTCTCAGAGTTATCCCAAGAATCGGTGAGAAACTTGAAGTACTTATCTTCCAGTCCCCTCTGTCCTTGGTTGAAAGCTACACCCAGATACATTAACTCCTGTACACTTCTGGCCTGCCCTAAGGTGGATAATTGCAGGTGGCAGCATGATTCTATCAGCATATACTGGAAGGATGAGTGCTGGGGAGATATGAGTGGAGCATCAAAACCATCTAATACAGTCGGGGCAGGAGATATCAATTATTGGCTTGAAAGTCCAAATGGATAACCTTAAATTCCTGGGTTTATGGTTTTACTTTGAGGTATTTAAGCATGATGTATGAGTAAAAATTTCCTCTGTTAAATCAAGTTTAAGGTCCTAAATCCCTAATCTTCTGGAAAACGGTGGTATCTTTTAACAGATTTTGGAAAGGTAACATGATTAAGATTTCAAATTGACCATTCATTCATTCACTCATTCAACAAACATTTATTGAACACCTAAAGTATGTCATGGCTTAAACTAGGCACCAGTGTTACTGTTACTAAAATCATTAGAGTGCCACCTAGAATTCAATGTACTGTGACACTCAAATAAGAAAATCCATAGTTACCGTAAAAGATATTACAGAGTGCTATAGGAAGACACGGTAAGACCTTAATTCATGCTGTGGACAGTAGTATATGGGCGGTATCAGTAGGGCTTCCTGTAGAAGGCAATTGAAATGGATATGTAACATGAAGGAAGGGTGAAGTTTTGAGGAAAAGAGAAGATAAATTCACGGTTGCCAGAAAATGAATGGTTAAGGATCAGTCCAGAAAGGAGTTCCATTCATAATCAGTATAAGAAATGCTCACTGGGGCTTCCCTGGTGGGGCAGTGGTTGAGAGTCCGCCTGCCGATGCAGGGGACACGGGTTCGTGTCCCGGTCCGGGAAGATCCCACATGCTGCGCAGCGGCTAGGCCCCGTGACCCTTGGAAACTGAGCCTGCGCGTCCGGAGTCTGTGCTCCGCAACGGGAGAGGCCACAACAGTGAGAGGCCCGTGTACCGCAAAAAAAAAAAAAGAGAAATGCTCACTGGAGTGTAGGAAAAGAAGACAATGGAGAGGGTGGTAGAAGCCAGATCATGCATGGTCCATGTATGTATAGTAAGTGCTATGGTCTAGTCTTTGTGTTCCCCTCCAAATTCATACGTTGAAATCTTAATTTCCGTAGCTGATAGTATTAGTAGGTGGGGCCTTTGGGAAATGATTATGGTATTAGTGCTCTTATAAAAGAGACCCCACAGAGCTCCCTAAGCTCTTCTGCCATGTGAGGATACAATGAGAAGTCTGTGATTCAGAAGAGGGCCCTCATCTGACCATACTGGCACCCTATTCTTGAACTTGCAGCCTCCGGAACCGTGAGAAAAAAAAATTCCTGTTGTTTAGGAGCCACCCAACCTGCAGGATAATCTTACAGCAGCCCAAAAGGACAAAGAGAGTTTGGATGGGAGCTTTTACTCCAAGAAAGATGGGAATCCGTTGAAGGGTTTTACCTGGTAACTTAGAAGAGAGAAAAGTTTCATAACACAGTCAGGTATTTTTATAAGAAAAATTTGTTTCTTTTTCAGAAAGATCACTCTGGAAATACTGTGACTAGATTTTTGGAGAAGTGTGATGGCAGGCCTGGATATAGAAAGATGAGTTAGTAGTCCATTAATATAAGTCAAACAAGAAATGGATATAAAAAGTGTGAATTTGTGGCTGAGAGTTCTTTTCTTTTACTACTTGAAAAATGTTATGTCAATGCTTCTGACTCCATAATTTTAGACAAGAAATATGCTGTCATTGGAACTGGTTTCTCAATAAGTGATGCATCGTTTCTGCCTGTCCACTTTCGAGATTTTTTTTGTCTCTACTTTTCAGAAGTTTAATTATGACGCATCTTGACAAGGATACCTTTGTGTTTTTCCTCTCTGGATTTGCTCAGATTCTTGAATGTGTGCTTATGTCTTCTAAAAAATTGGGAATTTTTAGTCATTATTTCTTTGAATACTTTGTCAGTCCTACGTGCTCTCTTTTTTCATTCTGGAACTTCGATGATATGAATGTTAGTGCTTTTGTTACTGTTTACAGGTTCTTGAGATCCTGTTCTTTCTCCCATCTCTACCCCTCAGCCTATTTTTCTCTGTATATTTGGTACACTGTATTGATCTCTTCTAAGTTCATGATTCTATGCTTCGTAATCTCCAGTCTACTCTTGAGCAGTTTTTTGATTGTATTTTTCAGTTCTACTGTTCTCATTTGTTTTTATTCTTTTAACTTCTAGTTCTTTGTTTACATTTTCTATTTTTCCCATTTCCGTCAAGGAACACATAATTGCTAACTGAAGCATTTATGTGACAGCTTATTTAAAATCCCTGTCTGATAATTTCAATAGATGTTTTATCTCAGTGCTGGTGTAGGTTTATAGTCTTTTCTCATTTATTCTGTGATTTCCTGGCTCTTGGTGCCATGAGTATTTTTCAATTGGATTCTAAACATTGTGAGTTATTACATGACTCTGTATCCCATTTAATTTTATTATTACTTTTTAGAAGGAAGTCATCCTATTGGAGGTGTAGTATGAGGACTGGGGGGTTACGTACAGATTTCCATTGGGCCCTACTGTCAATACCCCAGCAAAAGTGGGCACTTACATTCTCTCACTGCAGACAGATCAAGTAGAAGTTCAGCTATCCTATTGGCCCTTCTGACACCTTCCCCCCAAAAATGGGAACATTAATATCATTGTGTTGCCTTTTAGTACGAGTGGAAGTTCATCTCCCCAGTAGATTTCTTGACACCAGGGGAGGGGAGAAGTGAAGTGTTTGCTGTCCTTCCTCCCACTTCATTCCTTCTTGTTGATGCCGGGTGTGGGTAGAGGGTCAGCTACCTGCTGGCCCCACTGACACCAGGGGAAGAGGAAGAGAACTGCCAACTAGCCCTGCTTGTGCCATCTCATTCTGTCTTACTGCCTCAGGACGGTTATGGGGATTCAGCACCCCATTGGGTCTCACTGGCACCATGTGTTGGGGGTTAGTGGGGTGCCTACTCCCTCCAACCTGTAACATCCTATTCTTATCGATGTCAGGGAGAGACGGAGGCTAGGTCCCACCATTGGACCCCACGACTGTGTGAGGGCAGCCCAGTGTTAACTAGCCTGTCAGGCACCACCTTTGAAAGTCTCTTTGCTAATGCAAAGGGGTGGAGGCTCAGCTCACCACTGCACCACACTGAAACAGCCCTGATGGCGAATCAGAGCGCTGCCTCTTCTGGAGGGCAGGAGTGGGGTGGTGTGGAAGATCAAATCCTAGCTTGGCCCAACTGAAACCACAGGACATAGGGGATGGGTGCAATATTCCACTGGCACTTGGCTCGAGTAGTGTGTATATTATTGCCCAAACGCTTTTCTGTCTTTGGCAACCCCTCTCCTCACACCTTGGCTAGGGGGAACGGGGGTTTTGTGTTTTCTTTTTTGAAGCTTTTTCGTCTGTTGTTCTGTTGGTGGTTATTGATTGGGGGTTCCTGTAATACCCTCTCCAGGATGTATGGGAAGCAACAGGAAACACAGGGGACTCATCACCATGTTATTCCTCAAGTCCCAAAGTCCCTAGTTAAGTCTGCCTTCTCATTTCCACCTTTCAGTGTCTTCCTATGTTTGTCTGTTGTTATGTTCAGGGTTTTAGTTTTAAGTGGAAGAACCTGGGAGAAATGGGCTACTTCATCTTCTTGGAAGCAGAGGTCTGGAGGCCTATGGATGTTACAAAGTACTGCTGACTGTAAATTGAAATTTGATGATATACACCTTGCCCTTTCAGAATTATTCTGCTAGATGATGTGGCTTCCCAAAGTAGCTACAATTTGATTTTCATACTTCTAAAAGTCAAGTGTTTTGCCGGAGTTGAAATTTAAAGATAAGCAAGAGATGAGGCTAAGATGATCTATGTGGTAACAGATTAAAGTTGGAAACATCAATATACATTCATGTTTAGCTTAATATTGCTTCATATTACCTTAATACACATGGTTATGTAGAGAGATACTTATAGGTGTGTGCATATACATGGATAATGTACACACATGTTACCTCTTTGCTCTGTCAGCTGAGAAGATCTAGAAACAATGACATCCGGGCAGCAATCAGCACACCCCACACCCAGATCCTGCTGTCTAATACTGTTCTCCACTAAAAAGACCTGGTTATCCTTGAAGAAGTAGCTGATTCTAGGACTGGGGCAGTAAATATACAAGATTTATATACAAGACCGTCTTATAGTGTCAGAAAGTAAGGAAGTTCCAAAAAAATATATAGGATGGGGATACCTCAGAGTGGCACACGAGCCACTGAACTGAAAAGAGTTCACAAGGGTCAGGACTAGAGCAATTTGAGGAACAAAGTAACTAACGTAGAATTAGATTATAACCCAAAGTATAAAATAAAAATCCGTGAGTTCTTCTGATATAAATAAATGATTGGATACGTAAATAAATGCGGGAGAATAGATAAATCTCCAGTGCAAAAGAATTCCAAATAGTTTATGTAGTACTCCATCTTAAGCATAACTCTCCATTCCTTAGTTGTGGGCTGAGCATATTGACTTCCTTCCAAAAAGTACAATATGGAGAAGGGAAAACACTAATTTTACAATGGAGAAACCTGAAAAACACTACCTCAGCCTGGTGATCAAGGTGGACCTCAGCATTCATAATGCATATTGATACTTTGTACACCTGATGTGATCTGACAAAATAACCCTTCTACTCTTGTGGTCTTCCTCCCCAAAACACATAATCCCAATATTATCATGAAAAATGCATCAAACAAATTCTAGTAGTGGGCATCCTACGCAAACCTAACTACTCAAAATTGCCAAGGTCATGCAAGGAAAATCTGAGAAGCTATCAAACCCAAGAGGAGCCTAAGGAAACATGGCAACTAAATGTAATGTGATGTTTTGGATGAAATCCTGGAATAGAAAAAGGACATTAGGTAAAAACTAAGGAACTGGACTAATGTATGGACTATAGTAAACAATAATGTATCAATATTTGTTCATTGATTGTAACAATGGAACATACTAATATAAGTTGATCATCATAGAGGGAAATGGGTATAGTGTATATGGAAACACTTTATACTATCTTCTCAATTTTTCTGTAAAATTAAAACACTTCTAAAAAATAAAGTCTATAAAAACATTGTGTTTTCTTGTTTTATGATTATGTGCCTGTATTTCCTAATAAATATGCAAATTTGCTTTGCCTTCCTTGATACTGATATTAAAGAAAATACTAAGTAACTCTGAAAGAATTTGTAACTCCAATTTAACAAGCAATAATTCTTGGTATTAACTTTTTAGGAGAACCCACTGAATAAATCAAAGCAAATTGTCTTTAAAGGCTGAATTTCTTTTCAGTGTTTAATCTTTTATATGATTAATGCATACCACAAGCATGGTTCTGTTTCAAAGGGCAGAGAACATTGATTGTAGGCCATGTCTAAAATACAGTGAAACATTAATGTATGATGCTATAACAACTTTAATGTATTTTATGTTTTCAAAATAATGAATTGTTATTTCAGTCAATAAAGTATTCACTTTTATACATTTCCTACCCACCTTTCCCCAGAACACCCACAAGGAAATGATACTATCATCTGATATTAGGTTCATCAATTTAAATTGGAGTTTTTGGTAGCTGTGGTTGCCAACGGTACTGGAACGTGTGATACTTTTACAAATCCTCTCCATGGCAAAATCTGATCTTCACAAGGTAAATCACAGTACGTGCCTAAAGCCAAATAACATAGAGCTTTGTAGCTAGATTACCAAGCATTTTACTTAGAGGAACAATAGAATGTAGAAAAGGCCATTTCTCCTTCTGTCTTTTTCTGCTCAAAGGTCACTCACCATCTCAGAAGTTTTCCATAAATTTAGACTATATAATGTCACTTAATGTGAATGTAGCTCAACATTCTGTTTTAGTACAGCTAATCTCACATTATTTTATTGGTCCTAAATATGTAAATCATCAGCAAATTTTTGTACTTAACTTTTTTTTTTGATGTGGACCACTTTTTAAAGTCTTTATTGAATTTGTTACAATTCTGCTTCTGTTTTATGTTCTGGTTTTTTGGCTGCGAGGCATGTGGGACCATAGCTCCCTGACTAGGGATTGAACCCACGCCCCCTGCATTGGAAGGCGAAGTCTTAACCAGTGGACCGCCAGGGAAGTCCCTGTACTTAACTTCTAAAAATAATTAAAATAAGCTATTCAACACATTTTTCCTAAAAAAAAACAAAAACAAAAAACAAGCAATTCTTCTTAGGCTGGCCCTGGGCACATACATGACTTTGCCGTTTTTTCCATGGATTATTTTCTTATCTGTTCTACTGTGTCACATTTGTTCTACCTTCTCAAAAAGAAGCATTTAAAAATTCATCTACGCGTTCATGCATTCATACATTTATTAAATAAATCTACTGAACACCTACATACGGCACAGAAAAAGAGGCAGAAAACTAATCTGGGTTGCACAGAAAGTAATGAACTCAGTTAAAATTTTTGGTGAAAACAGGTGTTACTCAATCTACTGGAAATTACATTTCATTATGGGGACTCACAGACTCAAGGAAAACCAAGACCGAAATAATGATAAAGTAATAAAAGCACTAGCCATTTACTGAGTGCCTGCTTTTACCTGATCTGAAACTCTAAAATCATTACGGATGTTTTGAGGATTGTCTGATATAATTGTAATTTCTATTTTACAGATGAAAACAACAAGGTTCAGAGACATTAGGTTACTTGCCTAAAGTGAAGTGGCCCAGAAACTACAGAACTGGAAATTGAACCTTAGATTTCATAATGCCAAAATCTGTGCTTTTAATCACCAAGTGTGTGTGTGTGTGTGTGTGTGTGTGTGTGTGTGTGTGAGAGAGAGAGAGAGAGAGAGAGAGGGAAAGAGAGAGAATGTGTTTAATAGAGAACGTCCGAGAAATGGCAAGAAAACTGCCAGGTATCCATAAAACAATAAATTAGGAGCTTCTTACTATACAAGTAATTGTTAATCATATGGCTGAACTAAGGATCTCTCACTTTTGAACTAAGAAATCAAAAGCTTCCAGAAGTTGAGTCTAAATTTTACACTTACATAAGATACTTCATGCAGAATGCTAAAGTATACTAACTAAAGAGCTCTGAAAATACTGGAAGCATTCATACTAGTATGATTTCATAATTTAGATAAGAGGATTTAAGAAATTGGCAGATGCAACTGCAGACTCATTTGTTATCATTTCTGTGAAGGGCAAGGTATATCAATAAAATGAGAAAAATGAAAGAAGAATGGCTAGGAATTTTAGGTAGTTTGCTTCATCTCCATACTAGGAAAGACTAAGCAAAAAAAAAAAAATTCTCGAAATTTTATTTTGAAAGCACCTACAAGTGTATATGGTCTTTTTATACCAAATAACTTGGAATTATGAACTGTCAAATAAGTCTAATCTTCTCTGATAATAAAATTGCTGACTTTATTTGAAACTATGAAATGAAAAATGGGGTAAGAGTCAGAAATTCTTAAGAAAAGGAGTAGACAAAACAAAATTATAAGAGTTATGTTAAAAAATATTTTAAAACAAACATAAAATCCCCATTACTGGTACAGAGCTTTTAAAACTTTATTTTGGTTTTAAGTTTTAATAAATATTGATATGTTTACATAATTACTGTCACAAGGAAGACACAATTTTAGGTCAGCTTTCTTCATTCTTTCTTTATTAAGCATTACTTTATTTTGCTCCATCATCGTGTAATTATAATATAGTAACTGTGTCACTTTCTACTAAGTCGATATAATTTCCTAAACCGTTTTCCTATTGTTAACAATTAAAGGTGTTTCCAATTTTTTGTTATTACAAATGACATGACAATGAGCATCTTTATATAATAATTTTCTGGATTATAAATTATTTATCGGCATAAGCTTCCAGAATTAGAGTTAATGTGTAAAAAGCTATTAACATTTTTATCTTGCTAGACATTGCCAAATTACTTGTCAAAAGACGGAACCAAATTATATTGCAAAAATCTTTGCCAACAGAAAACATTATACACAATTTTTGATTTTGCTAAATTAATAAGTTGGAAACCTATGTTCCATTTCTTTGAATTCTTTGATAACAGAGTGCTGCTGGAGGCTGGGAGGGCAGCCATGTCCATGAAGGCTCCCCAGAGTTGGAGCGGGGAAGTGGAAAACGGTAAAAAAAAAATACTAATTGTATTTTCCCTCGATTGTTATCTCTCATTCTTTTCTGCCTCTGTGTAACTTATATCCAGGCGGCTGGAGAAAAATCATGTGGCAGGGCAAATTGGTATTCCAATAAATTAATAATCACCAAGTCCAAATGGATTTTCGAGACTGGAAATATTGCTCTGACTTACAGTAAGTTCTTTCTAATTCTCCTTAAGGACTATTTTCTTAGAAGCTTTCCCTACCCTCCTCAAATTTTCCTCCATCCTCTCTACTTCCTTCACTCTGAGCTGGTGAGGCGCTTCCTAAGTCATTAGGAACACAGAAGTCAGTAAATAGTCCACTGCCAAATCCGTTAATTCATTAGCATTTGCATTGATCTTTGTATTCCCTTTCACTACAGGAGTTCAAGTTCAAAGGCCACGTGCACTACAGATAGCATTTCATTTTCTCTCATCTTTTCAAGTACTTCACAGCACTGCATTTTCTACAACCCATCTACTCCTTATGAATGATTCTTGCCAAAATTCAACCTCATTCTAGACTAGTAACTCCAACTTAAAATGTTGAAAACTGTACGTGTAACACGAAAGCATCCCTCCTCCTCTAATCCCTGCATATCTTCTTTAGCCAACTCATGTCTGAACTTTTCAAAATTGTTATCATCATATATTGTTTCCATTTCCTCACGTCCCACTTACTCTATAATTTACATCCACCTGACTTCTCTCACCGTAATCTCTCTGCCCACTGTCCTGAAATTTTACTTATGAAGGTCACCAGCGATCTCCATGTCAGTATAGCCAATGAATAGTTTTTGTCCTATTTCTAGGCTCTTTCCTTCTTTACAAAAGAAAAAGAAATACAAAAACCATTTTTTTCCTCTATGCTTTCACACTCTCATCATCTTCTGTCCTGGTATATTTTACTGGCTTTCTGCGTTTAATCTGATTTCTCATATTCTATGAGTTTCCTTTATCTCCAGTGGAATAAACCACTATATGAAGGAGTATTCTCAACAGTTAGTTCTCATAATAACAGTACTAGTAGCAGCAGTCAATACTTCTATAATGCTTATCATGTGCCAGACACTATTCTAAGACACTGTTTAAATACATATATATAGACACACACACACACACACACACACATATGTAAAGTTCTCCTCCTCATAGGCATATGAAATAAGCCGATTATTATACCCATGTTACAAATGAGAAAACTGAGGCAATGTGAGGCCAAGGTCACATGGTCAGTACTTGGTGAAGCCCCGCCTGAGTTAATGCTGGAACTTTAGAGTAGACAAGTTAAATAATGTCTCACAGATTGGCCTTAAAAGTGAGCAACATTTAATCAATGACTTGTGAAAGTATCAGAAAAAAAAGGGAACATTTTAAATTGAATGGGATCTACTAAGTCACGTATCAGTAACTAAGAATGACTGATTGAATGAAATTATTTTTCATTATTCTTTTGAAAGAAGAATATTCTTGTGTTAGTGTTTCACAGTTTTTTTTTCATTCACGTATTTATTCTTTATTAGACACACATTTCCTACACACCTATGTGCCAGTGTGTGCTGCAAGCCTTGGAAGATTCAGTGGTGAGCAAAAAATTACAAAGTCCCTGCTCTTAAGCAAATGTCCAGTGGTGGAGGAAGACAGAGTAAACATGTAAATAAATGTTGTACGGTGACAGAAATACCACTGGACAAAGGGATGGAGAGGCACTGAGGAGGCAGGTCTCTTTGGTCAAGATAGTAGTGGTGGCGTTTGAACCGAGACCTTAACGATAAGAGGGAAATTGGTCTGGGTACATGGATTAGCCAATCTAAAGCTGGAAGAGCAAGAAGTAGAGCTTGTTGCATCTGAGGGACTGAAAAAGACAACTGTGCCTCGAACCCCATGAAGGTCAGGGAAAGATGTAGTAAGTGACCAGAGCACATGGTCTCTGTGAGCCTGGCTAAGTAGTTGAAAATTTAATCTCTTTACAATAGATAGCCTTTAGAGGTTAGAAGCAGTGCAATAATAGCATCTGATTTGTGCTTTTTAAAAGACTACTTTGACTGTTGAGTGTCCTACAAAAGCAGAATACTTGTGTCTCTATGAAGCGCAGATAGTAAATTTTAAAAAGCCCAATGAGCTCATAAGCAGTTGGTTTACTAACTGTAATCATTTATCTTAACTAGACTTCATTAATATAAGCTTGGTGACCTTGGGGTCCTGGGACATATTAGATCTGGGCAACCCAACTATTTTCAAATAGTGTGATTTGAAAAATTCTTGAAATTGTTGGGGTTCAGGAAGATTATTTTATTGCTGGGGCTGGATGGGAAGTTTAGAATAAGAAAAGAAAGTATGATGGCTGGCTTCCATCTATTCTCCCTTTCCCTGGGAGAAATGATGGTGGGGTGACTACTTTGCTGTTGACCCAATGCTTAAATTTCAGAGCTGGTTCAATCCAGTAAATATGTGCTGAACAACTATTATATGTTAGGCACCTAGCTGGAACTGGGAATAGAAGGAGAATAATTAATAATAAAAGCAGGTATTACTAACAAGAGACAGGCACTGTGCTAATGCTTAACATGCACCATCTCAAGTTACATTAATTTACACACTAACCATATGAGGTAGATGCATTTGTTATACCATTTTCCGGGTGAGAAATCTAATCCCTTTAAGGGGCTTAAGTTACTTCTCCAAGGTTACACAGCTAGTTAGGGGCATAGGCAGTATTTGGACTCAGGTCTGGTATCAGCACCAATTCTCTTAGCCATTATGCTCTCTAAGGACCTTACTTGAGAAGTTCAGGATTATACATATATGGGTACAACCAACCCTAAGACCATCTGGCAAAACTGGCTGCTTGAGAAGTCCTGGATTTATGTAAGATGCTCTTGGAATGCAGAAGATCGTGAAGGAGGGTCCCCAAAACACACTCTCTATACTAAGGGGTGACAGAAGAGAGAAAGAATTAGCCTGCAGCAGTATGATATTGAGGACCAAGAAACAGTGTTTCTCTCTTTTGTGAACAGTTATTAAATTATTTCTACTTCAGAATATCAGAAAGAAATCACAGGACTATGGACAGTTTGCTGAGCCACCCTATCTATCTTAGCGTGAATCCTGGCAGGTGTAGAGCTCATAGTATGACCCTGGCACCTAAGTGTAGTTAAGTAAGCTTTCATTTTTTCTTCAGCCTTAAAGCAAAGCAGTTTTCTGATAGGTATAATTTAGGAAAGTCTTCCAAGAAAATAGTTAAAGTCCACTTTAAATATCTCAGAGAAAAGCAATTTTGCAAAAGATCAATCAACAAAAGCAAGGCCAAACAACACCAATTATTTCGTGAGACTTGTATTGTTATGTCATTGCTCACGTTGTTTCTTCATGCATTTACCTGGAAGGCGGCTTTTAATGTTCAACAATTCTCAAAGAGATAAAGACCCACACTGATGTGTCAGAAAGAGCTTTGCCCTGGAATTAGATCAGTTTAGGTTTGGCTGCTTACTAGAATTAGGTAACATTCTTAATCTTTCTGAGCCTGTTTCCTATCTGCAAATAGGGATAACACTATCTATTACAGAGGGATGTGGTTAAATTAAATGACACATGTCAGTGAAATATATCCTTCCAGACTGAGAACATACCTAGTAAATGTTAAGTGATCTGCAAATATTCTGCTTCCTTGAAATGGATGAAACCTGTTATCATGATTTTAACCAATGGTCTAAATATCAAGACAATATTTAGTTAAAAGTTATATTTGTTCTTTCACTGTCCATCTGCATTTTAACATATTCTAACATATTCTCCTCGATAAATTGTGTCCATATTAGTAACATTTGTCATTTCAGCTATTACTGTTCATATGTTTAAAATATTTCAATGTGATATAAGTCATTACGCAAAGGGATGCCTAGCTGGCTTTGTCAAAGATTTATTTTAAGTAAAAATGAAAGACTCATTTTCACCAAGTTTTATTGAACAGTGGATTCATTAACTGTATGAACTTTCTGGCCAACCCAATACAGGAGCCAAGACATGGAAACAACCTCAGTGTTTTTTTGTGGATGAATGGATGAAGAAAATGGGATGCATACAACCTACTATTATTCAGCCGTGATAAAGAAGGAAATCTGCCTATTTGTGACCACATGGGTGGATTTGGGGGGCATTATGCTAAATGAATTGTCAGACAGAGAAAGATAAATACTTTATGATCTCATATGTGAAATCTAAAATACTGAACTCATGATAGAAAGAATGGAATGACGGTTGCCAGAGCTGGGGGTTGGAGGTGAGGAAAATGAGGGAAGACGATCAAAAGGTAAAAACTTCTAGTTATAAGACAAGGGAGTAATGGTGATGTAATGTACAGCTCGGTCACTACAGTTAACAATACCGTATTTTATGTTTGAAAGTTGCTAAGAGAGTACATCTTGAAAGTTCTCATCACAAAGATAACATTTGTAATTATGTGAATTAAGGTTAACTAAACCTATTGTGGTAATCATTTCACACACACTATATATAAATATATATATATATGAATTATCACATTGTACACCTTGGACAGATACAATATTATATATCAATTAAGTTAAATTTCCATCTGGCCTGTCATTTTCCAAACGCCACTCAAGGTCAGGGGACAGAACGCCTCCTCTCCAAGTGTCCTGCCAGCCCACCCACTCAAGATCAGAGGGACAAAATGCCTAACTAAAACAAAACAAAACAGAAACACAAAAAAACTGGAGAGAGGGAGGAAAGGGTGCCCTGAAAAATAAAAAAACAAACAAACTAAGCACGTTGACAGCGCTAAGAATAAACTACCAGGAAAAAGAAACCCTACATGTCAGATCCTAAAGTACAGAAGGGCAAGCCCGCCGGCAGTCCAGGCCCGGGGGGACCGGGGTCCCCAGCCCTGCAGAGCCAACCGCAGACCGGCTCAGGCGCCCCTCGGAAGCGCGGGGTCCCCGCGGCCGAGTCGACGCCCGCGGCCGAGTCGACGCCCCCGGCCGGCGCCGGCTCCCCTCTGCCCACCCTGCGCGCGGGGGCTGGAAACTGCCGCGGAGAACCACGGCGGGGCGGGAAGGGGGGCTCCAAAGAGGGTCTGGCGACTCGAGTCGCTCCGTTTCTCGGTAGGCACAGCGCGCGCCGTGGGGGAGGAGGGGCGGGGGTCCGGGAGGATGGGACGGGCGGCACTTACGTAGACCGGCAGCGGCCACGGGTAGACGGCGGGCTCGGTCCCCAAGAGCTACTCCAGCCTCAGCTCCAGCTTCTCCCCCATGTCTTCGCGCGCAGTCCCCGCACCGCGCTAGTCTGGCGCTTCGGCGAGGGGCGCGGCGCCGCCGGCGGGGGCGGGGCAGACGGGCAGGCGGGAGGCTGAAGGGAGGGGGCCTGGCCTGGGCCTCAGCTGCCGCCGCCGCGCTCCCGTCCGGCCCCCGGCTCCCTCTTTGTGGTCACAGGCCCGGGGCCCCCAGCGCTGCTCCGAACTCGGGCCGGCGTGAGGCGAGCACAATGAACCGGGAGCCGGACTGAAACACTCCCGGCGCGCGCGGCCCGCCTCGTCGACTCGCAGGCTCTCACGCACGCACGCTGCCACGCACGCACGCACGCACGTCATCGGCTGCCCCTGGCCACACCCACCGGCCCGAAGTGGGGACCTGGCCAAACCTCTCAGGGCCAGTGGTGGCGGGTTCGACTCCTGACCTCGACATACCGTGACACACACACACACACACACACACACACACACACACACACACACACACACACACACACACACACACACACACACACACACACACACACACACACACACACACACACACACACACACACACACACACACACCCCCCCTATAATTCCTATTAAATATGACAGCTGGAATCCGGGCTTCTGTTCACAAAAATGCCGTGTATTTAGCCTATGCTAGGCACCAGACCGCGGACGCTCAGTACTGGCAAAAAAGGAAATGCCCTGCCCTCATAGCACTGCCATTTTAATTGGAATAGTAGTGACAATGGTCAAGGGAGAAAATAAAGTGTCATCATCGCCACGGGGATGGTTAATCTCATGTGCGCACTGCGTGGGGCCCCGGCAACCACAAACATTATTCCAGATGTGGCCAGGAAGGTATTCTTCAGAAGAGATTAACACTGAAATTGGTCCACTTTGCGTAAAGGAGATTGTCAATGCCGCGGCGTGGGTGGGCCTCGTCCATCAGTTGAAGGACTGGAGAGAAAAATGAGGTGCCCTAGAAAGAGGGAAGTGTTCCTCCAATGGACTTGGCACATCAGCTCTTCCCTGTGTCTCCAGCCCAGAGTCCTGCCCTGACTTGCCTGCCTCACGGTCACAAGAGTCAACTCCTTAAAACGAAACTATATATGTAAAAATATTGAATATATACAAGCCTATTAATTTGTATATGTGTGTATAGATATTATATATATATGTGTACACATGTTTATATGTGCATGCGTTTGTAGTATATATGTAAGTACTACATACAGTATACATACAAGCCTATATATTTGTGTATATATTGTATACATGTATGTGTATATATACAGTATACATATAATAAAGGTGAACATGCTGTATATATACACACACCCATATATTGATATATGGGTGTGTATATGTACAGTATATGTACACTGTATGTATGTATGTATACAGTGTATATTGATATATAGGTGTGTATATATTTTGTATACCTGTATGTGTATAGGTATTATATGTATATATGTATGTACTATATATATATACACACTTGCGTGTGTATTTATGTGTATGTAATGCACATATTTACATATAGGTGTGTGTGTATACATTGTATATATGTATGTGTATGTATCCTATATATGATATGTGTATGTATATATACGACGAATTTATAGATGCAGTACATATATTTTATTCTACATGCTTTTATATGTAGGTGTATATGTGTCTATATGTATGTACGTATTGCATATATTATATGTGTATGTATGTATACTGTATACACACCTAAATATCTTTGTATGTGTGTATATATGTATGATATAGACGTACCTAGGTGTGTATATTGCATATCTTATACGAATGTGTACATACTGTATATATATACAAACTATGCATTTCATATGTGTGTATGTATAGTGTATATGTATGTGTCTATTGTATATATTATGTGTATATGTGTGTAGACATACTGTATATATACAAACTGCATTTTATATATGTGTGTATATATGTATTTGCGTATTGCATATACGATATGTGTATATGTCTGTATGCATACTGCATATATACAGAGCTGTATATTTTTGTATGCGTGTACATATGTACGTGTGCGTGTATATACACACACCCCCTATGGATTCTGTTTGTCTGGAGAACCCTCACTGATACGGACACTTATGACAATTGAGCACCTGCTCTTTGCCAGCCAGGGAGCCAAACGCTTGTCCTTTCTGTGTCTCCCTTAAGTGTCACAAGTCCCGGGAGGGAAGGTGATGCCGCTCCTACCAGTTGAGGTGCCTCAGGGTCAGAGAGGTGCACAGGGCGGGGGGCTGGAGCCTGGTGGAGCCCAGGTGGAGTTCTAGCAGCAGTACAGCCTAGCAGTCCCACTTCCCCGGGTGCCTCTCACAAAGACGCCGAGGGAGAGACGGGGTCTGAAGGAAGGGATGAGGAAGCTTCCGTGGGTCTGCAAGCCCAGACCAAGGCTGACTCGTCAAGGGTGTTAGAGGTCAGGACTCTGGTTACCTTGGGGATGGGGTTACACAGAGCCATTCCCATTCTGAAAAAGTATCCATTCTGCTCTTGTTTGTATGTTTACCCCCCTCCCCCAAATCTTTTAAAAACACATTCTCTTGGTTGCTGGGAGCACACAAGGGGAAGTTGTGTGTGAGGGGGTGTGATCCAGGGGACAGGGAGGATAAGCCCCCCACTCGTAGGGCCTGGAGTGGCTCAGCTTTGTGAGCTAAGGATGGCCCGCGAGGTCCCAGAGAGAAGGGTCCCTGCTCCGTCCCTGCTCCGTGCACCCCCAGCCTGAGAAGTCCAGAGCCCCCCCCCCCCCCCCCCCACACACACACCAGGGAGGAGAGCCAGTCACCCTGGCTCCCAGGCTCTGGCTCCAAGGCTCCCGGCACTAGGAGCTATTTTCAGCTTTCATGCCCTAGGACACGGCCAGAGCTAGTGTCTCCGGAAACTCTCTGTCTCTCGCCCGCCCGCCATCCCTCCCTCCCTCCTCCGCCTCTTCCCCTCCCACTCCAGCTGTCCTGCCCTCCACCCTGCATTTCTACACAGGATGGCTCACAGACAGCTGCTCCCCGTGCCCACCCGCCACCATTCGATGGATGTCAAAGCAAGCCCTGGGGACTTCCCTGGAGGTCCAGCGATTAAGACTCTGAGCTTCCACTGCAAGGGGTGCGGGTTCGATCCCTGGTCAGGGAAATAAGATCCCACATGCCGCCCGGCACGGCCAAAGAAATAAATGAATAAAAAATAAAGTTATAGTGATGAAACAGCCCTAGTGGTGCAAGGATGGGACGTATAGCTCTATGGTAGAGAATAAAGGTCCAGAAACAGATAGATGAGAACTTGATAGGACAGAAAGTGGGGAAATTAAGGAGTTTTCAATAAATGGCATTAGGGCAATTGCATATCCATGTGGGAAAAAGTAAATTGTCTAAATAAAACAAAACTTGGTAGAACTGAATTGGCAGCTTTACAAGTTGGTCTTCCTCTCTAGCTACATTTTTTCCTTATTAATTCATATAAATTACTCATTTATACTTCAAAATTTAAAATATGTTTCCACACTCTATATAAGATATATCTGGTAACTAGTTTTCTATTTAGAGAACTGAAAATATTCCATAAAGTTTAAGAAAAAACTCAACCTAATGTTTTATTCTAATATTTACACATAGCCAGTAAATGTAACTTTTATAAAGGCATGCAATTATAATTCAATTATTATTCTCTTCAGTTCAGTAAGATTTTCCTGAGCAAAGTATTTAAAACATTTTATGAAAATACATTACAGTTTTAGTTACTTTCTTCACATGAACACTTTGAAAATATACTTAGTTCCAGGCTTCTTAAAGCATTTTGATACAATACCTCTCCTTTCTTCAGTACATTACATAGCATCAGATTCACAAAGTATACACAAACAGTACTTTTAGAAAATATAACCAGTAGTTATTATAGAATATGAAATCAAATATTTTAATTTGCAATATTTGCTTATAAGTTTGGTATTTTTTCCCAACATGGACTTAATGAGAAATCTAGAACTGTATTCTAATTCTACTCATTCAAAATATTTTAGCATTTTCATTTCATGTATTTCCTCCTCCAAAGCAGTGAGTCCAAGCTAAAATGAACTATAATAGATTTTATGTATTTGATTCTTGTACTAAATACTAATAAGTGGAATTCATTAGTTGCAATGCTTGTACAGTCTTCAGGAAATAGACAAAATATACATATGTATTAAGATTAGGTTTTTTAGAGAGAATGATGTTTGTGGATGACATCTGTATTCATCAGAGTTCTCCAGAGAAACAGGATATATTGATATATAAGAGGAGATTTATTATGGGAATTGGCTCATGTAATTTGGGAGGTTGAGATATCTGACTGACTACATGGGGTTTGCGAGTTGGAGATCTAGGAAAGTCGGTGGTATAATTCAGTCAAAGTCAAAAGGGATGAAAACCAGGAGTTCTGATGTCCAAGGGCAGAAAAATGGATGTTGCATCTTAAGAGAGTGAGAATTGCCCCTTCTCTGCCTTTTAGTTCTATTTGGGCCCTCAATGGATTGGATGATGTCCCCATCCATCACCACATTGGTAAGGCAGATTTTCCTTATTCAATCTACTGATTTAAATTTTTTCCTTCATGAGACTTCTTCATAGACACACCCAGAAATAATGTTTTACCAGCTATCTGGGCATCCCTTAGACCATTCAAGTTGATACATTAAATTAACCATCACAGTACCTCATAACATGTGTGTACCACAGTATATTACACAAAGTTGGTGTAACTGGCAATCACTGGAACAATAATTTGCTTCTTATATCCACTGTTTTTAAACTGATAATTGATCATTACTTATATGCAAGCATTATGATAAAGTCAAGAGACACAGGTACAGATATTTTGAAAGACATGGCTCCATAAAACAAAGGCACCACAGGGTAAAGATCTTGGCACAGAAAACAGACATTTGACATGTTTTGTTAAGAGGAAAATCATTCTTATGCGTGTGACATCAGTGTAGCATGAGGATTTTAAATTCTAACACATTTTAAAATTATTTTTGAGGAAAATATTTCTAAAATGAGTACATCTTTCCTTTTTTCTTTTTTCATTATTATCAGAGTCATACACATCCATGTAAAATATCCAGAAAATACAGATCAATGAATTTTATAAATTTTATTAAAATGTTATTATAATAATTTGATAAACACAAATAAATAATGTATAACATTATACTTCTGAACCTGTCATTTATGGTCTATGATGTGAATCCAATCTGGCTTTAACTTTAATCACACGTTGACCTCCAATTATGGATATTCTGTACTCAATATTGTTGATATATGTGATTTTTCATCCAACCTTGAGAGTGTCAGATAGGAAAATTCCAATGCAGCTATGTAAAGATGACAAATTGATATGTGTGCACAACTATTTCTCTCATGCTTCATTAGTCCTAGGATGAGGTGAGCACAGTAATTGTGTCCCATACTGCCCTTCTTGCACTACATCTATAGATTTACTTTGGAGATTCAAGAATCTCCACGTATGTGCTTATGTATTTAGGATTGTTTATTAAAGAAAAAGAAGAGACTTCTTCTCTACCAATGTATATTATTTTGTTTGGGATGATGAATTCCTGAAAGGGGTCCTTAACTTTTACTTAAAATAAATGTCTTCATAAGGCTTGTGATATAGCTCAGTATTTCACAAAGTGCATTCCTCAGACCACTAATTATCTTTGATATTAATAAATATTAAAGGGACTCCATATAGTCAGGATGTGCAAAACAGAGTATTGTCTGCAGAACTCTTCATGGTTTTGGATATGATTCATTAATTTTGTCTTGTGAATCCGAGGGAGAGCTACATTTAAGATTTAATTTATTAATTTATACAGGTAAATTATGCAAATTGCATGTGAGAGTTAAAATGTTGAAAAAAAAGCACAAAAACTCTTGTGAAATCCTGACACCAGTAGATTGTACAGAGGTTCTTCAATTTTCTCTCATAATAGTAACCTGTTTTGTCTGCATGATATCAGTTATATATTGTTTAATGTTGAATATAAAAACACATATGTGAGACAATGTATTCAAAGTAAATTTCCAAAAACAGAATTAATAGGGAAAGCGTATGTGTTCCAAAAGTACTGTACCGATTTAAATTCCCAACGCAAATATTTGGAAGAGCCTGAACCAAAACTAGGCTTTGTCTTGTTTTAAGTTTTGTTAATCTCATCAGAGAAAAATATATTTTCTTATTTTATGTCTTTAATAATATCTGAGAATTAAGTTCTTTGAATAGAATAGAATGTTTCTTTCAATTCAGGGTGTTTTTTTTTAATTCACTATTCTTGTCTCTGCCAGTGTTTCTTTGAATGTGTCCACAGTCAGATGCAAAGCAAACAGACTTCCCTATATTTTTGTACTTTTTTAGTTTTTTTCTTTTTTTTAATCCATTATCATTTCCATGCATTCCTTAAAGAATAAATATTGTTGACAGGAAGCCACTCTGGGCTTTAAGTTGCTTTTATTATAAATCTGTTACATTTATCTTTAGAGTTAGTAATCAGAATGATATCTCTTTAAACATATTCAAATGTTTTGTTCTATCTTTCTATTTAAAAAAATATTATTGACAGAGAATAATATTCTTAACACTGAAAGTTGTCAAAATGCTGTCACTGTTAATAATTTTTGTTTAGAGACTTATAAGTGCTCACATTGTGTATCATGCATTTTGTGTCTGCATTACGGACATGGACATTTTCCCTCTTTTATGTGAATCTACTTACTCCTAGATAATTAATTCTATATTTTTATTCTCATGGTAAACTGTAATCATGTTCTAAATTCATGTTAGATGTCTCCACTACAAAGGGCTTTCTGACTTTTATCCAATACCAATAATTAGCCTCTTTTTTCTTAATATTACTGTTGCACCTTCCATAATTATTCTGCATGGCAAATAACACACTGTTTGCTTATCCATTTATCTGTCTGACTCTCCAATTATATAGAGAGCTCCCAGAGGAGAGGAGCTATATTTTAATCATTATTGAATTGAAAATTGCATTTAAAATACAAAATACATTAAAAATGTTATAATAAAAATGTAAAACTAATAAAAATTAGAAAATTCTTCAGAATTTTAAAATGTGCTAAAATATAATTGGGTGAATTAATTCTATTTTGATAAAATTTGATACTTTTATGTTTTGATAATATATTATGTTTTACAAAGGTGAAATTTGTACAAAGAAAATTTGCAGATGTTAAAGTCAGTATAAGAATATTAAAGTTGGACTTCCGTCGTGGCACAGTGGTTAAGAATCTGCCTGCCAATGCAGGGGACATGGGTTCGATCCCTGGTCTGGGAAGATCTCATATACCTTGGAGCAACTAAACCCATGTGCCACAACTACTGAGCCTGTGCTCTACAGCCCATGAGCCACAACTACTGAGCCCATGTGCCACAACTACTGAAGCCCGTGCACCTAGAGCCTGTGCTCTGCAACAAGAGAAGCCACCACAGTGAGAAGCCCACACACTGCAATGAAGAGTAGCCCTGCTCACTGCAACTACAGAAAGCTGCATGCAGCAACGGAGACCCAATGCAGCCAAAAATAAATAAATAAATAAATAGTTAAAAATAAAAATTTTAAAAAAAGAAAATTAAAGTTGATCCATTGTCTTAAAAGCACAGGTAAATATGATATTTGATGAGTCTTGACTTCTTTCTAAATCATCATTTAAATGTTTAAAAAGTGACATTTCCAGGTAATGGAACTACCTAGAAAAAAATAATATTTTAGCTTTAAATATTATACTATATTCTATAAAATGA
Organism: Stenella coeruleoalba; assembly: GCF_951394435.1. NCBI lineage: Eukaryota > Metazoa > Chordata > Mammalia > Artiodactyla > Delphinidae > Stenella > Stenella coeruleoalba. Next base: position 32,255,444 of record NC_137153.1, on the reverse strand, counting down.
AACATTTTAATGAAAAATAAAGAATTCTATTTTAGGTTTTTCAAGTGTCACATGATTTTTGATAGTTACTGATAGATTCCAATCCAAATTCCTACTGATTTTAGAAATAGAAGATTTTTTAAATGGGGCAAATTTCTATTGATACTGGAAAGTAGTAGATAAAGCATGTTAACCATGAATTCAGAGAGCCTAGATTCAATTTTCAGATTAAACAAGTATGAGAATGGAAATTTAGAAATGTACATGATACACTAGTTGTTTAATCTCTTCTTCCATAAATGGAAATAAATGAAAGTACTCAACACAAATTAGTTATTTGATTATTAAATGTCTGAATCTCTTAAGTGATCATACAAATAAAGATACCAAAACAATGGTTAATTTTGATAATGATAGAGATATTAGTGTTGCCTAGTGAAAAGTAATTAGAATTATTCAGATGACAGCAATATTAATACATGAATATTTGAAGTAGGAAATTTTGGAGATAATCAGTCCATGGAGTAGACTCATCAGAATTTTACTAGCACCCCTGTGAGGACTGATGATGGATGTAATATCATATTTCCTTCTTCTCAGCACTTACACTTGGTTGGACTGCTAAAATAGGAAAACAGAAGAAGATCTGTCCATCCCCTAGTGACTCTTATTAATACCAAAAAAAAAAAGCAGGTCATGATGGCAGAGTAGAAGGATGTAGAGCTCACCTCCCCCTATTAACACGTCAAAAATACAATACATGTAGGGCAACTCTCACTGAAAATAAACTGGAGAATGGCAGAAAGAATCTCTACAACCAAGGCTGTAGAGAAAGATCTACATGGAGTCAGGTAGGAAAAGAGAAGCAATCACGTCAGGACTTGTGCCCCTAGGATAGGACACAGAAGGGGTGCAGTGTATCACAAGCTTGGAGAACTTTTCTGAGGAGTGAGGGATTCCAACCACATGTGTACCCCAGCCCTAGGGTCTGACTCCAGAAAGATGAGTCCCCTTAGCTGGTTTAAAGCCAGTGGGACTTATAGGAAGGCTGTAAGAAACCAAGACTTCATTTGTGAAGAACATGCAAATGCTTACTTACTGCTTATTCCCAGCAACAAGGTAGATGAAACAGACTGAAACTGTCTGGAGGTCTCACTGATGTGCCAGGATCATCCCAGCATGTGCTCTACCCATGCTGAGTGCCAGCTCTGCCTCCTTTAGCTCCAGCACTAGGGCAAATGCTGCCATTATGGAGGAGTGCCCACTTGGGGGCACAGAGCCTCCTTGGACATGGCACTGCATCTGAAAGGGCAAGGGCAGCCATTGGTGACACTCGCAGAGATGGTGGATTGGGAGCTATCTGGAGCTCTGAATGGTGAGCTGGAACTAGCCCAGTATGTGCCTGGGCTTGCACCAGGCACCCACTCCAGCCCCTCTTGCTTCAGTGCTGCTTCTGGGGCAAAGGTGCTGTTGCCAGGGAGAGCACACACTTTGAGGGAATGGAGCCAGCTTGGACCTGACCCTCAGGGCTTCTGCTCCAGCAACTTGGGACCTGCACCCATCCCTGAAAGGTGGCTGATGGCCACTAAGTATAGAAGAAACCCAGGCTCACATCTGGCTCTGGGTCTAGCCCATTCATCTCCAGCTCTACCTCCCACCCACCCATGATAAAAACTCTCATCAAAGTTGCTATAGAGGAAACATATCTCAACAGAATAAAGGCCATTTATGACAAACCCACAGCTAATATCATACTCAATGGGGAAAAGCTGAAAGTGTTTTTCTAAAATCAAGTGTAAGACAAGGATGCCCACTCTTGGCACTTCTACTTAATATAGTATTGGAAGTCCTATCCACAGCAATCAAAAAAGAAAAAGAAATAAAAAGCATCCATATTAGAAGGAAAGAAGTAAAACTCACTAATTGCAGATGACATGATACTGTATATAGAAAACCATAAAGTCTCTACTCAAAAACTATTAGAAGTAATAAATGAATTCAGTAAAGTTACAGAATACAAGATTAATACATAAGAATCTTTTGCTTTTCCATACATTAATAATGAACAATCAGGAGGATACAGAAAGAAAACAATCTCATTTAAAGTCACATCAAAAAAATAAAATACATGGGAATAAACTTAACCAGGAGAGAAAAGACCTATACTCTGTAAACTAATAAACACTGATAAAGGAAATGACAGATGATGTAAAGAAATGGAAAGAGATGCCTTGTTCATGGACTGCATGAATTAATATTGTTAAAATGTCCATATTACCCAACACAATATACAGATTTAACGCTATCCCTATCAAAATACCCATGACATTTTTCACCAAACTAGACCAAATAATCCTAAAACTTATATGGAACCACAAAAGACCCCAAATCACCAAACGAATTTTGAGAAAAATGTACAAAGCTCAAGTGGCCATGCTCCCTGACTTCAGACTATATTACAAAGCTACAGTAATCAAAACAGCATGGTACTAGCACAAAAATAGGCAAGTAAATCAATGGAACAGAATAGAGAGCCAAGAAATAAACCCACGCACTTCTGGTCAGTTAATTTATGACAAAGGAGGCAAAAATATACAATGGGGAAAGACAGTCTCTTCAATACGTGGTGCTGGGAAAACCAGACAACTACATAGAAAAGAAAGAAATTAGAATATTGTTTCACACCATGTACAAAAATAAACTCAAAATGGATTAAAATCGTAAATCTAAGACCAGACACCATAAAACTCCTAGAAGAAAACATAGGCAGAACACTTTTGACATAAATTGTAGCAATATGTTTCTGAATCTGTCTTCCGGAACAAAGGAAACTAAAGTAAAAATAATCAATTGGGAACTAATTAAACTTAAAAGCATAGGAAAACATCAACAAAACAAAAAGACAAACTACTGAATAGGAGAAAGTATTTGCAAATAATATGACTGATAACGAGTTAATATCAAAAATATATAAATACTACACACAAGTCAATAACAACAACAACAAAAAAGCCAACTAAGAAATGGGTCGAATAGATATTTTTCCAAAGACTACATACAGATGGCAGCAGGTACATGAAAAGATGCTCAACATTGCTAATCAGCAGAGAAATGCAATTGTAAACCACAAAATATGACCTCACACCTGTCAGAATGGCTATCATCAAAAAGTCTAGAAATAGCATATATTGGTGAGGATGTGGAGAAAAGGGTACCCTTGTACCCTTTTGGTGGGCATGTAAATTGGAACAGTCACTATGAAAACAGTTTGGAGTTTCCTCGAAACAATAACAATAGAACTACCATGTGACCCAGCAATTCCACTCCTAGGCATATATCCAAAGATAACAAAAACACTAATTTGAAAAGTTACATTCACCCTAATGTTCACAGCAGCATTATTTACAATAGCCAAGATATGGAAGCAACTTAAGTGTCCATTAACAGATGACTGGATAAATAAGAAGTGATAGACACACACACACACACACACACACACACACACACACACACACACACAAAATGGAATAATAGCCATAAACAAATTTCGCTGTTTGCAACAACATGGATGGACTTGGAGGGTATTATGCTTAGTGAATTAAGACAGCAGAGAAAGACAAATGCTGTTATCACTTGTATGTAGAATCTACAAAATGAAACCAATGAATGAGTATAAACAAACAAATAAATTTACAGGTATAGAGAATAAATTAGTGGTTACCAGTGGGCAGAGGAAAGGTTGGAGGGGACAAGATAGGGTAGGAGATTAAGAAGTACAAACTATTAAGTATAAAATAAATAAGATACAAGAATATATACATATATATATTTTTTTTTTTTTTGCGGTACGCAGGCCTCTCATTGTTGTGGCCTCTCCCGTTGCGGAGCACAGGCTCCGGACGCGCAGGCTCAGCGGCCGTGGCTCACGGGCCCAGCTGCTCTGCGGCATGTGGGATCTTCCCGGACCGGAGCACGAACCCGTGTCCCCTGCATCGGCAGGCGGACTCTCAACCACTGTGCCACCAGGGAAGCCCCACGAGAATATATTTTATAGCACAGGGAAAATAGCCAATATTTTATGATAACATTAAAAGGAGTATAATCTATAAAAATATTGGATCATTGCGCTGTACATCTAAAGCTAATATAATAAAGTATATCAACTATATTTCAATAAAAAAGGTGTGTTTATGTTATATAGTAGTTAGATTTTTTAGCAGTTAGTTGAAATACATCAGAAATACATCTACATGTGGAACAACTCCTACAGAACACCTACTGAATGCTGGCAGAAGACCTCAGACCTCCCAAAAGGCAAGAAACTCCCCACGTACCTGAGTAGGGCAAAAGAAAAAAAAAAGAGAGAGAGAGACAAAAGAATAGGGATGGGACCTGCACCAGTGGGAGGGAGCTGTGAAGGAGAAAACGTTTCCACACACTAGGAAGCCCCTTCACTGGTGGAGACGGGGGGGTCGTGGGGGGGGAACTTTGGAGCCATGGAGGAGAGCAGAGCAACAGGGGTGAGGAGGGCAAAGCAGAGAGATTCCCACACAGAGGATCGGTGCCAACTAGCACTCACCAGCCCGAGTAGCTTGTCTGCTCACCCGCCGGGACAGGCGAGGGCTGGGAGCTGAGGCTTGGGCTTCAGAGGTCAGATCCCAAGGAAAGGACTGGGGTTGGCTGCGTGAACACAGCCTGAAGGGGGCTAGTGCCACACAGCTAGCTGGGACGGAGTCCGGGAAAAAGTCTGGACCTGCCAAAGAGGCAAGAGACCACTGTTTCAGGATGCATAAGGAGACGGGATTCAGAGCACCGCCTAAACGAGCTCCAGAGACAGGCATGAGATGCGCTTATCAGCGCAGACACTAGAGAGGTGCATGAAATGCTAAGGCTGCTGCTGCAGCCACTAAGAAGTCTGTCTGCAAGTACAGGTCACTATCCACACCTTCCCTCCCGGGAGACTGTGCAGCCCGCCACTGCCAGGGGCCCATGATCTAGGGACAACTACCCTGGGAGAACAAACGGTGCACCTCAGGCTGTTGCAACATTATGCCGGCCTCTGCCGCTGCAGGCTCACCCTGCATTCCGTACCCCTGCCTCCCCCTGGCCTGAGTGAGCCAGAGCCCCTAATCAGCTGCTGCTTTAACCCCATCCCGTCTAAGTGAAGAACAGACGCCCTCAGGCAACCTAAACGCAGAGGCAGGGCCAAATGCAAAGCTGAACCCCAGGAGCTGTGAGAACAAAGAAGAGAAAGGGAAATCTCTCCCAGCAACCTCAGGAGCAGTAGATTAAATCTCCAGTGTCAACTTGATGTACCCAGCATCTCTGGAATACCTGAATAGACAAGGAATCATCCCAAGATAGGATGTGGACTTTGGAAGAACTGTAGACCTGGGGTTTGCTTTCTGCATCTAATATGTTTCTAGTTTTATGTTTATCTCAGTTTAGTATTTAGAGTTTATTATCATTGGGATATTTGTTTATTGATTCGGTTGCTCTCTTCTTTCTATATAGATATATATTTTTTATCTTTTTCTCTTTTTGTGATGGTGCATGTGTATGCTTCTTTCTGTGATTTTGTCTGTACAGCTTTGCTTTTACCATTTATCCTGGAGTTCTGCCTGTCTGTTTTTTTCCTTTTCCTTTTTCTTTTTTTTATAGTATAGTTTTTAGCGATTATTATCATTGGTGATAATGTGTTTTCATTGGTGATAATGTGTTTTCATTTGGTTGTTCTCTGCTTTCTTCTTTTTCTTAATTTTCCTTTTTTAATTACTTTTTAATTATTTTAATTTTTATTTTAATAACTTTATTTCCTTCTTTCCTTCCTTCCTTCCATCATTCCATCCTTCCTTTTCTCTCTTTCTTTCTTTCCTTCTTTCCTTCTTTCCTCCTTTCCTCCTTTCTTTCTTTCTTTCTTTCCTTTTTTCTTTCCTTCTTTCTTTCCTTCTTTCCTTCTCTCTTTCTCTCTCTTTCTCCCTTATTTTCTGAGCTGTGTGGCTTACAGGGTCTTTGCGCTATGGCCAGGTATCAGGCCTGTGCCTCTGAGTTGAGACAGCCAAGTTCAGGACACTGGTCCACCAGAGACCTCCCGGCTCCACGTAATATCAAAGAGTGAAAGCTCTCCCAGAGATCACCATCTCAATGCTAAGACCCAGCTCCACTCAACGATCAGCAAGCTACAGTGCTGGACACCCTATGACAAACAACCAGCAAGACAGGAACACAACCCCACCCATTAGCAGAGAGGCTGCCTAAAGTCATAATAAGGTCACAGACACACCAAAACACACCACTGGACGCAGTCCCACCCACCAGAAACACAAGATCTAGCCTCATCCACCAGAATACAGACACCAGTCCCTTCTACCAGGAAGCCTACACAACCCACTGAACCATCCTTAGGTACTGAGAGCAGACACCAAAAACAATGGGAACTAGAAACCTGCAGCCTGTGAAAAGGAGACCCCAACCACAGTAAGTTAAGCAAAATAAGAAGACAGAGAAACACAAAGCAAATGAAGGAGCAAGGTAAAAACCCACGAGACCAAACAAATGAAGAGGAAATAGACAGTCTACCTGTAAAAGAATTCAGAGTAATGATAGTAAAGATGATCCAAAATCTTGGAAATAGAATGGAGAAAATACAAGAAATGTTTAACAAGGACCTAGAAGAACTAAAGAGCAAACAAACAATGATGAACAACACAAAAAATGAAATTAAAAATACTCTAGAAGGAAGCAACAGTAGAATAACTGAGGCAGAAGAACGGATAAGTGACCTGGAAGATAAAATAATGGAAATAACTACTGCAGAGCAGAATAAAGAAAAAAGAATGAAAAGAACTGAGGACAGTCTCAGAGACCTCTGGGACAACATTAAACACACCAACATTTGAATTGTAGGGGTCCCATAAGAGGAAGAGAAAAAGAAAGGGACTGAGAAAATAGTTGAAGAGATTATAGTTGAAACTTTCCCTAATATGGGAAAGGAATTAGTCAATCAAGTCCAGGAAGCACAGAGAGTCCCATACAGGATAAATCCAAGGAGAAACATGCCAAGACACATATTAATCAAACTATCAAAAAGTAAATACAAAGAAAAAATATTAAAAGCAGCATGGGAAAAATAACAAATGACATACAAGGGAATACCCATAAGGTTAACATCTGATCCTTCAGCAGAAACTCTGAAAGCCAGAAGGGAATGGCAGGACATATTTTAAGTGATGAAAGGGAAAAACTTACAACCAAGATTACTCTACCCAGCAAAGATCTCATTCAGATTCAACAGAGAAATTAAAACCTTTACAGACAAGCAAAACTAAGAGAATTCAGTACCACCAAACCAGCTTTACAACAAATGCTAAAGGAACTTCTCTAGGCAGGAAACACAAGAGAAGGAAAAGACTTACAATAACAAACCCAAAACAAGTAAGAAACTGGTAATAGGAACATACATATCAATAACTACCTTAAATGTAAATGGATTAAATGCTTCAACCAAAAGACAAAGACTGGCTGAATGGATTCAAAAACAAGACCCATATATATGCTGTCTACAAGAGACCCACTTCAGACCTAGGGACACATACAGACTGAAAGTGAGGGGATGGAAAAAGATATTCCATGCAAATGGAAATCAAAAGAAAGCTGGAGTAGCAATTCTCATATCAGACAAAATAGACTTTAAAATAAAACTATCAAGGGATCAATCCAAGAAGATGATATAACAATTGTAAATATTTATGCACCCAACATAGAAGCACCTCAATACATAAGGCAAATGTTAACAGCCATAAAGGGGAAATGGACAGTAACACAATAATAGTAGGGGGCATTAACACCCCACTTTCACCAATGGACAGATCATCCAAAATGAAAGTATATAAGGAAACACATGCTTTAAATGATATATTAAACAAGATGGACTTAATTAATATTTAAATACATTAAACAAAATGGACTTAGTTGATATTTATAGGACATTCCATCCAAAAACAACAGAATACACTTTCTTCTCAAGTGCTCATGGAACATGCTCCAGGATAGATCATATCTTGGGTTACAAATCAAGCCTTGGTATATTTTAAGAAAACTGAAATTGTATCAAGTATTGTTTCCAACTACAATGCTATGAGACTACATAAGAATTACAGGGAAAACAACTGTAAAATATACAAACACAGGGAGGCTAAACGATACACTACTAAATAACCAAGAGATCACTGAAGAAATCAAAGAGGAAATCAAAAAATACCTAGAAACAAATGACAATGAAAACACCATGACCCAAAACTTATGGGAGGCAGCAGAAGCAGTTCTAAGAGGGAAGTTTATAGCAATACAATCCTACCTCAAGAAACAAGAAACAACTCAAATAAACAACCTAACCTTACACATAAAGCAATTAGAGAAAGAAGAACAAAAATCCCAAAGTTAGCAGAAGGAAAGAAATCATAAAGATCAGTTCAGAAATAAATGAAAAAGAAATGAAGGAAATGATAGCCAAGATCAATAAAACTAAAAGCTGGTTTTTTGAGAAGATAAACAAAATTGATAAACCATTAGCCAGAGTCATCAAGGAAAAAAGGGAGAATACTCAAATCAAAAGAATTAGAAGTGAAAAAGGTAAAGTAACAACTGACACTGCAGAAATACAAAGGATCATGAGAGATTACTATAAGCAACTATATGCCAGTAAAATGGAAAACCTGGAAGAAATGGACAAATTCTTAGAAAAGCACAACCTCCCAAAACTGCACCAGGAAGATATAGAAAATATAAACAGACCAATCTCAAGCAGTGAAATTGAAACTGTGATTAAAAATCTTCCAACAAACAACAGCCCAGTACCAGATGGCTTCACAGGTGAATTCTATCAAACATTTAGAGAAAACCTAACACCTATTCTTCTCAAACTGCTCCAAAATATAGCAAAGGGAGCAACACTCCCAAACTCATTCTACAAGGCCACTGTCACCCTAATACAAAAACCAGACAAAGATTTCACAAAAAAAGAAAACTACAGGCCAATAACACTGATGAACATAGATGCAAAAATCCTCAACAAAATACTAGCAACCAGAATCCAACAGCATATTAAAAGGATCATACACCATAAGCAAGTGGGGTTTAGCCCAGGAACGCAAGGATTCTTCAATATACTCAAATCAGTGTGATAAACCATATTAACAAATTGAAGAATAAAAACCATATGATCATCTCAATAGATGCAGAAAAAGCTTTCGACAAAATTCAACATCCATTTATGATAAAAACCCTCCAGAAAGTAGGCATAGAGGGAACTTACCTCAACATAATAATAAAGGCCATATATGACAAACCCACAGCCAACATCATGCTCAAAGGTGAAAAACAAACTATTTCCATGAAGATCAGGAACAAGAGAAGTTTGCCCATTCTCACCACTATTATTCAACATAGTTTTGGAAGTTTTAGCTAGAGCAATCAGAGAAGAAAAAGAAATAAAACAATCCAAATCAGAAAAGAAGCAGTAAAACTATCACTGTTTGCAGATGACATGATACTATACATAGAGAATCCTAAAGATGCTACCAGAAAACTACTAGAGTTAATCAATGAATTTGGTAAAGTAGCAGCATACAAAATTAATGCACAGAAATCCCTTGCGTTCCTATACACTAATGATGAAATATCTGAAAGAGAAATTAAGGAAACACTCCCATTTACCACTGCAACAAAAAGAATAAAATACCTAGGAATAACCCTATGTAAGGAGACAAAAGACCTGTACACAAAAAACTATAAGAGGGCTGCCCTGGTGGCACAGTGGTTGAGAGTCCGCCTGCCGATGCAGGGGACACAGGTTCGTGCCCTAGTCCGGAAAGATCCCACGTGCCGTGGAGTGGCTAGGCCCATGAGCCATGGCCACTGAGTCTGCGCATCCGGAGCCTGTGCTCTGCAACGGGACAGGCCACAACAGAGAGGCCCGCATACCGCAAAAATAAAAAAAGTATGAGGCACTGATGAAAGAAATTAAAGATGATACAAACAGATGGAGAGATATACCATGTTATTGGATTGGAAGAATCAACATTGTGAAAATAACTATACTACCCACAGTACTCTACAAATTCAATGCAATCCCTATCAAACGACCAATGTCATTTTTCACAGAAGTAGAACAAAAAATTTCACAATTTGTATGGAAACACAAAAGATCCCAAATAGCCAAAGCAATCTTGAGAAAGAAAAAGGGAGCTGCAGGAATCAGGCTCCCTGTCTTCAGACTATAGTACAAAGCTACAGTAATCAAGACAGTATGGTACTGGCACAAAAACAGAAATCAAGATCAATGGAACAGGATAGAAAGCCCAGAGATAAACCCACGCACATATGGTCACCTTATTTTTTATAAAGGAGGCAAGAATATACAATGGAGAAAAGACAGCCTCTTTGATAAATGGTGCTGGGAACACTGGACAGGTACATGTAAAAGAATGAAATTAGAACACTCCCTAACATCATACACAAAAATAAACTCAAAATGGGTTAAAGACCTAAATGCAAGGCCAGACACTGTAAAACTCTTAGAGGAAAACATAGAACACTCTATGATATAAATCACAGCAAAATCCTTTTTGACCCACCTCGTAGAGAAATGGAAATAAAAACAAAAATAAACAAATGGGACCTAATGAAACTTAAAAGGCTTTGTACAGCAAAGGAAATCATAAACAAGATGAAAAGACAACCCTCAGAATATGAGAAAATATTTGCAAATGAAGCAACTGACAAAGGAGTAACCTCCAAAATGTACAAGTAGCTCATGGAGCTCAATATCAAGAAATCAAACAACCCAGTCCAAATTGGGTAGAAGACCTAGATAGACATTTCTCCAAAGAAGATATACAGATTGCCAACAAACACATGAAAGGATGCTCAACATCACTAATCATTAGAGAAATGCTACAATGAAGTATGAAAACTACAATGAAGTATCACCTCACACCAGTCAGAATGGCCATCATCAAAAAATCTACAAACAATAAATGCTGGAGCGGGTGTGGAAAAAAGGGAACCCTCTTGCACTGTTGGTGGGAATGTAAATTGATACAGCCACTATGGAGAACAGTATGGAGGTTCCTTAAAAAAGTAAAAATAGAACTACCATACGACCCAGCAATCCCACTGCTGGGTATATACCCTGAGAAAACCATAATTCAAAAAGATTCATGTACCGCAATATTCATTGCAGCTCTATTTACAATAGCCATGACATGGAAGCAACCTAAGTGTCCATCAACAGATGAATGGATAAAGAAGATGTGGCACATACATACAATGGAATATTATTCAGCCATAAAAAGAAATGAAATTGAGTTATTTGTAGTGAGGTAGATGGACTTAGAGACTGTCATACAGAATGAAGTAAGTCAGACAGAGAAAAACAAATACCATATGCTAAAACGTATATATGGAATCTAAAAAAAAATTGTTTCTGAAGAACCTAAGGGCAGGACAGAAATAAAGATGCAGACGTAGAGAATGGACTTGAGGACACGGGGAGGGGGAAGTGGTAAGCTGGGATGAAGTGAGAGAGTGTCATGGACATATATACACTACCAAATGCAAAACAGATAGCTAGTGGGAAGCAGCCGCATAGCACAGGGACATCAGCTCTGTGCTTTGTGTCTACCCAGAGGGGTGGGATAGGCAGTGTGGGAGCGAAACTGAAGAGGGAGGAGATATGTGGATATATATGTATGTAGAGCTGATTCACTTTTTTAAAAAGCAGAAACACACATACAATTGTAAAGCAGTTATACTCCAATAAAAATGTTAAAAAAAAAAGGAGAAATGAGGCTTTGGAATGAAGGCCTGGAAGGATTAAAAAACTTAGATCCTCCCCCAGTGATTGTGCGGTTGACTGAGCAGAAGGAGACTGTGGTTTTGCCAAACAATTGGAGGCAGACAGTTCACAAGTGTAGCCACACACTTGGATGTTTGATTTTCTCCCTAAAATCTTACAGCTGGCCTAGGCCTGGAGAAGTCAGTTTAAAGAATATGTCCAGAAGTAAGTGTAACTGGGCTGAGACTGTGAAAGAAAAACAGGCAAAACACTTTCTCAAGCACTAGGAAAAGAGAGGTTGGAATCAGAAGCCAAGGGATTTAAAATATAGAAACAGAAATGAGAAGATGATGGAAGGAGGTCGAAATGTGAATGGACTGGAAATCCCAGTAAAGAAGAGCAGGCATTGTGGGGACTTGGACCACAAAAGGGGGAAGTATGGTAAATGATCCTAAACTTCCTCTCCAGACTAATTTTATATTATTTAATTAAGTTTCATAATACCCATTGAGATTTTTCATTAAATTTTATTATACGTATACATCCACAAGGAAAAAGTAATATATTTACATTGTTAGACATTCTCAGTCAAAAGCATGTTAAATATCTCAGTCCATGCAAACCTTATTTTCTGTCACTTTGCCATGTTTGGTTGTTGTCTACAATACAAATTGTAATTGCGTGCACAATTCTCATTCCACTGGGTGTTCACTCTTGTGTCTTTAGAAAATTAAACGTTTAAGTCACCAAATTGATGACTGTTTCTTTAGTATTGAGCAGAATTCAATAACAGGGACTCCATGGTCTGTCAGTGAAAATCCTTTACCCTGCTTGTAGGGATGGATCTATTTGAGCCTATAATTAAATCTTACACGGGCTTATTCTGACATATTTACTTTTGACAATTTAAGAAGCCAATATTACCCATTATTATGTATACATTATTGATCTTTGAATTTTAGTTTTCAACTCCATATCATGGATTAAAAATATAGAATTTTATTCTAATAGAAAAGTTATCTTCTTTATTTCCTTTCAGCCAGCCTATTGTGAGGCTAAAAAATGGTCAAAATCAAACAAATATTATACAACATAAATTATCATGAAATGTAATAGATTACCACCAATATTTATCAATATTTACAATATCTATCAATATTTAATATATACACCAAATTTGGATTTAAATATGTGTGGGTTTAAATATTTATATGTTTAAATTTCAGCACCATTTCTTATTTATGAACTGTGTCATCTAGAGCAACTACTCATATCTCTAAACTCTCTATTTCCTCATATGTAAATTGCATGTAATAATATAGGCCTCAGGGACTTCTCTGGTGGTGCAGTGGATAAGACTCTATGCTCCCAATGCAGGGGGTCCGGGTTCAATCCCTGGTCAGGGAACTAGATCCCATGTGCATGCCGCAACTAAGAGTTCACGTGCCACAACTAAGGAGCCCTCCTGCTGCAACGAAGGAGCCCACATGCTGCAACAAAGGAGCCAGCCTGCCACAACTAAGGAGGCCATCTGCTGCAACTAAGAACTGGTGCAGCCAAATAAATAAATAAATATTAAAAAAAATAATATAGGCCTCAAAGAATAGTTGTATTTATTTGTCAGTTATTAGTAATAAATTGATTATTATTGATGTGGAACTTCTTAGACAATATATTTTATAAGAAAGATTGATATATAATATCTTTATAAACATTACATGATTGAGCTGAGAATTCTGAAGATAGAATATACTATATTCATCTTTAGTTTGCATTTTTATGTAACAATGTGCATAACTTATATGAATCATTTTTTTTTCATGTTAAACTGAGAACTTCAAACAATGCCTAAGGAAAACCACTCTAAGAGCACAGTGATGGATTTCTTGAAGTGTTTTGTTCCCCATCAGAGGAAGAAACAAAGTGAGGCCCAAGAAGATATAAGAAATAAGTAATCTGTTTAAGAACAAAAAAATGGCACCATGTTGGAACACAATGTGCCAGAAAAAATGGATTTGAAATGATACAGAATCTAGGCATACACAGTAAAGAGGAAAAAAAATAGATGTGCCATAATGGAAGAGAAAGATTACAGAAAAGGCAGTTCAGGAAGCACATTTCTATGTTGTTATCCTATTTTCCTTTCCCTCTTTTAGAAGTAATAACTCTCCCAATTAATTTCCATCTACGCACATATTCACTGTGTATTATTTAGAAGAGAATCAGTTCCATATTTTAAAAAGGGATGAGATTATAAAAGGAGGAAAGTGTAATGAGGTAGAAAACTGAAGGGAAAAAAACACGAAATAAGATTAGATAAAGAGAATGAAAAAGAAACCATATAGTTGTATTTTAATACGTTAACCAAATAATTTTGCTGCAAAAACCAAAAACTGGCTAGGCCAAAATTTAACAAAGGGCCGTTTTATGTAAAATGTTTCTTCACAAGTAAAAGTTTATGAAATTCTGATATCGTTCAGTAGATTAGATATATCTGCAAATCACTATCAATCAAGGTGAAACCTCTGCAGTATGTACTTTTATGAATATTATTTTTTAAAAAACAAATTCACCCCTATGAAACAAGAATAGCTCTTTTCTTCTCTTTGCTTAATAAAATTAACAAACAAATACACATATATAGGAAAAAAAACATGTAAAGTGTGTTCACTGCATGACCCAGTTGTGCACACAGTTGAATGTCTTTCCTGTGTCTTTCTTGTGTTTTCCTGGAGAAAATACTTCAGTGCTTCCTTTGTCTTGTTTTCTGTAACTATTTTTAAATTTTCCCCAAATGATCCAGAGATCTATTCTCCTTCTAGAATTAGACTTTTTCCCAACCATAATATTTTCTTGCAGATGGTTCTTCTGTTACACTTTGAACTGGTTGTTCTCCACTCATGCAGCAGTCTTCTTCCTTGAACTTCCATTCATCTTCAACTTAGGACTTCCTCCACTACGTCCCATCCCTTGTTTCCTGATCTTCATGCTTTCCTGTTTTTAACTCAGTAATATTGTTGGAGTCCATCCCTCAGTAATTATCTTGGGTCTTGGTGTTGAATCTTTCTTGGATTCTTTATCAAATTGACTGGGTAATGGCCAGGATGCCTTAAGCAGTCACTCTGGGTGGTAACTTCTCTGACCAGCTGTAACAGTTATTACTCTTTCATTGTATTTCTGCTTCCTGAACATGTACTCAAACATATCATCTAGGATTTTCTTCTCTTTCAAAGAGCTGGAGGGCTGGAGTTGGGTATTTCTCTTCTGCCAGTGAGGTTAGGCTTAGATAAATTCCAAACCGTTTGGCTCTGGTAAAAGTTTCCCTTGAGGGTGCATTTTGTTAAGAACAGGGACATGTGGGCATATTTCAGAATAGTGGCTTTTCCCCTCCCCCTGCCAGAAGTATGAGAGAATTTTTCCTCTATTCTTCACAGTAAGAATCTAATGGGACTCCTAGAGGTAAAACGTATAAAAGATTGGGGCCACATGGAGATTTTAACTCTCAAGCTAGTGCACACTGAGCCTCTAGCACTCTGTCAATACAGTTTGTGTTCCTACTGGGATTGGCACCAGTGATGGGATTCTGTTCCACTTCTGGGTTTATACTCCCAATAAGCTGTGATTCTCTGTATTCTCCTATTTCTCCAGGTTTAAGGGCAGCAGTTTGCCTTGTGGCTTTAGCTCCCTGATGACTCTAAAAAGAGTTGCTGCTTTTCAGTTTATTCATCACTTTTCCTGTTGTGAGGAAGCAAGTAACAACTTTCAGGCTCCTTACAATTTGGACTAAAACCCAAAAGTACAATCAACACAATATACAAAAATGCTTTTACGAATTTTTCTCTTAGATCGTCAGTTCATCTCTTAGATAGGTCAATAACAGTTATTTCCTATGTGACTTTTAAATCTTTTCAGTGTTAAAATGCATGTTTCATTTTATCCTTTCCCCAAAAGGTACATCTAGATAATTGTTCAATTTTGCTGACTTTTCACCAAATCAGTATTCTTAATCATTGTATTTAGGAACTGGGTCCAGAATAATTCTCTCACTGATGATGGCATTTATTAATCCATTTGGGAATTTTGTTCTAGACCTTGCTAAATGTAAAGACTTGGGCGAGGTACTGAATTCTACACAAAGAGGAGTAAGATGTGATTTCCACTTTCAAGGTCGTAACAGTCTATCGATAAGTTGCCAAGATACACTTGGAATGCACAAAGTGATAAAATGGCAATGCATTAGTTACCTGTGGTTCCTATAGAAACATCAGAAACAGGTGCCTTAAATCTATAGAAATTTATTGTCTCACAGTTTTAGAGGCCAAAAGTCCTAAATCAACGTGTTGGCAGGGCTACATTCCCTCCCAAAGCTAGAGCAGAGCATCTATTTTTGCCACTTCCAACTTCTGGTGACTCCACGTGTTCCTTGGCTTGTGGCTATACTGCTCCAGTCTCTCTGGGTCACACCGCTTCTGCCTCCTGTGTTTGTGTTTCTCCTTTTCTGTCTGTCTCAAAACTGTTTCTCTCTCATAAAGATAAATGTGATTGCATTTAGGGCCCTCCTGGTTAATCCAAGATAAGTTTTTCCTCTCAAGATTCTTAACTTAATCACATCTTTTACCATACTAGGAATAATTCAGACATTCTGAATATAAGGGCATGGACCTATATTTTGGGGGCCATGATTCAATTCATTATGGCCAATAAAACACCAAAATCTATAGAAATAGAGAAAGAAGTCAGGGAACCCCTGCTTTTAAGGTAGGTATATTTAACCTGGCAGAGAGAAAGAGTTTTAATGTTTTTTTGTTTTTAAAGACAAAAAAAATCCATGCTGAGTGATTACTTCTGTGTCTCTCATAATCCTAATCATGAATACATGTTATTTAAACATCACAAAATCTTAATCAGCATATGATTATACCAAGTGATTTGCAGCTGAGTTCAAGAATTTCAAGGACATTATAGGATTATTCTAATTTCTCTAGTCATAATGCTCATAGGTTATAAAGTCAGGACTTCCACCCACATTTTTCTGACCCAAAGCTCATGAGCTTTTAAGAAAAAAGAATACGATAATAATAATATTCGTATAATTAGTGTTAACTAGAAGAATATGTTTTCTTTTATCTTCAGAGTATGACGTGTTTACTCTAAGTTTGTTTTCTCTTCATTAACTCAGAATTTGAGGGCAGCACTTTTTGGATTATTCTACTAGCTCCCCAGTTATCATTAGAACTGCTACTACACTCAACTGGTGAGCCAGTAAAAGCCGGCTTTAAAAGCAAGAAGCTTTATGCCATGTGCCTATGGGGCTTGCTGTCAGAGCAGTCCTGACACATCCCATAGAAGCAGAGAAAATGGAACCTCTGAGCCAGAGGTAACGGCAGAACTGATGAAATGAGCAGCTGTGCTCACAAGCTTCAGTAGCATCATCATTTCTTCCTATTTATTGTTATATTCTTACTGAGGATACGAAAAGACTTTTTGAGGTAGGCTTGCCATCAATCAGTTCCAGAATGCTTGGAGGTGAGGGGAGCTTGGCTTATACATGAAGAGCAAAGAATCTACATTCCATAAAGCTGAGCATCACATAGGCTGTTTTGCCTTAAATCATAAATGAAGATCAAAGTAGAGAAGAGATTTAGTGGCACAGTTTGATAGATCCTTGTTTTTTGGAAAATAAATCATATGACAAACTAATAATAGAAGACAAGAGACTTGAAAACTTAAAGAAAACTGGGCTGTTTATCTCCAGTTATAACACTGTTTGATGAAATTATTTTGAGGTTTTAGTAAGCTCTAGGCTTTGAGAGATCTAGCTATAATCCTGATAGATTGACCCTTTCTAATTTGTAGTTTTGTTTTCTTGTTCTTCATTTTGTGATGGCATGAGTACTTCTAAGCCACTAGTTGATAAAATGAAAAGACAAAGAAAAACAAATAATTTTAATAAACTGAACCTTGATCTAAATTTTGTACACTTATTAAAAATAGAGAAAGTTTAATTTATGGCCCAAGAGCTATCAAAGATGGTCATTCTTTTCATGGCTTTGTTTATCCTCATTTTGTAGCTTTAGTGTTTGGAATATAATAATTCCTTAATAAAGAAAAATGTGGTGAGTCTAAATACATTGCATTTATAGGATCTTCAATGTTAACCGGCAGGCTCAAGATCTTTTTTTTTTTTTTTTTTTTTTTTTTTTTTTTTTTTTGCGGTACGCGGGCCTCTCTCTGTTGTGGCCTCTCCCGTTGCGGAGCACAGGCTCCGGACACACAGGCTCAGCGGCCATAGCTCACAGGCCCAGCCGCTTCGCGGCATGTGGGATCCTCCCGGACCGGGGCACAAACCCGCGTCCCCTGCATCGGCAGGCGGACTCTCAACCACTGCGCCACCAGGGAAGCCCTCAAGATCTTTTATGTATTCTTGGCCTCTCCTCTTCTCCAAATTTCAGCCTAAGCAGAGGCACAGCTTGTTAAAGGGAATTTATTTTGGCCGCCCCTGCTCACAGCTGATCCTCATTAGGGAAAACAAACCTCACTTTAAAAAGAACTATTGAGGGCTAAGGAAGAGGTCAATGCAAATTAGTTCACAAAGTGAGACTTCAATTGTTACCTAGCAGAGGGGCAGGAAGTCATATAAAGAGACATCAATTTGAAAGAAAAGGCCTAAGGCCTGTTTTGTTCAAAGTTAAGCCTTTAAGTGAGTTTCTCTCTGTCTCTCCTGCTTTCTTTTTTCTCTCTCACAGATGTTTACCTGCCTGTAAAAGAGCACAGAGATCCTTTTTGAAGTCTGTTTTCATGCAACATCTGTGAGAATTTTGGCTTTAGGTCTTACTTCAAAGCTTTTGTACCTAATGATACCACAGAAAGATGATTCAACAGTAACAGCACACCCTCCCAGGAAGACATTTCCATGTGATATAATTTTTGATGTTTAATAGCAGCATAAATTGTCAAAAGGCAAACAAGGTATGTTAGGTGCATGTGAGGAAAGAATCAACTTCCCTGTGCCAAAGAATGATACCAAAATGGTAAAATGAGCTTCTGACACTACCTTTTCAGCAAATCTCTACTAGAATTTTTCTTAGCTCTAAAAAATAACACATTTGAAGTGAGCAAAAACTCTCCCTGATCCTCTTTTCTTACTGAAATAGAAAAGAATGCACATGCGAAAACAATGTCCATATACCAGAACCTGAGGCTCTATCTGTTCTAACAAAGTTACCACATCCATCATGGCAACTTCAATCAGGGCAACTACTGGGCTGAGCTTGCAGCGGTCTACAGTCACCTTCCAGGATCCATCTGGTTTTTGCAAGATCATTGCTAGGTAACTTAACTGGGGATGTGATAAGGACCACCATCCTTGCATCTGTTAGAAACTCATGGCTGATATAAATCTCCTAAACTCTATATAATACATATATGATACAATTTTTATTTATATATTTTTACTTACTTTCTCATGACAGGAACAGTTTCAGAGGCTTCCATGTGGCTTTCCCTATTTTGGTAGTTATCTACAACCAAGGACCCAATCTGGAAGTTGTACTAACTTCCAAGTATGTTAATACCAATTAAACATTCAGGGTCCAAGGAAATGACCATCAGGTGGTCTATGTAAGTGATTTATTACCTGTCTCCCATATGCCCCCATACATATAGGAAGGCCACAATAATGTTTCAAAGTATTCGTAGTTCAATATCACAGAAACCCTATAACCTATACCAACAGTGCTAAAAATATGAGTAATCCCCATCTCCCAATTTATAGTCAAGTGAGTAAATGGCCATAATTTTCTTGAGGAAAAATGCAGCACATTCACCAAGATACATCACATTCAGGGACATGAAACACACCTCAAACACATTTTAAAAGAATTGAAATCATCCAAAGTATGCTCTCAGAACACAATGGAAATAAACTAGAAATCAATAACAGAAAGTGGCTAGAGAATCTCAAAGTATTTGGAGATTAAACAAACAACACACTTGTAAATAATACATGGGTCAAAAAAGAAATGCCAAGAGATATTAAAAATAATTTGAACTTAGTGAAAATTGATATAAAACCTATCAAAATTTATGAGATGCAATGAAAGCAATGCTTAGAGGGAAATTTATAGCATTGAATGCATATTTTTTAGAAAAATAAAGATCTAAAACCAAAAATGTAAGATTTCACCTTAGGATACTTGAGAAAGAAGAGCAGTATAAACCAAAAGAAAGAAGAAGTAACAAACTTAAAGCAGATATTAATGAATCTTAAAATAAGAAATAGAGAAATATCAATAGAGACAATGAGAAAATTAATGAAACAAAAAGGTGATTCTTTGAAAACATTAATATAATCAATAAACTTCTAGCCAGGCTAAGAATAAATATAAAGACGTAAGTTACCAACACCAGAAATGAAAGAGGGACCATCATTTAAAAATATAGTAGACTATTATGAAAAACTGTATGATCCCAGATTTGACAATTTGAATGAAATGGACTAATGCTTGAAAGACACATCATACCAAAACTGACACAAGGAGAAATAGATCATCTTAATAGGCCCATATCTATTACAGAAATTCAAACAATAATTATCCTTCCAGAAGAGAAAGCACCAGGCCCAGATTTTTTCACTGGTGAACTCTACCAATCATTTAAGAAAGAAATGATCCCAAATCTCTTTAGTATCCTCCAGAAAAGAGAAACAGAGGGCACACTTCCTCACTCATTCTTTGAGACCAGAATTACCCCCATAACAAAACCAGAAAAAGACAAGAAAACTACAGTCCGATATATCTCATGGGTAGCTGCAAAAATCCTAACCAAAATTATAGCTCACTGCATCCAAAGATGTATAGAAAGAATGTACGCCATAAGCAGCTAGGATTATCCCAGGTATTCAAAGCTGTCTAAACATTCAATAATCTGTGTAATCCATTGCATCAAAAGGCTAAAGAAGAAAATTTTGCAGCAGTATTACCTCAGACATGTTACCTTGCATTCTCGTGTCTCATTTTTCACATTTGTATAGTATGGTTTATAATAGGGCACACCTCAAACAAGGCAGGCCGTGAAGAGTAACTGCTGATTCCTTTTTCTCATTCATTTTAGGAGGAGACCACCAAGCACTAGTCTGAGTCTAGCAGGGGAATCAGACATGGCTGTCATAGAGTTCAGGAAATGATGGTACAGAGATACAAATACAGGCCTGGAATACAGTAGGTAATTGCTAAGTGTTTGTTGAAGGAGTGACAAAATGAACACAATACTATGGGGACTCAGATGAGGGGCAGCTAACTCTTTCTGGTAGTTTCATGAAAGACTTCTTGGCAAAAGTGATTTTTGAGCAGGTCTTGAAGGATGCATAGGAAGCTATCCAAAGGAGGAGATGTATATACCAAATTTCATAGTCAAAGAGCAAGGGGAGTCCCAAGTGACAGCAAGCGAGGCAGTGAGGCCAGTAATGCCCCTCCCTCCCTCCCTCCTTCCTTCCTTCCTTTAGGTTTATGGCTGGTATAGATTTAGGGCTTTATAGTTGTTGAGATTATCTGGTCTGGGAAACTTGCATTGTATCTGTTTTTGTAATATAATTTTCTTCCCATTGTGTAACATAGCAAGACTTCAGGTACTCAATCTAAACGTTTTGTCTTTGGGCTGAGCTGACATTCTGTTTTAGAAATACCACTCTAATATTTAGGTGTTATATAGTTATGAGTACTGTTTACTACTGTCTGCTCTCATTTGCCAGGTCTAAGTTCTACCAGTTGTTACATATTTAGAAAAATCACAAGATAAAAATACTAATTTTGATGCAAAATTTTGGCCAAGTGTAGACAACAGTATCCATTTGATATGACTTAAAAATCTTCTGCTTTTACTTTTATTTTCTTTTGCCTTTATTTTGACTGTGTAAATATTTCCAAAATTTTGATATTTTTACAAAGAAAAAATACGTGCATAGTTCCATCCATTTTGTAAGTAGACTTTTAATTTTGTGTTTATTTCCAAGACTTCTTCTTTGAACACTACCATTTTGTCATTGAACTATCCAAACTATGTGAATTAAAAAAATTTTTGATTATATATTTATTAGTAAACTTTATTTTTTAGAACAGTTTTAGATTTACAGAAAAATTGTGAAGCTGGTACAGAAAGTTCCCAAATAGTTCATATTCAGTAGCCTCTATCAAAGCATCGTACATTAATATGGTACACTTGTCACAATTAATGAACCCAAATTGTTAATTATTAAATAATTATTAACAAATTCCAAACTTTGTTCAGATTTGCTTAATTTTTACTTAATGTCTTTTCTCTCTTCCAGGAACTCACTGAGGATACCACATTACATTTAGTTGTAATGTCACCTTAGGCTCCTCTTAGCTGTGACAGATTATCATACTTGTATTGACTTTTGATGACCTTGAAAGTTTATTTTTTAATTTTTAAAAATTTTATTGAAGTGTAGTTGATTTACAATGTCATGTTAGTTTCAGGTATACAGAACAGTGATTCAGTTTATATATATATACATATTTCAGATTCTTTGGCCATATAGGTTATTACAAAATATTGAGTATAGTTCCCTGTGCTATACACTAGGTCTTTGTTGGTTATCTATTTTATATATAAAATATATAACTATGTATTTGTTAATCCCAACCTCCTAATTTATTCCTCTTCTTCACCTTTCCCCTTTGGTAACCATAAATTTGTTTTCTATGTCTATGGGTCTATTTCTCATTTGTAAATAAGCTCAATTGTATCTTTGTTTTTCAGATTCCACATATAAGCAATATCATATGATAACTGTCTTTCTCTGTCTGGCTTACTTCACTAAGTATGATGATATTTAATCCATCCATGTTGCTGCAAATGGTGTTATTTCATTCTTTTTATGGCTGAGTAATATTCCATTGTATATATACCATATCTTCTTTATCCATTCATCTGTCAGTGGACATTAGATTGCTCCCATGTCTTGATTACTGTAAATAACTCTACAATGAACATCAGGGTGCTTGTTTCTTTTTGAATTATAGTTTTCTCTGGATATATGCCCAGGAGTGGGATTGCAGGCTCATATGGTAACTCTATTTTTAGTTTTTTAAGAAACCTCCATACTGTTCTCCATAGTGGCTGTATTAATTTACATTCCAAACAAGAGTGTAGAATGGTTCCTTTTTCTCCATACCCTCTCCAGCATTTATCGTTTGTAGAAGTTTTGATGATGGCCATCCTGACTGGTGTGAGGTGATACCTCATTGTAGTTTTGATTTGCATTTCTCTGATAATTAGCAATGTTGAACATTTTTTCATGCACTTTTTGGCCATCTGTATGTCTTCTTTGGAGAAATTTTTATTTAGGTCTTCTGCCCATTTTTTGATTGTTTTTTTTCTTTTTTGATATTGAGCTATGTGAGCTGTTTGTATATTTTGGAGACCTTGACAGATTTGATAACTGTTCAGGTATTTTGTAGAATGTTCCTAAATTGAGAGTTGACTGATGTTTTCTCATTAGACTGGAGTTTGGGATTTGGGGGAAGGAAAACTATAGAAGTAAAGTGACACTTTCATGTCATATCAAGGGTACATATTATGAACATGACTTAGCACTGTTGATGTTGACCTTGACCACCTGGCTGAGGTAGTGTTTGTCCAGTTTTTCCACTATAAAGTTTTTACTATTGAAAAACTTTTATTTTAACTGCCTCCTTTCCTTGCTTATCTGTAAACTGCCACTCCAATTACGTTCTTACTTTTCAAAAATAACACATATAAAACATGGAGAATACAAATGTATCAAGAAAACTGAAATTACTAAAAACCTCCCCACAAACAATACATCAAAGTAGTCTCAATTTTTTTCTGAACATAAACAGCTAAGATTAAGTTATCAGTTTTCTAGGGTGATTACTATCATAATAGTAGTCATGGGAAATTTCCCATATCTAATGGAATGTTTGATTTAAAAATAATTAATCCATGTTGTGAAATCTAAGAAATTTGCTCCAAATGGAAAAAAAAAGCTCATCTTTTTGCCCCCTTCAACACATCTGCATTTTAGCAATAGTAATAGCTACCATGAATTTCAATGAATCTTACATACCAGGTATCATGTTAAGTACAATGCACATATTATCGTCTATAATACTCAGAGCCATCCTTTAATTATTTCTCTCATTTCACAAAGGAAACACCTGAGTTTTGTAGAGATAGACTACATTGTCTCATATCATAGTAAGTATGCAGCAGAAAACTGAGTCAAACAGAGCAAAAAACTCATTTCTTTACCACTCTTTTATATGACATCTTGCATTTTGGTCCTCTGTTCACCACTAGTACATTTAGAAACTACAACTGAACTGTATTGCTGATTATTTTAGTCATATAGAGTAGGTCGACATGATAGTGCCCTGAAATGTAGCAACTGTAGGTACAATTATTGTATGTGAACTTTACAGTTCAGAGATTATAGATATACTTTTATACATTGAATACTTAAAAACTTCTGTCAGGGTCACTGGCTAGCTCTAAAGGGGAAACCCAAATTAAAGGAAGTGTTTGATTATTTTCTGTCTCTATGCTAGAATGAAGTTCTATGAGGGCAGGGAGTTTATTTTATTAAGAGATCTATTCCTAAATCCTAGAAAAGTTCCTGGCATGAAGATACAACGTTAAACATTGCCAAATATTTGTGGGGAAGTATAAACTTAATATAGAGTTATTTTTCAATGTAATGCTACCAGATTCTGCTCCTATTTGTATAGATGAACAAAACCACAGCAACAAAATACTGCCTTCATAGAGCTCAAATTTCAGTAACTCATAATCATTCCTTCTCATTTCGCTGAGGATCCTTTCAATTTATTCATTTCTAGTGATATTTTAATGGAATTGGTTGATCTCAATAAAGTATAGTCTTAATTATGTTGAGCTCTTAAGAATACAATGGCCACTTCATTTCGTAGTCGTGAAGATCTTCACAACAAAAAAGAGTATTTAACATATTTTAATCCTGGTTGGAATAAATTAAATGAAATGTGCAATACAAAATCATTTACAAAGCTCTTTTAGGAACTAAAATTTTGTTTCCATTTTGGTTTTATTCAGCTAAGAAAGTTAATTTTCTGTTCTGAAGTGCTGTGTGAAACAGGTTATAAATGAACTGAATTTCATAAGCCAAATGAACCTGCAATTCTTGTCCAAGTTTAGATAAAAATGTGGTATATAATACACATGCAATTAAGATAGTGAAATCGTGCAGGGCATATATTATTGGCTCTATATCTAAATACATATATCATACAAAATTGCAATCCAGAGGTACAGTGTACTTATAGACGGAATTATGTCTCCCCTAAATCCACACATTGATGTCCTAACATCCAATGTGCCTGCATTTGGAACTAGGGACTTTACGGAGGTAATTAAGGTTAAATGAGATCATAAGGATGGGGCCCTAATCCAATAAGACTGGTGTTCTTATTAGAAGAAGAGAAACCAAATAAAAGGTCATATGAAGACACAGAAGGCAGGAAGCCAAGGAGAGAGGTCTCAGGGAGAAGCCAAACTTGCCATCACCTTGACCTCTAGCCTCCAGAACTGTGAGAAAATACATTTCTGTTGTTTAAGTCATCCACTCTGTGGCATTTTGTTATGACATCCCTAGTTGCCTAATACCACTGCCTAAACCCTAAAGACACAAGGAAAAAATCCCCTAAGGAAAACTTGATAGTGCGTGTAGAAAGCTTTTTTCATATATTTAATAGTTTTAGAGTTTATGCGTGCATGTGTGTGTGTGCGTGTGCTTGAAAATACAGCTCATGCAATATATACATTTCTATGTATATACACACACATATACCCCAAGCAACTTAAAATCGGCAATATGTATGCTTTTTTTGTATGCTTTTTTATTTTGTATATTTAAGAATGAATAGTTATTACTTTATAGGTGTTATACAAATGAGCCAAAGATGTCCCCTGTTTACTGTGGCCCCCATGTTTTTACTTCATCACAGCAGTCTAGACTGTTAGCTCAAAAGCCTACTGGTGCTAAACTCAAATTCTTACACATCCAATTGCTTTAAATATAGCCCCAATAGGCCTATTTTTAGTCATTTAAAAGCCAGTCTTCTCTGCAAACACCAAGAAACTGCACCCAACATCTACTAGCCATAAATAAGGTAAACCATGGCCCTTTAAAGATCCCAAGTCCCTGCTGGCTTTGAAAGCTCTCTGACCCAGGCATCACCTAGGCACTTAAGCCTCCTCTCCAGCTCTCTTCCCCAGTCATTTATTTGTCCTCTTCCCGTTATGGATGGTGGACCTAGGCTGCTGTGTCTAAGAGGTCTCCTGCTGTGAGGGATCTCCCCTCACATGCATCCTGTCCAAGTGCTGCCCACAATGCAGCTCCTTGTGTGCTACTGCCACCCCCTAGCATATGTCTTGTCCTTGATTAGCCACCCAAATCCTTTAATTCAGTGCAGTGGGTATGAGTATCTTAAATATGGATAAGCTTGTAGTCAAACTTAGAAATACATATATATCAAATGGAAAGCAAACATTTATTAGAAGTGGCAAAGCTCTTATAAAGTACAACTATCTCATAAGGGTGTTGGGAGGAGTAATTAATGTAAAATAGTTAGAATAAAGTTCAAAACACAGCAAGTACCTAATGATATTAAGCAAATATTAATAATCTTGTCAGTCTAGACTCAAAAATGTGGATCTAATTTATTCATCTTTTTTTGCTTTGCTAACTTTTTATTATCATTTTATAACTTATTCAGCAAACATATTTGAGTACTTTCATTGTGCCAGGTCACTACATGGTAGGAATTTTCCATAACTGTTCCTCTTAATTTAAACAGAGTATTTCACATGGAACTTTTTTATTATATAAAGAGAATTTCCTGTCCAGATTAGTCAATTTTAATCATAAATCATTTAAGAGATCATTCTATAATCACTGAAAAAAGCTGACTAAATACATGTAGATTAAATGAGTTTAAAGTCATTAAAGTTATAATGTAAGAGAAGATGATTCTAGGACAACTTATAAAAGCCTATGCTTTCCTTCCATATTATTTCCTTTTGTGATCATGTTTACTATTTCCTTTGGGTTTGAGGTTTCTAGGGTACTGAATACACTGGTTTCTTTGATTCTTCAATTTTTATCAAAACTTATCTATTATGTCTATTTATCTATAATGTATTAAAAAACATCAAACCCAAAATGTATAAGAATTTTCGTATGTTAAATTCCTTTGGAAACGAGAGTCAATGTAAAAGACACATGGATTCCAAGTTGTGTCAGCACCTTGTGTCCAGGAATGTGTTAAACTTTATCTCAATTAACAGGGATGTTTATTAAAAAATTAATAGCAGTTAACACTGCTGTATGATATATCAGAGAGTTGTTAAAAGAGTAAATTCTAAGAGTTCTTATCACAATGAGAATATGTTTTTCTTATTTCTTTTCTTTTTATTGTAGCTATATGAGATGATGGATATCAGCTGAAACCACTGTGATAATCATTTCAGAATACATGTAACTCAGACCATCATGCTGTGTGCCTTAAACTTATACAGTTATATATGTCAATTATTTCTTAATAAAACTCGAAAAGAAAATAAGTGGTGGTTTTAAAAATTTACCAAAGTGAAATTTACTAATCGGAAACTAGAACAGCAAAATAATGGAATAAAAGTTCCCACATGGCAGTGTGAATTTTCTCTTTGCTACCTCTCTTCAAATATCAATATTTAAGCCTTTGAAGAGAAGCTTTATAAACAACTTAAGTGTGTTTAAAAACATAGAACTATTGTGGTAGAAAGTCATTTATATTTTGATTACATCATGCTCAGACTGAAAAACCAATAATTAAAGATTAGATAATTAGGAGGTTAAAAATCTTCAGGTTTGGGGGCTTTTACTGAATTGCAATGCTTAAAAAGGAAATTTGCACATAAGAAGATGCTGAAGTGTACCAGTATGAAAGTAAAGTAAGGAACAATCTATGTGACCTTGAACTTGGTGACACATTTTTAGACACAATACCAAAAGCACATTCCATGAAAGAAAAACTTGGTAGTTTGGATTTTTAAAATTAAAAATTTCTAAGCTCTGAAGTAAACTTTTAAGGGAATAGAAAGACAAGCCATAGATTGGGATAAGCTATTTGGAAAACCCATGTCTGATAAAGGTATTGTATGCAAAATACAGAAAGAAATTTTAAAACTCAACAATAAAAAAAAATTAAGGCAAAATATCTGGATACCTCACCAAAAAGGACATACAGATGGCAAATAAACAGGAATATGC
Organism: Stenella coeruleoalba; assembly: GCF_951394435.1. Taxonomy (NCBI): domain Eukaryota; kingdom Metazoa; phylum Chordata; class Mammalia; order Artiodactyla; family Delphinidae; genus Stenella; species Stenella coeruleoalba. The sequence goes on along the minus strand of NC_137153.1, from coordinate 32,227,299 downwards.
TGAAAATTATTTGTCATTAGGGAACTGCAAATTAAAACAACAAAGAGGTATCACTACACAACCATTAGAAAGATTTTAAATCCAAAATTTTAACAATACCAATTGCTGACATGGATGCAGAGCAACAGGAACTCTCATTCACTGACGGCGAGAATGCAAAAGGTTCAGCCACTTTGGAAGACAGTTGGCAATTGCTTACAAAGCTAAACATACTCTTACCACACAATCCAGCAGTCATGCTCCTAGATGTTTACTCAACTTATTTTAAAACATATTCACAAAACCCCTGCAGACTTCAGGTTTTTGATCTGCATGAAAGAAGCTTGGAAGTCACCACTCTGTCCTAACAACCAGTAAAACGCTGAACAGACTGGGAAATCAACAACTCTTCTTGAATTCATAACAGAGGGGGAGGACACAGTGCAAACTGCTGTCTCCAGGACTGGAAAGTCCGACAAGTGAATACAGAGAGTCATGACTCACCTGAGCAGAGTCTGGCGGGCAGAAACTGGCAAGGGAACCAGCGCCGGAGCAGGAAAACCTGAACTGGAATTGTCTAATTGCTGGAGGCTCAGTGTGGACAATCCTGATGGTTAAAAACTCCAGGGGAGCCCAGTCATAGTGGGGCTCCCACACTTTAGTGAGTTTTACCTCCAGGAGCTCAACTGGATTCTCACAGTAAGTGTCAGAGAAAAATTCCCTCGTGCTGTCAGCAGCAGGGAGGGAAGAGGAACCATTTTGAAATATGCCAGAGAGCAGGCTGTTCTACTTAACAAGGCCAGCACTCAGGAGAAATTAATTAACCGGAGTCTAATTGGCTGCGATATTAGCAGAGCCTAGCTCACCTGGGAGAAGGGAAATACCCAACTCTAGTCAGCTGTAGCCTTCCACATAGGAGAGGGGGAATACACAGCTCTAGCCCACTTGAGCCATCCTCATTCACCTAAGGAGAGAGACAAAAACTGAAAAACACTCGTGAAGTTCCAGAGGCACTGGCCCACTAAACAACTGAGAGCTAGTTATTAGAGATTACAGAATTATAGGTATAGAATTATAGAACACTTCCCCTCTCCCCACACCTTACCACCACATTACTAACGGCCTGTTTACAGCAGTTCTTTGTTCAAATCTGGCTGTCAAGAAAAATTACAAGGCATAGTAAAAGGCAAAGAAAACACAAGAGATAGAAGGAACCACACATCGCAGGGATTGGGAATGATCATACCAGGATTTTGAAAGAACTATAATTAATATGTTAAGAGCTCTAATGGATAAACAGCATGCAAAAACAGATGGATAATGTCAGCAGAGAGATGGAAATCCTAAGAAAGAACCCAAAAGAAACACTAGAAATGCAAAACACTGCAACAGAGATGGGAAGAAAGCCTTTGATGGCATTATTGGTAGACTAGACATGACAGAAGAAAGAATCTCTAGAATATCCAAGGTCTGTGGGACAACTACAAAAGGTGTAACATACACGTATAAGAATACCACAAGGTGACAATAGAAAATAACAGAAGAAATATTTTAAACAATAATGACTGAGAATGTCCCCCAAATTAGTGTCAGTCACCAAATCACAGATCCAGGAAGCTCAGAGAACATCCAACAGAATAAATATCAAAAGATTACATGTAGGCGTATCATTTTCAAACTATAGAAAATCAAAGATAAAGATCCTAAAAGACACCTTCATGCAAATATTTATAGCAGCTTTACTCATAATTGTCAAAAATCAGAAGCAACCAAGATCTCCTTTTAACAGGTGTGAATAAACAGTTGTGGTACATCCCAACAATGAGATGTCATTCCATGAGAAAAAGAAATGTGGTACCAAACATGAAAAGATATGGATAAATTATAAATGCATATTGCTAAGTGAAAGGAGCCAGTCTGAAAAGAATCATGAAAAATTGTATGACACTCTGGAAAAGGCAAATCTATAGAGATAATTTAAAAAAGTCAGTGGTTGCCAGGTGTTTGGGGACTGAGAAGTGTTAAATAGGTGAAGTACAGAGGATTGTTTAGGGTAGTGAAACTACCCTGTATGATACTGTAGTGGTGGATACATGATACTGTGCATCTGTTAAAACCCACAGAAATTTACAGCACGAAGAGTGAACCTTAATATACATAATTTAAAAAAAAACTCATTTAGATATTCTGGAGAATCCACAATGGAACACAGAATGTGACAAAACATCTAACTGTATTACAAGTATGAAATAACTTCACTTAAGAAGTTTTGGGGAAAATGGTGTTGACCTAAGTAACTGTGGAACTGAGTGGAGGCTGTAAAATGAAAGCCAAAGTAAACTATATAAAAGCGCTGTAAAAAATTAATGAACAGATACTTTGCTAAGAAAAAATAACTCAGATAATATATTTACTTGAATTAAAGCATAACATCATTGATATTCCCAGTCTCTGACTAAATTGGCACTGAATGACTCACCCTGGATTGTCACATCTGTTGCCTTTGAAGTCTGTGAAACACCAGTGTCTCAAGCACATGTTTAAGGCTTTACTTGAGATTTCACATACACTGATCTCAGGGACAAATTTACCTAAAATGGGATTTTAAAAATGTATAAATGTATTAAAGCCATGTAGGATCATTACTTTGGTGCTGCCTGCACTCAAGTTGCAGATTCCCTTAAGACTCTAAATGTACACTTACCACAGCTGATGGGTTCAAGCAGACGTGTTGGTTGCAGAAGCTCAGAGACGAGAGAAGTTGAAGAAACCTGCAGAGATTTCTTGGAACCCAGCTCCTATTCACTAAAACCAATGACAAATGTAAAGCAAATAGGAGGTGACAAAGGTTGCAAAGACATTCATTGTTTATGTTTTCTCTAGTGTGTGCTGATTGCCAGGAGTCTGTTCCCTCTGTCATCCATTCCCCAATACGGCATGAGTTAGAAATTTTATCAGTAAATATTTTCACTCTCAATATTCAACCTGTTCTAGTAGACCGTTAAAGACAGTTTTTAGATTCACAGCTTGTCATCATTTGTCTATACCTGTGGCAAGGAATACGGAATAAGATGCTCTCAGCGCTTCTTGCACATTAAACTAACGTGACAAATGCTGTGTATCAGAATGATCAGGTACATAAAATTCAGAGACCCAACTGGCATGCTGTAAATATTTGGATTTTATTTTTAAAATGTTCATGATAAAGGGTTATAAGTTCAATATTATAAAGTCAGGTATACATTATAATGAAATGAACTACATGAATTAGCAATATGCACAATACAACTTATTCTTTGATCCTGATTTTTAGAATTCATGTTATGTTTATCAATTTATACATTAGAGTTTTTCTATTTAAATACAGTTAAACAGAGCTATAATAAAAAGCATGATGTTTTATAATTGGGATGAGCTTTCTCAATAGGCAGAGGGAAGGAATGTGACTGACATCTTTATTTTCTTCTATGTGTAAAGGAAAATCACTTTATTTTGACATGCCTCAGTATTAAAATCAGCATTATAAAATATTCATTGTAATCCCTAATTTTCATACTGATAGTCAAGATTTAACAGAAGTTATAAAAGTTGCACTGATATAGATTTATGGTACTCCAAATAAACATCAAATATGGGCTGTGAGCTAAAAAAGCCTATGTCATACTGCTTAGGTCAGCTTCAGAAAGACATAGTAGATTTCCAGAATTCTTCAGCACTATAAAATATGCATTGTAATCCCTAATTACAATGCAGATACAAGTCTGTCGATGCCCTTTCACATAAAACTCCTTTTTTTTTTTTTTTTTTTTGCGGTACGTGGGCCTCTCACTGTTGTGGCCTCTCCCGTTGTGGAGCACAGGCTCCGGACGCGCAGGCTCAGCGGCCATGGCTCATGGGCCCAGCCGCTCCGCGGCATGTGGGATCTTCCCGGACCGGGGCATGAACCCGTGTCCCCTGCATCAGCAGGCGGACTCTCAACCACTGCGCCACCAGGGAAGCCCACATAAAACTCCTTTAATCGCTGCTTCAGATATTGGCAAATCATGATTTACAATTAATGAAAATTTAAAATTACACAATTATTAATCAAATAGTGTACTATCAAGCAGGATGGATTAAATTATGATGTGATAATTTAAAATCACAAAATCTCACTGGATTAACACAGTCACAATTTATTTCTTGCCAATTAAGCATATCTATTGTGGTACTGCAGGGCCTTTCCGCTTATAACTGTCACTCAGGAATCTAGGGTGATACAGACTCATTCTGGACATGTAATTCTACAACCATTGCAGTACACAAAAGGTTAGATGGCAAGTTGCACCTGTATTTCAATTTTTCCAATTGGAAATCCACATAATACTCTGTTCACATTTCACTGGCCAAAGCAAATCACATGGCAATTCTTAATTTAAAGATAATGGAAGAGGAATAAACCTGGGATGATTCCAACACCAATCATAAGTGCTACAATTATTGAGGAGGCCTCCCAGTGCACTTCACAGGCATACCTATGTTAAATTTATTCTAGCCATTAGCTTCAGCTGAGTGCCCAAAGAAAAGCTGGAGCTCTTGGCAATCAAACTACTACATGGTAAAGATTACAGTCAGCAAATTACCCAGGGCTGGCCCATGACTGTTCCTGTAGGTAAAGTTTTCTTGGAATCAGCCATGCTCACTCCTTTATGTATTGTTTATGGCTGCCTTTATACAACAACAGAAGAATTATGTAGTTACAAAAAACTCTGTATGGTCTGAAAAGTCTAAAATATTTACTCTTTGGAATTTTAAAGAAAAATTTGCTGGCTACCAGTGTAAGTGCATACATGACAGATGATAAAGATTTTATTTTTGTTTCTTCCTCATTTTTTCTTTCAGTAGTGCTTGTTTCTGATGTAATACTGTACATGTGAAAATTCAAGGAGGTCCCCACAGGAGTCTACATTATTGATTAATGAGTGTGAAAAGCATCAATCCATATTTACCACCAGAAATTACTGAGGAAGGTTGAGTTTGTAACTGTGAAAGGATAAATATGAAGTTATGCATGCCTTTTGGTAAACAGTATTTTTATATATCTTTTGTATATTTTTAGTTAAAAATTATTTCATTAATAGTTACTTTTTCATTTTTTTCTATCGTGGCAAAATCCCAAATTCTTATCACTTCAGCTCTGTGGCATTAAGCGTACCCACATTGCTGCGCAACCATCACCACCATCCATCTCTAGAACCTCTCCATGCTCCCCAACTGAAATTCTATACCCATTAGATACCAACTCCCAATTTCCTCCTCCCCACAGCCCCAAGTAACAGTATCTGTCTCCATGAACCTAAGCACCCTAGCTATTCCCACACAAGTGGGATGTTGCAACATTTATCCTTCTGTGACTGGCCTACTTCTAGCATAACATCTTCAAGGCTCATCCTTGCTGTAGCACATGCCAGGATTTCCTTCTCTTTCAAGTCTGAACAATAGTCAACAGTATGCATAAACTACATTCTGTTTATCCTTTCTTCCTTGGATAGACACCTAGGTTACCCCCACCTCCTGGCTACTGTTAAAAATGCTGCCAGGGCTTCCCTGGTGGCGCAGTGGTTGAGAGTCCGCCTGCCGATGCAGGGGACACGGGTTCATGCCCCGGTCCGGGAAGATCCCATGTGCCACGGAGCGGCTAGGCCCGTGAGCCATGGCCACTGAGCCTGCGTGTCCGGAGCCTGTGCTCCACAACGGGAGAGGCCACAACAGTGTACCACAAAAAAAAAAAAAAAAAAAAAATGCTGCCAGAACATAGGTGTACAAGTGGCTGTTCAAGTCCCTACTCCAACCTCTTTTGGGTATATACCCAGAAGTGGAACTGCTGGATGACATGGCAATCGGTGTACAATTTTTGAGGACTAGACAGTCCTCCAGAGCCACTGCACCATTTCATAGTCCCATCAGCAAAGCACAAGGACTCCAATTTCTGCGTATCTTTGCCAACACCTGCCATTGTGTTTTGTTTCAACAACAGCCATCCCAAGTGTGTGAGGTGACATGCCATCCTGCTCTCAGTCTGAATTTCCCTAAAGATTAGTGATATTTAATATCCTCTCATATGCTCATGCACTACCCGTACATCCTCTTTGGAGAAATGTCCACTCAATTCCCTTATATTTAATTGGACTGCCCTGTATTTTTATTGCTGAAGTGTAGGACATCTTTTGGTATTCTGGGTATCAATCCCTTATGCAGTATATGATTTGCAAATATTTTCTCCCATTCTGTAGATTACATCTTCACTCTGTTGATAGTGTCCTTGGATGCACAAAAGTTTTAAATTTTGATGAAGTCCAACTTATCTATTTTTTCTCTTGCTGCCTGAGCTTTCGGTGTCATATCCAATAAACCATGATCAAATCCAATGTCATGAAATTTTGCCATGTTTTCTTCTAAGAGTTTGATAGTTTTAGCTTTTACATTTAGGTCTTTGATCCATTTTCAGTTAACTTTTATATATGTTAAGAGCATAACTTCCTTTCTTAATGCATGTAGATCATCTACTTCTCCCAAAACCACTTGTTGAAAAGATGTTTCTTTCCCCATTGAATAGTCTTGGCATCCTTGTTAAAAACCAGTTGACTACTTCAGGTCCCTTTAAATTCCATGTTAACATTAGGATGGGTTTTTCTATTTCTGCAAAAAAAAAAAAATCATTGTGATTTTAATTGGTATTGCATTGAATCTGTAGTTTACTCTGGGTAGTGTTGACATTTTAGCAATATTGAATATCCCAATCAATGAATATGGGACATCTCGCCATTTATTTGTGTCTTTTTAAAATTTGTTTCTTTAATTTCAGTGTAAATATTTTTTCTACTTGGTTAAGTTTATTCCTAAGTATTTTATTCTTTTTGACGCTATTGTAAATTGAATGGTTTTCTTAATTTCCTTTTTGATTGTTCATCATTAGCATACAGAAATGCAACTAATTTTCGTTGTTGATTTTGTATCCTATAACTTTGCTGAGTTCATTTATTAGTTCCGTTTCTTCTCTTTTTGGGGGTGTAATTGTTTTGGTTTTCTACATATAATGTCATGTCATCTGTGAACAGAGATAAGATTAATTCTTCCTTTCTGATTTGGAACGTTTAACTTTCTTTTTCTTGTCTAACTGCCCAGGTTGACTTCCAGGACTATGTTGAATATAAGTGTTGAAAAAGAACATTCTTGTTTTGTTCTTGATATTAAGAGAAAAAGTTTTCAATCTTTTATCATTGAGTATGAAGTTAGCTATGAGTTTTTCATATACGGCCTTTATTATGTTGAGGTGATTTCCTTCTATTCCTAGTTTTTAGAGTGTCTTTATCATGAAATGTGTTAAATTTTGTCAAATGCTCTTTCTTAATGCATTGAGATGATCATGTGTTTTGTTCTGGTTTGGTTTGTTTTTTCTGCTAATGTGATGTATGAATATTACATTGATTGATTTTCATATGCTGAACCACCCTTGCATTCCAGGAATAAATCCCACTTGGTCATGGTGTAAGTAAACAGAATGTTTATGGGGAAATTTAACAAATATTTTTAAATTATAAAAATTTTCAAATATTTACAAAAGAAGAAAGGTCAATAAATCTTATGAATTCATCATCTAGCTTAAAAAAAACATGTTTTAAATCTATCCCCTAATATTTGTTCTTTAAACCAAACAACTTTAAAGTTAATATGAATCTCAAAAATAGTAATAAAAATATTTCTTACATAAACACAATCACATTAGCACTTGTTACAAATTTAATTATTTATTAATGTCATGTAATAATATTCAATTCATAATCAATTTCCTTTACCTTCTAAGAAATGTATTTTCACAGTTTTTGATCACATCAGAATTTTTAAAAATCACGCAAAATCCTCCATTTTAATTTTTTTCAATTCTATTAAAATTTTAAAGAAATGTAGGCAATTATTCTATAGTACACTCCAAAGTTTGGATTTTATTGATTGCTTCCTTATGAGGTAGTTTAACTTTTTCCCTGTTCTCCATATTTTCTCAATATTTTAGTTAGATATAATGGTTTGAATATATTAAACTTCAAAAATTTTGTCAAGAATACTGTGTAGGGCTTCCCTGGCGGCGCAGTGTTGAGAATCTGCCTGCCAATGCAGGGGACACGAGTTCGAGCCCTGGTCTGGGAAGATCCCACATGCTGCGGAGCAACTAGGCCCGTGAGCCACAGCTACTGAGCCTGCGCGTCTGGAGCCTGTGCTCCACAACAAGAGAGGCAGCGATAGCGAGAGGTGCACACACCGCGATGAAGAGTGGCCCCTGCTTGCCACAACTGGAGAAAGCCCTCGCACAGAAACGAAGACTCAACACAGCCAAAAATAAATAAATAAACATTAAAAAAAAAGAATACTGTGTACATAATTTTGGGTGATTCAGTTGCATAACATGGAGAAGCATAGTATGTTTGTTTGTCTCAGGACTAGTGATTCTAATCAGGAATAAGTCTAGATTAGTTAAGGCCTGAAGCTTTTACACTTTGAAGTCTCTTCTTTAACAAAAAGGCTACAGAATTACAAAAAAAGTGACAAATGTAAATGTTTAGTTAGAATAGTAAAGAAATTACAGACACAAAAATTAAAATTCGTAAAACCTAACTAATTTCTTCAAACGTCATACAGTTCTGGCCCCTCCCAGAGCTTGGAAGTGACATATGCAAATAAGGGAACCTGAAGCTGAAGCTTAATTACCTTCATGGTAACCTGCTTCTGATACTAAGATTGATTACTGCATTCCAGTCATGACATAACTCCTTCTTTATAATTCTTCCCATTAGCATTCCACCTTAGTACAATGGTAACAGCCATTATGACTGTTGCCTAAATCCATTATTTCAATATAGATTGCAAAAAGTTATTTAAATTTGATAATTTCTTCTCCATTTTTGAGATAGAATTCATTTTTAAGAACAGTGACCCTCAGAGCTATTTGACTATCTAAAATACAGTTCCTACCATAAAGATAGTAAAATGTGTATTTCCTTACCATTATCTCTTTTGAGAGTAATGAGTTGATGTTTAAGCAAACTCTAATGATTTTATCATTTTGATATGTTACTTTTTTCTTCTTTTTATCACTATCTCTATGAAACAGCATGTTCACCTTTATAATATGTATACTATATATATACACATACATACATGTATACAATATATACACACAAATATATAGGCTTGTATGTATACTGTATATAGTACTTACACATATACTACAAACGCATGCACATATAAACATATGTGTATACATATATATATAATATCTATACACATATATACAAATTAATAGGCTTGTATATATTCAATATTTTTACATATATAGTTTCGTTTTAAGGAGTTGACTCTTGTGACCGTGAGGCAGGCAAGTCAGGGCAGGACTCTGGTCTGGAGACACAGGGAAGAGCTGATGTGCCAAGTCCATTGGAGGAACACTTCCCTCTTTCTAGGGCACCTCATTTTTCTCTCCAGTCCTTCAGCTGATGGACGAGGCCCACCCACGCCGCGGCATTGACAATCTCCTTTACGCAAAGTGGACCAATTTCCGTGTTAATCTCTTCTGAAAAATACCTTCCTGGCCACATCTGGAATAATGTTTGTGGTTGCCGGGGCCCCACGCAGTGCGCACATGAGATTAACCATCCCCGTGGCGATGATGACACTTTATTTTCTCCCTTGACCATTGTCACTACTATTCCAATTAAAATGGCAGTGCTATGAAGGCAGGGCATTTCCTTTTTTGCCAGTACTGAGCGTCCGCGGTCTGGTGCCTAGCATAGGCTAAATACACGGCATTTTTGTGAACAGAAGCCCGGATTCCAGCTGTCATATTTAATAGGAATTATAGTCTTATTATTGGGGGGAAGGGGGTGTGTCACGGTACGTCGAGGGCGGGAGTCGAACCCGCCATCACAGGCTCTGAGGGGGTTTTCCCCACTTCGGGCCGGTGGGTGTGGCCAGGGACAGCCGATGACGTGCGTACGTGCGTGCGTGCGCGCGCGAGAGCGTGCGAGTCCACGGGGCGGGCCGCCCGCGCGGGGAGTGTTTTAGTCCGGCCCCCGGCTCATTGTGTTCGCCTCACGCCGGCCCGAGTTCGCAGCAGCGCTGGAGGCCCCGGGCCTGTGACTACAAAGAGGGAGCCGGGGGCCGGGCGGGAGTGAGGCGGCGGCAGCTGAGGCCCAGGCCAGGCCCCCTCCCCTCAGCCTCCCGCCTGCCCGTCTGCTCCGCCCCCGCCGGCGGCGCCGCGCCCCTCCTCCAACCGCCCGAGTAGCGCGGTGCGGGGGCCGCGCGCGAAGACATGGGGGAGAAGCTGGAGCTGAGGCTGGAGTCGCTCTTGGGGACCGAGCCCGCCGTCTACCCGTGGCAGCTGCCGGTCTATGTAAGTGCCGCCCGTCCCCTCCTCCCGGAACCCCGCCCCTCTTCCCCCACGGCGCGCTGAGCCCACCGAGAAACGGAGCGACTCGAGTCGCCAGACCCTCTTTGGAGCCCCCCCTTCCCTCCCCGCCGTGGTTCTCCGCGGCAGTTTCCAGCCCCCGCGCGCAGGGTGGGCAGAGGGGAGCCGGCGCCGGCCGGGGGCGCCGACTCGGCCGCGGGGACCCCGCGCTTCCGAGGGGCGCCTGAGCCGCTCTGCAGTTGGCTCTGCAGGGCTGGGGACCCCGGTTCCCCCGGGCCTGGACTGCCGGCGGGCTTGCCCTTCTGTACTTTAGGATCTGACATGTAGGGTTTCTTTTTCCTGGTAGTTTATTCTTAGCGCTGTCAACGTGCTTAGTTTTTTTTTTATTTTTCAGGGCACCCTTTCCTCCCTCTCTCCAGTTTTTTTGTGTTTCTGTTTTGTTTTGTTTTAGTTAGGCATTTTGTTCCTCTGATCTTGAGTGGGTGGGCTGGCAGGACACTTGGAGAGGAGGCGTTCTGTCCCCTGACCTTGAGTGGCCTTTGGAAAATGACAGGCCAGACGGAAATGTACACAGGCGTCCGGTGATTCCAGAAATGCAGGGTGTCCGGCTAGGTGGGCGCCCGGCCTCTCGTCCCCCGTGGCGGCGTGGTGCGCGTGTTCCTTGTTTCAGGGTTTACGCCTGGGCCCCGCAGCCCACCTTCCGAAGGGAAAGCGCAGCGGGCGCCTTGGGCCGGCGCCTTTGGGGCGCCCTTTCGTGCCCTCGGCTTGCGGGGGACCGTCCTCCAGGCGACCCGGCCCTCGCACGGGCTCCGTGTGTGTCAGTTTGTGGAAAGTGTGTCGCGGCCGGGGTCGGGGTCGGGACGCTGGGACCGCCTGGGAGCCGATGTTGACTCCCGGGCCCCGGTTCTCCGCAGTCATCTGAGGTCCGAGGGTTTCCAGCCCGCCACCGCGCACTGGCGCTTTCTATTTTTGCCCTTTCTGTGCCCGGAGGCGCGACTGAGCCTGGGCTCTGGCTTTTCCGGTTGGGTAACTCCGGGTGGCCCTGGTGGGCGGCCTGAGCAGTGGGCAGGGCGGGGAGACATCACAGGGGAGGGAAACTGAAAGTGGGGAGAACCTTCAGAAGTCCAGCTGATCCACTTGCCTCCCCTCCCCTCTTACTGCACTTGTCATGCACGGGTTGGCTGGCCGGCGCATTTTTCAAAATGTAATCATTTGTTTATCCTTAGTAGCCGTGAAGCATAGTTCACTTGTAGTGCACAGTTGTAGGAGTTTTGACAGATGATCGCCGTCAGGCGGCAGAGCAATCCTCTCATCCCTTTTGCTGCCCTTTGGCGCCAGCGCGCCTCTAGCTTCTTGGCTGCTAATCTCCTGTCTGTCCCTAAGGTTTTGGCTTTTCCAGAAAGCCAGATAAACGGAACAACAGCATGTAGCTTTTTGATTCTGGCTGCTTTAGCTCAGTAAAACCTATGCGAGATCCATCCCGCGTTTTTTTTTTGTTGTTGTTGTTTTAAACATTGATTTAGTTAGTTATTTACTTGGCTGTGCCGGGTCTTAGTTGCGGCACATGGGATCTTCATTGGCGCGTACGGTATGTTTTCGTTGCAGCGTGCGGGATCTAGTTCCCTGAGCAGGGATGGACCCCGGGCCCCCTGCCTTGGGAGCGCAGAGTCTTAGCCACTGAACCACCAGGGAAGTCCGTCATCCCTGTTGTTGCGGGTATGAGAAGCCACTCCTTTTTCTGGCTGTGTTGTATTCCATGTTCCGTTTGTCCATTCGCCTGTGGGTGGCAGGACTTGTGGGATGTTTCCAGTTTTGAGGGGATCAGGAATAAAGCTGCTGTAAACATCCCAGGGCAGGTTTCCATGTGAACTTGGGTTTTTACCTCACTTGAGAAAATACTCAGGAGTGGGACTGGGATCTGTGCTAAGTGTATGTTTAACAACTCTTCTGCATCTTAGAAATTGGTATTTTTGAGTATTGGAAGAGTTTAGAAATGCACTGTGACCCAGCACCCAGGCACTTGAAACGAAGTTGAAAGTTCATCTGGAGATGGTCACGTTGTCCCCGTCTCTGTCTTTTATTCGAGGCAGAGCAAGGCCACAGATTTGTAACCCTTGTAAGGAAGGCCTCGTGTGTCCAGGCCCTGGCAGGACCTGGCTTTCTAGTGGTGGGCGGTTCTGAAGTGGAGAGGGCGTCTTTCCCTTGCTGGCCAGACCTTGCTTGGCAGGGTGCGGGGTGTGCTGCCTGCCTGGCTGGGCGCTCTTTCTGCCGGTCAGCAGCCGTTCCTGGTGTGTCTGTCCTACTACCAGGCAGGCGGTCAGGGGCCCTAGTGAAGTGCTCAGCGAGCCGCAGCCTTTCCAAAGCTTTGCGGGTAATGTCTGCTACCCTCCCATTTCCCTGCTGAGGAATTTTGCTTTCTCATGGGAAGTGAGGGGGCAGTACTTTATAAGAGTTCATATTTTGTGATGACTCGATGCTGAATACGTTAAGAAAATGGGCTCCTTCCAGAAGCTTAACTTCTTAGAAGGTCGGATTACTCATGTGACCGCACGTTTGAAATGAGTGAGCTTGTTTGTTCATTGATTCATTCATTCTGCAAGCACCTCCTGGATATTTAGAGTGAGTGTTCCAGGGGGCGCGGAGGACAGTAGACAGTATTCTTTTTTTTTTTGATTTTTGAATTTAATTTAATTTATTTTTTTATACAGCACGTTCTTATTAGTCATCAGTTTTATACACATTAGTGTATACATGTCAATCCGACTTGCCCAGTTCAGCACACCACCATCCCCACCCCACCCCACCCCACCCCCCGTGGCTTTCCCCACTTGGTGTCCATACGTTTGTTCTCTACATCTGTGTCTGTATTTCTGCCCTGCAAACCGGTTCATCTGTACCATTTTTCTAAGTTCCACATACCTGCGTTAACGTACGATATTTGTTTTTCTCTTTCTGACTTACTTCACTCTGTATGACAGTCTCTAGATCCATCCACGTCTCAACAAATGACTCAATTTCGTTCCTTTTTATGGCTGAGTAATATTCCATTGTGTATATGTACCACCACTTCTTTATCTATTCGTCTGTCAATGGGCATTTAGGTTGCTTCCATGACCTGGCTATTGTAAATAGTGCTGCAGTGAACATTGGGGTGCGTGTGTCTTTTTGAATTATGGTTTTCTCTGGGTATATGCCCAGTAGTGGGATTGCTGGATCATATGGTAATTCTATTTTTGGTTTTTTAAGGAACCTCCATACTGTTCTCCATAGTGGCTGTATCAATTTACATTCCCACCAGCAGAGCAAGAGGGTGCAAGAAGCTAACCTTTTAGCTTCTTTTTGTTCCTTGATTGTAGTTAAGCTTCATCTTGCCTCAGGGCTTTTGTATTTGTTTTTCCCATGTTTTGGAAATAGTATTTCCAGAAAAATTGTCCATAAATGATTCCTTTCTATTCTTTGGCACTCATCTCTTAAAGATATTTTTTCCTTGATTGTCCTACCGGCCTTAGTCCCAATTTATCAGATTACCTTACTTCTTTCACAGAATAATCATAAAAACAAATATTATCTTTGGTGTCTCTTTGTATTTAGATGAACTTCTTCCCAAAGAACTCAAGCCCCACAGTGACAGAGGTTGTTACCTTTCTTATCCCTTATTCTGTGTCTTAGAACTGTGTCTGGCATGTAGTAATCACTCGAGGTCTGTTGCCTGTGTAAAGAATATGTGAGTAGATGAACAGATTTGGAGTTATTTAAGGTCGCTCTTAATGATGGCTGGTGTTGGTGATTAAATTAAAATTGTAGGTTTTACAGTTGGAAGTGATCTTGCTGAGTCTCAGAGCTACGGCAAAACTCTCCCTACTGTAGCATCCCTGACAGATGATCAAGTCTGAGCTTGAATGACTGTATATGAAAGACCCTAACCAGGGCAACCTCGTAGCTTTCTTCAGGCAGCTCACAGCCTTCCATGGGAGTTTGCTCCCTATTAGTCAGCTGTAATTAGGAGAAAACGGTTTGATTTACCCAGAATCATCTTCTCTCAGTCTCCTTGTTCTAGTTCCTAGAGAATAGACAGGACAGAGTTTCCTCTAAATTGCATCCTTTGGGTTTGCACTCCTGCTTGTAACAAAATAAGCACCATGCTATGGCAGAATTCCCCTTGATTGTCTGCCACTTGTTGCTACATTCCTTGTTAGTGTTTAGAAATAATTTGTCTTAATGTTCCACATTATAATTGATGGAGTACAGAAGTAAAAGAGATCTCGGGGTTATGTCAGAAGCAATCAGACAGATATTTTAACTTACCCTTTTAATGTATTTAATGCTGACACTGTGAGGAATTGAGCAGTATAGTCACCGCGTTATTGCCATTGCTGAAAAAATGTCTTTATGGTGAAATTTATGGTCACTTTGAAAGCATGAGCTGATGGGGGAATTGTCAGCTACATCTTAGAGCGCTGAGCATTTCTCAAAACGTTGTGATACGAAACACCCCTGCCTTTTCTTGTATTTCTGTGACATTCACCTACTTCACAAAAAGCATTGGTCATATTCCTGAAATAATGATGGGCTTAGTTGAGATTCTTTTGGGTCCTAAGGGACCAACATGTGTGCATAATAGTGTCGAGTTACACAGAGCCTGGATGTTTGGCTCCAGACTGAAAGCCCCATGGAGTCGTTTTCTCACATCTGTTCACCAATGTGTATGAATGGGAGAAAACCAAAGTTCTGGTTTGTTTGATCAAGGGGAGCCACACTCCTTTTACTTTTGCTGTGACAAACAAGTAAAGAGGTGTAAAATATCTGATAAGAGCCTCTTAAGGTTTGGTAGAATGCTTAAGTGGGATGTAGAGAATATAAAACAAAAAGAAAAGCAAGTGAGTACTGCTGGCAAACTTTTTCAAGGACAGCTAACAAATTAATAATAGTAGTAACAACAATACTAAGATTGATTTTCAAAGACTTAAGAGTGGCATGGATTCCTAACCACTCTACATGTATTAACTCCACGCCACAGCCCTGTAAAATGGGTGAGGTTATTAAGCCCTTGATTTTCAAAGAGGAAGTGGAACACAAAGAAGTACCACTCCTGAACTCCCAGCACTAATAAGTGGTGGAGCTGGGGAAAAAAGATCCAGGCAAATTAATTTTAGAGTTAGTGCTCTTCACCTGTAGGTTATATCCCACAGGTAATATTTTCACATTTTGAAATCACTTTACAAATACTATTTTTACCCCTAAAGTACACAGGGAATACCCAGGGAAATTGGCATTCTAATTATTTTTATATCTTTGCCAATAATCTGTTAACTTTTGGCAGTTCAGTATCCTTCCCCAACTTTTTTTTTTTTTTCTTCCCCAACTTCTTAAAAATTCAGCCTACAATCCAAAAAAGTAAGGGCTAGTGAAAAGAAATGTCTTGTAAATCCAGTTCAAGAGAGCAACTAAAAACTAAGGCCCCCCCAAGGATGGAAAAGAGAAAGCAAAAGAAAAGAAGAGACAAGAAGCCCAAACCCTATGATTAAGCTCCACGTTGTTAGGTAAAGGGGCATTTAATCAATGCTTCTTAATACCGTGTGTACAGAGTCATGGCTCTACAGAAGCCAAGGAGTCTCCCTTTCATCACTGATTCATGGTATGCACCTGGCAGGGTCACTTCCTTCTTTGAGCCTCAAAGCTTTTCATGAAGACACTGAGGGAAATGGAAAAAGGTTAGCTCTCACAAGCCAGCTCTCATGTTCTCTCGTGTTACCTGTGAGCCTAGGTAAGTGCCGAATGTCTTTAACATGACAGATTATATTTTTTCTTAACCATTTCTCTTCTCCTGATATTTACGTAATTTCTAATACATAGTAGAATAGTAGAAAAGAAAACATACTACACTAAAAAGTAACCGACACACTAACTTTCCATTCTCATTTCACTGCCAATTCAGCCAGATGCCTTCTGTAGAATTCTGATGCAGACCATGAAAACACACTGTAAGTGTTCCAGTCTTTTCCATATTTGGTAGTCCTGTGATTTCCATTGGCAGAACTATCTTGGACTGGCATCTGAAAATCTATCAAAAAGAAATTAAGTAATAGGAATTCATATCAATGGTATTGGAGAAAGAAATCCTTGAACTTATCTTACTGTGTGAACCTTCATCCATGTACAAAATCAACAAGAAAGTTTAAACTTTAAAGGCAACATATTCCCATGAATATAAGGGAGAACATAACACAAATAATATACAATGCTAACATTATGTACATACACATATATACAAGTGGTCTTGAAATATATTCCCAGATATTAATTGGATTAAAGTTTGGGGCATTAAAGCATATTTTCTCCTAGAGAGCATTATTCTTTAAGGCACATATAGACACACATAGCTGCCCTGCTGGCCTCTCACAGTTTCAGTAGATTCCACTCATGTCCCCAGTTCATTTCCCCATATATTTATTCTCGGATTAGTGATTTTTGAATAGGTGTTCCTCTCTTTAGAAATACCTGTGCCATGACCGCAGAGTACTCAGATTTCTTTTTGGCATTTGGTGGCAGATGATGGGGAAAGTGACGAGTTGTATGACAGGAGAGGTACAAGGTGAACCTTAGAGTAACTAAGACTTTATGCGTAGTTCTTAATCCCAAAAGAAAAAGAGAAGGATAGCAGCGGAAGTCTTTGGAATAAAGGATCTCTGAGATGAATCAGCATTAGAATAATTCATTGGTTACTGACTGTCCAGTCAGTTTAGGTTATAAGGTATTCCTGAGTGACTGCATCACTTTATGAAAGGTTCTACCTAACTATAGCTTTCTTTTGCTGGAATTAGTTTATATGGCAATAATATGCATAGAGAATGGCAATAGTGAATTCATGTCTTCCCCAAATTGAAGACACTCGTTAAGGTACAAGTTTACCCAAGCCTGCAAATGATTTATCCATACTATACTAACTGAGACTGTGTCTTACCATTCTTGTTTGTTAAGGGAGATAACAAGCCTAACTTTGAGTAATAGTAGGATACTTAGAAAATACTTTCAGGTTAAGTTTTGTAAACAAAGTTCAGTGTTTACCCACCAAAAGCAAATCAGCTCATTTAGTGTTGCAGGAAATGCCTTCATACTTTTTCACTGCCACTAAAGCAATTTAAAACACCTGTTGGATATATTCCCTCCTAGAATGCCATTTGTACACTTATTCCTAATAGGGCCTGTTATTTTAAATGCAAACTCGTATTATAAGGCTCAGAATTGATACTCAGTATTTTTAGTGATCACATGGTTTAGGGTTCTCAGATTTGGACTCAGACTTGCATTTCAAGCATTGCAATGTGGGCCTGTTAAATGATTTCCTTGCAACCAGGAAAAATTGTTTATCTGAATCTAAAGTCCAATTAAAGAAATGTGATAGTGGTGATAGTGGTTGATGAAGCCGACTAGCATAGCAGCTAGGGCAATTATAGACAAGTTACATTTAACCTCTCGGTGCCTCAGTGTCTTCCTCTGAAACTGAGTTTCTTCATCAATGGGGATAGATACTGGTACCAATCTGACAGAGTTATTGTAAGAAATGAAGGAGTTCACAAATTTCCTAAAGACTTAATGTTTGGCTTGTCGTTACTAAATGCTGGTAATTATTAGTAAAACAATATCCCTCTATTATTTATTATATCAAAATAATAATGATAAGAGCCTGTTATTTTAGTAGTTCGATTTTTTGGTCATATAGTTTAGACTAACTCATATTGTTTAAATGTGAAACCAAGAAGAAGAACAGTTTTGTTTTGTTTTTCTTAACCTGGTCAAGGAACCCAAATCACCTAATTCAGAAATGTTTCTAACTTGGCATCTGCTTTTAATCTGTCACAGCCAGAGAAAGTTTAATGTCTCAGAAAGTGACAGCCTTGTATTTGTGTAGCATAAAAAAGAAGATACATGCTAGATAACATATATACCCCTTATCATAGTCATGCCACATGTAGTGCAACACTATTCCTGCTGGGTTCAAGCATTGTGATCCAGAGCCTGCCATTGCCTATTATCAGGAACAGGAAAGCGTAAGAACCGTATGTGTTTGCCCTTAAGTTGGTCTACAACACAGATACTGTCAATCAGCCTCTGATAGTACCCTCCCCGTGGACAACCTTCTGTGCCCTTTTGAGCAGGCTCAGATGGAGTCTACCATC
Organism: Stenella coeruleoalba; assembly: GCF_951394435.1. Taxonomy (NCBI): domain Eukaryota; kingdom Metazoa; phylum Chordata; class Mammalia; order Artiodactyla; family Delphinidae; genus Stenella; species Stenella coeruleoalba. The sequence goes on along the minus strand of NC_137153.1, from coordinate 32,208,705 downwards.
AGTGTGGTGGGACTTCACTTCGCTTCAAGTGTGTCCAAGTTGAAGGGCGGAATTAACAAATACTAACCAAATTTGTGGCTGTCCAAACTAGGAAAATAGTTAAAGAATCAGGACATGAAGAATCAGGCAAATACTCATTTGGTGTCAACCCAATAAAAAAGCTTCATGGTGAGAAAAAAGTTGCCAAAGATGAAAGCCCAGAATAGTGCTACCTTAGCCTAACCACAGTGTCAAAGCAGATGACACACATACACAAACACAAAAGGAAGCCCTCTTCACACTAATGCCCCCAAATCCTTTATGGGGCTTCAGATTGAGCAGATTAGGTAGATTGATGGTTGTCATTTACGGACTGGGTCCACCTAACAAGACTGGTTACTAACAGAATATCTCTGTTTTGTCATTTAATAGACATCCCAAACTTAATATACCTTGCAATCAAATACACACATAGTCGCTCATGCTTTTCCTGTAGACTTTACAAAACAGAAAAGCGCAGCTCCATTCTTCCTGGTGCTCAGTTACAAAATGAGATTCATCTTTGACGTTTTTCTTTCTCTCTCCTTTCACATCCAATACACAAGCAAAATGTGTCAGCCCTGTCTTTGAGATAGAACCAGAATTTGACAGTTTCTCGATTTTTCCACTGTTACCACTCAGGATTAAGATTTCGTTGTCTGTCATCTTAATTATTATCCCTCTGAACTGTGTCCTTAACATAGTGGCCGGAGAACACTTTGAGAATCTAAGTCAGAAGAATTATGTGACTTCAGTATCTTCCCCTTCATCATAGTTGAAGCTGAAGTTCTTAAAATGCTGGAAAGTTGCCACATGATTACCCTCCACATTATATATTTGATCTCATGTCCTCCACCTCTACTCCTTGCTCACTCTTTTGCAAACACCTTATACTCTTTAGTCCTTGATGTTCAACAAGTATAGTAGGAAGACATTTTCACTTGCTGTTCCCTTTACCTGAATTGCTGTTGTCTTTACTATCTACAGTACTCATCCACTCACTTTTTTAGGTCTTTTCTCAAATATCACCGTCTCCTTTATGAGGCCTTGCTTGCATTCCCTGTAATAACCTACAGCCCCACTAATACACCCTACCTCCTTAGAAGCCTCCCTTCTGCTGTAGAATCTGTTGAATGAATGAATGGAGTGAGCTATATCTAATTTCCATAAAATTAAACATCAACCGTGAACACTTGTTGAGAGACAGATTCAGGGTATAAAGAATAAAAGAAGTGTAAATTCAGGCCTTAGCATTCACCATCCATCCCCTCAGGGTTCTGCTATGGTGTATCTTTGAATAAAGAGCACAATTTGATAAGACTAATTAATAGCTTAAATTCGTTAGAATCCCAAACCTTTTATAGTAGAAATGTGATAAAAATGGTGTCAGAGATTCTCAACAAAATGTTAGTGAATTGAAGCCACAAAAGTATAAAAACAATTATATACCATGACCAAATGGGATTTGTGTCAGGTACGTAAGGCTGGTTCAACATTTGAAAATTAATTAATATAATCCAACCAAGACAAATAAAGGAAAAAAACATATAAATACATGCAGAAGAAGCATTTGACAAAATCCAGCATGCACTCATGAGAAAAACTCTCAGTAAACTAGGAATAGAGAGGACTTCCTTAACTTGATAATACGATCTACAAAAAAACCAATAGCTAACATCATACTTCCTGGAGAGAAACTCAATGCTTTCCCACTAAGATTAAGCACAAGGCAAGGATATCCTCCTTTATTATAACTTTTCAATATTGTGCTGCAAGTCCTTGCTAATGCAATAAGGCAAGAAAAGGAAATAAAAGGTGTACATATTGAGAACGAAGACATAAACCTGTCTTTGTTCACAGGTGACATGGTCATCTATGTAGAAAATCTTAAAGAGTTGACCCAAAACTCCTGTAACTAATAAGTGATTATAGCAAGGTTGCAGGATCCAAGGTTAATATACAAAAGGCAATTGCTTTCCTATATACCAATAATGAACAAGTGGAATAGGTTTAAAACAAACCGACACTATTTACATTAGCATTGCCAAAAATGTAATACTTCTGTATAAATCTAATAAAATATGTACAACCTCTATAGGAGGAAAACTACAAAACCATGATGAATGAAGTCAAAGAATAAATAAATGGAGAGTTATTGCATGTTCATGAATAGGAAGACTCAGTATTATCAAAATGTCAGTTCTTTCTGACTTAATCTATAGAAATTCAGTGCAATCCCAATAAAAATCCCAGCAAGTTATTTTATGGATATTGGCAAACTGATTCTAAAGTCCATATGAAGAGGCAAGAGACCCAGAATAGCTATCACCTCATTGAAGGACACAGTTGAAGGAATGACACTACTCAACTTGAAGACTTACTATGAAGGTGCAGTAATCAAGACAGGGTGGTATTGGTGAAACAACAAATAGATCAGTGGAACAGAATAAAGAGCCCCAAAATAGACCCACATAAATACAATCAACTGATCTTTGGCAAAAGAACAAAGACAATACAATGGAGCAAAGATAGTCTTTTCATCAAATAGTGCTGAAACAACTGGATGTCCATAGTTAAAAAAAAAAAATCGAGACACAGACTTTATATCCTTCATAAAAATTAACTCAAAATGAACCACAGACCTAAATGTAAAACACAAAACTGTAAAACTCCCAGAAGATAGCATAGGAGAAAACCTAGATGACCTTGGGTATGGCAATGACTTTTAAAATATAACACCAAAGGCACATTCCATGAAAGAATTGATAAGCTAGACTTCATTAAAATAGAAAATTTCTGCTCTCTGAAAATCACTATCAAGATAATGAAAAGACAAGCCACAGAGTGGGAGAAAGCATTTGTGAAAGACGCATCTTGTTAGGGTAAAGTGGCAACTTGCAAGCTTCTTACATGTGCAACTGGTGTAATTTATTTTGGTATGTAGTGTGAGGTACAGACTTTAGTTTTAAATGGGTGTGTAGTTTTCTAGGCATCAATTTTAAAGATTATAACTTGACTTTATCACAATCAAACTTCCCAGACATACTAAGAACTATTTGTGGATATTCTTTTCTGTTTAATTTGTATATGTGTTCATTCATGTAGTAGTGCTACAATGTTTGAATTGTAGTGGCTTTATAGTTAAGTTATATAGCTACCTGCTAATTAACAGATACTCAACTTCTAATAAAATTTAGGACTTGTACCTGAATGCCTCCAGACTATGTTCTTCATTCAGACTCTTTACTATTCACTCAATATAAATTCAGAGCTGATATACATTAAAACTGAACTAAAGAGGCTAACATTTTTTAGTTTTCATCTATATTCCTAGATTCAAAATATGAGAAAGTAATACAATGCAACATTTTTTAAAACCTCTAATGACTCACATTTTCTATCTCTAATTAAAACAGAATACCCTGTGGAATATCTTTGCATCATTTACCCGGTTTCATTAATTCTGGCTGCTGAAGTTAATTTAAATTCACTCTGGTAAAATGAGAGCTCAGTATAAGGTTTTAGCATCTCAGTGAGACTTACAAATAATCATCTGCTAGGTGGTAAACAGTAAACAGTCTTGTTTATTGCAAATAATCTTAGCCAATAAATGTTATTTATGCTCCATTTAAGAATAAAGATGTTAATCAGAGATCACAGAACGATCTTTTTGTTAAAGCTAAAAGCAATTCTGCTTTGATTAGTTGCAAATGCAAATATTACCCAACTTCTTTCTCCTTCTTTGATAGTTGTATAGAAATAAAACTAAATATAAGAATGTAAGCCAAACCCACTACAAATGAAACTGCACTACAGGCCCAGTATCTTCAGTGATTTCCAGAATGATTTCTATGCTCAAACCTTCATTCTATCCTCTCTTCCTAAACAGAATTGTTTTGTTTTGTTTTGTTTTTGAGTAACTTTTATTACACAAGAGATTCATATTCTTTATAGAGAAATCATGTAATCGAATAATCCAAAAATAGATTAAAAAAATAAAAATTAGCCATAATTCCACCTCTCAGATATATTATCACTGTATCTATTTTATAGTATAGCTTTCTTATATACATTTTTTAACATCTTTATTGCAGTATAATTGCTTTACAATGTTGTGTTAGTCTCTGCTGTATAACAGTGCATCGGCTATACGTATGTATATATCCCCATATCCCCTCCTTTTTGCGTCTCCCTCCCACCCTCCCTATCCCACGCCTCTAGGTGATCACAAAGCCCACAGCTGATCTCCCTGTGCTATTTGGCTGCTTCCCACTAGCTATCTATTTTACATTTGGTAGTGTCTATATGTCCATGCCACTCTCTCACTTCGTCCCAGATTACCCTTCCCCCTCCCCATGTCCCTAAACAGAATTTTAAGAAGATAGCCAAGATAAAATGAGAAACTGATTTAGACTTTGGTACCAGGTTTACAGCTTCAATGATTTAGGAAAATCCCTTGACAGCTATACTGAGCCTCAGTTTTCACATTTGTAAAAGGGTGAGGATTAAAAAAAACTGATACTTCTGGAAATGCCTGTCATTCTGATTGGATATGTTTAAAATGTTGACTGAAATTTAAATGTATAAATTATAAAAAGAAGATGACAAAAAGAACTATTATCATTTTATTACCCAGATAAACCCTGGTGGCCCACTGATAGGAGACAGGGCTTCTCTAAGTAGTTTTCTTCATCCTGATTTCTGGACACTCCCTTCTTTAATCTGCTTTTGGAGGCACTGGGTGACATTTTGGCAAGTTTTATTCAATTTCTTTATGCCTTGATTTTAGGAAGGAAGAATAGTAGCTGTGCTGAGCTCTGCCAGGTCAGATAGAATTTTGGAGTATTCTCGTTCTCTCTCTTGTAGACAGCCACTGTCATTTGGTAAGCCATAAGCCTTCCTTTGCTTTGACTGTGGTTAGTGTGTTTGCTGGATTTCTAAAATATATTTTTAGTGTTTACTTGTTTAGATTGAAAAGATTGGGCTATATTTTTAAAAGTTTATCCCTCCATTTTGGAAGGCCTTTTAAGTTGTGATATTACATGCAAGAGAGCTAACGGAATTCTGGACTCCATATTTTCGTTTTTACCTTTTTTTTTTTTTCTCAGACTTTGAACCAACAATGGCTAAGAATGAGAGGAACTCAGACCCGAATATTTTTTCCCTTGTCAAGCACAGAGAATATGGGAAAAAATGAAATTGGGAAATTGTTTTGCTCGTCTTCCTTTCCTCCTTTTTGGTCAGTTACCTTAGTCGTCCACCTCACTTTGTATTTCTAGCCTGGCTTCAGAAAGACCTGAATTTGATGAACTACACATTGTTGGAGTAGTAGATTGCTAGAAGGAACCAAGATCCAGACGACCTTAGATGGTGGCTTCATGGATTATATTCAAGGATGGTCCAGCCTATTTCCTCACTTCCATTGTGAAAGGAGTTCCCTATTCCTAAGATAATGGACCTATGTGCCACTGACACAGAAGATGGAGATTTATCCCAGTGCCTTTATATATGTATAGATATTAAAATTATGTATATATATGTGTTTATATATAGATAATGCCTAATGGAAATATCTCAGATGTTCTATTTTGTTTTTTCTTTAATTTTACTTATAAAAATTGTGACGATTTTTTAACTCAAAAGAGGAGAACCTTAAAAATTAATTAAAAACACATTCTCAGTAGTCTAAGGTTCAGAGTGACTTGGCAGAGAAAATTGCTGAATGGTTAGATAACAGTGCTGGTAGGCTTGGCTATTGTAACACTTTACATTTGAGTTTCTCTTCCTTGAAATTACAAGAACTATATGGCTCAAGAGAAAGATTGATAATTAGGAATATTCTGCTTACTTTTAATATAGCCTATTGAAGAACATTTTGATTATTTGGAGATCATAGGAAGGAACCTTTATGATCTAACTTTTGAACAAGTAGTGTTGCAACACAAAGCTATGACTTAAAATTAAAAAGGAAATTTGAAATGACCTATTACTTTTGGCATCTCAAGCCAGATATCTGTCAGAAAAATGAGTCACTTTTCAGTCAAATGGGTGGTCAGCAATATAATTTTTCATTGGGAAGCTGAAAGACACCATTGCCAAACAGAGCATCTGCAGTGTTCACATCTATATTTGAGCATCTTTTGTTTTCCCAAGGGGTGCAGATGAGAAGAAGGAAGGCAGAGAAATGCACTTGCATAAAGCTTTCCAAGATGGATAGAACAGAGAGCATTCCCAGAGGCAGGTCAAGTTCAACACGAGAACAATTCTCTCAGTGCTTTCACAACTAGTTAAAATACAAGACCAGTAGTAACTCAGCTCTCAAATCAGTGCTGAAATCAAGCAGAAGGTTGTTAATATTGATACGGTTAACATACATCAAGTAGGATTACAGAATTTTCTGAATCCAAAAGTTCTTCATAGTGTTGACATTTCCTTACTGAATTCCTAGGATTGTTTGGTTTCAAAGGCTGTTGTGCTCAAGACGCATTTGTTTTTAAATAATCCTTCATAAAAAGTTCAGCTTTCAGTCTGATATGATTGAAACCCAGCTTGAGTGTGTTTTATAATGCACTGAAATGGAAAGACTATGGGCATTGAATTATTCAAAACATGGTAGGCGAAGGAGTGATATGTGGGGAAGAGGTGATCAAAGAAATCAGTGAGACTTGATATGTCTTGTTATCGCATTTTATTTACCTTTTAGAACTCTTCCCAATATTAGAGGAAAGAAATCAGTATCAATTTTCACCTGTTACGTTCCACACTTCAATTATTAATGAATGTCAGATTCGACCACAGTTTTCTGTACCACCTGCTCTGCAATAATATTTCTGAGCCTTTATGAAAAATGTAAAATTGTCATTGAATTTCCAAACATGATTTCTCCAGTGGCTAATTCAGTTTGTTTTATTAATAAGCAAGTTCTGAGGAGTAATACTAATTTAATATGCCTGCATGTAAGGTTAAACTATAAATTATTCCTGCCGAAGGTGATGAGATCTGACTGCGATGTGGTGGTAGGGCACTCACCTTCCTGAACAAACCCTGCGAGCGCACAGTTCTTGGGAGAAACCAGTACTTCATATAGTAGCAAATCTGATATTATTTTGCATGTCTCCTGTAGCAGTGGAATGCACACACACACAAACATGATCATGGGTGAAAAAACACACATGCGCACCTTAGGTGCTTACATTAATTTCTGAATATAGTTCTCCGGAAAGAAAAAGCTTTACTGATGATTTGTATTTTTATAGTTTTTTATTTTATGCATACTAAAACACTTCATGAAATCACTTACTGTTTTGTTGTCCATGGAATCCTTTCAATTTTGAGATGCTAAATACAATAATGATTATAGTCCTTGGCCATGAAAGACTAAGTTACAGAGAACCTGGTGACTGGAGGTCAGAGCTGCCACGGAATTATTCTCTGCTCTAGAGACCATTAGAATATCACTGTGTACCCACTTAAGGATAGAATGCTGCTATTGAGAAACTAGCTCTCTTTTATTTCTACTAAAAGGAGAGAACAGTAGGGGAACTTGCCTGAGTGTATAAGACTTTCTCTGTTTTGTACAATAAGCCAAAAACAATACATGACATAGCCTCAGGTCTTTTGTCTTTTGTACCCAGCTCCTTCCTGTATTACTCCTGATCAATTACACTTAAATCCACAAGAGTTGCTTGAACATTTTGACAGTTATGTTCCCCATACCCTGAAGCATTTTTAAAGGGTTACTGAGATAAAGCTATTTCAAAAAATACTCCCTCCAAATTTTTTCCGGGTGGCATCAGTGAAAAAGTAACTTAGAGGAAAAAAACTCCACCTTGAGTTCCTGGCCAACCACTCTAAGGCCAGGCAAGCATAAACCTTCATAGCAAAACCTAAGTTTGTTCCCAGTTGAGAATTTGGTTTCTATGGTCTTATTTAGAAAGTATATGGAGACTTTAATTCCCTATAAGCCCTTTCCAAAGAGTGAATACAGTTCATCATTAGTAAGAGATGATGAAAATTACAATTTTGTTGAATAGGTGGAATATATATTATATATAATATATATATTTATTTTTAATATATATATAAAGTTACTATTCAGAGTCCTAAAACATGGATTTTTCTTACTTACCAAGAATGAACAGTAACTTGATCTCTAAACACAATAAAGCACCTGGCCATAGCAGAATCATAACAAATATTTGCTATCAGAATGAATTCACTGTTCAGGTGTAAAGAGGGAATAGCTTCAGTTTGCCTCTTTCTTGCACCCCATTATTGAATCCTGGACAGAGGAGATTTTCTTGATTTTAATCTAAAGGAGAAATGTTCACTTTTGTTAAGATGGAAATTGACAACCTCAGTAGGTAGAGGCACTGTTTTTATTTGGCTGAATTCATGTTTCCAGTGATAATTCAAGGTATAATAGGGTTTTCTCTGCCACTCCAAAATCTGAAAATGATAAGCATCTCACCAGAGTTTCAGGATGGCCCATTACCTATGCTGTGGAAAGGATATTCAAAATACCATGTTTCATCAATGTCTTCTCAGATTTATTAATCAATGGACAACTACTGAGTTAAGACAGTGTTTTATCTTTGCTTCAAAAAAATAAAAACAAAAAACCCCCACAAACACAAAAAAACTGTTAACGATGAAAACTTACTATGCCAGGACTTAGTATGGCCTGACTTGGAAATTTAGTTTCAGAGGCTTTTGTGAATATACCAAGGAAAGAGGACCTAGGTGTATCTTATTCCCACAGGCTGCCAATAAATATTTGCTTCACAGAGAAAAAATTAATATATAGTATAGGAGAGAGCCTGACAGATGCTTAACATTATTGAGTGACAGCAATGCCCAAACTCATCTGTGATCAAACACTATGAAAGTATCCCCTAAGGATAAATTTATTACAAATAAGTGAAAATTCAATTATGGAGATACTTTGTTTCAGCTCTGATATGCAAAACGCTTGGAAGTTGTCACTGTATCTTGTCCTTACAAGATAATGCGGTACAAAATGAAAATCAATGACTTTTCTCAGACGTGATTAATAAAACATGTAACTATGAAAGAATTTTAAAACTGTAATTATGTATGTGTATATATGTGTCTCTGAAAAATCTGGGTCAAAGAAAACTGAGGCTATCAGTATAAACTCATTTAACTTCTATCTCTTCTTATGTTTATTTCCTCCCAAACTTACCAGTATCCATCCAACTCGAAGGATACAAGTGATTTTTATATACTGTGCAAGGTTTTTTTCTTATTCATATGTCCATGTTTCCCCAATTCTCTAAATTATTATCTACATCTTCAGGATCTCCTTTATCGGTTCCTTCATTTCAACATATAAAATATAAGTCCTTCTCATTCTAAAAAATTCTTTTTTGCTAATTATGTTCTCTTTTCATCCAAACTCCTTGAGAGTAGCCTATTCCCACTGTCTTCACTAGCCCCGCCTGGCCCCCACAGGCAGCCCTACACCCTCAATTTATTGCCATCTGGCTTTTTGTCCACCACTTCACTGAACTGCTCTAAGGTCACTGGGGACCTAACTGCCCAAATCCAATGGACACTCACATTCTCTGAAGGATGGCACTGTCATCTACTTCCTCCTTCTTGAAACTTTATCACCTCACTCCTTCCCAGAATTCTTTCTCTGCTTATTACTTAAACGTTGTCAGTACTCACAATTCTCTGAAATCTCATCCATGTTCATGATTTTAATGACTGCTGATATGTGCTGATGACATTCAAATTTTTATCTTTCCATGTCTTCACGTGCATGTCCAGTTATCTACCAGTCTGTCTCCTGAATTCTACAGGTGCTTTACAATTCAACATGTCCAGAACTAAAGTCTTTTTCCCAATTCAGTTCTTTATCCCCTATTTCCAAACTCAATGATACCACCACCCAACCTTAGTCACACAGATGGGGGTTCAGCCTCCGCCTCCTACTTCTTCCTTACTTCCCAAGATCAAGTCTTGCTTGTAATTTCCTAAATACAATTAGAACTTATTTCCTCCCTTCGTCTATACCTTATTTCAGACCCCTTTCTTCTTGCTATTACCTGGTCTAGAAGTTACCAAATTGCTGTTTGGTGGAACCAGTTGTTAGACACTTCTGTTAAAAAAGGACACTAGAGTCAAATAGCTTTGAGGATGGCTGTGTACCATGCGCCTGCTGTGACGATCCAGAATGAACACTAGCTTGCAGCAGCCCCGAGGAGATGTACAGTAAAGAAACCTGATTAACTTTACTTAAGCCAGGTTCTCCCTTCTGCCGGCCTATAAACTTTTCAGTAGGGACAGGAGAGGAGGTGGCAGCGTGAAAGTCCCACTTGAAAATAAAAAACACTGCTCCTCAGAAGAGTGGGGCATAATTGTCTCCAGGCTTCTTCAAATTCCTCATCCATACTGACGTCAGTGGTCTAAAATACCACCTGAACTTGTCCTTTCCATTCTTAGCTGTTTTCTGAGGAAACCAGCTCCACACACATGGGTGGTTAAGACCCGCTCTCCTCCTCCTCGCGGTCTCCTTTAGGGGCACTTGCCACTGCCTGGTGACACTGCACTGATCCTGCAGAGCCTGTGCCTGTGGCTCCGTAACACAGCCCTCGCACACTCATGGCTCTGGACTTCCGCTATCCTCTCTGCCTTTAGTGTCCTTTCCCTTCACCGGCTGACTCACCAGTTTTTCACGAGTCCTTTAAGACTTAGCTTAGCGACTGCCTCTTTCGATAACTTTTCTTTGCCTCACAGCTCCCCCTCTTCTTCCACAAACACTGACCAAACGCCCTGAATATGCCCATCACAGCATGTCATGTGCAGGATGAGACATCTGCTGTGTGTCTTCCCCTCTCACTCCACTGCTAAAGGGCCAACGCTACATCTTGCTCATTGTTTCACTCCTCTAACACCTAATCCATGACGAATGCACTAACTAGTACTGTAGTAGCCCTCTTAGTAACAATCAGGCAGGAACTTCTAGAAGAAATCTGACACTCCAGCTGTTCTCTGCTCTCACCTTTCAGTCTGAATGAACTAAAGACTCATCCGTACATGTTTTACCAGGGAGACATAATTTAATCCAGAGATGTGTCATCACATACTCTTACATACTCTGCCGTTTAAAAATTCTCCTCACGATGGGGGAAGGAGACAGGTGTGCTTTCTGACAGCCCCACTGTTTTGCACTTCTAGTGCTCACTGCCTTCTCTCTCAGTCCCTTCCTTAAACCCTTCTTCTCTTCTTAACAAGGAAACAGGATAACAAAGTAATTAAGAGCTTGGGTTCTGCCTATCTGTGAAACAGAAACATAACCAAGGACAGAGAGAATAGACTGGTGGTTACCAAGAGGGAGGGAGTGGGAGAGGATTGGATTGGGAGTTTGGGATTAGCAGATGCAAACTGGTGTATATACAGGATGGATAAACAAAAAGGTCCTACATGGGACTTCTCTGGTGGCGCAGTGGTTAAGAATACGCCTGCCAATGCAGGGACACGGGTTCGAGCCCTGGTCCGGGAAGATCCCACATGCCAGAGAGCAACTAAGCCCGATGCCACAACTACTTAAGTCCATGCACCTAGAGCCCGTGCTCTGCAACAAGAAAAGCCACCACAATGAGAAGCCTGCGCACCGCAACTAGAGAAAGCCTGCATGCAGCAACGAAGGCCCAACGCAGCCAAAAATTAATAATTTATTTTAAAAAAGGTGGATGTATTTTAAAAAAACCAAAAAGGTCCTACTGTAGAGCACAGGGAACTATGTATCCTGTGATAAACCGTAATGGAAAAGAATATGAAAAAGAGTGTATATAAATGTGTAACTGAGTCACTTTCCTATACAGCAGTAATGAACACAACACTGTAATTCAACTATACGTCAATAAAAAAATAAAATTTTAAAAATTGCCATAAAAATAGTCACATAAGGGGGACTTCCCTGGTGGTCCACTGGTTAAGACTTCACCTTCCAATGGAGGGGGTGAGGGTTCGATCCCTGGTGGGGGAGCTAAGATCCCACATGCCTTGCGGCCAAAAAACCAAAATATAAAACAGAAGCAATACTGTAACAAATGCAATAAACACTTTAAAAATGGTCGACATCAAAAAACATCTTTAAAGAAAAAATTCACATAAATCAGAAACAAATGAAACATAATAAAGTCCATACATTAAAAAAAAAAAAAAGAGCATGTGTTCGGGTCACATCGCAGCTTCCCACTTACTTACAGCTGTGTAATTCTGGGCAACTCACATAATATCTCTTCAGACTCCTCATCTATAAACGGGGATGGTAACAGTTCCTTACCTCAGAGCGTTGCTGTAATCCATAAACACGGTTAAGTGCCTTGGTAAATGTTTGAGGCTCTCTGGTTATTGTGAATTAAAATACCTCAATGGCTTCTGGCCATGTGATTTATAATAGTTTGACATTTAACCAAATGGTAAAACTATTCCATTTATTATTCCCATCTCTTTTTAACCCTTACCCTGCTTTGTTGTTTATGTTTTCTCCCAACACAGAGTGCTAGTTCCAGGAGAGTAAAGGCTTTATTTTGTTCACTGCTGAAAGCAATAGCACCCAGAAAAGTACTGTACATATGAAGCCCTCAGTAAACACTAGCTGAATGAATGGTGCAAAGTGTCACAAGGAAAAGTACACCAAAACTTCCATTATAATTAAAAAGTATAGATAAATCTTTCTCTAATGGCTTCCAGTCAAGTAACTGAAACCACCATATGCTATAATAAAAACATAAGTAATTTATTAAAATTTGAAGGCAAAAACATAATTTTAAAAGATTTAGACCTATGTTAGGCGTGATAGAGTATGGATGCTTTCTTGAAATTCACAGTCACATCCAGGAGTATCACTTTCAGAATGTTCTAGTAGATTGAGTTTACTTTTAGTTGTCTTTGATGAAAGTCACTATTCTACTCTCTTTCTTAACAGAAATGTTTTTTCGAAGACTCACTTTTAATTGGTTTATTAACCAAAGAATTATTTTGCCCAATTCCTTTGCTTTTCCGCTTTATAGGTGAGTCAGAGCAGGAATGCAGGTCCTTCCCAGGTTGTTTCCTAGCAGAGTATTTTTTGGTATATTCACCTGCTTTGCTCATTTTCTCTGAAGAAGACCTGCTATTTCTAGATAATTCCTCTTCTTTTCTTTGACTTCCAGTTCCAGAAATGATGTCTGCTGAAGGGAGAACATGTTCTAGCAATGAAATCTTCAAAAGACTCCTGCCGCTGCTCTGTGACTGGGACCCCCAGGTTGTCTTTGGAAGTTTCTAAGGCCTCCTGAGTAGACACTGGGACATGGAAGGAGTCGAGAGGCAAAGGAATCCTAGCATCACCTGTAATTTTCTGAAACTGGATGGAAAAACAAAAGACAAGACAAAAATTCAGTGATGAACAAAGCCAACCATTAAAAAGTAGAGTTCAAAACTTCAGTGTTACTCTGTGATCTTATTATTAACACAGTCAATATTCAGATTTCAGAGCCAGTTTTTTTCTAATTATATCTTGCCAAGTGATCTCAGCTTAACCTAGCTATATGCAAGGGTATGTCCGCTACATTTTCAGACTTTGGTGACTGGGGTAGTTATTACCCATTTCCTTTCCCTCACTAAAAATAAAACCCTATTCTGTAAGATAATTAATTTCTCTTCTATCCTCCAGGCACATGCAAACAGTATATAGTTTGTGACCAGACTGTGTTCTCAAGCTGTCAGTTCCCAAGACCAGTCTGAGATTGGTTGATGGGGGCTCCAAGTAAGGCTAGAGGAAAAGCTGACAGGTTTTCCCCTCCCATTCCCATAACCAGGTGAGTCACTGTAATATGTTACCTATTAGCTATGTCTGGATTACTTATTTTAAAAATTATATCAGTATGTGTACCTTCATTAGTGTTCCTTCATTGTAAGCTGACTGCATACAAATAGAAACCTAAATAAAATATGAATAGAATAGACATTTATATAATTTAAAATCTGGAATATTTTCTCTAATGTTTTCTTTCTTCATTAGGGATAGTTTGCTTTAACTCATAAATTTTCGAAAGAACTTCCAGTCTCCTTATTTACAACAATACAGTATCATGAAATGGGCAAACATTTACTAATCTCAGATTTGGAAAGGATTCCAGAGTCTTCTAGCTCCTGAGCATGTGAACTATTAGAGATTGATCATTATTGTTTTCTCCCTGACTTGGTCATTTCCTTTTTGCTAATCACTCTTAGAATCATTAAGTGCTGTTCTGTCCACTTACTTGGATATTTTTCATTTGTCCTGGGGCACCCTGTTTTGATTCTGATTTTTCTTCTTCAAGTCCCTTTTCTTCTTTACATGGACTACTAACAGTAGAATTCATCTGGGGACGACCTAGTAAATGAAAATCTGACTGATCTGTACCAGCCATTGTGGCCAGCTGCCCAAGCCTGGACCAGAGGAGAAAAGGAGAAAAGACAAAGGTTATTATAATCACATAAGAGCAGTTTAGATTTCCCCAGACCTACAATCATGAAATACTTCTAAAACTCTTAAAAGCCAACATCCTACTCCAGACAAGCCTCTCTCTCCCCCAAAATCTCAGCCCTTTCCAGATTCATCCTCTAAGACACATCCCACTGTCTCACTAGGAGCTTCAACATGTACCATGCATTTCGTCCACTGCCTGTCACACCTCTATTCCCACACTTCTTTACCACCTTTCCTCCAGTTTCCAAGAATGTGTTTGTTCCTTCCTTCCCAACACCAACACCAATTCATTCACTGACAAAACACCACTCCATCAACTATCCATCTCCACTTCCCTCTTCCAGCAAAATTGCTCCCAGTTGAGAACCACTGACCTATATCTCCCCTGCAGATTAATAATAATTTTTACGTCTAAGGCAAAAATAACTTTAATTCAGACTTATCAAACAAGCAAAATAAGTGAAAGATAGGAAAATTCTTATGCATTCCCGAATATTTTCAATGAAAACTGCCTTCAATTTAGTCTTTACAAAAACCTACACCTACTAATTATCTACAGGTTACTCTTTTATAATGAGCTCCCCACTCTACCAAAGCAGGCTTCCCTATTTGCATTTCTTAACAAATTTAATTCCTCATTTTAAAAAGTCAACTATATTACCTATTATTACACTAAATATGGCCACGGAAGTGATGAAAATTGCTCCAGTTCCTCAGCAAACTACCATTATAGTCGCAAAGAGAAGAACGGCCATGAAGAGAAATGAACTAACCCAGCATCTTTAAGGACATCCAAGAAAGCCTGGAACTTCTGAAAAGAATTCTCAATGCTGCCCAAAACACCTGCATCACCCAGGATCAAGCTTGTCAATGAGTGGGCATGAAGGGTTTCAGACAAAGAGAAATTCATATTTCTTAATTGGGCATTTTCATGTTCCAGCTATAAAAGAAGGCTAAAAATGTCTGACATGATTTTTTCTTATTGTCGTCAGAAGTAGTCTTGCCTATTTCCAAGGAACAAAACTAAAACACTCAAAATGTAATTAATTTGTAATTAACCTAACTTTCCACCAGTAAAGACAGAGACCATATCACACAGTAACCAAAACCCACAGGCACCCAACAAAGTTTCCTATATAAACACTTAGGTGGTATATAAATAAACCAAAGTTATTGTTTTATTAATGATTTTTCACAAAAGATCACATTTCTAACTAGTTCAATTCATAATGGAGCCTCATTCCACGTTAGAAAATTACCTGCTTTAAGTTTCTCTTAAATTAGAAAATGAAATATAGAATCTGATTTGAATAAAATATATTACAACTCTGCTGAATGTTAAGAATTAACTTTAGTGAGCAAAATATCTAATGCTTACGTTTAAAAGTCCTAAATCATACCCAACCCAATTTATTAAATGTACAATCACCAATATTTTCTTTGGCTTCTTGAAAATATTCCCCCTGTGCACTCTTCCCCTTCCGCTCATCATCTATGCACTTAAAACCCCCTGTAAGCTCAACTCTAGTATTTCTCAGAAAGGCCATTAATGTTCATGATGCCCCTTGTGCCTTACATGAGCAGGTGCTAAACATTTATTGAATGAGTGTCCGCCAATCCAATGGATGCACTTTCAAAAATTCCTCCCTACACTCACCCTGTGATAAATTATATTTAGATAGAACTTTTTAGATTATGCCCTGCTTTCATGCACATTCCCTAATGTAATTATCATAGTATATATTTTTATCTTTCATTGCATTCTCAGAAGTTTTCCAATATCTTAAATTTATTTAAATGATTCACTTTCCTAATTCATTGCCAGGAGAGTCTCGTCGTGTATTTTATGTTACTGTATATACAGTATATGCACAAAAAGTGCCTTTTTGAATCAAAGAATCATGAACAGGAAATAAGCTAATGTCATATAAAAGCATGCACGCACACACACACACACACACACACACACACATAACAAAACCAGATTTTCACATTTTTAAAAACATGCTTTCCAGAATATAGATCATATGATCACTAAATACCAGTAAATGCAAAAGTCCATATTACACAACCAATTTGCAACATATTACAGTTTTAAAGCTTACCAATTATGTGTATATGGCTTAAAATCAAATCAAAATAAAACCAAAACACTCTCTAAAGCAGAAGAAGAAACTTGTTTACCTCACTGACTCGTTTATCAGCCTTCAGTCTTATTACTCTTTCCTCCTTTAACTGCTTTAGTCACTCCTCCAGGTTTTCCTAAACAGAGTCAATATTATAACTAATTCATAGTATAATAACCCAAAGCCTTTCCAGCTATTGGTCTCATCAGGATTTAGGGGCAGAGCCAGAAGTGAACTCAGATTTTAGTCTGCTACTGGTAATATCATACCATGCTAGTGAAATGAATTATCAAAATCTATCAAATTAGCATAGGTAAGATTTATTTAAATTCCACTCTTCCCAACATAAATTTGTGGCAGCCCACCATAAAAGGCATATGCATATAACATAGTAAGTCAGAAATAAGAAGTTAAGACCAAGAAAGAAAAATTCTGTTTTTATTTGTGGCTCTCTTTACAGCAGGAAGTCCTATTAATGAACATGCTTAACACACCTGAATTGCCTAATTGCAGATTCAAAAGCATGTTTTTAAAAAGTAATCACTTTTAAAGCAATTCACAGTCAAGCACTGTTCCTGGAGTTCCCTGGGTATGAAATAATCTAATCATCAAAACCCTAAAAGGGGGCTTTCCTGCTGGCACAGTGGTTAAGAATCCACCTGCCAGTGCAGGGGACACGGGTTCGAGCCCTAGTCCGGGAAGAACCCACATGCCATGGAGCAGCTAAGCCCGTGCACCACGACTACTGAGCCTACGCTCTAGAACCCACGTGCCACAACTACTGAAGCCTGCACGCCTAGAGCCTGTGCTCTGCAATAAGAGACGCCACCACACTGCAACGAAGAGTAGCCCCCCGCTCGACGCAACTGGAGAAAGCCCGCGAGCAGCAACGAAGAACTAACGCAGCCAAAAATAAATAAATAAAATAAATGTGTAAAACAAAAAACCCTACGAGGAAAGAACGATCACTAACTCCATGTTTTTGTTTTTGTTTTTTTGCGTTACGCGGGCCTCTCACTGTTGTGGCCTCTCCCATTGCGGAGCACAGGCTCCGGACAAGCAGGCTCAGCGGCCAAGGCTCTTGGGCCTAGCCGCTCCGCGGCATGTGGGATCCTCCCGGACCGGGGCGCGAACCCGTGTCCCCTGCATCGACAGGCGGACTCTCAACCACTGCACCACCAGGGAAGCCCTATTTTCCAGATGAGGGAAACAAGAGGCAGAGAAGTAGAATAAGTAGAGCAGCACAGCCAAGGTCACACCACTAAGTAGCAGAGCCACACTGTGGACTCAGGAAGCTGGGTGCCATTCCTGTTCACAGAGGTGGTAGTCTTCCCATTCACCAAAGGGCACTGAAATAAAATGAACACTGATAAACTCCCTTAGGAGTTTCAGGAACTAAGACACTTCGCTCCTTGAAGTGGGGACACTGCTTGCAATAGGCAGAATTCTAACAGAGCCCCCAAGATTCCTACTTACTGAAGTACACAAACCTTCCACTTATCCAATCAAACTCTAAATCTAGGTGCTGTAATGAAGGGATTTTGCAGATGGAATTAAGGTTCAAAATCATTTTGCAGATGGAATTAAGGTTCAAAATCAGTTGATTTTTTAAGATAGGGAGATTATTCTAGGTGGATGTGACCTACTCAGGCACCCTATGAAAAGGACCTGAACTCTTCCTGAATTGAAGTTCAAAAGGGACAAGAGGGAGACTCTCCATTGCTGGCTCTGAATAAGTCCAATGCTGCGGCAGGGAAGGCAAGCGAGAGGCCTCTAGGACCTGAGACTGTCCCCCGACTGACAGCCAGCAAGGAAATGGGGACCTCTGTCCTGCAACTGCAGAATCTGAATTATGCCAACAAGCCGAAGAAGACTGGAGGCATTCTTTCCCAGAGCCTCTGGATGCTAACACAGCCTGACTGACATCTTGATTTCAGCTCTGTGACCCACACAAACTATGGTGAACATCCAACATTTGGGGCTCAGTGTCTTACACTTAAATTTCACATGCTTTAACACTCTTGGGAGGGAACCCACATGTTCCAGTGTGTATCTGAGCAGGAAACGCAGTCACGCTGTGCCTGGACTTCTGACCTACAGAACTGTGAGCTAGTCAAATAGGTATTGTTTTCAGTCAGTAAGAGTG
This sequence comes from Stenella coeruleoalba, assembly GCF_951394435.1. Lineage (NCBI taxonomy): Eukaryota > Metazoa > Chordata > Mammalia > Artiodactyla > Delphinidae > Stenella > Stenella coeruleoalba. The sequence continues at coordinate 32,189,930 of NC_137153.1, read as the reverse complement.
CAGTAAAAGAATTAATATTCTACTCAACTTCCAGGTTCGTGAACAAAATAAACGATTTTCATTGTTTTACGCCACTGTTTCAGGGTGGTCTCCTATGCAGCGATAAACAATCAGAATACCTACACTTATGAAAACAGTAAGGTATATTTATACATTTTAGCTGCTTTGAACAATCACTTAAAGAATGAGGAACTCTATTATATGCCATCATTGGGAGAGGAGCTGGTATGACTTTCTGGAGAGTAGCTTTTGGTACCTAACAACAATCCTACATCAGGGGTTTACCCTAAGGAAATCAAAGATGTGGGCAAAGATTTATCTACCAACATGATGTCATAAGATTGTTTATACCCAAACCCTAGAAGAAAGCTAAGAGCCTCCAAATTAGGATTGGTTTAAACAAAAACAGCTCACCATATGAAGGAATGTACTATGAAGCCACTAAGAAAATAATGACAACAGGTCTCAACCAGAGTTAATGAATGGGCTTCAGGAGTTCTACATTCAAAATATATCTCTGCGTTTTTCCTGGGAGATGGTGCATAAGCTTAATCAAATTCTCTGATGCAGAAGAGTATTTAGTGATAAGACAAAATATTTTTCATACATTTTTCAGACAAAAGAGCAGATTAGGTGTGTGTACATGCAGAGGTGGCTTTTATTTCCTTCAATGAGTTGTCCATTGTTTTCAAAAATTTACTCAATGAACATATATTTTTATATTCAGATCATGTTTAAAAAACTGACAGTCTAAGAACTTCAAATTCTTTAATGTTTCATGACTAAAGCCAGCCAAGTTTTCAATGGGGAAAAAGGGGGGAAAATTGCAAAATTCCTCTACTTTCAATATAATGGTTTAATAAATCTTCTAAAACCGATTCCAAAGAATTTCTAAACAAATAAGCAAACAAACAAAAAAACCCTCACCACAGGAAAGTAGAGTAAAACTTTCTGACTGGTTCTAATAGCACATCAAAGTGCAATTACATGAAATAGTTTCTCCCTCTAGTGGAGGGAATTAGAACACAGTGTTAAATTTTTGTGAAAAAGTGTACCCTCCTCCCACAAAGTATTAGTAATTCATGCCCCTTACATGGAAATATGGAAGCAAAAAAGTTAGAAAGTAAAATTGCTTGATATTCTATTACTTAGGTAAGACTAATGATAAGGCTTTGGAATAATTTTCCTTCCTGTCATCTGCTCTCCCTTCCTCCCTTCTGTACACTGGCTAGGGTGATTTTTCTGGGACAAAGCTCCCATCATATTGGATATTAAATTTTAGGTTCACCTTTTCTCCATTTAACATTGAAATCAATCATTTCTCATATAATCAGGGGATTCATAACCTAGATTTTTTTGTGTGGGCTACAGAATATTCCACTGAGTGGGTTTACTGGTTAACCACTTTACACATTTAAATTCTTTCCAACTTTTCAATATTATAAGACAAAATAACCGTTTTTACGCATGAAAGCTTTTTTCTGTATTGAGAATAACGTTCTTGCAAGAAATCCATAAAAATGAGTTTGAGGTCAAAGCAAATGAACATTTTTAAGGCTCTGAGGTACCTATCTCCAAACTTCTTTCTAAAAGATTTCTGAGATTTTGGGGCTGCCCTGGTGGCGCAGTGGTTGAAAATCTGCCTGCCAATGCAGGGGATGCGGGTTCAAGCCCTGGTCTGGGAAGATCCCACATGCTGCGGAGCAGCTAAGCGCGTGAGCCACAACTACTGAGCCTGTGCGTCTGGAGCCTGTGCTCCGCAACAAGAGAGGCCGCGGTAGTGAAGAGCCCTACGCACTGCGATGAAGAGTGGCCCCTGCTCGCCGCAACTAGAGAAAGCCCTCGCACAGAAACGAAGACCCAACACAGCCAAAAATAAATATAAAAATAAATAAATAAAAGATTACTATTAAGAAAAAAAGATTTCTGAGTTTTTATACTGCCATCAGCGATGTATCACTTGGTATATAACTTCTACTACAACTGTTGGCTTATTTCCTCACGTAGAGTGCAAGTTATTTGAAGATAGGGGGTGTATTTTATTAAGTGTTTATCCCCAGCACCTGTGCCTAGCACAACGTAGGCGGTCAATAAATAATTGCTTAATAAGGAAAATCCCTGCCAATACAAGATGTATGTGTGTGAAAGACAGACTGTGTGTTTTTCTCTAACTGGATAGATGAAAACTTGTCATCTTCTTTAATGGCAATGTTTTTTCTTATAATTAGCAATTAAATTTCTCTTTTAGATTATATTGTAAAAATTCAGATTCTCTGAGGCAAATGGGCCTGGCACTACCCATTAGCTATATAACCTTGGACAAGTTCTATAACTCTAGGCCTCAACTTCCTCATCTATAAAATGGAGATAAGCTCCCGTATCACAGAGCTCTTGTGAGGATTACATGAGTTAAAACACATATAAAATTAGAAGAGTGCATGGTACGCAGCATATGTTCAATTAATGCTGAATGAATAACATGTGAATGCAAACAGTAGTGAAGGGCTTAAAATGAAATAGTCTCATCCCACTCCCACATCCAGCACTCAAGAAGCGACCGATTCTTTACTCAGGTTTTTAATTGTAAAATACGATACGCGTACTGAGAAGTGCACAGAACAAAACGGTCAGTGTGACAAAGAGAATACTTACATAACCAGTACTCGAATCTGAAAGTATTGATACTTGTCAGCATCTCAAAACCCCCCCATATCCTTTTCCCATCACAATCTCCTTCCTTCTTCCCAGTTAAACACCATCCTCATTTCTTGACAATCCTTTCCTTTAACCTGCATGCATCCCTAACAAGAGTTTAGTTTTGTCATCTAACTTTATGTAGACGATCATAGTATATGAAGTCTTTTCTATCTTATTTCTTTCACTCAACATAGGTTTAAAAAATTCATCCACATTGCAGCCTGTAGCTCTAGTTCATTCAATTTTATTGCTTGATAGTTTTCCCACTGTATGAATACACATAATTTATTTAATTTTTGACTCTTAATGGACATTTAGTTTGTTTTCAGTTTGTGCTAATGCAAATCATGGACAGGAATCCTGCTGTACCGGCTATTCTGGTGCATTTACACAGGGCAGGGGTGAGGGCTGCTGGGTCCCAGGCTATTTATATACATTCAGTTGATGGAGAGTGCTAAATGCTTTCCAAAGTAGTTGTGTCGATTTATACTCCAGTATAAGCAGGGTAGAGGATTCCCATAGTACTCCAGGTCTACAATACCTGATACTACCACACTTTATGTATTTGTCAAACTGATTGGCATGTAGTTTCATTGGTTTTGACTCACTTTTCTCTTATTACTTAATGAAGTCGTACACTTTTCTGTGTTTACTGGCTGTTTGGATTTCCTTTTTTATGAGGTTTACGTCAACTACTGTTATTTTTTAATTATTATTATTTATTTATTTTTGGCTGAGTAGGGTCTTCATTGCTGCGTGCAGCCTTTCTCTAGTTGCGGTGAGCGGGGGCTACTCTTCATTGCAGTGGCTTCTCTTGTCATGGAGCACAGGATCTAGGCAGGCGGGCTTCAGTAGTTGTGGCACGTGGGCTCAGTAGTTGTGGCTCGCAGGCTCTAGAGCACAGGCTCCGTAGTTGTGGCGCACAGGCTTCGTTGCTCCGCGGCATTTGGGATCTTCCCGGACTAGGGCTCGAACCCATGTCCCCTGCCTTGGCAGGCAGATTATTAACCACTGAGACACCAGGGAGGTCCAACTATTGTTATTTTGAATTCTTCTCCATTTCCACGTAATACTCTTACATGATCATTTTCTGACTAAGCTGGAGGCATTATCTGTTCACTTTCTATTTTACTAAGTAAGGGTTTAGTTCCTTTACACTCTTCCTATGTCCACACTGCTCAGTAAAGTTATGTCATCATTAGTTATTCCACTGCTCATGATCTCTTTGACTTGTAGTGATATACTTAAAAACCTACATTGTTGATCAACTATAAACTCTCTCAACGTCACGCTTTGTAAAATGAGGACATTCATACCATCTTCCCTTTTTTCTACCTCCTGTCTACCTTCCAGACCTAGCTTTTACATTGTCAGAGTTGAAATTTATATTCTGTTCTATGTGCAGTTAAGTCTTCTGTTATTTGAGAGTCAGTAGGGAGTAAGGTTTAAGACAACAGGTAGAGAGCCTAAACTCAAAACCTCGATCCAACCCTAAATTAGGTACAGCCTGGGCAAGTTCCTACCCTGTCTTAGCTTCCTTTTCACAAAAGTGGGAATGATATTAGCACCAACCTCATAAGGCTATTCAGAGGATTAAATGAGTTAATATATGCAAAAACACTTAGAGCCTAATATATACTAAGTACATACTAGTACATTTCAGTACATACCAAGTTAATGCAAATACATACTAAGTATAGTTTAGGTTAGTTATTTGTTATTACATGCAAGTTGACAATAAAAGCTGCAAACCAAGACAGTATTGCCATTATTACAATGAAATTAATATTGCCCACTGCAGATGTACTGTCTCTGTGTATAGACTACACCTCGTTCCATACTGTGTCAGTGTCACTGCCCTTGTGCAGGGTGACCACATACCCCAAGCCGCCTTGGGCTGTTCCAGTTTATACCTGTTGTCCTGATGTTACAGCATTAGAGCGCCTCCTTACACTATTGAAGTGTAAGGAGTTTGGACAAGTTCTGGTTTGGACAACAAATTAGATAGGTGGTCATTACCCCCGTGTGTTGCTGAAAAGGGGGACATCTATAGTGTCAAGTCTAAGTGGATTCTTCTCTTCCTCACCAATAGTAGGTTAAAAATCAACCATAGCTTAGTTTGCTTCAGGTTTATGTCAGTATAGCCTTTTGTCCTCTGGAGTTCAAGTTCCTTCTCCTCTTCCTCTCCCTCCTCCCTTCCAACAGTGCCTAATACCTAGTAAGTATGATATGCCTCAAGGTGTTTCTAAGCTCTCAATCACACAATCAATAGAAGCCTCTCCAATCTAGACTAGCTGCTCTCTGCACTGAATCCCCTATTACCTTCCTTCTTGGTTTATTGCCTCATTTTGCTGGGTTATTTCTATAAATAGCTTAAGGTGTAGCACAGGAGGTCAAATTTTCAAATTTCTTTGTGTACAAAATATCTTCTTCAGCCTCCACTTATGACTGATAGTTTGGCTGGATACAAACACCTAGGGTGAAAATTATGTGCCTGAAAAACTTTGGAGGTATCTTTCTAATGCCTTCCGGGATCCATGGTGCTGATGACAAGTATGATAAAATCAGATTTTAACTTTTTCTTTTTAGGTGACCAGTATTTTTCTCTCTGGAATGGATGTATACTGTCAGTATTTTATTCTATGTTAAATTATTTTTTCAGTATTTTAAAGTTTCATAATGAAGGGTGCCTAGGTGTGAGTCTATTCTTGTTCATCATGCTCAAAACTTGAGTAACTATTTTCAATCAGAGGCCTGATGTCTACTTTAAGCTGTGGGGAATTTTGTTGCCCTTTGACAGCTTCCCTCCATTTTTTTTCTGGGTCTGGAGTTTCTAATAGTTACATGTTGCATCTCCCAGATGCAACCTCTTTAACATATTGCTATCACATTTTCCACTGTGTCTTTCTTTTTTATATAATGAGAAATTTTTTAGATTCCTACTGAAGTTATTTCAGCAACCATATTTTCATTTCCAAGAGAACTCTCTTGCTTTCTGACCATTCTCTTTTTAATTAACACCCTAGCCTTATTTTATAGTTGCTAGCTCTTTTTAAATTTCCCTCAGAATACTAATTAGGGTTTTTTCTTAAATTATTTTGTTCCCTAAATTGTCCCCGGTCCTACCAGGATACGTTTTCACACTTTTTCCCCTCTCTCATGTTGTAAGCTTTACTCAACTATCAGGCAAATGACAGTTATTTTCTATTTAAGAATGAGCGCAGAAAGCTCCCTGAAGTCAACGATTGATTGGTTTTCTTATGCAGGAAGAAGCGGGGAGTAACTGTAATAGGATCTCCCCCAAACACAATTTTCTAGGGTGTAAAAACTCATACTAGCTGCCCTAGTTCTCGCCAGTTTCACTGTTTTCAAAATGAAATCATCTCATTTCAGGAGAGTGAGGGCGGGGCTGGGAGTCCACTCCTCCAAACACAACCCTTCAATGAGCTCCCCTATTTCAGTCACACTTTTAACTAACTCCACCCTCTCTCCTACATGCGCATCTGAGCATGGGGCTACTTCTGCAGGTGGGGTCAGAATCCTCCTCAGTTGCAGGTGGTCCCTGTGCATATTGTAGGTGATGCTTTTCCTCTGTCCTACTGCCTCAGTTTCACACTCTTCCACTTGTCTTCCGTCTTTCAAAACTATGTTGAAATCCCTTGATTGTTGTGGGCTTATATACTTAAACACTTTGATACCATCCTTGTAGTGTCTTGTCAAAATGGAGAAGAGCTGAAAGGGTTCTCAGTGCATTCTGAATCTGCTATTCTGTGGTCCCAGTGTGTAAACTTCTTGGTCCTCCCCAGTGTCTATCATTACTATTAGAAATACAATCTCCTGGTCTACTCATGAAGGAAATGAATACAACACATCTAAAATGACAAGGAATGCGGGTTAGATGCTCTAGGGTCTTGTCGTACTCTGCCATTTACTAATAAACCACTTACGTGCTACAAATTGTAGGTGCTCATTTATAAAATGAAAGAGGGTAACACTACATGAACTATAGATTTCTCCTACTCTAACATTTCATAATTTTCTAAGTTTTTTTCTTAAAATTTCTCTATATTATCATTAATTTTAATTAAAAAATAAAAATCTAACTTTCTCTTTTGAAAATCAAAGAGTTAATTCCCATAGTCCTACAATAATGGGATAATTAGTTCTGAAACTGGTCAAGTTTCATACGAAAAGAAAATCATATTAAATAATTTTTAAAAATTAAACATGGGACTTTGTAGCACAAAGACAAGGTCCCCCCCAAATGGTGTTCCTTTATTTACTAGAAATGTTCAGCTCTTCATTAAAGTTGAAATAAAATAAATATATTATATTTTAGGTGCAAAAATTTCTTATGAAAATCAATTTTTCTTTTCTGTCCATACAAACAAAAGTATGGAATGACAATAGAGGTCAGGTTTATTTGGTAATAGAATGTAGCTTCTTGATATTTTTTATTTTAGGAAAGGAGAATATCGACATCAAAACTTTTTTCAACTTTACTTTTATTTAAAATGAGGCCATATTTTCCTCTTGTAAAAAGAGAGTTCAACTAGAACTGTCAATTTTCTCATCTGTAAAACAAGAGCATTGAATCAGCTGATTATATTCATTCAGAACTCAATTTCTTTATCTTATGATCACTAAGGTTCTCCCTAAATCTAATATACTAAGGTTCTAAGGAAAGGAAAATATATTACTAACGACATGTTTTGATTTTTATTTCTTAGAGTTCAAATGTCCACCATTCACCTTGGTCTAAGGTTAACCATTCAAGGGGATACAATGCAGATGGGAGTAGAAAACAGAACCCTCACACAAGCTGTGCAGTGCTGCAATCAGGCTTCCGTTTGAAAAATAATCTTCTCTATAGCTTTAAAGTGATACCTTTGTACCGGCAATGCTTCTTGTTTCAAATGGATTTTCTCTGGCTCTTCCTGAACACTTTCTGAGGAATCATCGACCTCTTCAATTTCAGTAGAGTCTCAGTCACAGGAAATTCTCATGGACCTGAGTGTCACAAGAAGAAGATAGGAAACCACAGAGTTGTTAAACTATAGTGCAAAGAAAGAAGACAAGATTGTATAAAAGACAACACAAGCCAGATACCAAATATGCAAATATTAGAGGACATTTAACAAAAGTGATCTGAGGTATCATTATTTATAAACGTCTCTCACTGCTCCTTAGTCTAAAACAGGCAATGACTAATTAAAAGTACAGTAACTTATTTTTGCTATGTTACTGTACAGACCTCTGTTGTACATGGTTAGGATTAGTAATGGGAATTGCCCATATTATTTTATTAAGTTTCTTTCACAGAAGCCAAGGGAAGATCCAAGGTAACCATTTTTTCTCAGATCAACTTTAGACTGCAAATGAAAAATTTATTTTTCGCTATCAGACAAAAACAGTCTGGAAGAAAATGTAGTTTTTCAGAGGAAAATACATCAGTAAAGGGACTGATAAAGAATCAGAAGAATAATCAGAAAGTCAACATATCTAAGCTGTGTATAAAACAGATGTTAGAATTTAAAAAAGTAAATAACATACACATACATAACTAAAACTGACCATCAAAAATTTCCTCTTCTCATCACCCTTAAGCCAAAACTAGGGTAACAGTAATACAATTCTCCTGTCAAGCTTCACTGTCACTGCAATGTTATTCAATTGGACATTTCCAAACATTTAAAACCTGACCTGGCCACAACCCCATAAAAGTCTACAGATCATAAAGAAGTGTGCTGGGATTATGTAACTATGCAGAAGACAAGTCACTAGGACATCATTTTGACAACAAGCTGCAAACCTGCAGCATAGGAAAATCCCAACAGGAGAACAAGGCGCACATCCTTCTCTCTGGGCATGCAAGGGCAGGACTGACACCCAAGATGCTCTTCTCTCAACCTCAGCAGAGGTGCCTCTCACAGAGCAACTATGCAGTCTCCCAGAACCACTGGGAAGGAGAATCTGATACTGACAGTATTAGCTTGCCATGAGGCCAGAAGCGAGGGAATGTGTGTGGCCTTGGTGAGACAGCAGAGGTTTGGGAGATGTTGCTTTATATTGGCTTTCAGATCAGGAATTTGTACATATAGCCCATAAACAACGTTTCTTGAAAACATATGAACATTCTTGAGTATGACAGCTCCATGTGAGGGGTCAGAAATGGCAGTAAAGTTCATTTTACTGGCTAACAGCTGATTTGCAGACTGGAGAACAGGCTTTCTTGTTTACAGACAACCACAAGGCTGCCAGTCGTGTGCCAAATCCACACAACTACACAGTTGCATTGGGAGAGCGAACAAACATGTTTTACATGGATTTATTTCAGAGAGGGAAGTGCTTCTTGTAAGGCTCTGTCAGTTTAAAAAGCAAGAAGAATGACCATCCACCTTTCCCAATTCAAGCCCTATATATCATAAATATAGCTACACACCAGCAACTGATTACATACATCACGAGCTTTGATGAATGGAAAGCCCCTAAAAAAGATATCAACAAAACGAAGCTAGATATTGATGTAAATACATCACCAGTTAAACCCAGTTAATACTATTTGGTATTATGTACAGTATCCACACAGAATTGTGTATAAAAATAAATAAGCTCAAAAGAAGGACCTGGAAGGCTCTGCTATGGAGAAAACTGAACAGAATTCAGCTGACTGGCTTGGTAATAACTCTCTGAACTGCTGAGAGGCCCCTTCAGTTCCTATGTTCAGTATGGTTGAGATTTCAGTCTCACTTCTGTAAATGGTGATATTAATCGTTCTCTAATTTACCACTCTGTGTGACGAGGATGGACCTGAGATTAAGTGTCTCAGGAAGAAGACAGAAAACCACAGAGTTGTTAAACTCAAATGCAAAGACTGGGGATTCAACACTATACTTTATGCCAACAGCAATTCACATTACCATTTGGTCAGATTCTTTCAACAAAACAAAAGATGCACTCACATGTATTAAAAGACAAATTTAACTGCCATCTGTATCAATATGTTAATGTGCTCCAATCACATGTTTTCATGAAAGTTTAAACATAAAATCACCTTTAAGATCTAGGCCATGTGATCTGTTCCCTGCCATGTCAGATTATACCCCGTGAAGTTTACTGTCTTAAGAGTGATAGAGTTCTTTATACCTTGACAAATAACTAAAAGGAAAATAAAAACCCACACACACAATAAGATGAAGAGCCTATACATTTGTCAATCTTGATTTATTTGCTTTTCTTGAGTCAATTGGAGGTTTATAGCCACATTCTTAAAATCATTAACTGCAATCTTCCCAAACAGGTAATTGATGAACTGATGCATTCTAAAACTTGTCAGTAACGAAGTGTTATTCCAGTTTACAGCAACACTTTAATTCTATTTCGGTACTAAAACTGAATACACTGAATACTGCAAACTTTATTCCCAACCACTCAGTAAAGTACTACATACATTTGAGACAAAGGGGAAAAAAAGAAAAACCTAAAAAGCCTAAGACTCTTCTGATTTTTCATTTCCAATGATACATGCCAATCTTGATGATCAATCAGCGACTTAAATGTCAACTATAAACCCAGTATTTTATTAGCTGCTATGCAGTATACTAGAGCAATAGAAGAGAGAGGACCTCAAACCCTCTGTTCCCTCAAATTGAAAGGCAGGCTTCCTGACCCCTCCAGACCACTACTGGACACAGGGAACACACACTAATGTTTCAGGACCCCAATCAAGAGTCACCTGCTTTGTGATTACTTCCATGACACACCCTCACCAACACCATTGAATTTGCTGCTCCTACGGGACGTTACATATATTTCCTATTTTAACACATACCACAGTGCAGTATAATTATGATTGCAGATACATGTTCTAACAATTTAAAGATCATGATGACTTTTTTGCTCTTTATATCTTGCTATTTCCCTTCCCATATTTCTTGAAGAGAAACCATAAAAATATAAACAAACACAAAAAACAGAAAATATACAAAACATGTGGTTTATGGCTTAACACAGACTTAAGTAAGATTAATTCTGACAGTATCCAGCATGACAAACTTCCATGGTACAAATGAGAATGGACCAAGGTTTGAGCAGGTATAGGAGACAATCCAGGCATGAACAACACCAAGAAAAGGTAGACAGGAAGTAACGTGGTGTGTAGGAAATCATGAGACCAGTCTGATGGGAAGAGACTTAAACAAGACTGAAACTCACTTTCTAAACCTCCATCTCCAATTGGACAATTCGCAAGACACAGGTGCCCCAAAGTGGCCGATTTATTCAATCCCTTTAATGGGGAGGAACAGTTTAAAATTTTACCCCTTTAGTTTGCCCCAAAAGCAACTATCAAATGTTGGCAGGACACAATGAAGGCTTACCTTTGTTAACATAGTTACGTCTCTTTCTCTCACAACTAGCCCACTTAGTTCCAGGTTCCTTAGCGCACCTGACGCACTTACACAGCGTCTAAGAGCTTTACACAACTGGAAGGTCACATCTTTATTTCTTATTGCAGGAACACAACTTCCGGAAACTTTATTTCTGTCAGAACCTAAAGCAAAATTATTGTAAAATGAGTGATATAAACCATACATTTTATCACCGTTAAACAACTAAAAAGAAAAAAAGCGTCTGCTCTGTGCTAAGGATTAGAAACCACTCCTGCCCTTAAATTAAGCCTCATTAAGGAGGGACATGTGTAAACTCAAAATTTCAATCACATGAGATAAAGAACCATAACCTTTATGCACAGAGGTTCCTATGGAAGCTAAAAGTTATGTCTGACGGCTTCATGATAACCCTGAAGTACAATCGAGAAAGATGAGGCTATGCAGAGTTGGAGGAGGAGGTGCATTAACTGCAGAGGGAGCACCTTTGCAAAGACACTCAAGCCTGACTCCTGCTGGGCACTGCAGGTGGGGATGACTAAAGGCCAGGGGTCCAAGTGTGAGAAGGGACAGAAAATAGAGATGTTGGTCGAATCAAGCCTGGGCGAGAGCATGGCTTGTATCCCACAGGTGACCAGGTCCGGGGCTACCACTGGCTGAGTAAGGGTGCCTCCACTGATTAGCAAAAGGCACCCCGCTGCTGAAGGACCAGTTAGATAAAGGGAGTGATCACAAAAAGCTCCCCTTCCTCAGGGCCAAAGAGCCCCAGGAGGCTTGGTAGAGCATAGTTCAGACTACACGCCTCTGGGCAGAGCACACGCTGGGCGGCTAGTATGCACTAACTCTGTGTGGGCAAGCCATTAGCAGCATTATTTTAGGCATTATCTTTTCATGTTAGAAGATCACTCAACCCCAGTAGGCAGATGAACTTAGAGGAACTGAGTCCAGGGGCCGCGAAACCACCCAGGAGCTTCTGCCATAGTCCGGGCAAAATGCAATGTGGATGAAGAAGCAAATTTAGGAGGAGGCCAAAATCTACAAGCTAGCCCCACTGGATGCAAGACATGAAGAAAGTTCAGTGAAGGAACTCTGAAGAGAATGGGCTCTGCAATAAATTTTTCTTACAATCAATGTAAAATATTAGGCAAAATTAAGTACAGTGGCCTTCCAGCTCTAATTTCTTTTGATTTCTAACTTATTACTCTGGTTAAGTAAAGTCCCTTCAGAGGTATGGAACAGTTCCTACACCTGAATGGGATGCAAAGAAAAATCTAATTTCTCTTCACCAGGGGATGAGTTGAACTGTTCTTACAGAAGAGATGACACATGGTGTGAACCCCAGATCCTAGAAAAGGGCCAGGCTCACGATAAGTATTCAACTTTTTGAAAACAAATGAACAATCATTTCCTCTCCTAGATCTTAATACCCTTTCTCTGCTGGCTACTTTCTTTCAGCTTATAAACATCCTCAATATACTCACTTTAAAAGCCCTCAGACCTATGATTCTTTGGATCTTCTTGTGGGTAACCTAAGTATCTCCCATGCCTTCAAATACCTGTCCTCCCAAAAAGCTCAGATCTGTACCTTGGGCCCAGACCTGTCTACCAGGCCCCTCTAAAGCACTGAAGATGAAGTAAGATCCTCTCCCCACCCCCAATCCCTTTCCTACTGTATCTCACAAAAAGATGCAGCTGTAAACCGTCACCCACACTTGCTGCCCTTCCTTTTCTAACTGGTCACCAGGCCCCACCCATTCTCTCTCGGATCTGCAAAATCCATTTCAACCTTTTATAACTTAAGTGGGACCCTTAGATTACAATTCACCCTGCACCCAATCAAGTGCCTTCCACATGGAGGTCTGAGTGAGTCTCTAAACCAGAAGTCCATCTCACTGTTCTTTAGGGTTTCCCACAGCCTTTAGGATAAACATCTAAACTTCTGACAGGACAAACAAGGCCCCTTTCTGTTGGGCCCCACTAGATTTCCAGTATCAACTCTCATTTCTTTCCCAAACACTGAGTTCCAGTCCTGTATCTTAGTTTTGCCATATTTTCTTATATTTCTCCAACTTTGACACACACTGCTCCCTCCTGCCACCCCAGGAGCTTCTACATATCCTTAGAAAGGATGGCACCTCCTCCAAGAAGCCTACCCTGAACTTTCCCTTCCAAGATTCTGTGCTCTGCAAAGGGGAAACATGGGGGGGAGGGATAAGTTAGGAATTTGGGATTAACATATACACACGACTGTATATAAAATAGGTAATCAACAAGGACGTACTGCATAGCACAAGGAACTCTACTCCATATCCTGTAACAACCTGTATGGGAAAAGAATCTGAAAAAGAATGGATATATGTATAATGGAATCACTTTGCTGTACACCTGAAACTAACACAATATTGTAAATCAACTATGCTCCAATATAAAATAAAAATTAAATTAAAAAAAACAAGATTCTGTTCTCTGTAACACCAGAACTCACTTCTTCCCTAGCACTGACTACTGTGCTTGTGTTTACTTGCCGCCCAGTAGAAGGGGACATTACCTAGGGCAGAAGCATCCTCTCCAGCAGCGCTTGGTTCTGACAACTCATTCAAGTGCCAGGATACTCTACACACATAACCTGCTTAATTAATTCTAAGAACCCACAGAAAGGGTGGTTTTTAATGTCATTTTACAAGTGTGGGGATTGTAGTGCAAAAGAAACCTGCCCAGGCCACAGAGAGCATAAACTCTGGAATTCAAACCCTAAGCTGCCTTCACACCAGTGCTCTTTCCACTGTATGATAGGACTATTGAAAAAAAATTTTTTTTTCCTGAGCCCTGTTTTAATGAAAAGGAAATGAAGCTGGGATATATCAATTTCCTAATTGCTTTGGCGTGTACCAGGCAAAGTCATTCAACAGACCAGGTAACATCTGTGGAACAATGAACGATGCTCCAAACTGTGCTAAGTGTTCTACATTGTAGAGTCTATAAGCATTAACAGAGTGCGACCTTGTAACTGCCACAGAGAGTGACCTTGTAACCGCCACAGAGAGTGACCTTGTAACCGCCACAGAGAGTGAGTCCTGTGAAGCCCATGCTACAGATGAGAACACTGAGACCTAGAAGCCTTAAGGCACTCGGCCAGGATCACCGAGCCGGCAGGAGTCCTTAGGCCACATGCCCCGTCTAGTGCACGCACACCTGGGCACTGGGCACCGGTTCTAGTGCCCACCCTCCACTTTGTACCATCTAAAACTCTGCTTCGCAGCGCCGACACGAGAGCCCCTGGAAGTGGAAAGTACAAACCCGTCTCGCCAAGCCATGGCTGGAAGAAGCTCTGGATACAGATCGGGGGCAGAGGGTGCTCAGGGGCAGCGCCCAGTCCACCCTGCGCAGGTGGTGGGTGTTGAAGTCCGGCAGGCCCTCCCACAGGGAGGCGCCCACGGCGGGCAGAGGCACCGAATCCTGCAATGCACACAGGTCCTCACAGCGCCAGAAAAATGTCGGCTGTGCTGTCGCGGCACAGCTTCACTCAGTGATGATGGGCCGAGCGTGGCCTCGGGGACGCTGGCTGCACACAGGATGCCCACACACGCCTGGAAGACCCGGCTAGCCTCCTGGCCCCTCAGGCGGCCATCTCAGTCCAGGGAGTGGTAATAAGGATCAAAGTGGTAAAGGTCTTGCATTCTTCTTCTTGCATTATTTCATAACCGGCATCGCTGGCATCAGGCAGTCCGGTAACTGGGTCCCGCGGACCGGTATTTGGGTTCATTTGCCTCTGCCTTATCTGCCTGCCATCTGCTTCCTGAAATGCAAACAGCTACACAGGGTGATTTGCTACAAGACAGTGCAGGGAGCTTAAGCACCAGATGCAGGATGTAATTTACACTGACAGCTAGGGAGTGATAGGAACAGGATGTAATTTAGCTTTGTGAAACTTACATCTAGTTACAGACAGTACAAATCAGTAACAGTTTAAATAAAACTAGGATCGATTAACCCTTTCAGGCCAGTTTATGTGTCTTCTCTAGCCTGTTCACTGTCCCCTTTACTTTCCTTATTTTCTGGAGAGGAAAAACTTCATTTCTATTTTTGCTGCAACACTATTATGCTTAGTGAAATAAGTCAAACAGAGAAAGACAAATATGGTATGTTATCACTGGCATGTGGAATCTAAAAAATAAACAATAAATGTAACAGAAAGGAAATGAACGCACAGATGTAGACATCAAAGCAGTGGTTACCAGTGGGTAGAGGGAAGGGGGGAGGGGCAAGATAGGGGTAGGGGAGGGGATGAAGAGGCACAAACTACTATGCATAAAATAAATAAGCTATAAGGATAGCCAATGTTTTATAATAACTTTAAATGGAGTATAATCTATAAAAATATTGAATCACTGGGTTCTAATATATTGTTATTACAATATAATACTGTAAATCAACTATACTTCAATTTAAAAAATGATCACCACAGTACGTCTAGTTAACAGCCATTACCATACATGGTAGAAATCTTTTTTTCTTGTGATGAGGACTTTTAAGATCTACTCTCTTAGCAAATTTTAAATATGCAATACGGTATTATTAACTATAGTCACATCCCCAGGACTTATTTATCACTGGCAGTTTGTACATATTGACCACCTTTACCCATTTCACCCACCCTCCACCCCCTGCCTCTATGAGCTTTTTTAAAAATTCCATATAAAGTGAGATCATACAGGATTTTTCTTTCTCTGTCTGACAGATGGGGAAGTGCCTTAAGTCCCCCACTTCGGATGACATCTCCCTGCCTCACAAGTCTCAGTTCGGCTGGGCTAGCTTTGGCAAAGGGACGGAGCTGGATCAGGAGCCGCTGCTGCCATATCTGGATCAAGTTCCAGTTTTGGTCTATCATCCAACACCTAGCCAGACTCGCCTAGCAACACAGCTGAGAGGAACAAAATAGGATAGCTCAAAAGAATAGGCCTCATACAGCATCAGCCTAAAGGAGTTTATGACCCTGGAAGAAACGGATCAGAAAAAAGAATCCGGGGGGCTTCCCTGGTGGTGCACTGGCTAAAGTCTCCGCACTCCCAATGCAGGGGGCCCGGGTTCGTTCCCTGGTCATGGAACTAGATCCCACACGCATGCCGCAACTAAGAGTTTGCATGCCATAACTAAGGAGCCCACCGCCTGCAACTAAGACCCAGCGCAACCAAAAAAAAAAAAAATCAATCAATAAAATAAAACAAATATTATAAAAAAAGATCCAGGAGTGTGTGATCTGTATGATGGACTTTGTTTATGAGAACCCAGTTTGATTTCTGCTGTGTATGCAGGTCACCTGGGCTGTACAGATGACTGGCTGATGAGATCCTTCACATGCCCCTCCTGCATGGAGACAGTTGATGCAGCACTGCTTTTGTCCTACGAGACTAACTGAGCCAGTGTCTCTCACCTGACTTCAAGAGAACCATCATTTTTGGTGGTTTTGATCTTTTGTCGTTGAGCCCAAAGAGCGGGGGATTAGGAATTAAGATCATGCATGAAAGTTTCCTAAAAATTCCTGAACGGCTTCAGATGTTGGGGAAAAGTATGTGATATTTTAGAAATTCAGGGGGAAAAGTAGGATGCTATTTTTATGTAAAGCCTTCGCCCAGTGTTTAAAAATATAATTGTATTTAGATCTTGTTATTGCTCCAGTACATAGGATTTGTGTAAAGTGTTACATTAGCTATAAATGTTTCAATTGTGTGTAGAAGATTAGGAGAAAGATACTGGTTGTTTTTCCTAAGTGAAATATCTTTCTTCTTCCCCATACCCAAATTCTTTTCTGAAGTTGCTGGCATTTGGGTCAAGGTTTTATTTAAAGCTACATTTTATAACACTGGCACAAAAAAGGTAGTTTTAAGCTTTTTTGCATAGTTCTTTTTTTTTTTTTTTAGAATAAACATAGAGCATTTATTTTTTACTTTATAGGAACTCCACAAGTTCAGGTCCCATTGTTTTTTTGCTGTGATTGTTGTTACTATTGATGTTGCTGTTTTCTGTCTTTGCTGGTTCTTTCTAATCTACCATTTGTCATTATTGGCATACAGTCATCTCAGGGTCACAAGATAGCTGCTGTAAAACCAAGTATCATATTCTAACAAAACAAGGAGGAAGCAGAAAAAGAGTCCCAATGGTCATTTTCCTAATGCATATTTATCTTTTTTCAGAGAAAAATATCATTCTCATAAGCACAATAACAGCCTTCCCCTAATTACTCATTTGCCAAAACAGACTGATATGACCATTCATAAGACAATTCATGGCAAAGAGGGATATGATAATGATTGCCTCAGCCCAACAAGGATTTATCCACGAAAGCTGAATGCTTCACTCCTCAAAGAAATCAACACTTTTCTACATACAAAACACAAGTCTCTTGAAGGGTTCTTCATAAGTGCATTATAGAAGAATTTAGTATGTCATAAGCACTTAAGGATTTGACATTCAACTGTAGTAGTATCCATGTTGGTTAATTTTCTTACAAGCCCCATGATGAGTTTGAGAAAAACTGAAAGAATTACAGTATCAGGTTCTATTAAATCCTTACATGTATCTTGCTTAAGTTTTGGTTCATTAATTTATATCCAACTACATAAAGCAAATTTGGAGGAAAAATAAATAAATAAATAAATAAATAAATTAGATTTAGGTCTCCAAATATTTTCATAGGAAGATGTCCACCATATATTAAATTATAAACCAGAATGTCTAAATACTATACCATTAAATCACAGGTACAGTCAGTGCTGTATATCCAACGGTTCCATATACTGCAGACATGGAAGGCCGACAATACTACACCATTTTACATACGGGAGTTGAGCATCCGAGGATTTTGGTATCTATGGGGAGTCCTAAAACCAATCCCCTGCAGATACCAAGGGACCATTGTATATGCTTATATCTGCATTTTTTACGTCTCAAAAAGTATGTGCTAAATTATTACTGGTGGTCACCTCTGAGTAGGGGGCAAAATTGCCTTCCCTTCCACTTCCTACATTTCTCTGACTGCATTTGTTGCATTCAGCTTACATTACTACTGTAAACAGAACAATTTAAACATGGTCTGCCTCTTGGGGTTGGCAACTCACCTGCAGATGTGGTAGCCAGTCCTGTTTAAACCATGGGTACAGTGGACACCAATAAGTCTGTCTATAAAACAGGGAATATGGAATTAAGTAAGCGAAGTAGATACACTAAAAACAAGTTATACAATTTTCTGAAGAGTAGCGTTTATTAGTTACCAAAACACGACCACTAACCTGAAAAGGTTAGTGGTTTATTAGTTACCAAAACACGACCACTAACTCTGAAGAAAGAGTGTTTTTGCAGGAACGTACTATCAAGAATTAACTACTATAAAGTCAAAATTCATTGTCTCTGGGAAATTTTGCATAGCCTCCAATCAGATGCAATAGCGTGGACTGGAGAATGCCCATCAGGAACTGACCTGACTATAGAAAAAGGGAGTGGAAACACAAAAACAAAAACAGGCTACCAGAAGAATAGAATTTGTTTTTGAGTGAAACAAATGGAATGCCTTCAATTTTAATGCTCAATATTAAAAAGAACAAACGGTTTCTGAAGTGCTCTTGGGGTCCCAAAGCACTTCCATTCCTTCTCTCATTCACTGCTCCTCACATACTATGGGTCTATGTGCTTGTGGACTTCCCGGGTTAACTAGTATCGTTTTTATTTCACAATGAAAAAGTAAGGCTTGAGACGTAAGCCCAAGCTGCACAGCAGGCAAACAGAAAAAAGACTAGAATCGAGTCTCAGATTTTTCCAACTATGCCACAGTAATTCGTGGTCCAGCACTTAAAAAAAATTATATGAGAAAGTAAATATAAAACATCAACCTGTAGCTGATCTCTGCAAAAGGTATGTCTGTGACTAGGTGGTGTCTGGCATTCGTCATCTGCCTGGATTACTACCGCCCTATAATTCTAACAGTCTCTTCTATTTCAACTGATCCTCCACATGGAAGATGTTATCTTTCTAAAATATAAACTAGGCTGGATTGCTCTGTTGCTTGAACATCTTCACTAAGCACAGAATAGAGCCCAGGTTGTTAGCACAGCATTGAGAACTCTTTATAAACAAATATCAGTCTGTCTCTCCAACTGAATTAGAAGTTCAAACTATGACTTACAAGGACCTACATCACCCACCTCCCTCCTTTGCCCTGCCAGCCTCCCCTGATCTCATTCTCTACTGCCCTGCCCTCACTCACTTTCCCCTGTCCAGCCACACTGGCTTCCTTAATATTCCTCAAACATGCCAAGCACAGTCGTGCCTCAGGGACTTTGCACCTACTATTCCTTCTGCTTCAGAACACACCCTCCCACCCCATTTCCACTCTCCCAGAACACACCCTCCCACCCCATCTCCACTCTCCCAGATAGCCAATGGCTTGTTTCTCACTTCAAGGCTCTGCTCAATCGACATCTTAATAGAGGGGACTTCCCTGATCACCTACCACATTCCCTCACCTCTTCATCTTCTTTTGTTATTCTCCAAAGCATTTACCACCACTTGACACTCCATATATTGACTTATTTATTCATCTCTCTCCCCCACTAGAATGGAAAATACGTAAGGGCAAGAACTTTGTTCTCTTCCTACTTCCTAGAACAGTGCCTTCAACTTAGAAGGTATTATACAAATATTTGCTGAAAATGAATGTATGAATTCTTTGCCCTTTCACACTACCCTCTAGTCACACCAGAGGCTGCCCCTCCAGAGCACAAGTTCAAGCCCTGTGCCTTCTGTACCTGTCCCCAATACCTGGGCTGTCCTTTCCTCATTCTGGCAAAATCCTCTTCCCCCAAGCCCAGCTCAAACGCTGTCTCCTCAGTCAGGCCTTCCTCAATTTCTCCTCTATGTTCCTGCTGCACTTGATTCTTTTATCATAATTAACCCACTTATACTCACTACATGTTTCTCTTCCTAGATAATTGTAAGTTGCTACTGAACAAAGACTTCTACTCACCTCTGTATCCCCGTGCCCTAACAACAAACCTATAAGGCTCTCGGTGTTTACTGAAACAATTTATTTTCTGAGTCTCTACCAATCCTAGGGAGTGCATAGTATAGTCTCCTCCTCATTATCAGTGAGCCTGGCACCTGTGGGAGGGCCTTACAGCAGAGGAGAGTCACCAATGGATCATAACTAAGGTCCTGAGACAGCAATGGCAGACAGCATGGTGAAGTTAGCCCACTCCATGCAGAAGACCCACAGAGGAGTCAGCATATGCAACAGACTACACTTGGTATAACATGTGAACAATCAAGGTTTACAAACGTGTTCTCATGCACTTGTAAGGATCTTCTAGCCCACGCGGAACAGACAGAACACACACAAAGGAGCCTGGAGGAAGTGAGTAGGCCGGCAGCTGCGCCCTAACATCTTAAGAGGGAACATTTCTGTGACTACAGTTTAAACAAATCAGATAATTTGCCTCCTTTCTAGACACCCTGGTTATCACAGGACAGGCCAAGCCTCTCAAGTTTTAAAGCTAAAGTACACAGAAGGTCTGTGAATAGGGCTTAAGATATTTAAGAGCTAGTACCTGCATTAAGCAACCAGGTTATAGAATGAAAATTTATCTTGAAATTCCCGTCTCTCCCTCTCTCTCTCGCCTCCTATCCCCTATCTTCCCACCTCCATCTCTATTCCTTCTCCCCTACTCCCTGTTTTATGTATATACGTGCATCATTTTATATATACACGGAATATTTACTGTCTGTTATGTTTATTTAATAAAGTGCACACTCCTCAGGCTAAATTTAGAAAGAGGACAAAATGAACACTTTCACATGGGCGTCAGTGGTGTTCCAAAGACAAAAGATTCCTCAGTCTTAAAACATGGCAAACACCATGTTCCTTCTGATAGTTAGATGCTAGAAAAAGGCAAGTGGATCCTTAAAATTCACACGCTATTAAGACCTACTATCAACAGAGTAGATCTTAAAGCGGAAACAAGAAAACACCAGCCTTTTAAGTTCTTCCTGTCTGAAGATAAGAATAAGAGGTGGTAGTGTTCTTCCTCACTTGCACCGAAGTGTAAAAGCAGCAAAAATATCTTCAACACATATATGATGAGGAAGCCGCTCTTCTGGTCCACTCTGTTTTGTTTTGCTTCTAGGGATCTGTCTCACTCGGAACCTTTGCTTTTTGTTTTCTCTTTTATGTACGCTAAGAACCCGAGAGTCTTAACCTTTTCTTCCACCTCTCAACCAATAAATAGGACAAAAGAACATTTTTATGTTTTTATGTATTTTCCATTCAAATTTTTAAAAAAGAGATAAGTAAGCTAGCTCAGTTCATATTTCTCACAAAAATCACTTTCCAAACTAAATTGTTTGTGACCATAAACAGGAAAAACACTGTACTCTATTAGCACCATCTGACATTTCCACCTTAATGTTACCAAACACAACTTGACACTAATGCCAGAACTATTAAAAATGTTAAAAATCCCCAGCCCCACTCAAAATGCATACCAAAGTTCAGGTAAAGGAAAAACAGAAACAAAAGCAACTCACCGTTATTTTTATGTTCTTTCAGAAACCCATTAACAGCACACTGGAATTTAAAACTAGCGTCATCATCTGACACCTGATGCCCAATTGTACAAATTTTTAAATAAGGAATAGTTTCTGGTAAGTCCTATAAGGCAAAACCATGAAAATATGTATTATTTCCTTTGTAGCGAAAGAATAAAAAATTAATTAGAGAAGGCAGGATATAAACCAGGAGAGTACATTAAACTTAGTATGTCAGTCATTCTGATGAGAGCCATTTTTTCCAAAGCTGCTTTAACCAGTAATTATCACTTGATTTTCATTAAAACTGCAGAACGGACAGTTACCAGGCATGCAAAAGGAAAAGCAAATCTATATGAATGAATGCACATGTAACTCAAAATGATATAAACAGTTCTACGTACATTTATGTTCTATCTTACATTTCAAGGGCCATAAAGCGGCTGTGATTTAAGGAGAGTAGTAGAATAGAGTCAGAAGAACTTGGATTCGAATTAGGAAATAGAGGCAATTTCAGGCATTGTTGAGAACTGGTATTCTTGGGGTGGGAGAAAGTAGACTATCAATAGAAGACAGAAAAGGATAAGTGAAAATTCTCTAGTTCTGAATTTAAATGGAAAGTAGCAGTAGGAACATATGACATATTTTAAAAATATAAACAAACATACGTATTTCCTAGCTCTGACCACTGAAAAAGTCTAGAAACAACTGATGTCATGTTAAAAGGACTCAGGAGTCACTGAGAAGCTCCAACTGGCCAAAGATAGGGCCTCAGTTAGAATAATAACTGTAACGGAGTCCACGGTGATAGGAGTAAATAAAATTTTACAAAACTGGTCACCACTGGAGGATATTTGTGAATCAACTCATTATTCTGAAAACTGTTAAATAAAAGAAGAGAATCATGCCTCTACAACTGGGCAACCAAACAGTTGATGAGGGGAATCTTCTCCTCGTACAAATATACCCAGCTAATAAGTGAAAAAAAGAACAACAGAATTCACCATTCTTTGAAGCCTCAACTGAATTAATGGATGTAGGTATGAATCATCAGTGACTGCTAATACCACAGAAAGAGACAATTATACATGTCTCCATGGAAGAACACATCATCACCTATGAAACTGTCTTGCCAAAACAAAACATGCAAGCTTCATTCTGATCAACTACCAATTTACAGGAAAAAAAAGGATTGAAGAATATGTTACCAACACATGGAATGTAATCATCGACATCTAGATGGGAAAAATTACCTGGTTTCTTTAAAATCAAAATTCAAGGAGGAAAAAAAACGTGAGAGAGACATGGAGGGAGAACTTATAGATGAAACAAGACTTCAGAGACCTAACAATCCACGGCAAAGTGTGGACCTTATTTGGATCTAATTCAAAATTCTTATAAACAATTTTTTATGACGTTTAGGAGACAACTGCAAATTTGAGCACTCCCTGGGTATTTAATATTAAAAAATGATATTAAGGAATAAAAGTCCAATATTTTACATGCACGTACCAAAAACGTACAGGTGTAATTACATGTTGTCTTGGAGCTGCTTCAAGATAATATGGAATGGGGTGAAACAGGTGGGCGTATAGATAAAACATGACAGCCATCAGTTGGTAAATAAGAAAGCTGGATGAGTTCATGGGTATACAAGGAACATTCACAGTATTTTTATACTTTTGTATATGCTTAAAATTTGTGATAATTGTTTAAAAACAAGACAACACTGTAGAAAACAGTTTGGCACTTTCTCAAAGGTTAAACGTAGAGCTACCGTATGATCCAACAACTCTGCTACTACCTACGTTGCACATCTAACAGAACTGAAAGCAGGGATTTGAACAAATATCTGTACACCAATGATCATAGCAGCATGATTCACAATACCTACAAGGTGGAAAACAACCAAGTGTCAATCAACCGTTGAATAACAAACTATGGTCTATATACACACAATGGGATTTTCTAAGCCAAAAAAGAAACGGCATTTCGTTACGTGCTATAACATGGATAAACCTTGAAAACATGATGTCTAGTGCAATAAGCCAGACACAGAAGGACAAATACTGCAGATTCCACTTACACGAGGTACCTAGAATAGGCCAATTCACAGAGACAGAAAGTAGAATAGAGGTTACCAAGGGTTGGTGGGAGGGAAAATGGGGTTGTTACTGTTTGATGGTTACAGAGTTTTTGTCGAGGATGATGAAAAAGTTTTGGTTATAGACAGCGGTGATGGTTACACAACACTGTGACTGTACTTAATGCCACTGAACTGCATATTTATAAATGGTTAAAATAAATATGATTTATCTATATTTTACCACAATAAAAAAAAGGAATAACAGAGCTGAAATTTCAATTCTTCCGAGAGTCAGTTTCATCATCTGTAAAATTAGTAATTGTAGTTGTCTATCCTCTGAGCTTAGTGCAGGGTAAGCACTCAGTAGGAGATATCAGTGCTACTTCCACTTCAAGAGCAAAGGACTGCTGTGAAGATTAACTAAGTCAATGGATATGAAAGAACTTTCTAAATGACAAACTGCTCTACAAATATTAAAAGACATTAGGTGTTACTGTCTCCCAAGGCCATGGAACAGGTCAGAAGAAGGATAATTCTTTTGCACTGGAATGTCCTACATGGGCCAAGAGAATATATGGGTTTCTGTACTATATCAGAAGGCATTAGGAAAAGGAAGCATAAAACTTAGAGAACAATTGTCTTTTACAGTGATGCTTAAACATGCTCAGGCAACTGCTTAAAATAAGTGCTAAAGACATAATGGACATACCTTTCTTTCTTTTTAGGATACTACTGTAACTACTAAAAGTTTACTTCATTTTCAAAATATAGAACATGGAAGCTTACAGAATTTCTTAAGCATATCTAGAGCCAACTGCCAAATACTATAGTTCAATTCATATCTTTAATCTCATTTTGAAACAGCAATTACAGGAAACCACTAGCTTCCCTTTTTGAACCCACGAGAGAAGGATTCACCTTAGCATAAGATGATAACTACTGAACTACTATGAATTATTACAGTATCAGAAAGAAGGTCATTTTCAATTATGGCTTCCATTTACCTCTGGCTTTTAACAGCGGCGAGTATATGTTAAGTCAATAATCAGCCCAAGTTCTTCATTCTGTCCTTGGATTTTGTTAAGAAATCCAAGGGGGAGAAACGTTCTTCTGGAGCAAGATTCTTTTCAAAACTCTGTCAGAAAGAATAAAATAAGGAAGAACATATTTTTAAAATCCTTTACTACATTATCCATTTATTCAAAACCTGTGATGCTAACATATGAGATTGAAAGTAAAGTTTCCTCCTCTGGAGTTTACAAGCGATATTACAATCCTTTCTTCCAGAGAGATTAGATGGAAGAAAATAAGCTCACTTCTATATAGTTATTTCTATGTTTGTTTATTTCATGTTGGTCTCCTAACCTGACTGTAAACTCCGAGAAGGCAGGGACCACATCAATTTTGCCCACCACTGTATTGCCAGCTCCAAGCAGAGTGCCTGTAAATAGACACATAAATAAATACTTCTTGAATATCTACCTATATAAAGGATGGCTAAATATTCTTTTATGTATTGGTTTATTTATGTACTCTGTTTGATTGATCTGTTTGGTTATTCAAGTGCCAGCAACACAATTTTCTTTTTAAATTAGTAGACTAGTTTTAGAGCAGTTTGAGTTTCACAGCAAAACTGAGCAATATGTACACAGTTCCCAGTTATACTCTCTCTCCTTCATCCCACACAGCCTTCCCCATTATCAACATGCCATACCAGTGTGCTTCATTTGTTAGAATTCATGAACCAACAGTGGCACATCATTATCAATCAAAGTCCATAGTTTACTGCATTCATGGTACAAGTAACTGACTATTTATTTCTAGTATAGTCATCCCCAAACATTTACATACTGAGATACATATTACTTTCTTATAAATTACTTTATTCTTTATTTATAGTTAGCGCATTCCATTGTTGTATTTTTAAAATTTTATTAAGTACAAAAGTAGGTTGTATTTATCTATGAATTCCATTTCTGGATAGTAAAAGAGGTATTAAAAAGTATTTGCTATAAAAAGGGAAAATGGAGTACGATGGGGTTGAGAGCCAGGGCTCTATATGGAGAATTCAGATTTCTGAAAGAATACGGTATTAACTTTTGCTTACCTTTTTTTAAGGAACTTTGAAAGCAATGAAACGAGTCCCAGGCATCCGCTGTTCAACTGGGAGATAGTCTTTCCACCTGTTAATATATTTTTTGTTAGGCAAATTTTATGTTAGGCTGTCTCCCTGCGTAGGATGAATGCGCCTTGAAAATGGAAATCATATCCCTCTAGGGTAGGTCCCTCTTCTTTCTGCTTTACATTTTGCTGCTCCACTTATTCAACCCCACCTAGTAATAACCTATACTTCCCTTGTTCCTGTTTTCCCATCTTGAAAACAGATAAAAGGCAACAAAACAATGCAAAGGTCTCAACAAATAAGGGATATCTAAAACCAGAGATGGCCAGAACTTCTGTATCCCTGATAAAACCTAGCCCGCTGTTGACTACTAAGGTATCATTAATACATGCGTGTTGACTGAAATAGTTTAAACTCAATTCTTCCACTTCACAATTTACTTTTAGTCCTTATACAAAACCTGATAATAAAATTCCTTAATGCTAGGAAACACAGTGAAGAATAATATCTGAACTGACTTTTGTAAGATTAGTTCGAAAATTCGGCGGTACCGGTGCGTTTTTTCACTCAAACTTAGTTCCAGTAACAATTACTCACATTTTCTGTGCCTAAACAACACAGCTTGAGGAACTGAAGGGGATTCCATTCTGGTAATTAAGGAGGGTCCCCAACACTGACAGTCCCATCTTAAAAAGCAGTCCCCCTGCATTTTACCCGAGGAGCAATGGCCAGAGCCTCCCTTTTAAAACGATAGGGAGAAACCAGAACATCACACACTGTCCCTTTCAGCTACTGTGAACTGAGCCGCGAGACGACCAGTACCCCCAGCACAGCGCGGACGGGCCAGCGCGCGGGGGCCACTGTGACAGGCGACAGCACAAGAGACGAAGCCCAGGCCCAGGGGCCAAGCCGTATTACCTTTCCGAGATGTGCTTTCCGCCCTTCCTCCTGGCCGACGAACGTCCGTCCGGAAAAGCCGCGACGCTGACCCCAGCGCCCACGGGCATGATGCCACTGGCTCATGCGACCCCCAAGATGCCGCCCACCCAATGCCAAGAGTGCAAAAGTCGCCAACCCGGCGCCCCCGGTGCCAGCACAGGGCCCCAAACCACAAGCGCCCATGCACAAACCCACGCAGCTCGCGGGCCTCCTTCTACTGCGCATGCGCCACCGCGCGTCGAGATGACGTCATTACGCCGGCCGACTGAGACGCTTCCTTAATAAAGAGGAGTCTGACGCCTGCAATTCCCTCCCTTGCCGTAAGATGGTAGCAGAGGTCCATTAGTTCGTGTGTTTACCCTTCAGAATTCCAATCATGGGACATGGAAAGTTGTCCCACTCTCCCAGTATCTTGTGTGGTTCTTTCAGATATTTCCCAAGTGTTTACATTCACACTTGTTGTATCTTGTATGTAAGTATTTCTACGTAGTGGAGCTCCTGTATTTTATACAAGAGCAGCATAATATACATAGTCTACAATCTGTCTTGGATAGTGATCTTCCCAGTCAATTTTTGCGTACATACATTCCATTCTCTTTAATAGCTGCGTCACATTACATAATTTACATGGCCAGTCCAATATTGATGGACTTTTAGTTGTTTTCAGTTTGGGGGTATTTTGTTTCTGTCCTCTGTTACAGATAGGCTGCAATGTGAACCTATACACATTGTATACATGTGTATAGCTATATATAAATTTCTAGAACTAGAATTTCTGGAAAGAAAGAGATGCAAACTTAAAATATTGATTTTCAATCAATCTAATCTTCCTAATCAACCTTCAAAAATATTCTATCAACTTATACTCCACTCACAGTGAAACATTTATTGGGTTTCTATTATGTGCCTGGTATCATGCTGGAGGTTGACAGTATGTATTTACATTTTAGACAATACCAAAAAATGCCTGAGAGAGATAAGAGTGGAGCTCAAGTATAACACTTCCTCACAGTATCAGGCATAGGGATCTGTACCTGTTAGAAAAACTATGAATCCTGCCACAAGTGGAACAGCAAAGAACAGCATGTCCTACAGTAGGTCTGAAGGTATAATAGCATACTAAATTCCATTGTTATTTATAATAACAAATATTTTTTGTTAGTTTTACTTTTCAGTTTCTAATTTCTGAAAGTATCTTACATACACTGGTAGTAATCTTCACAACCAGGTTTAAAGGGAGGGTGCTAGGAAGAAATTCAATCATTGTTTCTAGTTTTAGATTTTATCTATAAGGAAGAGCTATTATTCACCAATTTGATCTCTGTAGTTACTCTCTAATACAGTTATTAATTAATAGGTATAAAAGCTTAATAATTCCCTTAACATTTCTTGGGAATAATTTTAGATTCATAGAAAAGTTGCATAGATAGTACAGAGTATTCCCTTTACCCAGTTACCCCTAGTGTTAACATCTTTCATAACTATGGTACATTTTTCAAAACTATGAAATTAACATTGTTGCAATATTGTTAAGTAAAGTATAGATTTTATTCAGATTTCACACTTTTCCCACTAATGTCCTTTTTCTGTTCCAGGATCCTATCCAGTACACCACGTTGTATTTAGTCATCATATTTCTTTAATCTCCTCTGATCTGTAACAGTTTTCCAGTCTTTCCTTTTTTTCTCATGATCTTTAGACTCCACTTTAAAGAGTACTAATGAAGTATTTTGTAGAATGTCCCTAAATTTGGATTTGTATGGTACTTTAGTATAATTATACTTAAGTTATGGGCTTTGGGGAAGAATTCCACAGAATTATAGTCCCCTTTTAATCACATATGAGAAATACATGATAACAACATGACATTGCTGGTGATGTTAACCTTGATCATTTTGTTAAGCTTTCTCCAACCAAGTTTCTCCACTGTAAAGTTGCTATTTTCCTCTTTCCATACTCTCTGGAAGTGAGTTACTAAGTCTAGCCTACACATAAGGGGAAGGGAATTAAATTCCGTCTCCTAGAGGAAGGAATATCCACCCATTATTTGGAATTCTTTTTTAAGGAAAATGTGTCCCTTCTCACACATTGAGCTCTAACCATCTTATTGTGACATATGTACAATTAAGCTTAGGGCTAGCCTTAGGCTTAGAGTTAGGTTTGTGGTTGAAGTTAAAGCTATGATTATGGTTAAGATTAGATCTGAGGCTAAAGCTAAGGCTAGGATTAATGCCAATGTTAGAGTTAAGGTTAATATTAGGGTTATTGCTAAGGGCTAGGACAAGGGATAGAGCTAGGGTTAGCTGAACCTCAAGTTTTGAGGTTCAAGATCTGGATCTAAGAGTAGGTCCCTTTTCAAATTCTAGTTCCAATGTCCAGGTCAGGTCTAAATCCATATCCAAGATCCTGAGTCCAAAGAAAAGTTCTAAGTTAAGTTTAGAATCCTGGTGTAGGTCCAAAATGATATGATCATAGAATTTTTCTTCTATAGCCAGCTGATGTGACGGTTTCATGAATTTATTTTTGCATGTTGAAACAACCTTACGTGTATGGTATAAATCCCATTTGGTCACGTGTATATTTTTAAAATACATTGTTGTATTTGATATGCTATTATTTTTTTGATATGCTATTATTTTGTTGAGAAATATTGCATCTATGTTCATAAAAGATATTAGTGTTTAGTTTTCCTTTCTTGTAATGTCTTAGTCTGGTTTTGGTATTGGGGTAATGCTGGCCTCATAGAATGAGTTAGGAAGTATTCCCTTTGCTTCTATCTTCTGAAAAGGATTGTAGAGAATTGGTACAATTTCTTCTTTAAATGTTTGTTAGAATACACCAGTTAAGTCTGGTGGTTTTTTTGGAATGTTATTATTTATTCAATTTCTTTAATAGATATAGGCCTAATCAGATTGTTTATTTCTTCTTGTGTGAGATTTGGAAGGCTGTGTCTTTCAAGGAATTGGTACATAGCTGTTCATAATGTTCTTTTAATGTCCTTGGGATCTGTAGTAATGTCCCCTTTTTCATTCCTGATATTAGTAATTCGTATCTTCTCTCTCTCTTTTTTCCCCTTAGCCTGGCTAGAGGTTTATTGATTTTATTGATCTTTCCAAAGAACCAGCTTTTGGTTTCATTGATTTTCTCTACTGGGACTTGTTTTTTTAATTTCATTGACTTCTGTTCTGTTCATTATTTCTTTTCTTCTCTTTACTTTAGATTTCATTTGCTCTTCTTTTTCTATTTCCTAAACTGATAAGTTATTGATTTTAGAGCTTTCTTTTTTTCTAGTTCTTTAATTTTGTACTTATATGATAGATGTTCACTAAACTTGGAATAATCACTTCATGATGTATAAAAATCAAATCATTATGCTGTATACCTTAAATTTA
This sequence comes from Stenella coeruleoalba, assembly GCF_951394435.1. Taxonomy (NCBI): domain Eukaryota; kingdom Metazoa; phylum Chordata; class Mammalia; order Artiodactyla; family Delphinidae; genus Stenella; species Stenella coeruleoalba. The sequence continues at coordinate 32,159,735 of NC_137153.1, read as the reverse complement.
TACATTGTTGTATGTCAATATATCTCAATAGAAGAAGAAAAAAATGAATAAAATAAAAATTGCTTTCTACATATTTTTTCTTTTCTGTTCTATGCATTCAATGCTATAAATTTCCTTTTAAGCACGACTTTCACTGCATTCCACACATTTTGATGAGCTCTGTTTTCATTTTTATTTAGTTCCAATTATTTAAATTTTTTTTCTTTAGATTTCTTCCTTGACTCGTGTATTTAGAACTGTGTTGTTTAATCTCCATGTATTTGGTGATTTTCCAGTTATATTTCTATTATTTACTTCTAGTTTAATCCATTGTGTTCTGAGAGCAGACACTGTATGATTTCTATTCTTTTAAATTTTTTAAGGTGTACTTTATGGCCCAGAATGTGGTTATATTGGTGAATGTTCCACATGAATTTGAGAAGAGTGTGAATTCTGCTGTTGAAGTAGTTTACAAGTGTCAACTAGTTGATTCATGGTACTGTTGAGTTCAGCAATGTCCTTACTGATTTTCTGCCTGCTGGATCAGTCCATTTCTGTAAGAGGAATGTTGAAGTCTCCAACTATGATAGTAGATTCATCTATTTCTCCTTGCAGTTCTATCAATTTCTGCCTCATGTACTTTAAGGCTCTGTTGTTAGGTACATACACATTAAAAGTTGCATGTCTTCTTGGAGAATGGATCCCTTTATCATTACGAAATGATTTTTTAAAATTCCTGTTAACTTTCCTTGCTCTGAGATTCATATAGCTATTCCTGCTTTCTTTTGATTACTCTTTCTTTTGTTATCATTTTCTCCATCTATTTACTTTTAATCTACATGTGTCTTTACATTTAAAGTAGGTTTCTTTAAATAGACACCATATAGTTAGGTCTTATTTTTTGATTCACTCTGAAAATCTCTGTATTTTAATTGGTGCATTTAGACCATTGACATTTAAAGTGATTATTGATATAGTCAGATTAATATATACCATATTTGTTACTGTTTTTTGTCACCCTCATTCTTTGTATTTTTGTCTTACACTATTCTTCTTCCATTCACAGTTTATTTCATATGATTCTATTTTCTCTCTTTAGTACGTGAGTTACACTTTTTAAAGAATTACTTTTTTGCTTGTTTGTTTACTGGTTGCCCTGGAATTTGCAGTATACATTTACAATTAATCAAGGTCCACTTTCAAATAACACTACACCACTTCACATGTACCTTGTAATAAAAGCAATAATCCTAATTCTTCCTTCATGTCCCTTTTGTCATTGCTGCCATTCGTTTCATTTATATATAAGCATATATACATGAGCATTATGTATGTTTATACATTACATAAGATATATAATCATACATAATCAAATACATTGTGTTGATATTATTATTTTGAACAAACTTTTGTCTATCAGATCAATTAAGAATAAGAAAAATGAAAAACTTAATTTTACCTTCACATTTCTTCTTCAACACTTTCTGTTTTGTGTAGATCTGAGCTTCTGACTTAATTTCATTATCTCTAGAGAACTTCTTTTAATATTTCTTGCAAGGTAGGTCTACTGGCAACAAATTTTCTCAATTTTTGTTTGTCTGAGAAAGTCTTTATTTCTCCTTCACTTTTGAAGGATAACTTCAGAGTACAGAATTCTGGGTTGGTTCAACACTGTAAATATTTCACTCCACTCCCTTCTTTCATGATATGTAATTCTTATCTTTGCTCTTCTATAGGGGTGTGTTTTATTTCCTCTGGCTTCTTCAGGATTTTTTCTTTATCTCTGATTTTCTAGTTTGAAGATATGTCTGGGTGTAATGATTTCAGAATTTATCCTGGTGTTCTCTGAACTTCCTGGATCTGTAATTTTGTGCCTGACATTAATTTGGGGAAATACTTAGTCATTATTTTTTCAAATATTTCTTCTTCTTCCTTCCTTCCTCCCTACCTCCCTCCTTCTTTCTTTCTTTCTTTCTTTCCTTCCTTCCTTCTTTCTTTCTTTCTTTCGTTCTTTCTTTCGTTCTTTCTTTCTTTCTTTCTTTCTCTTCCTTCCTTCCTTCCTTTCTTTCTTTCTTTCTTTCTTTCTTTCTTTCTTTCTTTCTTTCTTTCTTTCTTCTTTCTTCTCCTTCTAGTATTTCCACCACATGCATGTTGCAACTTCTTTTTTTGTCCCATTTTCCTTGGATATTTTTTCTCCCCCCTTCAGTCTTTATTCTCTTCGATTTTTGTTTTATATGTTTCTGATTGAGATATTCTCAAGCTCAGAGATTCTTTTCCAGCCATGTCCAGTCTACTAATAAGCCTATCAAAGGCATTCTTTGTTGCTGTTACAGTGTTTTTGGTCTTTTATCATTTCTTTCTAGTTCTTCCATCTCTTTGCTTACATTACCCATCTGTTCTTGCATGTTGTCTTCTTTATGCACTACAGTCCTTGCCATATTAATCATATTGATTTTAAATTCTTGGTTTGATAGTTCCAACATCTTGCCATGTCTGGTTTAATGCTTGCTCTTTCTCTTCAAATTTTAATTTTTGCCTTTTAATATGCCCTTTAATATTTTTTCTTGATAGCTGGATGTGAAATGGTGGGTAAAAGGAACTGTTGTAAATAGGCCTTTAGTAATGTAGTTGTAAGGTGTAGGGGGAAGTTCTATAGTCTTATGATGTGGTCTCAGTCTTTTTCTGAGCCTATGCTTCTGCTATGAAGTTCACAAGTGTTTCTCAGGTCTTTTTCTCCTCCTTAGCTAGGACAGGATAAATAGAGTGAGTTGGAATAGGGTTATTTCCCTTCCCCCTGGATCAGTCAGGCTGTTAATACCCCAGAAGGTTAGGCTATGGTTAACTAGTTTATTCTAAGGGCAGGTCTTGTTAAGAAGAGAATGTTCTGGTGTATTTTGAAATGGTTCCTCCTCCACCCCTCCCCCCACTCTCTGGGCTAGAAACATAAGATTTCCCCCCAGTATTTACCATGAGAACCTGGTCAAGCTCCTGGTGGTAAATCTCATGAAACTGTGGGGACCCTCCTAAGACTGGGTCTTCCTGCAGTTTTTAACTCTCAAAGTTGTTCACACTGAGCCTCCAGCAATTCATCAATTATGATTCAGTGTTTCCTACCCCAGCACTGGTTCCTAAGGTAGTTTCTGTTCATGAGTCTCTGCTCCCATAAGCTGTGACTTCATATATTCATCTGTCTGTGTCTCCAATCTTGAGGGCAGCAATTTGTTCTCCCATCTCTTATGGACACAAGAATAGCTTTTGAGTTTTCAGTCTCCAGCTTTTTACTTGTTATTAGGATGGAGCTCCTTATATGCAGAACTAGAAACTGGAATTTTTGTTTGTTCCCTTTACTTATGACTAGTGCTTCTGATATAGAGTTTAACAATTCACTAATTGAAGAACATTTAGATTGATTCCAGGTTTGGCTCTTACAAATAAAACTGCTATGAACATTCATGTACAGGGGTTTGTGTGAACATAAGTTCTCATTTCTCTGGGACAAATGTCCCAGAGTGCAGTTGCTGCGTCATATGGTAATTGCATGTTCAATTTTATAAGAAAGTGTCAACTGTTTTCCAGAGTGACTGTAATCTTTAATATGTGTGTGTGTGTGTGTGTGTGTTTACTGTGAAATGAAATGATCCATCACCACGCAGTAATTTTTTTCTTGTGATGAGAACTTTTAAGATTTACTCTCAGCAACTTTCAAATAGACAACAAAGTATTATTAACAATAGTCACCATGCTGTACATTGCATCCCCATGATTTATTTATTTTATAACTGGTGTTTGTACCTTTGACCACCCTCACCCAGTTTTGCCACCCCCACCTCTGAAAACCACCAATCTTTCTCTCTGTTCTCTTATTTATGAGTTTGATTTTTCTTTTTTAGCTTTTTAGATTCCACATATAAGTGAGATCATACAGTATTTGTTTTTCTGTCTGATTTATTCACTTAGCATAAATGTGCTTCAGTCATGTTGTTACAAATGGCAAGATTACCTTTTTTAATGGCTGAATAACATTCTTTTGTGTGTGTGTGAGTGTGTGTGTGTGTGTGTGTGTGTGTATACACACATATATCTGGCTGTTCAGTTTTCCCACTTATTGAAGAATGGTCCATTTCCAATTGTATATTCTTGGCTCCTTTGTTGTAAATTAATTGTGTGAGTTTATTTCTGGGCTCTTTATTCTGTTCCATTGTTCTGTGTGTCTGTTTTAATGCCAATATCATACTATTTTGATTATAATATCTTTGTATATAGTTTGAAATCAGGGAATGTGATGCCCTAGCTTTGTCCTTTCTCAAGATTGCTTTGGCTGCTCAGGGTCTTCTGTGGTTCCATACAAATTTTAGGATTGTTCTATTATTGTGGAAAATGCCATTGGAACATTGATCAGGATTGCATTGAATCTATAGGTTGCTTTGTGTAGTATGGACATTTTGGCAATATTAATTCTTCCAATCCATGAACATGGAATATCTTTCCATATATTTGTGTCTTTTTCAGTTTCTTTCATCAATGGCTTATAGTTTTCAGTGTACAGGTCTTTCACCTCTTTGGTTAAATTTATTCCTAGATATTTTATTCTTTTTGATGCAATTGTAAATGGGATTGTTTCTTTAATTTATCTTTCTGATAGTTTGTTATTGGTGTACAGAAATGCAACTGATTTTTGTACAATTATCCCTTGGTATCCTCAGGCATCTGGTTCCAGGACCCCTGTAAATACCCAAATCCACGGATGCTGAAGTCCCTTATATAAAATGGCACAGTATTTGCATATAACCTACACACTTTCTCCTATATACTTTAAATAATTTCTAGATTACTTATAATACTTAATACAATGTAAATGTTATGTAAATAGTTGCTGGCATGCAGCAAATTTGCATTTTGCTTTTTGAAAATTTCTGGAATTTTTTAATGAACGGTTTCAGTCTGCAGTTGGTTGAGTCCACAGATGCAGAACCCAAGGATATGGACAGAGGGTCAACTGTTCAATGATTTTGTGTTCTGGAACTTTACTGAATTTGTTTATTAGTTCCAATAGTTTTTTGTGGAATCTTTAGGGTTTTCTATATGTAATATCATGTCATCTGCAAATAGTGACAGTTTTACTTCTTTCTTTCTGATTAGGATGCCTTCCCCCCACCACCACAATTGCTCTGGCTAGGACTTTCAATGTTATTTTGAATAAAACTGGTGAGAGTGGGCATCCTTGTCTTATTCCTGATCTTAGAGAAAAAGCTCTAAGCTTTTCACCACTGAGTATGATGTAAGCTGTAGGTTTGTTATATATGGGCTTTATCATGTTGAGGTACATTCCCTCTATACCAAGTGTGTTGAGAGATTTTATCATAAATCGATGTTGAAAAATTTCAAATGCTTTTTCTGCATCTATTGAGATAATCATATCATTTTTTATTCTTCATTTTGTTAATGTGATGAATCACACTGATTGACTGGCAGATGTTGAACCATGCTGCATCCTTGGAATAAATCCCACTTGATGATCATATATGATCCTTTTAATGTATTGTTAAATTCAGTTTGCTAATATTTTGTTGAGGATTTTTGCATCTATGTTCATCAACAGGGCTATTGGCTTGTAATTTTGTTTTCTTGTGGCATTCTTTTCTGGTTTTGGTAACAGGGTAATGTTGGTCTTGTAAAATGTGTATGGAAATGTTCCCTCCTCTTCTATTTTTTTGGAAGAGTTTGAGAAGGATTGGTATTCTTTAAATGTTTTGTAGAATTCACCAGTGAAGTCATCTTGTCCTGGATTTTTGTTTGTTGTGTAATCTCTATATTTGGAGTGTTTAATACATTCACACTTCATGTAACTGATATGGTGGAAGTTATGTTTTCCACTTTGCTATTTATTTTCTATATGCCTCATGTCTCTTTTATTCTTCTTTCTTTACTATTTTTCAAAATAAAATTCTATACTGTACCATTTTAATTCAAGTGTTGATTTTTAAACAATTTTTGTTATTTTCTTAGTGGCTGGTTGCTCTGTGGATTACAATATGCATCTTAATTTATACCACAATCCACTTCATGTTAATTCTAACTTAATTTCAATAAAATGTAGAAACTTTATTCCATCCTAACTTCATTTCTGTCTTCCTCCTTTGTGCTATTGTCAGTATATTACATTCATATATGTTATAAGCCAAATGGTAGTGTTACAGTTATTGTTTTATATCCCATAGATTTTAGCTCTTAAATATTTCCTGAATCCATTCACACCTCTGTATCCATTCACATCTCCACTACTACCATTTCTTTCTCTCAACTGGTCTCACCACATCTATTCTCATTCCAGCCAGGTGGATCTAATTAAAATGCAAATCTGGTTAAAGTGTTCCCATCTTAAAACCTTCTCATTACCACCCATGGTGGTTTTCAAACCCAGTTGCAAATTTTTTGATACATCTCTCATGACCCCTCCCTTGAATCTAGGTGGGCTTGTAACTACTTCAAACAATATATATGGCAGAAGTAATGCCTTGTGTTTTAAAGGCTAGGTCTTAAAAGGCCATTGGCCTTTTTCCTGGGAACACTCTTTCTTAAGTCTTGAGCAGCCATATAAGCTGACTATGCTGGAAAAGACATTGGTAGTCACCCTGGCTGACAGTCTCACATGACATTATTAGTTTCAAATATCTGAAGCAGAAGACATTAAAGTATACTGAAGATAGAGTTTTAAAATACTTTAAAAATTCTATTCCAGGGCTTCCCTGGTGGCGCAGTGGTTAAGAATCCGCCTGCCAATGCAGGGGACAGGGGTTCGATCCCTGGTCTGGGAAGATCCCCCATGCCACGGAGCAACTAATCCCGTGTGCCACAACTACTGAGCCTGTGCTCTAGAGCCTGCGAGCCACAACTACTGAAACCCGCGTGCCTAGAGCCTGTGCTCCACAACAAGAGAAGCCACCGCAATGAGAAGCCCGTGCACTGCAATGAGATGTGGCCCCACTCTCCGCAACCAGGGAAAAGCCCGCGCGCAGCAACGAAGACCCAACGCAGCCAAAAAAAAAAAATTCTATTCCAATGGATGAGCAAAACTAAGACCTTAGGTCAGAAAGATCAATCAAAACATTAAAATAGTCCTTTCTATAAGAGAAAAACACCTCTTAGAGAAGATCAAGTGTCTTTGCCTGAGGCCTCTGGAAAAATCTATTAAAGAGCAAGTGGATATCACTCTATTCAGCCTTGCTCTACTGAACAAATATCTTTTTTGACATTTATTTTTCCCAGCTTTATTGACATATAATTGACATATAACATTGTATAAGTTTAACATATAACATTGTATAATTGACATATAACATTGTATAACATGATGACTTGATATATATAAATATTGTGGTATTATTACCATGCTAAAGTCAGTTAACACATCCATCACCTCACATAGTTAATTTATGTGCGTGGTGAGAACTTTTAAGATCTACTCTCTTAGCAACTTTCAATCACACAATAAAGTATTGTTAAGTATAATCACCATGCTATAAATTAGATCCCCAGAATTTATTCATCTTATAATGGAAAGTTTGCACCCTCTTACTATCTTCACATATTCCATCTCCCTTCCCCAAACCCCTCCAATCCTGGTAACCACAATCTGCTTTTTAGTTTTTTGGGGGTTTTTTAGATTTTTTTTTTTTTTAGATTCCACATATAAATGTTGTCATACAGTATTTGTCTTTCTGTGTGACTTACTTCACTAAGCATAATGCCCTCAAGGTCCATCCATATTGTCTTTTTAAAAATATTTATTTATTTATTTTTGGCTGTGTTAGGTCTTTGTTGCTGCGCGTGGGCTTTCTCTAGTTGCGGCTAGCAGGGGCTACTCTTTATTGTGGTGCACAGGTTATTCATTGTGGTGGCTTCTCTTGTTGTGGAGCATGGGCTCTAGGTGTAGGGGATTCAGTAGTTGTTGCTTACTGGTTCTAGAGGGCAGGCTCAGTAGTTGTGGTGCAAGGGCTTAGTTGCTCCATGGCATGTGGTATCTTCCTGGCCCAGGGCTTGAACCCATGTCCCCTGTATTGGCAGGTGGATTCTTAACCACTGTGCCACCAGGGAAGCCCCATGTTGTCTTAAATGGTAGAATTTCCTTCTTTTTTATGGCTGAATTGTACAATTCTATTGTACATATATACCACAACTTCTTTATCCATTTATCTGTTGACAGACACTTAGGTTAGTGCTGCAATGAACATGAGGATGCAGCTATCTCTTCAAGATAGTGATCTCATTTCCTTCAGATATATACCTCAAAGGGAGATTGCTGGATCATATGGTAGCTCTATTTTTTATTTATTTATTTTTTTTGCAGTATGCGGGCCTGTCACTGCCGCGGCCTCTCCCGTTGCAGAGCACAGGCTCCGGATGCGCAGGCTCAGCGGCCACGGCTCACGGGCCCAGCCGCTCCGCGGCATGCGGGATCCTCCCGGACCCAGGGCACGAACCCGCGTCCCCTGCATCGGCAGGCGGACTCCCAACAACTGCACCACCAGGGAAGCCCTATTTTTAATTCTTAAAGGAAGCTTCATGTGGTTTTCCATAGTGGCTGTACCAATTTACATTCCCAGCAACAGTGTACAAGAGTTCTCTTTTCTCCACATCCTTGTCAACATTTGTAATCTCTTGTCTTTTTGATTATAGACATTCTAACAGGTGTGGGGTGATATCTCATGGTTTTTTTGTTTTGTTTTGTTTTTAACTTGAAGGTTAAGTTTCAGATTAATTTAAAGAAGTAGTGATAGAACCATAATTTCAGTGAAAATCAACACAATTTATATCTTAAAAAAACAGTTCAGAAATACCAAGTCAGGCAAGCATGTAAAATTCAGAATATTAAAAAATGCAAGTGTGGTTGCCCAAACAGATATATCCCTCAGAAGAAGGTGGATTTGAAGATGCTGAACAGAACCAAAGAAATTAGAAGCTGAAAGGGAGGCTTCTCTGAATAAGCAGACCAATTCTCTCATTTTATAAATGAGGTAAGTGGGCAGACATTAACTGCTGAAGCTCATTCATCTAGATTAGGGATGCACATAGATCTAATTTCCAGTGCTATTTGCAACTACATATATCTAAATGAGTTAGATAGTTATTAAGGAGATAACTATCCAGAACACATTAAGCCCACTGATTTAACCAAAACATGTCAAGATTAATATACATAGTGGAGGGTGAAATTGTTACTACAGTACAGCAGCACATCTCACATGTATAAAAGATTAAACAGGGCTTCCCTGGTGGCGCAGTGGTTGAGAGTCTGCCTGCCGATGCAGGGGACGTGGGTTCGTGCCCTGGTCCGGGAGGAAAAAGATTAAACGGAAAGAATCAAAGATTTTAATGTTCACCTTTGATAAACACAATCAAGTTTCCATCCAGTTTTCTGATGTAAAGCAAAATGTACTTGCTTAAAAAAAATGTGCATTCTTCAGCTTTCTTCTACACTTTTTTGGCCATCTTTCAAAACTGAGCACTGAGTATTTGTAATGTGAACAATGTGATATGTATATTTTAATTGCATGTTTTAGGAATAAACAAAATCTAAATTTCAGTAACACACAGTGTATTTATAAAATGAAAATCTCTCTCAAAATATGCTTTTTACTGGGAAAAATAAATAAAACAGACAAATGACTCTACACAAAGTAAAAATTAACTTTGGTAGATTTCAGTGTAGGACAGTCAAAAACAAGCATATTTGCCCTTATGTCCCCCACCCCACCCCCAGAGCTGCTCATCTTCTGAGTTAAGATTTTTAAAATATTTTAAATTGAGATAATTATGTTGACATTTTTTCTCATTCCACATCACCTTCAGTCAAGCTCTGAGCATTTATAATTAATTCTCTAATTGTTGGAAGCTTAGTCAAAAGCATCTGGAACACTGGTTGTTGAATTGTTAGCCCTAACACTTGCAATAACTGCTATGACTGTCCACACACAGCAACTGCATTTGTCAGGTGGTCTATACCCTTCTCAATATTCACCCTGGGCTAGTAACTCTTCACCAAGCCATAGTTATTGGAAAAAGAAATTCTGAATAGCTTCAGCATCTTTAAGGTCAGGTAACTTGGAAAGCCAACTCTCTCTTTGTCAAGCTTTTGTTTCTTTCTTCATTCTCACAGCCTGTTCTTGAATTTGGGGTCACTCTGTCTCGAGGTCAAAGTAAATGTAGTACCTGATGAAAAGTGTTCCACCCAAGATGGTGCTGTTCTGGCCCACCATCTTCTCTCCACGGAGGAGTGGGGTGGGTGGCAGTGGGGCCCCAAAAAAGCAATTGGCCCAGAACCTTCAGCAGATAGCTCCCCTCAGATCTGCTGCCCACTGTGAGGGACATGGAGAAAAACCTTATCGTGGTTTTGATTTGCATTTCCCTGATGATTAGTGATGTCAACCACATTTTCATGTACTTTCTGGCCAAGATATCTGTGTGTCTTCTTTGGAAAAAATGTCTATTCAGATCCTCTGCCCGTTTTTAAATCAGATTTAGGTTTTTTTAGTTTGATGTAGACCCACTTGTTGATTTTTGCTTTTGTTGTCATATCCAAAACATTCATTCCCAAGACTAATAACAAGGAGCTTTCCCATTTCCTTCTAGGGGTTTTATGGTTTCATGTTTTGTATTTAAATCTTTAATGTAATATTTTATGAGTGGTGTAAGGGAAGGGTCTGGTTTCATTCTTTTGCGTGTGAATATCCAGTTTTCCCAACACCATTTATTGAAGAGACTATCATTTCCCCATTGTATATTCCTGGCTCCTTTATTTCTGGGCTCTTGAATCTGTTCCATTGGTCTATGTGTCATCTTTTATGCTAATATCATACTGCTTTTTTTAAATTACAATAGCTTTGTAGTATAGTTTGAAATCAGTAATTATAGTGCCTCCAGCTTTGTTCTTTCTCAAGATTACTTTGGCTATTTGTTCTTTCTCAAGATTACTTTGGCTACATACAAATTTTAGGATTGTTTGTCCTACCATTGTGAAAAATGGCTTAGAATTTTGATGGAGATTGCATCAAATTTGTAGATTGCTTTAGGTAGTATGGAGATATTAACAATATTAATTCTTCTGATCCATGAGTATGGGATAGCTTTCCATTTGTTTTTGTTTTCTTCAGTTTCTTTCATCTAAGTCTTATAGTTTTCATTGTGCAGATGTCAATTCATTTGTAAAATTTGTTCCTAACTACTTTATTGTTTTTGATGCTATTGTGAATGGGACTTTTTTTCAGATAGTATGTTGCTATTGTATAGAAATACAACTAAATTTATGCATTGATTTTATATCCTGCAACTTTACTGAATTTGTTGTTAGTTTTTTTTGGGGGGTGGAGTCTTTGGGGTTTTCTATATTAAGATCATGTCATTTGCAAAGACAGTTTTACTTCTTCCTTTCCAATATGGATGTCTGTTCTTTTTTTGTCTTTTCTGATTGCTCTAGCTAGGACTTTCAGTACAGTGTTCAATAGGAGTGGTGAGAGTGGGCACACTTGTGCTCTTTCTGACCTTAGAAGAAAAGCTGTCAACCTTTTATCATTGGATAACGCTTGCTGTGGGTTTGGGCTTGTCATATATGGCTTTTGTTGTCTTGAGGTTCATTCTTCCTATACCCAATTTTTTGAGCTTTTAAAAAAAATTTTATGAAAAGATGTTGAATTTTCTCAAGCTCTTTTTCTGTGCCTATTGAAATGATCATATGACTTTATCTTTTATTCTATTTATATATCACATTGATTTGTATATGTTGAAACGTCCTTTCGTCACAGGGATAAATCCCACTTGATCATGGTGAATGATCCTTTTAATGTGCTGCTGAATTTGGTTTGCTGGTATCTTGTTGAAATTTTTTGCATCTATATTTATCAGGGATATTGACCTCTAGTTTTCTTTTCTAGTAGTATCCTTATTTGGCTTTGGTATCAGGATGTTGGCCTTGTAAAATAAGGAAGTGTTGGAAGTGTTCTCTCCTCTTTGATATTTTGGTAGAGTTTGTGAAGCATTGGTGTTAATTCTTTAAGTGTTTGATAAAATTCACCAGTTATCTGGTCCTGGGCTTTTCTTCATTGGTAGAGTTTTGATTTCTGATTCAATATCCTTCTAGTACTTGGCCTATTCAGACTTTCTATTTCTTTCTGATTCAGTCTTGGTAAGTTGTATATTTCTAAGAATATTTCTGTTTTTTTCTAGGTTGCCCGGTTTGTTGACAAATAATTTTTCAGAGTAGACTCTTATGATTTTTTGTATTTCTGTGGTATCAGTTGTAATGTCTCCTTTTTCATTTATATCTGATTTGGGTCTCCTCTCTTTTTTCCTTAGTTAGTCTAGCTAGGCGTTTGTCAGTTTTGTTTATCTTTTCAAAGAAAAAACTATGGTTAATATTTTCTTTGTTTTTCTGTTCTCTATTTCATTTACTTATACTCTAATCTTTATTATTTCCTCTCTTCTGCTAACCTTGAGCTTAATTTCTTATTTTTTTTCCAGTTCTTTGAGATGTTTTGTTGTTTTCTTGAGATTTTTTTCTCCCCTCGATGTGTATGTTTATAGCTATAAACTTTCCTCTAGAAGCGCTTTTGCTGTAACCCATAAGTTTTGGTAGTGTTTCCATTTTATTTATCTCAAGATGTTTTTTGATTTCTCTTTTGATTTCTTCTTTAATCCACTGGCTGTTCAGGAGCGTGTTGGAACAAATATATTTCAGCTTTGTTTGCTCCAACACTTTCACAGAACTTCTGTGAAGATTAAGTGAAATAATGACTAAATGTACAAAATGCCAAATGGGAACTTTTGTAATCATCATCATCACTCACTATACCCATCAAAATTAAACTAAGCTTGGGTCAGTTCAATGACAGGTATTTCAGAAGATATTGGAACAGTCAGGAGTGATGCACAGAGACAGAACATCTGGAGGTTTTGTTGTTGTTGTTTCCTATTAGGGTCCCTGTCCTAGTCATCCTGTGTCCCTATTCCTTACAGCAATGCGTAATACATACTGAACCCTCAATAACAGTGTCAAATGAGTAAACAACTGAATGAGTTCCCTGGGAAGGATTGAATCACTCTAGCATTCTGGGTAGTTTCTTGGGAGCCCACTTACTTTGATGAGAGTTAAGTAGTCTGGGGCTTCCCTGGTGGCGCAGTGGTTGAGAGTCCGCCTGCCGATGCAGGAGACATGGGTTCATGCCCCGGTCCGGAAAGATCCCACATGCCGTGGAGCAGCTAGTCCCGTGAGCCATGGCAGCTGAGCCTGCGTGTACGGAGCCTGTGCTCCGCAACGGGAGGGGCCACAACAGTGACAGTCCCGCGTAACGCAAAAAAAAAAAAAAAAAAAAAGAGTTAAGGAGTCTGGTGGAGATTTATGTTTGCAGGGCTATTCAGTTGGTTTTGCAACCTGTTGGCCTCCGTGGAATGATTATGAAAGTGTTTGTCTTTCTGGGATTGGGGAATTGACTTTTTTCTCCTCCAAAGATTATATGTGTATATATATATATATATATATATATATATATATATATATATATATATATTTCCCCCCTGGGGTCCCCATACTTCCTAGGCAATGCAATGGGTTGAAGTCAGTTTCTCCCTAGTCCCCTGCTTTAGTATGGGAATAATCTAATTTTTCCTTGAATAGCTGTTGTTGTTCACTTTCCGCCACAAAATTATGAGAGCTTCTCAGTGCTACACCAAGAATAAGGGTCATAACACTCATTGAGAACACTGGACCCACATCCAACTGAAAGATGAAGTATATTCATTCATTCAGTATTCAAGGAAATGGCATCTGAGAACCTAATTGAAACTAATTTTTAAAAAAATTATAATAAATTAGCTGAATTTTGGTCACTTGAAAACTCTGAGGGAAAGAATATTTCTTTTCTTAACTGCAGGAAAGTAGATTCTAAATCTATTTAGACAAAAGGTTTTTTTATTCTTATATAATTACAAAGCGATAGGCATACAACAGAAAATCCACAAGAAATTTTGGTATGTAATTATCTTTGCTGATATCCTAAACTCACAGTTTTGAAACCAGCAATTGGCCAGACTTAGAACTCCCCTAAGTAGACTTTTCACAGCTTGCCACACTGGTAGAAAAGCCAGATGAGAAAATGGAAGATTCAAGTACTCTTACATGACAGAAGAGGACAATGCTTTCTTCTAGAATCACTATGGTCAGAAAAAAAAATAGATGAGCATACTTTATATGTTATTACCACTCTTCCTTTTAATACTCTTTTTATGTACTATATACATTTAATATGAAATCATGACTGATGCCAAACACAGGTAAGAACAATGAAAATTTAGAAGTACAACTTTGTAGTGTCTTGATATTACTGCTCAAGAATTTTGTTATGCAGATATTTAAAAATGTCCATTTTCACAAAATTCCATTTATTTATTTATTTATTTTAGTAAAGGTTCTAACAGAACCTAGCAATGCTCTGCATTGGGCCTAACCTTGAAAATCACTGTCTAGCTTCTGTCATCTAGTGGTCAGTGTACTTTAGAACACAATGACTCTAATGATCATTATGCTCTTTCTAAGACAAGTAATAGCTTCAAAAAAGAAAATGGTCATGACTGTTAAAGCAACTTTAAATGTATAACCCATAAACAAAACCAAAATAGCTAATATACCAAAGTACTTTAATACATCTAATGCATGTTAATATTTTGTAATACGTTTATCTTTACACATTCACATTCTTGAGCATTCTAAATGACTCAATTTAGTGAAGTTAATCTCACGCAGAGTTGAAAAGAAACAATTCATACTTAAGTACGAAGGGTCTAATAACCTTCACATCACTCATCCCGGTCCCCCAAATATCATGGGGTTTTTCATAACATTTTTTTCAAGTTATGTTCCTTTAATGTAAGCCTTTTTATTCTTCTTACCCCAAATGACCAAAATATAAAATCAAGTTATTGGAACTAAAATCGTAACAATCAGTATTAGATATCCATGTATTTCAGTATTCCAAAGACCTAAATGTGCAATGATTCCCAGCTGGCACATGAGGCCATGTGAGAGTCATTGCAGAGAAGGTCATAGCTCAGGCCACAGCAGTGGAGCTGCACTGCTAATCGGAGGAATTGTGAGATAGATTTCTGAGCCCAACATCAAGGAAGATCAGGCAAACACATAAAAATTAAAAATAAAAAGAAAGGAGGAAAAAGAAGCTTTCAAACACAAGCAAGCCAGAAAGAGACAAGGAGATCTAGTCAAGAGGCTCACTCCCTCTGCCTTAAAGAACTGAGAAAGAAAAAAAAAGCATAAAAAGAATAAAATCCAAACTCCATAGTTTTGTATGAGAAACAATATAGGGTATTGTCTCTCAGAGCCAGAATACAAGGATTTAGGTAGGACTCAAGGGAGGAAGTGGGTTGGCTCCTCTTACCATCACACGTACCAACATTAACCCATCTTTGCAACTCTGAGAGCTGCCAGGGGGAGATAAGTGGATAATGCTGCCACAAGGTGACACAACTATGATTCCATTGCACTGGTGAAAGTGGGGTGTTAAAGTCCCCTACTATGAATGTGTTACTGTTGATTTCCCCTTTTATGGCTGTTAGTATTTGCCTTATATATTGAGGTGCTCCTGTGTTGGGTGCATAAATATTCACAATTGTTATAGCTTCTTCTTTGATCAATCCCTTGATCATTATGTAGTGTCCTTCTTTGTCTTTTGTAATAGTCTTTATTTTAAAGTCTATTTTGTCTGACCTGAGAATTGCAACGCCAGGTTTCTTTTGGTTTCCATTTGCATGGAATATTTTTTCCATCCCCTCACTTTCAGTCTGTATCTGTCTCTAGTTCTGAAGTGGGTCTCTTGTAGACAGCATATATATGGGTCTTGTTTTTGTATCCATTCAGCCACTCTGTCTTTTGGTGGGAGCATTTAATCCATTTACTTTTAAGGTAATTATCGATATGTATGTTCCTATTCCCATTTTCTTAATTGTTTTGGGTTTGTTATTGTAGGTCTTTTCCTTCTCTTGTGTTTCTTGCCTAGAGAAGTTCCTTTAGCATTTGTTGTAAAGCTGGTTTGGTGGTGCTGAACTCTCTCAGCTTTTGCTTGTCTGTAAAGGTTTTAATTTCTCCATCAAATCTGAATGATATCCTTGCTGGGTAGAGTAATCTTGGTTGTAGGTTTTTCTCCTTCATCACTTTAAATATGTCCTGCCAGTCCCTTCTGGCTTGCAGAGTTTCTGCTGAAAGATCAGCTGTTAACCTGATGGGGATTCCCTTGTCTGTTGTTTGTTATTTTTCCCTTGCTGCTTTTAATATGTTTTCTTTGTATTTAATTTTTGATAGTTTGTTTAATATGTGTCTTGGCGTATTTCTCCTTGTACTTATCCTGTATGGGACTCTCTGTGCTTCCTGAACTTCATTAACTATTTCCTTTCCCATATTAGGGAAGTTTTCAACTATAATCTCTTCAAATATTTTCTCAGTCCCTTTCTTTTTCTCTTCTTCTTCTGGAACCCCTATAATTCGAATGTTGGTGCGTTTAATGTTGTCCCAGAGGTCTCTGAGACTGTCCTCAGTTCTTTTCATTCTTTTTTCTTTATTCTGCTCTGCAGTAGTTACTTCCACTATTTTATCTTCCAGGTCACTTATCCATTCTTCTGCCTCAGTTATTCTGCTATTGATCCCATCTAGAGTATTTTAAATTTCATTTATTGTGTTGTTCATCGTTGCTTGTTTCCTCTTTAGTTCTTCTAGGTCCTTGTTAAATGTTTCTTGCATTTTCTCTATTCTATTTCCAACATTTTGGATCATCTTTACTATCATTATTCTGAATTCTTTTTCAGGTAGACTGCCTATTTCCTCTTCATTTTTTAAGTCTGGTGCGTCTTTATCTTGCTCCTTCATCTGCTGTGTGTTTTTCTGTCTTCTCATTTTGCTTACTGTGTTTGGAGTCTCCTTTTTGCATGCTGCAGGTTCGTAGTTCCAATTGTTTTTGGTGTCTGTCCCCAGTGGCTAAAGTTGGTTCAGTGTGTTGTGTAGGCTTCCTGTTGGAGGGGACTAGTGCCTGTGTTCTGGTGGATGAGGCTGGATCTTGTCTTTCTGGTGGGCAGGTCCACGTCTGGTGGTGTGTTTTGGGGTGTCTGTGGACTTATTATGATTTTAGACAGCCTCTCTGCTAATGGGTGGGGTTTTGTTCCTGTCTTCCTAGTTGTTTGGCATAGGGTGTCCAGCACTATAGCTTGCTGGTCATTGAGTGAAGCTGGGTGTGTTGGTGTTGAGATGGAGAGCTCTGGGAGATTTTTGCCATCTGATATTACGTGGAGCTGGGAGGTCTCTTGTGGACCAGTGTCCTGAAGTTGGCTCTCACACCTCAGAGGCACAGCACTAACTCCTGCCTGCAGCACCAAGAGCCTTTCATCCACACGACTCAGAATAAAAGGGAGAGAAATTAGAAAGGAAGAAAGAAAGAGAATAAAATAAAGTAAGGTAAAATAAAGTTATTAATATGGAAAAATAATTATTAAGAAAAAAATTTTAAGTAATAAAAACAAAAACAATGGACGGATAGAACCCTAGGACAAATGGTGAAAGCAAAGCTATACAGACAAAATCTCACACAGAAGCATACACATACTCACAAAAAGAGGAAAAGGGGAAAAAAATCATAAATCTTGCTCTCAAAGTCCACCTCCTCAATTTGGGATGATTTGTTGTCTATTCAGGTATTCCACAGATGCAGGGTACATCAAGTTGATTGTGGAGATTTAATCTGCTGCTTCTGAGGCTGCTGGGAGAGATTTCCCTTTCTTTTCTTTGTTCGCACAGCTCCTGGGACTCAGCTTTGGATTTGGCCCTGCCTCTGCATGTAGGTCACCAGAGGGCGTCTGTTCTTCGCTCAGACAGGATGGGGTTAAAGGAGCCACTGATTAGGGGGCTCTGGCTCACTCAGGCTTCGGGGAGGGAGGGGTACAGAGTGCGGGGCGAGCCTGCCGTGGCAGAGGCCAGCATGACGTTGCACCAGCCTGAGGTGCGCCGTGCGTTCTCCCAGGGAAGTTGTTCCTGGATCCCGGGACCCTAGCAGTGGTGGGCTGCACAGGATCCCTGGAAGGGAGGTGTGGAGAGTGACTTGTGCTGCAAGTGGCACAGCAGCCTTAGCGTCTCATGCCCGTCTCTGGGGTCCGTGCTGTTAGCCGCGGTTCGCACGGGTCTCTGGAGCTCCTTTAAGCAGCGCTCTTAATCCCCTCTCCTTGCACACCAGGAAACAAAGAGGGAAGTAAAAGTCTCTTGCCTCTTCGGCAGGTCCAGACTTTTTCCCGGACTCCCTCCCGGCTAGCCGTGGTGCACTAACCCCTTCAGGCTCTGTTCACGCCGCCATTCCTCTCCCTGCACTCGGACCTACGCCTGAGCCTCAGCTCCCAGTCCTGCCTGCCCCGGGGGATGAGCAGAGAAGCCTTTCGGACTGGTGAGTGCTGGTCGGCACCGATCCTCTGTGCGGAAATCTCTCCATTTTGCCCTCTGCACCCCTGTTGCTGCGCTCTCCTCCGCGGCTCTGAAGCTCCCCCCCTCTCCGCCACCTGCAGTCTACACGCTTGAAGGGGCTTCCTAGTGTGTGGAAACATTTCCTCCTTCACGGCTCCCTCCCACTGGTGCAGGTCCCGTCCCTATTCTTTTATGTTTATTCTTTTTTCTTTTGCCCTACCCAGGTACATGGGGAGTTTCTTGCCTTTGGGGAGGTCTGAGGTCTTCTGCCAGCGTTCAGTACGTGTTCTGTAGGAGTTGTTTCATGTGTAGATGTATTTCTGATGTATCTGTGGGGAGGAAGGTGATCTCCGCGTCTTACCCTTCCGCCATCTTCCCCCTCTCCCCTCTATTGCACTGGAAGATGAGACTGCCACTTGGCTTCCTCATGTCACTGAGGCAGGAGACAAATGGGTTGTACTGACAGTGGGGAAAGGAGAGCTATGTCTGGAACCCAGGGGATTCTCTGAGGTGTCTCATAGTACTCCATGCTTAGTAGAAAGGTTAGTAGAAAATTACAGCTACCAAGAAAAATGGCACGACTGCTGAGGGTGCAGATCCTTCCGTGATGAAGATCTTGGTCACCGGTCAGGTAGAAAACCCCAACGAGATGAAGTGCTAGTGAAGGCCAAAGAAATATGGAATGGGTAAAAGCAGAAGTTATAAATACTAGCTAAGGCCATGTGACCAGTCACAGAAAAGAGGACAGAGCAGCTAAATATATCATCTCCTTCCTTTTGCTGGTATGTGTTTATATATAGAGAGTAAGCATTTTCTTTTCTTTCCTCCTTATTTTATACAAGTTTTATTGGAGGTTAATTATACCTTTTTGTAAGAGAATTTTCAAATGGTACTATGATTGATTTGGGGGGAGTAATCTACATAGTCCAGTGACAGATAACTGACTGCTAAGACTTTGTGTCTCTGATTTTGTGGAGAGGGTGGGTGCATCAATTGCAAATAAGATAGTTACACGCCATTAAATAGAAAAATGGAGTTGGTTGGTGGCCACATAGGAGCTCACACAGGTGTAGCAGGTATGTTGATGGTGCCAGTGGTTCAATTATTGTCTCTCAGTTCCAACTTGTCCTTTAGCTGGCATACCCATTCTGCTTTTGCCAGCTGGCTGTTAGCTCTGCCAATAAAGGATGCTAGAAGGAAACTGCAAACTGAAGAGGAAGAGTGAGTGACTGACTACTCCTTCTTATGTTCTCATTTCTCATACCCACATTCCAACAATTTCTTTACCCTGACAGTGGTGGTTCCTTCCCATAGCAGCAGCTAAACCCAGTTTGCAGTTTTCCCAACACAAGCAGAACCCCAGGTACACTGTGCCAGCTCCATACACCACCCCCACAGACCTTACCTCCAGGCCTAGAAACACCACCATTGACCATTTGGCAATCCCTGTTCAGAAATCTGAGATCAAACCACACAGGGACCCTTCCCTAAGATTCTATGTTTTAATAATTCAAACTTGTACTCTTTGTTCCCTCAGCCTGGGGAAACTACAGTTGTTACCCTCATGATACTTGAAACAGCAGTTCTCAAACTGTGGTGCCAGGATCAGCAACATCAGCATCTCCTGGGAACTGGTTAGAAATACAGATTCCCATGCACCACCCAACCTACTGAGTCAGTGGCTCAGATGGTGTGAGCAGGAATCTGTTTAGCACTCCAGCTGACCCTGATGCATGCTGAAATTTGGGAATCACTTCCCACTGCCTCAGAGTTCTCATTTCACTCTTTTGGTTGCCTAGTTAACAGTATAGTTAACTATTCGTTATATTAAACTCTCTGTTTAAATAACTGGTGTGTGATACCCTAATACTGTAGCATTCTAACAAATGTTTAAAGTAGTTATCAACACTAATCCTTCTTAAACTCTTCCAAAAAATAGAAGAAAAGGGAACATTTCCCAACTCATTTATATGAGGCCACCATTACCAAAGCCAGCCAGAGACGTCACAAGACCTATATTTCTTATGAATATAGATGCAAAAATCCTTAAAAAGAAAAAAATTTCATTGAATCCAGCAACATATTAAAGGGTTTGTGTAACATGACCAAGTGGGAATTATCCCAGTAATGCAAGGGTAGATCAACATGTGAAAATCAACCAATGCAATACACTACAAAATAGAATGAGGGAAACCACCCCCACAATCATCTCAATGCAGAAAAAGCATGTGACAGAATCCAACATCGTTTTATTATAAAACAAACAACAAAAACAACACTCAACAAACTAGGAATAGAGGGGAACTTCCCACAACATGGGAAGAAATGGACAAATTCTTAGAAAAGCACAACTTCCCGAGACTGAACCAGGAAGAAATAGAAAATATAAACAGACGAATCATAAGCAGTGAAATTGAAACTGTGATTAAAAATCTTCCAACAAACAAAAGCCCAGGACCAGATGGCTTCACAGGCAAATTCTATCAAACATTTAGAGAAGAGCTAACACCTATCCTTCTCAAATTCATCCAAAATATAGCAGTGGGAGGAACACGCCCAAACTCATTCGACAAGGCCACCATCACCCTGATACCAAAACCAGACAAAGAAGTCACAAAGAAAGAAAACTACAGGCCAGTATCACTGATGAACACAGATGCAAAATTCCTCAACAAAATACTAGCAAACAGAATCTAGCAGCACATTTAAAGGACCATACACCATGATTCAGTGGGGTTTATCCTAAGAATGCAAGGATTCTTCAATATACGCAAATTAATCAATGTGATAAACCATTTTAACAAATTGAGACAGAAAAACCATACGATCATCTCAATAGATGCAGAAAAAACTTTCAACAAAATTCAACACCTATTTATGATAAAAACCCTCCAGAAAGTAGGCATAGAGGGAACTTACCTCAACATAATAAAGGCCATACATTACAAACCAACAGCCAACATCGTTCTCAATGGTGCGATATTGAAACCATTTCCTGTAAGATCAGGAACAAGACAAGGTTGTCCACTCTCACCACTCTAATTCAAAATAGTTTTGGAAGTTTTAGCCACAGCAATCAGAGAAGAAAAAGAAATAAAAGGAATACAAATCAGAAAAGGAGAAGTAAAGTTGTGGTTGTTTGCAGATGACATGATACCATACATAGAGAGTCCTAAAGATGCTACCAGAAATCTACTAGAGGTAATCAATGAATTTGGTAAAGTAGCAGGATACAAAATTAATGCACAGAAATCTCCTGCATTCCTATACACTAATGATGGAAAATCTGAAAGAGAAATTAAGGAAACACTCCCATTTACCAATGCAACAAAAAGAATAAAATACCTAGGAATAAACCTACCTAAAGAGACAAAAGACCTGTATGCAGAAAACTATATGACACTGATGAAAGAAATTAAAGATGATACAAATAGATGGAGAGATATACCACGTTTCTTGGATCGGAAGAATCAACATTGTGAAAATGACTCTACTACCCAAAGCAATCCACAGATTGAATGCAATCCCTATCAAACTACCAATGGTATTTTTCATAGAACTAGAAGAAAAAAATTCACAATTTGTATGGAAACACAAAAGACCCCGAATAGTCAAAGCAGTAATGAGGAAAAAAAATGGAACTGGAGGAATCAGACTCCCTGACTTCAGACTATACTACAAAGCTACAGTGTGGTACTGGCACAAAAACAGAAATATAGATCAATGGAACAGGATAGAAAGCCCAGAGAGAAACCCACGCACCTCTGTTCAACTAATCTATGACAAAGGAGGCAAGGATATACAGTGGAGAAAATAAAGTCTCTTCAATAAGTGGTGCTGGGAAAACTGGCCAGGTATATGTAAAAGAATGAAATTAGAACACTCCCTAACACCATATACAAAAATAAACTCAAAATAGATTAGAGACCTAAGTGTAAGACCAGACACTATAAACCTCTTAGAGGAAAACATAAGAAGAACATTCTGACATACATCACAGCAAGATCTTGTTTGATCCACTTTCTAGAGTAATGGAAATAAAATAAAAAATAAACAAATGGGACCTAATGAAACTTGAAATCTTTTGCAAAGCAAAGGAAACTACAAACAAGACGAAAAGACAATCCTCAGACTGGGAGAAAATATTTACTAACGAATCAACTGACAAAGGATTAATCTCCAAAATTTTCAAGCAGCTCATACAGCTCAATATCAAAAAAACAAACAACACAATCCAAAAATGGGCAGACCTAAATAGACATTTCTCCGAAGAAGACATACAGATGGCCAAGAAGCACATGAAAAGCTGCTCAATATCATTAATCATTAGAGAAATGCAAATCAAAACTACAATGAGGTATCACCTCCTCACACTTAGTTAGAATGGGCATCATCAGAAAATCTACAAACAACGAATGCTGGAGAGGGTGTGGAGAAAAGGGAACCCTCTTGCACTGTTGGTGGGAATGTAAATTGATACAGCCACTATGGAGAACAGTATGGAGGTTCCTTGAAAAACAAAAAATAGAATTACTATATGAGCCAGCAATCCCACTACTGGGCATAAACCCAGAGAAAACCATAATTCAAAAAGACATATGCACCCCAATATTCATTGTAGCACTATTTACAATAGCCAGGTCATGGCAGTGACCTAAGTTTCCATCGACAGACGATGTGGCACATATATACAATGGAATATTACTCGGCTATAAAAAGAAACGAAATTGAGTGAGGTGGATGGACCTAGTCTGTCATACAGAGTGAAGTAAGTCAGAAAGAGAAAAACAAATACCGTATGCTAACAGATATATATGGAATCTAAAAAAAAAAAAAAGTTCTTAAGAACCTAGGGGCAGGACAGGAATAAAGACGCAGACGTAGAGAATGGACTTGAGGACACAGGGAGGGGTAAGGGTAAGTTGGGATGAAGTGAGAGAGTGGCATGGACTTATATATACTACCAAATGTAAAATAGCTAGTGGGAAGCAGCTACATAGCACAGGGAGATCAGCTCGGTGCTTTGTGTCCACCTAGAGGGGTGGGATAGGGAGGGTGGGATAAGGAGGGTGGGAGGGAGGGAGATGCAAGAGGGAGGAGATATGGGGATATATGTATATGTATAGCTGATTCACTTTGTTATAAAGCAGAAACTAACACACCATTGTAAAGCAATTATACTCCAATAAAGATGTTTTTTTTTTAAAAAAGACAACCACAAATGGTACAGGGCACTGGATAACTACATGAAAAAGGATAAATTAGGACTTCTATCTCACACCATATACAAAAAATTTACCCAAATGGATTAAAGACCTAAATGTAAGAGATACAACTATATAACACTTAGAAGGGAAAAATAGTTGTAAACCTTCATGACCTTGGATTAGTCAATGGTTTCTCAAATATGCCACCAAAAGCAAAACTGACAAAAGAAAAAAATAAATAAACTGGACTTTATCAAAATCTGTGCATGAGAGGACACTATCAAGAAAGTAAAAAGAAAAACCACAGAATGAGAGAAAGTATTTATAAACAGTATATCTGGTAAGAGTCTACATCCAGAATATATAAAGATCACTTACAAGCCAACAACAAAAGATAATCCATTTTAAAAATGGGCAAAGAATTTGAATACACATTTCTGCAAAGAGAATATTCAAATGGCCAGCAAGCACACAAAAAGATTTTGGAGTTAGATAGTACAGATGGCTAAACAATATTATGACTATACTAAAAAACACTGAATTGTACTTTTAAAGTGGTTAAAATGGTAACTTTTAAGATGTGTGAAAAAAGAAAACAAATGGATAAATTCATTACTTTGGATTTGATAACAGATTCTTAGATATGACACCATACAAAACACCAAAAAGAAAAAAAGCTGATAAATCGGACCTAATTAACACAAACTTTTGTGCATCAAAGGACACCATAAAGAAACAGAAAAGCCAACCCACAGAATGGGAGAAAATATTTGCAAATCATACATCTGGTAAGAGTCTGGTGTCCAGAATATATAAAGAACTCTTACAACTCAACGAGAACAAACATCTTGATTCAAAAATAGGCAAAGGACTTGAATAGACATTTCTCCAAAGAAAAGATATAAATGGCAAATAAGCACAAAAAGATGCTCAACATCATCATCATAAGGGAAATGCAAATCAAAACCACAGTGAGATACCACTCTAAACTCACTAGGATGTCTATAAACAACAACAAAACAGAAAATAATAAATGTTGGCAAGGATACAGAGAAATTGAAGCCCTCTTACATTACTGATGGGAATGTAAAATGTGCAGCTCTATGTTAGTTGCTCAGATGGCTAATCATAGTTACTACATGACCTAGCAACTCTACTCCCTGACATACACCTAGGAGGACATGTTCACACAAAAACTTAGACAAGAATGTTTATAGCAGCATTATTCATAATAACCTAAAAGTGAAAACAATCCAAATGCCAACTGACATTTGATTGATACATTATCAATTAACTAAATAAAGAAAATGTGGTATATGCCACACAATGGAATATTCAGCCTTAAAAAGGAATAAAAATTGACACATGCTACAACATAGATGAACCTTGAAAACATGCTATGTGAAAGAAGCCAGACACAAAAGGTCACATACTGTATGATTCCATTTATATGAAATGTCCAAAATAGGCAAATCTATAGACATAAAGTATATTACTGGTTTCCAGGGGATGGGGATAGGGGGAATTGGTAGTGATTGCTAATGGGTATGGGGTTTCTCTTTTGGGATGATGGAAATGTTCTGGAATTAGATAGTGCTAATAGCTGTACAACCTTGTGAATAAACTAAAAACCACTGAATTGTACACTTTGGAATGGTTAAAATGGTTAATTTTATCTCAATTTTAAAAATCTACCTAATTTTAAAAAATGACATTTGTTATACTGGGTAAAGAAACTACAATTAAAAAAAAGAAACGAAACTACAATTTTGATAAGCAGTGGTAAAGAACAAAGACTCCATGAGAGCATCTTTTAAAAATTGTGGCAAAATATACCTAACATAAAATGGATCATTTAAACCATTTTTAAGTAGTTCAGTGGCATTAAGTACATTTACATTGTTGTGCAACCATCCTCACCATCCATCTCCAGAACTTTACCTGCAAAACTGAAACTCTACCCATTAAATAATAACTTCCCACTTCCCTTTCCCCTTAGTCCTGCAACCACTATTCTACTTTCTGTATGAATTTGACTAGATATTTCATATAAATTGAACCATATAGTATTTGTCATCTTGTGACTGCCTTATTTCACTTAGCATAATATCTTCAAGGTTCATCCACATTGTAGTGTATGTCAGAATTTTGTTCCTTTTAAAGGCCAAATAATATTCCATTTATGTATAATATATACCATATTTTCTTTATCCATTCATCCAACAATGGACACTTGGGTTGCTTCTGCCGTTTGGTTGCTGTGAATGATGCTGCTAATAAATATGGGTGTACAAGTATGTTTGTATCCCTGCTTTAAAAAAAAAAAAAAAAAAGTTGTGATCTCTTTTTGAAGATCACAACTTTTTGAAGGGAGATTTTGAAATAAAACTTATTTTGAAAATACACACATCTTCTTCATTAGCTTAAGGACTAAAAACTTATTTCAGTTGAAAGTCACCCAAAGGAGAACGCAAAGATCAATGGTACTGTTCGCTGTAAAGAAACACAAAAGACATAAAAGTATCCATTGCAAATTTATTATGCATTAGGAAGCTTAACTTAAAAACCAACAGCATAGTAAAAAGATATGTTATCTTTGTTCGCAGCAGAACAGGTTTCAAAATATATTTTCTTTTAAATGTATTCAGTCAGTACACAATCCTTTATAAAAGTTGTATATATTTTTTTCTGTCAATACCTTCATTACATTTATAAATACAAGATTTACATAGCACCCCATCAAAAAAATTAAAACTCCTTATGAATATCTACATATATTTCATACCTATAAAACTTTCAAAGGAGTGCTGTGTTAAAGATGGGCCCTAGTTAATGGTCCACCTACTGGTGCAGGAAAACACATATAATCTAAAGTTTTCTTTGTCCATAAAACATCTCGAAAAATTAGCAAGACACTTATTTTGAAACTGAGCTTCTTAAACCATCATATTTTAGAAAGGAATTTACTGTGCATATTCCCATGAGATTCAAGTGGCAGATACATAGATGAAAATAAAGACTGACTGAAAACAAATGCCTACATAGAGCAGTTAAGGCAGGGGTGTGATGAATGAAAAACACTGAAAAGTAAGACACAGGAGATGTAGGTGGGAGCAAATATAGTAAGAATGCATTACATGAGTCTAAACTTGGATATAAACTCCACTGGTATCCAGTTACTAACTCTCATTCTCACCTAGGAATGTTTACATTGTTGAAAACTTTCTTACAAGCACCCTCCAATTTCTATGTTGCCAGAATGGCTGATGTATGTTTTTCTTCTGTAAAATCACCTTGGATCTAACCAAAACATTAGGCCCAGGAATCTGAATTGCTAGTTCTTCATGATTTAAATTTATTTAAAAAATTTCCTTCATCTGGTAAAGGTTATCACTAATCAATATTATTACTGTCCAGATGTGTATATGCTGAATTTCATTCTAGCCAAGAATAGGAAGTAGAGATAAGGAAAGGAGAGTAAGACTAGTTATTTGCTTGACCTTTGAACAAAGGCAATAGATCCCCGATACTGAGCAGCCACTCATAAACACCTATGGGCTAAACGGGCACAGTTCAGAGAAACAGGAGGGAAGAAAATATGGGATTCTTTATCTCAAATTTTGCCAGAGAAGGCAGTTGTACTATAATCCTGCATCTTCTACTGAAAAGGACATGGTCACTCTTACTCTGGAGTTATTAAAGGAAAGTCATCCTTTCTACCAGAGATGACTTTTTCTGAGTTTCGAAGTGTGGACTCCAGATAACTTTGAGAGTTGCATATTATTTGCAGAAAAGTATTTCAAACCTTAACTTGTTCTAACATATAAACAGAAAGAAAGAGAATGGTAGAAAAGGAACAGGAGAAGGAAGGGGCGGGAGACGAGGGATGGAGGTGGTTACTTCTCAAACTCAGCCCTGAAGCATGCCACTAGTATCTCCCCTCCAGCACCATGAAGTCTCCAGTGTGGTGTGGCTCCTCCATGGCTCTCAGAGATGGAGTCTACAGAATTCTAGTTTCTGCAGTTTATAGTTCAGTGCACTGATTCCCA
Organism: Stenella coeruleoalba; assembly: GCF_951394435.1. Taxonomy (NCBI): domain Eukaryota; kingdom Metazoa; phylum Chordata; class Mammalia; order Artiodactyla; family Delphinidae; genus Stenella; species Stenella coeruleoalba. The sequence goes on along the minus strand of NC_137153.1, from coordinate 32,132,004 downwards.
GGCTCCTCGAAGGAAGAGAGCTCCCAGATGCTGCTGTCCTGCAGTAGTGGCTCAATGTCTTCATCACTGCCTCGTTCTATTGTGTTGGTCAGGCTGCCGCTGATGCTGTTGTTATGTTTTTTAATTCCACTGCCTTTACTGTATTCAGGGATGAATAAGGCAACCAGAAAAGACATAAGAACTATACATGCCCCAAATAAAAACGGTGGGCCTGGGATGACAGCTCCCTGATGGGTGTGGGAAACAAATGAAGAATCTGGTTAGTCTTTCCAATCAAAATTAGTCCTGGACGACCCCAAAAAAGCACACCACTGAGAAGTGAGTTATTTTCTCATAAGCAAATGTTCATTAAGTGTCATAGCAAATTCTAACAGAGCCTGGTGTCTGGAATATGATGGAGGGCAACTAATCACTGCTTTGTGCACCACTTTCCAACAGCTTAACCAAACTTTCCAACAGCTTAACCAAACATGTAAACAACAGTTATTTATCTCTAATCCTGCCCTGTGACCTGAGATCATTAACTATGTACATGAACAGTAATTCCAATTTTGTATAGAAATCTATATTAAATATAGCTTGGAAGGAGGGAAGTAATAGCAAATAAATAGTAGAAAAAGCACTCTAGCTCAAATTCTAGCTGGAATTTTAGGTCATTTCATCTTTTATTTGGCCTGAGCTTCACCAGAGGACAGCATTCTGATCAGAGTAATTATATAGGTGAAAACAGAATCTGAACAAAGTTAAGACAAATCTTTTATATAAGATATTAAATCACTGAAATGATCCCTCCCTAGTCCCAGGAAGCAATGAACATAGCACTTACTACTGTCAAATACAATAGTATTATAAAAATAAGAACACTTTCCAAATTTAAGGTCAGAAGATTTTGCTATAATCAGACACAACTGCTATTGTAAACCTAGACTTATTACCAAATTACCTGCAGGGCAGCATTGTTAGAATTCAATTCCAGTTCCAACTCAGTCAGTTCCACGTGGAACATGTAGAATATGAAGCCATACAGGGCTGGCCCCAGGCCATTACACAGTCCTCTTATTCCAGTTATGATACCTTGGGCAACTCCTAAGTCAGAAAAAAGAGAAGGGAGCCAGTCTTCTCAGATAAGCATCTCAAGACTGGAGACTTAACAGTACTTTCTTACTAATATGAAATACTGCTTCTGCTGGACTGAGTAGTCTGGGCTGTGGAAAGGATATTTTAGGGACTTTACCCATCATATTTTCATTCATTGCACAAATGTTTCCTTGGTTTTCTATGTCCTTTTAATGTTGTCCTCACTCAATGTCCTAAGATCTATAGGGTATGAAATGACAGTGATGTTTCTAAAATCCTTTTGAGGCTGAATTCCCTAACAGCAGATCTTCCTATAATCAGGGAATAATAAAAAAGTTTTAATATTCTCCATTTATAGGCAATTTACACTTTTCTGTGGATTGAGATTTTCCTTTTCTACTCACTTAATGGCACTTTTACAATAAAAATCTGCCCTTTGCCTCTTGTATCCCTGCCCATGTGTGAGTCCACAGAGGTCCTGATGCTGTGTGCTCCCAGCACCTTCAGACAGATTCTGTTCCTCACAGTGACCTCCATATTCCAGGTCCATCTCCCTGTACACCTCTACTGAAAAATCCAAGTGCTAATTTCTAGATATCTCTGGTATCTAATGTGGCAGGTCAAAAATTAGCTTGAATCATGAGATGAATATTTCTGTAAATCAAAAATGGTCAAATATAATTCACCCTAATACAGTGTGTTCTAATAAGTTTATATGCTGACATTTAGAAACATCTGTATTAATACATGTAAGCATAAAAAAAGCCAAAGAAAATTCATGCCCTGAGAGATAGGATAGTGTCTCTTAGATGCCAAGGCAATGCCCATCCTTCACAGATAGCTCATGCCTTTACTTTAAGCACAACACCTCCCCAAGGATGCAGTCAGCTAAGTTAACATAACCAGGGTAACACACAGAATTTGTGGTCTTCAAATGATACTGCTATGTTTAAAATAGATAACCAACAAGGACCTACTGTTAAAAAAAAAAAAAACATTAAAAAAAAGTAGATATGAATAAGATGGCTAATTTCTGATGCGGAAAAATAGTTCCAATGAATAAACTAGCTTTTCCAATCTAGTTTTTAATTGAAACTTTAGAAATATCTCTAAGGCATTAAAATTTTTTTCTTCTGAAATTCACTACTTCCTGACTACAGTCAGGTAAGCCATTAAGTGATGGTGAAAGAAAAGGACTAATTTTGGCAGTAGGAACTGCTTGATAGGGAAGCCAGGGGCACAAGAAGGATGAAGAGTCTAGACAGAGTGCTACTCTACACAGTCATCTTAATTTTGTCTCTCACTCTGCATCCAATTATCAAGAACTACTCAGATTTATTTTTCTTTGTCCACTCAAAGAATCATTTCCTAAATTGAGTAATGGACTTTGAGTGATTCCAAATTAAAGAAATTTCAGTGATTAAATAAAGACCTCATTGTTTTACTAACTAGTCTGTTAAAATATGATTAAAGTCTAGTAAATTCTAACAGTGACAAATAAAAGAGGAGTCAAAACTGAAAAGAGAAAATGGATAACTATCTTAGTATTCTGACCTGCTGAGTCCAGATTTCAAAAATATGATCAAAGATCAAAGTAGGAAGGAAAACAGAATTTTCCTATTTGCCAAAGTAAATAGGTATGATTGTTGAGCAGGGACCACATGGCTGTAACCTCTTGCTTTGTTGATGTGAAGAGAGATTCAGAGTTGCTCATGCTTATGGCAGGTACGTCTCCGTTGAAGGAGGAAAACAGTGACCTCACCTTGCTGATCTGACTCTGCATTCCGAGAGACGAGGGCACTGACTGCTGGAAATGTGATGCTGGACATGGCGGCCACGGTCCCTGCTGCCCACATCATCCTGCAATGACAGGACAGGCTGCGGTCAGGGAGCAGGCCAGCCCCAATGAGCTTGCTGTTCAGAGTACAATCAATGGCAAAAGCACTAAATGCTTTCTGTTTTCTTGTGTTAAGTTGCATTTATTTTTTTCCTCTTTAAAAATGGATTTTTTTTTTTAACCTAGAAGGTTATGCATCTGTTTATACTGATCACTTCACGGGCTGGGAAAGTTTCATTTCTTTATTTTACCTCTGTCGAATCTGTTCTTCTTCCTAGTTTCCCTATTACCGTATTTAGATGCAAGCTCAATGAAATGCAGAAGGATTTCTTGTTCCTATAAATACCACATTTTCACTACCAATTTTCCACTTTTTTCTTTGTACTTCTCAAAGGCTCACCTCCATACTGTCTTTGAGCTGCTCAGTTTTCTACCCCTCAATAAAGTGTTGTGTGTCACCTACAGAAAAAGTTGGTGGCACATAACACTTCAGAGACCTGAAGTTCAGGATGACATCCTGCAGACTTCCAAGTGTGCTTCCTTTAGACCTTTGTTTTTTTCTCAATGAAAGGGACCTACATGTGTGTCAGTATTAGGCGTTGAGTGTGAGCAAAGTGAGGCCCCAACTGGGCTTAAAACCTGCTTGGCCAGACTCTCTTGGGGATGACATGCACGTCCTTACTTAAAAGGAAAAACCCTTTAGGTTGACAGAATCTTTCTAAGGTAGCATGAGTTTGACTGAATCAGCTACTGAACCAAAGTTCATGGGATGAAATTAAGATTTCCAAGAACAAAAAGAATCAACCACTGACCACCTAAAGCATTTCGAGTTCTTCTAAATTGTGTCATCCATTTATGACTGCAAAATGGGGACCAATTCAAATATCTAAAACGGAGATATGGACTCTAGTATTTGGTAGCCAGGCACATAGGGAAACTTGCCACACAACAAAATAGCACTCAAAATTCTTTTTATTTCTTCTTATTCCACAGGGCTTAATTTGACCTTCCTTCCTCTTAATGGGAATCTAATACATTAGGAGTAATAACTGATCAGGATATACAAGATTCTGGAGGAGATCTCAGTGTTCATCTAACTCATATGCTTTGTATTATAAAGGTTATGTCACTGTCCAAAGTCACTCAGCTAATGATAGTAATAAATCCCACCATAATCAGTCATTTTTCCTTGTCTTCTTGTTTTGTTTTTGCCTATAATGTGTTGTCTCCAAAAACTGACAAATGTGTTTAAAAATTAGGCATAAAACTTTTTTTTGGAGGGTCGGAGGAAGTAACAACTCACTGAAAGCCTGCTGAGGTAAAGGCAATCTATCCAAATAATCCTAAATTACCAGCTCTACCCTTTCCCAAATTAAGTCTAAACAGTTTTTGAAATGTTGAATACACTATGCCAGTAAAATAACTCCTGCTTCCTTCACATCACACTCAACTAATTCGAGCTCCTCTAAAAGATACATCTGTCTATTAGTTCATAAGAATCTATGGGAGAGGCTTACCATGCCTGAGATCCAAAACCGTACCAGGCTAACTGGAACATCTGAAAACCCAAACCAAGGAGAACGGTGTTCTTATTCCCCAATGACCTCATCAAGATGGTAAGAAAGACCGTCTGCAAAGCAAAGGGGATAATCCTGAGTAATCATATGAATACAAGCACAAGATCTGATGCAAGTTCTGTGGGGAAGCCCATTAATGGTGACCAAGAATCTCAAAATAGCAGACCACCTGACCTAAGACCTTGGAGGCCATGCAGTACTGATGTAGCTCAAAAGGGGTGAAACTTCGGGGCCTTCCCAGACTAACCTGGGCTCAGGGCCTTCGGCCTCCTCCCCAGAAACCTGTTTATCTGCTGCTTATCACTTCCCAAAAGGTCATCACAGCTGTTCAACAGTTACTGTGATTGAGAGAAAATGCCTCTGTCTCTTTGGAGAAATGCCAATAATTTAACTACCAGTGAATAGCAAACCCCTGATGAACATTTACAGAGTATGTGGGATTTTGGTGGGGGTTAACAGTTTCACAAAGTTGGACTGATACAAATGTGATTTTAACAAATATATACTCTACTAAAAACTTAGGTGATATAGCCTGAAAAGGCATAGGATAAAAGGTGAATCTGGGCTAACTGACTAACCAGAGTTAATATAAAAAACAAGCCAAAACCATAAGCAACTTGAAAGTTTAACATAATTTACATTTGCTGATACAGTTAAAAAAAATAAAAGGCCCTTGGTTTGATGCATTCCTATAAGCCTTGTCAATTCTAATATTTGGGCAAAGCAGTTTTGCAGGCTTCTCATTTCTCTTTGAAAGAGTTATCACAGAAGAATGCTCCACCTGGCCTACCATGCTTTAAAGCAGCATATAGCGGTTCCAGGAAAATAGCCTCATAATAGTCCCATATGATATAGTGAATGCACCTAAGCATATCAATGAATTAATTTAAAGCACATATGCCCTGCCTTTGTGGTCCTATAATAGATGGGGAAACGTTTAATAAATACTCTTTACTCATTACATATATCCTAACATACTGACTTACCACCATTTCTTCAGTCCTGGGGATAGCAAGGATTATAATAGTTACAAAATTTCATTTCTGCTTTTCACCTTCATTACTTTTCAATATTAAAATAACATTGAAACATTTTTCTGGTTAATTTTGCAATACTGGAGTTAGATTGTGGCTGGTGGTTGTAAAAGCAAATTTTTATTTGCTGAATTGATCCATTAGAGGTAACAACACATGCTCTACAAAGTACTGAAAAGTTGTGTTAAATTCCTCCTAAATCATAACCTTAAGATTCTATTAAAAATGGAATAACTCTATGGTCTGTATCCATTGTCAGTTTACTGGGTTTGATATTGTACCACAGGACACAAGATGTTACCATGGCAGAGGAGGAGGGGAACTGAGGTAGTGATGCAGGAGATCTCCATGAATATTTCTTTGCAGCTTCCTATGAATCTACAGTTACTTCAGATTAAAAACACTAAAAAAAAAAAAAAGGATGGGTAAAATAACACTCACCTGAGCCACAATAGAAAGAATTCCTACCATAGCTATGAATGCTGCAATTTTAACAGATCCAAAACCTATGACCTGTGGAAATGAAAACACTTTGTAATACAGATATTATAAAAATAAGGAATGTTATGTTCCATTAAAGCCATAAAATAAAATAGTTGAGGAAAGTTCATAAAACCTTGACAATGGCAAATTAGGCAGTGCTCAAAGTTGAACCTATTTAACCAATAATTTATATCTAAATCTGTCATAAGAAATCATTATAAGTGGCACAACTTAATTTAACAAATATTAAATATTAAGATAATATTTTCTATTGTAGGCCTACCTATTTTTTTCATATCCATCCCCATCTGCAACCCACCAAGAGACAAACATAACATTATCAAGCGTTGGAGAGAACATGAAGAAAATGATTCGATTTTTGATGCTGCCAACACAGAGTATGCTCACTGGCAAAGTCAGTGGCTCTCAACTTTGGCTGCACATTAAAATCATGTGGGCAACAGAGAAGGGGAGAAGAGAAGAAGGGAGAGAGGAGAAGTGAGATGCTGGAATCCACTTGAGACCAATTAAATCAGACTCTCTGGGCCCAGACACAGGTATGTTTTAAAAAGCTTCCATGGTGATTCTAATTCTAATAGGCAGCCAAAGTTAGCTGGTAATGATTTCTAAGCCTCTTAATCTTAACAGCAGCTCCGAAATGCCTACTAAAACTTTTAAGTTTTAAATATCAAGTTTTTATTTGCCCTATCTATTGAAACTTTATAAAATTCCAAAAAAAGCTTTAAAAATTATTGTATACAATCTTCACATTTCATAAATGACCGTGTTGCTTCAAGTTACACAACTAGCTAATAAAAAGAGTTAGAGTTAGAACCTCTGTTTCCCAAACCAGTGCTGCTGACATTAATAATATCCTATTACTCTCTAATCAAATGCAATTTTTAAAAATTGGAATCTATTTCTCAGTCTAATTTGTAAATATATATATATTTTTAATTGAAGTATTGTTGATTTAAAATGCATCAGTTTCTGCTGTACAGCAAAGTGACTCAGTTATGCATAATATACATTCTCTTTTATATTCTTTTCCATTGCGGTTTATCCCAGGACACTGAATATATAGTTCTTTGTGCTATACAGTAGGACCCTGTTGTCCATTTTATATGTAATAGTTTGCATCTACTAACCCCAAACTCCCGTCCCTCCCCACACCCCCCGTAAATATACTTTTTAAAACAGCTTTATTGAGACAGAATTAAAATACCATACAATTCACCCATTACAAGTGTACAATTCAATGGTTTTAGTTTTATATTCACAGAGTTGGGAAATTATCACCATGATCAATTTTAAAAGCTCTCATCACTCCTCAAAGAAACATCGTACCCCATTAGGATTCCCATTCCCCCAGCCTACTCTACCACCTAGCCAGTAATCTACTTTCTATCTCTATGGATTTATTTATTCTGAGCATTTCATACAAATGGAATCATACTATATATGGTCTGGCTTCTTTCACTTATAATGTTTTCAAAGTTCACCCATGTTGTAGCGTGTATCAGTGCTTCATTGCTTTTTACTGCCAAATAATAACATTCCATTGTATAGATATTTCACATTTGTTGATCCATTTCATCAGTTAATAGGCATATGGGTTGTTTCTACTTTTTGGCTACTATGAATAATAATTTGTGTAAGAGTTTTTGTATAGGTATGTGTTTTCAATTCTCTTGGCTATATACCTAGAAATAGATTTGCTGGGAACTCTATGTTGAACACTTTGAAAAGGAGACATGTTTTTTCACTTTCTTCCTTGGACTTTCCCATTTTTCCTACATTATTTTCTATATTAAATGCAAATTTAATGTAATTTAATATATGCATATATAATTTTCTACATTAACCACACTATCTCACCACTCTTCCGTCCGAATCTCCAGCATCCACCCACCATAATGAGCAAAAGCAAAAATAAAACTGCTTGAAAAAAGTTTTACTTAAACGTGCCACCATATAAAATATTATAGTCTCATACTCTCAGGAAAACTATGAGAATGGAGAATTTAACAAATTTTATTTAAAAATATCTCTAAAAATAGAGGAATTTATCTTAGGAGGAGGCTTGCTCTGACAAAGTGAAGTAAACCATTAGCAGGAGGACTTCTAGTGAAATCAGTAAAAGACCAAGACAGGATTGCAATGGAAGGCAACTCAGGTCTTAGCAATCCCAGAGACCTAAAACAACAGTTGGAAAAGGGAACTTTTTTTTTTTAATTGCTGTAAGTCAATTGCCTTTTGGGGAGGACAAAGTGTAATTTTTTTGTGTGCGGTACGCGGGCCTCTCACTGTTGTGGCCTGTCCCGTTGTGGAGCACAGGCTCCGAACACGCAGGCTCAGCGGCCATGGCTCACGGGCCCAGCCGCTCCGCGGCATGTGGGATCTTCCCAGACCGGGGCACGAACCCGCGTACCCTGCATCGGCAGGCGGACTCTCAACCACTGCACCACCAGGGAAGCCCAAAGTGTAAATTTTTAAAGAGAAAAATCAGAAGGGAGAAAAGATTATTTTGGTTATTGTTTGTGAGCCACCTTGAAGTCTACAGTGGTGTTGAGCTATGGCCTACTACAGATGGCTAAGCAAGCTGGCTGTGATCAGACCCAGGGGTCAGGGCACTTCTGAAATAAACTTTACCTCTCTGTGAAATTTAATGGGTATTATTAAAGATTTAATAAATTCTGTTTCTACTAATTCTCTTTCTGTATAACTCTCAAAGAAATTTTTTCCACAGTAAACATTTTATTGTGTTTTTAAAATTATTGCACTAAAGGTCTCCTGACTACTAATTATATGTCAGCACCTACATTTATAACTAGAAGCAAGTTAACACATTTTTTTTCTCTACAGTGTTTTCCCACAAAACACCTCTAGCCAGATCCCAATCTCTGGTTTTCCTCATGTTCAAAAGCTACTAGGCACTCACTACTCACCTGCCTGAGATAGAGGAAAAAACTTGAATACTGTCCAGCCTCAGGAAGGTATGAAAGAAAAACGGTGATGCAGATTAGTAAGACAGTAGAATCTTTTCCAACTTTCTTCAGTGACTAGGAATAAGCAGAAACAGAAACATATTAAAAGCAAATAGATACTGATGTCACTGATATTCTGGGATATTGGCTGCACTGTTTTGATCTATTAAGGTGGATAACAAAAGATGAATGGATTATAAAAGGAATTGAGCCTTAACATTAAATCTATCACCATCTCTTTAAGGAGGTTACAAGTCCTAATTTCAGAGGTATGTTTCAAATATTACAGCTTTCTCTCTTTGTTAACAATACTGGTTCACATCCTGAAACAGACCCTGAACGTCCTATGAACAGACCCTGAAAAAACATTGCTCCAGAACCTTTTAAGAAAATCTCCTCTCTCTCTTTCATTCATAATACAACTCCTTTAAAGCCATAAACAGTACAGTGTTTTCATTACACATAAATTTACTCTATTTTTTTAAATGTTAGCATTAAATTTGCCTTTAAAATTGGTAGACAAAAAAGTATGCTCCAGCCATGGGGTCAGTGACGACAAGATTCTCTGACCAGTAACAACTTTTTGAATGTTACAACCTTGTCCAAAATCCTATACTCCTCTCTACACAGGATGTTTGAGTAGACCAAAAGGTGCACCAAAAGTTGTCTACAGAGTGTAGAATTCTGCAGTGCATTCTAGGTGATCATAACTGTAACCTTCACATAATTAAAAGCAAAAGTAGCTAATGTCTATTGGGACCCTGCTATATACCAGACACTAGACTGGTTAATTTATATACATTCACTGCAATCCTCGTAACAGCCCTGAAAAGTAAGCCACAATAGTTCCACTTCACAGAGGAATTTCTCTGTGTAGCTTGACAAGGTGGGAGGTCTGACTGGCTCCAATCCTGGTTTCCTTTTCTCCACACCTACTTCTTGATATCTGACATTACAGCACAAACAGAATGAGCAGGGTCCCCAGGTCATATAATGAGGGAGCTTTTTAGAAAAGAATTTCTCATGAGCTAGTTTTTTTATATGTATTTTTCCTAAAAGGTAAACTTAAGGGAAAAATGCAAATATCAAATCTCTGGTTATATTTTTCCGCACATATTTTCTTCAAGAACAATTTCAAACCAGAGAAGGTGGGGAGAGAAGATTCTTCTTCTCAGTACTTTTTCTAGTTGTTAATGGGATTCCCCCATGACAAAAGAGAAAACAAAGACTCTACTCAATCTGCAAAAGACAAGTTCAAAGCCTCTGTTCAACGTGGGTGTATGTTAACAACTTAGATAATAACTACTTTAGTTGGTCCAAATGTATTTAACCTTTTTGAATTTAAGTGAATCGAAACAACCTCTTCAAATGGCCACTTTCATTTATTTTGTTAAAAGAAGGATGAAAACAACTATGCAAAAAGAAAAAAACCTTCCTTCCCAAGTCTTCATCAGGGATAAACTGGACATTTCTTGTCTCTTCCCACAGGATAACCACGTTTGACTTAAGAAGTAGCAATTCTATATATTCCTTGGTATACAGTCTACCTCATTTCCCTTACTTGCAAATACATTTTTTCTATTTTTACTGGAAAAAAAAAAAATAGATCAACAACTGCTAGGATGCTTGAGGCTGCAGGAATGTTCTTTTATTTGCATGGCTTAGAAAGATATTTAGGAAAGTAAATGTTTTCATGTTTTTATTTACCGCAAAAGGGTCTGCTTGTTTCCAAGAAATCTGAGCTCCCCAGGAAAGAGGTCTCATTTTCTCTGGCAAAGATTCTGGAACAGCCAATAAGATGAAGCAGATGTCCAGAAGAGCCACCACTGTGGCCACCAGCACAACAAGGCTGTCTCCATAACTGGCGGACAGGTATGCTCCAATGGCTGGGCTGCTGACCAGACTGGCTGCAAATGTGGCTGAGACCTATGGAAAAAGCACACTCTCACCCAGGGTCCCATCTGCTGCAGGTGCACAGCTATATTCCTGTTCTCATCCAGGTTCCCACAGGTACATACCTAAAGTCATCCATCCCTGGCTTTAAAAAGACAAAAGGATTGTGCTGCACACAACTTTTAAGAATGAAAAAGAATGAAAGTAATTTTGTTTTAAGGACTTGTTCATAAGCTATTAACTAACTGGAGTTATTCTAGAAAGCTACAAGAATACAAAATAATGATTTGTTAGAAATAAAAATTGTAAAACCTTCCCCATAAATAAAATATACATGTTTTAATCTTCTTTATTTGGGGAATGGGGATGTAGAGAGAAAGGTATGAAAAAAATTTCTGCAGGGATGATGATAAAATCTACAAATTACTCAGAGACTAGGCTTGATTTCATCTTCCAAAAACATGTACTGTTTCACCATTTCATTAGCACTGAGAGGGGGAAAAATCTCTGGTAATCTTAGAAAAAGCTATAACAACAACAAAAAATCCGAAAAGATTTGTTGAGGGAGATGTCAAAGCTTTTTAAATGGAGAAATCCCCAGGCTAGGGACTTTTGTCATGCTGTCATCCCCAACCTCCACCTAATACCAGAGACCACTGACTCAACTGATCACCCTTGCAACTTGAATCCATGTGAAGCTTCTTCACACTGCTTTCCTACAAGCACGTAGAAAGCTCCCTTTATTCTGAAATGTAATCTGAATGTTCAGAAGCTTAAATGGGCAGTCTCCAAATTATAACCAGACTGAGTGTCAAAAGCACATTTATAATAAGTTGGTTATTTAAACTTCTAATGGATTTTAACAGAAACTACAGAAATCATTATCTATGATTGAAATTATGACTCCTGGGTAGCCAATAACATTTTTTCTTCATCCATCACCCCCCAACTGAATGTGATAATACAACGTATTGGAAATTAGTATTATACTAAAAATATTATAAAAGCCAAAAGTAAAAAAATTTCTGGAGAAAAAAAGGGAGTATAGAGAATTCTAATTTGGGGAACAGGAATTCCCTGGTTCAATATTTATTGAGCATCTACTATGTGCCAGATAAATAAGAAGACAGAGCTCCTGCCCTTCAGGGTTTTTCATTTTATTTAAGAAGATCAAGGCAATCATGTAACTTTATATTATAAATTGCAATGACATGCAAACAGCTATGGGAGCACTCCTGCAGCATCCTCACGTGCTACGGAAGCACTGCTGCAGGGTCCTCAGGTGCTAATACTAACAACATCATACCTGCACAAAATGGGTCATTCATTCATTTATTCATAACAGTTTTCCACTACTTAATCCTTATCAAATTACTGTATGTAAATTGAGAAGATATTCTACAACTCAATGTACAAATAAAGAAACAATATATGTCTTAAGTTCACATAGATGAGCAAGAACTGGAAGCCATTTTCCAATTTCTCAAATTAATCTTTCTCACTAAAATGCACAGACTTAGACCTAAATTTCAGCTAAAAGTGCTTCTATAATTCCACAGCATTCCAAGTGTAAAGAATCTAAAGATCATGGAGTATACAGAAGAAAACACTCAATCATTTATTTCGTTATTTGTCAAAGACATTTCTAATTCTACTATCATAATTCTATTCTAGCCAATTGGACATTTTCTAAGATAAAGACTGTTCAATAACTCAAGATTTGGTCATTAAGAACAATGGAATTGGGCTTCCCTTGTGGTGCAGTGGTTGAGAGTCCACCTGCCGATGCAGGGGACACGGGTTCGTGCCCCGGTCCGGGAGGATCCCACATGCCGCGGAGCGGCTGGGCCCATGAGCCATGGCCATTGAGCCTGCGCGTCCGGAGCCTGTGCTCCGCAACGGGATAGACCACAACAGTGAGAGGCCCACATACCGCAAAAAAAAAAGAACAATGGAATTAAATTATTATCTATATAACAATAATTTAATATATAAGAATACACGATACATCAGTTTTGAATAGAAAATGACTGCCTTCTTTACTAAGCTCCCCCACAAATTTGAAGGGGATACAGTAACTACTTCAGATATAAACAAGAGGGATAAATAATGATTGATTATGAGATTAATGCTCATTATCAATAAATGATGCACTCCAAACCACGGTAAACTTTTAAATTCATCTTTCCCATCCATGTGATGTATCCTGCAACACTGCTCTAAGGGAGAAGTGCTCTATTTTCTGGTATTTCCATAATTCAAACATTTGTACACTGCCATGGAGAAATTACCAAAGGCAGAAATCTTAATGAGAATCTTTAAGTCTTGCAAACCACGAAAAAGACATGAGCATTATTATTTACAAGTCTATGTATCTGAAGACTTGAAAGCTTCATAACTTGACTTAGATGGTACCGCAAGGCAAATTCTCTCAGACACAGAGGGGCAGGCCTATCCCCTCCTCCTAACACAGCCCAATTTGTTTAGGTCCTACAGTGCTCAGGATTTCCTCCTCCCATCTCTCTGTCTACTAATGCCCACCTATAATACCCTAATCTTCCTCCCTCCATTCCCTTAGCGGTCCACTGAAGCAGGTATAACACTTAAAGATCAGTTTAATTTCTTCAAGTATGCAAAAAGTAAAACATAATTATTATATACATGTAGTAATAGTGAGAAACAATAGGAATTTAGTGGGAAAAAATCTGTTATTAAAATATTTAATAATGAATACTCTGAGAGCCAATTTAATCATGTGGAATATGGAAATGAAAATAAAAAGGTTAGTCACCAAATTTCAAATCAGAAGGGGACAGGGAGCAGCAGTGGTTTCCTAATTGTTTTATTTGATTAGTTACATTGCTCAATAAATATTTGTTGAATGAGTTTCTGAGAATCTATGGCCCCATGAAATTCTATGTAAAATGTTGCATCTTTCTTAAAACTTAAAGCAGCCTACTTGCTTAGTTTGTGTATTTATCTAAAATCCCTCTTTAACACTCAATATGACACGAGTGAATAAATCTAAAGGATGACTTCACCACAACAGTCTCTCAATGAGCATTAACTTAAATTCATTATTGCAGCCATTGAAAGAAATTACCACTTTTCTTTGTTTACTGGAGGAGTTTCAGTAAGGAAGATATACATATATATTCTTTAACAGATCTCAAAATGCTTCTTAGAATTTCAGCTAGACTTGATTGACAATCCTATAATTAACTGGCAATAAATCCTCCTATATCTGTAAGGTAGCCTGCAAGCTTTTTTTCTTTTACTTTTTTCAGGTTTGTCATCTCAACATCTGACATGTAGAGGTAAATGTAAAGGTTAGCCACTGGCCAAATCCTGGGTCCTGTGACCAAGTCCAGGAAGCCTTACATGCTGGCTGAGGGCACACTTCAGTAGGGCGCTCCTCTCACTAACTTCTCTCAACATACCTACGAACAGCCATTATTATAATTGCCATTTTACAGATGAAGAACTGAGCTGGAGACAGGGGAACTAAGTCATGATCACTTTGGTTCCAGAACTCTCTCTCTCTCTGAAATCTTTCCTAAGTACGACTGCTTAGCACAACAGCTTCATGAGGGGTTTTTCTGGTGGAAGCAAGGAACAAAAATCGAACAAAATTGGAGGGAAATGAGTGTTTTCTGTGATGTTGAGAAAAGCTGCACAAGTGTGATAAATGAGGCTTCTGGCACCCCTCAAATCTGCTGACCGACCCTGAGAGCCCACCTTGAACACCCTGCCTTCTTTGAAGCCTTCCTATCTGCTTCTCCCTCTATCCTCCTCCGCAGCACTCTGGAGATGCCCCTGTTTTAGGACATGACATGAGAAACGTTCAGGGAAAGAGGGAAGAAGGAAAGGAGAGAGCAAGTAATAGCTACAGGGTAAGTGGGGTCGAAGGAGAAGTTTTTAAACTACTGATGTCTAAAGTCAACAAAGTAAAAATTGCTGTTGTGTTCTGTGGAACAGCAGTGACTGACTTATATGTCCATCATTAATCCATACAATTATTCATTCAGTCAACACTGAATGACTACTTACTGTCTTCTAGGAAGTGGGATTTAAAAGAAAAAGTAAGACTCAGGAGAGAAGTAACCTGAGTTTCTGGCATTCAATCCCCCTCCAAACATTCAACAACCCAGCCAGATCACCTTTCTTCTTCCATCTTCTTACTATAAACATTTCAAACACAGGAAAGTGGAGAGAAGTGCACACTGCACACTGAAGGGGAGCAGAATAAGCCACCCCAAAATGTGCCACTTTGGCATGTAGATTGTTTTTAGCTGAAGGCAATTAAGACCCAGGAGACTCAGGAAAAGCTTTTTACCTTTCCCTTAACAGCCTAAAAGAATTTAGACAGGAGGCCTATGCCAGGAAGAGAGCAAATAGTAAAGATAACTTTTTATATCAGACTTATCTGCATGGAATGGCAAACATTTGTTTACCAGATATTTGCTCTCATCCTCCTGTGAATTGTCTTCCTTCCCTTTGAAGCCCCAGACCCCTACCCTCTTTCTCCTTAGCTCAGGATGGTATATAAGCCTCAATTGCCTGACTTTCCTTGAGTATCTCACATCTTTGTGGGACTCCCATACAAATGAAATTAAATTTGTTTTTCTCCTGTTAATCTGTCTTACGTCAATTTAATTATTATGCTGGCCAAAGAACCTAAAAGGGAAGAAGGGAAAATTTTTCCTGTCCACACCCAATTACCCCAAGAGGTTCACACACTGAACACATACCCACAAATGCTCGCCTGTCATCTTTTCCCCTTGAACCACTTAAGTAATTTTCAGAGTTGTGACACTCTGACCTAAATGGCTTCAGCCTGCCATCTTCTACAGGTCTTTCTTCCCCTATGTAACCACAGTGCCATTACCTTGCCTAAGAAAATTAGAAATGATTGTCAATTACCCAAAAAAGTTCTCCTATAACTTTTGTTTTACACTCAGCAATTATTTGCTGAATGAATGTAGTCCTTTTTCTGTAGTACCATGTCCCAAATAAGTGCCCGAGTCACACAACTAGCAATACAGTAACAATGGATTAACATGGCTGAGGTTTTATCACCTCTCCAATTCTTATTAGGTACACAGAGACCTATGATCGTAGCACTTGTTTACTGTTATGTTTCCTCAAGAGATTAGCTAACAAGAAACAAATCAAACCAACTTTAGAAAAACTTTGCAACTGACAACTCAACACATCCTGCCAATCTTACAACACTAAAACCAGAAAATAAATTACTAGCAATTTCTATCTTGCTATTTTTAACTTCTCATAAGTCTCCTTTTTCATTTCAATTGCTTTGGATTTTCTTTTACATAAGTCAATATTTAACACTATTTTAATAAAATCTCACTTTCCAGTGAATTTTTAGTAGAATGTTCATTATTTCTCTGATTAAAAAACAATCTATTATCTTACCCATCCATAAGCAGTACTTCGCTCATGCTCCTGAGTAACATCAGCTACATAGGCAAATATCACAGAGAACGTGACTGAGAAGACTCCAGACATGGAAATCATTGCAAAATACCACCTATAAAAAGATTATTTTAAACACCCATGAGAGAGGTAGTGTATACACACTTTTATAACCAAAGCCAAAGATACCATGTAAAGACTATAAACCAACAAATAAATTTAAAAAATACATGTATATTTAAAGATATAGAGGACATCTAATAAAATTATAATCAAGATGGAGAGGAAGGAGAAACATACTAATTTTGTCATTGTTCAAGGGGTTTCAGTAAATGCAGTTTAAAAAAATGAAAGAGTAAGGGTATGCAGTAAAGTTATACTTTTAAAGGTAGCCAGAACAGAAATTAAAACTTTCTAAACTTCCTAGCTTTAGCTAAGAATAATACATATACACAAAAGCAGGAAGCATTTTAAAAATTAATGTAATTAAGACAAAAAATTTCTATCATATGCATAGATGCTTAAAAAATCTAGTTAAAATATTAGCAAACAGAATCTCACAGAAAAGTAGGGTTTAATCCTAGGAGGTAAGGATGTTTCAATATTAGAAATCTATTAATATGCTTCATCATGCTGGTAGATCTAAGAAGAAAATTCAAATGATCTCAACTGATGCAAAAGGCATCAAATAAAATTTGACATTCAACCTTGATTTTAAAAAAGAAAATCTCTAAATAAAATAGGAACAAGTATTTTTAAACCCAAAAGGCATTTTAATACTCAATGATGAAACATTATATTTCCTTCATATATATGAGGTAGATAGGTCCTAGATAGGTCCATAATCATTACTTTTATTTAACATTATTCATTAGTCTACACAAGTAGCAGAAGCAGCAGCATGAAAACTGGAAGAGGGCTTCCCTGGTGGCGCAGTGGTTGAGAGTCTGCCTGCCGATGCAGGGGACACGGGTTCGTGCCCCGGTCCGGGAGGATCCCACATGCTGTGGAGCAGCTGGGCCCATGAGCTGTGGCCGCTGGGGCTGCGCGTCCAGGGCCTGTGCTCCACGGTGGGAGGGGCCAAAGCAGTGAGAGGCCCGCATACCGCAAAAAAAACAAACAAACAAAAAAAACAACAACAAAAACTGGAAGAGAAGAGGTAAAATCATTTAAAGATCTGAAGAAAATAATTTTAAGGTATTGAGAGGACATTAAAAAAAACCCTAATTCATCAGAAAAGCATGACTTGTTCTTGGACAGAAAGACTCAATACCAAAAAGTATTTTATAAAAATTTATCTGGTAGGAAATAAAATGATTCATTATAGATAGCCAACACATTTGGAACATGACAAATGTTGACCTAAAATTTCTATCAAATGAGAGTATTTTCACATGAGCACCCCCCTCCGAAACTATTAATTGAATTTTAAAAAAAAACCCAAAAAACTGAAACACAAAAATCCTCCATTCTAAAGTATGTTCTTCACATAGGAATAGCATCTCAGCAACAGGAATTTTGGCCAAAATACCATCCTCTGTACTCCAGAAAAACTAAGTTACTGCTCAGGTGCAAATTCCAACCCATTTTTATTAACTAAATAGCCTTGGTTACATGCTAACTATTCTCTCCTTATTTATCATGAAAAAATGAGATCAAATTAAAATTCACATTATGATTTAGAATAGGTTATTGGTCTTAATACAGTACACACAAAAGTGACTCCTGCCTTTTGATATAAACTATGTTCATGTCAGTGCCCTAGAGCAATGAGCTGACAAAAACAACACATTTTCAAAGTCAAATGAGCCACAATTGAGTGAGTACAGGGATTGTCTGCCCCCTCCCAGGACCCAATCTTGTAACTTACCTCATGGCAACAATAGCTGCCCTTAGAGACATCTTTTCTTTCTATTTCTTCACCTAAGTGAAGAACTTAGGTGGGCATGATGGCAACTGCCTACTAGCTTTCAGTATTACCGAAGAGTTCAAATGAAAACACAGGTACAACTGTTTTGCAAAGGTTAAAAAGCACACTGCAGGTGTACTGTCCACATGTGACCCAAAACAGACAGTCATGATGGAGGACCTAGCCACTCACCATGGACTAATCCTCATCAGTGGAATTGGGAAGCAGGTGAAGAAGACGGTGCCGAGGAGAAAGGGCTTCCTTCCCCACACATCAGACAGTGCACCTATGAGTGGGGCGCTCAGAAAAGAGAGCAGGCCCTGGAGAAGAAAGCAGAAGCAAAGGTCAGATTTATAATGTGATCCCCCAACTACTTGTAATTCTTATTTTCTAAATGTATTTCTAAATGCTCCAATTCATTTCAGTGGCTCCAAAACAGAGTAATTTGAAACATTAAATATAACCTGTCATTAAAAAAAAAAAACTAACAAAATTTTTAAGCGTGCTGTTTGAGAGGGAAGAAAGGGATAAGAGCTCGTTTTCTGGGAGAAACTGGAAAAGAGAGGTGATGTAAAATATATACACCCACAGTTGGCCCATAACGTGAACACACACCCAAGTGTATGGAAAGAAGCCAGACACTTAATTCATTTTAATAAATATGTATACCATATCTATCACGTGCAAAGCTCTGAATTAACCGAAGTGAAGACACTCAAATGAATACACACCTCCTGCTCTCAAAGGGATAAACTAATAGGGATAGCAGGATAAGTATGCATATACTAAATGTCCATAAGAAAAGCAAATTTTCTTGGCATCAAATTTAAAGTTCCATTTGCCTGGTGAACTTAGGACAGAGATAATGCAAGTTGCATAAGATTTGAAAAAATAGTTGAGGCTAAGGGGAAGCAAGAACACCACACATAAGCAAAGGAAGAAACTCACATTTACCACTTCCTCACAATTTGCCAGTCACTCTGCTGGCTGGCCACTTCCGTATCTATTTCCTTTTTGAAATCAGGGCCCTTTGAGGTGGCCACAGGCTTGCCTCTCAGACCCTGTTGGTGCTATCATCCTCCCTTTACATGCTCTGTCTGCACACATGGCCACCACCACCTACATTATGAACAGCTTTGCAATATCTCTTCTGAGCTCTGTGCCTACAGCCAAATGGACTTCCCTATTTCGACATTTAACATGCACACTGTTCCCTATAAACCTGACCAAACACCCACACTTCCCATCTTTGCTAAGAAGCTGTCCAAAGCTGTCCATCATCCCTCCACTCCCCAAGGCGATTTTTCAGACCATTCTCTTGTAATGATTTCTCTTTATCCATCCCCTGCTGTGTGACACTGTTCAGCATTTCTTGCCTGGATTTAAATAAAACTGCTTTCTAACTGCTTCCCGCCCCTGGTCCTAGTTCCCTCCAATCTGTCCTCCACATACCCCCGAGAGAACCTTGATGAGCTGCAGACTTCCGTTCTTTGATCCTTTGTTTAAAACTCTCCACTGTGCAGAGTTGAAATTCTTTAGCAGGTATTTAATAGGTGAAATAATGAGTGTCTGAACTTTGCTTTTAAATACTACAAATAGAAACTAGGTGATAAGTACATGGGCGTTTATTACATTATTCTCTCCTTTTGTGTATTTGAATTTCATAATACATTAAAAAAATTCCTCAGCATAGCATACAGGTAGAACACTCCAACATCTATCACCTAACAGACATCCTCTATGTTTTGTCTATATACAATACTTCTTAGTTTTCTGAACATATACAATATTGTGTTCCTTTGTGCCAAAAGGCATTGCAAAGGCCCTTGTTGTGCCTGTATGCTTCCCACACTTGGACCTGGTAAACTACTAGTCATTCTTCTCAACTCCGAGCAAGAAGCACCTCTTCCTCTATTTTCTTAGCTACTCAAACAGAATTAATCACACTGGTTTTTGAGGGGTGCAAAACAAACAACCCTCCCCCCCAACCTGGTACATATTGCTTCTATTATAACTGTAACACTCTATTACAATTACTTGTTATTTGTCTATCTTCTCTATTGGATTAGAAATTGAGATTAAGGTCAGAGGAATGGTTTCTTTCCTTCTCTGTACCCTTGATGCCTATCACAGGGTCTGGTAATAAGGGCTTTCAAAGAGGTTTGGTAAACTGAATAGAACTTTTAAGAGCAAATCAACTCACAGTAGTTTCCAAGGTCACATGGCTGAGAAGAAGAATAGGATTCTAATCCCTTATCAGTCACCAGTAAACTGATGTAAGGGGAGGTGAGAGAAGACTCAATGTTGAGGAGAAAAGCATTTTGAGGAGAAAAGCATTTTGGCTCCTCTGAAATAAAATATTAACCCTACCCAGGCATCAAACCTTGTAATTTATAAGCCACAGTGGATTTCCAGGGCATTTGGTCTGTTCTTGCATCAAGACAGTTAAATGATCTCCTTTTTAACTAAGAGCTAAACGACTGCAGAAGCAGGGCTTAAATTCACGACTTGCAACTATCAGTTTCATAAATTTTAGAAACGAAAATCTTTTACGTTGCTTTAAAATTCTCTAAAAATATCAGGGCTTCCCTGGTGGCGCAGTGGTTGAGAATCTGCCTGCCAATGCAGGGGACACGGGTTCGAGCCCTGGTCTGGGAAGATCCCACATGCCGCGGAGCAACTAGGCCCGTGAGCCAAAATTACTGAGCCTGCGCGTCTGGAGCCTGCGTTCCTCAACAAGAGAGGCCACGAGAGTGAGAGGCCCGTGCACTGCGATGAAGAGTGGCTCCCATTTGCCGCAACTAGAGAAAGCCCTCGCACAGAAACGAAGACCTAACACAGCCATAAATAAATAAATAAATAAATAAATAAATAAATAAATAAATAAATAAAATTTAAAAATATCAAATGCCTGAGTTCTTGGCATATCAAATACCAGTTCAGTATAGAACTGGTCAAGAAAAATACGTAAAGAAATTTAAGAGGACAAGGCAGTTGAAGTAACAACCACCACAAAAACAGTAATAAAAACTCTAAACACAAAGAACTCTGGAAAACTTTTTGGACAGTTCTGATTTTAGATTTCATACAATGCTTTAAGCTATAGAATGCATGCCATTAAAACAAAGGATATGAGAAGGCCAAGCACTGAAGTTTTATTTAAAATAATGTAGTTTTTACAGATAAAAGATACTGCTATCTAGATTCTGGATTTAAGTTGTAATTTAATCTATTCATTAAATAATTATTATTTAAATAAAATTCTCAGTGACAACAGATGTTGAAAATACCCTCTGGGAGAACCTACATTTTTATTAAGATGCTAAAATTCAATCTAATAAATACTTGCCTCTTTGGAAAACTTGTATTTCTTAAAAATCAAAGACTTTTTTCTGTCCCAGAGTTATTTCTTCACTACCCAATCTAGCCCTAGATCCTATCAGACCACATTATTACAACAGTAGATTAAGAAGGATATCTGTACCTTGATTAGGCAAGTACTTCATCAGTCCTAAAGATGCAGAGCATAATTTGCAAATGAGAACAAAATGTTTAAAAATTAAAACGAGACTGACATCAAGGCCCTAGCCTTTAACACAAATACAGTTGATTCTCATTATTCACAGAATTAGAGAACATGGAACCATTGTTGATAGAGGAAACACGAGGTTGGGTTCTTGCAAGCCTCTGGTCACATAGTTTCATTAACTGATCAATACATAACATTGATTAATGTGTGTTTCTGTTTAAAGATGCCTTATTTAATATGTATATTGTTGATTTATTAACAATGAAGTTTCAGCTGACAGCCCTATGACTCATGTCTGAATGAGGCTTATCTAACACAGTATTTTCTCCATAAGGTACATCAAGGCCCTCCTGCATTTAGAAATACTTGACAACACTTTGGCACTACACTTGGGGCCATTTTAAACAGAGAAATTGTCAACAAAAGGAACAAAAATGCAAAATATATGGCATTACATGGACTGCAAAAAGAACATGTTTATAGTATGAGACCTGAAACAAGAAGAGAGAATGTCCCCTTGTTCAACCTCAGCTGGAAACTCGCAGTTGGGCAACTCAAATTCCCTCCTTATGCCATACATAAATGAACATGGAAGCACCGTATTGATTTGGGGGTTACAAATAAATTTAGCGAGTAGGCAGATCTGCAAATATGAAATCCGGGAAAAATGAGGACTGAATGTACTAAGCCATGCTATCGTGGCCCAACGAATACTGGATAAAACATGGTGTGTAGGAGCCTAGGTGTGGATGGCAAAATTAACCAACAGTTAATACGTCACTTTTGTAAATTAGCTTCCCAGTCCAACAGGTTTTTAAGGTGGCATAATTAATTGGCCAGTAATTCTGACATGGCCTTACAGGCTCTAATTTGACAAAACAGCAATTAAAGCTTATTGTTCAATTAAATACAATTATCCAATAAACTTTTTAGAGCATACAAAGAATAGCAAATACAACTCATCTGAAGCAAAAGTACATGAATTTTATACTTTATATAGCCATCATAAAAGTTTTAAGCGTAAGTTTTCCTTAACATATGCAGTTGGCAAACATTTGACTAAAATAATTAGGTCAAAACCCTTAACAAGTTTTAAAACTAAAATTTTTTTTCCTTCAAATATTTTAATTAACTTTACAACTGAGTTTGAGGGGGCAATGGTACCACCAATGAAGAATAAAGTACAGTTATTTAACTACTTTTGAAAATTTTCATTTTTCCATGAAAAAGTTCGCATCTTATAACAAGTATCCTTTTATAAGTATCCTTTATAAGCCGCAAGGAACCTGCAACATATAGACATAGTTTATCCCAAAATTATATTCATTCACTTTGATTTTTCATGCAGTATTTTACTAATAATGACTTTCATTTCTTTCACTTCTTAAAAGGACATCAAAGAGAAAATTTCACACTAATGGAATTGTGGTTTTTATTTACATAACTGACAAATGCAAATCCTTTCACATAAAATAACTGTACTAAAACAGGGGTCACCTTTCAGACCTAGGACCCAGTAAGACCCTGTACAGTAAACAGCTTCCCTTCCCAGGGTGCATAACAATCAGTTTAACAGGGCAAATGAGAAATATGATCCACAAAATGACTTTAGTTCAACTGAAGTCCGGGAAAGGGAATTTGTGAAGCATGAAGGTCTAAGAACAGCTGGTAATCCTGAGACTTCAAGGAAAGAACAATATGGGCAAGAGGGCTGGAGTGTTTTCTTTTGATAAGGGGAGAAAAGGGGATGGATGTAGGGAAGATCCACTGAAAGCAGAAAGAAAAGCATATGAAAGTGCAATTAAATTTAATTAAAATATAAAGAAACAGACTGTCACAGGCTTTCCCTTAATCTTAGAAGTAGTAGGGCCATTACTTCAAATTGATTACAAGAAAGAATAACAGCTAGCATTCCTATATGCCAAACTGTTCTATGCCTTTCACACAAATGTCTTACCTTCTGAGATGGGTACTATTAGGGTAAGTAGCCTAAGGCTCACGGCTCATAAGCAGTAGAAGAGGGATTCAGCTCAGGTGTGAGGTGGCTCTAGGACCTGAGACTAACCCATAAGCCCATAATTCAAACCAATTATTACACTTTTTTTTTTTACTGACATTTTAGTGGCTCTATCCTGAAGCATATAAAGTACTAGACTTATCTACTTGTGAATTCTCTTAAACATGTTTTAATAAATGGATAAATTAGCAGCTTGTTATAAAAAACTATTTAAAATTTATGAAGTCATCTCTCTCAAGTAGGTTGTTTTAACAATTTTATTTACAGATAATTAAAAGGATATTAAAAGGACAAGTTCCTGTCCAAATTAAGAAAGCAAGAATTACTGTGTGTGTGTGTGTGTGTGTGTGTGTGTGTGTGTGTGTGTGTGCGCAAAGCACTTCGGTACTTAGTAATCCTAAAGAGTAGCTATAAGAGGACTTTAAAGGTATCTTGTTTTTTATTTTTAATTCTTAGAAACATCAGCCAACAGTTTCTCTGTGTGCTTATGCTATGCGCTGCTTCATAATTTAATTCATTAAATAGCAGGATGAGACAGCTCAGCAGCAATTCCCAGGATTAGAGAAACTCTTGACATATTAAATGTCCCCGGATGAGTGTCCTGGTAGATCTACATGGCCATCTCCTTGATCAGACTTGACCATCAAGTCTAGACTAAGAAGCAATGCATGTGAATTTCTGTGGCCAAGCCCTGGGATGGACTGCTGGGTCTTCTACTTTTTTGCCTTTCCCACCCCTTGCTGTGAAGTCAAAGCTAGACAAGATTAAAGCTGCATGCTACAGAGGCATCTTCTTCATATCAATTGATCCAGGTGTAAATCAACCCTGGGCATCTGGCCCACTTAGTTTTAGTTTGGGACACTGATGAAGATATCTAGTTTTGTATTAAATATAAAACATGCTAAAGAAGGAAGCTTCAAGAAGTTTCAAGGTAGACATTGGGCAATCAGACCAGCTGGTCTTCATGAAAAAATGATTACAGTCACTCTATCTGCTCATGTTAACCAGCAGTAATACCTAGACTTCATCTACTAAGTCAAACCACAGCATCTCAGTCTGGTTATACTTCCAATGAAGTGTAGCCAAAACTATAATACTTTAGTGGTTAATTTTATGTGTCAGTTTGGCTAGGCTATAGTACCGAGTTATTTAATCAAATACTAGTGTGGGTGTTGCTGTGACAGTATTTTGTAGATGTGGTCTAACATCTACAATCAGTTGGCTTTAAAGTAAAGGGTATTACCCTCAATAATATGAAAGTCTTGTTTAATCAGCTGAAGGGCTTAAGAGCGAAATCTGAGGTTTCCAGTAGAAGAAAGAATTCTGCCTCAGGACTGTAGCATTAACTCCTGCTTGAGTTTCCAGCCTGCCAACCTGCCGTACATATATCAGACTTGCCAGCCTCACAATCATGTGAGCCAATTCCTTAAAATAACCCTCTTTATATATATTCTATTGGTCTCATTTCTCTGGAGAACGCTAACAAAACTTCTTATTGCTAGTCACATAACAATGTCTACCATATGTTTCAATTCCATAAAAATAAAAACTGCTATTGAAAAATGTTTGGAGAATAGGACTTTCAAAATCTGAGAAGAGGGATCAAGTGTGAGTTTTTCCCTTTGTAATTGTTAAGATGAACAGGTACTTAAACTAATAATCATTAAAATGAGGGGATTATCATAAAATGAAGTACATCATTTAAAAATAAAGAACTGAACAATCCTCATTAGAAAAATAAACAATAAACAAAGAACTTGAAGGCACTTCATAAAAGTAGCCAGCAAATAATGTAAAAATACCCAACCTCACTTGAAATCAAAGAAATAAAATTACATTGAGACATCATTTTCAAGCTTATCAGATTAGTGAAGATCTGAAAAGTAATACTTGTATTAGAGCATGGTGAAACAGATACACTGTTGATGGACGTGTGAAATGGCACAACTGCTCTAGGAGATAATGTGGTACTATATATTCAAGATCTTTTAAAATGCCCAAACTTTTCTACTCACTAGTTATACCTTTACAACTCTAATTTTTTGGGAAACAATAAAAAATGTAAAGATTTATTTAAAAAAATTTGTTACAGGGGCTTCCCTGGTGGCGCAGCGGTTGAGAGTCCGCCTGCCGATGCAGGGGACACGGGTTCGTGCCCCGGTCCGGGAAGATCCCACATGCCGCGGAGCAGCTGGGCCCCTGAGCCATGGCCGCAGAGTCTGCGTGTCCAGAGCCTGTGCTCCACAACGGGAGAGGCTACAACAGTGAGAGGCCCGCATACCGCAAAAAAATAAAAATAAAAAATAATTTGTTACAGAATTATCTTCAGTAGTTTGAAATTAGAAACCACTTATACAAGGAAATGGATAAATTATAGCATATTCATACAATAGAATAGTATACGTATAACCACTTCAAATACAGGCAGTTTTTGCTTTGCATGGTAGTACAGGACTGAAAAAAAATGTGCAAGCTGAAACCATGTAAAGTGATTTTAATCAATGGGAAAAACTGATTTATTCTACGACATTTAGAAATTTTTGTCAGAACACTGAAAACTTTTACTATCAGTTACACATATTCAGTGAAATGAAAAAAATAGTAAAACTATCAATAGTATGTATTTAGTACACTGTAATTTAAAGAATTAAAGTGTTTTCTTTGTAAAAAACTTATCAAGAGTCATTTGAACAGTGCTTGTCTTCTTTGTAAGGCATATAATGTATGATGCACAGTATCTTCTTTGCTTTGGAAAACTGTCACACGCCTTTTTAAGTTTGGATCAGCTTCCAACATTTATCCTTTGTGCTTTCAGTGTCATGCAATATCATCTCTGAGAGCTCTTTTATTTTTTTAAACATCTTTATTGGAGTATAATTGCTTTACAATAGTGTGTTAGCTTCTGCTTTATAACAAAGTGAATCAGTTATACATATACATATGGCCCCATATCTCTTCCCTCCCGCGTCTCCCTCCCTCCCACCCTCCCTATCCCACCCCTCCAGGTGGTCACAAAGCACCAAGCTGATCTCCCTGTGCTATGTGGCTGCTTCCCACTAGCTAGCTATTTTACGTTTGGTAGTGTATATAAGTCCAAGCTTTTTGCTGGCATCACTTCCTCTGGGACATCTTTATCCTTTTCATCACAACCATTTTCCTCATTTATGCTGATAAATTTATCTTCACTAAGTTCCTTTGACTACACATCTAGAGTCTCTCCAACCAGCTGGTTCTTCTATAATTCCTCTGAGGTTCTATATGAATCCCACTTCCAGCATTATCATTATTTATTTCTTTATTGCATTCTCATCCTTGTTGGCCAATTCCTTCTTTCAATGATCCATTTTTGTAAACTGTCATGTGGGTTTCTCACTGGATCAAGGAGGCAACACAATGGCATGTTTTGCTGTACGTGCATGAACTAAGATGCACAGTGACTGGTCACCAACACTTTGAAATGCGTGACTGGTTATGATGTGCATCTGTTATTTATGTAGTGTTTTGTGGACTGAGGAGTTAGCAGCAGTTTGTATTTCATGCAGCTTCTCAGTTAATACACCAGGTAACGGAATTCTGCATCGTGCTGAATTGGGAGACTCATGTTATATAACCGAACTGTGGTAACTGAAATTTGTGCATATTGGAACATGCAAGAGGGGGCTGCCTGTATTTTATGTAGTTTTAATGTTATGGGGAAATTACTATGATATAATTAGTTACCGCTGATACAAGAAAAAAAAGATACACAGTTAAAGTCTCTGAGTAAGCTGGATCTTGACTATATAAAAATGCATAGAAAAAGACTGGAAAGAAATGTTATTTCAACAGTATTTACTTAGTGCCTACCATGTGCCAAGAACTGTTCTAGGTGCTGGGAACAGCAATGAGCAAAGTGGACAAAAATTCATGTCTTTAAGAAACTTCCAGTCTAAAAGAGGAGGGGTGATGAGAACACATAATAACAAGATAAGATAAAGCAAAATATACAGCATGTCAGAGGTAAGATAATGCTTTGAAGAAAAAGCAAAGAAGGGGGATTGGGAGTGATGAGAACTGGACACATTATTCAAGATGGTAGTCATTGAAGGCTTCACTGAAAAATGACATCTGGGTGAAGAGCTGAGGGGTTAAGGAGTGAAGCCTGCCAAAATCTGGGAAAAGCAAGCAGAAAAAACAGTACCTGCAAAGCCCTCAGGCAAGCACTGGCTGAGGAAGCTGTGGCTGCGCAAGGTCAGCAGGAAGTGGAGGAAAGAACAGGGATGACACCAAAGGAGAAAACAGGCTGTGGGTGGGGTTGATTAAGAAGAGTGCCACAAACTGGCTTATATTTTATCATGATCTCTACTGAAAGGAGACCAGGTACTGTTTTGATTATAGTTCTATTTTGAAGGTAGAATCACAGAACTTGCTGATGGATTGGGTTTGGGATATGGAAGAGAAAGAAGACTGATTCCAGGAATTTTGGCGTGAGCAAGAATGGCATGACCAGTAACTGATATGAGGAAGACTTGTGGGTTGGTCAGGCTGGAGGGGAAGACCAGGATCTTAGTTTTGGAGCTGTTAACTTTGAGATACTTATTAGGCAAGGAAATAGAGATGTCAATTAGGCAACTGGATAGACAAGTCTGAAGTTCTGGCCCAAGGTCGAGGAAGATATTTATTTGAGAGTTGAAAGTGAGTAAGTCTGACGATACCACCAAGGGAGTAAGTGTAGAGATAAAAGAAATTGCTGTCCATGGCTTCAGCCACCCATCTGTCAGAAGTCTAGGAGATGAGGAACATATATTACTTGCCAGAAACAGGGTTAAGAAAGAAGTTAATTTAAAAACATAATTTAAAAAAAACTCAAGTTACCATATAACCCAGCATTTCTACTCCTAAGCATGTACCTAGGATGAAGTGAAAACATATGTCCACATGAAAACCTGTACACAAATGTTCACAGCAGCATTAGTCACAATAATCAAAAACTAGAAACAGGACTTCCCTGGTGGCGCAGTGGTTGAGAGTCCGCCTGCCGATGCAGGGGACACAGGTTCGTGCCCCGGTCTGGGAAGATCCCACATGCCACGGAGTGGCTGGGCCCGTAAGCCATGGCCGCTGAGCCTGCGCGTCCGGAGCCTGTGCTCCGCAACGGGAGAGGCCACAGCAGTGAGAGGCCCGCATACCGCAAAAACAAACAAACAAACAAAAAACTAGAAACAACCCCAAATGTCTATTAACTGATAAATGGATAAACTGTGGTATATCCATACAGTAAAATATTATTTGGCCATAAAAAGAATGAAGTACTACTATGTGCTACAACACAGGTGAACCTTGAAAACATTATAAGTGAGGGAAGCCAGTCACAAAAGAACATACTGTATGACTCTATTTACATGAAATGTTCAGAAGAGACAAATCTATAGAGACAGAAGGTAGATTTGTGCTTGCTTAACACTGAAGAGGTTAGGGGGAAATGAGAAATGACTACTAATCAGTACAGGATTTCTTTCAGGGGCAATGAAAATGTTCTAAAATTGTGTGCTGATGGCTGCACAACTTTGTGAATATATTAAAAACCACTGAATGTACATTTTAAGTGGGTGACTTGCATGATAGGTGAATTATATCTCAATAAAGCTGCTGCAATAACCAAAAACAAAAACAAACAAACAACTCCAAAACTAAAACTGGAGAATTCACAAAACAGAACTGGTTACTCTTGCATCCTTAATTGATGCTCACCCCAAATCTAAACCTTCTCTTCCATGCATTATGACAGTAAACTTAAAAAGTAAAAGTTAACTGTAGAAAATCTACAAAGATAAACAAAATACATAAAGAAGAAAATTAAAAATCATCCATAAATCCACATACTTTCAAATTTCAGGTTTGAAATCATTTTTTCCCCCTGCTTATTTACATTTATTTTGGTCAAAACACACTTGAAACCATACTGTGTAGTTGTATATCCTTTTTGTTTCACACATTACATGGTGTTCTTCAAAAACATGTTCTTTATATGCCTGTATTACATTATATGGCTATACCACAACTTTTTTTTTGTTTTTGTTTTTGCGGTACGTGGGCCTCTCACTGTTGTGGCCTCTCCCATTGCGGAGCACAGGCTCCGGACGCGCAGGCTCAGCAGCCATGGATCATGGGCCCAGCCGCTCTGCGGCATGTGGGATCCTCCCGGACCGGGGCACAAACCCGTGTCCCCTGCATCGGCAGGCGGACTCTCAACCACTGCACCACCAGGGAAGCCCCCACAACATATTTATTCTTTTAATTTTAAGGCATTTAAAAAGTTTCTATGTTTACTATTACAAATAGCCCTTTACCCGAACCTCTGAATAACTCTATTTGATAAGAACAACTTTCTAGAAATGGAATTACTTTGTTAAAATATGTGAATATTTTTAACTCTTAAAATACTGCCTTACAGAAGAGCTATATTTATCCTGTCATCAACAGTGCACAGGGACCCAATTTACCACAAACTGAAGTAGTTCTTGTCAGTTTAAAATTTCTTCCAGTATGTAAAAATATTATCTCATTTAATTTGGGACTTACTGCTTATTAGTGATAAACTTATTTTCACACTGACATCTTTTGTAAACTGCCAAGTTACACCCTTCTTTGCCCTTCCGGGACATCAGTCATTTTCCTATGGTTTTACTTTGTGAGTGCTTTTATGTATTCCTCCTTCTATTACCAATAACATTTTGTCATTTGTATTTTCAGTTTGATGATGGTGGCTTTGACTTACTAAAGTTAAAATATTGATGTAAATGACTCAATTTTTTCCTTTATGAATTCTTTTTCTAAAAAAAGAAAATCTTTCCCCAAACTGGTAAGAAAAATGGTCACCAAGATTTCCTTCTAATAGTTTTTGCTTTTTATGTACTCTTCTTTGCAAAATTTACTGAGTATTTAGCACATGAATGAATGTACTATGCTAATAGCTTTACATCTACTAGCTCATTTAATCCTCATAATCACCCTACTAGAGGTTTTTTTTGTTTTTCTCATTACTTCATAATGAAGGGGAGATTAAATTATATGACTAAGGTAACAGTTAATAAGATGTAGACAGAGATTTAATGTTAAAGCAATCCAAAGCCATATTCATGCCACTGTGCGCATATCCATATTAGGATATCTTAATAGAGCTGTGCTTTGCTGTTGGGTTCTCTTATTATATCCCCACCCCAGAAACAATAGCCAATTATTAAAGTATATAACTCCTTACTTAAGTTCAATAAATTGAAGTTCAATAGTCATTGAAGGTTAAATAAATTCTTGTCCACACCCTTGAATCAAATACTTTTTGTTCTATGGTTTTTTAGAGTAATATTGTGGATGTCTCTAAGTGAAAGTGTAATAAGCATGCCACTTGACTTTAGGGTGCAGACCTAACTGGTTTTATTTAGCAGAACCAGACTAAAACACATTTTATTAGCTCCACAAGACAAAAGAAAAAGATTCATGGTAACTTCCACAAGAATCTACTGTAAGGATAAGCTTATGTTGTATTTTTAATCAATGCCCTCTCTCATTTATTTAGTTTTTCATCATGTAGTTAAAAACTGCTCACAAACTGGTGCTTAAATGAACACACATCAGATTCTTGATAATATTCCTCCGCTCAATGAGTATTAAAAAGTTCTTGTTTTACTTTGTTTAAATTGCCCTGGTTTACTTATGTGATTATTGTAAGCATTCTCAAAATGCTTTTTGAAAATAGGCAGAGAATAAATAGTATTAATGACAATTAATGCTGCTCAAAGCTATGAATTCAGCAAATTACTAGGGTATAATTTTAAGTGTGCGTTCAGCACAAAGTAAAATTAAGTAGGTTGATACTATCTAAGTTGAAAAGGACAAATTACATGCTATACCCATATACTTTACTACAAATTGCGACCGGAACATAACATCATATTTTAACCCTTATTTATAAGCTTTTCTGACAAATATCACATTAAATTTAAACAATGAATTAAGCCTAATTAAGTCAAGTAGTTGAGAGCTCAGAAAGTTATGGCTAGAACACCAGCCTTGCCGAAAGACTATATATACAACTAAATCCTGATTGCTCCTCTTCTTCAATCTCAAAGTCTATCTCAAAAGAAGATATTAATACTTGCCCATTTTATTCTGTTGATACAGCAATTAAAAGTTCACATAGGGCTTCCCTGATGGCGCAGTGGTTGAGAGTCCGCCTGCTGATGCAGGGGACACGGGTTCGTGCCCCGGTCCGGGAAGATCCCACATGCCATGGAGCAGCTGGGCCCGTGAGCCATGGCCGCTGAGCCTGCGCGTCCGGAGCCTGTGCTCCACAACGGGAGAGGCCACAGCAGTGAGAGGCCCACGTACCGCAAAAACAAAAACAAACACAAACAAACAAACAAAAAAGTTCACATAATTATACCCTTCATATACTGCTCTGTACATGCTAATAAAAATAAAGTACTGTTCTTACCAGTGTCTTATGGATTTGGGTTATATTTTATTTTGACTTTGATAATCCAGCTAAAATTTTGATTTACAGAATTTACTAATGGTAACCATTTCCCTATGTTCCGTTTAAACTTCCAGAGTTAAACTACTAAGGGTTCCTGGCTTTGGTTCACTGTGAACCACACAGAAATTGTTCTTACCTTTACACCTTGAATGAGACCATTCATGAGGAATGTGTGTTGAGGAAATGTTTCATGCAGAACCTACAAAAAGCAAACAAACATCAAGAAAAATTCAAAAGCAAATTAAAGGAAATGATTTCTGCCTCTGTTAATGGCAGACTAGGTAAACAAAATAAACCCTGGAATGAAAAAAATTTAGGTAACAATGACTTATGAAAAGGTAACAAGATAGTGAGGCAGAAATCTAAATAAAGCAGTAACCTAAAAAGGTTATGCCCAACATTCAGCTGCTTTTGCTACAAAAGCATTTGTAGCAAAAATAAACTGTTAAATTGGCTACCCCCTCAACCACCTACAATTTTAAGTATGTACTACAAGCAGCTATACAAACTCAGGTATGAACCTGCAGCCCAGCTTCATGTCACCTACGAAGTCCAGGAAACCTCAAACCTTTAAATTTGGATTACAGTGATGCAGACTGGTAGCACCTCCAGATGTCTAGGAAGAAAAATATCTAAAATCATTTCTGAAAAGGTCATCACCTCGGCTTCAAATCAACCGTATGTGTATTTTTCAAATATAATGACAAGCACATAATCAAAGGTAATCAGATACAAAAGTAAATAAGACATCATGAACAGCAACAAGCAAACAAAACTACAAAACAGAAACAGACTCTCAAAGACCTCACATTTTGGGATTACTCAACAGACTTTAAAATTAGCATGTTTATTACTTTGTTGCAAGATATATAAAACAAGCTTGAAACTTTGTAGCAGATTAAAAGAACAAAAAGAAATCCTAGAAGAGAAAAAATGCATTAACTTTAAATTAGAAACTCAATGGATATGTTTAACAAGATTAGACACAGCTTAAAGAGAATAACTGAACCGAAAAGTTCGTCAAAAGAAGTCATTCAGAATGCAGCATAGAGAGACAAAAAGACAGAATATAAGAGAAAAAGTAAGAAACACAGAGGGTCCAGTAAGAAAGTCTGACAATTAAACTTGTCCAGTAATGAGAATGAGGCAGAGACAATATTTCAGGAGCCAATGGCTGAGAATGTACTAGAACCAATGACAGACATCAATGCAGAGATTAAAGCAGCCTAACAACTTTTAAGCAGTATAAAAAGAAATCCACATTCACAATTAAAATTATAGAGAACCAAAGAAAAATACCTATAAACAGCCAGAGAAATACAGATTGCTTTCAAAAGAACAACAGTTAGACTGTTTCATAATTGTAACAACTGAACCCAGACAAGGAGCATGCTATTCTATCATCAATATAATGAGAAAAACAAAACAAATGCCAATCTAAAATTCTATACCCAGTTAAAATGTCCTTTGAGGACAAAGGCAAATATAACATTTTTGACCTAGCAAAAACTAGGTTACTAACTTACAGTAATGAGTTTACTAACTTATAGACCCCAATTAATAAAATATAAAAAATATACTTCCAGGAGAAGGAAAATAATCCAGATGTAATTAAGGTTCAAGATGCAAAACAGAATAAAGAGCAAAGAAAATGGTAAATATGAGAGTAAAGATATTATTAGACTTTGATAAGTTTGCATGTAATGCCATGGTAACCAAAAATGACAGGAATAGAGTAGAATACTTCTAATATAATAGGAGAAAAATTAACCTAACTATTCAATGCAAAAGAAGGCAAAAAGGAATAAAATGACAACTGAGAACTGTGGTACACAGAACAAAATAATGAGGTAACTGAATTCACGTAGACTTAATACACCAGTTAAAAGGCAAAAAGTATACCACTCTAAAACCAAATTTTAGACAGAAACTGAACCACAGCATTTGGAACCACAGGATCTCTTATACATTGCTGGTAGAAATCTAAATTAGTATAATCACTTTGCAAAACAATTTAGCAAAATCTGGTTAAACTGAACTTTTGAATACCTATGATCCAGCAGTGTTTAACCACCAAAGAAAATCAAGCATGTGAACGCCAGGACATGTACAAGAATGTTTATAGCAGCACTGTATAGACAATGGAACAACTGGAAACAAATGTTCACTACCAGGAGAACAGAAAAATAACTTGTGTTAAAAGTACATAATAGAAAAAAAAGCTTGAAGTCCCAGAAGACAACAGAACATTATACATGTTATATACTCTTTTTTAGAAGTTCAAAAATAGTCAGAATTAAATAACATAGATATATCTTTGTGTGTGTATACATATAATAATGTGAGCTAGAACTAGAAAATAATCAAGTAAATGATAAATAAATAAATTCAGAATTGTGGTTGTCTTTGTGGGGGAGGCAGGGAAAGAGTAGGCAAAGAGGACACAGATAGAAATAAACTGTTGTTGGGTTAAGCATGGGTTCACAGGTGTTCCAAACATCCTTAAAAAATATGTTATAGAAATAAATTTTAAAAACAAAGAAGGATAAAACATAAAATAAGGGGGGATGAATGTTTCATTCCATGAGTGAAACAATGAAATCTATGTATCATGAAAAAAGAGTTATGATTAATCTAATTCTATGCACCTGAAGTCCTATGAATTATAAAAAAGGGGGGCAGGATAGAGCAACTGTATTCTAACTTTAGACAGTTTATCTCCACAGGTTCTTCAAAAAATGAAATTAAAATGTATCCATAGAAAAATTACTTCCAATCTATCTCCTAACACATAATTTTTAAGGTTTAGAAAAAATGTGTCATCTAAGCTAGTGGCATTTGAACTCTACTTCCTGTACTGAAAAAACAGAAAAGTAAATGAAGGACACCAAATATCTCAAGCAGAAAATCATCAAAGTTTTCAGAAAAATCTTCCTTAAATAACAAATTTCACAGGATACAGAGATACAGAAATTTTCTTTAAAGAAAAAGGAATACAAATCAATATTAGAACTGTTTAATAATTTGTCATATGTACCACCGAAATATGGTACAATAGCAATACACCAGAGTCAGTATATTTTAAATAAAGTTTCTCTGATCTTGGGTGTGCCAGTTATTTATCCATTGTCTTAGCCCCACTTTTTCCCTATTATACTCTGTCAGACCAAGGCTGAGAGCTTACAGATATTTTTCTAACTCCCCTTTGCCCATGGATTTCTTCACAGTTTTTGCCAGTGGGAAACAATAGGGTTGGGGTAGTGCTGGTGAACACTACGCCAATAACTTCAGAGCTGTCTTCATTCTGTCAAAGGGGCAGCAATGCTTCTCCTCTGCTGCCCCCTGCTTCGTCCTCACCCTCCAGACCTCTGACCTCCCCTAAAACTATTCTACACTCAACATGACCCAAACATGCATTCACTTATGCAGGTGATGCAATCTAGGAATAAGAGATAACCTCTTTAATTTGGCAAAACCATATCCATGTATGAATGACAGAACTTGGATTTACTGAACTGCACATTAAAATAAAGATCTAATGGAATTTCTGGCAGTACGAGAGACTGTTTCTGGGTAATAGAGCCATGATGCAGGAAGTTCCTCTAAAAATTTTCAATCTGTGCTTTTTAAAACTTTCCTACTTTTTCCTATTTAAAAAAAAAGAAATAGTAAAGTTTTATTAAACAAGTACGTAAAACAAAACAAGTCAATAAATTTTTTTTTACAAAGCTAAGGACTAAACCTTCACAAAATAAAGCAGCTGAAAACAGCAACGTTCCAAACTTATGATAAATTCAAAAAAATTAAAATAAAGTATATAATTTTACTACAAAAGACAATAACTGTTACCATAATAAAGTAAACCTAATGATAAAAAGTATATTAAATATCTCAGATAAGATCAAAGCTTTCATTTTAAATATCTTTTTATACTAAAAACTTCAAGAAAGATATTATCTTTTTTCTTGAGAAGGAATACAGTAAACATAAAATACAATGGCATTTGCTTATCACTTAAAAAAGAAATTTAGAAACTTCAGAGAACTGAATTGACTTCCAGTACAATGAAGCTAATAAATATCTGTGTGTGTATATATATTACATTCAAACATACACACATATATAGCTGTTCTTCTCCACTTCTACCTAAAGTATCACTGATATGACAGAAAAAATATGAAATCAATTTATAGCATTCACTATTTACTTGGAAGAATAGTGAAACACTTCTGGATGATACAGAGCAGATAGGAAAACGCTGAAAATGAACCCTAAACGAGTTGAAGAAAATAGTCACATGTTAAGGTGAAAAAGATCTTTGAAGTAAATTTTTCAGAATCCAAGGAAAAAACAAAAAAACAGAACTGGAGGAGGAGGAAGAACATCCATAACTGAATAGGTCATTAAAAGGTTACAAAATAAGCCCCTGCTATCTTGCTCTCAAAGCTGCTGACCACTATATTTGTCCCCAAGATAACAATCACAAGCATAGTTCTCTGAAGTGGGGCTTGTAAGTGGGATACGTGCAGAACTGAATGGGGGTGGGATTCAAAACTTAGTTTCCCAGGTCACTTATGGCTGCCAAGAGTGCCACAAAGCCTTACAATCACTTGAGAAACTACTTCAGCACTACAGAGGAAATCCCAGAGCACCCAGACTTCCAGAACTCCTACAAGCAGTGCTTGTATTCGGTACTACAGAACAGGGATTTCCACCTGGGCTGGAGAATGACACTCTATAAGCTACCTGAGGTGTCTAGAACATGGGTGGCAAATTGGTAAAATGATATGCTTTCTGACTCATATTTTCCAAAGTGAGCTGGCTGTCATGTGTAGATTTCAGGAAATTTCACCAAACTCCATATGGTTTTCTAGTATTTCATAGGAAGTCAGAAGATTTCAAAACATGGGGCCTGAACTGCCATGTCATCGACTGGCTAAGTAGATAGTGGCTGCTGCAGTAGAAAGAGCATGTATTCCACCGATAACACCAACCCATTCTTACCCCCACTTCTCACGTTTACTACACTTGCATAGCCCCAGAAGACATTTGTTTTCACAATCCCTGACCTACCCCCTCATCTGTAAATATAAATATGTATAAAATTCAACAAAAGAAGTTGAAAAAAAACACTGGAAGGCACAAAAAAGAACATAGAAAGGAAAAGATGATCTACCTCACTGCCAAATAACCAAATCATGGTAGGAAACAGAAGAAAGCTTTAAAATAAGTATAAGTGTCCTCCAAAAGTTTCAAGAGGATGCCACATGCATTAAAAACAATGTGTTACACAAGGACCAGCACCAAACAAAGCAAAACAAGTAAGGAAAGTCTTCAAGAATTGATTAGAAGATAATATAGAAAGAGGAAGAAGAGCACCAGAATGGAAATATAATAGGGTAAATCTAACTGAATACTGACTGTATAAAATATAACAATGTATTATATTGTTTAAAAAATATATAATTTAGCTGCACAACAATAATGGAGGTAGAAGAGAAACACATCTCTCTCAACATATGGCAGAACAGGTAGACAAAAACTTCAGTGATTATATAAAAGGCATCAAACATAATTAACTCAAAATAGTTAACACTTAAAACACTATTCCAACCACAAAATACTTGCTCTCTTTAGCTCACATGGAACATTTATCAGAATTAACCATATACTAGAATATAAAGCAAACTTCAACAAATTTCAAAGAACCGAAACAATTCATCACAATATGTTCTCTAATAATGCAAGCTAGAAAAATCCCAAATGTTTAGAAATTAGAAAATACACTTCCAATAATCCGTGATTCAAAGAAGTTATAAGAAATATTAGAAAAAAGAATGAACAAAATGATAATAAAGATATAATAAATTAAACCTCATGAGTTATATGTATATCAATATTAATGCTTGAAAGGAATTTAGTTTTAAATACATGTAACTGAAAACCAAAAAAGGGCTGAAATCAATGTTCTAAGCTTCTTTATGAAGAAGCTAGGAAAAGAACAGCAAATCCAACCCAAAGAAATAAGGAAATGAGGTAATGTTTTAAAAAAGAGAAATCAGGGGCTTCCCTGGTGGCGCAGTGGTTGAGAGTCCACCTGCCGATGCAGGGGACATGGGTTCGTGCCCCGGTCCAGGAAGATCCCACATGCCGTGGAGCGGCTGGGCCCGTAAGCCATGGCCGCTGAGCCTGCGCGTCCAGCGCCTGTGCTCCGCAACGGGAGAGGCCACAACAGTGAGAGGCCCGTGTACTGCCAAAAAAAATAAATAAATAAATAAAATAAAAAAGAGAAATCGATGAAATAAAATCCAAACATTCAATAATGGAAATCAACAAAGCCAAAAATAACTTCTTTGAAAGCTTAGTAAAAGTGATAAACTATCAATAAGATTAACCAAGGGAAAAAACACAAATTACTAATAACAAGAATGAAGATTACGTACAGCAAAGGAAACCATCAACAAAATGAAAAGGCAACCTACTAACTAGGAGAAAATATGTGCAAATCATGTACCTATAATAGGTTAATATCCAAAATATATGAATAACTCATACAACTCAATAGCAAAAAACAGAACAGTGTGACTAAAAAATGGGCAGAAGATCTGAACAGACATTTTTCCAAAGAAGACATACTGATGGCCAACAGGTACATGAAAGATGCTTAATATCACTAATCACCAGGGAAATGCAAATCAAAACCACAATGAGATATATCATCTAACACCTGTTAGAATGGCTATTATCAAAAAGACAAGAAATAACAAGTGCTGGCGAGGATGTGGGAAAAGGGGAACCCTTGTGCACTGTTGGTGAGAATGTAAATTGGTGCAGCAACTACTGGAGGACAGTATGGAGGTTCCTCAAAAAATTGGACTACCATATGATCCAGGAGTTCCACTTCTGGGTATTTAGCTGAAGAAAACAAAAACACTAATTTGAAAAGATTTATGCACCTCTGTGTTCATCACGTCATTATTTACAGTAGGCAAGATATGGAAGCAACTGAAATGGTCATCAATGGATGAAGAAGATGTGCTGTGTATGTATGTGTGTATATATACACACATATATATGAACATTAATTAGTCGGCTATAAAAAAAGAATGGAGGGCTTCCCTGGTGGCGCAGTGGTTGAGAGTCTGCCTGCT
The DNA here is from genome assembly GCF_951394435.1 of Stenella coeruleoalba. Lineage (NCBI taxonomy): Eukaryota > Metazoa > Chordata > Mammalia > Artiodactyla > Delphinidae > Stenella > Stenella coeruleoalba. The sequence continues at coordinate 32,092,559 of NC_137153.1, read as the reverse complement.
GATGCAGGGGACACGGGTTCGTGCCCCAGTCCAGGAAGATCCCACATGCCGCGGAGCGGCTAGGCCCGTGAGCCATGGCCGCTGAGCCTGCGCGTCTGGAGCCTATGCTCCGCAACGGGAGAGGCCACAACAGTGAGAGGCCCGCGTACCGCCAAAAAAAAAAAAAAAAAGAATGGAATCTTGGTGACAACATGGAAGGAACTTGAGGGCATTATGCTAAGTGAAATAAGTCAGACAGAGAAAGACAAATACTCTATAATTTCACCTATAAAAGCAAAAAACCAAGCTCATAGATTTGTGGCTGCCAGAGGCAAGGGGGCAGGGAGTAGGCAAATTAATGAAGGGGGTCAAAAGGTACAAACTTCCAATTATAAAACACATAAGTCATGGACCTAGAGACCGTCATACAGAGTAAAGTAAGTCGGAAAGAGAAAGACAAATATCGTATGATATTGCTTATATGTGGAATCTAGATAAATGGCACAGATGGACCTAATTGAAAAGCAGAAACAGATGTAGAGAACAAATGTATGGATACCAAGGGGGGAGGGGGGATGAACTGGGAGCTTGGGATTGACATATATACACTACTATGTATAAAATGGATAACTAGTGAGAACCTACTGTATAGCACAGGGAACTCTACTCCGTGCTCTGTGGTGACCTAAATGGGAAGGAAATCCAAAAAAGAAGGGATATATGTATACATTGAGCTGATTCACTTTGCTCTGCAGCAGAAACTAATGCAACATTGTAAATCAACTATACTCGGATAAAAATTAATAATAAAAAAGACAAAAAAACCCCTAAACAAATAAGTCATAGAGATGTAGTGTACAGCATGCTGATTTTAGTTAATAATACTGTATTGCATATTTGAAAAGTGCTAAGCAGGTATATCTTAAAATTAAGTTCTCATCACACACAAAATTTATAACTATGTATGGTGATGGAAGTTGACTAGATTTACTGTGGTGATCATTCTGCAATATATACAAACATCAAATCATTATGTTGTAAACCTGAAACTAATGTTATACATCAATTAGACCTCAATTTTAAAAAAAAGTAGGGGCTTCCCTGGTGACGCAGTGGTTGAGTCCACCTGCCGATGCAGGGGACACGGGTTCGTGCCCTGGTCTGGGAAGATCCCACATGCCGCGGAGCGGCTGGGTCCGTGAGCCATGACCGCTGAGCCTGAGCGTCTGAAGCCTGTGCTCCGCAACGGGAGAGGCCACAACGGTGAGAAGCCCGCGTACCGCAAAAAAAAAAAAAAAAAAAAAAAAAAGGAAAGAAGATATTATGAACTTTTTGCTAATAAACTAGACTCTTATACGTTTAGTGAAAAAATTCTTTGAAAAACAGAACTTACCAAAACAGACACTAGAAAATATACATAATCTGAATAGTCACATCTCATTAAAAAAATGAAATGTTATTAAAAATCTTTGCTAAAATAAACAAAGGAACAAAAAACTTCAGCCTCACCAAATTCTTCCAAACATTTAAAGAAGAAATATCAGCAATCTCACTCAAACTTTCCCAGAGAATGAGGAGACCCTTTCCAAATTAATTTTTATAAGGCCAACAAAATCTTAATACTAAAACATGATGAGGACATTACAAGAAAAGAAAATTACACTCCAATCTCTATTGTGCCCATAATTACAAAGACACGAACAAAATACTAGTAAATCATATCCAGTGATGGTTTTTAAAATTATATATTTCTCATAACTGAGTGGAATTTACTACAAGAATACAAGGGTGGCTTAATATTCAAAAATCAATATAACTGACCACATTACCAGAATAAAGGGGAAAATCTAATTGTCTGGTTATATGCAGAAACTTCATCTGATAAAAGTTAACACCCATTCATTATAACAATAAGCAAAACAGAAACAGAAGGGAACTTCCTTTCTCTGATAACGAGTGTCTATAAAAACAATCTACAGCAAACATCATACTTAGTGGTGAATTTTAGAATATCAAATCATTTATGAGATAAGGACACCCGCTATGACTGCTTCTATTCAACCTTACACTGGATGTCATAATCAATACAACAAAGAAAGAAAAAGAAATAAAAATAAAAAGGATTGGAATGAGTTAAAAACTGTCATTATTTACAAAAGATATGAATGTGTATAAAACCTACAGATAAACTATAAGGATTAATAAGTGAATCTAGAAAAATTACTAAACACAAGGTCAGGACACAAAAACAAATTGTTTTATGTACCATCAACAATTAGAAAATTAACCTTTAAAACTACATTATTTACTATAGCATCAAAACCCAAATACCTAGGAATAAATCTCGTGAAAAATTCATGCACTGAGAAATGTAAAACATTATTCAGAGAAAGTTTTAAAGACTGGATAAAAGGAGAATATACCATGTAGATTAGAAGACTCAATAGTGTAAAGATGTCAGTTCTCCCTCAATTAATCTGTAGTAATGCAATCACAATCAAAATTCCCAGCAAGATATTTTGTGAATATTGAAGAGCTGACTACAAAATGTATATGGATATAGAAAAGACCTACAATAGCCAAGGCAATCTTGAGAAAGAAGAACCAAGTTATGAAAGTTATATAAGATATCAAGATATTGCTATGGAAATCAACACAGCATAGTATCGACACAGGATACATACACAAATAGAATACAAAACCTAGAAACAAATCCACATGAATATGGCTGCCTGCTTTATGACAAAGTTGACACATACAGTGGGGAAAGAAAGATTTTTTAAATAAATGATGCTGGTTCAACTATATATGAACCAAAATGAATCTTGACCACTATAAAATACAGTGATTTTTTTCTAGATGTATGGTAGATCTGTGTGTGTAAAATAAACCAATAAAGCTCTGGGGAAGAAGAAAGTTTCTTTAGCAAGATTTTAAGAAAGCAACCAAACATAAGAAAAACATCAGTTAACTGAACTATGTAAAGATTATGAACTACTGTTCATAAAAAGACATTATTAAGAGAGTGAAAAGGCAATCCAAGGAGGGAAAAGAAATATGATCAGATATTCACATGGCAAATAAATATACATAAAGGGGGTTAACTTCATTGATCATTAGGAAGATGCAAATTAAGGCCACACTGTACCCATCAGAATGACTAAAATGAAATACCAACTGTGAGTGAAGATGTAGAGCCTGGCTTGTTGGAGGGTAAATTGATTCAACCACTCTGGAAAACTTTTGGCAGTATATACCTAAATTGAACAAAACCCTCCAATTTTTCTCCTAAGTATGTATTACAAGAAACAAGAAAAAATGTTTACACCTTAACTGATAAGACATATACAAGAAATATCACAAAAGCAGTATTTGTAATAGGCAAACACAGTAAACCCAAATGTCCATCAATGATAGAACGGATTTCAGAGATTTGCTAAAAGGATTCACAGGACTCAGAAACTGTTATACTCACAGTTATAATTATAGCAAAAGGATATAGCTCAGAACTGCAAACTCACTATTCTTGCCTGAAGTTCAGTAGCTTAATAAATAAATGCTTCTCAGTTTGTTGTGTGCCTTTGAATCCCAGAGCACTGAAATGGTTGTTTTTGACTGTTTTGTCCAGCTTTATTAGGACAGAATTTGTTGACCTCCTGTAATATCAAAAGTCAAAAGTCTGACAGTAATTTTTGAGGGAAAAAAAAAGATGAACTTTGCTTCCAAGACCTGTGAAACATTATGAAGTATAATGAGAGTCCCAAAAGAGAAGGAGAGAAAGGGGAGCAAAAATATTAAAAAATATAATGGCCAAAAACTTCCCAAATTTGATTAAAAATGTTAATCTACAGACCCCGGAAGCCAAACAAACCCCAAGTAAAAGTAACACAAAAAGGGAATTCCCTAGCAGTCCAGTGGTTAGGACTCAGCATTCATTGCCGAGGGGGCAAGTTCAATCCCTGGTCAGGGAACTAAGATCCCACAAACTGCAGGGCATGGCCAAAAAAAATGTAACACAGAAAGATCCACACCTAGACACATTATAGCATAGTCAAACTGTTGAAAGACAAAGAGAAAATCTCTAAAGCGGCAAGAAAAAGGGAATGAATTACCGTTTACATCAGGGACTGACAGACTTATTCCATAAAGGAACATACAGTACATAGTAAATATTTCAGGTAAGGTTGTCTGTGGTGCAACTACTCAACTCTGCCATTGTAGAACAAAAGCTGTCACATTCAATGGGCATTGTCATGGTCCAACAGAATTTTACATTTGAATTTCATATAATTTTCATGTGTCACCAAATACCTTCTTTTGATATTTTCCAACCTTTTAAAAATGTAAAAAACATTCTTAGTATACAGACCACATAAAAACACGCAGTAGGCCAGATTAGGCCTGTGGGCCATAGTTTGCAGACCCCCTGACATCAAGAGAACAATAATACTTATTAACAGCTGACTTCCTGTCAGATACAATGGATGCCAGACAATATAATGACATATTAAAATGCTGAAAAATCTATGAAAAAAACAGAATGCACACTAAATATTTTATATACCAAATTTTAAGCCGAAGAGACCCACCAACAGTTTCCTTGTATTTCCATGTCAACTCTTCTTATAACTGTATTAATTAGGTAAGTGGGAAATCAGCATTGTTTTTTTTAAGCATTCACAAGTTTATAGATATAAAAGCATGCTACAGATTACAACATACAACACACAAAAATAGGTCAGAAATAAATGCCAAACAAAGGTCACTGTGTCTAATTAATACTCATGATATCATAACGGTCAGCTTGGCAAAAGAAGGCAAAGATTTAACACACTGTCATCATATATTATGGATACCTTTAGTGAATGCTACTTATTTTAATAATTATATGACACACAAGAGGGTAGGTTCTGGGTACTTTGGTCAAAACACTATTAGGAACCTGTCAAAACCATAAAAATGAGCCTGGAAAATCTTATGAATCCAGAAAGCAAACAGTGTCCATGTGACTATAGTTAGAACTTACTTCCTTTTCATGTGCAGAGCAAATCATGCCTCAAAGTGCCTGTGTATTATGCCCAAAATGCCTGACAAACAGCTCTATCCATTCCATCCACCTCAACTCCCAAGAGGAAACACTGATTAAAGCAAATGAAGCAGAAGCGCTGGACTGTGGAGCAAATAAGGGGCTGATGAGATAGAATATATGTTTGTTAAATGAAAACATATTTTGAGAGTAAGTAAGAAGGGATAGGAAAACTGAATGCAGCAGGGAAGTGTTTAAAGAGAATTCTTTGGATTATTAGATCACCATACAGACAGAAGATGGTATAGTAAGGAATATTGAGTCCTTGAATCTCTATCAGGATTCCAGGAAGGTGAGCTTATAAAAGAAAATCTGCAAATTGCAAAACTAAAATTCTTCACTCACAAGAATATTAAGTATATCTTTATTGAAATAAGTGTTCTATTTAAATATACCTAAAGACGTTTAAATAAATTTAATCAGATTACTTTATTTATATTAAAATGAGATCAGGCCCTCTAAAAGGATGCACATTTTGAGTAGAGGGTAGAATGTCAGGCAGGGATGTAAGACAAGAGAAAGGTCATTTTTATGTACGAAGAACTAATAGTACTACTAGAAGGTTAAGGTCACTGTGTAAGGCCAACTTTGTGGTTTTGCTTCAGTGTATTAGGGGTGGAGACCTTTCTGATGGTGCTTAATTAGCAAACTAAAGTTGTAATCTATGACATGGCCACATGAGACAGGCAACAAATCTCAGAGAAAATGACTAAGAAGAAGAAATTGTTCTACACTACTTCAAACAGAGGGTCCTAATGAATGCTAGGATGCAGAGATAGTCAGATTGGACAATATATGAATATGTATGTACTGTTTTATATTTCCAAATCCTCATCTCAAGACTGTATTTTCTTGCTTTGGAAACAGGACAGAGTGCTGCCCACTAGCTACAGCAAGGGGGGAAAAAAAGAGATCTTTCTTTTCAAAAGGAGGAGTGAACCAGTCCCCCCATGTCAAAAAAGAAAGAGAGTTAAACTGTGGTGTAAAATCTGGGGGAGATAGGAAAGTAAAGGACATTTAGCTTAATTTAGCAACACCAAGAGCTTAGAGAAAGAGAATAAGCACATCTATTAACTCAACAACACTTCTTCTATGACACTGTAGAGTGACGCTAGTAACTCCGTATTCCTCACATAAATGTTCTTTTTAACCAAATCTTTGCAAGAAGCAAAATTGCTCAGAAACTGCAAAGAGGCAGTAAAGCAGCACTTAAGCTGGTTTCTAAGACTGCACTGCAGGGTCTAACAGGGACACAGTAACCCTAAGAAAATTATCTGCTCTGGGCAGTAAGAAGGAAGAAGGTACATTAATTAGTCCATTAACTTATTAATTAAATTTAAAAGGGATCTGATAATCTGGTCTAGGGTCAAAAAGGCCCAAGAATTTTAACCATCTGGAAGGAGGTTTTAGAATTTCTCACATGGTATCAAAAACACTACAACATTCTTCATTTCAATTTGAATTCTTACCAAATGAAGAATGATTACAGAATTACTTCTACATTTAGCAATTATAGGCAACGGGTTGCATCAGAAAAATACTAGTTTGAAACTCTTAACTTTGTAAGCTAAAGAAACTGTGGGGAAAAATTCAGAGAACTAGGGCCAAAAATTAAAAATTAATGAAAAATTATTTTTATATGGGCTTCCCTGGTGGCGCAGTGGTTGAGAGTCCGCCTGCCGATGCAGGGGACACAGGTTCGTGCCCCGGTCCGGGAAGATCCCACATGCTGCGGAGCGGCTGGGCCCGTGAGCCGTGGCTGCTGAGCCTACACGTCCGGAGCCTGTGCTCCGCAATGGGAGAGGCCACAACAGTGAGAGGCCCGCGTACCGGGGGAAAAAAAAAAAAATTATTATAACAGTTTATTAAAATGAGCAGCATGGTGTGTCTATATTTACACTAAAAATATGTCTTGGAGAAGCAATAACTTGACAACACATTATGTGTGTGCCCACAACACATACATTTGTTCAAAGAAAATACACGTTGAGCATCAACTGTGTTCCAGGCAGCCCTAGGCACTAGAGACTGTGATTCACACAGCACGCAGGATTTCGTGAAACTTAAAATGGAGACCACTTATCCCCCATTAACTAATAACCAGTTACCTCCTGCAGTAAAGCATTATGAAGAAAAAGGAAATGCAATGAAAAAGAATAAAATAGAGGATAAAAACACAGGCAGTTTTTTAACCTGTTCCATCCAAAATGTAATTTTAACTGTGCCAAAAGAATTAAAAACTTTAAAAAGGGTATAGCAAAGTCATATGTAAGGTTAATAGTCATCCTCTAAAGTTCTCTATTTTCTAAACCTAACTTGGGAACAAAGTTTATCTGAACCCAAAGGGATTCTCTGGTAAGGCTGGTGATTGGGAAGGGTTAACCAAAGATTTTTTTTTTTTTTTTTTTGCAGTACGCAGGCCCCTCACTGTTGTGGCCTCTCCCGTTGCGGAGCACAGGCTCCGGACGCGCAGGCTCAGCGGCCACGGCTCACGGGCCCAGCCGCTCTGCGGCATGTGGGATCTTCCCGGACCGGGGCACGAACTCGTGTCCCCTGCATCGGCAAGCGGACTCTCAACCACAGTGCCACCAGGGAAGCCCTAACCAACGATTTTTAAAAAACAATTTAAGTCAACTGAACTGTAAGGCCAATTAAAAAATACCTTTACTAAAACTAAGTGTTAAGTAGTTACTAGGCACCTAAAATCTGCACCCCAATCTTTTCTTCAGCAACTCCCTTCCCTCTAACCACACTATATATCAAACATCCAAGTTCTTACTAAGAAATTCAATGGCTTCTACAAAGAAATGGCTGTAGGTCAGCTATCAAAAACGGAAATCGGGGCATTCTTACATTCATCACTGTCATTGTTAAACGGTACTTACTAATCTCCTGTTACTATGTTCTTAAGTCAAAGGTCATTACACCCATACAAAGGAAGTTACAAACTTCAACAAAGCTTTGCAATAATTTCTTAAAGACTTCTTAAAGATTTTCCTAGATATACAGACTGTAGTTCATTCACAGCACTCCCGAGATTCTGGGAGTGGCCCTGCTACCCAGGAATATTTAATAAGCAGGTATTTAGTTGCAGGTGGTTCACAGTCTACACAGTGGAAACAACCCAATGGTAAACAGTCTTAAATTATTGTCAAGAGCTACTCTCAAATACATACCTAGACATATAGCTCTGGGGACATATGCTTAACAATGTCTCTGCTCTCATAAACAAGGACCTAGTTCAGCAATACTTACAGTTAACATTGGAGTTGTCAATAGGCCCCATGCAAAGAATTCAAGGAAGATGACAAGAGCAGCATGGTGTACACTTGGTCGGCCAAAGCCTTGTAGCTAAAAAAGGAAGGAAATTATTATGAAAAATAGTAAACAGCTATAAGAAACTCATTATCCTAAAATGGTATCTAACATACACACACACACACACACACACAAACTGTATAAAATAAACTTAGGACCTACCTATATTATTTAAGATAAAACTTAATTCTGTGGTATCTCTGATTTCTTCATCTTCCCTAATCATGGAAGGTGCCATTGATGAGACTTTCTACTTGTCCCATCAATGCAAATCACTGGAACTTTGGTAGGAAATCAACTGCTTCTTCAAGAGACTGGAGTTCCAGGACCTGAATATTCTGTCTGAACACATTAATTATGTGTTCCTTAGCAATTTGGCCTAAGCCTGAAGTTTCCCTTGCTACACAAGAGTGGTAGGCAGGGGATATGCTCAAAAGCTTCAGGGGCAGCACAGATGACGTAAAATTATAGGAGGTGGGGAAGAACAATAAGGACTAGGTCAAATCTGAAAACACACTTTGATACCTCAAGGTGTCAAAATCCAGCTTTCTGTTTCTGTTTTGTTTGAAAAACTGTGCCTATTCTGCTAGTTTTCTGCAGTTTATGACTTCTGGAGATAAAACCTAAAAGTCCACTCAATTTAATGTTCTTTGACTCTGTGCCAATGGTTTTTACAAAATCAAGTGCTGTACTAGCATTTTGTAATAACTGGAAGTGATACTTACAAAAGACTTTGCAAAATCCCCATTATTCCTAAGCTTATATTTTTAAGACTTCAAAAGGTAAAAGCACATCTGCATGGTTTAATTAGAATCTAATCATGAGGAAATGATCAAATTCAGATTGTGAGACATTCTACAAGACAACTGGCCTGGTCTCCTTAAAAATGTCAATGTCGGGGCTTCCCTGGTGGCGCAGTGGTTGAGAATCCGCCTGCCGATGCAGGGGACACGGGTTCGTGCCCTGGTCCGGGAAGATCCCACATGCCGCGGAGTGGCTGGACCCGTGAGCCATGGCCACTGAGCCTGCGCGTCCGGAGCCTGTGCTCCGCAACGCGAGAGGCCACAACAGTGAGAGGCCCACGTACCACACACACACACACACAAAAGTCAATGTCATAAAAGACCAAAGTAAAGGTAGGAGACTTGTACAAATTAAAGGAAACAAGAGTCATAGAAAACAAATGGGGGATACTGAACTGGATCCTGGATAAAAAGGAGACAAGAGGAAAAAATTTCAATATGTACTATATATTAGATAATCATTTGGCATTGAGACAGGAAGGGGGCAGGGCACAACCTTTAAAAGAATGACATGGCCTGAGGACACGATAAACTGGTTAGAACCAACTAGGTTCAAGATGGCGCACAAGTCGACTTCCACTAGACCTTGAGCCTCAGTATATGCTCACTGTAACACATCAGCACACTAAATGACACACCCACAGGTGCCATAACAGTTCCAAGGCTGACCATAAAAGGTCAACAAGTGGGAAATGGCCCAATTCCTGGAAATCCCCATCCCTTCCCCAAAATAGCTGGAATACTCCTCCCACTCATTAGGCTATGAAATTACCTACCCCTATAAAAACTGACAACCCCGTACCCTGGTGCCTCTCTCACCTTCTGAGATGGTCCACACTCTGTATATGGAGTGTGTTTCTACCTGAATAAACTTTCTTTCACTTTACTATGGCTTGCTCTTGAATTGTTTCCTGTGCAAAGCCAAGAACCCACACTTGGTGGCTGTCCCAGGGACTCGCCTGAGATAGGAGGTGACCATCCTCTCACTCCCGCTATCTTTCCTGCAACAGCCTTAATGTTACTGCAACTTGTTGTCAAATGATTTGGCAAAAAAAAAAAAAAAGGAACATATATACTTTCTAAAGCAAATGTCACAAAATTTAATTTTGTTAAATTGTTGAATTTAGATGAAGGGAATGACTATTCATTTTACTATTCTTTTAATTTTTGTAGTTTTGAAAATTTTCAAAACGGGCCAAGAACAATTGTTATTAAAAATCCAAACTTGTAAATTTCTAGATTTTTGCAATGTCTAATAATAAGTAGTTTTAAATGTCACTAAATAAGACATTTGAAAAACAGAAAGCATTTTACAAAATTTAAAAGAAAAAGAAGCAATTAAGCATCAAACAACTAAAAAAAAGATCTTTAATATAACCCAGCCTTCAAACCATGTTTTTTTTTTTTTTTTTTTGCGGTACGTGGGCCTCTCACTGTTGTGGCCTCTCCCATTGCGGAGCACAGGCTCCGGACGCGCAGGCTCAGCGGCCATGGCTCATGGGCCCAGCCGCTCCGCGGCATGTGGGATCCTCCCGTACCGGGGCACGAACCCGTGTCCCCTGCATCGGCAGGCGGACTCTCACCAACTGCGCCACCAGGGAAGCCCCAAACCATGTTTTGAAACAAGGAGGGAAGGGGGTAGAGCACAACCTTTAAAAGAATGACATAGCCTTGGATACAGCATAAACTAGTTAGAACCAACTAGGTCCAAGATGGTGGTAGATTCGACTTCCACTAGACCTTGAATCTCAGTATACACTCATTGTAATACATGAGCATGCTAAATGACATACCCACAGGCGCCATGACAGTTCCGAGGCCAATCACAAAAGGCCAAAAAGTGGGTCGTGGCCCAATTCCTGGAAATCCCCATCACTTTCCCGAAATAGTTGGAATAATCCTCCCACTCGTTAGCCTATGAAATTACCCAGCCCTTAACAACTAGCCACCCCATATTTCAGGGCCTCTTGCCTTCTTAGATGGCCCACACTCTGTCTGTGCAGTGTTTCTCCCTAGGCCGCTCTGACTTTCCAAGACAACATTCTGTCTATGGAATGTGTTATCTCTCTAAAGAAATCTACTTACCTATCACTTTGTCTCTCACTGAATTCTTTCTGTGACAAGACATAAAGAACCTGAGCATCATTAAATCCTGAGACCAGGTGTGTGACCTCAATTAAAAGACAGTGGGTTCAAGTCTGGGTTCGAATCCCAGCCTGTGGGTTCAAATCCCATCTGAGCTGTGAGGTTTCAGTTTCATCAGTTCTTTATCAATAGAATAGTGAATGGAAATGGTAGCAACTCATCAGCCTCTGCCTGTGAGGAGACCTTCTGCATCAGTTGTTCCAGCCCCTGGAGTCAGAAACTCTGCCATTGTAATTGTGCCAATAACAGAGTAGCTTTCCATCCTAGCTCCTTCACCCTCTGCAGGGCAGCCAGAGCAACCATTTAAATGTAAATCAGATGTTACTCCTCTGCTCCACCCTCCCTAGCTCCTACTGCACTTGGCCACACATCTAACACATCCAACTGGTCCTACACGTCCCTATTCCCTTGTTATGCTCTATTGTTTTCTAGAAGATGTCTAACAAACTTCACTCTGTTTATTGTCTACCTCCCCTGGAATGGGAATGTAAATGCCATGAAGGAAAAGGATTTTTTGTCTGTTTTGTTCAGAGATGTATCCCAAATAGCTCTTCTCTCTATATAACAAGCACTCGACAAAATACACATGATATAGAAGAAGGAGCTCTTCTGAGACTGATGTCTTTTCTCTGGTCTTTTAAACAGCAAACCCCAGAATGTAGAAAAAAATGACCCATATTCCTCAAAGAAACAGTATGGGGTGGGGGGGAGGAACCATACATCAGTATATAGATTAAAACAAATTTAAGAAATATTAACCAAAAGCAATATGTGCACTTTGGGTTTTGACTCAAACTAACTGGAAAAAAACTGAGTCAACTGTGAAATAAAATTCGTATTTTATGCCAAGACAAGAAAAATTTAAACATAAAAAATTTTCTCTGCCATTTGGCACCCCCTCTCTCCCCACTGTGGATTGTGTATCTGCATTATGCATCAACCAAACCTTCCCCATCAGCAGAAATTTCCCCTCAACCATGAAGAACAACATTCTCCTAAGTCAACTCCTTAAAGATAACATTCTTTTCTTGATAAGGTGTCACATGGCACTGAGATCTGGATTGTGTGAACTGTCAATAATATGTCATTTGATGGACAACGCTCTGCCTCAAAAAAGCTTAATATACCTGTGTCTTGACTTCTGATGGGCCAAACAGTTCTCAGAGTTTTCTGAGATGCTCTTCCCAGTTATAATCCTCAAATTTGGCTCAAAATTTTCCATTTCTTTCTTAGATCGACTGATTAATTTTTCATCAACACAGTCATGGAAATTTGAAAATGGAATATTAAATGATACTCAAGACTTATACTCATTGTAATAATGGTACTGAAGTAAGATTTTTTAAAATATCCTCACACCTTAGAGCCACATGCTAATGTATTAAATTTTGAAATAAGAAGATATCTGTAATCTGTTTTAAAATCCACAGCATGAAAACAAAAGCAGAAGTGGTGGCAAAAATAACTTTTAAAAAAGTAAATGGGTTATATGCATTTACTAATAATTTCCAAATTATTTGGGTGGAAATTCTGATAGTTACCCACCCCACACTGCAAAGAAACTACTCTCAAACTGCGAGTGAATATGTCAACAAATAGCCTAACTATTCCTTTTAAATCATTTTGTTTATCAAGCATCATGCACACAAGAATTAAAAACAAAACAAAACAAAAAAACCCTCTGAAAACCACCCACAGTAGAAAGCATAGGCGGGCCACCCTATTTCTCATTTGCAATTTCTGTGATTTAGTGCTTCTTTCCCAGGCAAGCTCTATTTATGGAGACCACTGGAAAAGAGATCCATGTGGCTGCAATGCTGATTAAATATAAAAACAGGTACACACTTTTGTCTGTGTGCACATATCATTATATAATTATGCTATTTTTAACACCTTGCAAAAAATAGACAACCCACCTTTTGTTCAAACATTAAAAGCTTACATCTGCCAGTGAGAAATTGTTTAAATTAACAAACACCTCTTCTAAAATGCAAACACTTTCTTTCACCTCTACATAAACTACTTTAATTGAATTATCATTCATCCCTAGCAAATACCAATGTGGCATGACAGCCGGGCCCTGGTATGGTGGGAACTTTGTGTGGGCAACTGGATATGAAATGGTGACAAAAATAAATCTGCTTTCCTTCCAATTCTTCCTAAGCTCTTGGTGGCTAGTATGCTAATGAAAAAAGTGACACAGGCTTCTCCTTTAAATTATGAGCTAATTAGAAAGTATTTATCAAAGCTTAACTGATTATTTCTTGTTGAACATTATCTAGTGCAGCCTCTCTGGATCAGTTCAATGTCTCCCCTCTCCATTTTGCCTCTTTATAAATCAGTATGGAACATCTTGAGATGTTTAGAAGCAGAGGATGAAAAGTGTGTGATGATGTTTTTACACACTCACATTACCATCTCTCCCACAGATGATCCTGCCTTGACTCCTCTTCACTGCCCCCTCCAAATCTTTCTTGACACTACACTCAGAGTGATCATTCTAAAATACAAATCTTATTCTATTACTCCTGTAGAAGACTGCAAAAAATGAGCTATAGGTTCCTCCCATTCCTGTACACAAAACCTTTCTACAACATGACTGTGCTGTCAGTTCCATCAAAAGGTACAGTCTATTTCTCCACTTCCCTAGATCTGGGGTGGTTTAATAACTTGATCTAACCAACAGATAGGTAAAGTAACAACACGGACTTCTGACATAGGCCTCCAGAGGCCTTCTAGACCACATGAAGAAATACCATCTAGGCATAGGAGAATGAGAGCATATGAGGCCCTCCAGACCAACCAGTGAATAGCCATTGCCAACTGCCTGATACAGGGGCAAGGCCAGTTGAGATCATCCAACTCCAATCAAGCCTGCAGATGACTAAAGAAGTATGAGTAACTCCAAAAAAATCCAGTGAAGAACCCCACACTGAGCCTAGCCCAAACTGCTAACCCAAAGAATATTTGTTTTAAGCCACTAAATTTTGGGGTAGTTTCTTATGTAGCAAATAGTAACTGATACAACTCCCCACCCCGTTGCCCTCATGATTAATTTTAAACTCTTAAGATTATTTTTGAGTCTCTTTTGTAACTCTCCAATATCATCCTTAGTCCAAACATAACTCAATGAAAAATGTGTGAGATTACCCTTCATCACAAACATCATTTTTTACTATTTTATTTAAAAGAGTAGATTGTGTAGTCACTATATGTTATAGACATTTGTGATTAGAAAGAGCAAACACAAATGTCTGAGAAATCATTTTTTGAACGCTAGACTACAAAAAAAAAACACAACACTTCACAGTATCAGTGGTGTTCGGAAGCAGGGGAACGTGGGTGACAAATGACTTAAAATATAAGCATGTGAAACATGTTACAACATGAATGAACCTTGAGGACACTATGCTAAGTGAAATAAACCAGTCACAAAAAAAAACAAATACTTTTTGATTCCACTAATATGTGGTATCTAAAGTAGAAGAACACATAGAAACAAAAGGTATGAGACTTCCCTGGTGGCGCAGTGGTTAAGAAACCACCTGTCAATGCAGGGGACACGGGTTCAAGCCCTTGTCCAGGAAGATCCCACATGCTGCGGAGCAACTAAGCCCGTGAGCCACCACTACTGAAGCCCACGTGCCTAGAGCCCGTGCTCCGCAATAAGTGAAGCCACCGCAATGAAGCCCGCTCACTGCAACAAAGAGTAGCCCCTGCTTGCTGCAACTAGAGAAAGCCCGTGTGCAGCAGTGAAGACCCAACGCAGCCAAAAAATAAATAATTTTTTTTAAAAAAACAAAAACAAAAGGTAGAATGATGGATGCCAAAGCCACAGGCCAGGGTAGGAGGAAAGAGGAAATTGTTGTTTAATGGGTATAAGTTTGGTTTGCAAGATGAAAATGTTCTGTCGATTAACAATGCAAATATAGTTAATACTACTGAACTGTACACTTAAAATTTACCATTTTATCCATTTTTATATTATGTGTATTTTACCACAATTAAAGAAAAATGTATATATACATACATTTACATATATAAGCATGTGGAATATTCGAAATCATGTAAGGGACCCCAAAAGGGCATTCTTCAATAGAAGGAAAGGAAGCCTGTGTGATTAATGATGAGGCATCCATATGGATTAAGACCTATTTCTTTCAAACATAAACTTCAAATAGAAAAAGCCAAGAGCAGTTGTAGGTCTAGACTTGTCTTTGAGCTTCCTCTCACATGTAGGGTACTCCAGGGTGCTAAATGCAGGAAGTTTTTAACTCAGTGATGATTTTCCTAGCATATTGAAAGTTAGCTTATAGGTAAATAAAAGGCATTGTCCATAGCATTCTGTTTAAAAGACTGTATACTACCCGTCATAGGAAACAGTAAGCACTGATTTTATTTTTTTAATATGAGGAATTAACATTGTATTGCTTAAGAAGGAAAACAACTTCTAGTCTCAGCTCTCTTTTGTGTGTGTGTGTGTGTGTGTGTGTGTGTGTGTGTGTGTGTGTGTACGCGGGCCTCTCACTGTTGTGGCCTCTCCCGTTGCGGAGCACAGGCGCTGGACACGCAGGCTCAGTGGCCATGGCTCACGGGCCCAGCCGCTCCGCGGCATGTGGGATCTTCCCAGACCAGGGCACGAACCCGTGTCCCCTGCATCGGCAGGTGGACTCTCAACCACTGCGCCACCAGGGAAGCCCCTAGTCTCAGCTCTCTTAAGCCTACTGTGATTCTCTCCTAAGGAGACATGACAAGGGGTTTAACATCACTCTGGCTATAGTATAGAAGCTTGTAACTAGTCATCAAAACAAGACATGGTGCAAAACAAGTACTCCATGGATTTCATTCAAAGTAGGACACAGCAACAAACCAATGAATCACTGCACATGTACTCCTAAAAGTTAGCTGATGAGCTTTAATACAAAGAACCAAAATATCAAATACATGAAAGGCAGTATTAAGGGAACTACATACTTGGACTTAGCACTTCTCTTCCACCTAATGTTTTATATAACAGTAGAGACTAATGAGTTTATTATCTTTCTGCATTCCTTTTTATGGAATATATACACTTAAAAATATTACAACTGTTACATGAACAAATGAAAGTCATAAAACCTTAAAGTAAGGGAATATACATGTTCTACTCTCCATAGGCAATCACAATGCTAGAAATCTGTCATATATTTTTATGAATGTACATTCACAGGTAAAAACATCCTTTTATATAAATGGTAACAGAATATACATATTACCTTTTTTTTTTTTACCTTATTCTATATCTTTCCATGTCACTGTATACAAATAGCTACATGGTATTCCACTGTATGAATATAGCATTATTTTAACCATGCCATATTGATCGTTATCAATGGAGTTTCCACTTTTTCAATGTTGTTGCAATTAATAATTTTCATTTTAAAACTTTCTGAGATAATTTTAAACTTATAGAAAGCTGTAAAACCAGTAGAGTCCTTGTATACCCCTTACCAGCTTCCCCAAATGTTAACATCTTAAATAACTATGGTACAATTATTCAAACCTGGAAACTAACATTACTACACTACTTTAGCTAATCTACAAATCTTATTTGAATTCACTATTTTCCCCACTAATTTTTTCTTTTTCCTAGTTTAGGACCTAATCCAGGATTTCACACTGCATTTAGGTCTCATGTTTCCTTAAGCTTTTCCAATCTGAGATGATTCCTAAGATTTTTATTTTTTATTTTTCATGATCTTGACACTTTTGAGGAGTTCTGGTATATACTTCACCAGTTATTTTGTAGAATGCCCTTCAGTTTGAATATGTCTAATGTTCTCTCATGATTAGGTTGGAGATACTCATTAAAATTTTTTTATTGGGATATAATTCATATCCCATGAAATTCACCATTTTCAAATATACAATTCAGTGGTTTTTTCATATATTCACAAAGTTCTAAAACCATCACCTAAAAAGAAATCTCATATCCATTAGCACTCACTCCCCATTTTCTCCTCACCCCATCCCCTGGTAACTGCTAATCTACCTTCTGTCTCTGTGGATTTGCCTATTCTAGAATCATATATAAATAGAATTCACAAACGTAATCATAAAACGTGTGGCTTATTGTGTCTTGCTGCTTCCATTCGGCACAATATTTTCAAAGTTCATCCATGTTCATTTTTCAGTTCTATGGCCAAACAATATTCCATTGTATAGATATACTGCATTTTGTGTATTCATTCATCAGTTTAATTGACACTTGAGTTTTTTCTACCTTTGGCTATTATGAATAGTGCTGCTATAAACACTGATGTACAAGTTTTTGTAGAAACATAGATTTCCAATTCCCTTGGCTATAACCAAGGAATGGAATTGTTGGGACAATTAATATCCTTTCATATATACAAATGTACAGCATTCTAGGATAAATTCCTGGAAGTAGAATTGCGCCAAAGGTTATATACACACTTTAAATTATAATAAGAACCAATTATAATCAAAAAGCTGTACAAACTGTGGGTAAAAAAAAATACACTTCAACTTACATCAGCTAATCAACTAATATCTCTAACATATAAAATTCTTCTAAAAAATCAAGAAGAAAAAGACTAACAACGCAACAGTAAGATGGGCAAAAGGTAAGCACAAACAGTTCATAGAATAAGATATCAAATAGCACTTCAACAACTTCATTCATAATAAGAAAAATGCAAAATTGAGGTTTACTCAGATAATTTCTCACTATCAGAATAGCAAAACTTCCAAAGTTTCACAATATTCTCTTACACTGCTAATGGGATGAAAAATGGTACAATGTGGCAACATCTAGCAAAATTACTTACATATTTATCCTCCAAAGAAACAATCCCACTTTAGGGATTTGTCCCAAAGACAAAACGGCCAAAATATGAGATGTCATACACACAAGGCTTTGGGAACACTCTGATAGTGCTTCTGCCTTCACAAGGGACTCGGTTCATTCAGTAAAGTACTGACAGAGTAGACTATAGTAAATCCACACACTGGAGTATTATACAGTAATAAAAGGAGATGTCTACATATTGCTTTGGAGCAATGATCAGAATATGTTGTTAAGTAAAAAAAAGCAAGGCACACAATACTGTGCAATGTACAGTACTTTTTAATCTAAGAGATGATCAAATAATATGAATACCTATGCACACACATATATTTGCTTATATTAAAAAACAAAACACAGGTGGAAAGAAAAATAAGCAACCAAAGAAAAGCAGTTACATACAGAAGGAAGGAGGGAGAGAAATGGAGGCCACAGAGATGGTAGCAAGATTTCATACCTTGTTTTATATATTTGACTTTGGAACCATGTAAATGCGTTACCTAATTCTAAAACAAAATTAAATCCAAATGAAATAAATCAACCTGTGTATCAAGATGTTGTTTAGTTGCTTTAAAACACAGAATTTGAACGCACATCCTTAGAGGCTACATTCTAAGGGTCAAAAAAATCTTGAACTGTTTTAAAGTAATCAGGTTGATACTAATAACATTGTTTTTATTTCCTGAAACTTTCAAATGTAACTAGTAGAACAGAGTAAATAAGGTACTATGCTATTGTCTCTAGGAACCAAGATTTTCTTTGTAAGAGAAAAAGATACAAATATAAAATCAAAGAAGTAAATACTTGAAATCCTAAATCTGGTTTAAAAATATCAGTATAGATTATGATACACATTACCTTAAAGGAAAATAGTTACGATTTCCTAATTCTATTCACTGAAAAGACCTAGAAAAAAATGAGCAAACCCAACAGAAGCGAACATCTCCTAGAGCCCAGACTGTGGTCTTGAAATATCATTTCCCACTAAAAGAAAGTTGAACTTTTTAGACAATGAGCTGATTCCAGGTTTGGGGCAAAATATGTACATGATCCTGGAACATATCTTTCCAAAAGCAAAGATGCTATCACAGACTACAGTCATATCAAAAGGATTCAGGAGCCAACCTGAAGGAAACGGCACTGGGCAAAGACTGAGTAAAAAGAGTAATGTCTGCCACAGATTGAAACATATATATATTCAAATTTGTAAGTCCATCAATCTTTGGTGGATGCTAGAAAACTAAGCCATTATTCTGAAAATTGGTAAATGTGGAGTAAAAAAAAAAAAAAGAGAGAAAGAGAGAAGCATTTATTCTGCTTTTCCCTATCTCAGGGTAACCCAATACTGATTAGCTAAAGTTCTCCTTTTTAAGAATTTCAATAATGAATGAAGAAGGAATGATTAACATATAATCCTCACACTTTGTAATAAGCTCACTTAAATAGTAAATCTAGGCAATAACTATTAATGGCCGTGAAAGTCATTAGGTAAAAGTGAACAAGGTACTTCATGAAGGAATAATCAGACTAACACCTGAAACCTGATCATTCATAACATCACTAAGAGAGTCAAAGATTATTTCTTGCATCATGTGCTACAACAAGAAATAACACCACTTATAACTTATTCTTGCCAAAATAAAATAAAACAAACAAAAGCTTGGATTCAACTCAGCTGATACTTAAGGACCAGTTTACACAAAATGCAGATGAAATAAGACTGTGTTTCAACTGGTGGAGTAGGGGGATGAATATATGAGTGTATTCATAACTGAATATAAATAAAAAACAAAAAAAACTTTTTAAAAGTTACCAAAAATTTTAAAAAGAACCGGTCTCATTAACAGTGTTTGAAAATACCTGTTTCCCCATATTCTAAGACTACAAATAATTTTAAAATTTGTTAGATTTTTAAAATGATTATCATTTTATTTTGCATTTCTCTGATTACAAGTGAAGTTGAGCTTCTTTCCTATGATTATTAGGAATTTATATTTATTTTTCTATGAATTGTCTGTTCATTCTTTGCACACTTTTTTTCATAAAGAGTATAATCTTTCATATTCATTTATAGGACCTGTTTACAATCAATATCAAAGATATTTATATTGTGCAACATTAAACCATTCTCTCTCATCCACTAGCACCCATACCCTTTAAAAATAAAAGATACACCCTCTTTTATCTTTAGTAGAAGATGGTATTTAAGGTGAGAGTTTCAGCCATTTTGACCAGCCAGAATAACCTAGAAGGGTAGAGGGCAATTTCTTCCTACCAAACAGCTGGGATGAGAATGGGATGCAACTTTAGTGGCTGGATACTACTTGCCCCAAAGCTGTTGCAGTAAGAGATGCTGGGACACCGGACAGAAGCCAGAAGAAGGTGAGAATTCCTACCACATCATTCAGTCTCCTGGATCTCTGCCTGCAGGGTGTGTTGGAAACAAGAGTACAGTGTGGTTGAGAGGTCCTGGTGCTCCGGCCACGTGTCAGGCCTGAGCCTCCAAGGTGGCAGGTCAAGACCAGGACATTGGACCACCAGCGACCTCCTGGCCTCACGTAATGTCAGTTGGTGAGAGCTCACCTAGAGACCTCTGTCTCAATACTAAGACCCAGCTCCACCCAATGGACAGCAAGCCCCAGTTCTTGATGCCCCATGCCAAACAACTAGCAAGACAGGAACACAACCCCACCCATAAGCAGAGAGGCTGCCTAAAATTGTAAGAAGTTCACAGACACCCCAAAACAGACCACCAGACACAGCCCTGCCCACCAGAAAGACAATATCCAGTCCCACCCACCAGAACACAGGTACCAGTTCCCTCCACCAGGAAGCCTACACAAGCCACGGAACCAAACTCACCCACTGGGGGCAGACACAAAAAACAGCGGTAACTATGAACCTGCAGCCTGCAAAAAGGAGACCCCAACCCCAAACACAGTAAGTTAAACAAAATGAGAAGACAGAGAAGTATGCAGCAGGTGAAGAAGCAAGGTAAAAAAGCCACCAGACCAAACAAATGAAGAGAAAATAGGCAGTCTACCTGAATAAGAATTCAGAGTAATGACAGTAAAGATGATCCAGGGGCTTCCCAGGTGGTGCAGTGGTTGAGAGTCCGCCTGCCGATGCAGGGGACACGTGTTCGTGCCCCGGTCTGGGAATATCCCACATGCCGTGGAGTGGCTGGGCCCGTGAGCCATGGCCGCTGAGCCTGTGCATCCGGAGCCTGTGCTCCACAATGGGAGAGGCCACAACAGTGAGAGGCCCGCAAAAAAAAAAAAAATTAAGTACAAAGAGAAAATATTAAAAGCAGCAAGGGAAAAGCAAAAAACTACATACAAGGGAATCTCCATAAGGTTAACAGGTGATCTTTCAGCAGGAACTCTGCAAGCCAGAGGGAGTGGCAGGACATATTTAAAGTGATGAAAGGGAAAAACCTACAACCAAGATTACTGTACCCAGCAAGGGTCTCATTCAGATTCTACAGAGAAATTAAAACTTTTACAGACAAGCAAAAGCTAAAAGAATTCAGCACCACCAAACCAGCTTTACAACAAATGTTAAAGGAACTTCTCTAGGCAGGAAACACGAAGGAAAAGAACTACAAAAACAAACCCAAAACAATTAAGAAAATGGTAATAGGAACACACATACCGATAATTACCTTAGAAGTAAATGGATTAAATGCTCCAACCAAAAGACACAGACTAGCAGAATGGATACAAAAACAAGACCTGTACATATGCTGTCTACAAGAGATCCACTTCAGACCTAGGGACACATAAAGACTAAAAGTGAGGGGATGGAAAAAGATATTCCATGCAAATGGAAATCAAAGAAAGTTGGAGTAGCAATTCTCATATCAGACAAAATAGACTTTAAAATAAAGATTATTTCAAGAGACAGAAAAGGGCACTACATGATAATCAAGGGGTCAATCCAATAGGGAGATATAACGATTGTAAATATTTATGCACCCAACATAGGAGCACCACAATACATAAGTCAAATGCTAACAGCCATTAAAGGGGAAATTGACAGCAACACAATAATAGTAGGGTACTTTAACACCCCACTTTCACCAATGGACAGATCATCCAAAACAAAATAAAAAAGGGAACACAGACTTTAAATGACACATTATACAAGATGAACTTAATTGATATTTATGGGATATTCCATCCAAAAACAACAAAATACACTTTCTTCTCAAGTGCTCATGGAACATTCTCCAGAATAGATCATATCTTGGGTCACAAATCAAGCCTTGGTAAACTTAAGAAAATTGAAATCGTATCAAGTATATTTTCCAACCAGAAAACTATGAGACTAGATATCAATTACAGGAAAAAAATTGTAAAAAATACAAACACATGGGGGCTAAACAATTCGTACTAAGTAACCAAGAGATCACCGAAAAAAATCAAAGAAGAAATCAAAAGATACCTAGAAACAAATGACAATGAAAACACGATGACCCAAAACCTATGGGATGCAGCAAAACCAGTTCTAAGAGAGAAGTTGATAGCTATACAAGCCTACCTCAAGAAACAAGAAAAATCTCAAATAAACAACCTGACCTTACACCTAAAGCAATTTGAGAAAGAAGAACAAACAAAACTCAAATTTAGCAGAAGGAAAGAAATCATAAATATCAGATCAGAAATGAAGGAAAGGATACCAAAGATCAATAAAACTAAAAGCTGGTTCTTTAAGATATGCAAAATTGTTAAACCATTAGCCAGACTCATCAAGAAAAGCAGGGAGAAGACTCAAATCAACAGAATTAGAAATGAAAAGGAGAAGTAACAACTGACACTGCAGAAATACAAAGGATCATGAGAGATTACTACAAGCAACTATATGCCAATAAAATGGACAAAAATCGACAACTTCTTAGAAAAGCACAACCTTCCAAGACAGAACCAGGAAGAAATAGAAAGTATAAACAGAACAAGCACTGAAATTGAAACTGATTAAAAATCTTCCAACAAACAAAAGCCCAGGATCAGATGGCTTCACAGGCAAATTCTATTAAACATTTAGAGAAAAGCTAACACCAAACCCTCTCAAACTCTTCCAAAATACTGCAGAGGGAGAAGCACTCCCAAACTTATTCTACAAGGCCACCATCACCCTGATACCAAAACCAGACAAAGATGTCACAAAGAAAGAAAACTACAGGCCAATATCACTGATGAACACAGATGCAAAAATCCTCAACAAAATACTAGCAAACAGAATCCAGCAGCACATTAAAAGGATCATACACCATGATCAAGCGAGTTTTATCCCAGGAATGCAAGGATTCTTCAATATACACAAATCATTCAATGTAATAAACCATATTAACAAATTCAAAGAGAAAAACCATATGATCATCTCAATAGATTCAGAAAAAGCTTTTGACAAAATTCAATACCTATTTATGATAAAAACCCTCCAGAAAGTAGGCACAGAGGGAACCTACCTCAACATAATAAAGGCCATATATGACAAACCCAGAGCCAACATCATTCTCCATGGTGAAAAACTGAAACCATTTCCTCTAAGATCAGGAACAAGACAAGGTTGCCCAGTCTCACCACTATTATTCAACATTGTTTTGGAAGTTTTAGCCACAGCAATCAGAGAAGAAAAAGAAATAAAAAGAATCCAAATTGGAAAAGAAGAAGTAAAACTGTCACTGTTACAGATGACATGACACTATACATAGAGAATCCTAAAGATGCTACAAGAAAACTACTAGAGCTAATCAGTGAATTTGGTAGAGTAGCAAAATACAATATTAATGCACAGAAATCTCTTGCATTCCTATACACTAACGACGAAAAATCTGAAAGGGAAATTAAGGAAACACTCCCATTACCACTGCAACAAAAAGAATAAAATACCTAGGAATAAACCTACCTAAGCAGACAAAAGACCTGTATGCAGAGAACTATAAGACACTGATGAAAGAAATTAAAGATGATACAAACAGATGGAGAGATACACCATGTTTTTAAATTGGAAGAATCAACACTGTGAAAATGACTATACTATCCAAAGCAAACTACAGATTCAATGCAATCCCTATCAAACTAAAAATGGCATTTTTCACAGAACTAGAACAAAAAATTTCACAATTTGTATGGAAACAGAAAAGACCCCAAAGAGCTAATGTAATCTTAAAAAAAACAGAGCTGGAGGAATCAGCCTCCCTGACTTCAAGTTATGCTACAGAACTACAGTAATCAAGACAGTATGGTACTGGTACAGAGAAATATAGATCAATGGAACAGGATAGAATGCCCAGAGATAAACCCATGCACACATGGTCACCTTAGCTTTGACAAAGTAGGCAAGAATATGCGATGGAGAAAAGACAGTCTCTTCAATAAATCGTGCTGGGAAAACTGGACAACTACATGGAAAAGAATGCAATTTGAACACTTCCTAACACCATACACAAAAATAAACTCAAAACGGATCAAAGACCTAAATATAAGGCCAGATGCTATAAAACTCTTAGAGGAAAACATAGGCAGAACACTCTATGACATAAATCACAGCAAGATCCTTTTTGACCCACCTCCTAGAGTAATGGAAATAAAAACAAAAATAAACAAGTGGGACCTAAGAAAACTTAAAAGCCTTTGCACAGCAAAGGAAACCATAAACAAGATGAAAAGACAACCCTCAGAATGGGAGAAAATATTTGCAAATGAAGCAACTGACAAAGGATTAATCTCCAAAATGTACAAGCAGTTCATGCAGCTCAATATCTAAAAAACAAACAACGCAATCCAAAAATGGGCAGAACACCTAAACAGACATTTCTTCAAAGATATACAGATTGCCAACAAACACATGAACGGATGCTCAACATCATTAATCATTAGAGAAATGCAAATCAAAACCACAATGAGGTGGGGCTTCCCTGGTGGCACAGTGGTTGAGAGTCCGCCTGCCGATGCAGGGGACACAGGCTCGTGCCCTGGTCCAGGAAGATCCCACAGGCCGCGGAGTGGCTGGGCCCGTGAGCCATGGCCACTGAGCCTGCTCGTCCGGGGCCTGTGTTCCGCAATGGAAGAGGCCACAACAGTGAGAGGCCCGCGTACCGCAAAAAAAAAAAAAAAAAAAGAAAAAAGAATTAAAAATCACACTATGTTCTTGAACACAATGCAGCTAGGAATCAGTAACATAAGAAAATTTGGAAAATTCATAAATATGAACATTATTCAACATACTCCTAAATAGCCATGTGTCAAAAAAGAAATCACACAGAAAGTTACAAAACTTTCAGATGAAGGAAAAGGAAAACACAGCATATCAAAGCTTGTTAAATGCAGCTAAAGCAGTGCTTAGAGAGAAACTTACAGCTGTAAATGCCTGATTATTACAGAAGATCTGACATCAACAATCTAACTTTTCCCTGTCAGAAACTAGAAAAGAGAAAACTAAACACAAAGCAAGAAAAAGGAAACAGTAGATTAAAGCAGAAATAAATGCAATACAGAAAAGCAACACAGAAAATCAACAAAATGAAGTTGATATTTATGAAAATATGAAAAAATTGACAAATCTTTGGAAAACCAAAAAAAACTAGAGGAAGACTTAAATTGCTAAAATCAGAAATGAAAGAAAGGTTATAAGGCAGTACGTGGACATGTGTAAGCCAATAAGTTGGATTAACTGGATGAAAGAGACAAATTCCTAGAAATCTACTAAGGCTGAATCATAAAGAAGCAGAACATATGAACAGACCTAGAACTAATAAAGAGATTGAATCAGTGATCAAAAACCTCCTGACAAAGAAAAGCCCTGAACCTGATGGCTTCACTTTAAAGCAAACATTTAAAGAACACCAATCCCTCTCAAACTCTTCTCACAACTGACCACATTTTATCAACATTCTCTATGAAAACCGCATTACCTGTATAAAGCCAGACAAAGACCCTACCAGAAAAGACAACTAGAGACTAATTTTCCTTATGCTGTTGATGCAACAGTTCTTAACAATACGCCAGCAAACCAAATGCAGCAGTATATGAAAAGGGTTATACACCATGACCAAGTGAGATTTATTCATGGAATGTTAAGAATAGTTCACATATAAAAATCAACCAATGGAATACACCACATTAAAATGAAGGGGGGTAAAAACCCACATGCTCCATCTCAACTGATGCAGAAAAAGCATTTGAGAAAATTAACACCCTTTTATGATAAAAAAAAAGTTCCAAAAAACTAGCATTGAAGGAAATTATCTTATCTCAATATAAAGGCCACATATGAAAAATCCACACCTAATGTCAAAATAGTCAATGGCTGAAAAAACTTTTCCTCTAAGACCAGGAAGAAGAAAAAGATGCCCGCTTTCAGTTTCTATTCAACACAGTAGTGGAAGTTCTAGCCAGACTAATTAGGGAAAAAAAGAAATAAAAGACATCCAAACTGGAAAGGAAGAAGTAAAATTATTTGTTTGAGGATATCATGATCTTACATGGAATCTCAAGGAATCCTGAATAGCCAAAACAATCTTGAAAAAGAAGAACAAAACTGTAGTTCTCACACTTCCTGATTTCAAAACATAGTACAAAGCTAATCAAAACAGTGTGGTACTGGCATAAAGACAGACATATAGACCTAAGGAGTATAATAGAATCCAGAAATGAACACTTGCATAATGGTCAAATCATTTGCAACAAGGGTGCTAAGGCCATTTAATGAAGAAAGGACAGTCTCTTCAACAAACGTGCTGGGGAAGTTGGATATTCACATGTAGACCTTTTCTACCTTACATCATGCACAAAAAATTAACTCAGAATGGATTAAAGCCCTGAACATAAGAGCTAAAACTATAAAACTCTTAGATGACAACATAGGGGAAAAGCTTCATGACACTGGACTTGGCAACGATTTCTTGGATATAACACCAAAAGAAAAAGCAACAAAATAAAAAAATAAATTGGACTTGATCAAAATAGAAAGCTTTTGTGCATTAAAGGACATTACCAACAGAGTAAAAAGACAACGAATAGAAGAAAACATTTGCAAATCACATATCTGATAAGAAATTAACATACAGAGTATATTTTTTAAAAGTCCTACAACTCAAGGACAAAAAAAAAATTGGGCAAAGAACAAATAAATACATGAAAAGACACTGAACATCACTAAGCATTAGGGGAATGAAAATCAAAAGCAAAATGAGATATTACCTGTGCTCATTAGGATGGCCATGACTAAAAAAAAAAATTAAAATCAGAAAAAACAAGTGTTAACAAAGATTTAGAGAAACTGGAACCCTGGTGCACCGTTAATGGGAATGTAATATGCTACAACCACTGTGAAAAACAGTATGGGGTTCCTAAAAAAAAATTAAAAATAGAATTACCTAGAGGTCCAGCAATTCTGCTTTTGGGTATATAGCCAAAAGAATTGAATGCAGGGTCTCCAAGAGGTATCTACACCCACGTTCACAGCAGCATTATTCACAACAGCCAAAAGGTAGAAGCCACCCAAGTGTCCATTGGTGGAGAATGTATGAACAAAATATGGTATATGCATGCAAGGGAATAGTTTTCAGCAGTACAAAAGACAGGACATTCTGACATGTTACAACACGGATAAACCTTGAAGACAATATGCTAAGTGAAATAAGCCAGTCATAAAAGGACAGTTGCTGTATAATTCAATTTATACGAGGTACCTAGAGTAGTCAGACTCATAGAGATAGATTGTAGATGGTGGTTGCCAGGGGCTGGGAGGAGAGGGAATTGGGGAGTTATAGTTTAACGGGTACCGAATTCAGTTTGGGATAATGAATAAGTTCTGGAGATGGACAATGGTAATGGTTGCACAACAACTTTAATATACTTAAATGCCACTGAACTATGAACTTAAAAATGACTAAGATGATAAATTTTATGTTATGTATATATTGCTACACTAAAAAACAAGCAACTCAAAACAGATCACAGACCCCAAAATTAGGTCCCTTAGTTTCATGATGAGTTTGTATACACAACACTATTGTCACCATCCATGCAAGAAAAAGTTATGTTGGACTCTATTACAGTTAAAAACTCGTGTTTAACAAAGAGTTAAACTTTTGTGCGTATATAATACATATAACAAGCAAATATAAAGAAGAACCAAACAGAGACAAAGAATACAATAAGTGAAATGAAAAATACACTAGAAGGAATCAACAACAAACTGAATGATACAAGGGAATGGATCAGCAAGCTGGAAGACAGAGTAGAAATCACTGTAGCAGAACAGACAAAAGGAAAAGAAAGAAAGGAGGACAGCCTAAGAGACCTTTAGAACAACATCAAGCATACTACATTTGCATTATAGGGGTCCCAGAAGGAGAAGAGAGAGAAAACATATTTTAAGACATAATAGCTGAAAATTTCCTTAACTGGGGAAAGGAAACACAGACCTCCAGGTCCAGGAATCACAGACATCCCAAACAGGATCAACCCAAAGAGAACCACACCAAGATAAACAGTAATTAAAATGGCAAAAATAAAAGATAAAGAGAGAATAAAAGCAACAAGTTACATTCAAGGGAATTCCCATGAATATCAGCTGACTTTTCAGCATAAACTCAGCAGACCAGAAGGAAGGGACATGATATTTAAAGTGATGAAAGGGGAAAACCTACAACAAAGAATTTCATTCAGATTTGATGGAGAGATCAAAAGTTTCACAGACAAGCAAGCTAAGAGTTCAGCACCATCAAACCAACTTTACAAGAAATGTTAAAAGGAACTTTTCTACGAGGAAAAAAAAAGAAAAGGGCCACAACTAGAAACATGAAAATTATAAAAGGAAAAATCTCATTGGTAAAGGCAAATATACAGTAAAGGTAATAAATCAGCCATGTATAAAGCTAGTAGGGAAAGTGTAAAGAAAGAAGTAGCAAAATCATCTATATCTGCAATAAGCAGTTAAGGGATACGCAAAACAAAAAGATGTAAAATAGAATGTCAAAAACAGTAAATGTGGGGTGGCAGGACTAAAAATGCAGGGTTGTTAAAATGCACTTGAACTTAAGAGACCACAAGGGATCAATCCTAAAGACCAAAAGCCAACATATTGAGAAGAGTGAAGCTTATGAATGTAATGAGCCCACCAGGTCCTTGGTGATATTAAACTGCTAAGCACAGCACACTATTCCTGGATTTCTTATGTACAATAATAAATCTCTTTATCAAATACATTATTATGTCATGCACAACGTTAAAATGAAATATTTGAGTTTGATATTTTAAGGAACCAAGTCTATAACTATGTAAACTGTTGGCTCCATCATACTTCTGGACAGAAAAAAAATTATTTTAAAATACATTCTAATTGAAAATTGGTACTCCATAGTTGGAAAGTACTGCCACAAGATTCAGTCAGTCATCTCTGCTTTACTATAAAAGACATGTAGGAAAAGTATGTTTCACTATTAGCCCTCAATATTTTAATAATTCATACTTATGGTACTTTCTGCTTATATCATATATACCTGGTTAGTAAAATGCTCCATCAAAAATAAATTTTTTACTAGAAAGCTTTTAAATATAAACACGAGGAGAACACAAATGGTTTTAAAAAGCAAATAAATGACTATACCTAAAGGCTTTGCTTTTCTTCCTCCTACCTAATAATATTGGAATGCAAGTCAGAAAAACAATTTTACTGCTTATTTCTCCAGATGAAATGACTTTTTCGCAAAACTTTAAAAAAAATTGTCAGTCTCGGGCTTTCCTGGTGGCGCAGTGGTTGAGAGTTCACCTGCCGATGCAGGGGACACAGGTTCGTGCTCCGGTCCGGGAGGATCCCACATACCGCGGAGCGGCTGGACCCGTGAGCCATGGCCGCTAAGCCTGCGCGTCTGGAGCCTGTGCTCCACAACGGGAGAGGCCACAACAGTGAGAGGCCCGCGTACAGCAAAAAAAAAAAAAAAAAATTGTCAGTCTCACATTAAATAGCTGAATAAATGACATGGCTATCATGTAGGACAGACCAAGCATTCATTAAATATTTGTAAAAGAACTGTTTTTCCCTCACTCAAGTTTTCAAACTTAATTTATCAACTACCAACCAACTTAAAGCAAACTAAGATCCCAAGAACTGTCTTTGTAAATATTCCTATTTCTATCAACATTCTTTAACAATAAAAATACTCAACTCCAGGGCGTTCCCTGGTGGTCCTGTGGTTAGGACTTGGCGCTTTCACTGCTGTGGCCCGGGTTCAATCCCTGGTCTGGGAATTAGGATCCCGCAAGCTATGTGGCGCAGCCCAAAAAAAAAAGAAAAAATTAAACTCCAAGGGATCAATTCATTCAACACATATTTGTTGAGCTCTACCATATGTCAGCTAGATGCTGGGAACCATGGCAGCAATAGAAGAAACTGTCCTGGCTCCCACTTCATGAAATGTAAAATTTAATATGGAAATAAACACTCTGAAGGACAAGGACACAGGTGAGGGACAGTCTATTACAAAGGATTCTGAGATACACACAGGCAAAAATTATCCTTTTACAGCAGCAGCAATAGACACCATGCCAAGCCCTGATCAAAGCACATTACTATCATTTTATCCTCACTACAATCTTTTGACACAGGAACTATTATTATCCCCACTTTATAGATGACAAAACTCAGATGCACAGAGCTTAAGTACTTGCCTGATTCAAGTGATTAGTAAGTGGCAAAGCTGGTATTACATCCAGGGAGTCACATACCTCCAGAGTATGTGCTACTAACCACTTGTATTACTTACAATGCCTTTCTCAGAGAGCCCGAATTTCTCCACAAATAGAATCAGCACATACATATGGTAGGTAGCCTGGACTGCAGCAACCTGAGTTAAGTGGTAATAGGAGTCTCAGGCAAAGTAAAGCACAGACCTTTACTTACCCACCTATCCCTTACCCACACTAAGAAGTCTGGCCTGGATAGTGTGTATCTAGGCAAAGGACAATCTTCACCAACCCCTTCACCTGCTTTCTCAACATGACCTGAAAAGTCCAGATGAACTAGGACATCTGGCTTTTGTCAATCAGGTCATCTGCTGCCAACTGGAAAAAGATAAGGTTGAAAGCTACTCCCTTTGTCCCCCACATAACCCCCAACTCAAGGATCACAGTACACAGTAAACACCAGTGACTTGTCAACATAGAAGCAAGAGAGAGTCTATCATATATACCAACTGAATAAAACTGAAAGCCCACAAAGAAATCCATATATCTATGTCCAACTGATTTTTGCCAACAGTGCCAAACCCATTCAATCAATGAGCAAACAACAGTCTCTCCAACAAATGATGCTAAGACAACTCAATTTCCACATATAAAGAATGAAGGTGGAACCCTACCTCACACCACACACAAAAATTAACTCAAAACAGATGAATGAACTAAGCTAAAAGCCATAAAACTCCTAGAAGAAAACAGAGATAAATCTTAGATTTAGTAATGGATTCTCAGACATGACTCCAAAATGACAAGCAACAAAAGAAACAACATATATCGAGCTTCAACAAAATTACAAACTTTTAAAATAAACCAAAGACCTATGGGGAGGGATAAATTAGGAGTTTGGGATTAGCGGGGAAAAAAATAGACCTAAACATAAGACCTAAAACTCTAAAACTCTTAGATGACAACATAGGGGAAAAGCTTCACAACATTAGATTTGACAATGATTTCTTGGCAATGACACCAAAACACACAGGCAACAAAAGTAAAAATAGATAAACTGGACTTTATAAAAATTTAAAACTTGTGCATCAACGGACAGAATCAACAGAGTGAGAAGGCAACCTATGGAGAAAATATCTGCAAAACATGTATCTGATAAGGAGTTAATCCAAATAATCCAATTCAAAATCTAATGAAAATATACAAATGGCCAAACAAGCATATGAGAAGATGTTCAACATGCTAATCATTAGGAAAATGCAAAATCAAAATGAGATATCACTTCATACACATCAGGATGGCTACTATCCACAACAAAAACAAAACAGAAAATGACAAGTGTTGGGCTTCCCTGGTGGCACAGTGGTTAAGAATTCTCCTGCCAATGCAGGGGACACGGGTTCGAGCTCTGGTCCAGGAAGATCCCACATGCCGTGGAGCAACTAAGCCCATGCACCACAACTACTGAAGCCCACGTGCCTAGAGCCCGTGCTCCGCAACAGGAGAGGCCACCGCAGTGAGAGGCCCACACACTGCAATGAAGAGTAGCCCCTGCTCGCCACAAGTGGAGGAGGCCCATGTGCAGCAACGAAGACCCAATGCAGTAAAAAATAAATAAATAAATATATTAAAAAAATAAAAGTTAACTGTATTCTGTATTGTAAAAAAAAAGAAAGAAAAAAAATGACAAGTGTTGATGAGGAGTTTCTCCACCTGAGAAACTAGAACCCTTGTGCACTGTTGGTGGGAATGTAAAATGGTGCAGCCACTATGGGAAACAGTATAATGGTTCCTTAAAAAATTAAAAATAGGGCTTCCCTGGTGGCGCAGTGGTTGAGAGTCCGCCTGCCGATGCAGGGGACACGGGTTCATGCCCCAGCTCAGGAGGATCCCGCATGCTGCGGAGCGGCTGGGCCCGTGAGCCATGGCCGCTGAGCCTGCGCGTCCGGAGCCTGTGCTCCACAACGGGAGAGGCCACAACCGTGAGAGGCCCGCGTACTGCCAAAAAAAAATAAATAAATAAAAATAGAATTATCCAATGATCTAGCAATTCCACTTCTGGGTAGATATGCAAAAGAACTGAAAGTTGGATCTCAAAGAAATATTGGGTTGGCAAAAAAGTTTGTTCGGGTTTTTCCATAATATGTTAACAATTTGGTCAACCCAATATTTGTACATTCATGTTCAGTGGCATTATTCACAATAGCCAAAAGATAGAAACAACCTAAGTGCTCATCAAAAGATAAATAGAGAAAATGTGGCACATACAGAAAATGGAATATTATTCAGCCTTAAAGGAAGGAAAGGCCTTCCCTGGTGGCACAGTGGTTAAGAATCCACCTGCCAACACAGGGGACATGGGTTCGAGCCCTGGTCCAAGAAGATCCCACATGCCGCGGAGCAACTAAGCCCATGCACCACAACTACTGAGTCTGCACTCTAGAGCTTGTGTGCCACAACTACTGAATACCGCGTGCCTAGAGCCCGTGCTCTGCAACAAGAGAAGTCACAGTAATGAGAAGCCATGCGCCGCAAAGAAGAGTAGCCCCCACTTGCCTCAACTAAAGAAAGCCCGTGAGCAGAAATGAGGACCCAACGCAGCCAAAAGCACGGAGCAACAAGGACCCGACGCAGCCAAAAATAAATAAATAAATAATTTATTTTTTTAAAAAAATGGAAATCCTGACACATGCCATACATGCCTTCAACAATCTTGAAGACAACATGTCTTGAGGACATTATGCTAAGTAAAATAAGCCAGTCAGAAAATGACAAATTATGTATATGACTCCACTTATATGAGGTATCTAGAGTAGTCAATACTCAGAAACTGAAGGCAGAATGGTGGTTACCAGGAGCTGGAGTAAATGGGAAGTTGCTCTTTAATGGATATAGAGTTTCAGTTTTAGAAGATGAAAAAGTTCTGGAGATTGGTTGCACAACAATGTGAATATACTTAACACTACTGAACTATACACATAAAAATAATTAAATTGTAAATTTTGTTACAATTTACAATTTTGTATATTATATCACAATTAAAATTTTTTCTTAAATCAACTGTATTTCTATATATTGGCAACAAACAGTTGTGAATTTAAAATTTCTTAATAATTTACATTTATATTACATTTACATGTTCAACAGCACCTAAAACATGTGATATAGGGAAAATGTGACAAATGACACAAAAGACCTGTTGAAACTTATAAAGCACAGTTGAAAGAAATTAAAGATCTAAAATAAATGGAGAAATACCTCATTTATGGATCAGAAGACTATACTGTTTTCAATTCTTCCTAAACTGATCTTCTGGATCAACAAAAGCCCAATGAAAATATCAGCAGGCTTTTTCGTAGAAATTGACAAGCTGATTCTATAATTCTAAAATGCAAAGGACCCAGAATAGCCAAAACAGTTTTAAAAGAGAAGAACAAGGTTGTAGGACAAACTCTATTTGTTCCAAATCTTACTATGAATCTCCAGTAATAGCGATTGAATGGTACTGATGTAAAGATAAACAAACAGATCAATGAAACAAAATAAAGAATCCAGAATAGACTGACACATACATGGATAACTGAATTTTGACAAAGGTGCAAAGGCAATTCAGTGAATAAGTCTTTTCAACAGAAGAGGCAACAATTCACGTTACCATATGCAAAAAAAGAACTGCCACTAATACTGTACACCATATAAAAAATTAATTCAAAATGGGTCATAAACCTAATTGTAAAATTTAAAAACATTCTAAAAATATAAAAGGAAATTATTGTGATACTGAGTTAGGATTTCTTGGATATGAAACCAAAAACACAATCCCTAAAGAGCATATTGATAAAATTAAATTTCATTAAAACTTCTGCTGAGAAGAAAATATTTGCAAACATATATCTGATAAAAGACTTACAACCCCAATATATAAAGAACTCTTAAAACTCAATTATAAGATAATAAACGACCCAACAACAACAAATAAATAGGCAAAAGATGTGAACAGACACTTCACCAAGAGGATATACAAATGGCAAGTAAGTTTACGGAAAGATGTTGAACATAATTAGCCATAGGGAGATGCAAAACAAAAGCATGGTAAGATACCACTACAGACCTACTTCTAGTAGGTAGGGCTAAAATTGACTGACCAAGTGTTGATGAGGATGTAGATGAACTCTCATAGTGCTAGTGCCAATGCAAAATTAAAATTTAAAAATTTTCAAAACAGCTGGGCAGTTTCTTAAAAAGTTAAACAATACACCTACCATATGATCCAGCCATTCCACTTATTTACTTAAAAGAAAATAAAGTATACTCCATACAAAGACTGGTTCATGAATGCTCATCGCCGCTTTATTTGTAACCGCCAAAAACTGGTGATAAACCAAATGTTCACCAAGGGATGAATGGATAAACAAACTGATACATCCATACAACTGAACACTACTCAGCAACAAAAAGGAATGCACTACTGATTTATACAACAACATGAATAAATCTCAAAATAATTTATCTGAGTTGAAAAAAGCCAGACCAAAAAGAATATATTCTGTATGAGCCCATTTATATAAAACTTAAAATAATTAAAACTAATATATAGTAACAGAAAGTAGATAAATGCTTGCCTGGGAAGGTGGAGGTGGACAGAGGATGTACAAATGGGCACAAGGAAACTTTTAGGGGTGATGGATATGTTCACTATGTTGATTGCAGTTAACGATTTCACAAGTGTCAAAACACAAATCTGTACACTGTAAACATATATAGTTTTTATAATTACATTTCAATAAAGCTGTTTTTAAAAGACAAGCAAATACAAAGCTACATATAAAAAAGTCAGGCATCTAGATAGGAAATTGACCAAACTTCACAAATATGATGTTTTTTGCAGGGTTAAAAACTCTTATTTTTTATAATTGATTACAGATACTAAGGACAAATTTCTCTTCCAATTTTCATATAACAATGCCCTTGCTACGCCACAACCTCTTTCCCCAGGGCACATCTCAGATTTCATAAACCACTTGTGAAGGTTCTATGAGACACTACACTAGAAAGAGGGAGAGAGGGAAGGAAGGAAAGAGAAAGAAGGGGGAAAGGAGAGAGAAAACACCAGCAAGAAGGAGAATGAGGAATAAAAAGACGCTTCCATAGTGTAATAAAGCATGTTTATCTCACCTGTATAGCTAACATCATTCTTGACGGTGGAAAAAGTATATATTCCTGGTATGCAGAGAAGGCTGTGCACTTTTACAATTACTACTGAACATTTTCCTGGATATAGTTCATATAATACAGAAATAAGACATGAAATTAATGCCACTTGAAAAATTCGTGAATATTTATCCAGAAGACCCTAAAGAATATTTTTTAAAGATAAGGTAAAAATTACCAATGTCAGCAATAAAAAAAAAATAGACTAAAGATCCTACAGTAATTAAAAAGAGCCTAAGAGGCTGTTAGGAACAACTTTATGCCAATTAATTTGAAATTTTAGATGAAGTGGACAAATTCCTAGGAAAATACAACTTACTAAAATTGACAGAAAGAAACAGAAAATCAAACGGAAAATCTACATTGTTCTAGAACTACATTAGCCAAAAAAACTGAAGAACCACAAAGTTCTACAACTGTATTACCATCTTACACAAACTCTTCAGAGAATAAAACAGACTCTCCAATCTGTTTTATAAGTCCAACCAAAACTTATATAAAAGCAACAAGCTAATTTCATTGATAAGCATAATTACTGGTTTAAACTAGACTAATTTACTTCTCTAACACACATTCATTTTAGACTATTTTAGATTAAAGGACTATTTTAGATTAAAATATACACAGCTGTAGTTCCTGTCTTCAAAGACTTAATCTAGTAAGAAAACCAGTGGGAAAGGATGCTCAGATATCCTAAGAAGCAAGTTTTACAAAATCCTGCCTATACTAGGCCTAAGAACAACATAACAGCAGCAACAACGTCTGTGTTCTGATAAAGGCTTGAAAGTTGACTAGAGATCTGCATAATTCTTAATATGAAATATAAATGTTTCTGCTATGAAAGCACAATGCATTTACTTTTATGAATTGCGATAGATCAACCGCTCACAAATGCTTTTCATTTCTTTTATCTGCTATAATTTACTTAACAGAGTTTGGTTGTGCTAATGTCCCAGTACTATTTTATTACTAAAATGATCATACTGATTCCTAACAGTGTTAAGAATTGAAAGCTAATTAAAAAAAAAATTCCCCTAAAATGTCCCTAGGTCCGCTCTCACTTTTTTTTTTTTTTTTTTTTGGCCGTGCCACCCATGGGATGTGGGATCTTAGTTCCCTGACCAGGGATGGAACCCGTGCCCTGCTGCAGTGGAAGCGTGGAGTCTTAACCACTGGACCGCCAGGGAAGTCCCCTCTTTCACCTCTTTACAAACAAAACATATCTAGTCATTTTAGCCTTTTTTTGGGGGTAACAAACTGCCCTTGAGTACTATTTCCATTTTGCCTATAAAGTATATAATATTCTTGTCCTTATAAATCAAAATTAGTCTTTACAGGAGCCCCTCTGAAACGGTCTGAGGAAAATCAACTAAAA
This sequence comes from Stenella coeruleoalba, assembly GCF_951394435.1. NCBI lineage: Eukaryota > Metazoa > Chordata > Mammalia > Artiodactyla > Delphinidae > Stenella > Stenella coeruleoalba. The sequence continues at coordinate 32,055,100 of NC_137153.1, read as the reverse complement.
ACACATCAAATGTCACCAGAATGGCATTGATCCTGAGAGGCACTACATCAGAGATCTTAACTGGTATCTAAGTACTGGCTTTTTGGAGTCAATAAACATTCTGAAATACACAGTATGCTAAACTCAGTTGTGTTTTCTTTGCAGAAAATCCTTAATTCTCTTCAGATGCTCAAAGGTAAATGATTCCAAAAGGATATGCATTCAATGATAATGCAAATAATTCTGACACAACATTTCAAGGTGTATGTACACGCACAATTAGGAAGGGATAGGGCAAAGAAAGGACAATAAAACAAGAACTTATTTACTATACAAAACTCCCTTTTCTAGATTGCAATTGTCTCTTAGAATAAATATGTGATTCCCTTCTATTATTCAGGTCAATACATCTCTTTGCCAAACAAGGTAGAAAAGTTTCAGCTGATTTCCTGTATGTGGGCAGTCTTGCTTGTGCTTCTGGCATCGAAACTGAAACCATGAATACACTAGAATCAAGCTATAAGGAAATTCCAACACATTAAAATGAAGTCAAGTCTTGGAGGCCAAAGAATGTAGCACCTGGAAGCAATACTAGAAAGAAACTGCAAACAGGAAAGATGTATAATTTGGGGGTACTGGCATATGACACGAACATATATGATTAAAGACATTCACTGCTTTCCCAGGCAACACACATTACAAAAAGCACCAGTGGCTGAACCCTGCTACCTACCCATGCTATAGTCATCTAAGTAGAGCAAGCACCAAAACTCACTGTCAGAATTCACTGCAATTTATCAATACTGACTAGACACACCCTAAGAGGTAAGGAAAGACTGGACAGGAATCTGTTTGTGCCTAAATTAGCATCAACTCACAGGGAAAGCAATCAGGGAATAAACTGTCTCAGTTTCTTTGAGTGCACATTCCTCAAAAACTCCTGTTCTAAGCATATAAAATCAGCAACTTTAACTTTTAGGTTGGGGTCTAGTTCCTCTATAGATTAGTAAATGGGAGAGAAATGAATGCTTTTTATCAGACAAGGATCACCATACATTCTGACCAATCATTCATGCTTAAAATATTGAGAAATAATAACAATAAAAGCTAATATTTATTGAGGACTTACCAGGTGCCAGGTTGTAGTAACCCTCACAATTCTCTGAGGTAAACACTATCATTAATGTGGAGAGGTTATATAACTTGCCCAAAGTTATACAGGTAATAAAAAGTGGGAACTGGGATTCCAAGCATGCTCACCTAATCACTATGCTTTAATGCTTCAACCTGCCAGGTTATTTTTTTTATCCTATAAGCCAAAGAGAGCCAATGAAAATATTTAAGGACAGCAGTAATGATCATATTTACACGTTAGATTACACTAATCAATACTATGGAGAGCAGCATGATGATGAAGTAAGCAAGGGTCTCAAGAGATAGTCAAAATCTAGGTCAAAAATGCTAAGGAACTGAACCACAGGAATGCAGAAAGGATAAAAAACCTAAAATCTTTACCTGGTAAACTTAGCTAGACTTACTAACTTATTGGATGAAGGGATGGGAAAGGATGGAGTCTACCTCTCAGGTTACTAGCTTGGCCACTGGTAATTATGGTCTATCAATTCAAAGACAGGAGGAGGAGCTGGCAGTTTCATTTCCCTTAGTCAGCAGGAAGATAAGTCTACATTTTATGTAATCAAAAACAAAACGAGAAAAACCAATTCTATAGAATTTCCCTCCTCCTACCAAAAACACTTTCCCACTTTCCAGAAATCTTATCTTCGAAATGAAGAACTCCTAATTTTTTTTCTCAAAAATAAGAAGACACTTGGGCAGGAAGGGGCCTTCAACATCATTTAGCATTCTTTAAATGCAAATTAAATCTGAAGCCGACTGCATATAATTTAATTTCCCTAAAATTTCTATTTTCTTTGGGAAAAGTCTCCTTGGCATTAGTTTCTATTCATTGTACTGTTTCTATATTTCCTGTCCTAAATAGAAAAAAATATATCTTTGAGAAATGACACTCTATGCTTAGAGTTCCAACGTCAGACACTTAAGCGCCACTGACAGCCTGTTCTGCTGAATCCAGGCCAATTAAACTAGTGCTTCGGAAGCCATCTGAATCTCATGTGAAACTGTTAAAAGAGATTAGCCTGAATACGCTCCTCAGTTGGGCCCTGGGATAGGCAGCTTCCTCTGAAATCCTGCTCACCAACCGCTTCTGCGACCGCCTAGAGAACCATGAAGGAACAGGAAGGCGCTGCCCAGCCTCCACCGCCAGCTTCCCGGTCCAGGGCCCAATGCCGGTTCTAAAGGTTCTCCATACATCTTCTAAGTAGGCTCAAGCCAGAAAGTGCACCATGAAAATAGTATCCACTGTCACGTGTATGGAGAACTCTGAAACAACCAAATTACTTATATTCACGGTCCCACGTCGGGTGTCTTTTGAATCAATAACCAAGTCGCCTACATTTTTGTCTAGCGATGAGCAGTGCTAGGAAAGCCTAGCAGTGATGAATTCGGCTGGCTGACACGGAAAAGGACAGGCTTTCCGACAGCCAGAGCCCCTCGAGCCGACGCGGAGGATCAGTATATCCTCATCCCCAGGCAACCCAGGCCCCAGCCCCGCATCAGGCGTCCCCGGACTCCGGCCGCGACGCCGCCCAACCTCCCCTGGCTTGGGGCTTCGGGCTGAGTAAAGCGTCCGAACTCCGAGCCCGCGCTCACCGAGCTGCCACTCGCGGCCCGCGCGCTCCCGCGCTTCTCCACCATGGCTCCCGCCTCGGGCTCCGACGCCGCCTTCTCCTCCCTCTCCAGTGGAGATTCCGCGTTCATGCCGCTGCCATGCCCGCGCCGGCTAGGGGTGTTCCGGGACTACAGCTACGCCGCAAATGCGGCGGCGGGGCCCGCGCTCTCATGGGCTCCGCGGCCCAAAGCGGCCTGCGGTTCAGGCGGCGGCGCCAGTGGCGACTCCGAGGGCTGTGAGCGCTGCCGAGGCCGGAGCAGCAAGAGAAACGAGGCGAGAAGAGCAGCTAAAAGCGGGCACAAGCCACAGCCACGAACAGAACTCAACTCAGAGAGCTGCCAACAGCGTCTCCAGCGGCCGAGATAGCCCCGCTCCGCTTCCCCACAAGCCGGCGAGGGGCAGGAAGCCCCGCCCCGGATCTCAGCTCCCGCCACAAGTTCGTCGCCTGCGCCCAAAGCCTCAGCAGCGCCCGCCCACCTCAGGCCCCGCCTCCACGTTTCCGGGCCTCCTTGGCGTCAGGACTCCGCAGCACGCCGGAAATGCGTCATCTCCCAAGGCCCCCAAGAGTAGTTTCTTTTTCCTGAGACAGAACCGGACCTGGCGAGCTGAGGGTGTCAGGTGCAGGGGGTTTTGTTAGTGACTGCACTTCTGGTCTTGGTTTGGTGCCGCCAACAAGTATATGGATGGGCACGTTCAGACACGGATACAGAGCCCCGGGATCTGGAATCCCGAACCGGGGAAGTGCCGTATGCTATAACTACGATATTCTGTTCCTCTTCAAAGTCTATAAAGAAGCTGACAGAGAGCTTACCTGGGCTGTGGGATTCATGGGAAGGACAGTCTTAGGAAACATACAGATTCCTGTTCCAATCCAGAGCTACTTGATGGTACCAACATGGTGTATATGAACTGATTACTCAAAGTCTCAGATCATGTTTGGGTAAAGTGCTGATGTACAGAAATCAGCTAACACTAATTGTGGCTCTATAAATGTTATGATTACTGGCTGGAAAGGACCTTGTGAGATATTCCTACTTTGCAGATGCCAACCTAAGCTCCAAAAGTAAAGTGGCTTGGCTAGTTAAAGAGTTAATGTGATAGATAGGACCTGCTCCACGAATTTGGGGAACAAATATAGTCAGAATATTTTTTATTAGGTGTTTGAGAATTCGATGCCTATTTGAAAGAAGACAAACACTGAAACTCTGAAGAACTTATGTCTTCCTCCTTATTAAAGAGACCCAGGTGGACTTAACTGAAGAATGGAGTAAGTCCAGTCATTTCACTATTGATTTGCATCTTGTATTATTGTTGTTGTTTTAAATGGGTCTTGTACAATCCTAAAGATTTTTGTTTGATTTGCTATTGTGTATCCATTGGCTTAGGTCCCTTCCAGGGCTTGAGTCCATAGCACTTGGTGTACTGAGTTATAGCTTCATTTACACTCACTGATCAGACATTGCTTCCCAAAGCATATTGATGTCCAAAATCAGTTTTTCCTGAAAGAACATAGAAATTCTTGTATTGAGCTCAGGTCATCTACCTAGACTGCCCCTTCTATCAGGGACTTTACTGCTACTTATCCTTGACTGAAGGCTTTTTAGTCGGCACTAGGAAACTGACAGGACTTTAGAAGCCACCAGCCTTGAATTGTGAGTAGGAAATTCCCCCAACGATACCTCAGACCAGTTGTCCCCTATCCTATTCTTAAATATAGCCAGAAAAGAGGATATGTTAAATAGGCCCAATCCATTTATGGATAGCTATCATATTTTGGAATTATGTACTTTTTATTAAGCCAAAAACTATTTCATCCATACTTTGATTCTGGTTCTGCCTTCTATATCTGTACAAACATGTCTAATTCCATTTGTTTGAAATGCCAAAATGAACTTGTCATCTTTCTTGATTATATTCTAAATACATACCAGTTTGTGAAAATCCCAATTAAAATGCATTGCCAGAAATGTAACACTGGAAGTAATATTTGATGATGGCACTGTGAGGTCTGGTCCCTTGATTTGCAGAGTCATAAAAGTAAATTTTAGGAGATGAATTATTTATTGCATTGTGTTGATAGTTATACCATAGGAATTAAATAGACCCTTATTCTTACCTTCTAATTAATTCTGCACTAATCAATGTCAAAGACCTGGGATTCCACATAATTTAATTCAACATCCTAGGCTCTAGGAAAATAATGGCACTCACTGAAGGATACGTGTGTTATGGTATTTGGAAAATTGGATATCCATATGCAATCCATGAACTTGGACCCTTGTCTTACACCATACATCACTCAAAGTGGATGAAATTCTCAAACATAAGACCTGAAACTCTAAAACTACTGAAGGAAAACAGGGAAAAAATCTGACTGGACAAATATTTTTTTGATATGACACCAAAAGCACAGGCTACAAAGCAAAATTAGACAAGTGAGATTGCATATAAAGCTTTTGTACAGCAAAGGAAATAATCAACAAAATGAAAAAGCAACCTACTGAATGGGAGAAAATATTTTCAAATTATATATCCAATAAGGGGTTAATATCTAAAATATATATGGAACTCATGCAACTTAATAGCAAATAGATAAATAAATAGCCTGATTAAAACATGGGCAAGGGCTTCCCTGGTGGCACAGTGGTTGAGAGTCCGCCTGCCGATGCAGGGGACACGGGTTCGTGCCCAGGTCCGGGAAGATCCCACGTCCCGCGGAGTGGCTGGGTCCGTGAGCCATGGCCACTGAGCCTGCGCGTCCGGAACCTGTGCTCCGCAAAGGGAGAGGCCACAACAGTGAGAGGCCCGCGTACCGCAAAAAAACCCAAAAAAAACCCCCAAGAAAACCACATGGGCAAAAGACCTAAATAGACATTTCTCAAAAGAAGACGTGCAAATGACCAACAGGTATATGAAAGATGCTCAACTTCACTAATCATCAAGGAAATGCAAATCAAAACCACAGTGAGATACCACCTCAAATCTGTTAGAATGGCTGTTATAAAAAAGACAAAAAATAACAAGTGTTGCAAGAATTTTGATAAAAGTGAACATGTGTACACTGCTGGTGGGAATGTAAATTGGTACAGACAATGTGGAAAACAGTATAGAGCTTCTCCCCAAATGTAAAAAAACAAAATTACCGTATGATTCAGCGATCCCACTTCTGGGTATATATCCAGAAGAAATAAAATCAGAATCTCAAAGAGATATCTGCACTCCCATGTTTATTGCAGCATTATTCACAGTTGGCAAGATATGGAAACAACATAAATATTTATCTTCAGATGATTGTTTAAAGAAAATGTGATATATATATATGTATATTGCAATATTATATAATTCATCATTTTAAACGATGTAAATATGGCCATTTGTGACAACATGGATGAGCCTGGAGGACATTATGCTAAATGAAATAAGCCAAATACAGAAAGACAAGTATTGCATGATGTCACTTACATGTGGAATCTAAAATAGCCAAACTCCTAGAAGCAGTGGAGTAGAATGGTGGTTTCCAGGGGTTTGAGGAAGAGAGAAATGGGAGATGTTTGTCGATGAGTATATAATTTCAGTTATGCAAAATAAGTTCTGAAGACCTAATGTACAGCAGTGTGACTGTCATTATCAGTACTGTATTGTGTTCTTGAAATTTGCTAAGAGGGTTGATCCTAAGTGTTCTCATTACAAAAAGAAAAACGAAAGAAAATGGCAACTGTGAAGTGATAGATATGTTAATAGCTTGGTTGGAGTGACTATTTCATAGTCTATATGAATATCAAAACAACTGAACACCATAAATTTTTTCAGTTTTTATTGATTATACCTCAATAAAGCTGGAGCAATAATTAATAAAAAATAATTTAATAAACATTTTAATTAAGAAAAGGAAAAGCTGTTAAACTCATGGTATGGTTTATTACAGTGAAAGGATGCAGATTGAAATCAGAAAAGTTAAAGGGCACATAGGGCAGAGTCCAGGAGAGACCATGCAACAAGTTTCCAGTTGTCTTCTCTGAGTGGAGGCTATGGATATCGTTTAATTACCCCAGCAATGATGTGTGACAATATGCATGAAGCCCAGGAAGCTTACCTAAGCCTTGGTATCCAAGGTGTTTATTGGGGGTCAGTCACATAGCATGGAGCACCAAGTGACTGACCTTAGGTACTCAGTCTTCAGCCCCTCCAGAGATGATATTGATACCAAGTGGCCCAAAGACCCCATCATAAATCACATTGTTAGCATAAGCTTCCTAGCATACTCCAAGGCCCCAGGTAAACAAAGCCATTATTATCAGGCTTATAGGGAAATTCCAAGGGCTTAGAGGTTATCTCCCAGAAGACAGTCACGGGCCAAACCTTTGTTTCTTGGGGTGTTTTTTTTCATCTATATTGGAGTATAATTGCTTTACAAGGGTGTGTTAGTTTCTGCCTTATAACAAAGTGTATCAGCTATGCATATAAATATATCCCCATATCTCTTCCCTCTTGCATCTCCCTTGCCCCACCATCCCACCCCTCTAGGTGGTCGCAAAGCACCCAGCTGAACTCCCTGTGCTATGCGGCTGCGTCCCACTAGCTATCGGTTTTACATATGGTAGTGTATCTATGTCCATGCCACTCTCTCACTTTGTCTCAGCTTAACCTTCCCCCTCCCCATGTCCTCAAGTCCATTCTCTAGTAGGTTTGTGTCTTTATTTCCATCCTTCCCCTAGATTCTTCATGACCTTTTTTTCTAGATTCCATATAAATGTGTTAGCGTACGGTATTTGTTTTTCTCTTTCTGACTTACTTCACTATGTATAACAAATTCTAGGTCCATCCACATCACTACAAATAACTCAATTTCGTTTCTTTTTATGGCTGAGTAATATTCCATTGTAACAAGATGTGCCACATCTTGATCCATTCATCTGCCGGTGGACACTTAGGTTGCTACCATGTCCTGGCTATCGTAAATAGAGCTACAATGAACATTGTGGTACATGACTCTTTTTGAATTATGGTTTTCTCAGGGTATATGCCCAGTAGTGGGATTGCCGGGTCGTATGGTAGTTCTATTTTTAGGTTTTCAAGGAACCTCCATACTGTCCTGCACAGTGGCTATATCAATGTACATTCCCACCAACAGTGCAAGAGGGTTCCATTTTCTCCAAACCCTCTCCAGCATTTTTGATGATGGCCATTCTGACTGGTGTGAGATGATATCTCATTGTAGTTTTGATTTGCATTTCTCTAATGATTAATGATGTTGAGCATTCTTTCATGTGTTTGTTGGCAATCTGTATATCTTCTTTGGAGAAATATCTATTTAGGTATTCTGCCCATTTTTCGATTGGGTTGTTTGTTTTTTTGATACTGAGCTGCATGAGCTGCTTGTATGTTTTGGAGATTAATCCTTTGTCAGTAGCTTCATTTGCAAATATTTTCTCCCATGCTGAGGGTTGTCTTTTTGTATTCTTTATTGTTTCCTTTGCTGTGCAAAGCTTTTAAGTTTCATTAGGTCCCATTTGTTTATTTTTGTTTTTATTTCCATTACTCTAGGAGGTGGGTCAAAAAGGATCTTGCTGTGATTTATGTCATAGAGTGTTCTGTCTCTGTTTTCCTCTAAGAATTTTATAATGTCTGGCCTTACATTTAGGTCTTTAATCCATTTTGACTTTATTTTGTGTATGGTGTTAGGGAGTGTTCTAATTTCATTCTTTTAGATGTAGCTGTCCAGTTTTCCCAGCACCACTTATTGAAGAAGCTCTCTTTTCTCCACTGTATATTCTTGCCTCCTTTATCAATGATAAGTTGGCCATATGGGCATGGGTTTATCTCTGGGCTTTCATTCCTGTTCCATTGATCTATATTTCTGTTTTTGTGCCAGTACCATGCTGTCTTGATTACTGTAGCATTGTAGTATAGTTGGAAGTCAGGGAGGCTGATTCCTCCAGCTCCTTCTCAAAATTGCTTTGGCTATTCGGGGTCTTTTGTGTTTCCATACAAATTGTGAACTATTTTGTTCTACTTCTATGAAAAATGCCAGTGGTAGTTTGATAGGTATTGCATTTAATCTGCAGATTGTCTTGGGTAGTATAGTCATTTTCACAATGTTGATTCTCCCAATACAAGAACATGGTATATCTCTCCATCTATTTGTATCATCTTTAATTTCTTTCATCAGTGTCTTATAGTTTTCTGCATACAAGTCTTTTGTCTCCTTAGTAGGTTTATTCCTAGGTATTTTATTCTTTTTGTTGCAAAGGTAAATGCAAGTCTTTCCTTAATTTCACTTTCAGATTTTTCATCATTAGTGTATAGGAATACTAGAGATTTCTGTGCATTAATTTTCTATCCTACTACTTTACCAAATTCATTGATTAGCTCTAGTAGTTTTCTGGTAGCATCTTTAGGATTCTCTATGTAGAGTATCATGTCATCTGCAAACAGTGACAGTTTTACTTCTTCTTTTCCAATTTGGATTCCTTTTATTTCTTTTTCTTCTCTGATTGCTGTGGCTAAAACTTCCAAACAATGTAAATAATAGCGGTTAGAGTGGGCAACATTGTCTTGTTCCTGATCTTAGTGGAAATGGTTTTAGTTTTTCACCATTGAGGACAATGTTGATTGTGGGTTTGTCATATGTGGCCTTTATTATGTTGAGGTAGGTTCCCTCTAATGCCTACTGTCTGGAGGGTTTTTTTTTTTTGTCATAAATGCATGTTGAATTTTTTTCTTTTTTTTGTGGTACACGGGCCTCTCACAATTTCAGTTTTGTTAAATTTACCAAGGCTTGATTTGTGACCCAAGATATGATCTATCCTAGAGAATGTTACATGAGCACCTGAGAAGAATGTGTACTCTGTTGTTTTTTGATGCAATGTCCTGTAAATGGCAATTAAGTCCATCTTGTTTAATGTATCATTTAAAGCTTGTGTTTCCTTATTTATTTTCATTTATTTTCATTTTGGATGGTCTGTCCATTTGTGAAAGTGTGGTGTTAAAGTCCCCTACTGTGATTGTGTTACTGTCGTTACACCTTTTATGGGTGTTACTATTTGCCTTATGTATTGAGGTGCTCCTATCTTGGGTGCATAAATATTTACAATTGTTATATCTTTTTCTTGGATTGATCCCTTAATCATTGCGTAGTGTCCTTCTTTGTTTCTTGTAATAGTCTTTGTTTTAAAGTACATTGTGTCTGATATGAGAATTGCTACTCCAGCTTTCTTTTGATTTCCATTTGCATGGAATATTTTTTTACATCCCCTCACTTTCAGTCTTTATGTGTCCCTAGGTCTGAAGTGGGTCACCTGTAGACAGCGTATATACGGCTCTTGTTTTTGTATCCATTCAGCCAGTCTATGTCTTTCGGTTGGAACATTTAATCCATTTACATTTAAGGTAATTATTGATATGTATGTTCCTATTGCCATTTTCTTAATTGTTTTGTGTTTGTTATTGTAGGTCTTTTCCTTCTCTTGTTTTTCCTGCCTAGAGCAGTTGCCTTAGCATTTGTTGTTAAGTTGGATTCGTGGTGCTGACTTGTCTTAGCTTTTGCTTGTCTGTAAAGGTTTTCATTTCTCTGTCAAATCTGAATGAGATCCTTGCTGGGTAGAGTAATCTTGGTTTTAGGTTTTTCTCCTTCATCACTTTAAATATGTCCTGCCATTCCCTTCTGCCTTACAGAGTTTCTGCTGAAAGATCACCTGTTAACCTTATGGGGATTCCTGGGTGTGTTATTTATTTATTTTTCCCTTGCTGCTTTTAATATTTTTTCTTTGTATTTAATTTTTGATACTTTGATTAATATGTGTCTTGGCATGTTTCTCCTTGGATTTATCCTGTATGGGGCTCTCTGTGCTTCCTGGACTTTGTTAACTATTTCCCTTCCCACATTAGGAAGTTTTCAACTATGATCTCTTCAAATATTTTCTCAGTCCCTTTCTTTTTCTCTTCTTCTTCTGGGACCCCTATAATGTGAATGTTGGTGCATTTAATGTTGTCCCAGAGATATCTAAGACTGTCCTCAATTCTTTTCATTCTTTTTTCTTTATTCTGCTCTGCAGTAGTTATTTCCACTATTTTATCTTCCAGGTCACTTACCCGTTCTGCCTCAGTTATTCTGCTATTGATCCCTTCTAGAGAATTTTTAGTTTCATTTATTGTGTTGTTCATCACTGTTTCTTTGCACTTTAGTTCTTCTAGTTCCTTGTTAAACGTTTCTTGTATTTTGTCCATTCTATTTCCAAGATTTTGGATCATCTTTACTATCATTATTCTGAATTCTTTTTCAGGTAGACTGCCTATTCCCTCTTCATTTGTTAGATCTGGTCAGTTTTTTCCTTGCTCCTTCATCCGCTGTGTGTTTCTCTGTCATCTCAGTTTGCTTAACTTACTGCATGTGGGGTCTGCTTTTCGCAGGCTGCAGGTTCGTAGTTCCCATTGTTTTTGGTGTCTGTCCCCAGTGGCTAAGGTTGGTTCAGTGGGTTGTGCTGGGTTCCTGGTAGAGGGGACTAGTGCCTGTGTTCTGGTGAATGAGGCTGGATCTTGCCTTTCCAGTGGACAGGTCCACTTCTTGTGGTAGCTTTTGGGGTGTCTGTGTCCTTATTATGATTTTAGGCAGCCTCTGTGCTAATGGATTGGGTTGTGTTCCTGTCTTGCTAGTTGTTTGTCATAGGGTGTCCAGTACTGTAGCTTGCTGGTCGTTGAGTGGAGCTGAGTCTTGGCATTGAGATGGAGATATCTGGAAGATTTTCACCATTTGATATTATGTGGAGCTGGGAGGTCTCTTGTGGACCAGTGTCTTGAATTTGGCTCTCCCACCTCAGAGGCTCAGCCCTGACACCTGGCTGGAGTACAAAGAGCCTGTCATCCACACGGCTCACAATAAAGGAAGAAAAGAAAGAAAGAACGAATGAAGATAAAATAAGGTAAAGTAAAGTAAAATGAAACAAAGTTATTAAAATAAAAAATAATTATTAAAAAAATTTTCAAGTAATTAAAAAATGAAAGAAAGAAGAGAACAACCAAACCAAAAAACAAATCCACCAATGATAACAAGTGCTAAAAATTATAATAGGAAAATAAAAAATAAAATGGATAGACAGAACCCTGGGACAAATGGTGAAAGCAAAGCTATACAGACAAAATCTCACACAGAAGCATACACATACACACTCACAAAAAGAGGAAAAGGGGGAAAAATAATAAATCTTGCTCTCAAAGTCCACCTCCTCAATTTGAGATGATTCGTTGTCTATTCAGGTATTCCACAGATGCAGTGTACATCAAGTTGTCTGTGGAGATTTAATCTGCTGCTGCTGAGGCTGCTGCAAGAAATTTCCCTTTCTCTTCTTTGTTCGCACAGCTCCTGGGGTTCAGCTTTGGATTTGGCCCCGCCTCTGCATGTAGGTTGCCAGAGGACGTCTGTTCTTCACTCAGACAGGAAGAGGTTAAAAGAGCCGCTGATTCGGGGGCTCTGGCTCACTCTGGCTGGGGGGAGGGAGGGATACGGAGTTCAGGATGAGTCTGCAGCGGCAGAGGCTGGCATGACCTTGCACCAGCCTGAGGCGCACCGTGTGTTCTCCCAGGGAAGTTGTCCCTGGATCACAGCACCCTGGCAGTGGCAGGCTGCACAGGCTCCCGGGAGTGGAGGTGTGGATAGTGACCTGTGCTTGCACACAGGCTTCTTGGTCGCTGCAGCAGCAGCCTTAGTGTCTCATGCCCGTCTCTGGGGTCCACGCTGATAGCCGTGGCTCACGCCCGTCTCTGGAGCTCCTTTGAGTGGTGTTCTTATTCCTCTCTCCTCACGCATCAGGAAACAAAGAGGCAAGAAAAAGTCTCTTGTCTCATCGGCAGCTCCAGACCTTTTCCCGGACTCCCTCCCGGCTAGCTGTGGCACACTAGCCCCCTTCAGGCCATGTTCATGCAGCCAACCCCAGTCCTCTCCCTGGGATCTGACCTCCGAAGCCCGAACCTCAGCTCCCAGCCACCGCCCACCCCAGTGGGTGAGCAGACAAGTCTCTCAAGCTGGTGAGTGCTGGTCCGCACCAATCCTCTGTGCGGGAATCTCTCCGCTTTGCCCTCCGCACCCCTGTTGCTATGCTGTCCTCCATGGCTCTGAAGTTTCCTCCCTCCGCCACCCACAGCTACCTAGTGTGTGGAAACTTTTCCTCCTTCACAGCTCCCTCCCACTGGTGCAGGTCCCGTCCCTATTCTTTTGTCTCTGTTTTTTCTTTTTCTTTTGCCCTACCCAGGTATGTGGGGAGCTTCTTGCCTTTTGAGAGGTCTGAGTTCTTCTGCCAACATTCAGTAGGTGTTTTATAGGGGTTGTTCCACATGTAGATGTATTTCTGATGTATTTGTGGAGATGAAGGTGATCTCCATGTCTTACTCTTCTGCCATCTTGAAGCTCCTCCAGGCCAAACCTTTGTTTGGAATATGTAGGCTTTAGGTGAGCCAGGCCTGCTGAGTTAGTCCTTCACTGAACACAATCTAATAAAATAAACAACTTAAATGTGATTTCTCCAAAGCAAAATGTTTTATAATGTGTGCTAGAGCCTAGACTCTTGCTACTCAATTTGTGACTTCTAGAAGTAAATTGTCAGGTTAATAAGGATACCCCCATCACAATTTGTAACTCAGAGAATTTGGAATGGGGGAAGAGAGACAGGCAGAAATAGCTGAAGACTTATGCATGCTATCAAAGAGCGGACAGTCTAACAGAAGAGACGTGATAATAACACTGGCTACCATTTAGTGAGTGATTGGTGATAAGTGATTTATATATTACCTTTCATCTTCATCTTAACTTTATAAGGTAGGCATTTTAATCTTCATTTACATATGGATAAAACCAAATGAGATATATTTAGAAATTTACCTTTGCTTTGCTGCCAGTAAATGGTTAAACAAGATACAAGTCTTGGTAGTCTACTGCTGGTGGGAATTTAGGCTGGTAAGGCCTTTCTGGAAAGAAATCAGGTAATTCTTATTGATGTTAATATGCATTGCTCAGCAACCAAACAAACCATACTTGTGTATCTCAGAGAAATTCTCACATCAACACATAAAAGGATAGTGGCAGGAATTTTTATTGTACCATTATTTGTGGGATGAGGGTGTTGGAGAAAATCTAGGCCTCCATGGCTGGATAAATTTAATATGACAGATGCATACTATAGAACACTATGCAACAGAGAGAAGTAAGAGACTATATGCATACAAAAATTTTTGAGAGACTCTTCTATATTAAAAAGAAACTAAAGGTACCTAACAACCAAATATAAACAACCTTTATTGGATCCTTAGTTTAAAAAATAATAAATAAAGGCAGCAATAAAATATATTTGGGGGAGAAAATATGTAACATAGAGGGCAGTGAAAAGGTTAGTATCTGTATTTTACTAAGAGTTCTATATATCAATTTTAAAAAGACACATAATCTTCTCTTCCCCCCAAATGAGCAAAGAATCATGAACAGGGCAATTTCAAAATAAGAAATACAAACTGTTAAAAAACATAAAAAGATATATTCATTCTGATTAGTAACCAAAGAAATGTAAATTAGAATAATGAAACATCACTTTCCATTTTAAGAACAGCAAAGATTAAACAGAATAATAATATTCAAAGTTGGTGAATGTGTAAATACTGGTGAAGTGTAAATTAGTTCAACTTTTTGGAGGTAATGAATTAGACAATATGAGCAAATTTTTACATAAATATTCCTTTGACCTACCTATTCTACAAGTTTAACAATTTGTAGAATCTGCCCAAAGTCAATAATTAAACAAATGGATAAAAAACTTTTGGTAGCTTTGTAGGCAAAAACAGAAGGAAGAGAACCAGGTACAGGGCTACTTCAATAGTCCAGGTAATATATGGTGGTGACTTGAATAGGGTGATGGCAATGGGGATGGAGAGAAAAGGATGGATTGGAAACAGGACCAAAAGGCCTTGCTTATGGACTGGATGTGGGAGCAGTTAATAAAGTGCACTTAAAACAGTCAGATTGCTCAGCTCTCTATGTAGAAGTGGAACACCTAGAATGGTGAAATTTTCACTGAGGCTAAAGTCTGTGAACTGTTTACTAAAAGCACTGGTGCTCCTGGTAGATTCATGGGGCTTGAAAGAGAAATAGAGAAACTGTTGAAGTTCTGTGAGTAAAGTGCCATGGCAGACACTAAGAAAACAAAAAGTAAAAGGAACTGTACTTTGAAGTGCAGGAGTGAAACATACTAGGATTCCACTACCAGTGTAAGCCTTACTTACTTTGATATCCCAGCATTCCTTCCCACTCCCCATTACATTCCCCTTAACACACACATAAATATACATATGTCCAAAAGAACTTCTTCAACCACATACACAGACCTGCAGTATTCCTTCTAGGCAGCTCCTAGAAGAGCTATTCAAAGACAAGGATCCCGGTAAAACACCAGTGGTAAAGAAATTTGTCATACCTACCACATCTCTTCTAAGAAGAATTATAGAATCAGCCATCCAAGTTACACAAAGAAATCCTGCTTTGGTTTTTTTTTTTTTTAGAGGTACAAAGGATTATTATTGAATATAGATCTATTCTCATACAGAATTAACATTCCTCAAACTTCAAACATTGGTTGGTTTGCAAGTAGCAGTAACATTTTATTTTTTTGTGGCTTAATAGCTCTCTTTTTATTTGAATTTTATTTTATATATTTTTTATACTGCACGTTCTTAGTTATCTATTTTATACATATTAGTGTATGTATGTCAATCCCAATCTCCCAGTTCATCCCACCAACCCCCCCCCCCACTTCCCCTCCTTGGTGTCCATACATTTGGTCTCTACATCTGTGTCTATTTCTGCCTTGCAAACCAGTTCATCTGTACCATTTTTCTAGATTCCACGTATATTAGTTAATATATGATATTTGTTTTTCTCCTTCTGACTTACTTCACTCTGTATGACAGTCTCTAAGTCCATCCATGTCTCTACAAATGATCCAATTTCCTTCCCTTTTATGGCTGAGTAATATTCCACTGTATGTATGTACCATATCTTCTTTATCCATTTGTCTGTCAGTGGACATTTAGGTTGAGTCCATGACCTGGCTATTGTAAATAGTGTTGCAATGAACATTGGGGTGCATGTGTCTTTTTGAATTATGGTTTTCTCTGGATATATGCCCAGTAGTGGGATTGCTGGGTCATATGATAATTCTTAGTTTTTTTAAGGAACTTCCATACTGTTCTCCATAGTGGCTGTATCAGTTTACATTCTCACCAACAGTGCAAGAGGGGTCCCGTTTCTCCACACCCTCTCCAGCATTTGTTGTTTGTAGAATTTCTGATGATGCCCATTCTAACTGGTGTGAGATGATACCTCATTGTAGTTTTGATTTGCATTTCTCTAATTATTAGTGTTGTTGAGCAGCTTTTCATGTGCCTCTTGGCCATCTGTATGTCTTCTTTGGAGAAATGTCTATTGCAGTGTTCTGTCCACTTTTGGATTGCATTGTTTGTTTTTGTGATATTGAGCTGCATGAGCTGCTTGTATATTGTGGAGATTAATCCTTTGTCCGTTGATTCATTTGCAAATATTTTCTCCCATTCTGAGGGTTGTCTTTTTGTCTTGTTTATGGTTTCCTTGGCTGTGCAAAAGCTTTGACGTTTCATTAGGTCCCATTTGTTTATTTCTGTTTTTATTTCCATTTCTCTAGGAGGTGGGTCAAAAAAGATCTTGCTGTGATTTATGTCAAATTATGTTTTCCTCTAAGAGTTTTATAGTGTCTGATCTTACATTTAGGTCTTTGATCCATTTTGAGTTTGTTTTTGTGTATGGTGTTAGAAAGTGTTCTAATTTCATTCTTTTACATGTAGCTGTTCAGTTTTCCTAGCACCACTTATTGAAGAGACTGTCTTTTCTCCATTCTATGTCCTTGCCTCCTTTGTCATAGATTAGTTGACCATAGATCCGTGGGTTTATCTCTGGGTTTCTATCCTGTTCCATTGATCTATATTTCTGTTTTTGTGCCAGTACCATAGCTTTGATTACTGTAGCTTTGTAGTATAGTTTGAAATCTATATTTGAGTCTGATTCCTCCAGCTCCATTTTTTTCCCTCAAGATTGCTTTGGCTATTTGTGTCTTTTGTGTCTCCATACAAATTTTAAGATTTTTTGTTCTAGTTCTGTAAAATATACCATTGGTAATTTGATAGGGATGCTGGTGTGGTTTTTAATGGAGTTAGTAATATAATACAATATCTAAGATAAAAAGTACACTGTATGGGATTAATGACAGTTTAGACCTGGCAGAAAAGATTAGTGAACTTGAAAACAGCAATAGAAGCTATGCAAAATGAAATACCATGTGAAAAAAAGATTGGAAATAAATAAAGAGTGCCTCACTGTGTGACAACTTCACACACACTGGTCTAATTTATAGTTTGAGTCCCCAAAGGAGAATAGGGAGGGGCATAGAAAGTATTTGAAAAAATAATGACCAAAATTGTATAAATTTAATGAACCTATAAACCCATAGATCCAAGAAGCTCAATAATACATAAGCACAAGTAACATGAAGAAAACACCAAAGTATGTCATAATCAAATTGTTTAAAATTAATTGTAAACAGAAAATCTTAAAATCAGGCCAAGTAAAGAAACACATTATGTACAATTATGTACAGAGGAACAAAGTTAAGAAAGAGACCATATTTTTCACTGGGAACAATGCAAGGTAGAAGACAGTGGAGCAACATCTGTAGAGTACTGAAAGAAGAAAAAAAGTCAACCTCACCCTAGAATTCTATCATTATTTATTTTGTTGTTCAAATTGTTCCATCTTTGGCCATTGGGAGCTCTTTCAGTTTTTCTCCTGTGTCCTTTTGAGAATTTTTTTTTTTCTTTAGAACTTTGTTACTTTCTGACACTACAGGATGCTCCAGGTTCATTTAGTATTTTCTCAGCCCAGCCTTAGGATCAGCCATTTCTGGTTTCTTTTATTACAGAATGATTCTTAGAAACCAAGATTTGGGTGGTGGGTGTGCTCATTGTCACTGAGGTGTCAATCCTTTTAGGTCATTTAATTTATACACAAATCTATATTTTTATATTTGTTTGAAAGGATTCACTTTAGTTGGCTTTTTTTCTCATGGAGGACTATACTTACTTAATCTTTTCAATTCCTTACATTCCATCCAGCAAAGCATTCTATTTGACAAATTTGGCTAAAAGGCAAATGTGACTTACCTTCTGAAAAAAAAAAAGTTATACTGTTATGCATACTGAGATGATTCAGAATCAGATCAATTAAGCAAACATTCCATAAGGAGGGATGGAATTTTGAGTAATCCAGGCAGAAAAAGAGTTTATTCTACAATGTATATGAACTATGCAAAAAGTTAGAAATTTAAAGCCTTTTCCCCTTGCCCTACTTCTGTATGTTTCACATGCTAGATATTTGTGTTCCTGCCACCTGATACAATTCTATGCCTCAAGCAGTAATTATTGCTGATATGGATATGTGAGGATATGTCAGCTCCTCCTGCTCCTTGGCACCCCCTCATAATCAATTATCAAATGTTACTTATACTTATGCATTTTCTCACCTCCTATCTCTCTTTCCCCATCCCCACATTGAAGCAACGATCGTGTCCTATTTATTCTGTACCTGCTCATTCCTACTGACACTGCCATAGTTCATAACCTTCTCATCTCTCAGTAGTTTAGTGTCTTTATCTTTGGGTTTATTTCCACCTATGCATGCTCTCCTCAAACAGAATTGGTCTTTATAATACAAATCCATCTTATGTCACTTTGTTGCTAAAAATTATTCAAGGTCTCCTGTTTTTATGCAAGACAAGTCTCCAACACATTAGCATGATATGCATGGCCCAGGATAACTTTTTCCCACCTCTCAGCCTCTAGTACATCCTACAACCATGCCACTGTGCTCCCAAACCTGAGGCTCTTCCTGTGTAGAAGAGCCTCCTTTTCTCCCTCAACTCAGGTATCATCTCTACCAGGTCTTCCTCATATGTCTTCTTCTGTATCACATACACTTTCCTTGCAACTTGTTTGTACTTTGTGTATACTTTTTCTGTCAACATGTAATTCTCTAAATGTTAAAACATAATTCTCATGCCAATGTTTCATTATCTCATTATTAAGGGAACCCATAAAATGAGTTCAAAGAGAATTTGAAAAACTGATTGTTACAATGAATGAGAACAAAAAGGAATAATGAATTAAGACTGCTAAATTAGATGCAGCCCTACTTTATGTCCTATAGGGTAATTAAATGTAAATTTGGGCTTATTTTCCCACCATTATAAAGAAAATCATCTCATCAGTTTCTTATGGGATAACTTCTAACTTTTCAGGGCTGTAAAACATCTGGGCTTAGTCAATAATACATAGTTAAAAATAAATAATCAAACTTTTCCCTAAAGAGTCAGATGACCCTTAGATGGACTTTTTCAACAATTGTCTTCTAGCATGATGTATTGATATGGCATCTCCTTGCTTTATTTCCAAGATTGGAGTAATTTTTATTAGTACTGTTATTGACTACCTTGATAGTGTACTTTTTAGTTCATTCAATCCTGGCACACACTGAACTTGAGGGAACTTAGATTATTGTTATTCAGACTAGGATATGTGTACCCCTTGGGATATGAGAAGACTTTCCAGGGGTTATATGGCCATTGATAGTTTTAAATACTTAATTTCCAGATTCTCACCTTAGGCAGGTACTCTTTACTACAGATACCTTGCTCCAAAAAGTGTCACTGCTTTGCATATTCTTCTTTCCCACATCCCCTTCCATAGTCATCCTTCACCCACTTCACTAAAGCCTCTCCACCCATTCCAAATCTGATCACAGACCCTGGTTTTAAATACTTCCAAGGGCCAAACAAGGGGACAGTTTGAGAAAGCTTCATCCCTGAGAGTGACATTTCATTTAAGCAACAGGCTCTTGTCAAGTCTCCAGTCACAGAGACTCCTAACACCATGTTTATTTGGATTAAACAATAAAATGAGAACATTTCTGTCAGAATGTGAGTTGGATTTGGCTGACTTATTTGACAATGATGATTAGTTTTGGCAAATAAGTCAAAGGGTGTTTATTTTCCATAAAGTGAAAAAGCCAAATTGACCCCAAGAATTTTACAAAAAATTTTAAAATCCTGTCTGCAATATCCTGGAAAATATATCCTTTGTATCCGTAAACTAATGATAAAGCAATTGAAATGTCAACCTAAAAATGTATGTGAGGTTGAATAGGTTTTATTTGTTTGTTTGTTTAATATTGCTTTAAGAGGCAACAAGCAAAAAAATGAAGACAACTGCCTAGGAAGAAAATTCTGGACATCTGAACTCCAGTTGAAGCCACAGTCAACACCCTCATCTTTTTGTTGTTGACTTGCTGAGCATTGTGGTGCCTCACTAGTTTTGTGTTGCCTCTCCCTTCAGCCTGGTCAGCTGATCTTTTTTCCACTGATTTGATTTTAGCACTCTGAAAGTTCGCTCAAAACTCACATATCTGTCCCCATTACTTAACGCCTCTAGTTGAATGGGTGGAAAGGTCCTAAAACCTGATCTCATCCTGGCTTCCTGTGGTATGTGTTTGGGAAGTGCAGGTCAACCAAGGTAGCTTGGATTATATTACTATTGACATAAAATTTAGATTTCCTGGCCAATTTCCCTGTGTCTGCTACCTTTTTCCTTGTGCACACTTCTTTTTTATTATCCTTATTACAATTATTTTTGTACCAAACAGCCTCTCTTTCTTTGTAGACTTTTATATTTTTGAAAAAAATTCTTTGTGTTGAGAGGGGGAAGATGGCAGAAGAATAAGACGTGGAGATCACTTTCCTCCCCACAGATACATCAGAAATGCATCTACACGTGGAACAACTCCTACAGAACACCTACTGAACGCTGGCAGAAGACCTCAGACCTCCCAAAAGGCAAGAAACTCCCCATGTACCTGGGTAGCGCAAAAGAATAAACAGAGACAAAAGAATAGGGATGGGACCTGCACCAGTGGGAGGGAGCCATGAAGGAGGAAATGTTTCCACACACTAGAAGCCCCTTCACGGGAGGAGGCTGCGGGTGGCAAAGGGGGGGAGCTTCGCAGCCGTGGAGATGAGTGCAGCCACAGTGGTGCGGACGGCAAAGCGGAGAGATTCCTGCACAGAGGATCGGTGCTGACCAGCACTCACCAGCCCAAGAGGCTTGTCTGCTCATCCGCCGTGTCGGGTGGGGCTGGGAGCTGAGGCTCAGAGCCCAGGGAGACAACTGGCAGTGTAAACACAGCCTGAAGGGGTGGGTGCACCAGGGCTAGCTGGAAGGGAGTCCAGGAAAAAGTCTGGACCTGCTGAAGAGGCAAGAGACTTTTTCTTCCCTCTTTGTATCCTGGTGCACAACGAGACGGAATTAAGAGCACTGCTTAAAGGAGTTCCAGAGACAGGCACAAGCCGCAGCTAAAAACGCAGACCCCAGAGATGGGCATGAGACGCTAAGGCTGCTGCTGCTGCCACCAAGAAGCCTGTGTGTGAGCACAGGGCGCTATCCACACATCCCCTCCCAGGAGCCTGTGCAGCCCGCCACTGCTACGGTCCCAGGATCCAGGGACAACTTCCTCAGGAGAAGGCAAGGCATGCCTCAGGCTGGTGCAACGTCATGCTGACCTCTGCCGCTGCAGGCTCGCCCCGCATTCCATACCCCTCCCTCCCCCCAGCCAGAGTGAGCCAGAGCCCCCGAATCAGCGGCTCCTTTAACCCCATCCTGTCTGAGCAAAAAACAGATGCCCTCCGGTGACCTACAGGCAGAGGCAGGGCCACATCCAAAGCTGAACCCCGGGAGCTGTGGGAACAAAGAAGAGAAAGGGAAATCTCTCTCAGCAGCCTCAGGAGCAGTGGATTAAATCTCCGCAATCAACTTGATGTACCCTGCATCTGTGGAAAACCTGCATAGATAACGAATCATCCCAAATTTAGGAGGTGGACTTTGAGAGCAAGATTTATCATTTTTTCCCCTTTTCCTCTTTTTGTGAGTGTGTATGTGTATGCTTCTGTGTGAGATTTTGTCTGTATAGCTTTGCTTTCACCATTTGTCTTAGGGTTCTATCCGTCTGTTATTTTTTTTTTAACTTTAAAAAAAATTTTTTTCTTAATTATTTTTTATTTTAATAACTTTATTATATTTTACCTTACTTTATTTAGTTTCTTTATCCTCTTTCTTTCTTCCGTTTTTTCTTTCTTTCTTTCTTTTTACTTTTTCCTCACTTTTATTCTGAACTGTGTGGATGAAAGGCTCATAGTGCTGCAGCCAGGAGTCAGTGCTCTGCCTCTGAGGTGGGAGAGCCAACTTCAGGACACTGGTCCACAAGAGACATCACAGCTCCACGTAATATAAAATGGTGAAAATCTCCCAGAGATCTCCATCTCAACACCAACACCCAGCTTCACTCAACAACCAGTAAGCTACAGTGCTGGACACCCTATGCCAAACAACTAGCATGACAGCAACACAACCCCACCCATTAGCAGAGAGGCTGCCTAAAATCAAAGTAAGTCCACAGACACCCCAAAACATACCACCAGACATGGACCTGCCCACCAGAAAGACAAGATCCAGCCTCATCCACCAGAACACAGACACTAGTCCCCTCCAACAGGAAGCCTACACAACACACTGAACACACCTTAGCCACTGGGGACAGACACCAAAAACAAAGGGAACTACGAAACTGCAGACTGCAAAAAGGAGGCCCCAAACACAGTAAGATAAGCAAAATGAGAAGACAGAAAAAAACACAGCAGATGAAGGAGCAAGATAAAAACCCACCAGACCTAACAAATGAAGAGAAAATAGGCAATCTACCTGAAAAAGAATTCAGAATAATGATAGTAAAGATGATCCAAAATCTTGGAAATAGAATAGAGAAAGTGCAAGAAACATTTAACAAGAACCTAGAAGAACTAATGATGAAACAAACAATGATGAACAACACAATAAATGAAATTAAAATTCTCTAGATGGGATCAATAGCAGAATAACTGAGGCAGAAGAACGGATAAGTGACCTGGAAGATAAAATAGTGGAAATAACTACTGCAGAGCAGAATAAAGAAAAAAGAATGAAAAGAACTGAGGACAGTCTCAGAGACCTCTGGGACAACATTAAACACACCAATATTCGAATTATAGGGATTCCAGAAGAAGAAGAGAAAAAGAAAGGGACTGAGAAAATATTTGAGCAGATTACAGTTGAAAACTTCCCTAATATGGGAAAGGAAATAGTCAAGTCCAGGAAGCACAGAGAGTCCCATACAGAATAAATCCAAGAAGAAACATGCCAAGACACGTATTAATCAAACTGTCAAAAATTAAATACAAAGAAAACATATTAAAAGCAGCAAGGGAAAAACAACAAATAACACACAAGGGAATCCCCATAAGGTTAACAGCTGACCTTTCAGCAGACACTCTGCAAGCCAGAAGGGACTGGTAGGACATATTTAAAGTGATGAAGGAGAAAAACCTACAACCAAGATTACTCTATCCAGCAAGGATCTCTTTCCAATTTGATGGAGAAATTAAAACATTTACAGACAAGCAAAAGCAGAGAGAGTTCAACACCACCAAACCAGCTTTACAACAAATGCTAAAGGAACTTTTCTAGGCAAGAAACACAAGAGAAGGAAAAGACCTACAATAACGAACCCAAAACAATTAAGAAAAGGGGAATAGGAACATACATATCAATAATTACCTTAAATGTAAATGGACTAAATGCTCCCACCAAAAGACACAGATTGGCTGAATGGATACAAAAACAAAACCCATATATATGCTGTCTACAAGAGACCCACTTCAGACCTAGAGACACATACACACAGAAAGTGAGGGGATGGAAAAAGATATTCCATGCAAATGGAAACCAAAAGAAAGCTGGAGTTGCAATTCTCAGGTCAGACAAAATAGACTTTAAAATAAAGACTATTACAAAACACCAAGAAGAACACTACATAATGATCAAGGGATCGATCCAAGAAGAAGATATAACAATTGTAAATATTTATGCACCCAACATAGGAGCACCACAATACATAAGGCAAATAGTAACACCCATAAAAGGGGAAATCGACAGTAACACATTCCTAGTAGGGGAATTTAACACCCCACTTTCATGAATGGACAAATCATCTAAAATGAAAATAAATAAGGAAACACAAGCTTTAAATGATACATTAAACAAGATGGACTTAATTGATATTTATAGGACATTCCATCCAAAAACAACAGAATACACAATTTTCTCAAATGCTCATGGAACATTCTCCAGGATATATCATATCTTGGGTCACAAATCAAGTCTTGGTAAATTTAAGAAAATTGAAATTTTATCAAGTATCTTTCCGACCAAAACACTATGAGACTAGATATCCATTACAGGAAAATATCTGTAAAAAAAATACAAACACATGGAGGCTAAACAATACACTACTTAATAACGAAGTGATCACTGAAGAAATCAAAGAGGAAATAAAAGATACCTAGAAACAAATGACAATGAAAACACGACGATCCAAAACCTATGGGTTACAGCAAAAGCAGTTCTTAGAGGGAAGTTTATAGCAATACAATCCTACCTTAAGAAACAGGAAACATTTTGAATAAACAACCTAACCTTGCACCTAAAGCAATAAGAGAAAGAAGAACAAAAAACCCCAAGTTAGCAGAAGGAAAGAAATTTAAAGATCAGATCAGAAATAAATGAAAATGAAATGAAGGAAATAATAGCAAAGATCAATAAAACTAAAAGCTGGTTCTTTGAGAAGATAAACAAAATAGATAAACCATTAGCCAGACTCATCAAGAAAAAAAGGAAGAAGTCTCAAATCAATAGAATTAGAAATGAAAAAGGAGAAGTAAAAACTGACACTGCAGAAATACAAAAGATCATGAGAGATTACTACAAGCAACTCTATGCCAACAAAATGAACAACCTGGAAGAAATGGACAAGTTCTTAGAAATGCACAACCTGCCAAGACTGAATCAGGAAGAAATAGAAAATATGAACAGACCAATCACAAGCACTGAAATTGAAACTGTGATTAAAAATCTTCCAACAAAACAAAAGTCCAGGATCAGATGGCTTCACAGGCGAATTCTATCAAACATTTAGAGAAGAGCTAACACCTATCCTTCTCAAACTCTTCCAAAATATAGCAGAGCGAGGAACACTCCCAAATTCATTCTACGAGGCCACCATCACCTTGATACCAAAACCAGATAAGGATGTCACAAAGAAAGAAAACTACAGGCCAATATCACTGATGAACATAGATGCAAAAATCCTCAACAAAATACTAGCAAACAGAATCCAACAGCATATTGAAAGGATCATACACCATGATCAAGTGGGGTTTATTCCAGGAATGCAAGGATTCTTCAATATATGGAAATCAATCAATGTGATACACCATATTAACAAATTGAAGGAGAAAAACCATATGATCATCTCAGTAGATGCAGAGAAAGCTTTTTACAAAATTCAACACCCATTTATGATAAAAACCCTGCAGAAAGTAGGCATAGAGGGAACTTTCCTCAACATAATAAAGGCCATATATGACAAACACACAGCCAACATCATCCTCAATGGTGAAAAACTGAAAGCATTTCCACTAAGCTCAGGAACAAGACAAGGTTGCCCACTCTCACCACTCTTATTCAATATAATTTTGGAAGTTTTAGCCACAGCAATCAGAGAAGAAAAGGAAATTAAAGGAATCCAAATCAGAAAAGAAGAAGTAAACCTGTCACTGTTTGCAGATGACATGATACTATACATAGAGTATCCTAAAGATGCTACCAGAAAACTACTAGAGCTAATCAATGAATTTGGCAAAGTTGCAGGATACAAAATTAATGCACAGAAATCTCTTGCATTCCTATACACTAATGATGAAAAATCTGAAAGTGAAATCAAGAAAACACTCCCATTTACCATTGCAACAAAAAGAATAACATATCTAGGAATAAACCCACCTAAAGAGACCAAAGACCTGTATGCAGAAAATTATAAGACACTGATGAAAGAAATTAAAGATGATACAAATAGATGGCGAGATATACCATGTTCTTGGATTGGAAGAATCAACATTGTGAAAATGGCTCTACTACCCAAAGCTATCTACAGATTGAATGCAATCCCTATCAAACTACCACTGGCATTTTTCACAGAATTAGAACAAAAAATTTCACAATTTGTATGGAAACACAAAAGACCCTGAATAGCCAAAGCGATCTTGAGAATGAAAAATGCAGCTGGAGGAAGCAGGCTCCCTGACTTCAGACTATACTACAAAGCTGCAGTAATCAAGACAGTATGGTACTGGCACAAAAACAGAAAGATAGCTCAATGGAACAGGATAGAAAGCTCAGAGATAAACCCACGCACATATGGTCACCTTATCTTTGATAAAGGAGTTAGGAATGCACAATGGAGAAAGGACAGCCTCTTCAATAAGTGGTGCTGGGAAAACTGGACAGCTACATGTAAAAGTATGGGAGTAGATCACTCCCCAACACCATACAAAAAAATAAGCTCAAAATGGATTAAAGACCTAAATGTAAGGCCAGAAACTATCAAACTCTTAGAGGAAAATATAGGCAGAACACTCTATGACATAAATCACAGCAAGAAGCTTTTTGACCCACCTCGTAGAGAAATGGAAATAAAAACAAACAAAAAAAACCCAAATGAGACCAAATGAAACTTCAAAGCTTTGCACAGCAAAGGAAGCCATAAATGAGACCAAAAACAACCTCAGAATGGAGAGAATATTTGCAAATGAAGCAACTGATAAAAGATTAATTTTCAAAATTTACAAGC
Source organism: Stenella coeruleoalba (assembly GCF_951394435.1). NCBI lineage: Eukaryota > Metazoa > Chordata > Mammalia > Artiodactyla > Delphinidae > Stenella > Stenella coeruleoalba. The sequence continues at coordinate 32,028,485 of NC_137153.1, read as the reverse complement.
AGCTCATGCAGCTCAATAACAAAAAATCAAACAACCCGATCCAAAAATGGGCAGAAGATCTAAATAGACATTTCTCCAAAGAAGATATATAGAGTGTGAACAAACACATGAAAGAATGCTCAACATCATTAATCATTAGAGAAATGCAAATCAAAACCACAATGAGATATCATCTCACACCGGTCAGAATGGCCACCATAAAAAAAATCTAGAAACAATAAATGCTGGAGAGGGTGTGGAGAAAAGGGAACACTCTTGCACTACTGGTGGGAATGTGAATTGGTACAGCCACTATGGAGAACAATATGGAGGTTCCTTAAAAAACTACAAATAGAACTACCATATGACCCAGCAATCCCACTACTGGGCATATACCCTGAGAAAACCATAATTCATAAAGAGTCATGTACCAAAATGTTCATCGCAGCTCTATTTACGATAGCCCGGAGATGGAGACAACCTACGTGCCCATCATCAGATGAATGGATAAAGAAGATGTGGCACATATATACAATGGAATATTACTCAGCCATAAAAAGAAACGAAATTGAGCTCTTTGTAATGAGATGGATGGACCTAGAGTCTGTCATACAGAGTGAAGTAAGTCAGAAAGAGAAAGACAAATACCGTATGCTAACACATATATATGGAATTTAAGAAAATAAAATGTAATGAAGAACCTAGGGGTAAGACAGGAATAAAAACACAGACCTACTGGAGAACGGACTTGAGGATATGGGGAGGGGGAAGGGTGAGCTGTGACAAGGCAAGAGAGAGGCATGGACATATATACACTACCAAAAGTAAGGTAGATAGCTAGTGGGAAGCAGCCGCATAGCACAGGGGTATCAGCTTGGCGCTTTGTGACCACCTGGAGAGGTGGGATAGGGAGGGTGGGAGGGAGGGAGATGCAAGAGGGAAGAGATATGGGAACATATGTATAACTGATTCACTTTGTTATAAAGCAGAAACTAACACACCATTGTAAAGCAATTATACCCCAATAAAGATGTTAAAAAACAAACAAACAAAAATAAACAAACGGGACCTAATGAAACTTCAAAGCTTTTGCACAGCAAAGGAAACCATAAACAAGACCTAAAGACAACCCTCAGAATGGGAAAAAATATTTGCAAATGAAGAAACTGACAAAGGATTAATCTCCAAAATTTATAAGCAGATCATGCAGCTCAATAACAAAAAAATAAACAATCCAATCCAAAAATGGAAGAAGACCTAAATAGACATTTCTCCACAGAAGATATACAGACTGCCAACAAACACGTGAAAGAATGCTCAACATCATTAATCATTAGAGAAATGCAAATCAAAACTACAATGAGATATCATCTCACACCGGTCAGAATGGCCATCATCAAAAAATCTAGAAAAAATAAATGCTGGAGAGGGTGTGGAGTAAAGGGAACACTCTTGCACTGCTGGTGGGAATGTGAATTGGTACAGCCACTATGGAGAACAGTATGGAGGTTCCTTAAAGAACTACAAATAGAACTACCATATGACCCAGCAATCCCACTACTGAGTATATACCCTGAGAAAACCATAATTCATAAAGAATCAGGTACCAAAATGTTCATTGCAGGTCTATTTACAATAGCCCAGAGATGGAAACAACCTAAGGGTCCATCATTGGATGAATGGATAAAGAAGATGTGGCACATATATACAATGGAATATTACTCAGCCATAGAAAGAAACGAAATTGAGCTATTTGTAATGAGGTAGATTGACCTAGTCTGTCATACAGAGTGAAGTAAGTCAGAAAGAGAAAGACAAATACCATATGCTAACATATATATGGAATATAAGGAAAAAAATGTCTTGAAGAACCTAGGGATAAGACAGGAATAAAGACACAGACCTACTAGAGAATGGACTTGAGGATATAGGGAGGGGGAAGGGTAAGCTGTGACAAAGTGAGAGAGTGTCATGGACATATATACACTACCAAACATAAGGTAGATAGCTAGTGGGAATCAGCCGCATAGTGCAGGGAGATCAGCTTGGTGCTTTGTGACCACCTGGAGAGGTGTAATAGGGAGGGTGGGAGAGAGGGAGATGCAAGAGGGAAGAGATATGAGAACATATGTATATGTATAACTGATTCACGTTGTTATAAAGCAGAAACTAACACACCATTGTAAAGCAATTATACTCCAATAAAGATGTATAAAAAAAAACCTCATTGTAGTAGACCCCTTGAATAAAGTCTTCCCTACTATCTTTAACAAGTGTCATAAATATTTTTTTCTTTAATAACACACACACACGCACACACGCAAACTCACACATGCTCAGTTTTATGCATGTGAAAAACATTTTTCACTATGTGTGCATTCTTATAATGGACATTTTTCTTTTTATTTTACAGTCCTTTTCCCCCCTTATCTCTCCTGCCCACTCTGTGCTCAGGGAGACCAATTTGATCACTTTGGTGTGTTATCTTTTTTTCTTCCTCCGTGTATTGATTCCCTATTGTGAGCTGGGTATTGTTCTAATCATAAGCCAGAGTCCTGCCTATATTGTGCCAAAAAGATAGGGAATAAACATTTTAACAAACAAATAAGATCATTAAGGATATTGATAATTACCATGGAAAAGATAAAGTAGAGAATTTATGAGCGTGGTTTTGCCTGATGTTTGAGGTATCCTCTCTGAAAAGCAGACATTTTAGTTAAGATCTGAATGATGATGAGGAAGCAGCAATGGGGAGATCTGAGAGGCAAGCAGTCAGAACAGGAGAAACAGCCTGTGTAAAAGGCCCAGAAATGAAATGAGTTTATGGTGGTTGAGAGACAAAGGCCAGTGTGACTGGAGCATCATAACTAAGAGCAATAGAGAGAAAGATGAAGCCAAGAGGTGTAGCCTCCATGAGGCAATGTCAATGTCCAAATGTGCTGGAGGCCATCAAATGTTTCAAGAGCGACACAATGATTTTTGTTTTGCAATGATTTCTCCAATTCTAGTATAGTGAATAGAGTGTAGGGGCCAGAGTGGACACACTGAGACCACTTAGGAGGCTGTTGCCAGAGTCCAGATGAGAAGTGGTAATGGGGATTGTGAGTGGCTGAATTCTGAAGTGTTGTGGAAGAAAAGTTTGATGGATGGGATATAAGGCTGAGACAGAACAAAGCAGAGTACATGAACAGAGCATGTGGATATGGGTTGTATGAGGATACTGGGATCCTGTGATATGACAAAGGTGAGCAGGACATGAGGGACAGTCTGGAGGTCAGAGCAGGATGGTCTCAGCAAGGAAGCAAGCACCAAGTCATCTGAAACCCTGGTGAAGTCATTACACTTTCAACAGCAAGCCTTGGGCAGCCAACATGGCCCCAACCCATTCTTGGGAGCCTCCACATATCTCATAGTCTGCATAAATCATGACTGACTCATCTTTCTCCTGTGGGTAGGCATTAACTTATTTTCAATTTGTTTTTCATTTTTATTTTTGGTTTTTTTTTTGTGGAGGGGGAAGGACATAATCAGTAAGGCTGCACATACATTTTTAGAGTGCCTGAAATGGATGGCTGAGTATAAGGTTATGTTATCAGTTATAATTAATTAATAGTGTCAAGTTACCTTCCAAAAATGTAGTCATGGAAATCTTATGGACTTACCAATATTCTATGTACAATGTTTAATAATAAAAATATAGATATTTTGGCTGAGAAGGGAGCAGAGGATGTTTTGGAGCAGAGTATGACACAGAATCCCATATATCTTTGGATACTAGAAGCTGACACACCACACTGCCTGGTGCATGAGTTTCACCTTTGACATCAAAGAGGACTTAGCTCCTTCATACTATTTAAAGGAATTTCTCAACCTCCTTGAAGATCCCCTTCATGTGAAAATTAGGGCTAATCCTATGGGGTTGTACTATGCTCATAGCACTTGGTACCTACTGAGAACATTCTGTCACACTTTCGCCTTCATGGTGTGTGGCCAGTCAATCCCACAGCTGGAATTTATCCAACATTTAAAGTAAACTGTTTTTGTACCTTGTGGAGTATACTAGAAACTGCTAGAAGGGGACACACAAAGTAAAACTCCTTAAGCCATATTTTTCTGATTCCTATATTTTTTGTGTGAGAGGAATTTTTATGGACTTAAATGACAAACTGAATCTGAATTTTGAGAGATTTCTATCTTAAAACAGAGGTATTACATACAAAGCAATCCAAAACAACTTAAGTGAAGGGACTGCAGTGATGATCCCCATTTTGTGTTGAGATGGAGTTGGGTTCTTTCTGACTTAGGAGCTTTCTTTTTAGTGTTTCTACACAGGAGGTTTTTTTTTTTTTTAAATGAGGTCTTTTAGTTTCTAGCTGGGATCAATTCCTCTTCCCTACCTCTCACTCATTCAGGTACATACAATTATTTTTTTCAGCTACTATGTGCCAGATAGTGTTCTCAGCACTAGGAACACTGCCATGAACAAAGCCAATGACCTATCCACATGGGGTCTGCATTTCATGTGCCTCCCCAACTGTGCTTTGGAGTCATCATCAGAAGTCCTGGACATGTTGTCAAACCCAAGATTGTGTGCCCCACGTGGAGTGATACCAAACGGAAACATCGACATTTGGAGCAGAAAAAGTTTTATTTCAAGGGCCAAGCAAAGAGAACAGGCAGCTCATGCTCAAAAAGCCCAAACTTCGCTAATTGGTAACTGTTTGAATCTGCCCTTTGGAACTCAGGGAAGGTCTAGGAGGCTGACAGACCTTTTGCTACAAACAAGAAATGGGGGAAACATAAAGGCTTTTGTATCCATGAGGGACCCACAGGGTCCTGCTTGGTTTCAGGCACTGGAGAGTTTCATGTGCCTGGTGCTGGGACAAGCTGTCATCCCATACTTGCCTCCAACCAGAACAAATGACAGTTTATACCAAGCCCCAACCTTCCCAGGAAACTCCTGTTGTGACACTTTTTGTACCATTTTCCCTGCAACTTTTAGGATTTCACCTTGTACCCACAAGTACCATCAATAGACAAGGATGGTTAAGGCAGATTTGGAGAAGTTGGTCTGACCTTTATGTGAATTCCCTTCCCTGGGTGTTATAGGAGAGTCCTTGCCTAGATAGAGAATTGACACTCTTTCAGGATTGGCAGGTGCTGTGCCTGGGAGCATGCATTATGTTTTGGGCCATGATCTTTTCCAGAATTCCACTTCACAGGAAAACTTCTGTATTGTGGGAAACGGTCAGCCTTGAGAGCAAGCTGTGGACATGCCAGGCATACCACCGCTGCTCGAAGGGACTGTGCCTACTTGTTCCTCTCCTTGTTTCATTCCATGGGAGATAAATTACCAGGGCCCAGAGATCAGAAAGAATGTAAAATGAGACGAGCAAAGCTGTCTCCCCCCTGCACGTGCAGGTTATTTTGAATGATTCTGGGTTTATGGGTTTTCTCCCAGGGAAGTTAACCTTGAGCCGAGACAGTCTGTAGATAATGTAAACCACCATCTGGCAACCCTCCTTTTTCTAGTCTATATAATCTGCAACTGTAGCATAATAAAATTTGCCTTGCAACCATCAGTTGTCTTGGTCCTTCTGACCCCACTTGTCAGTGCTATTTCAGTTCCTTACCCCTTCTCTTCTGACCCTGGGCGGTGAAATCCTCTTTCTCTGGCTGGTCCTCGGCACTGTATATGTTTTTCAGTATAAACCAGATTACCTAAGCTTCTCTAGTCTTTAATTTCTATATAAGAAGAGTCTAGCCCCCTTGAGTGAATGCTGGAAGTCTAGCCCTTTATCAGGCCTCTGAAATTGTGCTTGTCCCACAGGTCTTTCCTGAAGGTTGCCTAAGCTCTCTTTTGCTCTGCATTCTTTCTCTCAACTCTTGCTCCATTTGCTGCATATCACTTCTTGCTCCCTATTCTCCAGTCTGATGCTGTTTGCAACACACAGTTCCTTGCTGTGGTTTTCTAAGGATTTTGGTTCTGAAGGTAATATATTGGTTGCAGTATTTAAGAAAACATTAGTATAGGCTTGCAGGTAACACCGGTACTTATGATAAGAAAATAACAAAATAAAACCAGGGTTTCGGATAAGGATGACATGGTCAATAACTGTGCTATTAAGGGAGGCTGGCCGGTCAAGCTCCTAGCCTGTACACCTGCATCACTTGCATTGCATTGAAAGTCTCTTTTTTTCCCTCTTTTTCATGATCTGCACACTGGTCTACAGGGCTTTGCTAACCCTGAAGGTGCCTCACCTGCATTTAAAAAAAAATTGAGGTGAAATTCACGTAACATAAATTAACAATTTTAAAGCATACAGTTCAGTGGCATTTAGAACATTCACAAGGTTGTGCAACCATCATCTCTATCTATTTCAAAAACATTGTTTATCACACCAAAGGAGACCCCCATATCCATCAAGCAGTCACTCCCCAATCCCTCCTCCCCAGCTTCTGGCAATCACAAATCTGCTTTCTGTTTCTGTGGCTATACCGACTTGATATTGCATATAAATGGAATTATGCAACATATGACCTTTTATGATTGACTTCTTTCACTTGTCATAACATTTTCGAGGTTCATCAACATTGTAGTATGTAGCATACTTCATTTCTTTTTTTTAAACTGTGATAAAAGATACATGAAATAAAATTTTATCATTTTAACTATGTTTACAGTTCTGCACCATTAAGTATTTTAGCATTTCTGTACAACCATCACCACCATCCATCTCCAGAACTTTTTCATCTTCCCAATGAAAGATGAAACTGAAACTCTGAATCCACTAAACAATAACTCCTTACTTCTTCCTCACCCCAGTCCCTGACAACCACCATTCTACTTTCTGTCTCTATCAATTTGACTACTCTAGGAACCTCATGTAAGTGGAATCATACAGTATTTTTTTTTGTGTGACTGGTTTATTTCACTTAGCTTAATATCCTCAAGATTCATCTGTGCTGTAGCATATTGCAGAATTTTCTTCTTTTTTTAACTGAATAATATTGTATGTATACCCTACATTTATTTATCTGTTCATCATTTGATGGGCATTTGGGTTGTTTCTACCTTTTGATTGTTATAAATAATGCTGCTATGAATATTTGTGTACAAATTATTGGAACACTTTTCAATTCTTTTGACTTTATACCTAGGAGTTCAATTGCTGCATCATAATTCTATGTGTAACTTTTTGAGAAACTCTCATACTGTTTTCCCCAGTGGTGAGACCATTTTTACATTTCCACCAGCAATGTAGGAAGGTTTCAATTTCTCCACATCCTTGCCAACACTTATTTTCTATTTTTGCTTTGTTTTGTCATAGTTATCATCTTGGGTGTGAGATGGTACCTCATTGAGGTTTTGACTTGAGTTTCCTTAACAACTAATGATGTTGAGCATCTTTTAGTGTTTATTGGCTGTAATCTTCTTTGGAGAAATATCTATCCAAGTCCTTGGCCCATATTTTGATTAAGTTGCTTGTCTTTTTGTTGTTGAGTTGTAAAAGTTTTCTTTTTCTAATTCTTAAAATATGATTTTTCCAGAATTGACATATATATTGTGTAAATTTAAGGTGATGATTTGATGCCTGTATGTACTGCAAAATAATTGCCATTTTACTGGATTAGTTAACATCTCCATCACCTCACATAATTACCTTTTTTTGGTGAGAGCATTTAAAATTTACTCTATTAGCAACTTCATGTACATAAAGTGGTATTATTAACTGTATCATCATGCTTTATATTACATCCCCAGAATTTACTCATCTTATAAATGGAAGTTTATGCATTTTGACAAACTCTCCCCATTTCCCACACCCCTTGACCCTGGCAGCCACTGTTCTGTCCTGTAAGAGTTCTTTATATATTCTGCATACTAGACCCAGGATCTCCCTTTAATTTAAAGGAGATCTTCAACCGCATGTTCCTCCTCAGGAGTCCAGACTTTCCAAGTGTCTCCACAAGGTCTGATAAAAGGAGAAAAATTTTCCTTTCATTCATAAAATCTTAAGACAAGACAGAGTCTTAGTAGAGTCCCCCTCCTTTTCCACAGAAGTCTTGGTTGCCCTGACTTCTTCTGAGAGTGGCTAGGAAATACAGTCTAACCATCCACAAATATTAGCTAGATGGTAAGCCCACAATCCTGGATAATGAGCCTGATTACTAGGGAAACAAAGCCAACTCCAAATATATTTTAGACTGTATCATATTGTCCTCTGTTACAGCCTTTGTTACCTTAGATACTGGTGAAGCTCACAGAACTGGGACCCAGAGAAACCTGTTGAGTTGGAGGCCCAAGACACTAGCCTCTCCACACCCTTTGCATTGCCTAACTCTGCAGAGGCAGGGAAACTTCTTCCTGATGCTGCAATCAATCCTGGTCACAATTTCATATGCAGATCACTAAAAGTCATTCTTAGATAAGCTGCTTATTGATTCTGTGAAGTTTCTGAGGAAGTAAAACTGTCTGAGTTACAAACTGTAAGTGGCTTCTAAGCAGAACTGTTCTTCCCACGTAGCACTGCAGTTATGACCAGAAATGGGGTATGGAAACATCTTTTCAACAAAAGTGGGTCACTTGTTACAAGGAATTCTATTATGCAGTGGAAAAAAGAAATGACAATGCTGAAGTTTTGAAAGGAAATCATTAATATTCTTAATCTCATCTAATAAAAATGATAAATGAGATATTGCCTGCCATATCAGTAAACAAAGGATGTTGCAGCAATTGCAACCACCCAAAACAGTGGGCTCTGAGGGAGTTCAGGATGGCAAAAAGGAATGCCCACCATCTTGCAGTCATCAGACTGCAGCCACCCCTGATAGTGCAGCCTGAGGAAACTCAGGATGAGAAAACTCAGGATACTGGCCCCAGATAGCTGAGGTGCATATCAAGGGAATGACTTCAGTGAATCTAGACTCTTGCATCTTCCCATACATAGAAAAGCAAAAAATTCTTTAACTTGAGATATCTAGTTTTGTTTTATTAACAGTAACATTTTGTTCTATGTGGTATTGTTGCAAAAACTCCTATATATTCTGGCCTCCCCGCCTTCCTCTTCAGAACAGTTTTCTCAGCTTTTTATCTGAGAGGCTCTCTTCAGGGCTTGAAGTCCTAAGAATGTCTCCTGAATAAAACATAACTCTCAACTTTTAGGTTGTGCTTTTTTTTTCAGTTGACAGTTCTGGTATTTTGGCAACCATGAAGGGACCAGAGCAGACTTCTCTCCTTTGCCTGAACTCTATGAGGATCCAGAGCCTTGGTACCAGCAGAGGCCTCTTAGGCCCATCCACTTCCTTCCACGAATTTGGGTGAATCTTTCCGGGTTCTAGGATCTCCTAGATCTAGGTGATGATCTTAAGTTTTATTCAGTTATGTTAAACTCCTCTCTGGAGGAGTAGGTCTTCCTTGAAACTTAGTGTCAAGAAGAGGTACCTGGATTATCCTCAGTGTAAGAGACAACGGGAAGATTTTTGCTTAGTTTAGACACTGAGTGGGTTATCCTCAGTGAAAGGCACTGGGAAGGTTTTACTCAGTTTAGACACTGAGTGGTTTATCCTCAGTTGAAAGACTGGGAAGACTTTGCTCAGTTAAAGGCTGAGTGGTGTTGAACTGGGTAATTAGTGGGAAGACTGGCCTGTTGTTTTTCCTTGAATTGGCTATACTAGTGATGGTAATTCAACAAACGAACCTCTGAATGGGGTATAAAAGTTTTCAGAGAAAAACAAAAAGAAAGAACAGATTGCCAGCCTCCGACTAACACCCCAGTCAGATTTATGTATGTAAAAAACTTACACTTACAAGTACTTACTTAGTTGGAAATTAAAGGAAACCTCACTCTAAAAATGAGGGGCCTCTTTTATTTCATACACAGTTAAGTTAAATTAAATCAAGTTTAATAAGCTGGCTTGATAAAAATATCTTTGCAAAATTCTGATTTTAAACGAAGGCCTTCAAGGGGGAACTTACATTTCTCTTTCTGTGTCTTTGAGATGTAAATGTTCTACATGATGATCTTCCTAGGGTGTTCTGTTTGTGTCTGTATGTGTTTTGAAAATTGATCTCTGGGAGATCAATTTTTGGGAGTAAGCTTTCTTATAAAGGAGGCATTCTCCCCCATCCTCTTATGGGAAAGATTTTTGCATCTTATTGGTTTGAATCACTTAGCAGCGTTACACTAAGGAAGGGCAACGACTACTGCCTCATGGAAACTGCTGCGCGCCTACCATTCTGCATGCAATTCAGGGCCTTCATTTGAGGCTTCTGCTCAGTGGAGTTTTAAGGTAACTATAGGGCAGGGAGGATGAGCTCCCAAACAGGAACGGGAAGGCACCCTGTTTCTTTCATGAAAACTCTTTCTCTTCTCAGAGCCACGCCGGCACGGATGAGAATCCGGGCCACATCCGTGCTTTCCAGGTAGCTTCGAGGCCGCACAAATGCAGCTTTCAAGGCGGGAAAGCAAGGCTTGTCTCAAACGGCCATTTCCAGGTTGACGTGCGGAAGACTCTTCAGTGGTTTCTACCAAGTCAAAGAGACCGAGCTTCTCACGGAGTCCTTCCACAATCAACTTTTCTATGCAGGGTATTCTTCCTGAGGTGAACGGCCTGAACGAAAGAATGCGCTAGGTTTCTTGGGTCCTGCGAATCGTCCCAAAGCCTGCGGCTTTACACCAGAAACTGTGCTCTGGTTGCACTTGGAATCCCCCCCACCCCGCGCCCTCCCCAAGCCGACATTCTCCTTGAGTTAGGTTGACTTCAGGTATGAGGTCCTGGAGGGAATTGTAAGCAAAGTGCTTCTCTCAGTACAGCTCTGACTACGGTAATGAGGCACACTTCCATGGCCTTCTGCAACTAGAGCTACAAATACGTTCCTGAGGCTGTTGGTGAGCTGAGGCAATCTAGCTCCCCCGAGGCAGCGTGAAAGCTGCTGCCCTTCACTCGGCACGCACACGGGTACTCCGAAGTGTCTAGGGGTGTGAATGTGGCTCTTCAGCTCAGGAGAGCCCGGGGGTCCTCGGTGTCCTTGTACGGAAACGGGTGCTGCCGCGAGGAGTCTAGCAGACCCGAAAAGCTTACTACCGTTCCACTGAAGCAGAAGAGAGAGCTAAGGCCTCCTGGGAGCTGCTGCACTCCTACCCTGCTGCACGGCATATCAGGGCCCTCCTTCGAAGCTGGGCCTCACTTGGAGCTTCCCCTTAGCTACGGAACAGGACAGGATGAGCTCTGACCGAGAAACTGGAATGCCCCGGTTCCTCGTGAAACCGTCTTTTCCCTCTCGCAGCCATGCCTGCCGTGAGAGGAGGCCCGACAACAGCAGTGTCTTCCAGGGAGCTGCAAGGCCCATAACAGGACCTTTCAAGGTGCCAAAACAAGGCCAGTCCCATCAGGCCGCAGCTCCAGGAAGACACGCAGCGTAAGTGTCTGTGGTTTCTGTCAAGTCAAAAGAGACCTAGCGACATACTTGGCTCTTCCCTGATTCAACTTTCCTACACAGGACGTTCTGCGTGTAGCGAACTGCCGGGACCACAGAGTGCCCTAGGTCTCGCAGGGTCCTGTGCGTCTACCGAAACCCTGAAGTGTTCCACAGAGATCTGTGCTTTGGCGGAATTTGTAACGCAGGCCGCCTTTGCACCTGAGCTACGGTGACTTCAGGTATGAGTGCCTAGAGGGACTAGCAAGCGCAGAGTTCTTCTCAGTACAGCTCAGACCAGGGCAATGTGGCCGACTTCCGTGGCATGCTGGACTTGCTAGAACCGTGTTCCTGAATCCGTTGGTGAGCTGAAGCAATCTAGCTCCCCCCAGGAGAGAGTGCAGTGTGTTACGCTTCACTCGGCCTAGCCAGGGGCACCCAGAAGGGCCTACGTGTCTGAGTGTGGCCCAGCAGGCCCAGGGGAGCCTGAGGGTACTCAGAGTTCTTGTAGGGACACGGGTGCTGACGCCAGGGGGCCAGGAGTCCTGACAGGATTAGTACCGTTACACGAGGGCAGGAGTGCGACAAAGGCCTCAAGGAAAAGGCCGCAAAACTACCCTTCTGGATGGCAAATCAGGGCCTTAGGTAGAGGCTACGGCCCACGTTGGGATTCCCCTTCGCTCTAGAGCAGGGCAGGGTATGCTCCCGCCCAGGGCCTGAAAGCACCCTCTTCCTTTCGAGAAAACTCTGTTGCTTCCAGAGCCATGCCTGCAGTGAGTACAGGTCCAGCAACCAAAGCGTTGTTCAGGAAGCTTCAAGGCTGCATGAACGGAGCTTTCAAGCCGGGAAGACCAGGCTTGCCTCAGAGGGCTGCCTTTTCCAGGTTTACGTGCAGAAGAAGCGTCTGTGGTTTCTAACAAGTCCAAAGAGACCTAGCTGCTCACTGGGTCCCTCGAGAATCATCTTCTCTAGGCAGGGTGCCCTGCGTGTAGCGAACTGCTTAAGAGAAAGAAGGCCTTAGGTGTCGTAGGCTCACGTGCATCTTCCGAATGCCTGCAGCGTTACCCTAGAAACTGTGCTCTAGAGGCCCTTGGACGGCAAGCCGACTTACTCCCTGAGGTAGGCTGACTTCAGGCATGAGGTCCTAGAAGGAATTGTAAGCAAGACGTTTTGCTCAGCGCAGCTCCGACTACAGTGATGATGCAGCCTTCCGTGGCCTGCTGCCCAAGCTACCACAGTGTTCCCGAGGCTGTTGGTGTGCTGAGGAAATCTAGCTCCCCCGAGGCAGTGTGCAAGCTGCTGCCCGTCACTCGGCACACACACGAGTATTCCAAAGTGCCTCCGGGTCTGAATGTTGCTCTTCGACTCGGGAGAGCCTCGGGGTGCTCAGTGTCCTTGTACGGAAACGGGTGCTGCCGGGAGGAGTCTAGGGGTCCCCAAGAGCTTCCAACCCTTCCACTGAAGCAGAAGAGAGAACTAAGGCCTCATGGAAGCTGCTGCACTCCTACCCTGCTGCGTGGCATATCAGGGTGCTCCTTCGAAGCTAGGCCTCACTTGGAGTTTCCCCTTAGCTATACAACAGGACAGGATGAGCTCTGACCGAGAAAGTGGAGCACCCCGGTTCCATGTGAAAGCGTCTCTTCCCTCTCACAGCCATGCCTGCCGTGAGAAGAGGCCCGGCAACGGCAGTGTTTCTCAGGGAGCTTCAAGGCGCAAGAGAGGATTCTTCAAGGTGCGGAAACAAGGCTGGTCCCATCGGGCACCAGCTCCAGGATGACACGGAGCATAAGTAGCTGTGCTTTCTATCCAAGGCAAAAGCGACCTAGTACATACTTGCTTCAAGCGTTCTTCACAGGGTGCTCTGGGTGTACCAAACTGCCTAGCCCAAGGAATGCCTTTGGTCTCCTAGGGTCCCTTGCCTCTACTAAAAGCCTGAAGTGTTACACAGAGACCCGTGCTTTCGTGGAAGTTGGAAGGCAAGCCGCCTTTCCCCCTGAGATACGGTGACTTCGGGTATGAGTTCCTAGAAGGGCAGCTTCCAAAGTCCGGCAGTGTTACACGGAGAACGGTGCTCTAGTTGCAGTGGGAGCACTAGTTGAATGCCTCCTTGCGGTGGGGTGACTTCAGAGATGAGGTGCTAGGGATACTGAAAAGCAGAGGGACTGTCTCAGTGCAGCTCAGACAAGGGCGATGAGGCAGAAGTCCACGGCACGCTGCACTGGCTAGAACCGTGTTCCGCAAACTGCTGGAGAGCTGAGGAAATCTAGCTCTCCCAAGGGCGTGTGCAAATGCTGCCGATCAATAGGCGTACGCACAGGGGTACTCCGAAGGGCTTCCCGGGCTGGACGTTGCTCGGGAGGCCCAGGGGTCCGTGGACTACACGGCGTCCTCGTACAGAGACACGGGCCGACGCGAGGCGCCTAGGAATCCTGAGAAGCTTAGCAGCGTTACACTAAGGAAGGGCAACGACGACTGCCTCATGGAAACTGCTGCGCGCCTACCATTCTGCATGCAATTCAGGGCCTTCATTTGAGGCTTCTGCTCAGTGGAGTTTTAAGGTAACTATAGGGCAGGGAGGATGAGCTCCCAAACAGGAACGGGAAGGCACCCTGTTTCTTTCATGGAAACTCTTTCTCTTCTCAGAGCCACGCCTGCACGGATGAGAATCCGGGCCACATCAGTGCTTTCCAGGTAGCTTCGAGGCCGCACAAATGCAGCTTTCAAGGCGGGAAAGCAAGGCTTGTCTCAAACGGCCATTTCCAGGTTGACATGGGGCAGACTCTTCCGTGGTTTCTACCAAGTCAAAGAGACCTAGCTTCTCACGGAGTCCTTCCACAATCAACTTTTCTATGCAGGGTATTCTCCCTGAGGTGAACGGCCTGAACGAAAGAATGCGCTAGGTTTCTTGGGTCCTGCGAATCGTCCCAAAGCCTGCGGCTTTACACCAGAAACTGTGCTCTGGTTGCACTTGGAATCCCCCCCACCCCGCGCCCTCCCCAAGCCGACATTCTCCTTGAGTTAGGTTGACTTCAGGTATGAGGTCCTGGAGGGAATTGTAAGCAAAGTGCTTCTCTCAGTACAGCTCTGACTACGGTAATGAGGCACACTTCCATGGCCTTCTGCAACTAGAGCTACAAATACGTTCCTGAGGCTGTTGGTGAGCTGAGGCAATCTAGCTCCCCCGAGGCAGCGTGAAAGCTGCTGCCCTTCACTCGGCACGCACACGGGTACTCCGAAGTGTCTAGGGGTGTGAATGTGGCTCTTCAGCTCAGGAGAGCCCGGGGGTCCTCAGTGTCCTTGTACGGAAACGGGTGCTGCCGCGAGGAGTCTAGCAGACCCGAAAAGCTTACTACCGTTCCACTGAAGCAGAAGAGAGAGCTAAGGCCTCCTGGGAGCTGCTGCACTCCTACCCTGCTGCACGGCATATCAGGGCCCTCCTTCAAAGCTGGGCCTCACTTGGAGCTTCCCCTTAGCTACGGAACAGGACAGGATGAGCTCTGACCGAGAAACTGGAATGCCCCGGTTCCTCGTGAAACCGTCTTTTCCCTCTCGCAGCCATGCCTGCCGTGAGAGGAGGCCCGACAACAGCAGTGTCTTCCAGGGAGCTGCAAGGCCCATAACAGGACCTTTCAAGGTGCCAAAACAAGGCCAGTCCCATCAGGCCGCAGCTCCAGGAAGACACGCAGCGTAAGTGTCTGTGGTTTCTGTCAAGTCAAAAGAGACCTAGCGACATACTTGGCTCTTCCCTGATTCAACTTTCCTACACAGGACGTTCTGCGTGTAGCGAACTGCCGGGACCACAGAGTGCCCTAGGTCTCGCAGGGTCCTGTGCGTCTACCGAAACCCTGAAGTGTTCCACAGAGATCTGTGCTTTGGCGGAATTTGTAACGCAGGCCGCCTTTGCACCTGAGCTACGGTGACTTCAGGTATGAGTGCCTAGAGGGACTAGCAAGCGCAGAGTTCTTCTCAGTACAGCTCAGACCAGGGCAATGTGGCCGACTTCCGTGGCATGCTGGACTTGCTAGAACCGTGTTCCTGAATCCGTTGGTGAGCTGAAGCAATCTAGCTCCCCCCAGGAGAGAGTGCAGTGTGTTACGCTTCACTCGGCCTAGCCAGGGGCACCCAGAAGGGCCTACGTGTCTGAGTGTGGCCCAGCAGGCCCAGGGGAGCCTGAGGGTACTCAGAGTTCTTGTAGGGACACGGGTGCTGACGCCAGGGGGCCAGGAGTCCTGACAGGATTAGTACCGTTACACGAGGGCAGGAGTGCGACAAAGGCCTCAAGGAAAAGGCCGCAAAACTACCCTTCTGGATGGCAAATCAGGGCCTTAGGTAGAGGCTACGGCCCACGTTGGGATTCCCCTTCGCTCTAGAGCAGGGCAGGGTATGCTCCCGCCCAGGGCCTGAAAGCACCCTCTTCCTTTCGAGAAAACTCTGTTGCTTCCAGAGCCATGCCTGCAGTGAGTACAGGTCCAGCAACCAAAGCGTTGTTCAGGAAGCTTCAAGGCCGCATGAACGGAGCTTTCAAGCCGGGAAGACCAGGCTTGCCTCAGAGGGCTGCCTTTTCCAGGTTTACGTGCAGAAGAAGCGTCTGTGGTTTCTAACAAGTCCAAAGAGACCTAGCTGCTCACTGGGTCCCTCGAGAATCATCTTCTCTAGGCAGGGTGCCCTGCGTGTAGCGAACTGCTTAAGAGAAAGAAGGCCTTAGGTGTCGTAGGCTCACGTGCATCTTCCGAATGCCTGCAGCGTTACCCTAGAAACTGTGCTCTAGAGGCCCTTGGACGGCAAGCCGACTTACTCCCTGAGGTAGGCTGACTTCAGGCATGAGGTCCTAGAAGGAATTGTAAGCAAGACGTTTTGCTCAGCGCAGCTCCGACTACAGTGATGATGCAGCCTTCCGTGGCCTGCTGCCCAAGCTACCACAGTGTTCCCGAGGCTGTTGGTGTGCTGAGGAAATCTAGCTCCCCCGAGGCAGTGTGCAAGCTGCTGCCCGTCACTCGGCACACACACGAGTATTCCAAAGTGCCTCCGGGTCTGAATGTTGCTCTTCGACTCGGGAGAGCCTCGGGGTGCTCAGTGTCCTTGTACGGAAACGGGTGCTGCCGGGAGGAGTCTAGGGGTCCCCAAGAGCTTCCAACCCTTCCACTGAAGCAGAAGAGAGAACTAAGGCCTCATGGAAGCTGCTGCACTCCTACCCTGCTGCGTGGCATATCAGGGTGCTCCTTCGAAGCTAGGCCTCACTTGGAGTTTCCCCTTAGCTATACAACAGGACAGGATGAGCTCTGACCGAGAAAGTGGAGCACCCCGGTTCCATGTGAAAGCGTCTCTTCCCTCTCACAGCCATGCCTGCCGTGAGAAGAGGCCCGGCAACGGCAGTGTTTCTCAGGGAGCTTCAAGGCGCAAGAGAGGATTCTTCAAGGTGCGGAAACAAGGCTGGTCCCATCGGGCACCAGCTCCAGGATGACACGGAGCATAAGTAGCTGTGCTTTCTATCCAAGGCAAAAGCGACCTAGTACATACTTGCTTCAAGCGTTCTTCACAGGGTGCTCTGGGTGTACCAAACTGCCTAGCCCAAGGAATGCCTTTGGTCTCCTAGGGTCCCTTGCCTCTACTAAAAGCCTGAAGTGTTACACAGAGACCCGTGCTTTCGTGGAAGTTGGAAGGCAAGCCGCCTTTCCCCCTGAGATACGGTGACTTCGGGTATGAGTTCCTAGAAGGGCAGCTTCCAAAGTCCGGCAGTGTTACACGGAGAACGGTGCTCTAGTTGCAGTGGGAGCACTAGTTGAATGCCTCCTTGCGGTGGGGTGACTTCAGAGATGAGGTGCTAGGGATACTGAAAAGCAGAGGGACTGTCTCAGTGCAGCTCAGACAAGGGCGATGAGGCAGAAGTCCACGGCACGCTGCACTGGCTAGAACCGTGTTCCGCAAACTGCTGGAGAGCTGAGGAAATCTAGCTCTCCCAAGGGAGTGTGCAAATGCTGCCGATCAATAGGCGTACGCACAGGGGTACTCCGAAGGGCTTCCCGGGCTGGACGTTGCTCGGGAGGCCCAGGGGTCCGTGGACTACACGGCGTCCTCGTACAGAGACACGGGCCGACGCGAGGCGCCTAGGAATCCTGAGAAGCTTAGCAGCGTTACACTAAGGAAGGGCAACGACGACTGCCTCATGGAAACTGCTGCGCGCCTACCATTCTGCGTGCAATTCGGGGCCTTCATTTGAGGCTTCTGCTCAGTGGAGTTTTAAGGTAACTATAGGGCAGGGAGGATGAGCTCCCAAACAGGAACGGGAAGGCACCCTGTTTCTTTCATGGAAACTCTTTCTCTTCTCAGAGCCACGCCTGCACGGATGAGAATCCGGGCCACATCAGTGCTTTCCAGGTAGCTTCGAGGCCGCACAAATGCAGCTTTCAAGGCGGGAAAGCAAGGCTTGTCTCAAACGGCCATTTCCAGGTTGACATGGGGCAGACTCTTCCGTGGTTTCTACCAAGTCAAAGAGACCTAGCTTCTCACGGAGTCCTTCCACAATCAACTTTTCTATGCAGGGTATTCTCCCTGAGGTGAACGGCCTGAACGAAAGAATGCGCTAGGTTTCTTGGGTCCTGCGAATCGTCCCAAAGCCTGCGGCTTTACACCAGAAACTGTGCTCTGGTTGCACTTGGAATCCCCCCCACCCCGCGCCCTCCCCAAGCCGACATTCTCCTTGAGTTAGGTTGACTTCAGGTATGAGGTCCTGGAGGGAATTGTAAACAAAGTGCTTCTCTCAGTACAGCTCTGACTACGGTAATGAGGCACACTTCCATGGCCTTCTGCAACTAGAGCTACAAATACGTTCCTGAGGCTGTTGGTGAGCTGAGGCAATCTAGCTCCCCCGAGGCAGCGTGAAAGCTGCTGCCCTTCACTCGGCACGCACACGGGTACTCCGAAGTGTCTAGGGGTGTGAATGTGGCTCTTCAGCTCAGGAGAGCCCGGGGGTCCTCAGTGTCCTTGTACGGAAACGGGTGCTGCCGCGAGGAGTCTAGCAGACCCGAAAAGCTTACTACCGTTCCACTGAAGCAGAAGAGAGAGCTAAGGCCTCCTGGGAGCTGCTGCACTCCTACCCTGCTGCACGGCATATCAGGGCCCTCCTTCGAAGCTGGGCCTCACTTGGAGCTTCCCCTTAGCTACGGAACAGGACAGGATGAGCTCTGACCGAGAAACTGGAATGCCCCGGTTCCTCGTGAAACCGTCTTTTCCCTCTCGCAGCCATGCCTGCCGTGAGAGGAGGCCCGACAACAGCAGTGTCTTCCAGGGAGCTGCAAGGCCCATAACAGGACCTTTCAAGGTGCCAAAACAAGGCCAGTCCCATCAGGCCGCAGCTCCAGGAAGACACGCAGCGTAAGTGTCTGTGGTTTCTGTCAAGTCAAAAGAGACCTAGCGACATACTTGGCTCTTCCCTGATTCAACTTTCCTACACAGGACGTTCTGCGTGTAGCGAACTGCCGGGACCACAGAGTGCCCTAGGTCTCGCAGGGTCCTGTGCGTCTACCGAAACCCTGAAGTGTTCCACAGAGATCTGTGCTTTGGCGGAATTTGTAACGCAGGCCGCCTTTGCACCTGAGCTACGGTGACTTCAGGTATGAGTGCCTAGAGGGACTAGCAAGCGCAGAGTTCTTCTCAGTACAGCTCAGACCAGGGCAATGTGGCCGACTTCCGTGGCATGCTGGACTTGCTAGAACCGTGTTCCTGAATCCGTTGGTGAGCTGAAGCAATCTAGCTCCCCCCAGGAGAGAGTGCAGTGTGTTACGCTTCACTCGGCCTAGCCAGGGGCACCCAGAAGGGCCTACGTGTCTGAGTGTGGCCCAGCAGGCCCAGGGGAGCCTGAGGGTACTCAGAGTTCTTGTAGGGACACGGGTGCTGACGCCAGGGGGCCAGGAGTCCTGACAGGATTAGTACCGTTACACGAGGGCAGGAGTGCGACAAAGGCCTCAAGGAAAAGGCCGCAAAACTACCCTTCTGGATGGCAAATCAGGGCCTTAGGTAGAGGCTACGGCCCACGTTGGGATTCCCCTTCGCTCTAGAGCAGGGCAGGGTATGCTCCCGCCCAGGGCCTGAAAGCACCCTCTTCCTTTCGAGAAAACTCTGTTGCTTCCAGAGCCATGCCTGCAGTGAGTACAGGTCCAGCAACCAAAGCGTTGTTCAGGAAGCTTCAAGGCCGCATGAACGGAGCTTTCAAGCCGGGAAGACCAGGCTTGCCTCAGAGGGCTGCCTTTTCCAGGTTTACGTGCAGAAGAAGCGTCTGTGGTTTCTAACAAGTCCAAAGAGACCTAGCTGCTCACTGGGTCCCTCGAGAATCATCTTCTCTAGGCAGGGTGCCCTGCGTGTAGCGAACTGCTTAAGAGAAAGAAGGCCTTAGGTGTCGTAGGCTCACGTGCATCTTCCGAATGCCTGCAGCGTTACCCTAGAAACTGTGCTCTAGAGGCCCTTGGACGGCAAGCCGACTTACTCCCTGAGGTAGGCTGACTTCAGGCATGAGGTCCTAGAAGGAATTGTAAGCAAGACGTTTTGCTCAGCGCAGCTCCGACTACAGTGATGATGCAGCCTTCCGTGGCCTGCTGCCCAAGCTACCACAGTGTTCCCGAGGCTGTTGGTGTGCTGAGGAAATCTAGCTCCCCCGAGGCAGTGTGCAAGCTGCTGCCCGTCACTCGGCACACACACGAGTATTCCAAAGTGCCTCCGGGTCTGAATGTTGCTCTTCGACTCGGGAGAGCCTCGGGGTGCTCAGTGTCCTTGTACGGAAACGGGTGCTGCCGGGAGGAGTCTAGGGGTCCCCAAGAGCTTCCAACCCTTCCACTGAAGCAGAAGAGAGAACTAAGGCCTCATGGAAGCTGCTGCACTCCTACCCTGCTGCGTGGCATATCAGGGTGCTCCTTCGAAGCTAGGCCTCACTTGGAGTTTCCCCTTAGCTATACAACAGGACAGGATGAGCTCTGACCGAGAAAGTGGAGCACCCCGGTTCCATGTGAAAGCGTCTCTTCCCTCTCACAGCCATGCCTGCCGTGAGAAGAGGCCCGGCAACGGCAGTGTTTCTCAGGGAGCTTCAAGGCGCAAGAGAGGATTCTTCAAGGTGCGGAAACAAGGCTGGTCCCATCGGGCACCAGCTCCAGGATGACACGGAGCATAAGTAGCTGTGCTTTCTATCCAAGGCAAAAGCGACCTAGTACATACTTGCTTCAAGCGTTCTTCACAGGGTGCTCTGGGTGTACCAAACTGCCTAGCCCAAGGAATGCCTTTGGTCTCCTAGGGTCCCTTGCCTCTACTAAAAGCCTGAAGTGTTACACAGAGACCCGTGCTTTCGTGGAAGTTGGAAGGCAAGCCGCCTTTCCCCCTGAGATACGGTGACTTCGGGTATGAGTTCCTAGAAGGGCAGCTTCCAAAGTCCGGCAGTGTTACACGGAGAACGGTGCTCTAGTTGCAGTGGGAGCACTAGTTGAATGCCTCCTTGCGGTGGGGTGACTTCAGAGATGAGGTGCTAGGGATACTGAAAAGCAGAGGGACTGTCTCAGTGCAGCTCAGACAAGGGCGATGAGGCAGAAGTCCACGGCACGCTGCACTGGCTAGAACCGTGTTCCGCAAACTGCTGGAGAGCTGAGGAAATCTAGCTCTCCCAAGGGAGTGTGCAAATGCTGCCGATCAATAGGCGTACGCACAGGGGTACTCCGAAGGGCTTCCCGGGCTGGACGTTGCTCGGGAGGCCCAGGGGTCCGTGGACTACACGGCGTCCTCGTACAGAGACACGGGCCGACGCGAGGCGCCTAGGAATCCTGAGAAGCTTAGCAGCGTTACACTAAGGAAGGGCAACGACGACTGCCTCATGGAAACTGCTGCGCGCCTACCATTCTGCGTGCAATTCGGGGCCTTCATTTGAGGCTTCTGCTCAGTGGAGTTTTAAGGTAACTATAGGGCAGGGAGGATGAGCTCCCAAACAGGAACGGGAAGGCACCCTGTTTCTTTCATGGAAACTCTTTCTCTTCTCAGAGCCACGCCTGCACGGATGAGAATCCGGGCCACATCAGTGCTTTCCAGGTAGCTTCGAGGCCGCACAAATGCAGCTTTCAAGGCGGGAAAGCAAGGCTTGTCTCAAACGGCCATTTCCAGGTTGACATGGGGCAGACTCTTCCGTGGTTTCTACCAAGTCAAAGAGACCTAGCTTCTCACGGAGTCCTTCCACAATCAACTTTTCTATGCAGGGTATTCTCCCTGAGGTGAACGGCCTGAACGAAAGAATGCGCTAGGTTTCTTGGGTCCTGCGAATCGTCCCAAAGCCTGCGGCTTTACACCAGAAACTGTGCTCTGGTTGCACTTGGAATCCCCCCCACCCCGCGCCCTCCCCAAGCCGACATTCTCCTTGAGTTAGGTTGACTTCAGGTATGAGGTCCTGGAGGGAATTGTAAACAAAGTGCTTCTCTCAGTACAGCTCTGACTACGGTAATGAGGCACACTTCCATGGCCTTCTGCAACTAGAGCTACAAATACGTTCCTGAGGCTGTTGGTGAGCTGAGGCAATCTAGCTCCCCCGAGGCAGCGTGAAAGCTGCTGCCCTTCACTCGGCACGCACACGGGTACTCCGAAGTGTCTAGGGGTGTGAATGTGGCTCTTCAGCTCAGGAGAGCCCGGGGGTCCTCAGTGTCCTTGTACGGAAACGGGTGCTGCCGCGAGGAGTCTAGCAGACCCGAAAAGCTTACTACCGTTCCACTGAAGCAGAAGAGAGAGCTAAGGCCTCCTGGGAGCTGCTGCACTCCTACCCTGCTGCACGGCATATCAGGGCCCTCCTTCGAAGCTGGGCCTCACTTGGAGCTTCCCCTTAGCTACGGAACAGGACAGGATGAGCTCTGACCGAGAAACTGGAATGCCCCGGTTCCTCGTGAAACCGTCTTTTCCCTCTCGCAGCCATGCCTGCCGTGAGAGGAGGCCCGACAACAGCAGTGTCTTCCAGGGAGCTGCAAGGCCCATAACAGGACCTTTCAAGGTGCCAAAACAAGGCCAGTCCCATCAGGCCGCAGCTCCAGGAAGACACGCAGCGTAAGTGTCTGTGGTTTCTGTCAAGTCAAAAGAGACCTAGCGACATACTTGGCTCTTCCCTGATTCAACTTTCCTACACAGGACGTTCTGCGTGTAGCGAACTGCCGGGACCACAGAGTGCCCTAGGTCTCGCAGGGTCCTGTGCGTCTACCGAAACCCTGAAGTGTTCCACAGAGATCTGTGCTTTGGCGGAATTTGTAACGCAGGCCGCCTTTGCACCTGAGCTACGGTGACTTCAGGTATGAGTGCCTAGAGGGACTAGCAAGCGCAGAGTTCTTCTCAGTACAGCTCAGACCAGGGCAATGTGGCCGACTTCCGTGGCATGCTGGACTTGCTAGAACCGTGTTCCTGAATCCGTTGGTGAGCTGAAGCAATCTAGCTCCCCCCAGGAGAGAGTGCAGTGTGTTACGCTTCACTCGGCCTAGCCAGGGGCACCCAGAAGGGCCTACGTGTCTGAGTGTGGCCCAGCAGGCCCAGGGGAGCCTGAGGGTACTCAGAGTTCTTGTAGGGACACGGGTGCTGACGCCAGGGGGCCAGGAGTCCTGACAGGATTAGTACCGTTACACGAGGGCAGGAGTGCGACAAAGGCCTCAAGGAAAAGGCCGCAAAACTACCCTTCTGGATGGCAAATCAGGGCCTTAGGTAGAGGCTACGGCCCACGTTGGGATTCCCCTTCGCTCTAGAGCAGGGCAGGGTATGCTCCCGCCCAGGGCCTGAAAGCACCCTCTTCCTTTCGAGAAAACTCTGTTGCTTCCAGAGCCATGCCTGCAGTGAGTACAGGTCCAGCAACCAAAGCGTTGTTCAGGAAGCTTCAAGGCCGCATGAACGGAGCTTTCAAGCCGGGAAGACCAGGCTTGCCTCAGAGGGCTGCCTTTTCCAGGTTTACGTGCAGAAGAAGCGTCTGTGGTTTCTAACAAGTCCAAAGAGACCTAGCTGCTCACTGGGTCCCTCGAGAATCATCTTCTCTAGGCAGGGTGCCCTGCGTGTAGCGAACTGCTTAAGAGAAAGAAGGCCTTAGGTGTCGTAGGCTCACGTGCATCTTCCGAATGCCTGCAGCGTTACCCTAGAAACTGTGCTCTAGAGGCCCTTGGACGGCAAGCCGACTTACTCCCTGAGGTAGGCTGACTTCAGGCATGAGGTCCTAGAAGGAATTGTAAGCAAGACGTTTTGCTCAGCGCAGCTCCGACTACAGTGATGATGCAGCCTTCCGTGGCCTGCTGCCCAAGCTACCACAGTGTTCCCGAGGCTGTTGGTGTGCTGAGGAAATCTAGCTCCCCCGAGGCAGTGTGCAAGCTGCTGCCCGTCACTCGGCACACACACGAGTATTCCAAAGTGCCTCCGGGTCTGAATGTTGCTCTTCGACTCGGGAGAGCCTCGGGGTGCTCAGTGTCCTTGTACGGAAACGGGTGCTGCCGGGAGGAGTCTAGGGGTCCCCAAGAGCTTCCAACCCTTCCACTGAAGCAGAAGAGAGAACTAAGGCCTCATGGAAGCTGCTGCACTCCTACCCTGCTGCGTGGCATATCAGGGTGCTCCTTCGAAGCTAGGCCTCACTTGGAGTTTCCCCTTAGCTATACAACAGGACAGGATGAGCTCTGACCGAGAAAGTGGAGCACCCCGGTTCCATGTGAAAGCGTCTCTTCCCTCTCACAGCCATGCCTGCCGTGAGAAGAGGCCCGGCAACGGCAGTGTTTCTCAGGGAGCTTCAAGGCGCAAGAGAGGATTCTTCAAGGTGCGGAAACAAGGCTGGTCCCATCGGGCACCAGCTCCAGGATGACATGGAGCATAAGTAGCTGTGCTTTCTATCCAAGGCAAAAGCGACCTAGTACATACTTGCTTCAAGCGTTCTTCACAGGGTGCTCTGGGTGTACCAAACTGCCTAGCCCAAGGAATGCCTTTGGTCTCCTAGGGTCCCTTGCCTCTACTAAAAGCCTGAAGTGTTACACAGAGACCCGTGCTTTCGTGGAAGTTGGAAGGCAAGCCGCCTTTCCCCCTGAGATACGGTGACTTCGGGTATGAGTTCCTAGAAGGGCAGCTTCCAAAGTCCGGCAGTGTTACACGGAGAACGGTGCTCTAGTTGCAGTGGGAGCACTAGTTGAATGCCTCCTTGCGGTGGGGTGACTTCAGAGATGAGGTGCTAGGGATACTGAAAAGCAGAGGGACTGTCTCAGTGCAGCTCAGACAAGGGCGATGAGGCAGAAGTCCACGGCACGCTGCACTGGCTAGAACCGTGTTCCGCAAACTGCTGGAGAGCTGAGGAAATCTAGCTCTCCCAAGGGAGTGTGCAAATGCTGCCGATCAATAGGCGTACGCACAGGGGTACTCCGAAGGGCTTCCCGGGCTGGACGTTGCTCGGGAGGCCCAGGGGTCCGTGGACTACACGGCGTCCTCGTACAGAGACACGGGCCGACGTGAGGCGCCTAGGAATCCTGAGAAGCTTAGCAGCGTTACACTAAGGAAGGGCAACGACGACTGCCTCATGGAAACTGCTGCGCGCCTACCATTCTGCGTGCAATTCGGGGCCTTCATTTGAGGCTTCTGCTCAGTGGAGTTTTAAGGTAACTATAGGGCAGGGAGGATGAGCTCCCAAACAGGAACGGGAAGGCACCCTGTTTCTTTCATGGAAACTCTTTCTCTTCTCAGAGCCACGCCTGCACGGATGAGAATCCGGGCCACATCAGTGCTTTCCAGGTAGCTTCGAGGCCGCACAAATGCAGCTTTCAAGGCGGGAAAGCAAGGCTTGTCTCAAACGGCCATTTCCAGGTTGACATGGGGCAGACTCTTCCGTGGTTTCTACCAAGTCAAAGAGACCTAGCTTCTCACGGAGTCCTTCCACAATCAACTTTTCTATGCAGGGTATTCTTCCTGAGGTGAACGGCCTGAACGAAAGAATGCGCTAGGTTTCTTGGGTCCTGCGAATCGTCCCAAAGCCTGCGGCTTTACACCAGAAACTGTGCTCTGGTTGCACTTGGAATCCCCCCCACCCCGCGCCCTCCCCAAGCCGACATTCTCCTTGAGTTAGGTTGACTTCAGGTATGAGGTCCTGGAGGGAATTGTAAGCAAAGTGCTTCTCTCAGTACAGCTCTGACTACGGTAATGAGGCACACTTCCATGGCCTTCTGCAACTAGAGCTACAAATACGTTCCTGAGGCTGTTGGTGAGCTGAGGCAATCTAGCTCCCCCGAGGCAGCGTGAAAGCTGCTGCCCTTCACTCGGCACGCACACGGGTACTCCGAAGTGTCTAGGGGTGTGAATGTGGCTCTTCAGCTCAGGAGAGCCCGGGGGTCCTCAGTGTCCTTGTACGGAAACGGGTGCTGCCGCGAGGAGTCTAGCAGACCCGAAAAGCTTACTACCGTTCCACTGAAGCAGAAGAGAGAGCTAAGGCCTCCTGGGAGCTGCTGCACTCCTACCCTGCTGCACGGCATATCAGGGCCCTCCTTCGAAGCTGGGCCTCACTTGGAGCTTCCCCTTAGCTACGGAACAGGACAGGATGAGCTCTGACCGAGAAACTGGAATGCCCCGGTTCCTCGTGAAACCGTCTTTTCCCTCTCGCAGCCATGCCTGCCGTGAGAGGAGGCCCGACAACAGCAGTGTCTTCCAGGGAGCTGCAAGGCGCATAACAGGACCTTTCAAGGTGCCAAAACAAGGCCAGTCCCATCAGGCCGCAGCTCCAGGAAGACACGCAGCGTAAGTGTCTGTGGTTTCTGTCAAGTCAAAAGAGACCTAGCGACATACTTGGCTCTTGCCTGATTCAACTTTCCTACACAGGACGTTCTGCGTGTAGCGAACTGCCGGGACCACAGAGTGCCCTAGGTCTCGCAGGGTCCTGTGCGTCTACCGAAACCCTGAAGTGTTCCACAGAGATCTGTGCTTTGGCGGAATTTGTAACGCAGGCCGCCTTTGCACCTGAGCTACGGTGACTTCAGGTATGAGTGCCTAGAGGGACTAGCAAGCGCAGAGTTCTTCTCAGTACAGCTCAGACCAGGGCAATGTGGCCGACTTCCGTGGCATGCTGGACTTGCTAGAACCGTGTTCCTGAATCCGTTGGTGAGCTGAAGCAATCTAGCTCCCCCCAGGAGAGAGTGCAGTGTGTTACGCTTCACTCGGCCTAGCCAGGGGCACCCAGAAGGGCCTACGTGTCTGAGTGTGGCCCAGCAGGCCCAGGGGAGCCTGAGGGTACTCAGAGTTCTTGTAGGGACACGGGTGCTGACGCCAGGGGGCCAGGAGTCCTGACAGGATTAGTACCGTTACACGAGGGCAGGAGTGCGACAAAGGCCTCAAGGAAAAGGCCGCAAAACTACCCTTCTGGATGGCAAATCAGGGCCTTAGGTAGAGGCTACGGCCCACGTTGGGATTCCCCTTCGCTCTAGAGCAGGGCAGGGTATGCTCCCGCCCAGGGCCTGAAAGCACCCTCTTCCTTTCGAGAAAACTCTGTTGCTTCCAGAGCCATGCCTGCAGTGAGTACAGGTCCAGCAACCAAAGCGTTGTTCAGGAAGCTTCAAGGCCGCATGAACGGAGCTTTCAAGCCGGGAAGACCAGGCTTGCCTCAGAGGGCTGCCTTTTCCAGGTTTACGTGCAGAAGAAGCGTCTGTGGTTTCTAACAAGTCCAAAGAGACCTAGCTGCTCACTGGGTCCCTCGAGAATCATCTTCTCTAGGCAGGGTGCCCTGCGTGTAGCGAACTGCTTAAGAGAAAGAAGGCCTTAGGTGTCGTAGGCTCACGTGCATCTTCCGAATGCCTGCAGCGTTACCCTAGAAACTGTGCTCTAGAGGCCCTTGGACGGCAAGCCGACTTACTCCCTGAGGTAGGCTGACTTCAGGCATGAGGTCCTAGAAGGAATTGTAAGCAAGACGTTTTGCTCAGCGCAGCTCCGACTACAGTGATGATGCAGCCTTCCGTGGCCTGCTGCCCAAGCTACCACAGTGTTCCCGAGGCTGTTGGTGTGCTGAGGAAATCTAGCTCCCCCGAGGCAGTGTGCAAGCTGCTGCCCGTCACTCGGCACACACACGAGTATTCCAAAGTGCCTCCGGGTCTGAATGTTGCTCTTCGACTCGGGAGAGCCTCGGGGTACTCAGTGTCCTTGTACGGAAACGGGTGCTGCCGGGAGGAGTCTAGGGGTCCCCAAGAGCTTCCAACCCTTCCACTGAAGCAGAAGAGAGAACTAAGGCCTCATGGAAGCTGCTGCACTCCTACCCTGCTGCGTGGCATATCAGGGTGCTCCTTCGAAGCTAGGCCTCACTTGGAGTTTCCCCTTAGCTATACAACAGGACAGGATGAGCTCTGACCGAGAAAGTGGAGCACCCCGGTTCCATGTGAAAGCGTCTCTTCCCTCTCACAGCCATGCCTGCCGTGAGAAGAGGCCCGGCAACGGCAGTGTTTCTCAGGGAGCTTCAAGGCGCAAGAGAGGATTCTTCAAGGTGCGGAAACAAGGCTGGTCCCATCGGGCACCAGCTCCAGGATGACACGGAGCATAAGTAGCTGTGCTTTCTATCCAAGGCAAAAGCGACCTAGTACATACTTGCTTCAAGCGTTCTTCACAGGGTGCTCTGGGTGTACCAAACTGCCTAGCCCAAGGAATGCCTTTGGTCTCCTAGGGTCCCTTGCCTCTACTAAAAGCCTGAAGTGTTACACAGAGACCCGTGCTTTCGTGGAAGTTGGAAGGCAAGCCGCCTTTCCCCCTGAGATACGGTGACTTCGGGTATGAGTTCCTAGAAGGGCAGCTTCCAAAGTCCGGCAGTGTTACACGGAGAACGGTGCTCTAGTTGCAGTGGGAGCACTAGTTGAATGCCTCCTTGCGGTGGGGTGACTTCAGAGATGAGGTGCTAGGGATACTGAAAAGCAGAGGGACTGTCTCAGTGCAGCTCAGACAAGGGCGATGAGGCAGAAGTCCACGGCACGCTGCACTGGCTAGAACCGTGTTCCGCAAACTGCTGGAGAGCTGAGGAAATCTAGCTCTCCCAAGGGAGTGTGCAAATGCTGCCGATCAATAGGCGTATGCACAGGGGTACTCCGAAGGGCTTCCCGGGCTGGACGTTGCTCGGGAGGCCCAGGGGTCCGTGGACTACACGGCGTCCTCGTACAGAGACACGGGCCGACGTGAGGCGCCTAGGAATCCTGAGAAGCTTAGCAGCGTTACACTAAGGAAGGGCAACGACGACTGCCTCATGGAAACTGCTGCGCGCCTACCATTCTGCGTGCAATTCGGGGCCTTCATTTGAGGCTTCTGCTCAGTGGAGTTTTAAGGTAACTATAGGGCAGGGAGGATGAGCTCCCAAACAGGAACGGGAAGGCACCCTGTTTCTTTCATGGAAACTCTTTCTCTTCTCAGAGCCACGCCTGCACGGATGAGAATCCGGGCCACATCAGTGCTTTCCAGGTAGCTTCGAGGCCGCACAAATGCAGCTTTCAAGGCGGGAAAGCAAGGCTTGTCTCAAACGGCCATTTCCAGGTTGACATGGGGCAGACTCTTCCGTGGTTTCTACCAAGTCAAAGAGACCTAGCTTCTCACGGAGTCCTTCCACAATCAACTTTTCTATGCAGGGTATTCTTCCTGAGGTGAACGGCCTGAACGAAAGAATGCGCTAGGTTTCTTGGGTCCTGCGAATCGTCCCAAAGCCTGCGGCTTTACACCAGAAACTGTGCTCTGGTTGCACTTGGAATCCCCCCCACCCCGCGCCCTCCCCAAGCCGACATTCTCCTTGAGTTAGGTTGACTTCAGGTATGAGGTCCTGGAGGGAATTGTAAGCAAAGTGCTTCTCTCAGTACAGCTCTGACTACGGTAATGAGGCACACTTCCATGGCCTTCTGCAACTAGAGCTACAAATACGTTCCTGAGGCTGTTGGTGAGCTGAGGCAATCTAGCTCCCCCGAGGCAGCGTGAAAGCTGCTGCCCTTCACTCGGCACGCACACGGGTACTCCGAAGTGTCTAGGGGTGTGAATGTGGCTCTTCAGCTCAGGAGAGCCCGGGGGTCCTCAGTGTCCTTGTACGGAAACGGGTGCTGCCGCGAGGAGTCTAGCAGACCCGAAAAGCTTACTACCGTTCCACTGAAGCAGAAGAGAGAGCTAAGGCCTCCTGGGAGCTGCTGCACTCCTACCCTGCTGCACGGCATATCAGGGCCCTCCTTCGAAGCTGGGCCTCACTTGGAGCTTCCCCTTAGCTACGGAACAGGACAGGATGAGCTCTGACCGAGAAACTGGAATGCCCCGGTTCCTCGTGAAACCGTCTTTTCCCTCTCGCAGCCATGCCTGCCGTGAGAGGAGGCCCGACAACAGCAGTGTCTTCCAGGGAGCTGCAAGGCCCATAACAGGACCTTTCAAGGTGCCAAAACAAGGCCAGTCCCATCAGGCCGCAGCTCCAGGAAGACACGCAGCGTAAGTGTCTGTGGTTTCTGTCAAGTCAAAAGAGACCTAGCGACATACTTGGCTCTTCCCTGATTCAACTTTCCTACACAGGACGTTCTGCGTGTAGCGAACTGCCGGGACCACAGAGTGCCCTAGGTCTCGCAGGGTCCTGTGCGTCTACCGAAACCCTGAAGTGTTCCACAGAGATCTGTGCTTTGGCGGAATTTGTAACGCAGGCCGCCTTTGCACCTGAACTACGGTGACTTCAGGTATGAGTGCCTAGAGGGACTAGCAAGCGCAGAGTTCTTCTCAGTACAGCTCAGACCAGGGCAATGTGGCCGACTTCCGTGGCATGCTGGACTTGCTAGAACCGTGTTCCTGAATCCGTTGGTGAGCTGAAGCAATCTAGCTCCCCCCAGGAGAGAGTGCAGTGTGTTACGCTTCACTCGGCCTAGCCAGGGGCACCCAGAAGGGCCTACGTGTCTGAGTGTGGCCCAGCAGGCCCAGGGGAGCCTGAGGGTACTCAGAGTTCTTGTAGGGACACGGGTGCTGACGCCAGGGGGCCAGGAGTCCTGACAGGATTAGTACCGTTACACGAGGGCAGGAGTGCGACAAAGGCCTCAAGGAAAAGGCCGCAAAACTACCCTTCTGGATGGCAAATCAGGGCCTTAGGTAGAGGCTACGGCCCACGTTGGGATTCCCCTTCGCTCTAGAGCAGGGCAGGGTATGCTCCCGCCCAGGGCCTGAAAGCACCCTCTTCCTTTCGAGAAAACTCTGTTGCTTCCAGAGCCATGCCTGCAGTGAGTACAGGTCCAGCAACCAAAGCGTTGTTCAGGAAGCTTCAAGGCCGCATGAACGGAGCTTTCAAGCCGGGAAGACCAGGCTTGCCTCAGAGGGCTGCCTTTTCCAGGTTTACGTGCAGAAGAAGCGTCTGTGGTTTCTAACAAGTCCAAAGAGACCTAGCTGCTCACTGGGTCCCTCGAGAATCATCTTCTCTAGGCAGGGTGCCCTGCGTGTAGCGAACTGCTTAAGAGAAAGAAGGCCTTAGGTGTCGTAGGCTCACGTGCATCTTCCGAATGCCTGCAGCGTTACCCTAGAAACTGTGCTCTAGAGGCCCTTGGACGGCAAGCCGACTTACTCCCTGAGGTAGGCTGACTTCAGGCATGAGGTCCTAGAAGGAATTGTAAGCAAGACGTTTTGCTCAGCGCAGCTCTGACTACAGTGATGATGCAGCCTTCCGTGGCCTGCTGCCCAAGCTACCACAGTGTTCCCGAGGCTGTTGGTGTGCTGAGGAAATCTAGCTCCCCCGAGGCAGTGTGCAAGCTGCTGCCCGTCAGTCGGCACACACACGAGTATTCCAAAGTGCCTCCGGGTCTGAATGTTGCTCTTCGACTCGGGAGAGCCTCGGGGTACTCAGTGTCCTTGTACGGAAACGGGTGCTGCCGGGAGGAGTCTAGGGGTCCCCAAGAGCTTCCAACCCTTCCACTGAAGCAGAAGAGAGAACTAAGGCCTCATGGAAGCTGCTGCACTCCTACCCTGCTGCGTGGCATATCAGGGTGCTCCTTCGAAGCTAGGCCTCACTTGGAGTTTCCCCTTAGCTATACAACAGGACAGGATGAGCTCTGACCGAGAAAGTGGAGCACCCCGGTTCCATGTGAAAGCGTCTCTTCCCTCTCACAGCCATGCCTGCCGTGAGAAGAGGCCCGGCAACGGCAGTGTTTCTCAGGGAGCTTCAAGGCGCAAGAGAGGATTCTTCAAGGTGCGGAAACAAGGCTGGTCCCATCGGGCACCAGCTCCAGGATGACACGGAGCATAAGTAGCTGTGCTTTCTATCCAAGGCAAAAGCGACCTAGTACATACTTGCTTCAAGCGTTCTTCACAGGGTGCTCTGGGTGTACCAAACTGCCTAGCCCAAGGAATGCCTTTGGTCTCCTAGGGTCCCTTGCCTCTACTAAAAGCCTGAAGTGTTACACAGAGACCCGTGCTTTCGTGGAAGTTGGAAGGCAAGCCGCCTTTCCCCCTGAGATACGGTGACTTCGGGTATGAGTTCCTAGAAGGGCAGCTTCCAAAGTCCGGCAGTGTTACACGGAGAACGGTGCTCTAGTTGCAGTGGGAGCACTAGTTGAATGCCTCCTTGCGGTGGGGTGACTTCAGAGATGAGGTGCTAGGGATACTGAAAAGCAGAGGGACTGTCTCAGTGCAGCTCAGACAAGGGCGATGAGGCAGAAGTCCACGGCACGCTGCACTGGCTAGAACCGTGTTCCGCAAACTGCTGGAGAGCTGAGGAAATCTAGCTCTCCCAAGGGAGTGTGCAAATGCTGCCGATCAATAGGCGTACGCACAGGGGTACTCCGAAGGGCTTCCCGGGCTGGACGTTGCTCGGGAGGCCCAGGGGTCCGTGGACTACACGGCGTCCTCGTACAGAGACAAGGGCCGACGCGAGGCGCCTAGGAATCCTGAGAAGCTTAGCAGCGTTACACTAAGGAAGGGCAACGACGACTGCCTCATGGAAACTGCTGCGCGCCTACCATTCTGCATGCAATTCAGGGCCTTCATTTGAGGCTTCTGCTCAGTGGAGTTTTAAGGTAACTATAGGGCAGGGAGGATGAGCTCCCAAACAGGAACGGGAAGGCACCCTGTTTCTTTCATGGAAACTCTTTCTCTTCTCAGAGCCACGCCTGCACGGATGAGAATCCGGGCCACATCAGTGCTTTCCAGGTAGCTTCGAGGCCGCACAAATGCAGCTTTCAAGGCGGGAAAGCAAGGCTTGTCTCAAACGGCCATTTCCAGGTTGACATGGGGCAGACTCTTCCGTGGTTTCTACCAAGTCAAAGAGACCTAGCTTCTCACGGAGTCCTTCCACAATCAACTTTTCTATGCAGGGTATTCCTCCTGAGGTGAACGGCCTGAACGAAAGAATGCGCTAGGTTTCTTGGGTCCTGCGAATCGTCCCAAAGCCTGCGGCTTTACACCAGAAACTGTGCTCTGGTTGCACTTGGAATCCCCCCCACCCCGCGCCCTCCCCAAGCCGACATTCTCCTTGAGTTAGGTTGACTTCAGGTATGAGGTCCTGGAGGGAATTGTAAGCAAAGTGCTTCTCTCAGTACAGCTCTGACTACGGTAATGAGGCACACTTCCATGGCCTTCTGCAACTAGAGCTACAAATACGTTCCTGAGGCTGTTGGTGAGCTGAGGCAATCTAGCTCCCCCGAGGCAGCGTGAAAGCTGCTGCCCTTCACTCGGCACGCACACGGGTACTCCGAAGTGTCTAGGGGTGTGAATGTGGCTCTTCAGCTCAGGAGAGCCCGGGGGTCCTCAGTGTCCTTGTACGGAAACGGGTGCTGCCGCGAGGAGTCTAGCAGACCCGAAAAGCTTACTACCGTTCCACTGAAGCAGAAGAGAGAGCTAAGGCCTCCTGGGAGCTGCTGCACTCCTACCCTGCTGCACGGCATATCAGGGCCCTCCTTCGAAGCTGGGCCTCACTTGGAGCTTCCCCTTAGCTACGGAACAGGACAGGATGAGCTCTGACCGAGAAACTGGAATGCCCCGGTTCCTCGTGAAACCGTCTTTTCCCTCTCGCAGCCATGCCTGCCGTGAGAGGAGGCCCGACAACAGCAGTGTCTTCCAGGGAGCTGCAAGGCCCATAACAGGACCTTTCAAGGTGCCAAAACAAGGCCAGTCCCATCAGGCCGCAGCTCCAGGAAGACACGCAGCGTAAGTGTCTGTGGTTTCTGTCAAGTCAAAAGAGACCTAGCGACATACTTGGCTCTTGCCTGATTCAACTTTCCTACACAGGACGTTCTGCGTGTAGCGAACTGCCGGGACCACAGAGTGCCCTAGGTCTCGCAGGGTCCTGTGCGTCTACCGAAACCCTGAAGTGTTCCACAGAGATCTGTGCTTTGGCGGAATTTGTAACGCAGGCCGCCTTTGCACCTGAGCTACGGTGACTTCAGGTATGAGTGCCTAGAGGGACTAGCAAGCGCAGAGTTCTTCTCAGTACAGCTCAGACCAGGGCAATGTGGCCGACTTCCGTGGCATGCTGGACTTGCTAGAACCGTGTTCCTGAATCCGTTGGTGAGCTGAAGCAATCTAGCTCCCCCCAGGAGAGAGTGCAGTGTGTTACGCTTCACTCGGCCTAGCCAGGGGCACCCAGAAGGGCCTACGTGTCTGAGTGTGGCCCAGCAGGCCCAGGGGAGCCTGAGGGTACTCAGAGTTCTTGTAGGGACACGGGTGCTGACGCCAGGGGGCCAGGAGTCCTGACAGGATTAGTACCGTTACACGAGGGCAGGAGTGCGACAAAGGCCTCAAGGAAAAGGCCGCAAAACTACCCTTCTGGATGGCAAATCAGGGCCTTAGGTAGAGGCTACGGCCCACGTTGGGATTCCCCTTCGCTCTAGAGCAGGGCAGGGTATGCTCCCGCCCAGGGCCTGAAAGCACCCTCTTCCTTTCGAGAAAACTCTGTTGCTTCCAGAGCCATGCCTGCAGTGAGTACAGGTCCAGCAACCAAAGCGTTGTTCAGGAAGCTTCAAGGCCGCATGAACGGAGCTTTCAAGCCGGGAAGACCAGGCTTGCCTCAGAGGGCTGCCTTTTCCAGGTTTACGTGCAGAAGAAGCGTCTGTGGTTTCTAACAAGTCCAAAGAGACCTAGCTGCTCACTGGGTCCCTCGAGAATCATCTTCTCTAGGCAGGGTGCCCTGCGTGTAGCGAACTGCTTAAGAGAAAGAAGGCCTTAGGTGTCGTAGGCTCACGTGCATCTTCCGAATGCCTGCAGCGTTACCCTAGAAACTGTGCTCTAGAGGCCCTTGGACGGCAAGCCGACTTACTCCCTGAGGTAGGCTGACTTCAGGCATGAGGTCCTAGAAGGAATTGTAAGCAAGACGTTTTGCTCAGCGCAGCTCCGACTACAGTGATGATGCAGCCTTCCGTGGCCTGCTGCCCAAGCTACCACAGTGTTCCCGAGGCTGTTGGTGTGCTGAGGAAATCTAGCTCCCCCGAGGCAGTGTGCAAGCTGCTGCCCGTCACTCGGCACACACACGAGTATTCCAAAGTGCCTCCGGGTCTGAATGTTGCTCTTCGACTCGGGAGAGCCTCGGGGTGCTCAGTGTCCTTGTACGGAAACGGGTGCTGCCGGGAGGAGTCTAGGGGTCCCCAAGAGCTTCCAACCCTTCCACTGAAGCAGAAGAGAGAACTAAGGCCTCATGGAAGCTGCTGCACTCCTACCCTGCTGCGTGGCATATCAGGGTGCTCCTTCGAAGCTAGGCCTCACTTGGAGTTTCCCCTTAGCTATACAACAGGACAGGATGAGCTCTGACCGAGAAAGTGGAGCACCCCGGTTCCATGTGAAAGCGTCTCTTCCCTCTCACAGCCATGGCTGCCGTGAGAAGAGGCCCGGCAACAGCAGTGTTTCTCAGGGAGCTTCAAGGCGCAAGAGAGGATTCTTCAAGGTGCGGAAACAAGGCTGGTCCCATCGGGCACCAGCTCCAGGATGACACGGAGCATAAGTAGCTGTGCTTTCTATCCAAGGCAAAAGCGACCTAGTACATACTTGCTTCAAGCGTTCTTCACAGGGTGCTCTGGGTGTACCAAACTGCCTAGCCCAAGGAATGCCTTTGGTCTCCTAGGGTCCCTTGCCTCTACTAAAAGCCTGAAGTGTTACACAGAGACCCGTGCTTTCGTGGAAGTTGGAAGGCAAGCCGCCTTTCCCCCTGAGATACGGTGACTTCGGGTATGAGTTCCTAGAAGGGCAGCTTCCAAAGTCCGGCAGTGTTACACGGAGAACGGTGCTCTAGTTGCAGTGGGAGCACTAGTTGAATGCCTCCTTGCGGTGGGGTGACTTCAGAGATGAGGTGCTAGGGATACTGAAAAGCAGAGGGACTGTCTCAGTGCAGCTCAGACAAGGGCGATGAGGCAGAAGTCCACGGCACGCTGCACTGGCTAGA
This sequence comes from Stenella coeruleoalba, assembly GCF_951394435.1. Lineage (NCBI taxonomy): Eukaryota > Metazoa > Chordata > Mammalia > Artiodactyla > Delphinidae > Stenella > Stenella coeruleoalba. The sequence continues at coordinate 31,992,756 of NC_137153.1, read as the reverse complement.
ACCGTGTTCCGCAAACTGCTGGAGAGCTGAGGAAATCTAGCTCTCCCAAGGGAGTGTGCAAATGCTGCCGATCAATAGGCGTACGCACAGGGGTACTCCGAAGGGCTTCCCGGGCTGGACGTTGCTCGGGAGGCCCAGGGGTCCGTGGACTACACGGCGTCCTCGTACAGAGACACGGGCCGACGCGAGGCGCCTAGGAATCCTGAGAAGCTTAGCAGCGTTACACTAAGGAAGGGCAACGACGACTGCCTCATGGAAACTGCTGCGCGCCTACCATTCTGCATGCAATTCAGGGCCTTCATTTGAGGCTTCTGCTCAGTGGAGTTTTAAGGTAACTATAGGGCAGGGAGGATGAGCTCCCAAACAGGAACGGGAAGGCACCCTGTTTCTTTCATGGAAACTCTTTCTCTTCTCAGAGCCACGCCTGCACGGATGAGAATCCGGGCCACATCAGTGCTTTCCAGGTAGCTTTGAGGCCGCACAAATGCAGCTTTCAAGGCGGGAAAGCAAGGCTTGTCTCAAACGGCCATTTCCAGGTTGACATGGGGCAGACTCTTCCGTGGTTTCTACCAAGTCAAAGAGACCTAGCTTCTCACGGAGTCCTTCCACAATCAACTTTTCTATGCAGGGTATTCCTCCTGAGGTGAACGGCCTGAACGAAAGAATGCGCTAGGTTTCTTGGGTCCTGCGAATCGTCCCAAAGCCTGCGGCTTTACACCAGAAACTGTGCTCTGGTTGCACTTGGAATCCCCCCCACCCCGCGCCCTCCCCAAGCCGACATTCTCCTTGAGTTAGGTTGACTTCAGGTATGAGGTCCTGGAGGGAATTGTAAGCAAAGTGCTTCTCTCAGTACAGCTCTGACTACGGTAATGAGGCACACTTCCATGGCCTTCTGCAACTAGAGCTACAAATACGTTCCTGAGGCTGTTGGTGAGCTGAGGCAATCTAGCTCCCCCGAGGCAGCGTGAAAGCTGCTGGCCTTCACTCGGCACGCACACGGGTACTCCGAAGTGTCTAGGGGTGTGAATGTGGCTCTTCAGCTCAGGAGAGCCCGGGGGTCCTCAGTGTCCTTGTACGGAAACGGGTGCTGCCGCGAGGAGTCTAGCAGACCCGAAAAGCTTACTACCGTTCCACTGAAGCAGAAGAGAGAGCTAAGGCCTCCTGGGAGCTGCTGCACTCCTACCCTGCTGCACGGCATATCAGGGCCCTCCTTCGAAGCTAGGCCTCACTTGGAGCTTCCCCTTAGCTACGGAACAGGACAGGATGAGCTCTGACCGAGAAACTGGAATGCCCCGGTTCCTCGTGAAACCGTCTTTTCCCTCTCGCAGCCATGCCTGCCGTGAGAGGAGGCCCGACAACAGCAGTGTCTTCCAGGGAGCTGCAAGGCCCATAACAGGACCTTTCAAGGTGCCAAAACAAGGCCAGTCCCATCAGGCCGCAGCTCCAGGAAGACACGCAGCGTAAGTGTCTGTGGTTTCTGTCAAGTCAAAAGAGACCTAGCGACATACTTGGCTCTTGCCTGATTCAACTTTCCTACACAGGACGTTCTGCGTGTAGCGAACTGCCGGGACCACAGAGTGCCCTAGGTCTCGCAGGGTCCTGTGCGTCTACCGAAACCCTGAAGTGTTCCACAGAGATCTGTGCTTTGGCGGAATTTGTAACGCAGGCCGCCTTTGCACCTGAGCTACGGTGACTTCAGGTATGAGTGCCTAGAGGGACTAGCAAGCACAGAGTTCTTCTCAGTACAGCTCAGACCAGGGCAATGTGGCCGACTTCCGTGGCATGCTGGACTTGCTAGAACCGTGTTCCTGAATCCGTTGGTGAGCTGAAGCAATCTAGCTCCCCCCAGGAGAGAGTGCAGTGTGTTACGCTTCACTCGGCCTAGCCAGGGGCACCCAGAAGGGCCTACGTGTCTGAGTGTGGCCCAGCAGGCCCAGGGGAGCCTGAGGGTACTCAGAGTTCTTGTAGGGACACGGGTGCTGACGCCAGGGGGCCAGGAGTCCTGACAGGATTAGTACCGTTACACGAGGGCAGGAGTGCGACAAAGGCCTCAAGGAAAAGGCCGCAAAACTACCCTTCTGGATGGCAAATCAGGGCCTTAGGTAGAGGCTACGGCCCACGTTGGGATTCCCCTTCGCTCTAGAGCAGGGCAGGGTATGCTCCCGCCCAGGGCCTGAAAGCACCCTCTTCCTTTCGAGAAAACTCTGTTGCTTCCAGAGCCATGCCTGCAGTGAGTACAGGTCCAGCAACCAAAGCGTTGTTCAGGAAGCTTCAAGGCCGCATGAACGGAGCTTTCAAGCCGGGAAGACCAGGCTTGCCTCAGAGGGCTGCCTTTTCCAGGTTTACGTGCAGAAGAAGCGTCTGTGGTTTCTAACAAGTCCAAAGAGACCTAGCTGCTCACTGGGTCCCTCGAGAATCATCTTCTCTAGGCAGGGTGCCCTGCGTGTAGCGAACTGCTTAAATGAAAGAAGGCCTTAGGTGTTGTAGGCTCACGTGCATCTTCCGAATGCCTGCAGCGTTACCCTAGAAACTGTGCTCTAGAGGCCCTTGGACGGCAAGCTGACTTACTCCCTGAGGTAGGTTGACTTCAGGCATGAGGTCCTAGAATGAATTGTAAGCAAGACGTTTTGCTCAGCGCAGCTCCGACTACAGTGATGATGCAGCCTTCCGTGGCCTGCTGCCCAAGCTACCACAGTGTTCCCGAGGCTGTTGGTGTGCTGAGGAAATCTAGCTCCCCCGAGGCAGTGTGCAAGCTGCTGCCCGTCAGTCGGCACACACACGAGTATTCCAAAGTGCCTCCGGGTCTGAATGTTGCTCTTCGACTCGGGAGAGCCTCGGGGTGCTCAGTGTCCTTGTACGGAAACGGGTGCTGCCGGGAGGAGTCTAGGGGTCCCCAAGAGCTTCCAACCCTTCCACTGAAGCAGAAGAGAGAACTAAGGCCTCATGGAAGCTGCTGCACTCCTACCCTGCTGCGTGGCATATCAGGGTGCTCCTTCGAAGCTAGGCCTCACTTGGAGTTTCCCCTTAGCTATACAACAGGACAGGATGAGCTCTGACCGAGAAAGTGGAGCACCCCGGTTCCATGTGAAAGCGTCTCTTCCCTCTCACAGCCATGCCTGCCGTGAGAAGAGGCCCGGCAACGGCAGTGTTTCTCAGGGAGCTTCAAGGCGCAAGAGAGGATTCTTCAAGGTGCGGAAACAAGGCTGGTCCCATCGGGCACCAGCTCCAGGATGACACGGAGCATAAGTAGCTGTGCTTTCTATCCAAGGCAAAAGCGACCTAGTACATACTTGCTTCAAGCGTTCTTCACAGGGTGCTCTGGGTGTACCAAACTGCCTAGCCCAAGGAATGCCTTTGGTCTCCTAGGGTCCCTTGCCTCTACTAAAAGCCTGAAGTGTTACACAGAGACCCGTGCTTTCGTGGAAGTTGGAAGGCAAGCCGCCTTTCCCCCTGAGATACGGTGACTTCGGGTATGAGTTCCTAGAAGGGCAGCTTCCAAAGTCCGGCAGTGTTACACGGAGAACGGTGCTCTAGTTGCAGTGGGAGCACTAGTTGAATGCCTCCTTGCGGTGGGGTGACTTCAGAGATGAGGTGCTAGGGATACTGACAAGCAGAGGGACTGTCTCAGTGCAGCTCAGACAAGGGCGATGAGGCAGAAGTCCACGGCACGCTGCACTGGCTAGAACCGTGTTCCGCAAACTGCTGGAGAGCTGAGGAAATCTAGCTCTCCCAAGGGAGTGTGCAAATGCTGCCGATCAATAGGCGTACGCACAGGGGTACTCCGAAGGGCTTCCCGGGCTGGACGTTGCTCGGGAGGCCCAGGGGTCCGTGGACTACACGGCGTCCTCGTACAGAGACACGGGCCGACGCGAGATGCCTAGGAATCCTGAGACGCTTAGCAGCGTTACACTAAGGAAGGGCAACGACGACTGCCTCATGGAAACTGCTGCGCGCCTACCATTCTGCGTGCAATTCGGGGCCTTCATTTGAGGCTTCTGCTCAGTGGAGTTTTAAGGTAACTATAGGGCAGGGAGGATGAGCTCCCAAACAGGAACGGGAAGGCACCCTGTTTCTTTCATGGAAACTCTTTCTCTTCTCAGAGCCACGCCTGCACGGATGAGAATCCGGGCCACATCCGTGCTTTCCAGGTAGCTTCGAGGCCGCACAAATGCAGCTTTCAAGGCGGGAAAGCAAGGCTTGTCTCAAACGGCCATTTCCAGGTTGACATGGGGCAGACTCTTCCGTGGTTTCTACCAAGTCAAAGAGACCTAGCTTCTCACAGAGTCCTTCCACAATCAACTTTTCTATGCAGGGTATTCTTCCTGAGGTGAACGGCCTGAACAAAAGAATGCGCTAGGTTTCTTGGGTCCTGCGAATCGTCCCAAAGCCTGCGGCTTTACACCAGAAACTGTGCTCTGGTTGCACTTGGAATCCCCACCCCCCCACCCCGCGCCCCCCCCGAGCCGACATTCTCCTTGAGTTAGGTTGACTTCAGGTATGAGGTCCTGGAGGGAATTGTAAACAAAGTGCTTCTCTCAGTACAGCTCTGACTACGGTAATGAGGCACACTTCCATGGCCTTCTGCAACTAGAGCTACAAATACGTTCCTGAGGCTGTTGGTGAGCTGAGGCAATCTAGCTCCCCCGAGGCAGCGTGAAAGCTGCTGGCCTTCACTCGGCACGCACACGGGTACTCCGAAGTGTCTAGGGGTGTGAATGTGGCTCTTCAGCTCAGGAGAGCCCGGGGGTCCTCAGTGTCCTTGTACGGAAACGGGTGCTGCCGCGAGGAGTCTAGCAGACCCGAAAAGCTTACTACCGTTCCACTGAAGCAGAAGAGAGAGCTAAGGCCTCCTGGGAGCTGCTGCACTCCTACCCTGCTGCACGGCATATCAGGGCCCTCCTTCGAAGCTAGGCCTCACTTGGAGCTTCCCCTTAGCTACGGAACAGGACAGGATGAGCTCTGACCGAGAAACTGGAATGCCCCGGTTCCTCGTGAAACCGTCTTTTCCCTCTCGCAGCCATGCCTGCCGTGAGAGGAGGCCCGACAACAGCACTGTCCTCCAGGGAGCTGCAAGGCGCATAACAGGACCTTTCAAGGTGCCAAAACAAGGCCAGTCCCATCAGGCCGCAGCTCCAGGAAGACACGCAGCGTAAGTGTCTGTGGTTTCTGTCAAGTCAAAAGAGACCTAGCGACATACTTGGCTCTTCCCTGATTCAACTTTCCTACACAGGACCTTCTGTGTGTAGCGAACTGCCGGGACCACAGAGTGCCCTAGGTCTCGCAGGGTCCTGTGCATCTACCGAAACCCTGAAGTGTTCCACAGAGATCTGTGCTTTGGCGGAATTTGTAACGCAGGCCGCCTTTGCACCTGAGCTACGGTGACTTCAGGTATGAGTGCCTAGAGGGACTAGCAAGCGCAGAGTTCTTCTCAGTACAGCTCAGACCAGGGCAATGTGGCCGACTTCCGTGGCATGCTGGACTTGCTAGAACCGTGTTCCTGAATCCGTTGGTGAGCTGAAGCAATCTAGCTCCCCCCAGGAGAGAGTGCAGTGTGTTACGCTTCACTCGGCCTAGCCAGGGGCACCCAGAAGGGCCTACGTGTCTGAGTGTGGCCCAGCAGGCCCAGGGGAGCCTGAGGGTACTCAGAGTTCTTGTAGGGACACGGGTGCTGACGCCAGGGGGCCAGGAGTCCTGACAGGATTAGTACCGTTACACGAGGGCAGGAGTGCGACAAAGGCCTCAAGGAAAAGGCCGCAAAACTACCCTTCTGGATGGCAAATCAGGGCCTTAGGTAGAGGCTACGGCCCACGTTGGGATTCCCCTTCGCTCTAGAGCAGGGCAGGGTATGCTCCCGCCCAGGGCCTGAAAGCACCCTCTTCCTTTCGAGAAAACTCTGTTGCTTCCAGAGCCATGCCTGCAGTGAGTACAGGTCCAGCAACCAAAGCGTTGTTCAGGAAGCTTCAAGGCCGCATGAACGGAGCTTTCAAGCCGGGAAGACCAGGCTTGCCTCAGAGGGCTGCCTTTTCCAGGTTTACGTGCAGAAGAAGCGTCTGTGGTTTCTAACAAGTCCAAAGAGACCTAGCTGCTCACTGGGTCCCTCGAGAATCATCTTCTCTAGGCAGGGTGCCCTGCGTGTAGCGAACTGCTTAAATGAAAGAAGGCCTTAGGTGTTGTAGGCTCACGTGCATCTTCCGAATGCCTGCAGCGTTACCCTAGAAACTGTGCTCTAGAGGCCCTTGGACGGCAAGCTGACTTACTCCCTGAGGTAGGTTGACTTCAGGCATGAGGTCCTAGAATGAATTGTAAGCAAGACGTTTTGCTTAGCGCAGCTCCGACTACAGTGATGATGCAGCCTTCCGTGGCCTGCTGCCCAAGCTACCACAGTGTTCCCGAGGCTGTTGGTGTGCTGAGGAAATCTAGCTCCCCCGAGGCAGTGTGCAAGCTGCTGCCCGTCACTCGGCACACACACGAGTATTCCAAAGTGCCTCCGGGTCTGAATGTTGCTCTTCGACTCGGGAGAGCCTCGGGGTGCTCAGTGTCCTTGTACGGAAACGGGTGCTGCCGGGAGGAGTCTAGGGGTCCCCAAGAGCTTCCAACCCTTCCACTGAAGCAGAAGAGAGAACTAAGGCCTCATGGAAGCTGCTGCACTCCTACCCTGCTGCGTGGCATATCAGGGTGCTCCTTCGAAGCTAGGCCTCACTTGGAATTTCCCCTTAGCTATACAACAGGACAGGATGAGCTCTGACCGAGAAAGTGGAGCACCCCGGTTCCATGGGAAAGCGTCTCTTCCCTCTCACAGCCATGCCTGCCGTGAGAAGAGGCCCGGCAACGGCAGTGTTTCTCAGGGAGCTTCAAGGCGCAAGAGAGGATTCTTCAAGGTGCGGATACAAGGCTGGTCCCATCGGGCACCAGCTCCAGGATGACACGGAGCATAAGTAGCTGTGCTTTCTATCCAAGGCAAAAGCGACCTAGTACATACTTGCTTCAAGCGTTCTTCACAGGGTGCTCTGGGTGTACCAAACTGCCTAGACCAAGGAATGCCTTTGGTCTCCTAGGGTCCCTTGCCTCTACTAAAAGCCTGAAGTGTTACACAGAGACCCGTGCTTTCGTGGAAGTTGGAAGGCAAGCTGCCTTTCCCCCGAGATACGGTGACTTCGGGTATGAGTTCCTAGAAGGGCAGCTTCCAAAGTCCGGCAGTGTTACACGGAGAACGGTGCTCTAGTTGCAGTGGGAGCACTAGTTGAATGCCTCCTTGCGGTGGGGTGACTTCAGAGATGAGGTGCTAGGGATACTGAAAAGCAGAGGGATTGTCTCAGTGCAGCTCAGACAAGGGCGATGAGGCAGAAGCCCACGGCACGCTGCACTGGCTAGAACCGTGTTCCGCAAACTGCTGGAGAGCTGAGGAAATCTAGCTCTCCCAAGGGAGTGTGCAAATGCTGCCGATCAATAGGCGTACGCACAGGGGTACTCCGAAGGGCTTCCCGGGCTGGACGTTGCTCGGGAGGCCCAGGGGTCCGTGGACTACACGGCGTCCTCGTACAGAGACACGGGCCGACGCGAGGCGCCTAGGAATCCTGAGAAGCTTAGCAGCGTTACACTAAGGAAGGGCAACGACGACTGCCTCATGGAAACTGCTGCGCGCCTACCATTCTGCATGCAATTCAGGGCCTTCATTTGAGGCTTCTGCTCAGTGGAGTTTTAAGGTAACTATAGGGCAGGGAGGATGAGCTCCCAAACAGGAACGGGAAGGCACCCTGTTTCTTTCATGGAAACTCTTTCTCTTCTCAGAGCCACGCCTGCACGGATGAGAATCCGGGCCACATCCGTGCTTTCCAGGTAGCTTCGAGGCCGCACAAATGCAGCTTTCAAGGCGGGAAAGCAAGGCTTGTCTCAAACGGCCATTTCCAGGTTGACATGGGGCAGACTCTTCCGTGGTTTCTACCAAGTCAAAGAGACCTAGCTTCTCACGGAGTCCTTCCACAATCAACATTTCTATGCAGGGTATTCTTCCTGAGGTGAACGGCCTGAACGAAAGAATGCGCTAGGTTTCTTGGGTCCTGCGAATCGTCCCAAAGCCTGCGGCTTTACACCAGAAACTGTGCTCTGGTTGCACTTGGAATCCCCACCCCACCACCCCGCGCCCTCCCCAAGCCGACATTCTCCTTGAGTTAGGTTGACTTCAGGTATGAGGTCCTGGAGGGAATTGTAAACAAAGTGCTTCTCTCAGTACAGCTCTGACTACGGTAATGAGGCACACTTCCATGGCCTTCTGCAACTAGAGCTACAAATACGTTCCTGAGGCTGTTGGTGAGCTGAGGCAATCTAGCTCCCCCGAGGCAGCGTGAAAGCTGCTGGCCTTCACTCGGCACGCACACGGGTACTCCGAAGTGTCTAGGGGTGTGAATGTGGCTCTTCAGCTCAGGAGAGCCCGGGGGTCCTCAGTGTCCTTGTACGGAAACGGGTGCTGCCGCGAGGAGTCTAGCAGACCCGAAAAGCTTACTACCGTTCCACTGAAGCAGAAGAGAGAGCTAAGGCCTCCTGGGAGCTGCTGCACTCCTACCCTGCTGCACGGCATATCAGGGCCCTCCTTCGAAGCTAGGCCTCACTTGGAGCTTCCCCTTAGCTACGGAACAGGACAGGATGAGCTCTGACCGAGAAACTGGAATGCCCCGGTTCCTCGTGAAACCGTCTTTTCCCTCTCGCAGCCATGCCTGCCGTGAGAGGAGGCCCGACAACAGCAGTGTCTTCCAGGGAGCTGCAAGGCGCATAACAGGACCTTTCAAGGTGCCAAAACAAGGCCAGTCCCATCAGGCCGCAGCTCCCGGAAGACACGCAGCGTAAGTGTCTGTGGTTTCTGTCAAGTCAAAAGAGACCTAGCGACATACTTGGCTCTTCCCTGATTCAACTTTCCTACACAGGACCTTCTGCGTGTAGCGAACTGCCGGGACCACAGAGTGCCCTAGGTCTCGCAGGGTCCTGTGCGTCTACCGAAACCCTGAAGTGTTCCACAGAGATCTGTGCTTTGGCGGAATTTGTAACGCAGGCCGCCTTTGCACCTGAGCTACGGTGACTTCAGGTATGAGTGCCTAGAGGGACTAGCAAGCGCAGAGTTCTTCTCAGTACAGCTCAGACCAGGGCAATGTGGCCGACTTCCGTGGCATGCTGGACTTGCTAGAACCGTGTTCCTGAATCCGTTGGTGAGCTGAAGCAATCTAGCTACCCCCAGGAGAGAGTGCAGTGTATTACGCTTCACTCGGCCTAGCCAGGGGCACCCAGAAGGGCCTACGTGTCTGAGTGTGGCCCAGCAGGCCCAGGGGAGCCTGAGGGTACTCAGAGTTCTTGTAGGGACACGGGTGCTGACGCCAGGGGGCCAGGAGTCCTGACAGGATTAGTACCGTTACACGAGGGCAGGAGTGCGACAAAGGCCTCAAGGAAAAGGCCGCAAAACTACCCTTCTGGATGGCAAATCAGGGCCTTAGGTAGAGGCTACGGCCCACGTTGGGATTCCCCTTCGCTCTAGAGCAGGGCAGGGTATGCTCCCGCCCAGGGCCTGAAAGCACCCTCTTCCTTTCGAGAAAACTCTGTTGCTTCCAGAGCCATGCCTGCAGTGAGTACAGGTCCAGCAACCAAAGCGTTGTTCAGGAAGCTTCAAGGCCGCATGAACGGAGCTTTCAGGCCGGGAAGACCAGGCTTGCCTCAGAGGGCTGCCTTTTCCAGGTTTACGTGCAGAAGAAGCGTCTGTGGTTTCTAACAAGTCCAAAGAGACCTTGCTGCTCACTGGGTCCCTCGAGAATCATCTTCTCTAGGCAGGGTGCCCTGCGTGTAGCGAACTGCTTAAATGAAAGAAGGCCTTAGGTGTTGTAGGCTCACGTGCATCTTCCGAATGCCTGCAGCGTTACCCTAGAAACTGTGCTCTAGAGGGCCTTGGACGGCAAGCTGACTTACTCCCTGAGGTAGGGTGACTTCAGGCATGAGGTCCTAGAATGAATTGTAAGCAAGACGTTTTGCTTAGCGCAGCTCCGACTACAGTGATGATGCAGCCTTCCGTGGCCTGCTGCCCAAGCTACCACAGTGTTCCCGAGGCTGTTGGTGTGCTGAGGAAATCTAGCTCCCCCGAGGCAGTGTGCAAGCTGCTGCCCGTCACTCGGCACACACACGAGTATTCCAAAGTGCCTCCGGGTCTGAATGTTGCTCTTCGACTCGGGAGAGCCTCGGGGTGCTCAGTGTCCTTGTACGGAAACGGGTGCTGCCGGGAGGAGTCTAGGGGTCCCCAAGAGCTTCCAACCCTTCCACTGAAGCAGAAGAGAGAACTAAGGCCTCATGGAAGCTGCTGCACTCCTACCCTGCTGCGTGGCATATCAGGGTGCTCCTTCGAAGCTAGGCCTCACTTGGAGTTTCCCCTTAGCTATACAACAGGACAGGATGAGCTCTGACCGAGAAAGTGGAGCACCCCGGTTCCATGGGAAAGCGTCTCTTCCCTCTCACAGCCATGCCTGCCGTGAGAAGAGGCCCGGCAACGGCAGTGTTTCTCAGGGAGCTTCAAGGCGCAAGAGAGGATTCTTCAAGGTGCGGAAACAAGGCTGGTCCCATCGGGCACCAGCTCCAGGATGACACGGAGCATAAGTAGCTGTGCTTTCTATCCAAGGCAAAAGCGACCTAGTACATACTTGCTTCAAGCGTTCTTCACAGGGTGCTCTGGGTGTACCAAACTGCCTAGACCAAGGAATGCCTTTGGTCTCCTAGGGACCCTTGCCTCTACTAAAAGCCTGAAGTGTTACACAGAGACCTGTGCTTTCGTGGAAGTTGGAAGGCAAGCTGCCTTTCCCCCGAGATACGGTGACTTCGGGTATGAGTTCCTAGAAGGGCAGCTTCCAAAGTCCGGCAGTGTTACACGGAGAACGGTGCTCTAGTTGCAGTGGGAGCACTAGTTGAATGCCTTCTTGCGGTGGGGTGACTTCAGAGATGAGGTGCTAGGGATACTGAAAAGCAGAGGGATTTTCTCAGTGCAGCTCAGACAAGGGCGATGAGGCAGAAGCCCACGGCACGCTGCACTGGCTAGAACCGTGTTCCGCAAACTGCTGGAGAGCTGAGGAAATCTAGCTCTCCCAAGGGCATGTGCAAATGCTGCCGATCAATAGGCGTACGCACAGGGGTACTCCGAAAGGCTTCCCGGGCTGGACGTTGCTCGGGAGGCCCAGGGGTCCGTGGACTACACAGCGTCCTTGTACAGAGACACGGGCCGACGCGAGGCGCCTAGGAATCCTGAGACGCTTAGCAGCGTTACACTAAGGAAGGGCAACGACGACTGCCTCATGGAAACTGCTGCGCGCCTACCATTCTGCGTGCAATTCGGGGCCTTCATTTGAGACTTCTGCTCAGTGGAGTTTTAAGGTAACTATAGGGCAGGGAGGATGAGCTCCCAAACAGGAACGGGAAGGCACCCTGTTTCTTTCATGGAAACTCTTTCTCTTCTCAGAGCCACGCCTGCACGGATGAGAATCCGGGCCACATCAGTGCTTTCCAGGTAGCTTCGAGGCCGCACAAATGCAGCTTTCAAGGCGGGAAAGCAAGGCTTGTCTCAAACGGCCATTTCCAGGTTGACATGGGGCAGACTCTTCCGTGGTTTCTACCAAGTCAAAGAGACCTAGCTTCTCACAGAGTCCTTCCACAATCAACTTTTCTATGCAGGGTATTCTTCCTGAGGTGAACGGCCTGAACGAAAGAATGCGCTAGGTTTCTTGGGTCCTGCGAATCGTCCCAAAGCCTGCGGCTTTACACCAGAAACTGTGCTCTGGTTGCACTTGGAATCCCCACCCCCCCACCCCGCGCCCTCCCCGAGCCGACATTCTCCTTGAGTTAGGTTGACTTCAGGTATGAGGTCCTGGAGGGAATTGTAAACAAAGTGCTTCTCTCAGTACAGCTCTGACTACGGTAATGAGGCACACTTCCATGGCCTTCTGCAACTAGAGCTACAAATACGTTCCTGAGGCCGTTGGTGAGCTGAGGCAATCTAGCTCTCCCGAGGCAGCGTGAAAGCTGCTGCCCTTCACTCGGCACGCACACGGGTACTCCGAAGTGTCTAGGGGTGTGAATGTGGCTCTTCAGCTCAGGAGAGCCCGGGGGTCCTCAGTGTCCTTGTACGGAAACGGGTGCTGCCGCGAGGAGTCTAGCAGACCCGAAAAGCTTACTACCGTTCCACTGAAGCAGAAGAGAGAGCTAAGGCCTCCTGGGAGCTGCTGCACTCCTACCCTGCTGCACGGCATATCAGGGCCCTCCTTCGAAGCTAGGCCTCACTTGGAGCTTCCCCTTAGCTACGGAACAGGACAGGATGAGCTCTGACCGAGAAACTGGAATGCCCCGGTTCCTCGTGAAACCGTCTTTTCCCTCTCGCAGCCATGCCTGCCGTGAGAGGAGGCCCGACAACAGCAGTGTCTTCCAGTGAGCTGCAAGGCCCATAACAGGACCTTTCAAGGTGCCAAAACAAGGCCAGTCCCATCAGGCCGCAGCTCCCGGAAGACACGCAGCGTAAGTGTCTGTGGTTTCTGTCAAGTCAAAAGAGACCTAGCGACATACTTGGCTCTTCCCTGATTCAACTTTCCTACACAGGACGTTCTGCGTGTAGCGAACTGCCGGGACCACAGAGTGCCCTAGGTCTCGCAGGGTCCTGTGCGTCTACCGAAACCCTGAAGTGTTCCACAGAGATCTGTGCTTTGGCGGAATTTGTAACGCAGGCCGCCTTTGCACCTGAGCTACGGTGACTTCAGGTATGAGTGCCTAGAGGGACTAGCAAGCGCAGAGTTCTTCTCAGTACAGCTCAGACCAGGGCAATGTGGCCGACTTCCGTGGCATGCTGGACTTGCTAGAACCGTGTTCCTGAATCCGTTGGTGAGCTGAAGCAATCTAGCTCCCCCCAGGAGAGAGTGCAGTGTATTACGCTTCACTCGGCCTAGCCAGGGGCACCCAGAAGGGCCTACGTGTCTGAGTGTGGCCCAGCAGGCCCAGGGGAGCCTGAGGGTACTCAGAGTTCTTGTAGGGACACGGGTGCTGACGCCAGGGGGCCAGGAGTCCTGACAGGATTAGTACCGTTACACGAGGGCAGGAGTGCGACAAAGGCCTCAAGGAAAAGGCCGCAAAACTACCCTTCTGGATGGCAAATCAGGGCCTTAGGTAGAGGCTACGGCCCACGTTGGGATTCCCCTTCGCTCTAGAGCAGGGCAGGGTATGCTCCCGCCCAGGGCCTGAAAGCACCCTCTTCCTTTCGAGAAAACTCTGTTGCTTCCAGAGCCATGCCTGCAGTGAGTACAGGTCCAGCAAGCAAAGCGTTGTTCAGGAAGCTTCAAGGCCGCATGAACGGAGCTTTCAAGCCGGGAAGACCAGGCTTGCCTCAGAGGGCTGCCTTTTCCAGGTTTACGTGCAGAAGAAGCGTCTGTGGTTTCTAACAAGTCCAAAGAGACCTAGCTGCTCACTGGGTCCCTCGAGAATCATCTTCTCTAGGCAGGGTGCCCTGCGTGTAGCGAACTGCTTAAGAGAAAGAAGGCCTTAGGTGTCGTAGGCTCACGTGCATCTTCCGAATGCCTGCAGCGTTACCCTAGAAACTGTGCTCTAGAGGCCCTTGGACGGCAAGCCGACTTACTCCCTGAGGTAGGCTGACTTCAGGCATGAGGTCCTAGAAGGAATTGTAAGCAAGACGTTTTGCTCAGCGCAGCTCCGACTACAGTGATGATGCAGCCTTCCGTGGCCTGCTGCCCAAGCTACCACAGTGTTCCCGAGGCTGTTGGTGTGCTGAGGAAATCTAGCTCCCCCGAGGCAGTGTGCAAGCTGCTGCCCGTCACTCGGCACACACACGAGTATTCCAAAGTGCCTCCGGGTCTGAATGTTGCTCTTCGACTCGGGAGAGCCTCGGGGTGCTCAGTGTCCTTGTACGGAAACGGGTGCTGCCGGGAGGAGTCTAGGGGTCCCCAAGAGCTTCCAACCCTTCCACTGAAGCAGAAGAGAGAACTAAGGCCTCATGGAAGCTGCTGCACTCCTACCCTGCTGCGTGGCATATCAGGGTGCTCCTTCGAAGCTAGGCCTCACTTGGAGTTTCCCCTTAGCTATACAACAGGACAGGATGAGCTCTGACCGAGAAAGTGGAGCACCCCGGTTCCATGTGAAAGCGTCTCTTCCCTCTCACAGCCATGCCTGCCGTGAGAAGAGGCCCGGCAACGGCAGTGTTTCTCAGGGAGCTTCAAGGCGCAAGAGAGGATTCTTCAAGGTGCGGAAACAAGGCTGGTCCCATCGGGCACCAGCTCCAGGATGACACGGAGCATAAGTAGCTGTGCTTTCTATCCAAGGCAAAAGCGACCTAGTACATACTTGCTTCAAGCGTTCTTCACAGGGTGCTCTGGGTGTACCAAACTGCCTAGCCCAAGGAATGCCTTTGGTCTCCTAGGGTCCCTTGCCTCTACTAAAAGCCTGAAGTGTTACACAGAGACCCGTGCTTTCGTGGAAGTTGGAAGGCAAGCCGCCTTTCCCCCTGAGATACGGTGACTTCGGGTATGAGTTCCTAGAAGGGCAGCTTCCAAAGTCCGGCAGTGTTACACGGAGAACGGTGCTCTAGTTGCAGTGGGAGCACTAGTTGAATGCCTCCTTGCGGTGGGGTGACTTCAGAGATGAGGTGCTAGGGATACTGAAAAGCAGAGGGACTGTCTCAGTGCAGCTCAGACAAGGGCGATGAGGCAGAAGTCCACGGCACGCTGCACTGGCTAGAACCGTGTTCCGCAAACTGCTGGAGAGCTGAGGAAATCTAGCTCTCCCAAGGGAGTGTGCAAATGCTGCCGATCAATAGGCGTACGCACAGGGGTACTCCGAAGGGCTTCCCGGGCTGGACGTTGCTCGGGAGGCCCAGGGGTCCGTGGACTACACGGCGTCCTCGTACAGAGACACGGGCCGACGCGAGGCGCCTAGGAATCCTGAGAAGCTTAGCAGCGTTACACTAAGGAAGGGCAACGACGACTGCCTCATGGAAACTGCTGCGCGCCTACCATTCTGCATGCAATTCAGGGCCTTCATTTGAGGCTTCTGCTCAGTGGAGTTTTAAGGTAACTATAGGGCAGGGAGGATGAGCTCCCAAACAGGAACGGGAAGGCACCCTGTTTCTTTCATGGAAACTCTTTCTCTTCTCAGAGCCACGCCTGCACGGATGAGAATCCGGGCCACATCAGTGCTTTCCAGGTAGCTTCGAGGCCGCACAAATGCAGCTTTCAAGGCGGGAAAGCAAGGCTTGTCTCAAACGGCCATTTCCAGGTTGACATGGGGCAGACTCTTCCGTGGTTTCTACCAAGTCAAAGAGACCTAGCTTCTCACGGAGTCCTTCCACAATCAATTTTTCTATGCAGGGTATTCTCCCTGAGGTGAACGGCCTGAACGAAAG
Organism: Stenella coeruleoalba; assembly: GCF_951394435.1. NCBI lineage: Eukaryota > Metazoa > Chordata > Mammalia > Artiodactyla > Delphinidae > Stenella > Stenella coeruleoalba. Next base: position 31,977,344 of record NC_137153.1, on the reverse strand, counting down.
AATGCGCTAGGTTTCTTGGGTCCTGCGAATCGTCCCAAAGCCTGCGGCTTTACACCAGAAACTGTGCTCTGGTTGCACTTGGAATCCCCCCCACCCCGCGCCCTCCCCAAGCCGACATTCTCCTTGAGTTAGGTTGACTTCAGGTATGAGGTCCTGGAGGGAATTGTAAGCAAAGTGCTTCTCTCAGTACAGCTCTGACTACAGTAATGAGGCACACTTCCATGGCCTTCTGCAACTAGAGCTACAAATACGTTCCTGAGGCTGTTGGTGAGCTGAGGCAATCTAGCTCCCCCGAGGCAGCGTGAAAGCTGCTGGCCTTCACTCGGCACGCACACGGGTACTCCGAAGTGTCTAGGGGTGTGAATGTGGCTCTTCAGCTCAGGAGAGCCCGGGGGTCCTCAGTGTCCTTGTACGGAAACGGGTGCTGCCGCGAGGAGTCTAGCAGACCCGAAAAGCTTACTACCGTTCCACTGAAGCAGAAGACAGAGCTAAGGCCTCCTGGGAGCTGCTGCACTCCTACCCTGCTGCACGGCATATCAGGGCCCTCCTTCGAAGCTGGGCCTCACTTGGAGCTTCCCCTTAGCTACGGAACAGGACAGGATGAGCTCTGACCGAGAAACTGGAATGCCCCGGTTCCTCGTGAAACCGTCTTTTCCCTCTCGCAGCCATGCCTGCCGTGAGAGGAGGCCCGACAACAGCAGTGTCTTCCAGGGAGCTGCAAGGCCCATAACAGGACCTTTCAAGGTGCCAAAACAAGGCCAGTCCCATCAGGCCGCAGCTCCCGGAAGACACGCAGCGTAAGTGTCTGTGGTTTCTGTCAAGTCAAAAGAGACCTAGCGACATACTTGGCTCTTCCCTGATTCAACTTTCCTACACAGGACGTTCTGCGTGTAGCGAACTGCCGGGACCACAGAGTGCCCTAGGTCTCGCAGGGTCCTGTGCGTCTACCGAAACCCTGAAGTGTTCCACAGAGATCTGTGCTTTGGCGGAATTTGTAACGCAGGCCGCCTTTGCACCTGAGCTACGGTGACTTCAGGTATGAGTGCCTAGAGGGACTAGCAAGCGCAGAGTTCTTCTCAGTACAGCTCAGACCAGGGCAATGTGGCCGACTTCCGTGGCATGCTGGACTTGCTAGAACCGTGTTCCTGAATCCGTTGGTGAGCTGAAGCAATCTAGCTCCCCCCAGGAGAGAGTGCAGTGTGTTACGCTTCACTCGGCCTAGCCAGGGGCACCCAGAAGGGCCTACGTGTCTGAGTGTGGCCCAGCAGGCCCAGGGGAGCCTGAGGGTACTCAGAGTTCTTGTAGCGACACGGGTGCTGACGCCAGGGGGCCAGGAGTCCTGACAGGATTAGTACCGTTACACGAGGGCAGGAGTGCGACAAAGGCCTCAAGGAAAAGGCCACAAAACTACCCTTCTGGATGGCAAATCAGGGCCTTAGGTAGAGGCTACGGCCCACGTTGGGATTCCCCTTCGCTCTAGAGCAGGGCAGGGTATGCTCCCGCCCAGGGCCTGAAAGCACCCTCTTCCTTTCGAGAAAACTCTGTTGCTTCCAGAGCCATGCCTGCAGTGAGTACAGGTCCAGCAACCAAAGCGTTGTTCAGGAAGCTTCAAGGCCGCATGAACGGAGCTTTCAAGCCGGGAACACCAGGCTTGCCTCAGAGGGCTGCCTTTTCCAGGTTTACGTGCAGAAGAAGCGTCTGTGGTTTCTAACAAGTCCAAAGAGACCTAGCTGCTCACTGGGTCCCTCGAGAATCATCTTCTCTAGGCAGGGTGCCCTGCGTGTAGCGAACTGCTTAAGAGAAAGAAGGCCTTAGGTGTCGTAGGCTCACGTGCATCTTCCGAATGCCTGCAGCGTTACCCTAGAAACTGTGCTCTAGAGGCCCTTGGACGGCAAGCCGACTTACTCCCTGAGGTAGGCTGACTTCAGGCATGAGGTCCTAGAAGGAATTGTAAGCAAGACGTTTTGCTCAGCGCAGCTCCGACTACAGTGATGATGCAGCCTTCCGTGGCCTGCTGCCCAAGCTACCACAGTGTTCCCGAGGCTGTTGGTGTGCTGAGGAAATCTAGCTCCCCCGAGGCAGTGTGCAAGCTGCTGCCCGTCACTCGGCACACACACGAGTATTCCAAAGTGCCTCCGGGTCTGAATGTTGCTCTTCGACTCGGGAGAGCCTCGGGGTGCTCAGTGTCCTTGTACGGAAACGGGTGCTGCCGGGAGGAGTCTAGGGGTCCCCAAGAGCTTCCAACCCTTCCACTGAAGCAGAAGAGAGAACTAAGGCCTCATGGAAGCTGCTGCACTCCTACCCTGCTGCGTGGCATATCAGGGTGCTCCTTCGAAGCTAGGCCTCACTTGGAGTTTCCCCTTAGCTATACAACAGGACAGGATGAGCTCTGACCGAGAAAGTGGAGCACCCCGGTTCCATGTGAAAGCGTCTCTTCCCTCTCACAGCCATGCCTGCCGTGAGAAGAGGCCCGGCAACGGCAGTGTTTCTCAGGGAGCTTCAAGGCGCAAGAGAGGATTCTTCAAGGTGCGGAAACAAGGCTGGTCCCATCGGGCACCAGCTCCAGGATGACACGGAGCATAAGTAGCTGTGCTTTCTATCCAAGGCAAAAGCGACCTAGTACACACTTGCTTCAAGCGTTCTTCACAGGGTGCTCTGGGTGTACCAAACTGCCTAGCCCAAGGAATGCCTTTGGTCTCCTAGGGTCCCTTGCCTCTACTAAAAGCCTGAAGTGTTACACAGAGACCCGTGCTTTCGTGGAAGTTGGAAGGCAAGCCGCCTTTCCCCCTGAGATACGGTGACTTCGGGTATGAGTTCCTAGAAGGGCAGCTTCCAAAGTCCGGCAGTGTTACACGGAGAACGGTGCTCTAGTTGCAGTGGGAGCACTAGTTGAATGCCTCCTTGCGGTGGGGTGACTTCAGAGATGAGGTGCTGGGGATACTGAAAAGCAGAGGGACTGTCTCAGTGCAGCTCAGACAAGGGCGATGAGGCAGAAGTCCACGGCACGCTGCACTGGCTAGAACCGTGTTCCGCAAACTGCTGGAGAGCTGAGGAAATCTAGCTCTCCCAAGGGAGTGTGCAAATGCTGCCGATCAATAGGCGTACGCACAGGGGTACTCCGAAGGGCTTCCCGGGCTGGACGTTGCTCGGGAGGCCCAGGGGTCCGTGGACTACACGGCGTCCTCGTACAGAGACACGGGCCGACGCGAGGCGCCTAGGAATCCTGAGAAGCTTAGCAGCGTTACACTAAGGAAGGGCAACGACGACTGCCTCATGGAAACTGCTGCGCGCCTACCATTCTGCATGCAATTCAGGGCCTTCATTTGAGGCTTCTGCTCAGTGGAGTTTTAAGGTAACTATAGGGCAGGGAGGATGAGCTCCCAAACAGGAACGGGAAGGCACCCTGTTTCTTTCATGGAAACTCTTTCTCTTCTCAGAGCCACGCCTGCACGGATGAGAATCCGGGCCACATCAGTGCTTTCCAGGTAGCTTCGAGGCCGCACAAATGCAGCTTTCAAGGCGGGAAAGCAAGGCTTGTCTCAAACGGCCATTTCCAGGTTGACATGGGGCAGACTCTTCCGTGGTTTCTACCAAGTCAAAGAGACCTAGCTTCTCACGGAGTCCTTCCACAATCAACTTTTCTATGCAGGGTATTCTCCCTGAGGTGAACGGCCTGAACGAAAGAATGCGCTAGGTTTCTTGGGTCCTGCGAATCGTCCCAAAGCCTGCGGCTTTACACCAGAAACTGTGCTCTGGTTGCACTTGGAATCCCCCCCACCCCGCGCCCTCCCCAAGCCGACATTCTCCTTGAGTTAGGTTGACTTCAGGTATGAGGTCCTGGAGGGAATTGTAAGCAAAGTGCTTCTCTCAGTACAGCTCTGACTACGGTAATGAGGCACACTTCCATGGCCTTCTGCAACTAGAGCTACAAATACGTTCCTGAGGCTGTTGGTGAGCTGAGGCAATCTAGCTCCCCCGAGGCAGCGTGAAAGCTGCTGGCCTTCACTCGGCACGCACACGGGTACTCCGAAGTGTCTAGGGGTGTGAATGTGGCTCTTCAGCTCAGGAGAGCCCGGGGGTCCTCAGTGTCCTTGTACGGAAACGGGTGCTGCCGCGAGGAGTCTAGCAGACCCGAAAAGCTTACTACCGTTCCACTGAAGCAGAAGACAGAGCTAAGGCCTCCTGGGAGCTGCTGCACTCCTACCCTGCTGCACGGCATATCAGGGCCCTCCTTCGAAGCTGGGCCTCACTTGGAGCTTCCCCTTAGCTACGGAACAGGACAGGATGAGCTCTGACCGAGAAACTGGAATGCCCCGGTTCCTCGTGAAACCGTCTTTTCCCTCTCGCAGCCATGCCTGCCGTGAGAGGAGGCCCGACAACAGCAGTGTCTTCCAGGGAGCTGCAAGGCCCATAACAGGACCTTTCAAGGTGCCAAAACAAGGCCAGTCCCATCAGGCCGCAGCTCCCGGAAGACACGCAGCGTAAGTGTCTGTGGTTTCTGTCAAGTCAAAAGAGACCTAGCGACATACTTGGCTCTTCCCTGATTCAACTTTCCTACACAGGACGTTCTGCGTGTAGCGAACTGCCGGGACCACAGAGTGCCCTAGGTCTCGCAGGGTCCTGTGCGTCTACCGAAACCCTGAAGTGTTCCACAGAGATCTGTGCTTTGGCGGAATTTGTAACGCAGGCCGCCTTTGCACCTGAGCTACGGTGACTTCAGGTATGAGTGCCTAGAGGGACTAGCAAGCGCAGAGTTCTTCTCAGTACAGCTCAGACCAGGGCAATGTGGCCGACTTCCGTGGCATGCTGGACTTGCTAGAACCGTGTTCCTGAATCCGTTGGTGAGCTGAAGCAATCTAGCTCCCCCCAGGAGAGAGTGCAGTGTGTTACGCTTCACTCGGCCTAGCCAGGGGCACCCAGAAGGGCCTACGTGTCTGAGTGTGGCCCAGCAGGCCCAGGGGAGCCTGAGGGTACTCAGAGTTCTTGTAGGGACACGGGTGCTGACGCCAGGGGGCCAGGAGTCCTGACAGGATTAGTACCGTTACACGAGGGCAGGAGTGCGACAAAGGCCTCAAGGAAAAGGCCACAAAACTACCCTTCTGGATGGCAAATCAGGGCCTTAGGTAGAGGCTACGGCCCACGTTGGGATTCCCCTTCGCTCTAGAGCAGGGCAGGGTATGCTCCCGCCCAGGGCCTGAAAGCACCCTCTTCCTTTCGAGAAAACTCTGTTGCTTCCAGAGCCATGCCTGCAGTGAGTACAGGTCCAGCAACCAAAGCGTTGTTCAGGAAGCTTCAAGGCCGCATGAACGGAGCTTTCAAGCCGGGAAGACCAGGCTTGCCTCAGAGGGCTGCCTTTTCCAGGTTTACGTGCAGAAGAAGCGTCTGTGGTTTCTAACAAGTCCAAAGAGACCTAGCTGCTCACTGGGTCCCTCGAGAATCATCTTCTCTAGGCAGGGTGCCCTGCGTGTAGCGAACTGCTTAAGAGAAAGAAGGCCTTAGGTGTCGTAGGCTCACGTGCATCTTCCGAATGCCTGCAGCGTTACCCTAGAAACTGTGCTCTAGAGGCCCTTGGACGGCAAGCCGACTTACTCCCTGAGGTAGGCTGACTTCAGGCATGAGGTCCTAGAAGGAATTGTAAGCAAGACGTTTTGCTCAGCGCAGCTCCGACTACAGTGATGATGCAGCCTTCCGTGGCCTGCTGCCCAAGCTACCACAGTGTTCCCGAGGCTGTTGGTGTGCTGAGGAAATCTAGCTCCCCCGAGGCAGTGTGCAAGCTGCTGCCCGTCAGTCGGCACACACACGAGTATTCCAAAGTGCCTCCGGGTCTGAATGTTGCTCTTCGACTCGGGAGAGCCTCGGGGTACTCAGTGTCCTTGTACGGAAACGGGTGCTGCCGGGAGGAGTCTAGGGGTCCCCAAGAGCTTCTAACCCTTCCACTGAAGCAGAAGAGAGAACTAAGGCCTCATGGAAGCTGCTGCACTCCTACCCTGCTGCGTGGCATATCAGGGTGCTCCTTCGAAGCTAGGCCTCACTTGGAGTTTCCCCTTAGCTATACAACAGGACAGGATGAGCTCTGACCGAGAAAGTGGAGCACCCCGGTTCCATGTGAAAGCGTCTCTTCCCTCTCACAGCCATGCCTGCCGTGAGAAGAGGCCCGGCAACGGCAGTGTTTCTCAGGGAGCTTCAAGGCGCAAGAGAGGATTCTTCAAGGTGCGGAAACAAGGCTGGTCCCATCGGGCACCAGCTCCAGGATGACACGGAGCATAAGTAGCTGTGCTTTCTATCCAAGGCAAAAACGACCTAGTACATACTTGCTTCAAGCGTTCTTCACAGGGTGCTCTGGGTGTACCAAACTGCCTAGCCCAAGGAATGTCTTTGGTCTCCTAGGGTCCCTTGCCTCTACTAAAAGCCTGAAGTGTTACACAGAGACCCGTGCTTTCGTGGAAGTTGGAAGGCAAGCCGCCTTTCCCCCTGAGATACGGTGACTTCGGGTATGAGTTCCTAGAAGGGCAGCTTCCAAAGTCCGGCAGTGTTACACGGAGAACGGTGCTCTAGTTGCAGTGGGAGCACTAGTTGAATGCCTCCTTGCGGTGGGGTGACTTCAGAGATGAGGTGCTAGGGATACTGAAAAGCAGAGGGACTGTCTCAGTGCAGCTCAGACAAGGGCGATGAGGCAGAAGTCCACGGCACGCTGCACTGGCTAGAACCGTGTTCCGCAAACTGCTGGAGAGCTGAGGAAATCTAGCTCTCCCAAGGGAGTGTGCAAATGCTGCCGATCAATAGGCGTACGCACAGGGGTACTCCGAAGGGCTTCCCGGGCTGGACGTTGCTCGGGAGGCCCAGGGGTCCGTGGACTACACGGCGTCCTCGTACAGAGACACGGGCCGACGCGAGGCGCCTAGGAATCCTGAGAAGCTTAGCAGCGTTACACTAAGGAAGGGCAACGACGACTGCCTCATGGAAACTGCTGCGCGCCTACCATTCTGCATGCAATTCAGGGCCTTCATTTGAGGCTTCTGCTCAGTGGAGTTTTAAGGTAACTATAGGGCAGGGAGGATGAGCTCCCAAACAGGAACGGGAAGGCACCCTGTTTCTTTCATGGAAACTCTTTCTCTTCTCAGAGCCACGCCTGCACGGATGAGAATCCGGGCCACATCAGTGCTTTCCAGGTAGCTTCGAGGCCGCACAAATGCAGCTTTCAAGGCGGGAAAGCAAGGCTTGTCTCAAACGGCCATTTCCAGGTTGACATGGGGCAGACTCTTCCGTGGTTTCTACCAAGTCAAAGAGACCTAGCTTCTCACGGAGTCCTTCCACAATCAACTTTTCTATGCAGGGTATTCTTCCTGAGGTGAACGGCCTGAACGAAAGAATGCGCTAGGTTTCTTGGGTCCTGCGAATCGTCCCAAAGCCTGCGGCTTTACACCAGAAACTGTGCTCTGGTTGCACTTGGAATCCCCCCCACCCCGCGCCCTCCCCAAGCCGACATTCTCCTTGAGTTAGGTTGACTTCAGGTATGAGGTCCTGGAGGGAATTGTAAGCAAAGTGCTTCTCTCAGTACAGCTCTGACTACGGTAATGAGGCACACTTCCATGGCCTTCTGCAACTAGAGCTACAAATACGTTCCTGAGGCTGTTGGTGAGCTGAGGCAATCTAGCTCCCCCGAGGCAGCGTGAAAGCTGCTGCCCTTCACTCGGCACGCACACGGGTACTCCGAAGTGTCTAGGGGTGTGAATGTGGCTCTTCAGCTCAGGAGAGCCCGGGGGTCCTCAGTGTCCTTGTACGGAAACGGGTGCTGCCGCGAGGAGTCTAGCAGACCCGAAAAGCTTACTACCGTTCCACTGAAGCAGAAGAGAGAGCTAAGGCCTCCTGGGAGCTGCTGCACTCCTACCCTGCTGCACGGCATATCAGGGCCCTCCTTCGAAGCTGGGCCTCACTTGGAGCTTCCCCTTAGCTACGGAACAGGACAGGATGAGCTCTGACCGAGAAACTGGAATGCCCCGGTTCCTCGTGAAACCGTCTTTTCCCTCTCGCAGCCATGCCTGCCGTGAGAGGAGGCCCGACAACAGCAGTGTCTTCCAGGGAGCTGCAAGGCCCATAACAGGACCTTTCAAGGTGCCAAAACAAGGCCAGTCCCATCAGGCCGCAGCTCCAGGAAGACACGCAGCGTAAGTGTCTGTGGTTTCTGTCAAGTCAAAAGAGACCTAGCGACATACTTGGCTCTTCCCTGATTCAACTTTCCTACACAGGACGTTCTGCGTGTAGCGAACTGCCGGGACCACAGAGTGCCCTAGGTCTCGCAGGGTCCTGTGCGTCTACCGAAACCCTGAAGTGTTCCACAGAGATCTGTGCTTTGGCGGAATTTGTAACGCAGGCCGCCTTTGCACCTGAGCTACGGTGACTTCAGGTATGAGTGCCTAGAGGGACTAGCAAGCGCAGAGTTCTTCTCAGTACAGCTCAGACCAGGGCAATGTGGCCGACTTCCGTGGCATGCTGGACTTGCTAGAACCGTGTTCCTGAATCCGTTGGTGAGCTGAAGCAATCTAGCTCCCCCCAGGAGAGAGTGCAGTGTGTTACGCTTCACTCGGCCTAGCCAGGGGCACCCAGAAGGGCCTACGTGTCTGAGTGTGGCCCAGCAGGCCCAGGGGAGCCTGAGGGTACTCAGAGTTCTTGTAGGGACACGGGTGCTGACGCCAGGGGGCCAGGAGTCCTGACAGGATTAGTACCGTTACACGAGGGCAGGAGTGCGACAAAGGCCTCAAGGAAAAGGCCGCAAAACTACCCTTCTGGATGGCAAATCAGGGCCTTAGGTAGAGGCTACGGCCCACGTTGGGATTCCCCTTCGCTCTAGAGCAGGGCAGGGTATGCTCCCGCCCAGGGCCTGAAAGCACCCTCTTCCTTTCGAGAAAACTCTGTTGCTTCCAGAGCCATGCCTGCAGTGAGTACAGGTCCAGCAACCAAAGCGTTGTTCAGGAAGCTTCAAGGCCGCATGAACGGAGCTTTCAAGCCGGGAACACCAGGCTTGCCTCAGAGGGCTGCCTTTTCCAGGTTTACGTGCAGAAGAAGCGTCTGTGGTTTCTAACAAGTCCAAAGAGACCTAGCTGCTCACTGGGTCCCTCGAGAATCATCTTCTCTAGGCAGGGTGCCCTGCGTGTAGCGAACTGCTTAAGAGAAAGAAGGCCTTAGGTGTCGTAGGCTCACGTGCATCTTCCGAATGCCTGCAGCGTTACCCTAGAAACTGTGCTCTAGAGGCCCTTGGACGGCAAGCCGACTTACTCCCTGAGGTAGGCTGACTTCAAGCATGAGGTCCTAGAAGGAATTGTAAGCAAGACGTTTTGCTCAGCGCAGCTCCGACTACAGTGATGATGCAGCCTTCCGTGGCCTGCTGCCCAAGCTACCACAGTGTTCCCGAGGCTGTTGGTGTGCTGAGGAAATCTAGCTCCCCCGAGGCAGTGTGCAAGCTGCTGCCCGTCACTCGGCACACACACGAGTATTCCAAAGTGCCTCCGGGTCTGAATGTTGCTCTTCGACTCGGGAGAGCCTCGGGGTGCTCAGTGTCCTTGTACGGAAACGGGTGCTGCCGGGAGGAGTCTAGGGGTCCCCAAGAGCTTCCAACCCTTCCACTGAAGCAGAAGAGAGAACTAAGGCCTCATGGAAGGCTGCTGCACTCCTACCCTGCTGCGTGGCATATCAGGGTGCTCCTTCGAAGCTAGGCCTCACTTGGAGTTTCCCCTTAGCTATACAACAGGACAGGATGAGCTCTGACCGAGAAAGTGGAGCACCCCGGTTCCATGTGAAAGCGTCTCTTCCCTCTCACAGCCATGCCTGCCGTGAGAAGAGGCCCGGCAACGGCAGTGTTTCTCAGGGAGCTTCAAGGCGCAAGAGAGGATTCTTCAAGGTGCGGAAACAAGGCTGGTCCCATCGGGCACCAGCTCCAGGATGACACGGAGCATAAGTAGCTGTGCTTTCTATCCAAGGCAAAAGCGACCTAGTACATACTTGCTTCAAGCGTTCTTCACAGGGTGCTCTGGGTGTACCAAACTGCCTAGCCCAAGGAATGCCTTTGGTCTCCTAGGGTCCCTTGCCTCTACTAAAAGCCTGAAGTGTTACACAGAGACCCGTGCTTTCGTGGAAGTTGGAAGGCAAGCCGCCTTTCCCCCTGAGATACGGTGACTTCGGGTATGAGTTCCTAGAAGGGCAGCTTCCAAAGTCCGGCAGTGTTACACGGAGAACGGTGCTCTAGTTGCAGTGGGAGCACTAGTTGAATGCCTCCTTGCGGTGGGGTGACTTCAGAGATGAGGTGCTAGGGATACTGAAAAGCAGAGGGACTGTCTCAGTGCAGCTCAGACAAGGGCGATGAGGCAGAAGTCCACGGCACGCTGCACTGGCTAGAACCGTGTTCCGCAAACTGCTGGAGAGCTGAGGAAATCTAGCTCTCCCAAGGGAGTGTGCAAATGCTGCCGATCAATAGGCGTACGCACAGGGGTACTCCGAAGGGCTTCCCGGGCTGGACGTTGCTCGGGAGGCCCAGGGGTCCGTGGACTACACGGCGTCCTCGTACAGAGACACGGGCCGACGCGAGGCGCCTAGGAATCCTGAGAAGCTTAGCAGCGTTACACTAAGGAAGGGCAACGACGACTGCCTCATGGAAACTGCTGCGCGCCTACCATTCTGCATGCAATTCAGGGCCTTCATTTGAGGCTTCTGCTCAGTGGAGTTTTAAGGTAACTATAGGGCAGGGAGGATGAGCTCCCAAACAGGAACGGGAAGGCACCCTGTTTCTTTCATGGAAACTCTTTCTCTTCTCAGAGCCACGCCTGCACGGATGAGAATCCGGGCCACATCCGTGCTTTCCAGGTAGCTTCGAGGCCGCACAAATGCAGCTTTCAAGGCGGGAAAGCAAGGCTTGTCTCAAACGGCCATTTCCAGGTTGACATGGGGCAGACTCTTCCGTGGTTTCTACCAAGTCAAAGAGACCTAGCTTCTCACGGAGTCCTTCCACAATCAACTTTTCTATGCAGGGTATTCTTCCTGAGGTGAACGGCCTGAACGAAAGAATGCGCTAGGTTTCTTGGGTCCTGCGAATCGTCCCAAAGCCTGCGGCTTTACACCAGAAACTGTGCTCTGGTTGCACTTGGAATCCCCCCCACCCCGCGCCCTCCCCAAGCCGACATTCTCCTTGAGTTAGGTTGACTTCAGGTATGAGGTCCTGGAGGGAATTGTAAGCAAAGTGCTTCTCTCAGTACAGCTCTGACTACGGTAATGAGGCACACTTCCATGGCCTTCTGCAACTAGAGCTACAAATACGTTCCTGAGGCTGTTGGTGAGCTGAGGCAATCTAGCTCCCCCGAGGCAGCGTGAAAGCTGCTGCCCTTCACTCGGCACGCACACGGGTACTCCGAAGTGTCTAGGGGTGTGAATGTGGCTCTTCAGCTCAGGAGAGCCCGGGGGTCCTCAGTGTCCTTGTACGGAAACGGGTGCTGCCGCGAGGAGTCTAGCAGACCCGAAAAGCTTACTACCGTTCCACTGAAGCAGAAGACAGAGCTAAGGCCTCCTGGGAGCTGCTGCACTCCTACCCTGCTGCACGGCATATCAGGGCCCTCCTTCGAAGCTGGGCCTCACTTGGAGCTTCCCCTTAGCTACGGAACAGGACAGGATGAGCTCTGACCGAGAAACTGGAATGCCCCGGTTCCTCGTGAAACCGTCTTTTCCCTCTCGCAGCCATGCCTGCCGTGAGAGGAGGCCCGACAACAGCAGTGTCTTCCAGGGAGCTGCAAGGCCCATAACAGGACCTTTCAAGGTGCCAAAACAAGGCCAGTCCCATCAGGCCGCAGCTCCAGGAAGACACGCAGCGTAAGTGTCTGTGGTTTCTGTCAAGTCAAAAGAGACCTAGCGACATACTTGGCTCTTGCCTGATTCAACTTTCCTACACAGGACGTTCTGCGTGTAGCGAACTGCCGGGACCACAGAGTGCCCTAGGTCTCGCAGGGTCCTGTGCGTCTACCGAAACCCTGAAGTGTTCCACAGAGATCTGTGCTTTGGCGGAATTTGTAACGCAGGCCGCCTTTGCACCTGAGCTACGGTGACTTCAGGTATGAGTGCCTAGAGGGACTAGCAAGCGCAGAGTTCTTCTCAGTACAGCTCAGACCAGGGCAATGTGGCCGACTTCCGTGGCATGCTGGACTTGCTAGAACCGTGTTCCTGAATCCGTTGGTGAGCTGAAGCAATCTAGCTCCCCCCAGGAGAGAGTGCAGTGTGTTACGCTTCACTCGGCCTAGCCAGGGGCACCCAGAAGGGCCTACGTGTCTGAGTGTGGCCCAGCAGGCCCAGGGGAGCCTGAGGGTACTCAGAGTTCTTGTAGGGACACGGGTGCTGACGCCAGGGGGCCAGGAGTCCTGACAGGATTAGTACCGTTACACGAGGGCAGGAGTGCGACAAAGGCCTCAAGGAAAAGGCCGCAAAACTACCCTTCTGGATGGCAAATCAGGGCCTTAGGTAGAGGCTACGGCCCACGTTGGGATTCCCCTTCGCTCTAGAGCAGGGCAGGGTATGCTCCCGCCCAGGGCCTGAAAGCACCCTCTTCCTTTCGAGAAAACTCTGTTGCTTCCAGAGCCATGCCTGCAGTGAGTACAGGTCCAGCAACCAAAGCGTTGTTCAGGAAGCTTCAAGGCCGCATGAACGGAGCTTTCAAGCCGGGAAGACCAGGCTTGCCTCAGAGGGCTGCCTTTTCCAGGTTTACGTGCAGAAGAAGCGTCTGTGGTTTCTAACAAGTCCAAAGAGACCTAGCTGCTCACTGGGTCCCTCGAGAATCATCTTCTCTAGGCAGGGTGCCCTGCGTGTAGCGAACTGCTTAAGAGAAAGAAGGCCTTAGGTGTCGTAGGCTCACGTGCATCTTCCGAATGCCTGCAGCGTTACCCTAGAAACTGTGCTCTAGAGGCCCTTGGACGGCAAGCCGACTTACTCCCTGAGGTAGGCTGACTTCAGGCATGAGGTCCTAGAAGGAATTGTAAGCAAGACGTTTTGCTCAGCGCAGCTCCGACTACAGTGATGATGCAGCCTTCCGTGGCCTGCTGCCCAAGCTACCACAGTGTTCCCGAGGCTGTTGGTGTGCTGAGGAAATCTAGCTCCCCCGAGGCAGTGTGCAAGCTGCTGCCCGTCACTCGGCACACACACGAGTATTCCAAAGTGCCTCCGGGTCTGAATGTTGCTCTTCGACTCGGGAGAGCCTCGGGGTACTCAGTGTCCTTGTACGGAAACGGGTGCTGCCGGGAGGAGTCTAGGGGTCCCCAAGAGCTTCCAACCCTTCCACTGAAGCAGAAGAGAGAACTAAGGCCTCATGGAAGCTGCTGCACTCCTACCCTGCTGCGTGGCATATCAGGGTGCTCCTTCGAAGCTAGGCCTCACTTGGAGTTTCCCCTTAGCTATACAACAGGACAGGATGAGCTCTGACCGAGAAAGTGGAGCACCCCGGTTCCATGTGAAAGCGTCTCTTCCCTCTCACAGCCATGCCTGCCGTGAGAAGAGGCCCGGCAACGGCAGTGTTTCTCAGGGAGCTTCAAGGCGCAAGAGAGGATTCTTCAAGGTGCGGAAACAAGGCTGGTCCCATCGGGCACCAGCTCCAGGATGACACGGAGCATAAGTAGCTGTGCTTTCTATCCAAGGCAAAAGCGACCTAGTACATACTTGCTTCAAGCGTTCTTCACAGGGTGCTCTGGGTGTACCAAACTGCCTAGCCCAAGGAATGCCTTTGGTCTCCTAGGGTCCCTTGCCTCTACTAAAAGCCTGAAGTGTTACACAGAGACCCGTGCTTTCGTGGAAGTTGGAAGGCAAGCCGCCTTTCCCCCTGAGATACGGTGACTTCGGGTATGAGTTCCTAGAAGGGCAGCTTCCAAAGTCCGGCAGTGTTACACGGAGAACGGTGCTCTAGTTGCAGTGGGAGCACTAGTTGAATGCCTCCTTGCGGTGGGGTGACTTCAGAGATGAGGTGCTAGGGATACTGAAAAGCAGAGGGACTGTCTCAGTGCAGCTCAGACAAGGGCGATGAGGCAGAAGTCCACGGCACGCTGCACTGGCTAGAACCGTGTTCCGCAAACTGCTGGAGAGCTGAGGAAATCTAGCTCTCCCAAGGGAGTGTGCAAATGCTGCCGATCAATAGGCGTACGCACAGGGGTACTCCGAAGGGCTTCCCGGGCTGGACGTTGCTCGGGAGGCCCAGGGGTCCGTGGACTACACGGCGTCCTCGTACAGAGACACGGGCCGACGCGAGGCGCCTAGGAATCCTGAGAAGCTTAGCAGCGTTACACTAAGGAAGGGCAACGACGACTGCCTCATGGAAACTGCTGCGCGCCTACCATTCTGCATGCAATTCAGGGCCTTCATTTGAGGCTTCTGCTCAGTGGAGTTTTAAGGTAACTATAGGGCAGGGAGGATGAGCTCCCAAACAGGAACGGGAAGGCACCCTGTTTCTTTCATGGAAACTCTTTCTCTTCTCAGAGCCACGCCTGCACGGATGAGAATCCGGGCCACATCCGTGCTTTCCAGGTAGCTTCGAGGCCGCACAAATGCAGCTTTCAAGGCGGGAAAGCAAGGCTTGTCTCAAACGGCCATTTCCAGGTTGACATGGGGCAGACTCTTCCGTGGTTTCTACCAAGTCAAAGAGACCTAGCTTCTCACGGAGTCCTTCCACAATCAACTTTTCTATGCAGGGTATTCCTCCTGAGGTGAACGGCCTGAACGAAAGAATGCGCTAGGTTTCTTGGGTCCTGCGAATCGTCCCAAAGCCTGCGGCTTTACACCAGAAACTGTGCTCTGGTTGCACTTGGAATCCCCCCCACCCCGCGCCCTCCCCAAGCCGACATTCTCCTTGAGTTAGGTTGACTTCAGGTATGAGGTCCTGGAGGGAATTGTAAGCAAAGTGCTTCTCTCAGTACAGCTCTGACTACGGTAATGAGGCACACTTCCATGGCCTTCTGCAACTAGAGCTACAAATACGTTCCTGAGGCTGTTGGTGAGCTGAGGCAATCTAGCTCCCCCGAGGCAGCGTGAAAGCTGCTGGCCTTCACTCGGCACGCACACGGGTACTCCGAAGTGTCTAGGGGTGTGAATGTGGCTCTTCAGCTCAGGAGAGCCCGGGGGTCCTCAGTGTCCTTGTACGGAAACGGGTGCTGCCGCGAGGAGTCTAGCAGACCCGAAAAGCTTACTACCGTTCCACTGAAGCAGAAGAGAGAGCTAAGGCCTCCTGGGAGCTGCTGCACTCCTACCCTGCTGCACGGCATATCAGGGCCCTCCTTCGAAGCTGGGCCTCACTTGGAGCTTCCCCTTAGCTACGGAACAGGACAGGATGAGCTCTGACCGAGAAACTGGAATGCCCCGGTTCCTCGTGAAACCGTCTTTTCCCTCTCGCAGCCATGCCTGCCGTGAGAGGAGGCCCGACAACAGCAGTGTCTTCCAGGGAGCTGCAAGGCCCATAACAGGACCTTTCAAGGTGCCAAAACAAGGCCAGTCCCATCAGGCCGCAGCTCCAGGAAGACACGCAGCGTAAGTGTCTGTGGTTTCTGTCAAGTCAAAAGAGACCTAGCGACATACTTGGCTCTTGCCTGATTCAACTTTCCTACACAGGACGTTCTGCGTGTAGCGAACTGCCGGGACCACAGAGTGCCCTAGGTCTCGCAGGGTCCTGTGCGTCTACCGAAACCCTGAAGTGTTCCACAGAGATCTGTGCTTTGGCGGAATTTGTAACGCAGGCCGCCTTTGCACCTGAGCTACGGTGACTTCAGGTATGAGTGCCTAGAGGGACTAGCAAGCGCAGAGTTCTTCTCAGTACAGCTCAGACCAGGGCAATGTGGCCGACTTCCGTGGCATGCTGGACTTGCTAGAACCGTGTTCCTGAATCCGTTGGTGAGCTGAAGCAATCTAGCTCCCCCCAGGAGAGAGTGCAGTGTGTTACGCTTCACTCGGCCTAGCCAGGGGCACCCAGAAGGGCCTACGTGTCTGAGTGTGGCCCAGCAGGCCCAGGGGAGCCTGAGGGTACTCAGAGTTCTTGTAGGGACACGGGTGCTGACGCCAGGGGGCCAGGAGTCCTGACAGGATTAGTACCGTTACACGAGGGCAGGAGTGCGACAAAGGCCTCAAGGAAAAGGCCGCAAAACTACCCTTCTGGATGGCAAATCAGGGCCTTAGGTAGAGGCTACGGCCCACGTTGGGATTCCCCTTCGCTCTAGAGCAGGGCAGGGTATGCTCCCGCCCAGGGCCTGAAAGCACCCTCTTCCTTTCGAGAAAACTCTGTTGCTTCCAGAGCCATGCCTGCAGTGAGTACAGGTCCAGCAACCAAAGCGTTGTTCAGGAAGCTTCAAGGCCGCATGAACGGAGCTTTCAAGCCGGGAACACCAGGCTTGCCTCAGAGGGCTGCCTTTTCCAGGTTTACGTGCAGAAGAAGCGTCTGTGGTTTCTAACAAGTCCAAAGAGACCTAGCTGCTCACTGGGTCCCTCGAGAATCATCTTCTCTAGGCAGGGTGCCCTGCGTGTAGCGAACTGCTTAAGAGAAAGAAGGCCTTAGGTGTCGTAGGCTCACGTGCATCTTCCGAATGCCTGCAGCGTTACCCTAGAAACTGTGCTCTAGAGGCCCTTGGACGGCAAGCCGACTTACTCCCTGAGGTAGGCTGACTTCAGGCATGAGGTCCTAGAAGGAATTGTAAGCAAGACGTTTTGCTCAGCGCAGCTCCGACTACAGTGATGATGCAGCCTTCCGTGGCCTGCTGCCCAAGCTACCACAGTGTTCCCGAGGCTGTTGGTGTGCTGAGGAAATCTAGCTCCCCCGAGGCAGTGTGCAAGCTGCTGCCCGTCACTCGGCACACACACGAGTATTCCAAAGTGCCTCCGGGTCTGAATGTTGCTCTTCGACTCGGGAGAGCCTCGGGGTACTCAGTGTCCTTGTACGGAAACGGGTGCTGCCGGGAGGAGTCTAGGGGTCCCCAAGAGCTTCCAACCCTTCCACTGAAGCAGAAGAGAGAACTAAGGCCTCATGGAAGCTGCTGCACTCCTACTCTGCTGCGTGGCATATCAGGGTGCTCCTTCGAAGCTAGGCCTCACTTGGAGTTTCCCCTTAGCTATACAACAGGACAGGATGAGCTCTGACCGAGAAAGTGGAGCACCCCGGTTCCATGTGAAAGCGTCTCTTCCCTCTCACAGCCATGCCTGCCGTGAGAAGAGGCCCGGCAACGGCAGTGTTTCTCAGGGAGCTTCAAGGCGCAAGAGAGGATTCTTCAAGGTGCGGAAACAAGGCTGGTCCCATCGGGCACCAGCTCCAGGATGACACGGAGCATAAGTAGCTGTGCTTTCTATCCAAGGCAAAAGCGACCTAGTACATACTTGCTTCAAGCGTTCTTCACAGGGTGCTCTGGGTGTACCAAACTGCCTAGCCCAAGGAATGCCTTTGGTCTCCTAGGGTCCCTTGCCTCTACTAAAAGCCTGAAGTGTTACACAGAGACCCGTGCTTTCGTGGAAGTTGGAAGGCAAGCCGCCTTTCCCCCTGAGATACGGTGACTTCGGGTATGAGTTCCTAGAAGGGCAGCTTCCAAAGTCCGGCAGTGTTACACGGAGAACGGTGCTCTAGTTGCAGTGGGAGCACTAGTTGAATGCCTCCTTGCGGTGGGGTGACTTCAGAGATGAGGTGCTAGGGATACTGAAAAGCAGAGGGACTGTCTCAGTGCAGCTCAGACAAGGGCGATGAGGCAGAAGTCCACGGCACGCTGCACTGGCTAGAACCGTGTTCCGCAAACTGCTGGAGAGCTGAGGAAATCTAGCTCTCCCAAGGGAGTGTGCAAATGCTGCCGATCAATAGGCGTACGCACAGGGGTACTCCGAAGGGCTTCCCGGGCTGGACGTTGCTCGGGAGGCCCAGGGGTCCGTGGACTACACGGCGTCCTCGTACAGAGACACGGGCCGACGCGAGGCGCCTAGGAATCCTGAGAAGCTTAGCAGCGTTACACTAAGGAAGGGCAACGACGACTGCCTCATGGAAACTGCTGCGCGCCTACCATTCTGCATGCAATTCAGGGCCTTCATTTGAGGCTTCTGCTCAGTGGAGTTTTAAGGTAACTATAGGGCAGGGAGGATGAGCTCCCAAACAGGAACGGGAAGGCACCCTGTTTCTTTCATGGAAACTCTTTCTCTTCTCAGAGCCACGCCTGCACGGATGAGAATCCGGGCCACATCAGTGCTTTCCAGGTAGCTTCGAGGCCGCACAAATGCAGCTTTCAAGGCGGGAAAGCAAGGCTTGTCTCAAACGGCCATTTCCAGGTTGACATGGGGCAGACTCTTCCGTGGTTTCTACCAAGTCAAAGAGACCTAGCTTCTCACGGAGTCCTTCCACAATCAACTTTTCTATGCAGGGTATTCCTCCTGAGGTGAACGGCCTGAACGAAAGAATGCGCTAGGTTTCTTGGGTCCTGCGAATCGTCCCAAAGCCTGCGGCTTTACACCAGAAACTGTGCTCTGGTTGCACTTGGAATCCCCCCCACCCCGCGCCCTCCCCAAGCCGACATTCTCCTTGAGTTAGGTTGACTTCAGGTATGAGGTCCTGGAGGGAATTGTAAGCAAAGTGCTTCTCTCAGTACAGCTCTGACTACGGTAATGAGGCACACTTCCATGGCCTTCTGCAACTAGAGCTACAAATACGTTCCTGAGGCTGTTGGTGAGCTGAGGCAATCTAGCTCCCCCGAGGCAGCGTGAAAGCTGCTGCCCTTCACTCGGCACGCACACGGGTACTCCGAAGTGTCTAGGGGTGTGAATGTGGCTCTTCAGCTCAGGAGAGCCCGGGGGTCCTCAGTGTCCTTGTACGGAAACGGGTGCTGCCGCGAGGAGTCTAGCAGACCCGAAAAGCTTACTACCGTTCCACTGAAGCAGAAGAGAGAGCTAAGGCCTCCTGGGAGCTGCTGCACTCCTACCCTGCTGCACGGCATATCAGGGCCCTCCTTCGAAGCTGGGCCTCACTTGGAGCTTCCCCTTAGCTACGGAACAGGACAGGATGAGCTCTGACCGAGAAACTGGAATGCCCCGGTTCCTCGTGAAACCGTCTTTTCCCTCTCGCAGCCATGCCTGCCGTGAGAGGAGGCCCGACAACAGCAGTGTCTTCCAGGGAGCTGCAAGGCGCATAACAGGACCTTTCAAGGTGCCAAAACAAGGCCAGTCCCATCAGGCCGCAGCTCCAGGAAGACACGCAGCGTAAGTGTCTGTGGTTTCTGTCAAGTCAAAAGAGACCTAGCGACATACTTGGCTCTTGCCTGATTCAACTTTCCTACACAGGACGTTCTGCGTGTAGCGAACTGCCGGGACCACAGAGTGCCCTAGGTCTCGCAGGGTCCTGTGCGTCTACCGAAACCCTGAAGTGTTCCACAGAGATCTGTGCTTTGGCGGAATTTGTAACGCAGGCCGCCTTTGCACCTGAGCTACGGTGACTTCAGGTATGAGTGCCTAGAGGGACTAGCAAGCGCAGAGTTCTTCTCAGTACAGCTCAGACCAGGGCAATGTGGCCGACTTCCGTGGCATGCTGGACTTGCTAGAACCGTGTTCCTGAATCCGTTGGTGAGCTGAAGCAATCTAGCTCCCCCCAGGAGAGAGTGCAGTGTGTTACGCTTCACTCGGCCTAGCCAGGGGCACCCAGAAGGGCCTACGTGTCTGAGTGTGGCCCAGCAGGCCCAGGGGAGCCTGAGGGTACTCAGAGTTCTTGTAGGGACACGGGTGCTGACGCCAGGGGGCCAGGAGTCCTGACAGGATTAGTACCGTTACACGAGGGCAGGAGTGCGACAAAGGCCTCAAGGAAAAGGCCGCAAAACTACCCTTCTGGATGGCAAATCAGGGCCTTAGGTAGAGGCTACGGCCCACGTTGGGATTCCCCTTCGCTCTAGAGCAGGGCAGGGTATGCTCCCGCCCAGGGCCTGAAAGCACCCTCTTCCTTTCGAGAAAACTCTGTTGCTTCCAGAGCCATGCCTGCAGTGAGTACAGGTCCAGCAACCAAAGCGTTGTTCAGGAAGCTTCAAGGCCGCATGAACGGAGCTTTCAAGCCGGGAACACCAGGCTTGCCTCAGAGGGCTGCCTTTTCCAGGTTTACGTGCAGAAGAAGCGTCTGTGGTTTCTAACAAGTCCAAAGAGACCTAGCTGCTCACTGGGTCCCTCGAGAATCATCTTCTCTAGGCAGGGTGCCCTGCGTGTAGCGAACTGCTTAAGAGAAAGAAGGCCTTAGGTGTCGTAGGCTCACGTGCATCTTCCGAATGCCTGCAGCGTTACCCTAGAAACTGTGCTCTAGAGGCCCTTGGACGGCAAGCCGACTTACTCCCTGAGGTAGGCTGACTTCAGGCATGAGGTCCTAGAAGGAATTGTAAGCAAGACGTTTTGCTCAGCGCAGCTCCGACTACAGTGATGATGCAGCCTTCCGTGGCCTGCTGCCCAAGCTACCACAGTGTTCCCGAGGCTGTTGGTGTGCTGAGGAAATCTAGCTCCCCCGAGGCAGTGTGCAAGCTGCTGCCCGTCACTCGGCACACACACGAGTATTCCAAAGTGCCTCCGGGTCTGAATGTTGCTCTTCGACTCGGGAGAGCCTCGGGGTACTCAGTGTCCTTGTACGGAAACGGGTGCTGCCGGGAGGAGTCTAGGGGTCCCCAAGAGCTTCCAACCCTTCCACTGAAGCAGAAGAGAGAACTAAGGCCTCATGGAAGCTGCTGCACTCCTACTCTGCTGCGTGGCATATCAGGGTGCTCCTTCGAAGCTAGGCCTCACTTGGAGTTTCCCCTTAGCTATACAACAGGACAGGATGAGCTCTGACCGAGAAAGTGGAGCACCCCGGTTCCATGTGAAAGCGTCTCTTCCCTCTCACAGCCATGCCTGCCGTGAGAAGAGGCCCGGCAACGGCAGTGTTTCTCAGGGAGCTTCAAGGCGCAAGAGAGGATTCTTCAAGGTGCGGAAACAAGGCTGGTCCCATCGGGCACCAGCTCCAGGATGACACGGAGCATAAGTAGCTGTGCTTTCTATCCAAGGCAAAAGCGACCTAGTACATACTTGCTTCAAGCGTTCTTCACAGGGTGCTCTGGGTGTACCAAACTGCCTAGCCCAAGGAATGCCTTTGGTCTCCTAGGGTCCCTTGCCTCTACTAAAAGCCTGAAGTGTTACACAGAGACCCGTGCTTTCGTGGAAGTTGGAAGGCAAGCCGCCTTTCCCCCTGAGATACGGTGACTTCGGGTATGAGTTCCTAGAAGGGCAGCTTCCAAAGTCCGGCAGTGTTACACGGAGAACGGTGCTCTAGTTGCAGTGGGAGCACTAGTTGAATGCCTCCTTGCGGTGGGGTGACTTCAGAGATGAGGTGCTAGGGATACTGAAAAGCAGAGGGACTGTCTCAGTGCAGCTCAGACAAGGGCGATGAGGCAGAAGTCCACGGCACGCTGCACTGGCTAGAACCGTGTTCCGCAAACTGCTGGAGAGCTGAGGAAATCTAGCTCTCCCAAGGGAGTGTGCAAATGCTGCCGATCAATAGGCGTACGCACAGGGGTACTCCGAAGGGCTTCCCGGGCTGGACGTTGCTCGGGAGGCCCAGGGGTCCGTGGACTACACGGCGTCCTCGTACAGAGACACGGGCCGACGCGAGGCGCCTAGGAATCCTGAGAAGCTTAGCAGCGTTACACTAAGGAAGGGCAACGACGACTGCCTCATGGAAACTGCTGCGCGCCTACCATTCTGCATGCAATTCAGGGCCTTCATTTGAGGCTTCTGCTCAGTGGAGTTTTAAGGTAACTATAGGGCAGGGAGGATGAGCTCCCAAACAGGAACGGGAAGGCACCCTGTTTCTTTCATGGAAACTCTTTCTCTTCTCAGAGCCACGCCTGCACGGATGAGAATCCGGGCCACATCAGTGCTTTCCAGGTAGCTTCGAGGCCGCACAAATGCAGCTTTCAAGGCGGGAAAGCAAGGCTTGTCTCAAACGGCCATTTCCAGGTTGACATGGGGCAGACTCTTCCGTGGTTTCTACCAAGTCAAAGAGACCTAGCTTCTCACGGAGTCCTTCCACAATCAACTTTTCTATGCAGGGTATTCCTCCTGAGGTGAACGGCCTGAACGAAAGAATGCGCTAGGTTTCTTGGGTCCTGCGAATCGTCCCAAAGCCTGCGGCTTTACACCAGAAACTGTGCTCTGGTTGCACTTGGAATCCCCCCCACCCCGCGCCCTCCCCAAGCCGACATTCTCCTTGAGTTAGGTTGACTTCAGGTATGAGGTCCTGGAGGGAATTGTAAGCAAAGTGCTTCTCTCAGTACAGCTCTGACTACGGTAATGAGGCACACTTCCATGGCCTTCTGCAACTAGAGCTACAAATACGTTCCTGAGGCTGTTGGTGAGCTGAGGCAATCTAGCTCCCCCGAGGCAGCGTGAAAGCTGCTGCCCTTCACTCTTCACGCACACGGGTACTCCGAAGTGTCTAGGGGTGTGAATGTGGCTCTTCAGCTCAGGAGAGCCCGGGGGTCCTCAGTGTCCTTGTACGGAAACGGGTGCTGCCGCGAGGAGTCTAGCAGACCCGAAAAGCTTACTACCGTTCCACTGAAGCAGAAGACAGAGCTAAGGCCTCCTGGGAGCTGCTGCACTCCTACCCTGCTGCACGGCATATCAGGGCCCTCCTTCGAAGCTGGGCCTCACTTGGAGCTTCCCCTTAGCTACGGAACAGGACAGGATGAGCTCTGACCGAGAAACTGGAATGCCCCGGTTCCTCGTGAAACCGTCTTTTCCCTCTCGCAGCCATGCCTGCCGTGAGAGGAGGCCCGACAACAGCAGTGTCTTCCAGGGAGCTGCAAGGCCCATAACAGGACCTTTCAAGGTGCCAAAACAAGGCCAGTCCCATCAGGCCGCAGCTCCAGGAAGACACGCAGCGTAAGTGTCTGTGGTTTCTGTCAAGTCAAAAGAGACCTAGCGACATACTTGGCTCTTGCCTGATTCAACTTTCCTACACAGGACGTTCTGCGTGTAGCGAACTGCCGGGACCACAGAGTGCCCTAGGTCTCGCAGGGTCCTGTGCGTCTACCGAAACCCTGAAGTGTTCCACAGAGATCTGTGCTTTGGCGGAATTTGTAACGCAGGCCGCCTTTGCACCTGAGCTACGGTGACTTCAGGTATGAGTGCCTAGAGGGACTAGCAAGCGCAGAGTTCTTCTCAGTACAGCTCAGACCAGGGCAATGTGGCCGACTTCCGTGGCATGCTGGACTTGCTAGAACCGTGTTCCTGAATCCGTTGGTGAGCTGAAGCAATCTAGCTCCCCCCAGGAGAGAGTGCAGTGTGTTACGCTTCACTCGGCCTAGCCAGGGGCACCCAGAAGGGCCTACGTGTCTGAGTGTGGCCCAGCAGGCCCAGGGGAGCCTGAGGGTACTCAGAGTTCTTGTAGGGACACGGGTGCTGACGCCAGGGGGCCAGGAGTCCTGACAGGATTAGTACCGTTACACGAGGGCAGGAGTGCGACAAAGGCCTCAAGGAAAAGGCCGCAAAACTACCCTTCTGGATGGCAAATCAGGGCCTTAGGTAGAGGCTACGGCCCACGTTGGGATTCCCCTTCGCTCTAGAGCAGGGCAGGGTATGCTCCCGCCCAGGGCCTGAAAGCACCCTCTTCCTTTCGAGAAAACTCTGTTGCTTCCAGAGCCATGCCTGCAGTGAGTACAGGTCCAGCAACCAAAGCGTTGTTCAGGAAGCTTCAAGGCCGCATGAACGGAGCTTTCAAGCCGGGAAGACCAGGCTTGCCTCAGAGGGCTGCCTTTTCCAGGTTTACGTGCAGAAGAAGCGTCTGTGGTTTCTAACAAGTCCAAAGAGACCTAGCTGCTCACTGGGTCCCTCGAGAATCATCTTCTCTAGGCAGGGTGCCCTGCGTGTAGCGAACTGCTTAAGAGAAAGAAGGCCTTAGGTGTCGTAGGCTCACGTGCATCTTCCGAATGCCTGCAGCGTTACCCTAGAAACTGTGCTCTAGAGGCCCTTGGACGGCAAGCCGACTTACTCCCTGAGGTAGGCTGACTTCAGGCATGAGGTCCTAGAAGGAATTGTAAGCAAGACGTTTTGCTCAGCGCAGCTCCGACTACAGTGATGATGCAGCCTTCCGTGGCCTGCTGCCCAAGCTACCACAGTGTTCCCGAGGCTGTTGGTGTGCTGAGGAAATCTAGCTCCCCCGAGGCAGTGTGCAAGCTGCTGCCCGTCACTCGGCACACACACGAGTATTCCAAAGTGCCTCCGGGTCTGAATGTTGCTCTTCGACTCGGGAGAGCCTCGGGGTACTCAGTGTCCTTGTACGGAAACGGGTGCTGCCGGGAGGAGTCTAGGGGTCCCCAAGAGCTTCCAACCCTTCCACTGAAGCAGAAGAGAGAACTAAGGCCTCATGGAAGCTGCTGCACTCCTACCCTGCTGCGTGGCATATCAGGGTGCTCCTTCGAAGCTAGGCCTCACTTGGAGTTTCCCCTTAGCTATACAACAGGACAGGATGAGCTCTGACCGAGAAAGTGGAGCACCCCGGTTCCATGTGAAAGCGTCTCTTCCCTCTCACAGCCATGCCTGCCGTGAGAAGAGGCCCGGCAACGGCAGTGTTTCTCAGGGAGCTTCAAGGCGCAAGAGAGGATTCTTCAAGGTGCGGAAACAAGGCTGGTCCCATCGGGCACCAGCTCCAGGATGACACGGAGCATAAGTAGCTGTGCTTTCTATCCAAGGCAAAAGCGACCTAGTACATACTTGCTTCAAGCGTTCTTCACAGGGTGCTCTGGGTGTACCAAACTGCCTAGCCCAAGGAATGCCTTTGGTCTCCTAGGGTCCCTTGCCTCTACTAAAAGCCTGAAGTGTTACACAGAGACCCGTGCTTTCGTGGAAGTTGGAAGGCAAGCCGCCTTTCCCCCTGAGATACGGTGACTTCGGGTATGAGTTCCTAGAAGGGCAGCTTCCAAAGTCCGGCAGTGTTACACGGAGAACGGTGCTCTAGTTGCAGTGGGAGCACTAGTTGAATGCCTCCTTGCGGTGGGGTGACTTCAGAGATGAGGTGCTAGGGATACTGAAAAGCAGAGGGACTGTCTCAGTGCAGCTCAGACAAGGGCGATGAGGCAGAAGTCCACGGCACGCTGCACTGGCTAGAACCGTGTTCCGCAAACTGCTGGAGAGCTGAGGAAATCTAGCTCTCCCAAGGGAGTGTGCAAATGCTGCCGATCAATAGGCGTACGCACAGGGGTACTCCGAAGGGCTTCCCGGGCTGGACGTTGCTCGGGAGGCCCAGGGGTCCGTGGACTACACGGCGTCCTCGTACAGAGACACGGGCCGACGCGAGGCGCCTAGGAATCCTGAGAAGCTTAGCAGCGTTACACTAAGGAAGGGCAACGACGACTGCCTCATGGAAACTGCTGCGCGCCTACCATTCTGCATGCAATTCAGGGCCTTCATTTGAGGCTTCTGCTCAGTGGAGTTTTAAGGTAACTATAGGGCAGGGAGGATGAGCTCCCAAACAGGAACGGGAAGGCACCCTGTTTCTTTCATGGAAACTCTTTCTCTTCTCAGAGCCACGCCTGCACGGATGAGAATCCGGGCCACATCCGTGCTTTCCAGGTAGCTTCGAGGCCGCACAAATGCAGCTTTCAAGGCGGGAAAGCAAGGCTTGTCTCAAACGGCCATTTCCAGGTTGACATGGGGCAGACTCTTCCGTGGTTTCTACCAAGTCAAAGAGACCTAGCTTCTCACGGAGTCCTTCCACAATCAACTTTTCTATGCAGGGTATTCCTCCTGAGGTGAACGGCCTGAACGAAAGAATGCGCTAGGTTTCTTGGGTCCTGCGAATCGTCCCAAAGCCTGCGGCTTTACACCAGAAACTGTGCTCTGGTTGCACTTGGAATCCCCCCCACCCCGCGCCCTCCCCAAGCCGACATTCTCCTTGAGTTAGGTTGACTTCAGGTATGAGGTCCTGGAGGGAATTGTAAGCAAAGTGCTTCTCTCAGTACAGCTCTGACTACGGTAATGAGGCACACTTCCATGGCCTTCTGCAACTAGAGCTACAAATACGTTCCTGAGGCTGTTGGTGAGCTGAGGCAATCTAGCTCCCCCGAGGCAGCGTGAAAGCTGCTGCCCTTCACTCGGCACGCACACGGGTACTCCGAAGTGTCTAGGGGTGTGAATGTGGCTCTTCAGCTCAGGAGAGCCCGGGGGTCCTCAGTGTCCTTGTACGGAAACGGGTGCTGCCGCGAGGAGTCTAGCAGACCCGAAAAGCTTACTACCGTTCCACTGAAGCAGAAGACAGAGCTAAGGCCTCCTGGGAGCTGCTGCACTCCTACCCTGCTGCACGGCATATCAGGGCCCTCCTTCGAAGCTGGGCCTCACTTGGAGCTTCCCCTTAGCTACGGAACAGGACAGGATGAGCTCTGACCGAGAAACTGGAATGCCCCGGTTCCTCGTGAAACCGTCTTTTCCCTCTCGCAGCCATGCCTGCCGTGAGAGGAGGCCCGACAACAGCAGTGTCTTCCAGGGAGCTGCAAGGCCCATAACAGGACCTTTCAAGGTGCCAAAACAAGGCCAGTCCCATCAGGCCGCAGCTCCAGGAAGACACGCAGCGTAAGTGTCTGTGGTTTCTGTCAAGTCAAAAGAGACCTAGCGACATACTTGGCTCTTCCCTGATTCAACTTTCCTACACAGGACCTTCTGCGTGTAGCGAACTGCCGGGACCACAGAGTGCCCTAGGTCTCGCAGGGTCCTGTGCGTCTACCGAAACCCTGAAGTGTTCCACAGAGATCTGTGCTTTGGCGGAATTTGTAACGCAGGCCGCCTTTGCACCTGAGCTACGGTGACTTCAGGTATGAGTGCCTAGAGGGACTAGCAAGCGCAGAGTTCTTCTCAGTACAGCTCAGACCAGGGCAATGTGGCCGACTTCCGTGGCATGCTGGACTTGCTAGAACCGTGTTCCTGAATCCGTTGGTGAGCTGAAGCAATCTAGCTCCCCCCAGGAGAGAGTGCAGTGTGTTACGCTTCACTCGGCCTAGCCAGGGGCACCCAGAAGGGCCTACGTGTCTGAGTGTGGCCCAGCAGGCCCAGGGGAGCCTGAGGGTACTCAGAGTTCTTGTAGGGACACGGGTGCTGACGCCAGGGGGCCAGGAGTCCTGACAGGATTAGTACCGTTACACGAGGGCAGGAGTGCGACAAAGGCCTCAAGGAAAAGGCCGCAAAACTACCCTTCTGGATGGCAAATCAGGGCCTTAGGTAGAGGCTACGGCCCACGTTGGGATTCCCCTTCGCTCTAGAGCAGGGCAGGGTATGCTCCCGCCCAGGGCCTGAAAGCACCCTCTTCCTTTCGAGAAAACTCTGTTGCTTCCAGAGCCATGCCTGCAGTGAGTACAGGTCCAGCAACCAAAGCGTTGTTCAGGAAGCTTCAAGGCCGCATGAACGGAGCTTTCAAGCCGGGAACACCAGGCTTGCCTCAGAGGGCTGCCTTTTCCAGGTTTACGTGCAGAAGAAGCGTCTGTGGTTTCTAACAAGTCCAAAGAGACCTAGCTGCTCACTGGGTCCCTCGAGAATCATCTTCTCTAGGCAGGGTGCCCTGCGTGTAGCGAACTGCTTAAGAGAAAGAAGGCCTTAGGTGTCGTAGGCTCACGTGCATCTTCCGAATGCCTGCAGCGTTACCCTAGAAACTGTGCTCTAGAGGCCCTTGGACGGCAAGCCGACTTACTCCCTGAGGTAGGCTGACTTCAGGCATGAGGTCCTAGAAGGAATTGTAAGCAAGACGTTTTGCTCAGCGCAGCTCCGACTACAGTGATGATGCAGCCTTCCGTGGCCTGCTGCCCAAGCTACCACAGTGTTCCCGAGGCTGTTGGTGTGCTGAGGAAATCTAGCTCCCCCGAGGCAGTGTGCAAGCTGCTGCCCGTCACTCGGCACACACACGAGTATTCCAAAGTGCCTCCGGGTCTGAATGTTGCTCTTCGACTCGGGAGAGCCTCGGGGTACTCAGTGTCCTTGTACGGAAACGGGTGCTGCCGGGAGGAGTCTAGGGGTCCCCAAGAGCTTCCAACCCTTCCACTGAAGCAGAAGAGAGAACTAAGGCCTCATGGAAGCTGCTGCACTCCTACCCTGCTGCGTGGCATATCAGGGTGCTCCTTCGAAGCTAGGCCTCACTTGGAGTTTCCCCTTAGCTATACAACAGGACAGGATGAGCTCTGACCGAGAAAGTGGAGCACCCCGGTTCCATGTGAAAGCGTCTCTTCCCTCTCACAGCCATGCCTGCCGTGAGAAGAGGCCCGGCAACGGCAGTGTTTCTCAGGGAGCTTCAAGGCGCAAGAGAGGATTCTTCAAGGTGCGGAAACAAGGCTGGTCCCATCGGGCACCAGCTCCAGGATGACACGGAGCATAAGTAGCTGTGCTTTCTATCCAAGGCAAAAGCGACCTAGTACATACTTGCTTCAAGCGTTCTTCACAGGGTGCTCTGGGTGTACCAAACTGCCTAGCCCAAGGAATGCCTTTGGTCTCCTAGGGTCCCTTGCCTCTACTAAAAGCCTGAAGTGTTACACAGAGACCCGTGCTTTCGTGGAAGTTGGAAGGCAAGCCGCCTTTCCCCCTGAGATACGGTGACTTCGGGTATGAGTTCCTAGAAGGGCAGCTTCCAAAGTCCGGCAGTGTTACACGGAGAACGGTGCTCTAGTTGCAGTGGGAGCACTAGTTGAATGCCTCCTTGCGGTGGGGTGACTTCAGAGATGAGGTGCTAGGGATACTGAAAAGCAGAGGGACTGTCTCAGTGCAGCTCAGACAAGGGCGATGAGGCAGAAGTCCACGGCACGCTGCACTGGCTAGAACCGTGTTCCGCAAACTGCTGGAGAGCTGAGGAAATCTAGCTCTCCCAAGGGAGTGTGCAAATGCTGCCGATCAATAGGCGTACGCACAGGGGTACTCCGAAGGGCTTCCCGGGCTGGACGTTGCTCGGGAGGCCCAGGGGTCCGTGGACTACACGGCGTCCTCGTACAGAGACACGGGCCGACGCGAGGCGCCTAGGAATCCTGAGAAGCTTAGCAGCGTTACACTAAGGAAGGGCAACGACGACTGCCTCATGGAAACTGCTGCGCGCCTACCATTCTGCATGCAATTCAGGGCCTTCATTTGAGGCTTCTGCTCAGTGGAGTTTTAAGGTAACTATAGGGCAGGGAGGATGAGCTCCCAAACAGGAACGGGAAGGCACCCTGTTTCTTTCATGGAAACTCTTTCTCTTCTCAGAGCCACGCCTGCACGGATGAGAATCCGGGCCACATCCGTGCTTTCCAGGTAGCTTCGAGGCCGCACAAATGCAGCTTTCAAGGCGGGAAAGCAAGGCTTGTCTCAAACGGCCATTTCCAGGTTGACATGGGGCAGACTCTTCCGTGGTTTCTACCAAGTCAAAGAGACCTAGCTTCTCACGGAGTCCTTCCACAATCAACTTTTCTATGCAGGGTATTCCTCCTGAGGTGAACGGCCTGAACGAAAGAATGCGCTAGGTTTCTTGGGTCCTGCGAATCGTCCCAAAGCCTGCGGCTTTACACCAGAAACTGTGCTCTGGTTGCACTTGGAATCCCCCCCACCCCGCGCCCTCCCCAAGCCGACATTCTCCTTGAGTTAGGTTGACTTCAGGTATGAGGTCCTGGAGGGAATTGTAAGCAAAGTGCTTCTCTCAGTACAGCTCTGACTACGGTAATGAGGCACACTTCCATGGCCTTCTGCAACTAGAGCTACAAATACGTTCCTGAGGCTGTTGGTGAGCTGAGGCAATCTAGCTCCCCCGAGGCAGCGTGAAAGCTGCTGCCCTTCACTCGGCACGCACACGGGTACTCCGAAGTGTCTAGGGGTGTGAATGTGGCTCTTCAGCTCAGGAGAGCCCGGGGGTCCTCAGTGTCCTTGTACGGAAACGGGTGCTGCCGCGAGGAGTCTAGCAGACCCGAAAAGCTTACTACCGTTCCACTGAAGCAGAAGACAGAGCTAAGGCCTCCTGGGAGCTGCTGCACTCCTACCCTGCTGCACGGCATATCAGGGCCCTCCTTCGAAGCTGGGCCTCACTTGGAGCTTCCCCTTAGCTACGGAACAGGACAGGATGAGCTCTGACCGAGAAACTGGAATGCCCCGGTTCCTCGTGAAACCGTCTTTTCCCTCTCGCAGCCATGCCTGCCGTGAGAGGAGGCCCGACAACAGCAGTGTCTTCCAGGGAGCTGCAAGGCCCATAACAGGACCTTTCAAGGTGCCAAAACAAGGCCAGTCCCATCAGGCCGCAGCTCCAGGAAGACACGCAGCGTAAGTGTCTGTGGTTTCTGTCAAGTCAAAAGAGACCTAGCGACATACTTGGCTCTTCCCTGATTCAACTTTCCTACACAGGACGTTCTGCGTGTAGCGAACTGCCGGGACCACAGAGTGCCCTAGGTCTCGCAGGGTCCTGTGCGTCTACCGAAACCCTGAAGTGTTCCACAGAGATCTGTGCTTTGGCGGAATTTGTAACGCAGGCCGCCTTTGCACCTGAGCTACGGTGACTTCAGGTATGAGTGCCTAGAGGGACTAGCAAGCGCAGAGTTCTTCTCAGTACAGCTCAGACCAGGGCAATGTGGCCGACTTCCGTGGCATGCTGGACTTGCTAGAACCGTGTTCCTGAATCCGTTGGTGAGCTGAAGCAATCTAGCTCCCCCCAGGAGAGAGTGCAGTGTGTTACGCTTCACTCGGCCTAGCCAGGGGCACCCAGAAGGGCCTACGTGTCTGAGTGTGGCCCAGCAGGCCCAGGGGAGCCTGAGGGTACTCAGAGTTCTTGTAGGGACACGGGTGCTGACGCCAGGGGGCCAGGAGTCCTGACAGGATTAGTACCGTTACACGAGGGCAGGAGTGCGACAAAGGCCTCAAGGAAAAGGCCGCAAAACTACCCTTCTGGATGGCAAATCAGGGCCTTAGGTAGAGGCTACGGCCCACGTTGGGATTCCCCTTCGCTCTAGAGCAGGGCAGGGTATGCTCCCGCCCAGGGCCTGAAAGCACCCTCTTCCTTTCGAGAAAACTCTGTTGCTTCCAGAGCCATGCCTGCAGTGAGTACAGGTCCAGCAACCAAAGCGTTGTTCAGGAAGCTTCAAGGCCGCATGAACGGAGCTTTCAAGCCGGGAAGACCAGGCTTGCCTCAGAGGGCTGCCTTTTCCAGGTTTACGTGCAGAAGAAGCGTCTGTGGTTTCTAACAAGTCCAAAGAGACCTAGCTGCTCACTGGGTCCCTCGAGAATCATCTTCTCTAGGCAGGGTGCCCTGCGTGTAGCGAACTGCTTAAGAGAAAGAAGGCCTTAGGTGTCGTAGGCTCACGTGCATCTTCCGAATGCCTGCAGCGTTACCCTAGAAACTGTGCTCTAGAGGCCCTTGGACGGCAAGCCGACTTACTCCCTGAGGTAGGCTGACTTCAGGCATGAGGTCCTAGAAGGAATTGTAAGCAAGACGTTTTGCTCAGCGCAGCTCCGACTACAGTGATGATGCAGCCTTCCGTGGCCTGCTGCCCAAGCTACCACAGTGTTCCCGAGGCTGTTGGTGTGCTGAGGAAATCTAGCTCCCCCGAGGCAGTGTGCAAGCTGCTGCCCGTCACTCGGCACACACACGGGTATTCCAAAGTGCCTCCGGGTCTGAATGTTGCTCTTCGACTCGGGAGAGCCTCGGGGTACTCAGTGTCCTTGTACGGAAACGGGTGCTGCCGGGAGGAGTCTAGGGGTCCCCAAGAGCTTCCAACCCTTCCACTGAAGCAGAAGAGAGAACTAAGGCCTCATGGAAGCTGCTGCACTCCTACCCTGCTGCGTGGCATATCAGGGTGCTCCTTCGAAGCTAGGCCTCACTTGGAGTTTCCCCTTAGCTATACAACAGGACAGGATGAGCTCTGACCGAGAAAGTGGAGCACCCCGGTTCCATGTGAAAGCGTCTCTTCCCTCTCACAGCCATGCCTGCCGTGAGAAGAGGCCCGGCAACGGCAGTGTTTCTCAGGGAGCTTCAAGGCGCAAGAGAGGATTCTTCAAGGTGCGGAAACAAGGCTGGTCCCATCGGGCACCAGCTCCAGGATGACACGGAGCATAAGTAGCTGTGCTTTCTATCCAAGGCAAAAGCGACCTAGTACATACTTGCTTCAAGCGTTCTTCACAGGGTGCTCTGGGTGTACCAAACTGCCTAGCCCAAGGAATGCCTTTGGTCTCCTAGGGTCCCTTGCCTCTACTAAAAGCCTGAAGTGTTACACAGAGACCCGTGCTTTCGTGGAAGTTGGAAGGCAAGCCGCCTTTCCCCCTGAGATACGGTGACTTCGGGTATGAGTTCCTAGAAGGGCAGCTTCCAAAGTCCGGCAGTGTTACACGGAGAACGGTGCTCTAGTTGCAGTGGGAGCACTAGTTGAATGCCTCCTTGCGGTGGGGTGACTTCAGAGATGAGGTGCTAGGGATACTGAAAAGCAGAGGGACTGTCTCAGTGCAGCTCAGACAAGGGCGATGAGGCAGAAGTCCACGGCACGCTGCACTGGCTAGAACCGTGTTCCGCAAACTGCTGGAGAGCTGAGGAAATCTAGCTCTCCCAAGGGAGTGTGCAAATGCTGCCGATCAATAGGCGTACGCACAGGGGTACTCCGAAGGGCTTCCCGGGCTGGACGTTGCTCGGGAGGCCCAGGGGTCCGTGGACTACACGGCGTCCTCGTACAGAGACACGGGCCGACGCGAGGCGCCTAGGAATCCTGAGAAGCTTAGCAGCGTTACACTAAGGAAGGGCAACGACGACTGCCTCATGGAAACTGCTGCGCGCCTACCATTCTGCATGCAATTCAGGGCCTTCATTTGAGGCTTCTGCTCAGTGGAGTTTTAAGGTAACTATAGGGCAGGGAGGATGAGCTCCCAAACAGGAACGGGAAGGCACCCTGTTTCTTTCATGGAAACTCTTTCTCTTCTCAGAGCCACGCCTGCACGGATGAGAATCCGGGCCACATCCGTGCTTTCCAGGTAGCTTCGAGGCCGCACAAATGCAGCTTTCAAGGCGGGAAAGCAAGGCTTGTCTCAAACGGCCATTTCCAGGTTGACATGGGGCAGACTCTTCCGTGGTTTCTACCAAGTCAAAGAGACCTAGCTTCTCACGGAGTCCTTCCACAATCAACTTTTCTATGCAGGGTATTCCTCCTGAGGTGAACGGCCTGAACGAAAGAATGCGCTAGGTTTCTTGGGTCCTGCGAATCGTCCCAAAGCCTGCGGCTTTACACCAGAAACTGTGCTCTGGTTGCACTTGGAATCCCCCCCACCCCGCGCCCTCCCCAAGCCGACATTCTCCTTGAGTTAGGTTGACTTCAGGTATGAGGTCCTGGAGGGAATTGTAAGCAAAGTGCTTCTCTCAGTACAGCTCTGACTACGGTAATGAGGCACACTTCCATGGCCTTCTGCAACTAGAGCTACAAATACGTTCCTGAGGCTGTTGGTGAGCTGAGGCAATCTAGCTCCCCCGAGGCAGCGTGAAAGCTGCTGCCCTTCACTCGGCACGCACACGGGTACTCCGAAGTGTCTAGGGGTGTGAATGTGGCTCTTCAGCTCAGGAGAGCCCGGGGGTCCTCAGTGTCCTTGTACGGAAACGGGTGCTGCCGCGAGGAGTCTAGCAGACCCGAAAAGCTTACTACCGTTCCACTGAAGCAGAAGACAGAGCTAAGGCCTCCTGGGAGCTGCTGCACTCCTACCCTGCTGCACGGCATATCAGGGCCCTCCTTCGAAGCTGGGCCTCACTTGGAGCTTCCCCTTAGCTACGGAACAGGACAGGATGAGCTCTGACCGAGAAACTGGAATGCCCCGGTTCCTCGTGAAACCGTCTTTTCCCTCTCGCAGCCATGCCTGCCGTGAGAGGAGGCCCGACAACAGCAGTGTCTTCCAGGGAGCTGCAAGGCCCATAACAGGACCTTTCAAGGTGCCAAAACAAGGCCAGTCCCATCAGGCCGCAGCTCCAGGAAGACACGCAGCGTAAGTGTCTGTGGTTTCTGTCAAGTCAAAAGAGACCTAGCGACATACTTGGCTCTTCCCTGATTCAACTTTCCTACACAGGACGTTCTGCGTGTAGCGAACTGCCGGGACCACAGAGTGCCCTAGGTCTCGCAGGGTCCTGTGCGTCTACCGAAACCCTGAAGTGTTCCACAGAGATCTGTGCTTTGGCGGAATTTGTAACGCAGGCCGCCTTTGCACCTGAGCTACGGTGACTTCAGGTATGAGTGCCTAGAGGGACTAGCAAGCGCAGAGTTCTTCTCAGTACAGCTCAGACCAGGGCAATGTGGCCGACTTCCGTGGCATGCTGGACTTGCTAGAACCGTGTTCCTGAATCCGTTGGTGAGCTGAAGCAATCTAGCTCCCCCCAGGAGAGAGTGCAGTGTGTTACGCTTCACTCGGCCTAGCCAGGGGCACCCAGAAGGGCCTACGTGTCTGAGTGTGGCCCAGCAGGCCCAGGGGAGCCTGAGGGTACTCAGAGTTCTTGTAGGGACACGGGTGCTGACGCCAGGGGGCCAGGAGTCCTGACAGGATTAGTACCGTTACACGAGGGCAGGAGTGCGACAAAGGCCTCAAGGAAAAGGCCGCAAAACTACCCTTCTGGATGGCAAATCAGGGCCTTAGGTAGAGGCTACGGCCCACGTTGGGATTCCCCTTCGCTCTAGAGCAGGGCAGGGTATGCTCCCGCCCAGGGCCTGAAAGCACCCTCTTCCTTTCGAGAAAACTCTGTTGCTTCCAGAGCCATGCCTGCAGTGAGTACAGGTCCAGCAACCAAAGCGTTGTTCAGGAAGCTTCAAGGCCGCATGAACGGAGCTTTCAAGCCGGGAAGACCAGGCTTGCCTCAGAGGGCTGCCTTTTCCAGGTTTACGTGCAGAAGAAGCGTCTGTGGTTTCTAACAAGTCCAAAGAGACCTAGCTGCTCACTGGGTCCCTCGAGAATCATCTTCTCTAGGCAGGGTGCCCTGCGTGTAGCGAACTGCTTAAGAGAAAGAAGGCCTTAGGTGTCGTAGGCTCACGTGCATCTTCCGAATGCCTGCAGCGTTACCCTAGAAACTGTGCTCTAGAGGCCCTTGGACGGCAAGCCGACTTACTCCCTGAGGTAGGCTGACTTCAGGCATGAGGTCCTAGAAGGAATTGTAAGCAAGACGTTTTGCTCAGCGCAGCTCCGACTACAGTGATGATGCAGCCTTCCGTGGCCTGCTGCCCAAGCTACCACAGTGTTCCCGAGGCTGTTGGTGTGCTGAGGAAATCTAGCTCCCCCGAGGCAGTGTGCAAGCTGCTGCCCGTCACTCGGCACACACACGGGTATTCCAAAGTGCCTCCGGGTCTGAATGTTGCTCTTCGACTCGGGAGAGCCTCGGGGTACTCAGTGTCCTTGTACGGAAACGGGTGCTGCCGGGAGGAGTCTAGGGGTCCCCAAGAGCTTCCAACCCTTCCACTGAAGCAGAAGAGAGAACTAAGGCCTCATGGAAGCTGCTGCACTCCTACCCTGCTGCGTGGCATATCAGGGTGCTCCTTCGAAGCTAGGCCTCACTTGGAGTTTCCCCTTAGCTATACAACAGGACAGGATGAGCTCTGACCGAGAAAGTGGAGCACCCCGGTTCCATGTGAAAGCGTCTCTTCCCTCTCACAGCCATGCCTGCCGTGAGAAGAGGCCCGGCAACGGCAGTGTTTCTCAGGGAGCTTCAAGGCGCAAGAGAGGATTCTTCAAGGTGCGGAAACAAGGCTGGTCCCATCGGGCACCAGCTCCAGGATGACACGGAGCATAAGTAGCTGTGCTTTCTATCCAAGGCAAAAGCGACCTAGTACATACTTGCTTCAAGCGTTCTTCACAGGGTGCTCTGGGTGTACCAAACTGCCTAGCCCAAGGAATGCCTTTGGTCTCCTAGGGTCCCTTGCCTCTACTAAAAGCCTGAAGTGTTACACAGAGACCCGTGCTTTCGTGGAAGTTGGAAGGCAAGCCGCCTTTCCCCCTGAGATACGGTGACTTCGGGTATGAGTTCCTAGAAGGGCAGCTTCCAAAGTCCGGCAGTGTTACACGGAGAACGGTGCTCTAGTTGCAGTGGGAGCACTAGTTGAATGCCTCCTTGCGGTGGGGTGACTTCAGAGATGAGGTGCTAGGGATACTGAAAAGCAGAGGGACTGTCTCAGTGCAGCTCAGACAAGGGCGATGAGGCAGAAGTCCACGGCACGCTGCACTGGCTAGAACCGTGTTCCGCAAACTGCTGGAGAGCTGAGGAAATCTAGCTCTCCCAAGGGAGTGTGCAAATGCTGCCGATCAATAGGCGTACGCACAGGGGTACTCCGAAGGGCTTCCCGGGCTGGACGTTGCTCGGGAGGCCCAGGGGTCCGTGGACTACACGGCGTCCTCGTACAGAGACACGGGCCGACGCGAGGCGCCTAGGAATCCTGAGAAGCTTAGCAGCGTTACACTAAGGAAGGGCAACGACGACTGCCTCATGGAAACTGCTGCGCGCCTACCATTCTGCATGCAATTCAGGGCCTTCATTTGAGGCTTCTGCTCAGTGGAGTTTTAAGGTAACTATAGGGCAGGGAGGATGAGCTCCCAAACAGGAACGGGAAGGCACCCTGTTTCTTTCATGGAAACTCTTTCTCTTCTCAGAGCCACGCCTGCACGGATGAGAATCCGGGCCACATCCGTGCTTTCCAGGTAGCTTCGAGGCCGCACAAATGCAGCTTTCAAGGCGGGAAAGCAAGGCTTGTCTCAAACGGCCATTTCCAGGTTGACATGGGGCAGACTCTTCCGTGGTTTCTACCAAGTCAAAGAGACCTAGCTTCTCACGGAGTCCTTCCACAATCAACTTTTCTATGCAGGGTATTCCTCCTGAGGTGAACGGCCTGAACGAAAGAATGCGCTAGGTTTCTTGGGTCCTGCGAATCGTCCCAAAGCCTGCGGCTTTACACCAGAAACTGTGCTCTGGTTGCACTTGGAATCCCCCCCACCCCGCGCCCTCCCCAAGCCGACATTCTCCTTGAGTTAGGTTGACTTCAGGTATGAGGTCCTGGAGGGAATTGTAAGCAAAGTGCTTCTCTCAGTACAGCTCTGACTACGGTAATGAGGCACACTTCCATGGCCTTCTGCAACTAGAGCTACAAATACGTTCCTGAGGCTGTTGGTGAGCTGAGGCAATCTAGCTCCCCCGAGGCAGCGTGAAAGCTGCTGGCCTTCACTCGGCACGCACACGGGTACTCCGAAGTGTCTAGGGGTGTGAATGTGGCTCTTCAGCTCAGGAGAGCCCGGGGGTCCTCAGTGTCCTTGTACGGAAACGGGTGCTGCCGCGAGGAGTCTAGCAGACCCGAAAAGCTTACTACCGTTCCACTGAAGCAGAAGACAGAGCTAAGGCCTCCTGGGAGCTGCTGCACTCCTACCCTGCTGCACGGCATATCAGGGCCCTCCTTCGAAGCTGGGCCTCACTTGGAGCTTCCCCTTAGCTACGGAACAGGACAGGATGAGCTCTGACCGAGAAACTGGAATGCCCCGGTTCCTCGTGAAACCGTCTTTTCCCTCTCGCAGCCATGCCTGCCGTGAGAGGAGGCCCGACAACAGCAGTGTCTTCCAGGGAGCTGCAAGGCCCATAACAGGACCTTTCAAGGTGCCAAAACAAGGCCAGTCCCATCAGGCCGCAGCTCCAGGAAGACACGCAGCGTAAGTGTCTGTGGTTTCTGTCAAGTCAAAAGAGACCTAGCGACATACTTGGCTCTTCCCTGATTCAACTTTCCTACACAGGACGTTCTGCGTGTAGCGAACTGCCGGGACCACAGAGTGCCCTAGGTCTCGCAGGGTCCTGTGCGTCTACCGAAACCCTGAAGTGTTCCACAGAGATCTGTGCTTTGGCGGAATTTGTAACGCAGGCCGCCTTTGCACCTGAGCTACGGTGACTTCAGGTATGAGTGCCTAGAGGGACTAGCAAGCGCAGAGTTCTTCTCAGTACAGCTCAGACCAGGGCAATGTGGCCGACTTCCGTGGCATGCTGGACTTGCTAGAACCGTGTTCCTGAATCCGTTGGTGAGCTGAAGCAATCTAGCTCCCCCCAGGAGAGAGTGCAGTGTGTTACGCTTCACTCGGCCTAGCCAGGGGCACCCAGAAGGGCCTACGTGTCTGAGTGTGGCCCAGCAGGCCCAGGGGAGCCTGAGGGTACTCAGAGTTCTTGTAGGGACACGGGTGCTGACGCCAGGGGGCCAGGAGTCCTGACAGGATTAGTACCGTTACACGAGGGCAGGAGTGCGACAAAGGCCTCAAGGAAAAGGCCGCAAAACTACCCTTCTGGATGGCAAATCAGGGCCTTAGGTAGAGGCTACGGCCCACGTTGGGATTCCCCTTCGCTCTAGAGCAGGGCAGGGTATGCTCCCGCCCAGGGCCTGAAAGCACCCTCTTCCTTTCGAGAAAACTCTGTTGCTTCCAGAGCCATGCCTGCAGTGAGTACAGGTCCAGCAACCAAAGCGTTGTTCAGGAAGCTTCAAGGCCGCA
Source organism: Stenella coeruleoalba (assembly GCF_951394435.1). Lineage (NCBI taxonomy): Eukaryota > Metazoa > Chordata > Mammalia > Artiodactyla > Delphinidae > Stenella > Stenella coeruleoalba. Next base: position 31,938,884 of record NC_137153.1, on the reverse strand, counting down.
TGAACGGAGCTTTCAAGCCGGGAAGACCAGGCTTGCCTCAGAGGGCTGCCTTTTCCAGGTTTACGTGCAGAAGAAGCGTCTGTGGTTTCTAACAAGTCCAAAGAGACCTAGCTGCTCACTGGGTCCCTCGAGAATCATCTTCTCTAGGCAGGGTGCCCTGCGTGTAGCGAACTGCTTAAGAGAAAGAAGGCCTTAGGTGTCGTAGGCTCACGTGCATCTTCCGAATGCCTGCAGCGTTACCCTAGAAACTGTGCTCTAGAGGCCCTTGGACGGCAAGCCGACTTACTCCCTGAGGTAGGCTGACTTCAGGCATGAGGTCCTAGAAGGAATTGTAAGCAAGACGTTTTGCTCAGCGCAGCTCCGACTACAGTGATGATGCAGCCTTCCGTGGCCTGCTGCCCAAGCTACCACAGTGTTCCCGAGGCTGTTGGTGTGCTGAGGAAATCTAGCTCCCCCGAGGCAGTGTGCAAGCTGCTGCCCGTCAGTCGGCACACACACGAGTATTCCAAAGTGCCTCCGGGTCTGAATGTTGCTCTTCGACTCGGGAGAGCCTCGGGGTACTCAGTGTCCTTGTACGGAAACGGGTGCTGCCGGGAGGAGTCTAGGGGTCCCCAAGAGCTTCCAACCCTTCCACTGAAGCAGAAGAGAGAACTAAGGCCTCATGGAAGCTGCTGCACTCCTACCCTGCTGCGTGGCATATCAGGGTGCTCCTTCGAAGCTAGGCCTCACTTGGAGTTTCCCCTTAGCTATACAACAGGACAGGATGAGCTCTGACCGAGAAAGTGGAGCACCCCGGTTCCATGTGAAAGCGTCTCTTCCCTCTCACAGCCATGCCTGCCGTGAGAAGAGGCCCGGCAACGGCAGTGTTTCTCAGGGAGCTTCAAGGCGCAAGAGAGGATTCTTCAAGGTGCGGAAACAAGGCTGGTCCCATCGGGCACCAGCTCCAGGATGACACGGAGCATAAGTAGCTGTGCTTTCTATCCAAGGCAAAAGCGACCTAGTACATACTTGCTTCAAGCGTTCTTCACAGGGTGCTCTGGGTGTACCAAACTGCCTAGCCCAAGGAATGCCTTTGGTCTCCTAGGGTCCCTTGCCTCTACTAAAAGCCTGAAGTGTTACACAGAGACCCGTGCTTTCGTGGAAGTTGGAAGGCAAGCCGCCTTTCCCCCTGAGATACGGTGACTTCGGGTATGAGTTCCTAGAAGGGCAGCTTCCAAAGTCCGGCAGTGTTACACGGAGAACGGTGCTCTAGTTGCAGTGGGAGCACTAGTTGAATGCCTCCTTGCGGTGGGGTGACTTCAGAGATGAGGTGCTAGGGATACTGAAAAGCAGAGGGACTGTCTCAGTGCAGCTCAGACAAGGGCGATGAGGCAGAAGTCCACGGCACGCTGCACTGGCTAGAACCGTGTTCCGCAAACTGCTGGAGAGCTGAGGAAATCTAGCTCTCCCAAGGGAGTGTGCAAATGCTGCCGATCAATAGGCGTACGCACAGGGGTACTCCGAAGGGCTTCCCGGGCTGGACGTTGCTCGGGAGGCCCAGGGGTCCGTGGACTACACGGCGTCCTCGTACAGAGACACGGGCCGACGCGAGGCGCCTAGGAATCCTGAGAAGCTTAGCAGCGTTACACTAAGGAAGGGCAACGACGACTGCCTCATGGAAACTGCTGCGCGCCTACCATTCTGCATGCAATTCAGGGCCTTCATTTGAGGCTTCTGCTCAGTGGAGTTTTAAGGTAACTATAGGGCAGGGAGGATGAGCTCCCAAACAGGAACGGGAAGGCACCCTGTTTCTTTCATGGAAACTCTTTCTCTTCTCAGAGCCACGCCTGCACGGATGAGAATCCGGGCCACATCAGTGCTTTCCAGGTAGCTTCGAGGCCGCACAAATGCAGCTTTCAAGGCGGGAAAGCAAGGCTTGTCTCAAACGGCCATTTCCAGGTTGACATGGGGCAGACTCTTCCGTGGTTTCTACCAAGTCAAAGAGACCTAGCTTCTCACGGAGTCCTTCCACAATCAACTTTTCTATGCAGGGTATTCCTCCTGAGGTGAACGGCCTGAACGAAAGAATGCGCTAGGTTTCTTGGGTCCTGCGAATCGTCCCAAAGCCTGCGGCTTTACACCAGAAACTGTGCTCTGGTTGCACTTGGAATCCCCCCCACCCCGCGCCCTCCCCAAGCCGACATTCTCCTTGAGTTAGGTTGACTTCAGGTATGAGGTCCTGGAGGGAATTGTAAGCAAAGTGCTTCTCTCAGTACAGCTCTGACTACGGTAATGAGGCACACTTCCATGGCCTTCTGCAACTAGAGCTACAAATACGTTCCTGAGGCTGTTGGTGAGCTGAGGCAATCTAGCTCCCCCGAGGCAGCGTGAAAGCTGCTGGCCTTCACTCGGCACGCACACGGGTACTCCGAAGTGTCTAGGGGTGTGAATGTGGCTCTTCAGCTCAGGAGAGCCCGGGGGTCCTCAGTGTCCTTGTACGGAAACGGGTGCTGCCGCGAGGAGTCTAGCAGACCCGAAAAGCTTACTACCGTTCCACTGAAGCAGAAGACAGAGCTAAGGCCTCCTGGGAGCTGCTGCACTCCTACCCTGCTGCACGGCATATCAGGGCCCTCCTTCGAAGCTGGGCCTCACTTGGAGCTTCCCCTTAGCTACGGAACAGGACAGGATGAGCTCTGACCGAGAAACTGGAATGCCCCGGTTCCTCGTGAAACCGTCTTTTCCCTCTCGCAGCCATGCCTGCCGTGAGAGGAGGCCCGACAACAGCAGTGTCTTCCAGGGAGCTGCAAGGCCCATAACAGGACCTTTCAAGGTGCCAAAACAAGGCCAGTCCCATCAGGCCGCAGCTCCAGGAAGACACGCAGCGTAAGTGTCTGTGGTTTCTGTCAAGTCAAAAGAGACCTAGCGACATACTTGGCTCTTCCCTGATTCAACTTTCCTACACAGGACGTTCTGCGTGTAGCGAACTGCCGGGACCACAGAGTGCCCTAGGTCTCGCAGGGTCCTGTGCGTCTACCGAAACCCTGAAGTGTTCCACAGAGATCTGTGCTTTGGCGGAATTTGTAACGCAGGCCGCCTTTGCACCTGAGCTACGGTGACTTCAGGTATGAGTGCCTAGAGGGACTAGCAAGCGCAGAGTTCTTCTCAGTACAGCTCAGACCAGGGCAATGTGGCCGACTTCCGTGGCATGCTGGACTTGCTAGAACCGTGTTCCTGAATCCGTTGGTGAGCTGAAGCAATCTAGCTCCCCCCAGGAGAGAGTGCAGTGTGTTACGCTTCACTCGGCCTAGCCAGGGGCACCCAGAAGGGCCTACGTGTCTGAGTGTGGCCCAGCAGGCCCAGGGGAGCCTGAGGGTACTCAGAGTTCTTGTAGGGACACGGGTGCTGATGCCAGGGGGCCAGGAGTCCTGACAGGATTAGTACCGTTACACGAGGGCAGGAGTGCGACAAAGGCCTCAAGGAAAAGGCCGCAAAACTACCCTTCTGGATGGCAAATCAGGGCCTTAGGTAGAGGCTACGGCCCACGTTGGGATTCCCCTTCGCTCTAGAGCAGGGCAGGGTATGCTCCCGCCCAGGGCCTGAAAGCACCCTCTTCCTTTCGAGAAAACTCTGTTGCTTCCAGAGCCATGCCTGCAGTGAGTACAGGTCCAGCAACCAAAGCGTTGTTCAGGAAGCTTCAAGGCCGCATGAACGGAGCTTTCAAGCCGGGAAGACCAGGCTTGCCTCAGAGGGCTGCCTTTTCCAGGTTTACGTGCAGAAGAAGCGTCTGTGGTTTCTAACAAGTCCAAAGAGACCTAGCTGCTCACTGGGTCCCTCGAGAATCATCTTCTCTAGGCAGGGTGCCCTGCGTGTAGCGAACTGCTTAAGAGAAAGAAGGCCTTAGGTGTCGTAGGCTCACGTGCATCTTCCGAATGCCTGCAGCGTTACCCTAGAAACTGTGCTCTAGAGGCCCTTGGACGGCAAGCCGACTTACTCCCTGAGGTAGGCTGACTTCAGGCATGAGGTCCTAGAAGGAATTGTAAGCAAGACGTTTTGCTCAGCGCAGCTCCGACTACAGTGATGATGCAGCCTTCCGTGGCCTGCTGCCCAAGCTACCACAGTGTTCCCGAGGCTGTTGGTGTGCTGAGGAAATCTAGCTCCCCCGAGGCAGTGTGCAAGCTGCTGCCCGTCACTTGGCACACATACGGGTATTCCAAAGTGCCTCCGGGTCTGAATGTTGCTCTTCGACTCGGGAGAGCCTCGGGGTACTCAGTGTCCTTGTACGGAAACGGGTGCTGCCGGGAGGAGTCTAGGGGTCCCCAAGAGCTTCCAACCCTTCCACTGAAGCAGAAGAGAGAACTAAGGCCTCATGGAAGCTGCTGCACTCCTACCCTGCTGCGTGGCATATCAGGGTGCTCCTTCGAAGCTAGGCCTCACTTGGAGTTTCCCCTTAGCTATACAACAGGACAGGATGAGCTCTGACCGAGAAAGTGGAGCACCCCGGTTCCATGTGAAAGCGTCTCTTCCCTCTCACAGCCATGCCTGCCGTGAGAAGAGGCCCGGCAACGGCAGTGTTTCTCAGGGAGCTTCAAGGCGCAAGAGAGGATTCTTCAAGGTGCGGAAACAAGGCTGGTCCCATCGGGCACCAGCTCCAGGATGACACGGAGCATAAGTAGCTGTGCTTTCTATCCAAGGCAAAAGCGACCTAGTACATACTTGCTTCAAGCGTTCTTCACAGGGTGCTCTGGGTGTACCAAACTGCCTAGCCCAAGGAATGCCTTTGGTCTCCTAGGGTCCCTTGCCTCTACTAAAAGCCTGAAGTGTTACACAGAGACCCGTGCTTTCGTGGAAGTTGGAAGGCAAGCCGCCTTTCCCCCTGAGATACGGTGACTTCGGGTATGAGTTCCTAGAAGGGCAGCTTCCAAAGTCCGGCAGTGTTACACGGAGAACGGTGCTCTAGTTGCAGTGGGAGCACTAGTTGAATGCCTCCTTGCGGTGGGGTGACTTCAGAGATGAGGTGCTAGGGATACTGAAAAGCAGAGGGACTGTCTCAGTGCAGCTCAGACAAGGGCGATGAGGCAGAAGTCCACGGCACGCTGCACTGGCTAGAACCGTGTTCCGCAAACTGCTGGAGAGCTGAGGAAATCTAGCTCTCCCAAGGGAGTGTGCAAATGCTGCCGATCAATAGGCGTACGCACAGGGGTACTCCGAAGGGCTTCCCGGGCTGGACGTTGCTCGGGAGGCCCAGGGGTCCGTGGACTACACGGCGTCCTCGTACAGAGACACGGGCCGACGCGAGGCGCCTAGGAATCCTGAGAAGCTTAGCAGTGTTACACTAAGGAAGGGCAACGACGACTGCCTCATGGAAACTGCTGCGCGCCTACCATTCTGCATGCAATTCAGGGCCTTCATTTGAGGCTTCTGCTCAGTGGAGTTTTAAGGTAACTATAGGGCAGGGAGGATGAGCTCCCAAACAGGAACGGGAAGGCACCCTGTTTCTTTCATGGAAACTCTTTCTCTTCTCAGAGCCACGCCTGCACGGATGAGAATCCGGGCCACATCCGTGCTTTCCAGGTAGCTTCGAGGCCGCACAAATGCAGCTTTCAAGGCGGGAAAGCAAGGCTTGTCTCAAACGGCCATTTCCAGGTTGACATGGGGCAGACTCTTCCGTGGTTTCTACCAAGTCAAAGAGACCTAGCTTCTCACGGAGTCCTTCCACAATCAACTTTTCTATGCAGGGTATTCCTCCTGAGGTGAACGGCCTGAACGAAAGAATGCGCTAGGTTTCTTGGGTCCTGCGAATCGTCCCAAAGCCTGCGGCTTTACACCAGAAACTGTGCTCTGGTTGCACTTGGAATCCCCCCCACCCCGCGCCCTCCCCAAGCCGACATTCTCCTTGAGTTAGGTTGACTTCAGGTATGAGGTCCTGGAGGGAATTGTAAGCAAAGTGCTTCTCTCAGTACAGCTCTGACTACGGTAATGAGGCACACTTCCATGGCCTTCTGCAACTAGAGCTACAAATACGTTCCTGAGGCTGTTGGTGAGCTGAGGCAATCTAGCTCCCCCGAGGCAGCGTGAAAGCTGCTGGCCTTCACTCGGCACGCACACGGGTACTCCGAAGTGTCTAGGGGTGTGAATGTGGCTCTTCAGCTCAGGAGAGCCCGGGGGTCCTCAGTGTCCTTGTACGGAAACGGGTGCTGCCGCGAGGAGTCTAGCAGACCCGAAAAGCTTACTACCGTTCCACTGAAGCAGAAGACAGAGCTAAGGCCTCCTGGGAGCTGCTGCACTCCTACCCTGCTGCACGGCATATCAGGGCCCTCCTTCGAAGCTGGGCCTCACTTGGAGCTTCCCCTTAGCTACGGAACAGGACAGGATGAGCTCTGACCGAGAAACTGGAATGCCCCGGTTCCTCGTGAAACCGTCTTTTCCCTCTCGCAGCCATGCCTGCCGTGAGAGGAGGCCCGACAACAGCAGTGTCTTCCAGGGAGCTGCAAGGCCCATAACAGGACCTTTCAAGGTGCCAAAACAAGGCCAGTCCCATCAGGCCGCAGCTCCAGGAAGACACGCAGCGTAAGTGTCTGTGGTTTCTGTCAAGTCAAAAGAGACCTAGCGACATACTTGGCTCTTCCCTGATTCAACTTTCCTACACAGGACCTTCTGCGTGTAGCGAACTGCCGGGACCACAGAGTGCCCTAGGTCTCGCAGGGTCCTGTGCGTCTACCGAAACCCTGAAGTGTTCCACAGAGATCTGTGCTTTGGCGGAATTTGTAACGCAGGCCGCCTTTGCACCTGAGCTACGGTGACTTCAGGTATGAGTGCCTAGAGGGACTAGCAAGCGCAGAGTTCTTCTCAGTACAGCTCAGACCAGGGCAATGTGGCCGACTTCCGTGGCATGCTGGACTTGCTAGAACCGTGTTCCTGAATCCGTTGGTGAGCTGAAGCAATCTAGCTCCCCCCAGGAGAGAGTGCAGTGTGTTACGCTTCACTCGGCCTAGCCAGGGGCACCCAGAAGGGCCTACGTGTCTGAGTGTGGCCCAGCAGGCCCAGGGGAGCCTGAGGGTACTCAGAGTTCTTGTAGGGACACGGGTGCTGACGCCAGGGGGCCAGGAGTCCTGACAGGATTAGTACCGTTACACGAGGGCAGGAGTGCGACAAAGGCCTCAAGGAAAAGGCCGCAAAACTACCCTTCTGGATGGCAAATCAGGGCCTTAGGTAGAGGCTACGGCCCACGTTGGGATTCCCCTTCGCTCTAGAGCAGGGCAGGGTATGCTCCCGCCCAGGGCCTGAAAGCACCCTCTTCCTTTCGAGAAAACTCTGTTGCTTCCAGAGCCATGCCTGCAGTGAGTACAGGTCCAGCAACCAAAGCGTTGTTCAGGAAGCTTCAAGGCCGCATGAACGGAGCTTTCAAGCCGGGAAGACCAGGCTTGCCTCAGAGGGCTGCCTTTTCCAGGTTTACGTGCAGAAGAAGCGTCTGTGGTTTCTAACAAGTCCAAAGAGACCTAGCTGCTCACTGGGTCCCTCGAGAATCATCTTCTCTAGGCAGGGTGCCCTGCGTGTAGCGAACTGCTTAAGAGAAAGAAGGCCTTAGGTGTCGTAGGCTCACGTGCATCTTCCGAATGCCTGCAGCGTTACCCTAGAAACTGTGCTCTAGAGGCCCTTGGACGGCAAGCCGACTTACTCCCTGAGGTAGGCTGACTTCAGGCATGAGGTCCTAGAAGGAATTGTAAGCAAGACGTTTTGCTCAGCGCAGCTCCGACTACAGTGATGATGCAGCCTTCCGTGGCCTGCTGCCCAAGCTACCACAGTGTTCCCGAGGCTGTTGGTGTGCTGAGGAAATCTAGCTCCCCCGAGGCAGTGTGCAAGCTGCTGCCCGTCACTCGGCACACACACGAGTATTCCAAAGTGCCTCTGGGTCTGAATGTTGCTCTTCGACTCGGGAGAGCCTCGGGGTGCTCAGTGTCCTTGTACGGAAACGGGTGCTGCCGGGAGGAGTCTAGGGGTCCCCAAGAGCTTCCAACCCTTCCACTGAAGCAGAAGAGAGAACTAAGGCCTCATGGAAGCTGCTGCACTCCTACCCTGCTGCGTGGCATATCAGGGTGCTCCTTCGAAGCTAGGCCTCACTTGGAGTTTCCCCTTAGCTATACAACAGGACAGGATGAGCTCTGACCGAGAAAGTGGAGCACCCCGGTTCCATGTGAAAGCGTCTCTTCCCTCTCACAGCCATGCCTGCCGTGAGAAGAGGCCCGGCAACGGCAGTGTTTCTCAGGGAGCTTCAAGGCGCAAGAGAGGATTCTTCAAGGTGCGGAAACAAGGCTGGTCCCATCGGGCACCAGCTCCAGGATGACACGGAGCATAAGTAGCTGTGCTTTCTATCCAAGGCAAAAGCGACCTAGTACATACTTGCTTCAAGCGTTCTTCACAGGGTGCTCTGGGTGTACCAAACTGCCTAGCCCAAGGAATGCCTTTGGTCTCCTAGGGACCCTTGCCTCTACTAAAAGCCTGAAGTGTTACACAGAGACCCGTGCTTTCGTGGAAGTTGGAAGGCAAGCCGCCTTTCCCCCTGAGATACGGTGACTTCGGGTATGAGTTCCTAGAAGGGCAGCTTCCAAAGTCCGGCAGTGTTACACGGAGAACGGTGCTCTAGTTGCAGTGGGAGCACTAGTTGAATGCCTCCTTGCGGTGGGGTGACTTCAGAGATGAGGTGCTAGGGATACTGAAAAGCAGAGGGACTGTCTCAGTGCAGCTCAGACAAGGGCGATGAGGCAGAAGTCCACGGCACGCTGCACTGGCTAGAACCGTGTTCCGCAAACTGCTGGAGAGCTGAGGAAATCTAGCTCTCCCAAGGGAGTGTGCAAATGCTGCCGATCAATAGGCGTACGCACAGGGGTACTCCGAAGGGCTTCCCGGGCTGGACGTTGCTCGGGAGGCCCAGGGGTCCGTGGACTACACGGCGTCCTCGTACAGAGACACGGGCCGACGCGAGGCGCCTAGGAATCCTGAGAAGCTTAGCAGCGTTACACTAAGGAAGGGCAACGACGACTGCCTCATGGAAACTGCTGCGCGCCTACCATTCTGCATGCAATTCAGGGCCTTCATTTGAGGCTTCTGCTCAGTGGAGTTTTAAGGTAACTATAGGGCAGGGAGGATGAGCTCCCAAACAGGAACGGGAAGGCACCCTGTTTCTTTCATGGAAACTCTTTCTCTTCTCAGAGCCACGCCTGCACGGATGAGAATCCGGGCCACATCAGTGCTTTCCAGGTAGCTTCGAGGCCGCACAAATGCAGCTTTCAAGGCGGGAAAGCAAGGCTTGTCTCAAACGGCCATTTCCAGGTTGACATGGGGCAGACTCTTCCGTGGTTTCTACCAAGTCAAAGAGACCTAGCTTCTCACGGAGTCCTTCCACAATCAACTTTTCTATGCAGGGTATTCTTCCTGAGGTGAACGGCCTGAACGAAAGAATGCGCTAGGTTTCTTGGGTCCTGCGAATCGTCCCAAAGCCTGCGGCTTTACACCAGAAACTGTGCTCTGGTTGCACTTGGAATCCCCCCCACCCCGCGCCCTCCCCAAGCCGACATTCTCCTTGAGTTAGGTTGACTTCAGGTATGAGGTCCTGGAGGGAATTGTAAGCAAAGTGCTTCTCTCAGTACAGCTCTGACTACGGTAATGAGGCACACTTCCATGGCCTTCTGCAACTAGAGCTACAAATACGTTCCTGAGGCTGTTGGTGAGCTGAGGCAATCTAGCTCCCCCGAGGCAGCGTGAAAGCTGCTGCCCTTCACTCGGCACGCACACGGGTACTCCGAAGTGTCTAGGGGTGTGAATGTGGCTCTTCAGCTCAGGAGAGCCCGGGGGTCCTCAGTGTCCTTGTACGGAAACGGGTGCTGCCGCGAGGAGTCTAGCAGACCCGAAAAGCTTACTACCGTTCCACTGAAGCAGAAGAGAGAGCTAAGGCCTCCTGGGAGCTGCTGCACTCCTACCCTGCTGCACGGCATATCAGGGCCCTCCTTCGAAGCTGGGCCTCACTTGGAGCTTCCCCTTAGCTACGGAACAGGACAGGATGAGCTCTGACCGAGAAACTGGAATGCCCCGGTTCCTCGTGAAACCGTCTTTTCCCTCTCGCAGCCATGCCTGCCGTGAGAGGAGGCCCGACAACAGCAGTGTCTTCCAGGGAGCTGCAAGGCGCATAACAGGACCTTTCAAGGTGCCAAAACAAGGCCAGTCCCATCAGGCCGCAGCTCCAGGAAGACACGCAGCGTAAGTGTCTGTGGTTTCTGTCAAGTCAAAAGAGACCTAGCGACATACTTGGCTCTTGCCTGATTCAACTTTCCTACACAGGACGTTCTGCGTGTAGCGAACTGCCGGGACCACAGAGTGCCCTAGGTCTCGCAGGGTCCTGTGCGTCTACCGAAACCCTGAAGTGTTCCACAGAGATCTGTGCTTTGGCAGAATTTGTAACGCAGGCCGCCTTTGCACCTGAGCTACGGTGACTTCAGGTATGAGTGCCTAGAGGGACTAGCAAGCGCAGAGTTCTTCTCAGTACAGCTCAGACCAGGGCAATGTGGCCGACTTCCGTGGCATGCTGGACTTGCTAGAACCGTGTTCCTGAATCCGTTGGTGAGCTGAAGCAATCTAGCTCCCCCCAGGAGAGAGTGCAGTGTGTTACGCTTCACTCGGCCTAGCCAGGGGCACCCAGAAGGGCCTACGTGTCTGAGTGTGGCCCAGCAGGCCCAGGGGAGCCTGAGGGTACTCAGAGTTCTTGTAGGGACACGGGTGCTGACGCCAGGGGGCCAGGAGTCCTGACAGGATTAGTACCGTTACACGAGGGCAGGAGTGCGACAAAGGCCTCAAGGAAAAGGCCGCAAAACTACCCTTCTGGATGGCAAATCAGGGCCTTAGGTAGAGGCTACGGCCCACGTTGGGATTCCCCTTCGCTCTAGAGCAGGGCAGGGTATGCTCCCGCCCAGGGCCTGAAAGCACCCTCTTCCTTTCGAGAAAACTCTGTTGCTTCCAGAGCCATGCCTGCAGTGAGTACAGGTCCAGCAAGCAAAGCGTTGTTCAGGAAGCTTCAAGGCCGCATGAACGGAGCTTTCAAGCCGGGAAGACCAGGCTTGCCTCAGAGGGCTGCCTTTTCCAGGTTTACGTGCAGAAGAAGCGTCTGTGGTTTCTAACAAGTCCAAAGAGACCTAGCTGCTCACTGGGTCCCTCGAGAATCATCTTCTCTAGGCAGGGTGCCCTGCGTGTAGCGAACTGCTTAAGAGAAAGAAGGCCTTAGGTGTCGTAGGCTCACGTGCATCTTCCGAATGCCTGCAGCGTTACCCTAGAAACTGTGCTCTAGAGGCCCTTGGACGGCAAGCCGACTTACTCCCTGAGGTAGGCTGACTTCAGGCATGAGGTCCTAGAAGGAATTGTAAGCAAGACGTTTTGCTCAGCGCAGCTCCGACTACAGTGATGATGCAGCCTTCCGTGGCCTGCTGCCCAAGCTACCACAGTGTTCCCGAGGCTGTTGGTGTGCTGAGGAAATCTAGCTCCCCCGAGGCAGTGTGCAAGCTGCTGCCCGTCACTCGGCACACACACGAGTATTCCAAAGTGCCTCCGGGTCTGAATGTTGCTCTTCGACTCGGGAGAGCCTCGGGGTGCTCAGTGTCCTTGTACGGAAACGGGTGCTGCCGGGAGGAGTCTAGGGGTCCCCAAGAGCTTCCAACCCTTCCACTGAAGCAGAAGAGAGAACTAAGGCCTCATGGAAGCTGCTGCACTCCTACCCTGCTGCGTGGCATATCAGGGTGCTCCTTCGAAGCTAGGCCTCACTTGGAGTTTCCCCTTAGCTATACAACAGGACAGGATGAGCTCTGACCGAGAAAGTGGAGCACCCCGGTTCCATGTGAAAGCGTCTCTTCCCTCTCACAGCCATGCCTGCCGTGAGAAGAGGCCCGGCAACGGCAGTGTTTCTCAGGGAGCTTCAAGGCGCAAGAGAGGATTCTTCAAGGTGCGGAAACAAGGCTGGTCCCATCGGGCACCAGCTCCAGGATGACACGGAGCATAAGTAGCTGTGCTTTCTATCCAAGGCAAAAGCGACCTAGTACATACTTGCTTCAAGCGTTCTTCACAGGGTGCTCTGGGTGTACCAAACTGCCTAGCCCAAGGAATGCCTTTGGTCTCCTAGGGACCCTTGCCTCTACTAAAAGCCTGAAGTGTTACACAGAGACCCGTGCTTTCGTGGAAGTTGGAAGGCAAGCCGCCTTTCCCCCTGAGATACGGTGACTTCGGGTATGAGTTCCTAGAAGGGCAGCTTCCAAAGTCCGGCAGTGTTACACGGAGAACGGTGCTCTAGTTGCAGTGGGAGCACTAGTTGAATGCCTCCTTGCGGTGGGGTGACTTCAGAGATGAGGTGCTAGGGATACTGAAAAGCAGAGGGACTGTCTCAGTGCAGCTCAGACAAGGGCGATGAGGCAGAAGTCCACGGCACGCTGCACTGGCTAGAACCGTGTTCCGCAAACTGCTGGAGAGCTGAGGAAATCTAGCTCTCCCAAGGGAGTGTGCAAATGCTGCCGATCAATAGGCGTACGCACAGGGGTACTCCGAAGGGCTTCCCGGGCTGGACGTTGCTCGGGAGGCCCAGGGGTCCGTGGACTACACGGCGTCCTCGTACAGAGACACGGGCCGACGCGAGGCGCCTAGGAATCCTGAGAAGCTTAGCAGCGTTACACTAAGGAAGGGCAACGACGACTGCCTCATGGAAACTGCTGCGCGCCTACCATTCTGCATGCAATTCAGGGCCTTCATTTGAGGCTTCTGCTCAGTGGAGTTTTAAGGTAACTATAGGGCAGGGAGGATGAGCTCCCAAACAGGAACGGGAAGGCACCCTGTTTCTTTCATGGAAACTCTTTCTCTTCTCAGAGCCACGCCTGCACGGATGAGAATCCGGGCCACATCAGTGCTTTCCAGGTAGCTTCGAGGCCGCACAAATGCAGCTTTCAAGGCGGGAAAGCAAGGCTTGTCTCAAACGGCCATTTCCAGGTTGACATGGGGCAGACTCTTCCGTGGTTTCTACCAAGTCAAAGAGACTTAGCTTCTCACGGAGTCCTTCCACAATCAACTTTTCTATGCAGGGTATTCTTCCTGAGGTGAACGGCCTGAACGAAAGAATGCGCTAGGTTTCTTGGGTCCTGCGAATCGTCCCAAAGCCTGCGGCTTTACACCAGAAACTGTGCTCTGGTTGCACTTGGAATCCCCCCCACCCCGCGCCCTCCCCAAGCCGACATTCTCCTTGAGTTAGGTTGACTTCAGGTATGAGGTCCTGGAGGGAATTGTAAGCAAAGTGCTTCTCTCAGTACAGCTCTGACTACGGTAATGAGGCACACTTCCATGGCCTTCTGCAACTAGAGCTACAAATACGTTCCTGAGGCTGTTGGTGAGCTGAGGCAATCTAGCTCCCCCGAGGCAGCGTGAAAGCTGCTGCCCTTCACTCGGCACGCACACGGGTACTCCGAAGTGTCTAGGGGTGTGAATGTGGCTCTTCAGCTCAGGAGAGCCCGGGGGTCCTCAGTGTCCTTGTACGGAAACGGGTGCTGCCGCGAGGAGTCTAGCAGACCCGAAAAGCTTACTACCGTTCCACTGAAGCAGAAGAGAGAGCTAAGGCCTCCTGGGAGCTGCTGCACTCCTACCCTGCTGCACGGCATATCAGGGCCCTCCTTCGAAGCTGGGCCTCACTTGGAGCTTCCCCTTAGCTACGGAACAGGACAGGATGAGCTCTGACCGAGAAACTGGAATGCCCCGGTTCCTCGTGAAACCGTCTTTTCCCTCTCGCAGCCATGCCTGCCGTGAGAGGAGGCCCGACAACAGCAGTGTCTTCCAGGGAGCTGCAAGGCGCATAACAGGACCTTTCAAGGTGCCAAAACAAGGCCAGTCCCATCAGGCCGCAGCTCCAGGAAGACACGCAGCGTAAGTGTCTGTGGTTTCTGTCAAGTCAAAAGAGACCTAGCGACATACTTGGCTCTTGCCTGATTCAACTTTCCTACACAGGACGTTCTGCGTGTAGCGAACTGCCGGGACCACAGAGTGCCCTAGGTCTCGCAGGGTCCTGTGCGTCTACCGAAACCCTGAAGTGTTCCACAGAGATCTGTGCTTTGGCAGAATTTGTAACGCAGGCCGCCTTTGCACCTGAGCTACGGTGACTTCAGGTATGAGTGCCTAGAGGGACTAGCAAGCGCAGAGTTCTTCTCAGTACAGCTCAGACCAGGGCAATGTGGCCGACTTCCGTGGCATGCTGGACTTGCTAGAACCGTGTTCCTGAATCCGTTGGTGAGCTGAAGCAATCTAGCTCCCCCCAGGAGAGAGTGCAGTGTGTTACGCTTCACTCGGCCTAGCCAGGGGCACCCAGAAGGGCCTACGTGTCTGAGTGTGGCCCAGCAGGCCCAGGGGAGCCTGAGGGTACTCAGAGTTCTTGTAGGGACACGGGTGCTGACGCCAGGGGGCCAGGAGTCCTGACAGGATTAGTACCGTTACACGAGGGCAGGAGTGCGACAAAGGCCTCAAGGAAAAGGCCGCAAAACTACCCTTCTGGATGGCAAATCAGGGCCTTAGGTAGAGGCTACGGCCCACGTTGGGATTCCCCTTCGCTCTAGAGCAGGGCAGGGTATGCTCCCGCCCAGGGCCTGAAAGCACCCTCTTCCTTTCGAGAAAACTCTGTTGCTTCCAGAGCCATGCCTGCAGTGAGTACAGGTCCAGCAAGCAAAGCGTTGTTCAGGAAGCTTCAAGGCCGCATGAACGGAGCTTTCAAGCCGGGAACACCAGGCTTGCCTCAGAGGGCTGCCTTTTCCAGGTTTACGTGCAGAAGAAGCGTCTGTGGTTTCTAACAAGTCCAAAGAGACCTAGCTGCTCACTGGGTCCCTCGAGAATCATCTTCTCTAGGCAGGGTGCCCTGCGTGTAGCGAACTGCTTAAGAGAAAGAAGGCCTTAGGTGTCGTAGGCTCACGTGCATCTTCCGAATGTCTGCAGCGTTACCCTAGAAACTGTGCTCTAGAGGCCCTTGGACGGCAAGCCGACTTACTCCCTGAGGTAGGCTGACTTCAGGCATGAGGTCCTAGAAGGAATTGTAAGCAAGACGTTTTGCTCAGCGCAGCTCCGACTACAGTGATGATGCAGCCTTCCGTGGCCTGCTGCCCAAGCTACCACAGTGTTCCCGAGGCTGTTGGTGTGCTGAGGAAATCTAGCTCCCCCGAGGCAGTGTGCAAGCTGCTGCCCGTCACTCGGCACACACACGAGTATTCCAAAGTGCCTCTGGGTCTGAATGTTGCTCTTCGACTCGGGAGAGCCTCGGGGTGCTCAGTGTCCTTGTACGGAAACGGGTGCTGCCGGGAGGAGTCTAGGGGTCCCCAAGAGCTTCCAACCCTTCCACTGAAGCAGAAGAGAGAACTAAGGCCTCATGGAAGCTGCTGCACTCCTACCCTGCTGCGTGGCATATCAGGGTGCTCCTTCGAAGCTAGGCCTCACTTGGAGTTTCCCCTTAGCTATACAACAGGACAGGATGAGCTCTGACCGAGAAAGTGGAGCACCCCGGTTCCATGTGAAAGCGTCTCTTCCCTCTCACAGCCATGCCTGCCGTGAGAAGAGGCCCGGCAACGGCAGTGTTTCTCAGGGAGCTTCAAGGCGCAAGAGAGGATTCTTCAAGGTGCGGAAACAAGGCTGGTCCCATCGGGCACCAGCTCCAGGATGACACGGAGCATAAGTAGCTGTGCTTTCTATCCAAGGCAAAAGCGACCTAGTACATACTTGCTTCAAGTGTTCTTCACAGGGTGCTCTGGGTGTACCAAACTGCCTAGCCCAAGGAATGCCTTTGGTCTCCTAGGGACCCTTGCCTCTACTAAAAGCCTGAAGTGTTACACAGAGACCCGTGCTTTCGTGGAAGTTGGAAGGCAAGCCGCCTTTCCCCCTGAGATACGGTGACTTCGGGTATGAGTTCCTAGAAGGGCAGCTTCCAAAGTCCGGCAGTGTTACACGGAGAACGGTGCTCTAGTTGCAGTGGGAGCACTAGTTGAATGCCTCCTTGCGGTGGGGTGACTTCAGAGATGAGGTGCTAGGGATACTGAAAAGCAGAGGGACTGTCTCAGTGCAGCTCAGACAAGGGCGATGAGGCAGAAGTCCACGGCACGCTGCACTGGCTAGAACCGTGTTCCGCAAACTGCTGGAGAGCTGAGGAAATCTAGCTCTCCCAAGGGAGTGTGCAAATGCTGCCGATCAATAGGCGTACGCACAGGGGTACTCCGAAGGGCTTCCCGGGCTGGACGTTGCTCGGGAGGCCCAGGGGTCCGTGGACTACACGGCGTCCTCGTACAGAGACACGGGCCGACGCGAGGCGCCTAGGAATCCTGAGAAGCTTAGCAGCGTTACACTAAGGAAGGGCAACGACGACTGCCTCATGGAAACTGCTGCGCGCCTACCATTCTGCATGCAATTCAGGGCCTTCATTTGAGGCTTCTGCTCAGTGGAGTTTTAAGGTAACTATAGGGCAGGGAGGATGAGCTCCCAAACAGGAACGGGAAGGCACCCTGTTTCTTTCATGGAAACTCTTTCTCTTCTCAGAGCCACGCCTGCACGGATGAGAATCCGGGCCACATCAGTGCTTTCCAGGTAGCTTCGAGGCCGCACAAATGCAGCTTTCAAGGCGGGAAAGCAAGGCTTGTCTCAAACGGCCATTTCCAGGTTGACATGGGGCAGACTCTTCCGTGGTTTCTACCAAGTCAAAGAGACCTAGCTTCTCACGGAGTCCTTCCACAATCAACTTTTCTATGCAGGGTATTCTTCCTGAGGTGAACGGCCTGAACGAAAGAATGCGCTAGGTTTCTTGGGTCCTGCGAATCGTCCCAAAGCCTGCGGCTTTACACCAGAAACTGTGCTCTGGTTGCACTTGGAATCCCCCCCACCCCGCGCCCTCCCCAAGCCGACATTCTCCTTGAGTTAGGTTGACTTCAGGTATGAGGTCCTGGAGGGAATTGTAAGCAAAGTGCTTCTCTCAGTACAGCTCTGACTACGGTAATGAGGCACACTTCCATGGCCTTCTGCAACTAGAGCTACAAATACGTTCCTGAGGCTGTTGGTGAGCTGAGGCAATCTAGCTCCCCCGAGGCAGCGTGAAAGCTGCTGCCCTTCACTCGGCACGCACACGGGTACTCCGAAGTGTCTAGGGGTGTGAATGTGGCTCTTCAGCTCAGGAGAGCCCGGGGGTCCTCAGTGTCCTTGTACGGAAACGGGTGCTGCCGCGAGGAGTCTAGCAGACCCGAAAAGCTTACTACCGTTCCACTGAAGCAGAAGAGAGAGCTAAGGCCTCCTGGGAGCTGCTGCACTCCTACCCTGCTGCACGGCATATCAGGGCCCTCCTTCGAAGCTGGGCCTCACTTGGAGCTTCCCCTTAGCTACGGAACAGGACAGGATGAGCTCTGACCGAGAAACTGGAATGCCCCGGTTCCTCGTGAAACCGTCTTTTCCCTCTCGCAGCCATGCCTGCCGTGAGAGGAGGCCCGACAACAGCAGTGTCTTCCAGGGAGCTGCAAGGCGCATAACAGGACCTTTCAAGGTGCCAAAACAAGGCCAGTCCCATCAGGCCGCAGCTCCAGGAAGACACGCAGCGTAAGTGTCTGTGGTTTCTGTCAAGTCAAAAGAGACCTAGCGACATACTTGGCTCTTGCCTGATTCAACTTTCCTACACAGGACGTTCTGCGTGTAGCGAACTGCCGGGACCACAGAGTGCCCTAGGTCTCGCAGGGTCCTGTGCGTCTACCGAAACCCTGAAGTGTTCCACAGAGATCTGTGCTTTGGCAGAATTTGTAACGCAGGCCGCCTTTGCACCTGAGCTACGGTGACTTCAGGTATGAGTGCCTAGAGGGACTAGCAAGCGCAGAGTTCTTCTCAGTACAGCTCAGACCAGGGCAATGTGGCCGACTTCCGTGGCATGCTGGACTTGCTAGAACCGTGTTCCTGAATCCGTTGGTGAGCTGAAGCAATCTAGCTCCCCCCAGGAGAGAGTGCAGTGTGTTACGCTTCACTCGGCCTAGCCAGGGGCACCCAGAAGGGCCTACGTGTCTGAGTGTGGCCCAGCAGGCCCAGGGGAGCCTGAGGGTACTCAGAGTTCTTGTAGGGACACGGGTGCTGACGCCAGGGGGCCAGGAGTCCTGACAGGATTAGTACCGTTACACGAGGGCAGGAGTGCGACAAAGGCCTCAAGGAAAAGGCCGCAAAACTACCCTTCTGGATGGCAAATCAGGGCCTTAGGTAGAGGCTACGGCCCACGTTGGGATTCCCCTTCGCTCTAGAGCAGGGCAGGGTATGCTCCCGCCCAGGGCCTGAAAGCACCCTCTTCCTTTCGAGAAAACTCTGTTGCTTCCAGAGCCATGCCTGCAGTGAGTACAGGTCCAGCAAGCAAAGCGTTGTTCAGGAAGCTTGAAGGCCGCATGAACGGAGCTTTCAAGCCGGGAACACCAGGCTTGCCTCAGAGGGCTGCCTTTTCCAGGTTTACGTGCAGAAGAAGCGTCTGTGGTTTCTAACAAGTCCAAAGAGACCTAGCTGCTCACTGGGTCCCTCGAGAATCATCTTCTCTAGGCAGGGTGCCCTGCGTGTAGCGAACTGCTTAAGAGAAAGAAGGCCTTAGGTGTCGTAGGCTCACGTGCATCTTCCGAATGCCTGCAGCGTTACCCTAGAAACTGTGCTCTAGAGGCCCTTGGACGGCAAGCCGACTTACTCCCTGAGGTAGGCTGACTTCAGGCATGAGGTCCTAGAAGGAATTGTAAGCAAGACGTTTTGCTCAGCGCAGCTCCGACTACAGTGATGATGCAGCCTTCCGTGGCCTGCTGCCCAAGCTACCACAGTGTTCCCGAGGCTGTTGGTGTGCTGAGGAAATCTAGCTCCCCCGAGGCAGTGTGCAAGCTGCTGCCCGTCACTCGGCACACACACGAGTATTCCAAAGTGCCTCCGGGTCTGAATGTTGCTCTTCGACTCGGGAGAGCCTCGGGGTGCTCAGTGTCCTTGTACGGAAACGGGTGCTGCCGGGAGGAGTCTAGGGGTCCCCAAGAGCTTCCAACCCTTCCACTGAAGCAGAAGAGAGAACTAAGGCCTCATGGAAGCTGCTGCACTCCTACCCTGCTGCGTGGCATATCAGGGTGCTCCTTCGAAGCTAGGCCTCACTTGGAGTTTCCCCTTAGCTATACAACAGGACAGGATGAGCTCTGACCGAGAAAGTGGAGCACCCCGGTTCCATGTGAAAGCGTCTCTTCCCTCTCACAGCCATGCCTGCCGTGAGAAGAGGCCCGGCAACGGCAGTGTTTCTCAGGGAGCTTCAAGGCGCAAGAGAGGATTCTTCAAGGTGCGGAAACAAGGCTGGTCCCATCGGGCACCAGCTCCAGGATGACACGGAGCATAAGTAGCTGTGCTTTCTATCCAAGGCAAAAGCGACCTAGTACATACTTGCTTCAAGCGTTCTTCACAGGGTGCTCTGGGTGTACCAAACTGCCTAGCCCAAGGAATGCCTTTGGTCTCCTAGGGACCCTTGCCTCTACTAAAAGCCTGAAGTGTTACACAGAGACCCGTGCTTTCGTGGAAGTTGGAAGGCAAGCCGCCTTTCCCCCTGAGATACGGTGACTTCGGGTATGAGTTCCTAGAAGGGCAGCTTCCAAAGTCCGGCAGTGTTACACGGAGAACGGTGCTCTAGTTGCAGTGGGAGCACTAGTTGAATGCCTCCTTGCGGTGGGGTGACTTCAGAGATGAGGTGCTAGGGATACTGAAAAGCAGAGGGACTGTCTCAGTGCAGCTCAGACAAGGGCGATGAGGCAGAAGTCCACGGCACGCTGCACTGGCTAGAACCGTGTTCCGCAAACTGCTGGAGAGCTGAGGAAATCTAGCTCTCCCAAGGGAGTGTGCAAATGCTGCCGATCAATAGGCGTACGCACAGGGGTACTCCGAAGGGCTTCCCGGGCTGGACGTTGCTCGGGAGGCCCAGGGGTCCGTGGACTACACGGCGTCCTCGTACAGAGACACGGGCCGACGCGAGGCGCCTAGGAATCCTGAGAAGCTTAGCAGCGTTACACTAAGGAAGGGCAACGACGACTGCCTCATGGAAACTGCTGCGCGCCTACCATTCTGCATGCAATTCAGGGCCTTCATTTGAGGCTTCTGCTCAGTGGAGTTTTAAGGTAACTATAGGGCAGGGAGGATGAGCTCCCAAACAGGAACGGGAAGGCACCCTGTTTCTTTCATGGAAACTCTTTCTCTTCTCAGAGCCACGCCTGCACGGATGAGAATCCGGGCCACATCAGTGCTTTCCAGGTAGCTTCGAGGCCGCACAAATGCAGCTTTCAAGGCGGGAAAGCAAGGCTTGTCTCAAACGGCCATTTCCAGGTTGACATGGGGCAGACTCTTCCGTGGTTTCTACCAAGTCAAAGAGACCTAGCTTCTCACGGAGTCCTTCCACAATCAACTTTTCTATGCAGGGTATTCTTCCTGAGGTGAACGGCCTGAACGAAAGAATGCGCTAGGTTTCTTGGGTCCTGCGAATCGTCCCAAAGCCTGCGGCTTTACACCAGAAACTGTGCTCTGGTTGCACTTGGAATCCCCCCCACCCCGCGCCCTCCCCAAGCCGACATTCTCCTTGAGTTAGGTTGACTTCAGGTATGAGGTCCTGGAGGGAATTGTAAGCAAAGTGCTTCTCTCAGTACAGCTCTGACTACGGTAATGAGGCACACTTCCATGGCCTTCTGCAACTAGAGCTACAAATACGTTCCTGAGGCTGTTGGTGAGCTGAGGCAATCTAGCTCCCCCGAGGCAGCGTGAAAGCTGCTGCCCTTCACTCGGCACGCACACGGGTACTCCGAAGTGTCTAGGGGTGTGAATGTGGCTCTTCAGCTCAGGAGAGCCCGGGGGTCCTCAGTGTCCTTGTACGGAAACGGGTGCTGCCGCGAGGAGTCTAGCAGACCCGAAAAGCTTACTACCGTTCCACTGAAGCAGAAGAGAGAGCTAAGGCCTCCTGGGAGCTGCTGCACTCCTACCCTGCTGCACGGCATATCAGGGCCCTCCTTCGAAGCTGGGCCTCACTTGGAGCTTCCCCTTAGCTACGGAACAGGACAGGATGAGCTCTGACCGAGAAACTGGAATGCCCCGGTTCCTCGTGAAACCGTCTTTTCCCTCTCGCAGCCATGCCTGCCGTGAGAGGAGGCCCGACAACAGCAGTGTCTTCCAGGGAGCTGCAAGGCGCATAACAGGACCTTTCAAGGTGCCAAAACAAGGCCAGTCCCATCAGGCCGCAGCTCCAGGAAGACACGCAGCGTAAGTGTCTGTGGTTTCTGTCAAGTCAAAAGAGACCTAGCGACATACTTGGCTCTTGCCTGATTCAACTTTCCTACACAGGACGTTCTGCGTGTAGCGAACTGCCGGGACCACAGAGTGCCCTAGGTCTCGCAGGGTCCTGTGCGTCTACCGAAACCCTGAAGTGTTCCACAGAGATCTGTGCTTTGGCAGAATTTGTAACGCAGGCCGCCTTTGCACCTGAGCTACGGTGACTTCAGGTATGAGTGCCTAGAGGGACTAGCAAGCGCAGAGTTCTTCTCAGTACAGCTCAGACCAGGGCAATGTGGCCGACTTCCGTGGCATGCTGGACTTGCTAGAACCGTGTTCCTGAATCCGTTGGTGAGCTGAAGCAATCTAGCTCCCCCCAGGAGAGAGTGCAGTGTGTTACGCTTCACTCGGCCTAGCCAGGGGCACCCAGAAGGGCCTACGTGTCTGAGTGTGGCCCAGCAGGCCCAGGGGAGCCTGAGGGTACTCAGAGTTCTTGTAGGGACACGGGTGCTGACGCCAGGGGGCCAGGAGTCCTGACAGGATTAGTACCGTTACATGAGGGCAGGAGTGCGACAAAGGCCTCAAGGAAAAGGCCGCAAAACTACCCTTCTGGATGGCAAATCAGGGCCTTAGGTAGAGGCTACGGCCCACGTTGGGATTCCCCTTCGCTCTAGAGCAGGGCAGGGTATGCTCCCGCCCAGGGCCTGAAAGCACCCTCTTCCTTTCGAGAAAACTCTGTTGCTTCCAGAGCCATGCCTGCAGTGAGTACAGGTCCAGCAACCAAAGCGTTGTTCAGGAAGCTTCAAGGCCGCATGAACGGAGCTTTCAAGCCGGGAAGACCAGGCTTGCCTCAGAGGGCTGCCTTTTCCAGGTTTACGTGCAGAAGAAGCGTCTGTGGTTTCTAACAAGTCCAAAGAGACCTAGCTGCTCACTGGGTCCCTCGAGAATCATCTTCTCTAGGCAGGGTGCCCTGCGTGTAGCGAACTGCTTAAATGAAAGAAGGCCTTAGGTGTTGTAGGCTCACGTGCATCTTCCGAATGCCTGCAGCGTTACCCTAGAAACTGTGCTCTAGAGGCCCTTGGACGGCAAGCCGACTTACTCCCTGAGGTAGGTTGACTTCAGGCATGAGGTCCTAGAAGGAATTGTAAGCAAGACGTTTTGCTTAGCACAGCTCCGACTACAGTGATGATGCAGCCTTCCGTGGCCTGCTGCCCAAGCTACCACAGTGTTCCCGAGGCTGTTGGTGTGCTGAGGAAATCTAGCTCCCCCGAGGCAGTGTGCAAGCTGCTGCCCGTCAGTCGGCACACACACGAGTATTCCAAAGTGCCTCCGGGTCTGAATGTTGCTCTTCGACTCGGGAGAGCCTCGGGGTGCTCAGTGTCCTTGTACGGAAACGGGTGCTGCCGGGAGGAGTCTAGGGGTCCCCAAGAGCTTCCAACCCTTCCACTGAAGCAGAAGAGAGAACTAAGGCCTCATGGAAGCTGCTGCACTCCTACCCTGCTGCGTGGCATATCAGGGTGCTCCTTCGAAGCTAGGCCTCACTTGGAGTTTCCCCTTAGCTATACAACAGGACAGGATGAGCTCTGACCGAGAAAGTGGAGCACCCCGGTTCCATGTGAAAGCGTCTCTTCCCTCTCACAGCCATGCCTGCCGTGAGAAGAGGCCCGGCAACAGCAGTGTTTCTCAGGGAGCTTCAAGGCGCAAGAGAGGATTCTTCAATGTGCGGAAACAAGGCTGGTCCCATCGGGCACCAGCTCCAGGATGACACGGAGCATAAGTAGCTGTGCTTTCTATCCAAGGCAAAAGCGACCTAGTACATACTTGCTTCAAGCGTTCTTCACAGGGTGCTCTGGATGTACCAAACTGCCTAGCCCAAGGAATGCCTTTGGTCTCCTAGGGTCCCTTGCCTCTACTAAAAGCCTGAAGTGTTACACAGAGACCCGTGCTTTCGTGGAAGTTGGAAGGCAAGCCGCCTTTCCCCCTGAGATACGGTGACTTCGGGTATGAGTTCCTAGAAGGGCAGCTTCCAAAGTCCGGCAGTGTTACACGGAGAACGGTGCTCTAGTTGCAGTGGGAGCACTAGTTGAATGCCTCCTTGCGGTGGGGTGACTTCAGAGATGAGGTGCTAGGGATACTGAAAAGCAGAGGGACTGTCTCAGTGCAGCTCAGACAAGGGCGATGAGGCAGAAGTCCACGGCACGCTGCACTGGCTAGAACCGTGTTCCGCAAACTGCTGGAGAGCTGAGGAAATCTAGCTCTCCCAAGGGAGTGTGCAAATGCTGCCGATCAATAGGCGTACGCACAGGGGTACTCCGAAGGGCTTCCCGGGCTGGACGTTGCTCGGGAGGCCCAGGGGTCCGTGGACTACACGGCGTCCTCGTACAGAGACACGGGCCGACGCGAGGCGCCTAGGAATCCTGAGAAGCTTAGCAGCGTTACACTAAGGAAGGGCAACGACGACTGCCTCATGGAAACTGCTGCGCGCCTACCATTCTGCATGCAATTCAGGGCCTTCATTTGAGGCTTCTGCTCAGTGGAGTTTTAAGGTAACTATAGGGCAGGGAGGATGAGCTCCCAAACAGGAACGGGAAGGCACCCTGTTTCTTTCATGGAAACTCTTTCTCTTCTCAGAGCCACGCCTGCACGGATGAGAATCCGGGCCACATCAGTGCTTTCCAGGTAGCTTCGAGGCCGCACAAATGCAGCTTTCAAGGCGGGAAAGCAAGGCTTGTCTCAAACGGCCATTTCCAGGTTGACATGGGGCAGACTCTTCCGTGGTTTCTACCAAGTCAAAGAGACCTAGCTTCTCACAGAGTCCTTCCACAATCAACTTTTCTATGCAGGGTATTCTTCCTGAGGTGAACGGCCTGAACAAAAGAATGCGCTAGGTTTCTTGGGTCCTGCGAATCGTCCCAAAGCCTGCGGCTTTACACCAGAAACTGTGCTCTGGTTGCACTTGGAATCCCCACCCCCCCACCCCGCGCCCTCCCCAAGCCGACATTCTCCTTGAGTTAGGTTGACTTCAGGTATGAGGTCCTGGAGGGAATTGTAAACAAAGTGCTTCTCTCAGTACAGCTCTGACTACGGTAATGAGGCACACTTCCATGGCCTTCTGCAACTAGAGCTACAAATACGTTCCTGAGGCTGTTGGTGAGCTGAGGCAATCTAGCTCCCCCGAGGCAGCGTGAAAGCTGCTGCCCTTCACTCGGCACGCACACGGGTACTCCGAAGTGTCTAGGGGTGTGAATGTGGCTCTTCAGCTCAGGAGAGCCCGGGGGTCCTCAGTGTCCTTGTACGGAAACGGGTGCTGCCGCGAGGAGTCTAGCAGACCCGAAAAGCTTACTACCGTTCCACTGAAGCAGAAGAGAGAGCTAAGGCCTCCTGGGAGCTGCTGCACTCCTACCCTGCTGCACGGCATATCAGGGCCCTCCTTCGAAGCTAGGCCTCACTTGGAGCTTCCCCTTAGCTACGGAACAGGACAGGATGAGCTCTGACCGAGAAACTGGAATGCCCCGGTTCCTCGTGAAACCGTCTTTTCCCTCTCGCAGCCATGCCTGCCGTGAGAGGAGGCCCGACAACAGCACTGTCCTCCAGGGAGCTGCAAGGCGCATAACAGGACCTTTCAAGGTGCCAAAACAAGGCCAGTCCCATCAGGCCGCAGCTCCAGGAAGACACGCAGCGTAAGTGTCTGTGGTTTCTGTCAAGTCAAAAGAGACCTAGCGACATACTTGGCTCTTCCCTGATTCAACTTTCCTACACAGGACCTTCTGCGTGTAGCGAACTGCCGGGACCACAGAGTGCCCTAGGTCTCGCAGGGTCCTGTGCATCTACCGAAACCCTGAAGTGTTCCACAGAGATCTGTGCTTTGGCGGAATTTGTAACGCAGGCCGCCTTTGCACCTGAGCTACGGTGACTTCAGGTATGAGTGCCTAGAGGGACTAGCAAGCGTAGAGTTCTTCTCAGTACAGCTCAGACCAGGGCAATGTGGCCGACTTCCGTGGCATGCTGGACTTGCTAGAACCGTGTTCCTGAATCCGTTGGTGAGCTGAAGCAATCTAGCTCCCCCCAGGAGAGAGTGCAGTGTGTTACGCTTCACTCGGCCTAGCCAGGGGCACCCAGAAGGGCCTACGTGTCTGAGTGTGGCCCAGCAGGCCCAGGGGAGCCTGAGGGTACTCAGAGTTCTTGTAGGGACACGGGTGCTGACGCCAGGGGGCCAGGAGTCCTGACAGGATTAGTACCGTTACACGAGGGCAGGAGTGCGACAAAGGCCTCAAGGAAAAGGCCGCAAAACTACCCTTCTGGATGGCAAATCAGGGCCTTAGGTAGAGGCTACGGCCCACGTTGGGATTCCCCTTCGCTCTAGAGCAGGGCAGGGTATGCTCCCGCCCAGGGCCTGAAAGCACCCTCTTCCTTTCGAGAAAACTCTGTTGCTTCCAGAGCCATGCCTGCAGTGAGTACAGGTCCAGCAACCAAAGCGTTGTTCAGGAAGCTTCAAGGCCGCATGAACGGAGCTTTCAAGCCGGGAAGACCAGGCTTGCCTCAGAGGGCTGCCTTTTCCAGGTTTACGTGCAGAAGAAGCGTCTGTGGTTTCTAACAAGTCCAAAGAGACCTAGCTGCTCACTGGGTCCCTCGAGAATCATCTTCTCTAGGCAGGGTGCCCTGCGTGTAGCGAACTGCTTAAATGAAAGAAGGCCTTAGGTGTTGTAGGCTCACGTGCATCTTCCGAATGCCTGCAGCGTTACCCTAGAAACTGTGCTCTAGAGGCCCTTGGACGGCAAGCTGACTTACTCCCTGAGGTAGGTTGACTTCAGGCATGAGGTCCTAGAATGAATTGTAAGCAAGACGTTTTGCTTAGCGCAGCTCCGACTACAGTGATGATGCAGCCTTCCGTGTCCTGCTGCCCAAGCTACCACAGTGTTCCCGAGGCTGTTGGTGTGCTGAGGAAATCTAGCTCCCCCGAGGCAGTGTGCAAGCTGCTGCCCGTCACTCGGCACGCACACGAGTATTCCAAAGTGCCTCCGGGTCTGAATGTTGCTCTTCGACTCAGGAGAGCCTCGGGGTGCTCAGTGTCCTTGTACGGAAACGGGTGCTGCCGGGAGGAGTCTAGGGGTCCCCAAGAGCTTCCAACCCTTCCACTGAAGCAGAAGAGAGAACTAAGGCCTCATGGAAGCTGCTGCACTCCTACCCTGCTGCGTGGCATATCAGGGTGCTCCTTCGAAGCTAGGCCTCACTTGGAGTTTCCCCTTAGCTATACAACAGGACAGGATGAGCTCTGACCGAGAAAGTGGAGCACCCCGGTTCCATGTGAAAGCGTCTCTTCCCTCTCACAGCCATGCCTGCCGTGAGAAGAGGCCCGGCAACGGCAGTGTTTCTCAGGGAGCTTCAAGGCGCAAGAGAGGATTCTTCAAGGTGCGGAAACAAGGCTGGTCCCATCGGGCACCAGCTCCAGGATGACACGGAGCATAAGTAGCTGTGCTTTCTATCCAAGGCAAAAGCGACCTAGTACATACTTGCTTCAAGCGTTCTTCACAGGGTGCTCTGTGTGTACCAAACTGCCTAGACCAAGGAATGCCTTTGGTCTCCTAGGGTCCCTTGCCTCTACTAAAAGCCTGAAGTGTTACACAGAGACCCGTGTTTTCGTGGAAGTTGGAAGGCAAGCCGCCTTTCCCCCTGAGATACGGTGACTTCGGGTATGAGTTCCTAGAAGGGCAGCTTCCAAAGTCCGGCAGTGTTACACGGAGAACGGTGCTCTAGTTGCAGTGGGAGCACTAGTTGAATGCCTCCTTGCGGTGGGGTGACTTCAGAGATGAGGTGCTAGGGATACTGAAAAGCAGAGGGACTGTCTCAGTGCAGCTCAGACAAGGGCGATGAGGCAGAAGCCCACGGCACGCTGCACTGGCTAGAACCGTGTTCCGCAAACTGCTGGAGAGCTGAGGAAATCTAGCTCTCCCAAGGGAGTGTGCAAATGCTGCCGATCAATAGGCGTACGCACAGGGGTACTCCGAAGGGCTTCCCGGGCTGGACGTTGCTCGGGAGGCCCAGGGGTCCGTGGACTACACGGCGTCCTCGTACAGAGACACGGGCCGACGCGAGGCGCCTAGGAATCCTGAGAAGCTTAGCAGCGTTACACTAAGGAAGGGCAACGACGACTGCCTCATGGAAACTGCTGCGCGCCTACCATTCTGCATGCAATTCAGGGCCTTCATTTGAGGCTTCTGCTCAGTGGAGTTTTAAGGTAACTATAGGGCAGGGAGGATGAGCTCCCAAACAGGAACGGGAAGGCACCCTGTTTCTTTCATGGAAACTCTTTCTCTTCTCAGAGCCACGCCTGCACGGATGAGAATCCGGGCCACATCAGTGCTTTCCAGGTAGCTTCGAGGCTGCACAAATGCAGCTTTCAAGGCGGGAAAGCAAGGCTTGTCTCAAACGGCCATTTCCAGGTTGACATGGGGCAGACTCTTCCGTGGTTTCTACCAAGTCAAAGAGACCTAGCTTCTCACGGAGTCCTTCCACAATCAACTTTTCTATGCAGGGTATTCCTCCTGAGGTGAACGGCCTGAACGAAAGAATGCGCTAGGTTTCTTGGGTCCTGCGAATCGTCCCAAAGCCTGCGGCTTTACACCAGAAACTGTGCTCTGGTTGCACTTGGAATCCCCACCCCACCCCGCGCCCTCCCCAAGCCGACATTCTCCTTGAGTTAGGTTGACTTCAGGTATGAGGTCCTGGAGGGAATTGTAAGCAAAGTGCTTCTCTCAGTACAGCTCTGACTACGGTAATGAGGCACACTTCCATGGCCTTCTGCAACTAGAGCTACAAATACGTTCCTGAGGCTGTTGGTGAGCTGAGGCAATCTAGCTCCCCCGAGGCAGCGTGAAAGCTGCTGCCCTTCACTCGGCACGCACACGGGTACTCCGAAGTGTCTAGGGGTGTGAATGTGGCTCTTCAGCTCAGGAGAGCCCGGGGGTCCTCAGTGTCCTTGTACGGAAACGGGTGCTGCCGCGAGGAGTCTAGCAGACCCGAAAAGCTTACTACCGTTCCACTGAAGCAGAAGAGAGAGCTAAGGCCTCCTGGGAGCTGCTGCACTCCTACCCTGCTGCACGGCATATCAGGGCCCTCCTTCGAAGCTAGGCCTCACTTGGAGCTTCCCCTTAGCTACGGAACAGGACAGGATGAGCTCTGACCGAGAAACTGGAATGCCCCGGTTCCTCGTGAAACCGTCTTTTCCCTCTCGCAGCCATGCCTGCCGTGAGAGGAGGCCCGACAACAGCAGTGTCTTCCAGGGAGCTGCAAGGCGCATAACAGGACCTTTCAAGGTGCCAAAACAAGGCCAGTCCCATCAGGCCGCAGCTCCAGGAAGACACGCAGCGTAAGTGTCTGTGGTTTCTGTCAAGTCAAAAGAGACCTAGCGACATACTTGGCTCTTGCCTGATTCAACTTTCCTACACAGGACGTTCTGCGTGTAGCGAACTGCCGGGACCACAGAGTGCCCTAGGTCTCGCAGGGTCCTGTGCGTCTACCGAAACCCTGAAGTGTTCCACAGAGATCTGTGCTTTGGCGGAATTTGTAACGCAGGCCGCCTTTGCACCTGAGCTACGGTGACTTCAGGTATGAGTGCCTAGAGGGACTAGCAAGCGCAGAGTTCTTCTCAGTACAGCTCAGACCAGGGCAATGTGGCCGACTTCCGTGGCATGCTGGACTTGCTAGAACCGTGTTCCTGAATCCGTTGGTGAGCTGAAGCAATCTAGCTCCCCCCAGGAGAGAGTGCAGTGTGTTACGCTTCACTCGGCCTAGCCAGGGGCACCCAGAAGGGCCTACGTGTCTGAGTGTGGCCCAGCAGGCCCAGGGGAGCCTGAGGGTACTCAGAGTTCTTGTAGGGACACGGGTGCTGACGCCAGGGGGCCAGGAGTCCTGACAGGATTAGTACCGTTACACGAGGGCAGGAGTGCGACAAAGGCCTCAAGGAAAAGGCCGCAAAACTACCCTTCTGGATGGCAAATCAGGGCCTTAGGTAGAGGCTACGGCCCACGTTGGGATTCCCCTTCGCTCTAGAGCAGGGCAGGGTATGCTCCCGCCCAGGGCCTGAAAGCACCCTCTTCCTTTCGAGAAAACTCTGTTGCTTCCAGAGCCATGCCTGCAGTGAGTACAGGTCCAGCAACCAAAGCGTTGTTCAGGAAGCTTCAAGGCCGCATGAACGGAGCTTTCAAGCCGGGAAGACCAGGCTTGCCTCAGAGGGCTGCCTTTTCCAGGTTTACGTGCAGAAGAAGCGTCTGTGGTTTCTAACAAGTCCAAAGAGACCTAGCTGCTCACTGGGTCCCTCGAGAATCATCTTCTCTAGGCAGGGTGCCCTGCGTGTAGCGAACTGCTTAAGAGAAAGAAGGCCTTAGGTGTCGTAGGCTCACGTGCATCTTCCGAATGCCTGCAGCGTTACCCTAGAAACTGTGCTCTAGAGGC
Source organism: Stenella coeruleoalba (assembly GCF_951394435.1). Taxonomy (NCBI): domain Eukaryota; kingdom Metazoa; phylum Chordata; class Mammalia; order Artiodactyla; family Delphinidae; genus Stenella; species Stenella coeruleoalba. Next base: position 31,909,142 of record NC_137153.1, on the reverse strand, counting down.
CCTTGGACGGCAAGCCGACTTACTCCCTGAGGTAGGCTGACTTCAGGCATGAGGTCCTAGAAGGAATTGTAAGCAAGACGTTTTGCTCAGCGCAGCTCCGACTACAGTGATGATGCAGCCTTCCGTGGCCTGCTGCCCAAGCTACCACAGTGTTCCCGAGGCTGTTGGTGTGCTGAGGAAATCTAGCTCCCCCGAGGCAGTGTGCAAGCTGCTGCCCGTCACTCGGCACACACACGAGTATTCCAAAGTGCCTCCGGGTCTGAATGTTGCTCTTCGACTCGGGAGAGCCTCGGGGTGCTCAGTGTCCTTGTACGGAAACGGGTGCTGCCGGGAGGAGTCTAGGGGTCCCCAAGAGCTTCCAACCCTTCCACTGAAGCAGAAGAGAGAACTAAGGCCTCATGGAAGCTGCTGCACTCCTACCCTGCTGCGTGGCATATCAGGGTGCTCCTTCGAAGCTAGGCCTCACTTGGAGTTTCCCCTTAGCTATACAACAGGACAGGATGAGCTCTGACCGAGAAAGTGGAGCACCCCGGTTCCATGGGAAAGCGTCTCTTCCCTCTCACAGCCATGCCTGCCGTGAGAAGAGGCCCGGCAACGGCAGTGTTTCTCAGGGAGCTTCAAGGCGCAAGAGAGGATTCTTCAAGGTGCGGAAACAAGGCTGGTCCCATCGGGCACCAGCTCCAGGATGACACGGAGCATAAGTAGCTGTGCTTTCTATCCAAGGCAAAAGCGACCTAGTACATACTTGCTTCAAGCGTTCTTCACAGGGTGCTCTGGGTGTACCAAACTGCCTAGACCAAGGAATGCCTTTGGTCTCCTAGGGTCCCTTGCCTCTACTAAAAGCCTGAAGTGTTACACAGAGACCTGTGCTTTCGTAGAAGTTGGAAGGCAAGCCGCCTTTCCCCCGAGATACGGTGACTTCGGGTATGAGTTCCTAGAAGGGCAGCTTCCAAAGTCCGGCAGTGTTACACGGAGAACGGTGCTCTAGTTGCAGTGGGAGCACTAGTTGAATGCCTCCTTGCGGTGGGGTGACTTCAGAGATGAGGTGCTAGGGATACTGAAAAGCAGAGGGATTGTCTCAGTGCAGCTCAGACAAGGGCGATGAGGCAGAAGCCCACGGCACGCTGCACTGGCTAGAACCGTGTTCCGCAAACTGCTGGAGAGCTGAGGAAATCTAGCTCTCCCAAGGGAGTGTGCAAATGCTGCCGATCAATAGGCGTACGCACAGGGGTACTCCGAAGGGCTTCCCGGGCTGGACGTTGCTCGGGAGGCCCAGGGGTCCGTGGACTACACGGCGTCCTCGTACAGAGACACGGGCCGACGCGAGGCGCCTAGGAATCCTGAGAAGCTTAGCAGCGTTACACTAAGGAAGGGCAACGACGACTGCCTCATGGAAACTGCTGCGCGCCTACCATTCTGCATGCAATTCGGGGCCTTCATTTGAGGCTTCTGCTCAGTGGAGTTTTAAGGTAACTATAGGGCAGGGAGGATGAGCTCCCAAACAGGAACGGGAAGGCACCCTGTTTCTTTCATGGAAACTCTTTCTCTTCTCAGAGCCACGCCTGCAAGGATGAGAATCCGGGCCACATCCGTGCTTTCCAGGTAGCTTCGAGGCCGCACAAATGCAGCTTTCAAGGCGGGAAAGCAAGGCTTGTCTCAAACGGCCATTTCCAGGTTGACATGGGGCAGACTCTTCCGTGGTTTCTACCAAGTCAAAGAGACCTAGCTTCTCACAGAGTCCTTCCACAATCAACTTTTCTATGCAGGGTATTCCTCCTGAGGTGAACGGCCTGAACGAAAGAATGCGCTAGGTTTCTTGGGTCCTGCGAATCGTCCCAAAGCCTGCGGCTTTACACCAGAAACTGTGCTCTGGTTGCACTTGGAATCCCCACCCCACCACCCCGCGCCCTCCCCAAGCCGACATTCTCCTTGAGTTAGGTTGACTTCAGGTATGAGGTCCTGGAGGGAATTGTAAACAAAGTGCTTCTCTCAGTACAGCTCTGACTACGGTAATGAGGCACACTTCCATGGCCTTCTGCAACTAGAGCTACAAATACGTTCCTGAGGCTGTTGGTGAGCTGAGGCAATCTAGCTCCCCCGAGGCAGCGTGAAAGCTGCTGCCCTTCACTCGGCACGCACACGGGTACTCCGAAGTGTCTAGGGGTGTGAATGTGGCTCTTCAGCTCAGGAGAGCCCGGGGGTCCTCAGTGTCCTTGTACGGAAACGGGTGCTGCCGCGAGGAGTCTAGCAGACCCGAAAAGCTTACTACCGTTCCACTGAAGCAGAAGAGAGAGCTAAGGCCTCCTGGGAGCTGCTGCACTCCTACCCTGCTGCACGGCATATCAGGGCCCTCCTTCGAAGCTAGGCCTCACTTGGAGCTTCCCCTTAGCTATGGAACAGGACAGGATGAGCTCTGACCGAGAAACTGGAATGCCCCGGTTCCTCGTGAAACCGTCTTTTCCCTCTCGCAGCCATGCCTGCCGTGAGAGGAGGCCCGACAACAGCAGTGTCTTCCAGGGAGCTGCAAGGCGCATAACAGGACCTTTCAAGGTGCCAAAACAAGGCCAGTCCCATCAGGCCGCAGCTCCAGGAAGACACGCAGCGTAAGTGTCTGTGGTTTCTGTCAAGTCAAAAGAGACCTAGCGACATACTTGGCTCTTCCCTGATTCAACTTTCCTACACAGGACGTTCTGCGTGTAGCGAACTGCCGGGACCACAGAGTGCCCTAGGTCTCGCAGGGTCCTGTGCATCTACCGAAACCCTGAAGTGTTCCACAGAGATCTGTGCTTTGGCGGAATTTGTAACGCAGGCCGCCTTTGCACCTGAGCTACGGTGACTTCAGGTATGAGTGCCTAGAGGGACTAGCAAGCGCAGAGTTCTTCTCAGTACAGCTCAGACCAGGGCAATGTGGCCGACTTCCGTGGCATGCTGGACTTGCTAGAACCGTGTTCCTGAATCCGTTGGTGAGCTGAAGCAATCTAGCTCCCCCCAGGAGAGAGTGCAGTGTATTACGCTTCACTCGGCCTAGCCAGGGGCACCCAGAAGGGCCTACGTGTCTGAGTGTGGCCCAGCAGGCCCAGGGGAGCCTGAGGGTACTCAGAGTTCTTGTAGGGACACGGGTGCTGACGCCAGGGGGCCAGGAGTCCTGACAGGATTAGTACCGTTACACGAGGGCAGGAGTGCGACAAAGGCCTCAAGGAAAAGGCCGCAAAACTACCCTTCTGGATGGCAAATCAGGGCCTTAGGTAGAGGCTACGGCCCACGTTGGGATTCCCTTTCGCTCTAGAGCAGGGCAGGGTATGCTCCCGCCCAGGGCCTGAAAGCACCCTCTTCCTTTCGAGAAAACTCTGTTGCTTCCAGAGCCATGCCTGCAGTGAGTACAGGTCCAGCAACCAAAGCGTTGTTCAGGAAGCTTCAAGGCCGCATGAACGGAGCTTTCAAGCCGGGAACACCAGGCTTGCCTCAGAGGGCTGCCTTTTCCAGGTTTACGTGCAGAAGAAGCGTCTGTGGTTTCTAACAAGTCCAAAGAGACCTAGCTGCTCACTGGGTGCCTCGAGAATCATCTTCTCTAGGAAGGGTGCCCTGCGTGTAGCGAACTGCTTAAATGAAAGAAGGCCTTAGGTGTCGTAGGCTCACGTGCATCTTCCGAATGCCTGCAGCGTTACCCTAGAAACTGTGCTCTAGAGGCCCTTGGACGGCAAGCTGACTTACTCCCTGAGGTAGGTTGACTTCAGGCATGAGGTCCTAGAAGGAATTGTAAGCAAGACGTTTTGCTTAGCGCAGCTCCGACTACAGTGATGATGCAGCCTTCCGTGGCCTGCTGCCCAAGCTACCACAGTGTTCCCGAGGCTGTTGGTGTGCTGAGGAAATCTAGCTCTCCCGAGGCAGTGTGCAAGCTGCTGCCCGTCACTCGGCACACACACGAGTATTCCAAAGTGCCTCCGGGTCTGAATGTTGCTCTTCGACTCGGGAGAGCCTCGGGGTGCTCAGTGTCCTTGTACGGAAACGGGTGCTGCCGGGAGGAGTCTAGGGGTCCCGAAGAGCTTCCAACCCTTCCACTGAAGCAGAAGAGAGAACTAAGGCTTCATGGAAGCTGCTGCACTCCTACCCTGCTGCGTGGCATATCAGGGTGCTCCTTCGAAGCTAGGCCTCACTTGGAGTTTCCCCTTAGCTATACAATAGGACAGGATGAGCTCTGACCGAGAAAGTGGAGCACCCCGGTTCCATGTGAAAGCGTCTCTTCCCTCTCACAGCCATGCCTTCCGTGAGAAGAGGCTCGGCAACGGCAGTGTTTCTCAGGGAGCTTCAAGGCGCAAGAGAGGATTCTTCAAGGTGCGGAAACAAGGCTGGTCCCATCGGGCACCAGCTCCAGGATGACACGGAGCATAAGTAGCTGTGTTTTCTATCCAAGGCAAAAGCGACCTAGTACATACTTGCTTCAAGCGTTCTTCACAGGGTGCTCTGGGTGTACCAAACTGCCTAGACCAAGGAATGCCTTTGGTCTCCTAGGGACCCTTGCCTCTACTAAAAGCCTGAAGTGTTACACAGAGACCTGTGCTTTCGTGGAAGTTGGAAGGCAAGCTGCCTTTCCCCCGAAGATACGGTGACTTCGGGTATGAGTTCCTAGAAGGGCAGCTTCCAAAGTCCGGCAGTGTTACACGGAGAACGGTGCTCTAGTTGCAGTGGGAGCACTAGTTGAATGCCTCCTTGCGGTGGGGTGACTTCAGAGATGAGGTGCTAGGGATACTGAAAAGCAGAGGGACTGTCTCAGTGCAGCTCAGACAAGGGCGATGAGGCAGAAGCCCACGGCACGCTGCACTGGCTAGAACCGTGTTCCGCAAACTGCTGGAGAGCTGAGGAAATCTAGCTCTCCCAAGGGAGTGTGCAAATGCTGCCGATCAATAGGCGTACGCACAGGGGTACTCCGAAGGGCTTCCCGGGCTGGACGTTGCTCGGGAGGCCCAGGGGTCCGTGGACTACACGGCGTCCTCGTACAGAGACACGGGCCGACGCGAGGCGCCTAGGAATCCTGAGAAGCTTAGCAGCGTTACACTAAGGAAGGGCAACGACGACTGCCTCATGGAAACTGCTGCGCCTACCATTCTGCATGCAATTCAGGGCCTTCATTTGAGGCTTCTGCTCAGTGGAGTTTTAAGGTAACTATAGGGCAGGGAGGATGAGCTCCCAAACAGGAACGGGAAGGCACCCTGTTTCTTTCATGGAAACTCTTTCTCTTCTCAGAGCCACGCCTGCACGGATGAGAATCCGGGCCACATCAGTGCTTTCCAGGTAGCTTCGAGGCCGCACAAATGCAGCTTTCAAGGCGGGAAAGCAAGGCTTGTCTCAAACGGCCATTTCCAGGTTGACATGGGGCAGACTCTTCCGTGGTTTCTACCAAGTCAAAGAGACCTAGCTTCTCACGGAGTCCTTCCACAATCAACTTTTCTATGCAGGGTATTCTTCCTGAGGTGAACGGCCTGAACGAAAGAATGCGCTAGGTTTCTTGGGTCCTGCGAATCGTCCCAAAGCCTGCGGCTTTACACCAGAAACTGTGCTCTGGTTGCACTTGGAATCCCCCCCACCCCGCGCCCTCCCCAAGCCGACATTCTCCTTGAGTTAGGTTGACTTCAGGTATGAGGTCCTGGAGGGAATTGTAAGCAAAGTGCTTCTCTCAGTACAGCTCTGACTACGGTAATGAGGCACACTTCCATGGCCTTCTGCAACTAGAGCTACAAATACGTTCCTGAGGCTGTTGGTGAGCTGAGGCAATCTAGCTCCCCCGAGGCAGCGTGAAAGCTGCTGCCCTTCACTCGGCACGCACACGGGTACTCCGAAGTGTCTAGGGGTGTGAATGTGGCTCTTCAGCTCAGGAGAGCCCGGGGGTCCTCAGTGTCCTTGTACGGAAACGGGTGCTGCCGCGAGGAGTCTAGCAGACCCGAAAAGCTTACTACCGTTCCACTGAAGCAGAAGACAGAGCTAAGGCCTCCTGGGAGCTGCTGCACTCCTACCCTGCTGCACGGCATATCAGGGCCCTCCTTCGAAGCTGGGCCTCACTTGGAGCTTCCCCTTAGCTACGGAACAGGACAGGATGAGCTCTGACCGAGAAACTGGAATGCCCCGGTTCCTCGTGAAACCGTCTTTTCCCTCTCGCAGCCATGCCTGCCGTGAGAGGAGGCCCGACAACAGCAGTGTCTTCCAGGGAGCTGCAAGGCCCATAACAGGACCTTTCAAGGTGCCAAAACAAGGCCAGTCCCATCAGGCCGCAGCTCCAGGAAGACACGCAGCGTAAGTGTCTGTGGTTTCTGTCAAGTCAAAAGAGACCTAGCGACATACTTGGCTCTTGCCTGATTCAACTTTCCTACACAGGACGTTCTGCGTGTAGCGAACTGCCGGGACCACAGAGTGCCCTAGGTCTCGCAGGGTCCTGTGCGTCTACCGAAACCCTGAAGTGTTCCACAGAGATCTGTGCTTTGGCGGAATTTGTAACGCAGGCCGCCTTTGCACCTGAGCTACGGTGACTTCAGGTATGAGTGCCTAGAGGGACTAGCAAGCGCAGAGTTCTTCTCAGTACAGCTCAGACCAGGGCAATGTGGCCGACTTCCGTGGCATGCTGGACTTGCTAGAACCGTGTTCCTGAATCCGTTGGTGAGCTGAAGCAATCTAGCTCCCCCCAGGAGAGAGTGCAGTGTGTTACGCTTCACTCGGCCTAGCCAGGGGCACCCAGAAGGGCCTACGTGTCTGAGTGTGGCCCAGCAGGCCCAGGGGAGCCTGAGGGTACTCAGAGTTCTTGTAGGGACACGGGTGCTGACGCCAGGGGGCCAGGAGTCCTGACAGGATTAGTACCGTTACACGAGGGCAGGAGTGCGACAAAGGCCTCAAGGAAAAGGCCGCAAAACTACCCTTCTGGATGGCAAATCAGGGCCTTAGGTAGAGGCTACGGCCCACGTTGGGATTCCCCTTCGCTCTAGAGCAGGGCAGGGTATGCTCCCGCCCAGGGCCTGAAAGCACCCTCTTCCTTTCGAGAAAACTCTGTTGCTTCCAGAGCCATGCCTGCAGTGAGTACAGGTCCAGCAACCAAAGCGTTGTTCAGGAAGCTTCAAGGCCGCATGAACGGAGCTTTCAAGCCGGGAAGACCAGGCTTGCCTCAGAGGGCTGCCTTTTCCAGGTTTACGTGCAGAAGAAGCGTCTGTGGTTTCTAACAAGTCCAAAGAGACCTAGCTGCTCACTGGGTCCCTCGAGAATCATCTTCTCTAGGCAGGGTGCCCTGCGTGTAGCGAACTGCTTAAGAGAAAGAAGGCCTTAGGTGTCGTAGGCTCACGTGCATCTTCCGAATGCCTGCAGCGTTACCCTAGAAACTGTGCTCTAGAGGCCCTTGGACGGCAAGCCGACTTACTCCCTGAGGTAGGCTGACTTCAGGCATGAGGTCCTAGAAGGAATTGTAAGCAAGACGTTTTGCTCAGCGCAGCTCCGACTACAGTGATGATGCAGCCTTCCGTGGCCTGCTGCCCAAGCTACCACAGTGTTCCCGAGGCTGTTGGTGTGCTGAGGAAATCTAGCTCCCCTGAGGCAGTGTGCAAGCTGCTGCCCGTCACTCGGCACACACACGAGTATTCCAAAGTGCCTCCGGGTCTGAATGTTGCTCTTCGACTCGGGAGAGCCTCGGGGTGCTCAGTGTCCTTGTACGGAAACGGGTGCTGCCGGGAGGAGTCTAGGGGTCCCGAAGAGCTTCCAACCCTTCCACTGAAGCAGAAGAGAGAACTAAGGCCTCATGGAAGCTGCTGCACTCCTACCCTGCTGCGTGGCATATCAGGGTGCTCCTTCGAAGCTAGGCCTCACTTGGAGTTTCCCCTTAGCTATACAACAGGACAGGATGAGCTCTGACCGAGAAAGTGGAGCACCCCGGTTCCATGTGAAAGCGTCTCTTCCCTCTCACAGCCATGCCTGCCGTGAGAAGAGGCCCGGCAACGGCAGTGTTTCTCAGGGAGCTTCAAGGCGCAAGAGAGGATTCTTCAAGGTGCGGAAACAAGGCTGGTCCCATCGGGCACCAGCTCCAGGATGACACGGAGCATAAGTAGCTGTGCTTTCTATCCAAGGCAAAAGCGACCTAGTACATACTTGCTTCAAGCGTTCTTCACAGGGTGCTCTGGGTGTACCAAACTGCCTAGCCCAAGGAATGCCTTTGGTCTCCTAGGGTCCCTTGCCTCTACTAAAAGCCTGAAGTGTTACACAGAGACCCGTGCTTTCGTGGAAGTTGGAAGGCAAGCCGCCTTTCCCCCTGAGATACGGTGACTTCGGGTATGAGTTCCTAGAAGGGCAGCTTCCAAAGTCCGGCAGTGTTACACGGAGAACGGTGCTCTAGTTGCAGTGGGAGCACTAGTTGAATGCCTCCTTGCGGTGGGGTGACTTCAGAGATGAGGTGCTAGGGATACTGAAAAGCAGAGGGACTGTCTCAGTGCAGCTCAGACAAGGGCGATGAGGCAGAAGTCCACGGCACGCTGCACTGGCTAGAACCGTGTTCCGCAAACTGCTGGAGAGCTGAGGAAATCTAGCTCTCCCAAGGGAGTGTGCAAATGCTGCCGATCAATAGGCGTACGCACAGGGGTACTCCGAAGGGCTTCCCGGGCTGGACGTTGCTCGGGAGGCCCAGGGGTCCGTGGACTACACGGCGTCCTCGTACAGAGACACGGGCCGACGCGAGGCGCCTAGGAATCCTGAGAAGCTTAGCAGCGTTACACTAAGGAAGGGCAACGACGACTGCCTCATGGAAACTGCTGCGCGCCTACCATTCTGCATGCAATTCGGGGCCTTCATTTGAGGCTTCTGCTCAGTGGAGTTTTAAGGTAACTATAGGGCAGGGAGGATGAGCTCCCAAACAGGAACGGGAAGGCACCCTGTTTCTTTCATGGAAACTCTTTCTCTTCTCAGAGCCACGCCTGCACGGATGAGAATCCGGGCCACATCAGTGCTTTCCAGGTAGCTTCGAGGCCGCACAAATGCAGCTTTCAAGGCGGGAAAGCAAGGCTTGTCTCAAACGGCCATTTCCAGGTTGACATGGGGCAGACTCTTCCGTGGTTTCTACCAAGTCAAAGAGACCTAGCTTCTCACGGAGTCCTTCCACAATCAACTTTTCTATGCAGGGTATTCCTCCTGAGGTGAACGGCCTGAACGAAAGAATGCGCTAGGTTTCTTGGGTCCTGCGAATCGTCCCAAAGCCTGCGGCTTTACACCAGAAACTGTGCTCTGGTTGCACTTGGAATCCCCCCCACCCCGCGCCCTCCCCAAGCCGACATTCTCCTTGAGTTAGGTTGACTTCAGGTATGAGGTCCTGGAGGGAATTGTAAGCAAAGTGCTTCTCTCAGTACAGCTCTGACTACGGTAATGAGGCACACTTCCATGGCCTTCTGCAACTAGAGCTACAAATACGTTCCTGAGACTGTTGGTGAGCTGAGGCAATCTAGCTCCCCCGAGGCAGCGTGAAAGCTGCTGCCCTTCACTCGGCACGCACACGGGTACTCCGAAGTGTCTAGGGGTGTGAATGTGGCTCTTCAGCTCAGGAGAGCCCGGGGGTCCTCAGTGTCCTTGTACGGAAACGGGTGCTGCCGCGAGGAGTCTAGCAGACCCGAAAAGCTTACTACCGTTCCACTGAAGCAGAAGAGAGAGCTAAGGCCTCCTGGGAGCTGCTGCACTCCTACCCTGCTGCACGGCATATCAGGGCCCTCCTTCGAAGCTGGGCCTCACTTAGAGCTTCCCCTTAGCTACGGAACAGGACAGGATGAGCTCTGACCGAGAAACTGGAATGCCCCGGTTCCTCGTGAAACCGTCTTTTCCCTCTCGCAGCCATGCCTGCCGTGAGAGGAGGCCCGACAACAGCAGTGTCTTCCAGGGAGCTGCAAGGCCCATAACAGGACCTTTCAAGGTGCCAAAACAAGGCCAGTCCCATCAGGCCGCAGCTCCAGGAAGACACGCAGCGTAAGTGTCTGTGGTTTCTGTCAAGTCAAAAGAGACCTAGCGACATACTTGGCTCTTCCCTGATTCAACTTTCCTACACAGGACGTTCTGCGTGTAGCGAACTGCCGGGACCACAGAGTGCCCTAGGTCTCGCAGGGTCCTGTGCGTCTACCGAAACCCTGAAGTGTTCCACAGAGATCTGTGCTTTGGCGGAATTTGTAACGCAGGCCGCCTTTGCACCTGAGCTACGGTGACTTCAGGTATGAGTGCCTAGAGGGACTAGCAAGCGCAGAGTTCTTCTCAGTACAGCTCAGACCAGGGCAATGTGGCCGACTTCCGTGGCATGCTGGACTTGCTAGAACCGTGTTCCTGAATCCGTTGGTGAGCTGAAGCAATCTAGCTCCCCCCAGGAGAGAGTGCAGTGTGTTACGCTTCACTCGGCCTAGCCAGGGGCACCCAGAAGGGCCTACGTGTCTGAGTGTGGCCCAGCAGGCCCAGGGGAGCCTGAGGGTACTCAGAGTTCTTGTAGGGACACGGGTGCTGACGCCAGGGGGCCAGGAGTCCTGACAGGATTAGTACCGTTACATGAGGGCAGGAGTGCGACAAAGGCCTCAAGGAAAAGGCCGCAAAACTACCCTTCTGGATGGCAAATCAGGGCCTTAGGTAGAGGCTACGGCCCACGTTGGGATTCCCCTTCGCTCTAGAGCAGGGCAGGGTATGCTCCCGCCCAGGGCCTGAAAGCACCCTCTTCCTTTCGAGAAAACTCTGTTGCTTCCAGAGCCATGCCTGCAGTGAGTACAGGTCCAGCAACCAAAGCGTTGTTCAGGAAGCTTCAAGGCCGCATGAACGGAGCTTTCAAGCCGGGAAGACCAGGCTTGCCTCAGAGGGCTGCCTTTTCCAGGTTTACGTGCAGAAGAAGCGTCTGTGGTTTCTAACAAGTCCAAAGAGACCTAGCTGCTCACTGGGTCCCTCGAGAATCATCTTCTCTAGGCAGGGTGCCCTGCGTGTAGCGAACTGCTTAAGAGAAAGAAGGCCTTAGGTGTCGTAGGCTCACGTGCATCTTCCGAATGCCTGCAGCGTTACCCTAGAAACTGTGCTCTAGAGGCCCTTGGACGGCAAGCCGACTTACTCCCTGAGGTAGGCTGACTTCAGGCATGAGGTCCTAGAAGGAATTGTAAGCAAGACGTTTTGCTCAGCGCAGCTCCGACTACAGTGATGATGCAGCCTTCCGTGGCCTGCTGCCCAAGCTACCACAGTGTTCCCGAGGCTGTTGGTGTGCTGAGGAAATCTAGCTCCCCCGAGGCAGTGTGCAAGCTGCTGCCCGTCACTCGGCACACACACGAGTATTCCAAAGTGCCTCCGGGTCTGAATGTTGCTCTTCGACTCGGGAGAGCCTCGGGGTGCTCAGTGTCCTTGTACGGAAACGGGTGCTGCCGGGAGGAGTCTAGGGGTCCCCAAGAGCTTCCAACCCTTCCACTGAAGCAGAAGAGAGAACTAAGGCCTCATGGAAGCTGCTGCACTCCTACCCTGCTGCGTGGCATATCAGGGTGCTCCTTCGAAGCTAGGCCTCACTTGGAGTTTCCCCTTAGCTATACAACAGGACAGGATGAGCTCTGACCGAGAAAGTGGAGCACCCCGGTTCCATGTGAAAGCGTCTCTTCCCTCTCACAGCCATGCCTGCCGTGAGAAGAGGCCCGGCAACGGCAGTGTTTCTCAGGGAGCTTCAAGGCGCAAGAGAGGATTCTTCAAGGTGCGGAAACAAGGCTGGTCCCATCGGGCACCAGCTCCAGGATGACACGGAGCATAAGTAGCTGTGCTTTCTATCCAAGGCAAAAGCGACCTAGTACATACTTGCTTCAAGCGTTCTTCACAGGGTGTTCTGGGTGTACCAAACTGCCTAGCCCAAGGAATGCCTTTGGTCTCCTAGGGTCCCTTGCCTCTACTAAAAGCCTGAAGTGTTACACAGAGACCCGTGCTTTCGTGGAAGTTGGAAGGCAAGCCGCCTTTCCCCCTGAGATACGGTGACTTCGGGTATGAGTTCCTAGAAGGGCAGCTTCCAAAGTCCGGCAGTGTTACACGGAGAACGGTGCTCTAGTTGCAGTGGGAGCACTAGTTGAATGCCTCCTTGCGGTGGGGTGACTTCAGAGATGAGGTGCTAGGGATACTGAAAAGCAGAGGGACTGTCTCAGTGCAGCTCAGACAAGGGCGATGAGGCAGAAGTCCACGGCACGCTGCACTGGCTAGAACCGTGTTCCGCAAACTGCTGGAGAGCTGAGGAAATCTAGCTCTCCCAAGGGAGTGTGCAAATGCTGCCGATCAATAGGCGTACGCACAGGGGTACTCCGAAGGGCTTCCCGGGCTGGACGTTGCTCGGGAGGCCCAGGGGTCCGTGGACTACACGGCGTCCTCGTACAGAGACACGGGCCGACGCGAGGCGCCTAGGAATCCTGAGAAGCTTAGCAGCGTTACACTAAGGAAGGGCAACGACGACTGCCTCATGGAAACTGCTGCGCGCCTACCATTCTGCATGCAATTCGGGGCCTTCATTTGAGGCTTCTGCTCAGTGGAGTTTTAAGGTAACTATAGGGCAGGGAGGATGAGCTCCCAAACAGGAACGGGAAGGCACCCTGTTTCTTTCATGGAAACTCTTTCTCTTCTCAGAGCCACGCCTGCACGGATGAGAATCCGGGCCACATCAGTGCTTTCCAGGTAGCTTCGAGGCCGCACAAATGCAGCTTTCAAGGTGGGAAAGCAAGGCTTGTCTCAAACGGCCATTTCCAGGTTGACATGGGGCAGACTCTTCCGTGGTTTCTACCAAGTCAAAGAGACCTAGCTTCTCACGGAGTCCTTCCACAATCAACTTTTCTATGCAGGGTATTCTCCCTGAGGTGAACGGCCTGAACGAAAGAATGCGCTAGGTTTCTTGGGTCCTGCGAATCGTCCCAAAGCCTGCGGCTTTACACCAGAAACTGTGCTCTGGTTGCACTTGGAATCCCCCCCACCCCGCGCCCTCCCCAAGCCGACATTCTCCTTGAGTTAGGTTGACTTCAGGTATGAGGTCCTGGAGGGAATTGTAAGCAAAGTGCTTCTCTCAGTACAGCTCTGACTACGGTAATGAGGCACACTTCCATGGCCTTCTGCAACTAGAGCTACAAATACGTTCCTGAGGCTGTTGGTGAGCTGAGGCAATCTAGCTCCCCCGAGGCAGCGTGAAAGCTGCTGGCCTTCACTCGGCACGCACACGGGTACTCCGAAGTGTCTAGGGGTGTGAATGTGGCTCTTCAGCTCAGGAGAGCCCGGGGGTCCTCAGTGTCCTTGTACGGAAACGGGTGCTGCCGCGAGGAGTCTAGCAGACCCGAAAAGCTTACTACCGTTCCACTGAAGCAGAAGAGAGAGCTAAGGCCTCCTGGGAGCTGCTGCACTCCTACCCTGCTGCACGGCATATCAGGGCCCTCCTTCGAAGCTGGGCCTCACTTGGAGCTTCCCCTTAGCTACGGAACAGGACAGGATGAGCTCTGACCGAGAAACTGGAATGCCCCGGTTCCTCGTGAAACCGTCTTTTCCCTCTCGCAGCCATGCCTGCCGTGAGAGGAGGCCCGACAACAGCAGTGTCTTCCAGGGAGCTGCAAGGCCCATAACAGGACCTTTCAAGGTGCCAAAACAAGGCCAGTCCCATCAGGCCGCAGCTCCAGGAAGACACGCAGCGTAAGTGTCTGTGGTTTCTGTCAAGTCAAAAGAGACCTAGCGACATACTTGGCTCTTCCCTGATTCAACTTTCCTACACAGGACGTTCTGCGTGTAGCGAACTGCCGGGACCACAGAGTGCCCTAGGTCTCGCAGGGTCCTGTGCGTCTACCGAAACCCTGAAGTGTTCCACAGAGATCTGTGCTTTGGCGGAATTTGTAACGCAGGCCGCCTTTGCACCTGAGCTACGGTGACTTCAGGTATGAGTGCCTAGAGGGACTAGCAAGCGCAGAGTTCTTCTCAGTACAGCTCAGACCAGGGCAATGTGGCCGACTTCCGTGGCATGCTGGACTTGCTAGAACCGTGTTCCTGAATCCGTTGGTGAGCTGAAGCAATCTAGCTCCCCCCAGGAGAGAGTGCAGTGTGTTACGCTTCACTCGGCCTAGCCAGGGGCACCCAGAAGGGCCTACGTGTCTGAGTGTGGCCCAGCAGGCCCAGGGGAGCCTGAGGGTACTCAGAGTTCTTGTAGGGACACGGGTGCTGACGCCAGGGGGCCAGGAGTCCTGACAGGATTAGTACCGTTACATGAGGGCAGGAGTGCGACAAAGGCCTCAAGGAAAAGGCCGCAAAACTACCCTTCTGGATGGCAAATCAGGGCCTTAGGTAGAGGCTACGGCCCACGTTGGGATTCCCCTTCGCTCTAGAGCAGGGCAGGGTATGCTCCCGCCCAGGGCCTGAAAGCACCCTCTTCCTTTCGAGAAAACTCTGTTGCTTCCAGAGCCATGCCTGCAGTGAGTACAGGTCCAGCAACCAAAGCGTTGTTCAGGAAGCTTCAAGGCCGCATGAACGGAGCTTTCAAGCCGGGAAGACCAGGCTTGCCTCAGAGGGCTGCCTTTTCCAGGTTTACGTGCAGAAGAAGCGTCTGTGGTTTCTAACAAGTCCAAAGAGACCTAGCTGCTCACTGGGTCCCTCGAGAATCATCTTCTCTAGGCAGGGTGCCCTGCGTGTAGCGAACTGCTTAAGAGAAAGAAGGCCTTAGGTGTCGTAGGCTCACGTGCATCTTCCGAATGCCTGCAGCGTTACCCTAGAAACTGTGCTCTAGAGGCCCTTGGACGGCAAGCCGACTTACTCCCTGAGGTAGGCTGACTTCAGGCATGAGGTCCTAGAAGGAATTGTAAGCAAGACGTTTTGCTCAGCGCAGCTCCGACTACAGTGATGATGCAGCCTTCCGTGGCCTGCTGCCCAAGCTACCACAGTGTTCCCGAGGCTGTTGGTGTGCTGAGGAAATCTAGCTCCCCCGAGGCAGTGTGCAAGCTGCTGCCCGTCACTCGGCACACACACGAGTATTCCAAAGTGCCTCCGGGTCTGAATGTTGCTCTTCGACTCGGGAGAGCCTCGGGGTGCTCAGTGTCCTTGTACGGAAACGGGTGCTGCCGGGAGGAGTCTAGGGGTCCCCAAGAGCTTCCAACCCTTCCACTGAAGCAGAAGAGAGAACTAAGGCCTCATGGAAGCTGCTGCACTCCTACCCTGCTGCGTGGCATATCAGGGTGCTCCTTCGAAGCTAGGCCTCACTTGGAGTTTCCCCTTAGCTATACAACAGGACAGGATGAGCTCTGACCGAGAAAGTGGAGCACCCCGGTTCCATGTGAAAGCGTCTCTTCCCTCTCACAGCCATGCCTGCCGTGAGAAGAGGCCCGGCAACGGCAGTGTTTCTCAGGGAGCTTCAAGGCGCAAGAGAGGATTCTTCAAGGTGCGGAAACAAGGCTGGTCCCATCGGGCACCAGCTCCAGGATGACACGGAGCATAAGTAGCTGTGCTTTCTATCCAAGGCAAAAGCGACCTAGTACATACTTGCTTCAAGCGTTCTTCACAGGGTGTTCTGGGTGTACCAAACTGCCTAGCCCAAGGAATGCCTTTGGTCTCCTAGGGTCCCTTGCCTCTACTAAAAGCCTGAAGTGTTACACAGAGACCCGTGCTTTCGTGGAAGTTGGAAGGCAAGCCGCCTTTCCCCCTGAGATACGGTGACTTCGGGTATGAGTTCCTAGAAGGGCAGCTTCCAAAGTCCGGCAGTGTTACACGGAGAACGGTGCTCTAGTTGCAGTGGGAGCACTAGTTGAATGCCTCCTTGCGGTGGGGTGACTTCAGAGATGAGGTGCTAGGGATACTGAAAAGCAGAGGGACTGTCTCAGTGCAGCTCAGACAAGGGCGATGAGGCAGAAGTCCACGGCACGCTGCACTGGCTAGAACCGTGTTCCGCAAACTGCTGGAGAGCTGAGGAAATCTAGCTCTCCCAAGGGAGTGTGCAAATGCTGCCGATCAATAGGCGTACGCACAGGGGTACTCCGAAGGGCTTCCCGGGCTGGACGTTGCTCGGGAGGCCCAGGGGTCCGTGGACTACACGGCGTCCTCGTACAGAGACACGGGCCGACGCGAGGCGCCTAGGAATCCTGAGAAGCTTAGCAGCGTTACACTAAGGAAGGGCAACGACGACTGCCTCATGGAAACTGCTGCGCGCCTACCATTCTGCATGCAATTCGGGGCCTTCATTTGAGGCTTCTGCTCAGTGGAGTTTTAAGGTAACTATAGGGCAGGGAGGATGAGCTCCCAAACAGGAACGGGAAGGCACCCTGTTTCTTTCATGGAAACTCTTTCTCTTCTCAGAGCCACGCCTGCACGGATGAGAATCCGGGCCACATCAGTGCTTTCCAGGTAGCTTCGAGGCCGCACAAATGCAGCTTTCAAGGCGGGAAAGCAAGGCTTGTCTCAAACGGCCATTTCCAGGTTGACATGGGGCAGACTCTTCCGTGGTTTCTACCAAGTCAAAGAGACCTAGCTTCTCACGGAGTCCTTCCACAATCAACTTTTCTATGCAGGGTATTCTCCCTGAGGTGAACGGCCTGAACGAAAGAATGCGCTAGGTTTCTTGGGTCCTGCGAATCGTCCCAAAGCCTGCGGCTTTACACCAGAAACTGTGCTCTGGTTGCACTTGGAATCCCCCCCACCCCGCGCCCTCCCCAAGCCGACATTCTCCTTGAGTTAGGTTGACTTCAGGTATGAGGTCCTGGAGGGAATTGTAAGCAAAGTGCTTCTCTCAGTACAGCTCTGACTACGGTAATGAGGCACACTTCCATGGCCTTCTGCAACTAGAGCTACAAATACGTTCCTGAGGCTGTTGGTGAGCTGAGGCAATCTAGCTCCCCCGAGGCAGCGTGAAAGCTGCTGCCCTTCACTCGGTACGCACACGGGTACTCCGAAGTGTCTAGGGGTGTGAATGTGGCTCTTCAGCTCAGGAGAGCCCGGGGGTCCTCAGTGTCCTTGTACGGAAACGGGTGCTGCCGCGAGGAGTCTAGCAGACCCGAAAAGCTTACTACCGTTCCACTGAAGCAGAAGAGAGAGCTAAGGCCTCCTGGGAGCTGCTGCACTCCTACCCTGCTGCACGGCATATCAGGGCCCTCCTTCGAAGCTGGGCCTCACTTGGAGCTTCCCCTTAGCTACGGAACAGGACAGGATGAGCTCTGACCGAGAAACTGGAATGCCCCGGTTCCTCGTGAAACCGTCTTTTCCCTCTCGCAGCCATGCCTGCCGTGAGAGGAGGCCCGACAACAGCAGTGTCTTCCAGGGAGCTGCAAGGCCCATAACAGGACCTTTCAAGGTGCCAAAACAAGGCCAGTCCCATCAGGCCGCAGCTCCAGGAAGACACGCAGCGTAAGTGTCTGTGGTTTCTGTCAAGTCAAAAGAGACCTAGCGACATACTTGGCTCTTGCCTGATTCAACTTTCCTACACAGGACGTTCTGCGTGTAGCGAACTGCCGGGACCACAGAGTGCCCTAGGTCTCGCAGGGTCCTGTGCGTCTACCGAAACCCTGAAGTGTTCCACAGAGATCTGTGCTTTGGCGGAATTTGTAACGCAGGCCGCCTTTGCACCTGAGCTACGGTGACTTCAGGTATGAGTGCCTAGAGGGACTAGCAAGCGCAGAGTTCTTCTCAGTACAGCTCAGACCAGGGCAATGTGGCCGACTTCCGTGGCATGCTGGACTTGCTAGAACCGTGTTCCTGAATCCGTTGGTGAGCTGAAGCAATCTAGCTCCCCCCAGGAGAGAGTGCAGTGTGTTACGCTTCACTCGGCCTAGCCAGGGGCACCCAGAAGGGCCTACGTGTCTGAGTGTGGCCCAGCAGGCCCAGGGGAGCCTGAGGGTACTCAGAGTTCTTGTAGGGACACGGGTGCTGACGCCAGGGGGCCAGGAGTCCTGACAGGATTAGTACCGTTACACGAGGGCAGGAGTGCGACAAAGGCCTCAAGGAAAAGGCTGCAAAACTACCCTTCTGGATGGCAAATCAGGGCCTTAGGTAGAGGCTACGGCCCACGTTGGGATTCCCCTTCGCTCTAGAGCAGGGCAGGGTATGCTCCCGCCCAGGGCCTGAAAGCACCCTCTTCCTTTCGAGAAAACTCTGTTGCTTCCAGAGCCATGCCTGCAGTGAGTACAGGTCCAGCAACCAAAGCGTTGTTCAGGAAGCTTCAAGGCCGCATGAACGGAGCTTTCAAGCCGGAAACACCAGGCTTGCCTCAGAGGGCTGCCTTTTCCAGGTTTACGTGCAGAAGAAGCGTCTGTGGTTTCTAACAAGTCCAAAGAGACCTAGCTGCTCACTGGGTCCCTCGAGAATCATCTTCTCTAGGCAGGGTGCCCTGCGTGTAGCGAACTGCTTAAGAGAAAGAAGGCCTTAGGTGTCGTAGGCTCACGTGCATCTTCCGAATGCCTGCAGCGTTACCCTAGAAACTGTGCTCTAGAGGCCCTTGGACGGCAAGCCGACTTACTCCCTGAGGTAGGCTGACTTCAGGCATGAGGTCCTAGAAGGAATTGTAAGCAAGACGTTTTGCTCAGCGCAGCTCCGACTACAGTGATGATGCAGCCTTCCGTGGCCTGCTGCCCAAGCTACCACAGTGTTCCCGAGGCTGTTGGTGTGCTGAGGAAATCTAGCTCCCCCGAGGCAGTGTGCAAGCTGCTGCCCGTCACTCGGCACACACACGAGTATTCCAAAGTGCCTCCGGGTCTGAATGTTGCTCTTCGACTCGGGAGAGCCTCGGGGTGCTCAGTGTCCTTGTACAGAAACGGGTGCTGCCGGGAGGAGTCTAGGGGTCCCCAAGAGCTTCCAACCCTTCCACTGAAGCAGAAGAGAGAACTAAGGCCTCATGGAAGCTGCTGCACTCCTACCCTGCTGCGTGGCATATCAGGGTGCTCCTTCGAAGCTAGGCCTCACTTGGAGTTTCCCCTTAGCTATACAACAGGACAGGATGAGCTCTGACCGAGAAAGTGGAGCACCCCGGTTCCATGTGAAAGCGTCTCTTCCCTCTCACAGCCATGCCTGCCGTGAGAAGAGGCCCGGCAACGGCAGTGTTTCTCAGGGAGCTTCAAGGCGCAAGAGAGGATTCTTCAAGGTGCGGAAACAAGGCTGGTCCCATCGGGCACCAGCTCCAGGATGACACGGAGCATAAGTAGCTGTGCTTTCTATCCAAGGCAAAAGCGACCTAGTACATACTTGCTTCAAGCGTTCTTCACAGGGTGCTCTGGGTGTACCAAACTGCCTAGCCCAAGGAATGCCTTTGGTCTCCTAGGGTCCCTTGCCTCTACTAAAAGCCTGAAGTGTTACACAGAGACCCGTGCTTTCGTGGAAGTTGGAAGGCAAGCCGCCTTTCCCCCTGAGATACGGTGACTTCGGGTATGAGTTCCTAGAAGGGCAGCTTCCAAAGTCCGGCAGTGTTACACGGAGAACGGTGCTCTAGTTGCAGTGGGAGCACTAGTTGAATGCCTCCTTGCGGTGGGGTGACTTCAGAGATGAGGTGCTAGGGATACTGAAAAGCAGAGGGACTGTCTCAGTGCAGCTCAGACAAGGGCGATGAGGCAGAAGTCCACGGCACGCTGCACTGGCTAGAACCGTGTTCCGCAAACTGCTGGAGAGCTGAGGAAATCTAGCTCTCCCAAGGGAGTGTGCAAATGCTGCCGATCAATAGGCGTACGCACAGGGGTACTCCGAAGGGCTTCCCGGGCTGGACGTTGCTCGGGAGGCCCAGGGGTCCGTGGACTACACGGCGTCCTCGTACAGAGACACGGGCCGACGCGAGGCGCCTAGGAATCCTGAGAAGCTTAGCAGCGTTACACTAAGGAAGGGCAACGACGACTGCCTCATGGAAACTGCTGCGCGCCTACCATTCTGCGTGCAATTCGGGGCCTTCATTTGAGGCTTCTGCTCAGTGGAGTTTTAAGGTAACTATAGGGCAGGGAGGATGAGCTCCCAAACAGGAACGGGAAGGCACCCTGTTTCTTTCATGGAAACTCTTTCTCTTCTCAGAGCCACGCCTGCACGGATGAGAATCCGGGCCACATCAGTGCTTTCCAGGTAGCTTCGAGGCCGCACAAATGCAGCTTTCAAGGCGGGAAAGCAAGGCTTGTCTCAAACGGCCATTTCCAGGTTGACATGGGGCAGACTCTTCCGTGGTTTCTACCAAGTCAAAGAGACCTAGCTTCTCACGGAGTCCTTCCACAATCAACTTTTCTATGCAGGGTATTCTTCCTGAGGTGAACGGCCTGAACGAAAGAATGCGCTAGGTTTCTTGGGTCCTGCGAATCGTCCCAAAGCCTGCGGCTTTACACCAGAAACTGTGCTCTGGTTGCACTTGGAATCCCCCCCACCCCGCGCCCTCCCCAAGCCGACATTCTCCTTGAGTTAGGTTGACTTCAGGTATGAGGTCCTGGAGGGAATTGTAAGCAAAGTGCTTCTCTCAGTACAGCTCTGACTACGGTAATGAGGCACACTTCCATGGCCTTCTGCAACTAGAGCTACAAATACGTTCCTGAGGCTGTTGGTGAGCTGAGGCAATCTAGCTCCCCCGAGGCAGCGTGAAAGCTGCTGGCCTTCACTCGGCACGCACACGGGTACTCCGAAGTGTCTAGGGGTGTGAATGTGGCTCTTCAGCTCAGGAGAGCCCGGGGGTCCTCAGTGTCCTTGTACGGAAACGGGTGCTGCCGCGAGGAGTCTAGCAGACCCGAAAAGCTTACTACCGTTCCACTGAAGCAGAAGACAGAGCTAAGGCCTCCTGGGAGCTGCTGCACTCCTACCCTGCTGCACGGCATATCAGGGCCCTCCTTCGAAGCTGGGCCTCACTTGGAGCTTCCCCTTAGCTACGGAACAGGACAGGATGAGCTCTGACCGAGAAACTGGAATGCCCCGGTTCCTCGTGAAACCGTCTTTTCCCTCTCGCAGCCATGCCTGCCGTGAGAGGAGGCCCGACAACAGCAGTGTCTTCCAGGGAGCTGCAAGGCCCATAACAGGACCTTTCAAGGTGCCAAAACAAGGCCAGTCCCATCAGGCCGCAGCTCCAGGAAGACACGCAGCGTAAGTGTCTGTGGTTTCTGTCAAGTCAAAAGAGACCTAGCGACATACTTGGCTCTTGCCTGATTCAACTTTCCTACACAGGACGTTCTGCGTGTAGCGAACTGCCGGGACCACAGAGTGCCCTAGGTCTCGCAGGGTCCTGTGCGTCTACCGAAACCCTGAAGTGTTCCACAGAGATCTGTGCTTTGGCGGAATTTGTAACGCAGGCCGCCTTTGCACCTGAGCTACGGTGACTTCAGGTATGAGTGCCTAGAGGGACTAGCAAGCGCAGAGTTCTTCTCAGTACAGCTCAGACCAGGGCAATGTGGCCGACTTCCGTGGCATGCTGGACTTGCTAGAACCGTGTTCCTGAATCCGTTGGTGAGCTGAAGCAATCTAGCTCCCCCCAGGAGAGAGTGCAGTGTGTTACGCTTCACTCGGCCTAGCCAGGGGCACCCAGAAGGGCCTACGTGTCTGAGTGTGGCCCAGCAGGCCCAGGGGAGCCTGAGGGTACTCAGAGTTCTTGTAGGGACACGGGTGCTGACGCCAGGGGGCCAGGAGTCCTGACAGGATTAGTACCGTTACACGAGGGCAGGAGTGCGACAAAGGCCTCAAGGAAAAGGCCGCAAAACTACCCTTCTGGATGGCAAATCAGGGCCTTAGGTAGAGGCTACGGCCCACGTTGGGATTCCCCTTCGCTCTAGAGCAGGGCAGGGTATGCTCCCGCCCAGGGCCTGAAAGCACCCTCTTCCTTTCGAGAAAACTCTGTTGCTTCCAGAGCCATGCCTGCAGTGAGTACAGGTCCAGCAACCAAAGCGTTGTTCAGGAAGCTTCAAGGCCGCATGAACGGAGCTTTCAAGCCGGGAACACCAGGCTTGCCTCAGAGGGCTGCCTTTTCCAGGTTTACGTGCAGAAGAAGCGTCTGTGGTTTCTAACAAGTCCAAAGAGACCTAGCTGCTCACTGGGTCCCTCGAGAATCATCTTCTCTAGGCAGGGTGCCCTGCGTGTAGCGAACTGCTTAAGAGAAAGAAGGCCTTAGGTGTCGTAGGCTCACGTGCATCTTCCGAATGCCTGCAGCGTTACCCTAGAAACTGTGCTCTAGAGGCCCTTGGACGGCAAGCCGACTTACTCCCTGAGGTAGGCTGACTTCAGGCATGAGGTCCTAGAAGGAATTGTAAGCAAGACGTTTTGCTCAGCGCAGCTCCGACTACAGTGATGATGCAGCCTTCCGTGGCCTGCTGCCCAAGCTACCACAGTGTTCCCGAGGCTGTTGGTGTGCTGAGGAAATCTAGCTCCCCCGAGGCAGTGTGCAAGCTGCTGCCCGTCACTCGGCACACACACGAGTATTCCAAAGTGCCTCCGGGTCTGAATGTTGCTCTTCGACTCGGGAGAGCCTCGGGGTGCTCAGTGTCCTTGTACGGAAACGGGTGCTGCCGGGAGGAGTCTAGGGGTCCCCAAGAGCTTCCAACCCTTCCACTGAAGCAGAAGAGAGAACTAAGGCCTCATGGAAGCTGCTGCACTCCTACCCTGCTGCGTGGCATATCAGGGTGCTCCTTCGAAGCTAGGCCTCACTTGGAGTTTCCCCTTAGCTATACAACAGGACAGGATGAGCTCTGACCGAGAAAGTGGAGCACCCCGGTTCCATGTGAAAGCGTCTCTTCCCTCTCACAGCCATGCCTGCCGTGAGAAGAGGCCCGGCAACGGCAGTGTTTCTCAGGGAGCTTCAAGGCGCAAGAGAGGATTCTTCAAGGTGCGGAAACAAGGCTGGTCCCATCGGGCACCAGCTCCAGGATGACACGGAGCATAAGTAGCTGTGCTTTCTATCCAAGGCAAAAGCGACCTAGTACATACTTGCTTCAAGCGTTCTTCACAGGGTGTTCTGGGTGTACCAAACTGCCTAGCCCAAGGAATGCCTTTGGTCTCCTAGGGTCCCTTGCCTCTACTAAAAGCCTGAAGTGTTACACAGAGACCCGTGCTTTCGTGGAAGTTGGAAGGCAAGCCGCCTTTCCCCCTGAGATACGGTGACTTCGGGTATGAGTTCCTAGAAGGGCAGCTTCCAAAGTCCGGCAGTGTTACACGGAGAACGGTGCTCTAGTTGCAGTGGGAGCACTAGTTGAATGCCTCCTTGCGGTGGGGTGACTTCAGAGATGAGGTGCTAGGGATACTGAAAAGCAGAGGGACTGTCTCAGTGCAGCTCAGACAAGGGCGATGAGGCAGAAGTCCACGGCACGCTGCACTGGCTAGAACCGTGTTCCGCAAACTGCTGGAGAGCTGAGGAAATCTAGCTCTCCCAAGGGAGTGTGCAAATGCTGCCGATCAATAGGCGTACGCACAGGGGTACTCCGAAGGGCTTCCCGGGCTGGACGTTGCTCGGGAGGCCCAGGGGTCCGTGGACTACACGGCGTCCTCGTACAGAGACACGGGCCGACGCGAGGCGCCTAGGAATCCTGAGAAGCTTAGCAGCGTTACACTAAGGAAGGGCAACGACGACTGCCTCATGGAAACTGCTGCGCGCCTACCATTCTGCATGCAATTCGGGGCCTTCATTTGAGGCTTCTGCTCAGTGGAGTTTTAAGGTAACTATAGGGCAGGGAGGATGAGCTCCCAAACAGGAACGGGAAGGCACCCTGTTTCTTTCATGGAAACTCTTTCTCTTCTCAGAGCCACGCCTGCACGGATGAGAATCCGGGCCACATCAGTGCTTTCCAGGTAGCTTCGAGGCCGCACAAATGCAGCTTTCAAGGCGGGAAAGCAAGGCTTGTCTCAAACGGCCATTTCCAGGTTGACATGGGGCAGACTCTTCCGTGGTTTCTACCAAGTCAAAGAGACCTAGCTTCTCACGGAGTCCTTCCACAATCAACTTTTCTATGCAGGGTATTCTCCCTGAGGTGAACGGCCTGAACGAAAGAATGCGCTAGGTTTCTTGGGTCCTGCGAATCGTCCCAAAGCCTGCGGCTTTACACCAGAAACTGTGCTCTGGTTGCACTTGGAATCCCCCCCACCCCGCGCCCTCCCCAAGCCGACATTCTCCTTGAGTTAGGTTGACTTCAGGTATGAGGTCCTGGAGGGAATTGTAAGCAAAGTGCTTCTCTCAGTACAGCTCTGACTACGGTAATGAGGCACACTTCCATGGCCTTCTGCAACTAGAGCTACAAATACGTTCCTGAGGCTGTTGGTGAGCTGAGGCAATCTAGCTCCCCCGAGGCAGCGTGAAAGCTGCTGCCCTTCACTCGGTACGCACACGGGTACTCCGAAGTGTCTAGGGGTGTGAATGTGGCTCTTCAGCTCAGGAGAGCCCGGGGGTCCTCAGTGTCCTTGTACGGAAACGGGTGCTGCCGCGAGGAGTCTAGCAGACCCGAAAAGCTTACTACCGTTCCACTGAAGCAGAAGAGAGAGCTAAGGCCTCCTGGGAGCTGCTGCACTCCTACCCTGCTGCACGGCATATCAGGGCCCTCCTTCGAAGCTGGGCCTCACTTGGAGCTTCCCCTTAGCTACGGAACAGGACAGGATGAGCTCTGACCGAGAAACTGGAATGCCCCGGTTCCTCGTGAAACCGTCTTTTCCCTCTCGCAGCCATGCCTGCCGTGAGAGGAGGCCCGACAACAGCAGTGTCTTCCAGGGAGCTGCAAGGCCCATAACAGGACCTTTCAAGGTGCCAAAACAAGGCCAGTCCCATCAGGCCGCAGCTCCAGGAAGACACGCAGCGTAAGTGTCTGTGGTTTCTGTCAAGTCAAAAGAGACCTAGCGACATACTTGGCTCTTGCCTGATTCAACTTTCCTACACAGGACGTTCTGCGTGTAGCGAACTGCCGGGACCACAGAGTGCCCTAGGTCTCGCAGGGTCCTGTGCGTCTACCGAAACCCTGAAGTGTTCCACAGAGATCTGTGCTTTGGCGGAATTTGTAACGCAGGCCGCCTTTGCACCTGAGCTACGGTGACTTCAGGTATGAGTGCCTAGAGGGACTAGCAAGCGCAGAGTTCTTCTCAGTACAGCTCAGACCAGGGCAATGTGGCCGACTTCCGTGGCATGCTGGACTTGCTAGAACCGTGTTCCTGAATCCGTTGGTGAGCTGAAGCAATCTAGCTCCCCCCAGGAGAGAGTGCAGTGTGTTACGCTTCACTCGGCCTAGCCAGGGGCACCCAGAAGGGCCTACGTGTCTGAGTGTGGCCCAGCAGGCCCAGGGGAGCCTGAGGGTACTCAGAGTTCTTGTAGGGACACGGGTGCTGACGCCAGGGGGCCAGGAGTCCTGACAGGATTAGTACCGTTACACGAGGGCAGGAGTGCGACAAAGGCCTCAAGGAAAAGGCTGCAAAACTACCCTTCTGGATGGCAAATCAGGGCCTTAGGTAGAGGCTACGGCCCACGTTGGGATTCCCCTTCGCTCTAGAGCAGGGCAGGGTATGCTCCCGCCCAGGGCCTGAAAGCACCCTCTTCCTTTCGAGAAAACTCTGTTGCTTCCAGAGCCATGCCTGCAGTGAGTACAGGTCCAGCAACCAAAGCGTTGTTCAGGAAGCTTCAAGGCCGCATGAACGGAGCTTTCAAGCCGGAAACACCAGGCTTGCCTCAGAGGGCTGCCTTTTCCAGGTTTACGTGCAGAAGAAGCGTCTGTGGTTTCTAACAAGTCCAAAGAGACCTAGCTGCTCACTGGGTCCCTCGAGAATCATCTTCTCTAGGCAGGGTGCCCTGCGTGTAGCGAACTGCTTAAGAGAAAGAAGGCCTTAGGTGTCGTAGGCTCACGTGCATCTTCCGAATGCCTGCAGCGTTACCCTAGAAACTGTGCTCTAGAGGCCCTTGGACGGCAAGCCGACTTACTCCCTGAGGTAGGCTGACTTCAGGCATGAGGTCCTAGAAGGAATTGTAAGCAAGACGTTTTGCTCAGCGCAGCTCCGACTACAGTGATGATGCAGCCTTCCGTGGCCTGCTGCCCAAGCTACCACAGTGTTCCCGAGGCTGTTGGTGTGCTGAGGAAATCTAGCTCCCCCGAGGCAGTGTGCAAGCTGCTGCCCGTCACTCGGCACACACACGAGTATTCCAAAGTGCCTCCGGGTCTGAATGTTGCTCTTCGACTCGGGAGAGCCTCGGGGTGCTCAGTGTCCTTGTACAGAAACGGGTGCTGCCGGGAGGAGTCTAGGGGTCCCCAAGAGCTTCCAACCCTTCCACTGAAGCAGAAGAGAGAACTAAGGCCTCATGGAAGCTGCTGCACTCCTACCCTGCTGCGTGGCATATCAGGGTGCTCCTTCGAAGCTAGGCCTCACTTGGAGTTTCCCCTTAGCTATACAACAGGACAGGATGAGCTCTGACCGAGAAAGTGGAGCACCCCGGTTCCATGTGAAAGCGTCTCTTCCCTCTCACAGCCATGCCTGCCGTGAGAAGAGGCCCGGCAACGGCAGTGTTTCTCAGGGAGCTTCAAGGCGCAAGAGAGGATTCTTCAAGGTGCGGAAACAAGGCTGGTCCCATCGGGCACCAGCTCCAGGATGACACGGAGCATAAGTAGCTGTGCTTTCTATCCAAGGCAAAAGCGACCTAGTACATACTTGCTTCAAGCGTTCTTCACAGGGTGCTCTGGGTGTACCAAACTGCCTAGCCCAAGGAATGCCTTTGGTCTCCTAGGGTCCCTTGCCTCTACTAAAAGCCTGAAGTGTTACACAGAGACCCGTGCTTTCGTGGAAGTTGGAAGGCAAGCCGCCTTTCCCCCTGAGATACGGTGACTTCGGGTATGAGTTCCTAGAAGGGCAGCTTCCAAAGTCCGGCAGTGTTACACGGAGAACGGTGCTCTAGTTGCAGTGGGAGCACTAGTTGAATGCCTCCTTGCGGTGGGGTGACTTCAGAGATGAGGTGCTAGGGATACTGAAAAGCAGAGGGACTGTCTCAGTGCAGCTCAGACAAGGGCGATGAGGCAGAAGTCCACGGCACGCTGCACTGGCTAGAACCGTGTTCCGCAAACTGCTGGAGAGCTGAGGAAATCTAGCTCTCCCAAGGGAGTGTGCAAATGCTGCCGATCAATAGGCGTACGCACAGGGGTACTCCGAAGGGCTTCCCGGGCTGGACGTTGCTCGGGAGGCCCAGGGGTCCGTGGACTACACGGCGTCCTCGTACAGAGACACGGGCCGACGCGAGGCGCCTAGGAATCCTGAGAAGCTTAGCAGCGTTACACTAAGGAAGGGCAACGACGACTGCCTCATGGAAACTGCTGCGCGCCTACCATTCTGCGTGCAATTCGGGGCCTTCATTTGAGGCTTCTGCTCAGTGGAGTTTTAAGGTAACTATAGGGCAGGGAGGATGAGCTCCCAAACAGGAACGGGAAGGCACCCTGTTTCTTTCATGGAAACTCTTTCTCTTCTCAGAGCCACGCCTGCACGGATGAGAATCCGGGCCACATCAGTGCTTTCCAGGTAGCTTCGAGGCCGCACAAATGCAGCTTTCAAGGCGGGAAAGCAAGGCTTGTCTCAAACGGCCATTTCCAGGTTGACATGGGGCAGACTCTTCCGTGGTTTCTACCAAGTCAAAGAGACCTAGCTTCTCACGGAGTCCTTCCACAATCAACTTTTCTATGCAGGGTATTCTTCCTGAGGTGAACGGCCTGAACGAAAGAATGCGCTAGGTTTCTTGGGTCCTGCGAATCGTCCCAAAGCCTGCGGCTTTACACCAGAAACTGTGCTCTGGTTGCACTTGGAATCCCCCCCACCCCGCGCCCTCCCCAAGCCGACATTCTCCTTGAGTTAGGTTGACTTCAGGTATGAGGTCCTGGAGGGAATTGTAAGCAAAGTGCTTCTCTCAGTACAGCTCTGACTACGGTAATGAGGCACACTTCCATGGCCTTCTGCAACTAGAGCTACAAATACGTTCCTGAGGCTGTTGGTGAGCTGAGGCAATCTAGCTCCCCCGAGGCAGCGTGAAAGCTGCTGGCCTTCACTCGGCACGCACACGGGTACTCCGAAGTGTCTAGGGGTGTGAATGTGGCTCTTCAGCTCAGGAGAGCCCGGGGGTCCTCAGTGTCCTTGTACGGAAACGGGTGCTGCCGCGAGGAGTCTAGCAGACCCGAAAAGCTTACTACCGTTCCACTGAAGCAGAAGAGAGAGCTAAGGCCTCCTGGGAGCTGCTGCACTCCTACCCTGCTGCACGGCATATCAGGGCCCTCCTTCGAAGCTGGGCCTCACTTGGAGCTTCCCCTTAGCTACGGAACAGGACAGGATGAGCTCTGACCGAGAAACTGGAATGCCCCGGTTCCTCGTGAAACCGTCTTTTCCCTCTCGCAGCCATGCCTGCCGTGAGAGGAGGCCCGACAACAGCAGTGTCTTCCAGGGAGCTGCAAGGCCCATAACAGGACCTTTCAAGGTGCCAAAACAAGGCCAGTCCCATCAGGCCGCAGCTCCAGGAAGACACGCAGCGTAAGTGTCTGTGGTTTCTGTCAAGTCAAAAGAGACCTAGCGACATACTTGGCTCTTCCCTGATTCAACTTTCCTACACAGGACGTTCTGCGTGTAGCGAACTGCCGGGACCACAGAGTGCCCTAGGTCTCGCAGGGTCCTGTGCGTCTACCGAAACCCTGAAGTGTTCCACAGAGATCTGTGCTTTGGCGGAATTTGTAACGCAGGCCGCCTTTGCACCTGAGCTACGGTGACTTCAGGTATGAGTGCCTAGAGGGACTAGCAAGCGCAGAGTTCTTCTCAGTACAGCTCAGACCAGGGCAATGTGGCCGACTTCCGTGGCATGCTGGACTTGCTAGAACCGTGTTCCTGAATCCGTTGGTGAGCTGAAGCAATCTAGCTCCCCCCAGGAGAGAGTGCAGTGTGTTACGCTTCACTCGGCCTAGCCAGGGGCACCCAGAAGGGCCTACGTGTCTGAGTGTGGCCCAGCAGGCCCAGGGGAGCCTGAGGGTACTCAGAGTTCTTGTAGGGACACGGGTGCTGACGCCAGGGGGCCAGGAGTCCTGACAGGATTAGTACCGTTACACGAGGGCAGGAGTGCGACAAAGGCCTCAAGGAAAAGGCCGCAAAACTACCCTTCTGGATGGCAAATCAGGGCCTTAGGTAGAGGCTACGGCCCACGTTGGGATTCCCCTTCGCTCTAGAGCAGGGCAGGGTATGCTCCCGCCCAGGGCCTGAAAGCACCCTCTTCCTTTCGAGAAAACTCTGTTGCTTCCAGAGCCATGCCTGCAGTGAGTACAGGTCCAGCAACCAAAGCGTTGTTCAGGAAGCTTCAAGGCCGCATGAACGGAGCTTTCAAGCCGGGAAGACCAGGCTTGCCTCAGAGGGCTGCCTTTTCCAGGTTTACGTGCAGAAGAAGCGTCTGTGGTTTCTAACAAGTCCAAAGAGACCTAGCTGCTCACTGGGTCCCTCGAGAATCATCTTCTCTAGGCAGGGTGCCCTGCGTGTAGCGAACTGCTTAAGAGAAAGAAGGCCTTAGGTGTCGTAGGCTCACGTGCATCTTCCGAATGCCTGCAGCGTTACCCTAGAAACTGTGCTCTAGAGGCCCTTGGACGGCAAGCCGACTTACTCCCTGAGGTAGGCTGACTTCAGGCATGAGGTCCTAGAAGGAATTGTAAGCAAGACGTTTTGCTCAGCGCAGCTCCGACTACAGTGATGATGCAGCCTTCCGTGGCCTGCTGCCCAAGCTACCACAGTGTTCCCGAGGCTGTTGGTGTGCTGAGGAAATCTAGCTCCCCCGAGGCAGTGTGCAAGCTGCTGCCCGTCACTCGGCACACACACGAGTATTCCAAAGTGCCTCCGGGTCTGAATGTTGCTCTTCGACTCGGGAGAGCCTCGGGGTGCTCAGTGTCCTTGTACGGAAACGGGTGCTGCCGGGAGGAGTCTAGGGGTCCCCAAGAGCTTCCAACCCTTCCACTGAAGCAGAAGAGAGAACTAAGGCCTCATGGAAGCTGCTGCACTCCTACCCTGCTGCGTGGCATATCAGGGTGCTCCTTCGAAGCTAGGCCTCACTTGGAGTTTCCCCTTAGCTATACAACAGGACAGGATGAGCTCTGACCGAGAAAGTGGAGCACCCCGGTTCCATGTGAAAGCGTCTCTTCCCTCTCACAGCCATGCCTGCCGTGAGAAGAGGCCCGGCAACGGCAGTGTTTCTCAGGGAGCTTCAAGGCGCAAGAGAGGATTCTTCAAGGTGCGGAAACAAGGCTGGTCCCATCGGGCACCAGCTCCAGGATGACACGGAGCATAAGTAGCTGTGCTTTCTCTCCAAGTCAAAAGTGTCCTAGTACATACTTGGCTATTCCCTGATTCAAGCGTTCTTCACAGGGTGCTCTGTGTGTGCCAAACTGCCTAGACCAAGGAATGCCTTTGGTCTCCTAGGGTCCCTTGCATCTACTAAAAGCCTGAAATGTTACACTTAGGTTTGTGCTTTCGTGGAAGTTGGAAGGCAAGCCGCCTTCCTCCCTGAGATGCGGTGACTTCAGGTATGAGTTCCTAGAAGGGCAGGTAAGCAGAGAGTTTTTCTCAATGTAACTCAGACTCGGGCAACGAGGCCGGCTTGCATGGTATGCTGGACTTGCGAGAACCGTGTTCCTGAAGCCATTGGTGAGCCGAGCAAATTTAGCTCCCCCAAGGTAGAGTGCGGTGTGTTCCCCTTCATTCAGCCTACCCTGGGGCACCCTGAAGTGCCTACCGGTCTGAGTGTGGCCCAGCAATCCCAGGGGAGCCTGCAGAGTTCTTGTCCTGAAACGGGCGCTGACGTGACGGGGCCATGAGTCTCTAGACGCTTACTCCCGTTAAACTAACACAGAAGTGCGGCTAAGGCCTCAGCGAAACTCCTACACGCCTTCCCTTCTTGACGCGAAATCAAGAACTTACGTGGAGGCTAGGGCCCACGTTGAGATTCCCCTTAGCGCTAAAGCAGGTCGGGAAGAGCTCCCAGCCAGGACCTGCAAGCACCCTCTTTCTTTCGAGAAAACTCATTTTCTTCCAGAGCCAAGTCTGCAGTGAATACAAGTCCGGCAACCAAAGCATGCTTCAGGTAGCTTCAAGGCCGCATGAGTGAAGCATTCAAAATGGGAAAACAAGGCTTGCCGCTTTAGACGCCTCTCCAGATTGACACGCCGTCTAAGTACGTGTGGTTTCTGTCGAGCCAAAGGGACACAAGCTACCCACTGGGCCCGTCCCTGAATCAGCTATTCTACACAGGGGTTTCTGTGTGTAGCGCACCGCCTCAATGAAGGACTGCCCTAGGTCGGCCTTGGGGCCTGAACATCTTCCAAAATCCGGCAGTGTTACACGAACTGTGCTTTAGTTGGTATTTGAACGCAAGCTGAGTTTCCTTGAAGTAGGGTGACTTCAGGTATGTGGTACGAGCAGAAATGCTAAGCAGAAGGAATTTCTCAGTACCGCTCAGACTGGGGCAATGAGGCCGAAGTACATGGCATACTGTACTGGCTAGAACCTTGTTGTGGAAGCTGTCGGAGGGCTGAGTAAATCTAGCTCTCCCAATGAAGAGTGCAGTGTGTTGCCATTAACTAGGCATACACAGGGCTACTCCAAAGGGCCTATGGGGCTTGATATTTCTCAGCAGACCCTGGGGAGTCTGGGTGTACTCAGTGTTCCTGTACCGAAACGTGTGTTGACGCAATGGGCCTAGGAGTCCTGAACAGCTTACTACCGTTAAACTAATGCAGAACTGCAACTAAAGCCTCATGGAGACTGCTGCACATCTACATTTCTGGATGGCAAATCAAGGTGTTACATTGAGGACACATCACACGTTGAGTTTCCCCTTAGCTATACAGTAGGGCAGAATGTTTTTCTAACCAGGAACTGGAAGCACCCTTTTTCTTTCGAGAAATCTCATTTCCTTCTCAGACACATGCCTGCCGTGAGTAGAAGCTGGGCAACAAATATTTTTCAAGTAGCTTCAAGGCCGCATGAATGGAGCTCTCAGAATGGGAAAACAAGGCTTGTACATTCAGGCCCCCATTTCCTGGTTGACATGCAACATAAGTACCTGTGGTTTCTAACAAGCCAAAAGGGACAAAAGCTACCCAATTGGCCCTTCCCTGAATCAACTTTTCTATGCAGGGTGTTGTGCGTGTAGCCAACTGCCTAAACGAAGGAATGCCCTAGGTCGGCCTACTGGCCTGTGCATGTTTCAAAAGCCTGCAATATTACATGAAGAACCATAACTTAGTTGAAGGTGGAACGGAAGCTGACTTTCTCCTTAAGGTTGGGTGATTTCAGGTATGAGGTCACAGAAGGAATTCTAAGCAGAGTGTTCTTCTCAGTGCAGCAGAGAAGAGGGCAATGAGGCAGACTTAAATGGCATTCTGACTGGCTGGAACTGTGTTCTGGAAGCTATTGGAGAGCTCAGGAAATCTAGCTCTCCCAAGGAAGAGTGCAGTGTCTTGCCCTTCACTTGGCATACACAGTGGTACTCCAAATGGCCTATGGTGTTGAATGTTGCTCAGCAAGCACAGGGGAGCCTGGGATTACTCAGTATTCTTGTACGGAAACGGGTGCTGATGCGAGAGTATTAGGAGTCTTGAAATGCTTATTACCATTAAACTAGAGAAGAACAGCAGCCAAGGCCTCATGGAAGATGCTGCACACCTACTCTTCTGAATGCAATTCAGGGCCTTACTTCGAGAGTAGGGCTCATGTTGAGTTTCCCTTTAACTATAGAACAGGACTGGATGAGCTCCCACCCAGGAACTGGAAGCACGCTGTTTCTTTCAAGAATATTCATTTTCTTCTCAGAACCATGCCTGCAGTGAGTAGAAGCCCCACAACAACAGTTTTTTTCAGGTAGATTCAATGCTGCATGAATGGAGCTTTCAAAATAGGAAAACAAGGCTTGTCCCATCAGGCCTGCATTTCCAGGTTGACACGCAGGATAAATATGGTTTGTAACAACTCAAAAGAGACCTAGCTACCCACTGGACCCTTCCCTGAATTAACTTTTCTATACAGAGTGTTCTGTGTGTAGCGAACTGCCTAAACGAAAGAATTCCATAGGTCAGCCTAGGGCCTGTGCATCTTCCCAAAGCCGGCAAAGTCACAGGAAGAACTGTGATTTAGTTAAAGTTGGATGCAAGCTGACTTTCTCCTTAGGATGGGTGATTTCAGGTATGATGTCATAGAAAGAATTCTAAGCAGAGTGTTTTTCTCAGTACAGCTCAGACGAGGGCCATGAGGCAGAGTCCAACGGCATGCTGGACTGGCTAAAACCATATTCCGGAAGCTGTTGGAGAGCTGAGGAAATCTAGCTCTCCCAAGGAAGAGAGCAGTGTGTTGCCCATCTCTCAGCATACACAGGGGTATTCAAAGGACCTACGGGGCTAGATATTGCTCAGCGGGCCCAGGGGAGCCCGGGGGTACTCAGTGTTCTTGTTCAGAAATGGGTGCTGACACGAGTGGCCTAGGAGTTCTGAAAAGCTTACTACCTTAAAACCTAAAGCAGAACAGTGACTAAGGTCTCATGGAAGCTGCTTCATACCTACCTTCTGCAGGGCAAATCAGGGCTTTACTTCGAGGCTAGTGCTCACGTTGAGTTTCCCTTTAGCTATAGAGGAGGGCAGGATGAGCTCCCACCCAGGAACTGGAAGCACCCTGTTTCGTTCAAGAAAACTCGTTTTCTTCTCAGAGCCATGTCTGCAGTGACTGGACACCTGGCAAAAACAGTGTTTTTCAGGTGGCTTCAAAGCTGCATGAATAGAGCTTTCAAAATGGGAAAACAAGGCTTGTCCAGTGAGGCTCCCATTTCCAGGTTGACATGCAGCATAAGTACCTGTGGTTTCTAACAGGTCAAAAGAGACACAAGATCCCCACTCGGCCCTTCCCTGAATCAACTTTTCTACGCAGCCTGTTCTGCATGTAGCCAACTCCTTAAACGAAGCAATGTCCTAGGTCGCCCCATGGGCCTGTGGGTCTTCCAAATGCCTGCAGTGTTACACGAAGAACTGTGCTTTAGTTGCAGTTGGAACGCAAGCTGAACTTCCCTTGAAGTAAGGTGACTTCAGGTATGAGGTCCTAGAAGGAATGCTAACCAGAGTGTTTTTCTCACTACAGCTCAGACTAGGGCAATGAAGCAGACTTCCATGGCATGCTGGAGAGGCTAGAACCATGATACAGAAGCTTTTGGAGAGCTGAGGAAATGTAGCTCTCCCAATGAAAAGTGCAGTGTGTTGTCCTACACTCGGCATACACAGGGGTACTCCGAAGGGCCTATGGGGCTGGATCTTGCTCAGCAAGCCCAGAGGAGCCTGGGGGTACTCAGTGTTCTTGTATGGAAATGGGTGCTGACACGAGGGGTCTAGGAGTCCTGAAAAGTTTACTACTTTTAAACTAAAGCAGAACTGCGACTAAGGCATATGGAATCTGCTGCATGCCTACATGTCTGCATGAAATTCAGGGCCTTATATCGAGGCTAGTGCTCATGTTGAGTTTCCCTTTAGCTATAGAGCAGGGCAGGATGAGCTCACCCCCAGGAACTGGAAGCACCCTGTTTCTTTCAAGAAAACTCATTTTTTTTTCAGAGCCATGCCTGCAGTGAGTAGAAGCCCGGCAACAACAGTGTTTTTCAGGTAGCTTTAAGGCCACATGAATGGAACTTTCAAAATAGGAAAACAAGGCTTGTCCCATTAGGCCCTCATTTCCAGGTTGACACGCAGCACAAATAACCGTGGCTTCTAACAAGTCAAAAGGGACACAATCGACCCACTGGGCCCTTCCCTGCATCAACTATACTACACAGGGCATTCTGCGTGTAGCGAACTGCCTAAATGAAGGAATGCCCTTGGTCCACCTAGGGGCCTGTGCGTCTTCCAAAAGCATACGAAGAACTATGCTTTAGCTGCAGTTGGAACACAAGCCGTCTTTGTCCTTGAGGTAAGGTGACTTCAGGCATGAGGTCCTAGAAGGAATTCTAAGCAGAGTGTTTTTCTCAGTCAGCTCAGACTAGGCCAATGAGGCAGATTTCCATGGCATGCTGGACTGGTTAGAACCGTATTCTGGAAGCCGTTGGAGATCTGAGAATAGATAGAGGGAAGCTATCTCTCCCAAGGAATAGTGCAGTGTGTTACCCTTCACTCGGCATGCACAGTGGTACTCTGAAGAGCCTACGGGGCTGGATCTTGCTCAGCAGGCCCAGAGGAGCCAGGGACTCAGTGTTATTGTATGGAAACTGGTACTGATGCGAAGGGCTTAGTAGTCCTAAAAGGCTTACTACCTTTAAACTAAAGCAGAACAGCGACTAAGGCCTCATGGAAATTGTTGCCTGCCTACCCTTCTGGATGGCAAATGAAAGTCTTACTTCGAGGCCAGTGTCCATGTTGAGTTTCCCTTTAGCTATAGAGCAGGACAGGAGAGCTCCCACCCAGGAACTGGAAGCACGCTGTTTCTTTCGAGAAAACTAATTTTCTTCTCAGGAAATTGCTGCACACCGAACTAGGTGGATGGGAAATACTGAGGCTCGAGTTCACAATCGTTTGCCCATTAGCTGAAGGGTAGTGTGGGAGGAGCTCCTAGCAAGGAACTGAGATCATGCTGCTTATTTTCAGAAAAGTCACTTTTCTTCGCAGAGGTATTCCTGCAGTGAATAGAGGTTGGGCAAGATCAGCGTTTTTCAGGCAGCATTCAGTCCACAACTGCCTAGCTTTCCAAACGGGAAAATAGTAGTTTTTCTGGCTATACTCTAGTTCAGCTTGGATTATACAGCGTTATCTAGATGTCGTTTCCGACGAGTTAAGAGAGACCCATGGGACACAATACACCCTTTAGTGAAGAAATATCTGTGCAGGGAGTTCTGCCTGTCCTACTTGGATACCCGTCTTAATGCCCTAGGTTGGCCTAGGTGACTTTGAACTTTCCCAATGCTTCGCCGTGTTACTGATCAATCTTTTTTCAGGCTGGACCTAAAGTCTAGTCTGCGCCTGAGTGAGACATACAGCAGGTAGGAGTTCACGGAATGAAATGTAGGCACAGTGTGTTTTTCAGCGACGCTCCGATGTACTCACTATGGCAGACGTGAACGGAACGAAAGACTGGCTAGAACTGTGTTCCACAGGCTCTTGTAATGCTCTGGAACTCTAGCTCTCCCACCAAGAAAGCACATCATGACCCATTCATCTGCATATAAGGAGTTGTTCCCAATGGTCTGTTTCGCTTGATGTTGCTCAGAAGCCACAGAAGTGACTTAACTGTACTCAGGGCTCTTCCCCAGAAATTCGGGAATACGCGAGTGCCCTGAGTCTTTAGAGGCATGCTGGAGTTCAAGCTGTCCTTCACCTAAGGTGTCACGGAAACTGCCACACGCCTCTCTTTGTTGATGGGGAAAAATAGCACCTGACCTGGAGGCTAGAGGTCATGGTTACGTAGCCCATTTGCTAAAGAGTGTGTGGCATTAGCTCTTATCAAGGAATTGTAAGCACTGGCTTTCTTTAGAGCACACTCATTTTTCCTCCCAGAGGCTTCCTGCAGTAAATACCAGATGGGCACCATGAGGGTTTATGAGGCAGCTTTGAGGCCACAGCTAATATCAAATCATTATGTTGTACACTTGAATCTAATATAATGGTACATGTCAATTATATTTCGATTTTAAAAAAGGCATGGCATTGTAATTTTAAAACGTCTCACAAAGACACTCTTTCAGAAAACAGAAAAAAAAGGGAACATTTTCTATTTTTTTTCATAAGGGAAGCAAAGTTTTTTCCCAAAACCTAAGAAGTACATCCAAAAAAGTAAAACTAAAGGTATTCTTTAAGAAGGTAAAAAAGATTATAGAAGATATAATAGGAAAATATTTTTATGACCTTGGAGTATAGAAAGATTTTTATTTACGATAGAAAAATGTGGACGTCCACTATCAACACTTTTATTAGACATTGTACTGGAGATGTAGCTTATTAAAAGTGAGAAAATGAAGTTATCATTATTAAGAAACAGCATTATCTTGTATGCAGGAAATCCAAAAGATGTATAGATAATCTGAATGAGTTCCAAAATGTTTGGTAAGGGGCTAGACATGTCAATATACAAAAATTAATCTTAGTTCTATACACTGGAAAAATAATTTAAAACCTTCATATTATGATAGTAAAAAAAAATCATCAAATACTTACAAATAAATCCTGCAAGACCTCTCCATGTAAAACCATCAAGAATTATTGTAAAAAGTGAAAAATATAAATGGTAGAACATTCATGGATTGGACATACTAATATTAAAGGATGATAACTATTCCCAGATTTATTCATGTCTTCAATAAAATCCCTATAGAAATACCAAAACTTTCTTTAGGATAACTGATAAACTGATTCTAAATCTGTGGAACTGCAACAGGCTTAAGTTAAGCTAAGATTGTTTTAATGAGGATCAAAGTAGAATAACAAAGCAATATGCAGCAACAATAATGTACAGAGTTTAGTACTGGCTCAACCAATGGAAAAAACAGACTACAGAAATAAGACTATTCATGTTTAGATGATTTATGATAAGAGTGACACTGCAGAGCAGTGTGTAAGTATAGACTTTTTAATAAATGGTCTATGTAAATTGTATATCTGAATGGGAAAAAAAGAATTTTAACCCTACCTCATAATATATATTAACATCAATCCCAGATGTACTAAAAATCTAAATGTGAAAGACAATAAAAATAATGTTTCTATAACAAAGAAAAGTATCTTCATAACTTGGAATATACAGACTTTTATTCCAAATAAAAATAAATCTATTTAATAGATTTGTTATATACTTGTGGTTCAAATATAAATCCTCTATAAAAATCATCAAAGGTACAATCAAAATCCAGTTAGTCAAAACACTTAACAGTTTGATATGCTATTTTCTGAGGAAAGTGCTAAAAATACATTCAATTTTTAATCTAAAGAAGTCACCAAACTTTTAAAACTCATCTTCTATATTCAATGTATTATGTATTTTAAAATTATTAATACATTATTTTAAAATTATTATGTTCAAAATAATAGCCTAACACACTGAAAAGTTCTCAAAACCAAAGAATTTAATGATGTTCTGTATACTCTAGGTATGGATAGCAAACTGCAGTCATATATATATTTTTAACATCTTTATTGAGGAATAATTGATTTACAATGGTGTGTTAGTTTCTGCTTTATAACAAAGTGAATCAGTTATACATATAGATATGTTCCCATATCTCTTCCCTCTTGCGTCTCCCTTCCTCCCACCCTCCCTATCCCACCTCTCCAGGCGGTCACAAAGCACTGAGCTGATATCCCTGTGCCATGCGGCTGCTTCCCACTAGCTATCTACTTTACGTTTGTTAGTGTGTACATGTCCATGACTCTCTCTCGCCCTGTCACAGCTCACCCTTCCCCTCCCCATATCCTCAAGTCCGTTCTCCAGTAGGTCTGTGTCTTTATTCCTGTCTTACCCTTAGGTTCTTCATGACATTTTTTTCCTTCTTAAATTCCATATATATGTGTTAGCATACGGTATTTGTCTTTTTCTTTCTGACTTACTTCACTCTGTATGACAGACTCTAGGTCTATCCACCTCATTACAAATAGCTCAATTTCACTTCTTTTTATGGCTGAGTAATATTCCATTGTATATACGTGCCACATCTTCTTTATCCATTCATCCGATGATGGTCACTTAGGTTGTTTCCATCTCCGGGCTACTGTAAATAGAGCTGCAATGAATATATTGGTACGTGACTCTTTCTGAATTTTGGTTTTCTCAGGGTATATGCCCAGTAGTGGGATTGCTGGGTCATATGATAGTTCTATTGTAGTTTCTTAAGGAACCTCCATACTGTTCTCCACAGTGGCTAAACCAATTCACATTCCCACCAGCAGTGCAAGAGTGTTCCCTTTTCTCCACACCCTCTCCAGCATTTATTGTTTCTAGATTTTTTGATGATGGCCATTCTGACTGGTGTGAGATGATATCTCATTGTAGTTTTGATTTGCACTTCTCTAATGATTAATGATGCTGAGCATTCATTCATGTGTTTGTTGGCAGTCTGTATATCTTCTTTGGAGAAATGTCTATTTAGATCTTCTGCCCATTTTTGGATTGGGTTGTTTGGTTTTTTGTTATTGAGCTGCATGAGCTGCTTGTAAATTTTGGAGATTAATCCTTTGTCAGTGGCTTCATTTGCAAATATTTTCTCCCATTCTGAGGGCTGTCTTTTGGTCTTGTTTATGGTTTCCTTTGCTGTGCAAAAGCTTTGAAGTTTCATTAGGTCC
The DNA here is from genome assembly GCF_951394435.1 of Stenella coeruleoalba. NCBI lineage: Eukaryota > Metazoa > Chordata > Mammalia > Artiodactyla > Delphinidae > Stenella > Stenella coeruleoalba. The sequence goes on along the minus strand of NC_137153.1, from coordinate 31,869,963 downwards.
CATTTGTTTAGTTTTGTTTTTATTTCCATTACTCTAGGAGGTGGGTCAGAAAGGATCTTGCTGTGATTTATGTCATAGAGTGTTCTGCCTATGTTTTCCTCTAAGAGTTTGATAGTTTCTGGTCTTACATTTAGGTCTTTAATCCATTTTGAGCTTATTTTTGTGTATGGTGTTAGGGAGTGATCTAATCTCATACTTTTACATGTATCTGTCCATTTTCCCCAGCACCACTTATTGAAGAGGCTGTCCTTTCTCCACTGTACATTCCTGCCACCTTTATCAAAGATAAGGTGTCCATATGTGTGTGGGTTTATCTCTGGGCTTTCTATCCTGTTCCATTGATCTATCTTTCTGTTTTTGTGCCAGTACCATACTGTCTTTATTACTGTAGCTTTGTAGTAAAACCTGAAGTCAGGGAGCCTGATTCCTCCAGCTCTGTTTTTCGTTCTCAAGATTGCTTTGGCTATTCGAGGTCTATTGTGTTTTCATACAAATTGTGAAATTTTTTGTTCTACTTCTGTGAAAATGCCAGTGGTAGTTTGATAGGGATTGCATTGAATCTATAGATTGCTTTGGGTAGCAGAGTCATTTTCACAGTGTTGACTCTTCCAATCCAAGAACATGGTATATCTCTCCATCTATTTGTATCATCTTTAATTTCTTTCATCAGTGTCTTATAATTTTGTGCATACAGGTCTTTTGTCTCCTTACGTAGGTTTATTCCTAGATATTTTATTCTTTTTGTTGCAAAGGTAAATGGGAGTGTTTTCTTGATTTCACTTTCAGATTTTTCATCATTAGTATATAGGAATGCCAGAGATTTCTGTGCATTAATTTTGTATCCTGCTACTTTACCAAACTCATTGATTAGCTCTAGTAGTTTTCTGGTAGCATCTTTAGGGTTCTCTACGTATAGTATCATATCTGCAAACTGTGACAGATTTACTTCTTCTTTTCCGATTTGTATTCCTTTTATTTCTTTTTCTTCTCTGATTGCTGTGGCTAAAACTTAAAAAACTATGTTGAATAACAGTAGTGAGAGTGGGCATCCTTGTCTTGTTCCTGATCTTAGTGGAAATGCTTTCAGTTTTTCACCATTGAGGATGATGTTGGCTGTGGGCTTGTCATATACGGCCTTTATTATGTTGAGGAAAGTTCCCTCTATGCCTACTTTCTGCAGGGTTTTTATCATAAATGGGTGTTGAATTTTGTCAAAAGCTTTCTCTGCATCTATTGAGATGATCATATGGTTTTTCTCCTTCAATTTGTTAATATGGTTTATCACATTGATTGTTTTGCATATATTGAAGAATCCTTGCATTCCTGGAATAAACCCCACTTGATCATGGTGTATGATCCTTTTAATGTGCTGTTGGATTCTGTTTGCTAGTATTTTGTTGAGGATTTTTGCATCTATGTTCATCAGTGATATTGGCCAGTAGTTTTCTTTCTTTGTGGCATCCTTGTCTGGTTTTGGTATCAAGGTGATGGTGGCCTCGTAGAAGGAATTTGGGAGTGTTCCTTCCTCTGCTATATTTTGGAAGAGTTTGAGAAGGATAGGTGTTAGCTCTTCTCTAAATGTTTGATAGAATTCGCCTGTGAAGCCATCTGGTCCTGGGCTTTCGTTTGTTGGAAGATTTTTAATCACAGTTTCAATTTCAGTGCTTGTGATTGGTCTGTTCATATTTTGTATTTCTTCCTGATTCAGTCTTGGCAGGTTGTGCATTTCTAAGAATTTGTCCATTTCTTCCAGATTGTCCAATTTTTTGGCATAGAGCTGCTTCTAGTAATCTCTCATGATCTTTTTTATTTCTGCACTGTCAGTTGTTATTTCTCCTTTTTCATTCCAAATTCTATTGATTTGAGTGTTTTCTCTTTTTTTCTTGATGAGTCTGGCTAGTGGTTTATCTATTTTGTTTATCTTCTCAAAGAACCAGCTTTTAGTTTTATTGATCTTTGCTATTGTTTCCTTCATTTCTTTTTCACTTATTTCTGATCTGATTTTTATGATTTCTTTCCTTCTGGTAGCTTTGGGGTTTTTTTTGTTCTTCTTTCTAATTGCTTGAGGTGCAAGGTTAGGTTGTTTATTCGAGATCTATCCTGCTTCTTAAGGTGGGCTTGTATTGCTATAAACTTCCCCCTTAGAACTGCTTTTGCTGCATCCCATAGGTTATGGGTCGTTGTGTCTCCATTGTCATTTGTTTCTAGGTATTTTTTAATTTCCTCTTTGATTTCTTCAGTGATCACTTCATTATTAAGTAGTGTATTGGTTAGCCTCCATGTGTTTGTATTTTTTACAGATCTTTTCCTGTAATTGATATCTAGGCTCATGGCGTTGTGGTCGGAAAATATACTTGATACAATTTCAATTTTCTTAAATTTACCAAGGCTTGATTTGTGACCCAAGATATGATCTATCCTGGAGAATGTTCCATGAGCACTTGAGAAAAATGTGTATTCTGTTGTTTTTGGATGAAGTGTCCTATAAATATCCATTAAGTCCATCTTGTTTAATGTATCATTTAAATCTTGTGTTTCCTTATTTATTTTCATTTTGGATGATCTGTCCATGGGTGAAAGTGGGGTGTTAAAGTCCCCTTCTATGAATGTGTTACTGTCGATTTCCCCTTTTATGGCTGTTAGTATTTGCCTTATGTATTGAGGTGCTCCTATGTTGGGTGCATAAATATTTACAATTGTTATATCTTCTTCTTGGATCGATCCCTTGATCATTATGTAGTGTCCTTCTTTGTCTCTTCTAATAGTACTTATTTTAAAGTCTATTTTGTCTGATATGAGAATTGCTACTCCAGCTTTCTTTTGGTTTCCATTTGCATGGAATATCTTTTTCCATCCCCTTACTTTCAGTCTGTATATGTCTCTAGGTCTGAAGTGGGTCTCTTGTAGACAGCATATATAAGGGTCTTGTTTTTGTATCCATTCAGCCAGTCTGTGTCATTTGGTGGGAGCATTTAGTCCATTCACATTTAAGGTAATTATCGATATATATGTTCCTCTTCCTATTTTCTAAATTGTTTTGGGTTCGTTATTATAGGTCTTTTCCTTCTCTTGTGTTTCTTGTCTAGAGAAGTTCCTTTAGCATTTGTTGTAAAGCTGGTTTGGTGGTGCTGAACTTTCTCAGCTTTTGCTTGTCTGTAAATGTTTTAATTTCTCCATCATATCCGAATGAGATCCTTGCTGGGTAGAGTAGTCTTGGTTGCAGGTTTTTCTCCTTCATCACTTTCAGTATGTCCTGCCACTCCCTTCTGGCTTGTAGGGTTTCTGCTGAGAGATCAGTTGTTAACCTTATGGGGATTCCCTTGTGTGTTATCTGTTGTTTTTCCCTTGCTGCTTTTAATATGCTTTCTTTGTATTTAATTTTTGACAGTTTGATTAATATGTGTCTTGGCATAGTTCTCCTTGTATTTATCCTGTATGGGACTCTCTGAGCTTCCTGGACTTATTAACTATTTCCTTTCCCATATTAGGGAAGTTTTCAACTATAATCTCTTCAAGTATTTTCTCAGTCCCTTTCTTTTTCTCTTCTTCTTCTGGATCCCCTATAATTCGAATGTTGGTGTGTTTAATGTTGTCCCAGAGGTCTCTGAGACTGTTCTCAGTTCTTTTCATTCTTTTTTCTTTATTCTGCTCTGCAGTAGTTATTTCCACTATTTTATCTTCCAAGTCAATTATCCATTCTTCTGCCTCAATTATTCTGCTATTGATCCCATCTAGAGTACTTTTAATTTCATTTATTGTGTTGTTCATCATTGCTTGTTTCATCTTTATTTCTTCTAGGTCCTTGTTAACTGTTTCTTGCATTTTGTCCATTCTATTTCCAAGATTTTGGATCATCCTTACTATCATTATTCTGAATTCTTTTTCAGGTAAACTGCCTATTTCCTCTTCATTTGTTAGGTCTGGTGCATTTTTATCTTGCTCCTTTATCTGCTGTGTGTTTTTCTGTCTTCTCATTTTGCTTATATTACTGTGTTTGGGGTCTCCTCTTTGCAGGCTGCAGGTTCGTAGTTCCTGCTGTTTCTGATGTCTGTCTCCAGTGGCTAAGGTTGGTTCAGTGGTTTGTGTAGGCTTCCTGGTGGAGGGGACTAGTGCTTGTGTTGTGGTGGATGAGGCTGGATCTTGTCTCTCTAGTGGGCAGGTTCACGTCTGGTGGTGTGTTTTGGGGTGTCTGTGGCCTTATTATGATTTTAGGCAGCCTCTCTGCTAATGGGTGTGGTTGTGTTCCTGTTTTGCTAGTTGTTTGGCATAGGTTGTCCAGCACTGTAGCTTGCTGGTCGTTGAGTGAAGCTGGGTGTTGGTGTTAAGATGGAGGTCTCTGGGAGATTTTCGCCATTTGATATTATGTGTAGCTGCGAGGTCTCTTGTTGACCAGTGTCCTGAAGTTGGCTCTCCTACCTCAGAGGCAGAGCCCTGACTCCTGGCTGGAGCACCAAGAGCCTTTCATCCACACGGCTCAGAATAAAAGGGAGAAAAAGTAGAGAGAATTAGTAGAAGTATGAGGAAAGAAAGAAGGAAAGGATGGAAGGAAGGAAGGAAGGAAGGAAGGAAGAAAGAAAGAAAGAAAGAAGGAAAGCAAAGAAGGAAAGAAGGTAAGGAGGAAAGAAAGGAGGGAGGGAGGGAGGGAGGGAGGAAGGAAGGAAGGAGAGAAAGAAGGAAAAAAGACAGAAAGAAAGAAGATACAATAAAATAAAATGAAGTATAATAAAGTTATTGAATTAAAAAATACTTACTTAGAAAAAAAAAAAGGGACGGATAGAACCTTAAGACAAATGTTGGAAGCAAAGCTATACAGACAAAATCTTACACAGAAGCATACACATACACCCTCAAAAAAAGAGATAAAGGGGAAAAAATCATAAATCTTGCTCTTGAAGCCCACCTCCTCAATTTGGGATGACTCGTTGTCTATTCATGTATTCCACAGATGCAGTGTACATCAAGTTGATTGTGGAGCTTTAATCCACTGCTTCTGAGGCTGCTGGGAGAGATTTCCCTTTCTCTTCTTTGTTCTCACAGCTCACAGGGGCTCAACTTTGGATTTAGCCCTGCTTCTGCGTGTAGGTCGCTGGAGGGCCTCTGTTTTTTGCTCAGACAGGATGGGGTTAAAGGAGCCGCTGATTCGGGGGCTCTGGCGCACTCAGGCTGGGGGAGACGCAGGGGCACTGTGTGCGGGGCGGGCCTGCGGTGTCAGAGGCCAGAGTGACGTTGCACCAGCCTGAGGCCCGCCGTGCGTTCTCCCGGGGAAGTTGTCCCTGGATCCCGGGAACCTGGCAGTGGCGGGCTGCACAGGCTCCGTGGAAGAGGGGTGTGGAGAGTGACCTGTGCTCGCACACAGGCCCCTTGGTGGCGGCAGCAGCAGCCTTAGCGTCTCCCACCCGTCCCTGAGGTCCATGATTTTAGCCACGGCTCACGCCCATCTCTGGAGTTCCTTTAAGCAGCACTCTTAAACCCCTCTCCTCGCACACCAGGAAACAAAGAGGGAAGAAAATGTCTCTTGCCTCTTCGGCAGGTCCAGACTTTTCCCCGGACTCCCTCCCGGCTATCCGTGGTGCAGTAACCCCTTCAGGCTATGTTCAAGCCGCCAACCCCAGTCCTCTCCCTGCACTCCTACGGAAACCGAAACCCGATCCTCAGCTCGCAGCCCCGCCCGCCCCGGCGGGTGAGTAGACAAACCTCTCGGGCTGGTGAGTGCCGGTCGGCACCGATCTTCTGTGTGGGAATCTCCCCGCTTTGCCCTCCGCACCAGTTGCTGTGCACTCCTCCGTGGCTCCGAAGCTCCCCACTCTGCCTCCCGCAGTCCCCGCCCACGAAGGGGCTTCCTAGTGTGTGGAAACTTTTCCTCCTTCCCAGCTCCCTCCCACTGGTGCAGGTGCCGTCCCTATTCTTTTGTCTCTGTTTTTTTCTTTTTTCTTTTGCCCTACCCAGGTACGTGGGGAGTTTCTTGCCTTTTGGGAGGTCTGAGGTTTTCTGCCAGCCTTCAGTAGGTGTTCTGTAGGAGTTGTTCCACGTGTAGATGTATTTCTGGTGTATCTGTGGGGAGGAAGGTGATCTCCGTGTCTTACTCTTCCACCATCTTCAAGGTCCCCCCTGCAGTCATATTTTTATAACAAGTTTTAAAGCATATTTTAAAGAAGTTTTATAACAAAAGAGACTCATTAATAATGGCAATGCCAGTTGTCTACAACATAATATTTTTGTGAACCATAAACATATTTAAATACATATTTACTCTAATGAGCTATGGAATCAATATAATTCCATGTGCTATTTTACTACAATATACTATAAAATAGTATCCCTGTGTTTACAAAGACATTACTATAACTACATGCTAGTTAAATTACATCTTTTTTGAAATATGTTTCCTAGACAAAGCTATGGATGCTCCAAACCCTAGTAAAAAACAAAAAAGGTTTCGAATAAAAAGTTTAAACTTCAAGAGACTTATTCTAGAAGGAAGTTCATCAGATAAGTATGTTCTGCTGTCCTGAGCATTATCTAAGTCAGAAATGAGGCTTCTATGCTAACTCTGCTAGAAAAATAAGCCAAAACCATTTTCTCACATTTTTTATGTTGAAAAAATTTAAGCCTATGGAAAAAAATTATAGTATTATGAAAACCCTTTTTCTAAAGCCAGCATTCAACACTTTGTCACTTTCTCAAGCCCGCTCCTCTCACTCCACTTCCTTGGCTCATTTACCACTTCTTTTTGGCTGAAACATTTGCACGATTTGCAAACATGATGACACTTCACACTTAAGTAATTCGGTATATATCTTGTAAGAGATAGGAGACATTTTTCTACATTTATTACAGTTATAATAAAACTATCACACTAAAAAATTTATAGTGGATATAATTTTATGTACAATATGGCCATATTCCAAGTTCCTCAATTGTCACCCAAATAGGCTTTTTAGCAGTTTTAGAATCAGCTTGTCAGTAGCTACAAACATGTATTTGGGGAGACGATTTGGACTGTATTTAATCTTTAGCTAATTGGGGGAAAATAGGAATCTTGATCTTAGTAAGCCTTCTAATACATGTACACAGTATCTTTCCCAATTTATTTAGATGATATAGATGGTTTTGAGCTGAGAAAGGACACACTCTACTGTATCATGATAGACTCCAGTGTGGTAATGGTGGAAGCAGGGACAATACAGGAGGCTATTCCAGCAATCCTAGTGTGAAATGATGGTATTAAAGTTTTAGCAGTGGTGGTAATTTAAAAAGGTCTGATATTGGATGTATTCTGAAGGTGGAACCAGTGGTGTGAGTGTGAGAGTGCTTGCTACCATACAACCTTGCAAATAGGGTTCTGTCAAACTGTTTGGATGTTTGCCAATGTAATTATTTTAAAAGTGTTGTGTCTCAATGTAGTTTTTCTCAGAATTCTCTTCTCATGAGTGACATAGAGCATCACTTTGCAGTCCATTTGTATTTCTTTCTTCGTGTACTATATTCTGTAACACATTTTCTACTATTTTGTTGATCTTTCACGTGTCAATGCCTACTAACCCTTCATATGTTATGGAGGTTAGCCCTTTACCTGTGAGGAGTAACCCCAATTTATATTTAAACCTTGCTATGATTGTTTTCTTTGCCATAAAGAAAGCTTTCATTTTCATAATGAAGTATTTAAGTCTTTTCTTATACAGTCAGTTTCTGCACAAATTGTTAAAGAATCTTCCATGTTATCTTCTAATGCTTGATTCACTTTATTGTACATTTACACACTAATCCATTTGAAGCTTATTCTGCTGAATAGCAGAAAGTTCTAACTTTCTTATCCCAGATGGCTACTAAATTATCCCTACAACATTTCTGGAAAAATCCAGCTTTTCCACATACTTTTTAGGTATCATCTTTATAACATTTAAGAAATTGTACATATTTGCATCTATTTCTTTTTTTTTTTTACATCTTTATTGGAGTACAACGGCTTTACAATGGTGTGTTAGTTTCTGCTTTATAACAAAGTGAATCAATTATACATATAGATATGTTCCCATATCTCTTCCCTCTTGCATCTCCCTCCCTCCCACCCTCCCTATCCCACCCCTCCAGGTGGTCACAAAGCACCGAGCTGCTTTCCCTGTGCTATGTGGCTGCTTCCCACTAGCTATCTACCTTACGTTTGGTAGTGTATATATGTACATGCCTCTCTCCCGCTTTGTCACAGCTTAACCTTCCCCCTCCCCACATCCTCAAGTCCATTCTCTAGTAGGTCTGGGTCTTTATTCCTGTATTATCCCTAGGTTCTTCATGACAATTTTTTTCTTAAATTCCACATATATGTGTTAGCATACGGTATTTGTCTTTCTCTTTCTGACTTACTTCACTCTGTATGACAGACTCTAGGTCTATCCACCTCATTACAAATAGCTCAATTTCGTTTCTTTTTTATGGCTGAGTAATATTCCATTGTATATATGTGTCACATCTTCTTTATCCATTCATCTGATGATGGACACTTAGGTTGTTTCCATCTCCAGGCTACTGTAAATAGAGCTGAAATGAACATTTTGGTACACGACTCTTTTTGAATTATGGTTTATTATTGATCTGCATGAGCTGCTTATAAATTTTGGAGATTAATCCTTTGTCACTTACTTCATTTGGAAATATTTTCTCCCATTCTGAGGGTTGTATTTTGGTCTTGTTTATGGTTTCTTTTGCTGTGCAAAAGCTTTGAAGTTTCATTAGGTCTCATTTGTTTATTTTGGTTTTTATTTCCATTTCTCTAGGAGGTGGGTCAAAAAGGATCTTGCTGTGATTTATGTCATAGAGTGTTCTGCCTATGTTTTCCTCTAAGAGTTTGAAGCTTCTGGTCTTACATTTAGGTCTTAAATCCATTTTGAGCTTATTTTTGTGTACGGTGTTAGGGAGTGATCTAATCTCATACTTTTACATGTACCTGTCCAGTTTTCCCAGCACCACATATTGAAGAGGCTGTCCTTTCTCCACTGTACATTCCTGTCTCTTTATCAAAGATAAGGTGACCATATGTGCGTGGGTTTATCTCTGGGCTTTCTATCCTGTTCCATTGATCTATCTTTCTGTTTTTGTGCCAGTACCATACTGTATTGATTACTGTAGCTTTGTAGTATAGTCTGAAGTCAGGGAGCCTCATTCCTCCAGCTCCATTTATCATTCTCAAGATTGCTTTGGTTATTCAGGGTCTTTTGTGTTTCCATACAAATTGTGAAATTTTTTGTTCTAGTTCCGTGAAAAATGCCAGTGGTAGGTTGATAGGGATTGCACTGAATCTGTAGATTGCTTTGGGTAGTAGAGTCACTTTCACAATGTTGATTCTTCCAATCCAAGAATATGGTATATCTCTCCATCTGTTTGTATCATCTTTAATTTCTTTCACCAGTGTCCTATAATTTTGTGCATACAGCTCTTTTGTCTCCTTACGTAGGTTTATTCCTATTTTATTCATTCTGTTGCAATGGTAAATCGGAGTGTTTTCTTGATTTCAATTTCAGATTTCTCATCATTAGTGTATAGGAATGCCAGAGATTTCTGTGCATTAATTTTGTATTCTGCTACTTTAACAAATTCATTGATTAGTTCTAGTAGTTTTCTGGTAGCATCTTTAGGATTCTCTATGTATAGTATCATGTCATGTGCAAACAGTGACAGGTTTACGTCTTCTTTTCCTAATTGGATTCCTTTTATTTCCTTTTCTTCTCTGATTGCTGTGGCTAAAACTTCCAAAACTATGTTGAATAAGAGTGGTGAGAGTGGGCGACCTTGTCGTGTTCCTGATCTTAGTGGAAATGCTTTCAGTTTTTCACCATTGAGGATGTTGTTGGCTGTGGGCTTGTCATATATGGCCTTTATTATGTTGAGGAAAGTTCCCTCTATGCCTACTTTCTTCCAGGTTTTTATCATAAATCGGTTTTGAATTTTATCAAAAGCTTTCTCTGCATCTATTGAGATGATCATATGGTTTTTCTCCTTCAATTTGTTAATATGGTTTATCACATTGATTGTTTTGCATATATTGAAGAATCCTTGCATTCCTGGAATAAACCCCACTTGATCGTGGTGTATGATCCTTTAAATGTGTTGTTGGATTCTGTTTGCTAGTATTTTGTTGAGGATTTTTGCATCTATGTTCATCAGTGATATTGGCCTGTACTTTTCTTTCTTTGTGACATTCTTGTCTGGTTTTGGTATCAAGGTGATGGTGGCCTTATAGAATGAGTTTGGGAGTGTTCCTCCCTCTGGTATATTTTGGAAGAGTTTGAGAAGGATAGGTGTTAGCTCCTCTCTAAATGATAGAATTCACCTGTGAAGCCGTCTGGTCCTGAGCTTTTGTTTATTGGAAGATTTTTAATGACAGTTTCAAATTCAGTGCTTGTGATTGGTCTGTTCATATTTTGTATTTCTTCCTGATTCAGTCTTGGCAGGTTGTGCATTTCTAAGAATTTGTCCATTTCTTCCAGGTTGTCCATTTTATTGGCATAGAGTTGCTTGTAGTAATCTCTCATGATCTTTTTTATTTCTGCAGTGTCAGTTGTTACTTCTTTTTCATTTCTAATTCTATTGATTTGAGTCTTTTCCCTTTTTTCTTGAGTCTGGCTAATGGTTTATCAATTTTATTTATCTTCTCAAAGAACAAGCTTTTAGTTTTATTCATCTTTGCAATCATTTCCTTCATTTCTTTTTCATTTATTTCTGATCTGATTTTTATGATTTCTTTCCTTCTGCTAACTTTGGGGTTTTTTTGTTCTTTTTTCTCTAGTTGCTTTAGGTGCAAGGTTAGGTTGTTTATTCGAGATCTATCCTGTTTCTTAAGGTAGGATTGTTTTGCTATAAGCTTCCCTGTTAGAACTGCTTTTACTTCATCCCATAGATTCTGGTCGTTGTGTCTCCATTGTCATTTGTTTCTAGGTATTTTTTTAATTTCCTCTTTAATTTCTTCAGTGATCCCTGCATTATGAGGTAGTTATTGTTTAGCCTCCATGGGTTTTTATTTTTTACAGATCTTTTCCTGTAATTAATATCTAGTCTCATAGCATTGTGGTCAGAAAAGATACTTGAAACAATTTCAATTTTCTTAAATATTCCAAGGCTTGACTTGTGACCCAAGATATGATCTATCCTGGAGAATGTTCCATGAGCACTTGAGAAAAATGTGTATTCTGTTGTTTTGGATGGAATGTCCTAAAAATGTCAATTAAATCCATCTTGTTTAATGTATCATTAAAAGGTTGTGTTTCCTTATTTATTTTCATTTTGGATGATCTGTCCATTGGTGAAAGTTGGGTGTTAAAGTCCCCTTACTATGAATGTGTTACTGTCGATTTCCCCTTTTATGGCTATTAGCATTTGCCTTATGTATTGAGGTGCTCCTATGTTGGGTGCATAAATATTTACAATTGTTATATCTTCTTCTTGGATTGATCCCTTGATCATTGTGTAGTGCCCTTCTTTGTCTCTTCTAATGGTCTTTATTTTAACGTCTATTTTGTCTGGTATGAGAATTGCTACTCCAGCTTTCTTTTGCTTTGCATTTGCATGGAATATCATTTTCCATCCCCTTACTTTCAGTCTGTATGCAGCTCTAGGTTTGAAGTGGGTCTCTTGTAGACAGAATATATGGGTGTTGTTTTTGTATCCATTCAGCCAATCTGTGTCTTTTGGTGGGAGCATTTAGTCCATTCACATTTAAGGTAATTATCAATATGTATGTTCCTATTCCCATTTTCTTAATTGTTTTGAGTTCATTATTGTAGGTCTTTTCCTTTTCTTGTATTTCTTGCCTAGAGAAGTTCCTTTAGCATTTGTTGTAAAGCTGGTTTGGTGGTGCTGAACTCTCTCAGCTTTTGATTGTCTGTAAAGGTCTTAATTTCTCCATCAAATCTGAATGGGATCCTTGCTGGGTAGAGTAATCTTGGCTGCAGATTTTTCTCCTTCGTCACTTTAAATATGTCCTGTCACTCCCTTCTGGCTTGCAGAGGTTCTGCTGAAAGATCAGCTGTTAACCTTATGGGGATTCCCTTGTGTGTTATTTGTTGTTTTTCCCTTGCTGCTTTTAATATGTTTTCTTTGTATTTAATTTTTGACAGTTTGATTAATATGTGTCTTGGCATATTTCTCCTTGGATTTATCCTGTATGGGACTCTCTGTGCTTCCTGGACTTGATTAACTATTTCCTTTCCCATATTAGGGAAGTTTTCAACTATAATCTCTTCAAATATTTTCTCAGTCCCTTTCTTTTTCTCTTCTTCTTCTGGAACCCCTGTAATTCGAATTTTGGTGTGTTTAATGTTTTCCCAGAGGTCTCTGAGACTGTCCTCAGTTCTTTTCATTCTTTTTTCTTTATTCTGCTCTGCAGTAGTTCTTCTGCCTCAGTTTTTCTGCTATTGATCCCATCTAGAGTATTTTTCATTTCATTTATTGTGTTGTTCATTCTTGTTTGTTTCATCTTTAGTCCTTCTAGGTCCTTGTTAAATGTTTCTTTCATTTTGTCCATTCTATTTCCAAGATTTTGGATTATCTTTACTATCATTATTCTGAATTCTTTTTCAGGTAGACTGCCTATTTCCTCTTCATTTGTTAGGTCTGATGGATTTTTATCTTGCACCTTCATCTGCTGTGTGTTTTTCTGTCTTCTCATTTTGCTTATCTTACTGTGTTTGGGGTCTCCTTTTTGCAGGCTGCAGGTTCATAGTTCCCTTTGTGTTTGGTGTCTGTCCCCAGTGGCTAAGGTTGGTTCAGTGGGTTGTGTAGGCTTCCTAATGGAGGGGAATAGTGCCTGTTTTCTGGTGGATGAGGCTGGATCTTGGCTTTCTGGTGGGCTGGTCCATGTCTGGTGGTGTGTTTTGGGGTGTCTGTGGACTTATTATGATTTTAGGCAGCCTCTCTGCTAATAGGTGGGGTTGTGTTCCTGTCTTGCTAGTTGTTTGGCATAGGATGTCCAGCACTGTAGCTTGCTGGTCGTTGAGTGAAGCTGGGTGCTGGTGTTAAGATGGAGGTCTCTGGGAGATTTTCGCCATTTGATATTATGTGGAGGTGGGAGGTCTCTTGTGGACCAGTTTCCTGAAGTTGGCTCTCCCACCTCAGAGACACAGCACTGACTCCTGACTGGAGCAACAAGAGCCTTTCATCCACATGGCTCAGAAAACAATGGAGTAAAAGTAGAAAGAAAGAATTAGTAGAAGTAGAAAGAAAGAAAGAAAGAAAGAAAGAATGGAGGGAGGGAGGGAGGGAGGTTGGAAGGAAGGAAGGAGAGAGGCAAGGAAAAAAAGAAAGAAAGAAAGAAGATAAAGTAAAGTAAAATAAAATAAAGTAAGATAAAATATAATAAAGTTATTAAAATAAAAATAATTGTAAAGAAAAAAAAACGGACTCATAGAACCATAGGACAAATGGTGGAAACAAAGCTATACAGATAAAATCTCACACAAAAGCATACACATACACACAAAAAGAGGAAAAGGGGAAAAAATCATAAATCTTGCTCTCAACATCCACCTCCTCAATTTGGGATGATTCATTGTCTATTCATGTATTCCACAGATGCAGGGTACATCAAGTTGATTGTGGAGCTTTATTCCACTGCTTCTGAGGCTGCTGGGAGAGATTTCCCTTTCTCTTCTTTGTTCTCACAGCTCCCAGGATCTCACCTTTGGATTTGGGTCTGCCTTTGCATGTAGGTCGCCGGAAGGTGTCTCTTCTTCGCTCAGACAGGACGGGGTTAAAGGAGCCGCTGATTCGGGGGCTCTGGCTCACTCAGGCCGCGGGGAGGGAGGGGCACGGAGTGCGGGGCGAGCCTGCAGTGGCAGAGGCTGGCGTGATGTTGCAGCAGCCTGAAGCATGCCATGCGTTCTCCCGGGGGAGTTGTCCCTGGATCCCGGAACCCTGGCAGTGGTGGGCTGCACAGCTTCCCCAGAAGGGGATATGGATAGTAACCTGTGCTCACACACAGGCTTCTTGGTGGTGGCAGCAGCAGCCTTAGCATCTCATGCCTGTCTCTGGGGTCTGCGCTTTTAGCCACGGCTCGCGCCCTTCTCTGGAGCTCCTTTAAGCAGCGCTCTTCATCTCCTCTCTTCGCACACCAGGAAACAAAGAGGAAAGAAAAGTCTCTTGCCTCTTTGGCAGGTCCAGACTTTTCCCTGGACTCCCTCCTGGCTAGCCGTGGTGCACTAACACCCTGAAGGCTGTGTTCATGCCAGCAACCCCAGTCCTCTCCCAGCGCTCCGACCGAAACCCGAGCCTCAACTCCCAGTCCCACCCACCCTGTCGGATGAGCAGACAAGTCTCTCAGGCTGGTGAGTGCCGGCCAGCCCTGATCCTCTGTGTGGGAATCTCTCTGCTTTGCCCTCCGCACCCCTGTTGCTGCACTCTCCTCTGCGGCTCTGAAGTTCTTCCCCTCCACCACCCACAGTCTCTGCCCACGAAGGGGCTTCTAGAGTGTGGAAACCTTTCCTCCTTCACAGCTCCCTCCCACTGGTGCAGGTCCCATCCCTATCTTTTTGTCTCTGTTAATTCTTTTTTCTTTTGCCCTATCCAGGTACGTGGGGGGTTTCTTGCCTTTTGGGAGGTCTGAGGTCTTCTGCCAGCTGTCAGTAGATGTTCTGTAGGAGTTGTTCCACATGTAGATGTATTTCTGGTGTATCTGTGGGGAGGAAGGTGATCTCCACGTCTTACTCTTCCACCATCTTCCCGGAAGTCTCCTGTATCTATTTCTAATTGTCTCTTTTGTTGTTTAGGTCAGTATGCTCCATCATGTAGCAAGACCACTGTTTTAATTATTGAGGCTTTAAAAAGAGTTTGAACATTTGGTAGGGCAGCTGCATCAAAACTGCTTAAACAGTTTCTGGCTATACATGCTTATTTAGTTGTCCATATTAACTTCTGAATCAAGATAACCAAGCTGAATCAATAAATATATAAAAGAAAGCTAACACATGATGACCAAATTACATTTATTTCAAGAATGCAGTCTGAGCTAACAATCAAAATCAGTGCAGTTCACCATACTAACAGAGTAAAGGATAGAAATCATGTGATCATATCATTACCTGCAAAAAATTTTAATAAAATTTAATAGTTAGAGATAATAAATACAGAAAAATATATTAGGACATGTAAATAATATTGTGCTAGTTATGTGAGTGACCCCAAAGCCTAAGACAAAATTGAGACCATGATAGATATGCTTTGTAACTTTTTTTTTAAACTCTCAAGTGTAAATATAATAAAAATTAGTTCCCAACAGCACATTATGCCCATTAGTGTCATTTAAGAACATGACTATGGGGTACACCTAGGAGGAGTGGCAGCAAATGGATCCTGCTCAGAGGACCCTGTACAGAGATGTAAGTAATACTAGAGAACTACAGCCACCTCATTTCAGTGAGTAAATATGTAAATATAACTAACCTACATAATTCTCTACATAATTCAATGTAGTTTACTTAAAAATATTTTTGTCACCTAGACTGAGGTCTAATTTATACAAAATAAAATTCAGTAGTTTTGAGTGTATAATTCAATGAGTTTTGCCAAGTGTATCATTTTTTTATCTATCACCATGACACAGATCATTTTCTTCATCCTAAAAAGTTTTATTGTATGCCTCCCACCATTATATCTTTTGCCCTGGCAGCCACTAGTCTGCTTTCTATCACAATAGTTTTGCCTTTCCAGAAGTCTCTACAAATGGAATCACAAAAAAAGTATTTACTCTTTTGTGTCTGACTTCTTTTACTTGCCATAGTGCTTTTGAGGCTTACCCACTTTGCTGTATATATCAGTAAGTGTTTTTTGTTTTGTTTTGTTTTTTAATCTAAGCAATACTCTGTTGTATGGCCATTCCACATTTGCTTATTTATTCAGCACTTGCTAGACTGGATTATTTCATGTTTTTAGCTTTTGTAAACAAAACTATTGTAACATTCAGTTCTAAGCTTTAGTGTGGAAATGTTTTAATTTCTCTTGCATAAATATGGAAGACTTAGTTTGCTGTATCTTGTATTAAGGGTATATTTAACTTATATGAAACTCCCATGTATTTCCAAAGTGGCTATGTCACTTTGCACTCCCATCAGGGATGTATTAGAATTTTAGTGGCTGCATATTCCTTGCAATGAATGGAATTATGAATTTTATTTTTAACAAATATAGAGTTATTATTGGATTTTATCTTTCATATCTCTGACAGGTACTGATGTTGAACATTTTCCACATGCTTTATGGTCTTTAATTACTCTAGTTTTTGCCAAGTGCTGCTTGATATATTGGCCTATTTTTGGTTTTAAGTTAAAGAATGTTATATATTATATATATATATATATCTTTTATCAAGATAAATATATTGTAAATATTTCTCCATACCTATAACCCTTCTCATCCACTGCCCCAAGGCTGAGGAGTCCCTTCTTGATTCTTTTTTTTTCACGGTACGCGGGCCTCTCACTGTTGTGGCCTCTCCCGTTGCGGAGCACAGGCTCCGGAAGCACAGGCTCAGTAACCATGGCTCACAGGCCCAGCCACTCCACGGAATGTGGGATCTTCCAGGCCCGGGGCACGAACTCGTGTCCCCTGCATCAGCAGGCAGACTCTCAACCACTGTGCCACCAGGGAAGCCCCCTTCTTGATTCTTTAACAGTGTTTTTGAGGAGAAGTCTTAAATTTTGATCAATTCCAATATTTAATCATCTTTTTTTTATACTTCATACTTTTTGTGCTCTTTTTAAGAAGTTTTTGCCTTACTGAAGCTTAAGATTTTCTCCTAAATCGCCTTCTTGAAGTTTTATAGTTTTAAAGTGTTACATTTAGTTCTATAATCTATTTCCATTTAATTGCTGTATATGGTATGAAGCAAGAGTTTGTCATTTTAAAATATATATTCAATTATACCTTTGCAATTTCCTCAAAAGTTTATCCTTTCCTACAATGAATTGCCTTGTATCTTTTCAGAGAATAAATTGTGGGTCTGTTTCTGGACTTCATATTTGTTCCATTGATCTATATATTTATCTTCACACAAATGCCACACTCTTGATCAATACACATTTGTATTAAGTTTTGAAATTAAGCAGGTAAAGTTCTTCTTGTTTTGTTAATTGTTTTACTATTATGATTTTTTTACTTTTTCATGTAAATTTTAGAATCATTTGTCATTTTCTCTAAAATCCCTGTTCAGATTCCAATTAGGAGTATTACTTTGACACTATAGATCAATGTGAGGAGAAATTATACCATCAAAATATTGAGTTTTCTGATCCAGGGAGATTTATTTAGATCAACTTTAACTTTCTCTTGTGATTGTTTGTTGGTAGAATATAGAGTTATAGATGTTTTGGAGACTATTATATATCTTACATATAATATATGGCAATGTCACTGGAGATTATAAACTTCTTACTTTGTTTTTATTCTGTTTAATAATAATAATATTAGCTTTATTAAACTAAGATGGCCAGTATAATATTGAATGCAAGTGGTAAGAGAGAACATCTAAAGTATCTGTACCATTTTGCATTTCCATTAACAGTGTGAGAGTTCCATTGTCTTACATCCTCATCAGCAAGTTTGTTAAGAATATTTTGTATCTAGGCTTTAAAGGGATATTTATATATTCCTCTTTTTGTAATATCATCTGATTCTTACTTCATGGTAACACTCACCACAGAAAATGCATTGGGAAGTGTCACCACATTTTCTATTTTCTAAGTGTTAGTGTATAATTGACATTATTTCTTGTTAACAGTTTTGTAGAATTCACCATTAAAGCCATCATGGCCTGAAGTTTTCTTTGTGGAAACATGAAACAGTGGTCTTGGTACATGATTTCCATTATTAATTAGATTTCTTTGATATAGTGCTATTCAACTTATCCATTTCTTGAGTGAACTTTTGTACATTATTCTGTTTAAGGAACTTGTCCATTTCATCTTTGTAACTAAATTTTTAGCATAATTGACTATAATATACCTATTATCCATTTATTATCTCTAGGATCTGTAGTGATACCCCATATTTCATTCCTACTTTAAGTAATTTGGGTCTTCCTTCATGTTTTCCCATCAGTCTGGCTAGATGTTTATTAAGTGTATCAATATTTTTGAAGAACCAGGTTTTGGTTTTATTGACTTTTCTCTATTTTTCTGTCTTTTTAGTTTATAATTTTTAGTGCTTGTCTTTTCCATTTCTCATCTTCTATTAATTTGAGTTTATTATATTCTTTAGCTTTTTAAAATAGAGGCTAGATCAGTTATTTACATATTTCTTCTTTGTTAATATAAGCAACGGAATATTATACACTTTTGTCAGGCATTCCTTTAGCTGTATCCCAAATATTTTGGTATGTTCTTTTCATTTTTATTTAGGTCAAGATATTTATTTTTTCTTTCTGGTGTCTTCTCTAATTCATTGTTTATACAGATGTGTGCTGTTTATTTTACAAATATTTGAGCATTCCCCAAGTTACTTCTGTTACTAATTTCTAAAGAAAAACTATCAATCTCCTCTTTTGGAACCCTTTGGCTTAATAGCCAGGTCCACATGATCCTTTTTTTCATTTTCTTTCTTGCTTCCCTTAGCCTGAATAATACTTACCTTGACCCGTGTTAAAGCTTCTATTCTGGGGAACTTGTTGCCCAGTGGCTGAATCAGCTTTTTGGAGGCTTTCTCAGAGGCACAAAAGAAAAATTTCTCAGATAGTCTGGCAGCATCAATTGCACAAACCAGTCAGTCTGACCCTGGGTGACTATCTTATTACCTGGATGCTCATATTTTTCATTGTAATCCCAGATCAGTGTTACAGTGATCCTAAGGAAGTTTTAGCTTCCCCTATTGCTATCCACGATGCTTATCAGATAATAGAATCATGTCAGGTACCCTGCTGTTTAATAATGGATGCCAAGACCCACTTCAAAAAGAGCTGATCAGTCTTTACATATCCTTCTTCCTACTCATGTTGTGGTGAGGATGGTGGCTTGGGGCATGGTGGCTTGGAGAATAGTCTTGATCACTTAGTGACTGGGTGATGCCCATTCCTTGTCATCCAGCAAAACTTGTAAGGCTAATTTATGTGCTAGCCAGATGAGCCAAATTTCAATAGTGTCAATGGAGTTTTGCCAGAACCTCTAATTTCTCTTTTCCCATTCATTTTAAGAATGAACCTCACTTCATCTCTGAGTAACTAAACTTCCTTTCATCACCAGAGAGTATTTTCTATAGTTACCACCATGGATCAGAGGAAAAATGCATTCTCTTTCTGGTAATGTAGAAGGGTGAACAAGCAACCATGGATTCTTTTTTAACTTTGTGGCATCCTCTCTCCTTATTCTCTAACTATTGATACAACTGGATGATAGTTAAAAACTACTTGTCCCCTTGTCACTAAACAGTTCAGCAACAAGATGCAGGTCTGCTTGTCAGACTCCTATTCCATACCTAGGTAGTTGGCCTGCCAAAAAGGCATTGCAATCTTATCATCCTCTGGGACAAAGGGGTTAAAAGTCTGACCTAGTCAATCTATCAGGAGTAGGTGGGGCCAAAGTCCCGTTAAGTGTGACCGGTTTTACCTCAAGAAAAATGGACCAAGTTTTGAAAAAGTTACCATTTTTGTATCAGGAGAATTTTTTACTTTGTAAAAGACAACATTTTTTCGTTTGTCAGAGGGATTCAGTATTATGAGTCCATCTACATTGTTTCAAGAAATTTTGCAAGTAAAATCGAAGCAGCCCCTTGAACTTTGTTGGGGCTTATCAACCTTGGCTTACTCTAGCAGCTAAGGTCACTGAGATGATTTTTAAATTGCTTATCAACACGATAACACTTTATAAGCATTTTCAGTTCAAACATATTAACATATGAATTCTAATTACACATTTTTAAAACAATACATACAATTAGCTCAGAGACTCACTCACAACATAATTTAACCTATTTTTTTATCTTCACTGTAAATTTTGCCCAAACGCTATTAGATATTTTTCAACAGAAACATAGACCGATGAGTTTTCTGAGGCACTTCAGGAGTTACTCAGTAGCTGCCAGAAGAATATCTTATCTTCACAACGAGAGCCCACAGGGTGGGGTGGGGGGTGAACAGAGGGAGCAGCTCCCACCAGGAAGCATAGCTTTGTATTTACTTTTGGTTTTAAGTAGAAATTTCCTAAGCCTCAATAAATGCACTATTTTAGGACAATGTTTTGAACTTAAAATGTGCAATATTTTATTTGGACCTTAAGGATTTTATGAAAACCCAAGCATAAAAGAGATCTCATGGTAAGGGGGGTTGATTTTTTTCTTTTTAAGGCTATAGCAAGTTAGGATCATACAGTGACACACACATATATATATATTCAGATTAATACAATAATTTTATTGCTAAGTTTCTAACATCTGAGGCACTTTTCTTGGTGCTAAGGTAAACAAATAACCAGTAGTTTTCATCTTATTTTTGTTTTGACATATATGTACTTTAAATAATTAGAGCTCTGAGGATCAAAACTTATAAAGGGAAACTTTGCTCACCTGTTAATGAAGTCTCCAGAAATTGAAATGAATTCTATCCTGCAATCTCTTGGAGGGAAAATAATTAGAAAATGTTGAAAAGAGAGCATGAAAATTCTGGCAAGTCTGCATAGACCCTATGGGAATAAAAGACATGCTCCCTCCAGGACATATGCCATGTTTCATTTCTTTGTTTTTACTGTATGTAACATAAAATTTACCATTTTTGAGTGTACAGTTCAGTGACATTAAGTACACTCACAATGTTATACAACCATCATTACTACCCATTTTTGGAAATTGCTCATCTCAAACAGAAAGTCTGTACCCATTAAGTAACTATTCCCAATTCATTCCTTCTCTAGCTTAGAAGTTAAACTTCTCATATTTAAAAAAATTCAAAATAGTACTTTTAGAGGCCTTCAGAGGCAGGTAAAAGACTTTACATTCATACTCTTACTATTTTCATCATCCAGGTGAAAAAAGTTTAGATATCTCAGGTGATGTGTGGTGTGCACACCCGTATGTATTAGTAATCTGTATTCTACTTTCTCCTTTTATGAGTTCTAGGTACTTAATATAAGTGGAACCATATGTTATCTGTCATTTTGTATCTGGCTTATTTCACTTAGCATGATGTTTCAAAGTTCATCCATGTTCTAGCAAGTAGCAGAATTTCATTCTTTTTTAAGGCTGAGTAACATTCTCTGATATATGTATATCACATTTTGTTTATCCATTCACCCATTGCTGGACACTTGGGTTGCTTTCAACTTTGGTCTATTGTGACTAATGCTGTCATGGACATTGGTGTACAGGTGTCTGTGTGAATCTCTGCTTTTAATTATTTTGGGTATATACCTAGAAATTGAATCATATGATAATTCTATGTTTAACTTGTTGAGGAACCACCAAACTGTCTTCCGACATAGGCTGTACCATTTCACATTCCCACCAGCAATGCACAAGTGTTCCAATTTCCCCCCACCAACACTTGTTATTTTACATTTTTTCAATAATAGCCATCCTAAATGGGTGTGAATTGGTTTTTAATTATGACATATATTTGCATCTCCCTAATGACTAGTGATGTCGAGCATATTTTCTTGCGCTTATATGCCATTTGTGTATCTCCTTTGGCAAAAACATCTAATTCAAATTCTTTGCCCAGGGCTTCCCTGGTGGCAGAGTGGTTAAGAATCCACCTGCCAATGCAGGGGACACTGGTTTGAGCCCTAGTCCAGGAGGATACCACATGCCGCGGAGCAACTAAGCCAGTGTGTCACAACTACTGAGCCTGCACTCTAGAGCTTGCAAGCCACAACTACTGAAGCCTGTGAGCCACAACTACTGAAGTCCGCATGCTTAGACCCTGTGCTTCACAACAAGAGAAGCCACTGCAATGAGAAACCTGTGCACCACAATGAAGAGTAACCCCCACTCGTGGCAACTAGAGAAAGCCCGTGTGCAGCAACAAAATAAATAAAATTTTAAAAATCCTTTGCCCATTTCTTAGGTTGATTGTCTTGTCGTTTTTGATTGTAGTTCTTTATATATTCTGGATACTAAACTTCTATTAGATATATGATTTGCCAATATTTTCTCTCATTCTGTGGGTTGTCTTTTCACTCTCTTAATAGTATCCTTTGATTCACAAAATTTTAAAATTTTGATTAAATCCAATTTATCTACTCTTTACTTTTGTTGTCTTGTCTCTTTGTACCATATCCAAAACATTTCCCCAACCAACGTCATGAAGATTTTTCCCTTCTAAGAGACGTATAGTTTTAGCTCTTGCATTTAGGTCTTTGATTCATTTTGAGTTAATTTTTGTATATGGTGTAACATAAGGATCCAATGTATTCATTTACATGTGGATATGCAGGTTTTCTAGCACTTTTTGTTGAAAAGACTCTCCTTACTCCAATTGAATAGTCTTGGTAACCTTTTTGAAAATAAATTAGCCATATAAATGAGGATTTAATTCTGAGCTCTATATTCTATTCCACTGGTCCATATGTCTATCTTATGCCAGTACTCCTTTGATTTCTGTAGTTTTGAAGTAAGTTTTGAAATCAACAAATGTGAGATCTCCAACTTTGTTACTTTGAAGATTGCTTTGACTATTCATGGTCCTTTGAGATTCCATATGAATTTTAGGATGGGTTTTTCTATTTCTGCAAAAAAGTCACTGGGATTTTTGCTAGAGATTGTATTGAATCTGTAGTCAGCTTTGGGAGTATTTCCAACTTAATGATATTAAATATTCTAACCTGTGGATATAGGATGTCTTTCCATTTATTTATATCTTCTTTAATTTCTTTCAGCAACATTTTGTAGTTTTCAGTGTACAAGTCTTTCACCTTCTTCATTAAATTTATTCCTACGTATTTTATTCTTTTTGATGTTATTGTAAATTGAATTGGTTCCTTATTCCTTTTCAGCTTGTTCATTGTTAGTATTTAGAAATGCATCTGATTTTTGTGTGTTTATTTTGTATCCTGAAACTTGTCGAATTTATTAGCTCTAATAGGTTCTAGTAATGGAATATTTATGGTCTTATACATAATGATCATGTTTTCTGTGAACAGAGATAATTTTACTTTTTCATTTCCAATTTGGACTTGTTATTTCTTTTTCTTATCCATTTGCTATAGCCAGAACATCAAATACTATGCTGAGTAGAAGTGCCAAAAGCAGGCATCTTTGCCCTATTTCTGATCTCATGGAAAAGACTTTCACCATCAAATATGACATCAGCTGTGAATTTTTCATTTATGGTCTTTATGATGTTGAGGAAGTTTCCTTTTATTCCTCAATTATTAAGAATTTTAATCATGAGAGGGTGTTGACTTTTGTCAAATGTCTTTATACATCAATTGTGTTTATTTTTTCCCTTCCTTCAGGGAATATGGTGTATTAAACTGATTGAATTTAATAAGGAACCATCCATGCATTCTGGGAATAGATCTTTCTTGGTCATGATACTTTTAATAGGTTGCTGAATTCAGTTGGCCAGTATTTTCTTTTTTTTGCAGTATGCGGGCCTCTCACTATTGTGGCCTCTCCCGTTGTGGAGCACAGGCTCCAGACGCACAGGCTCAGCAGCCATGGCTGACGGGCCTAGCCGCTCCATGGCATGTGGGATCTTCCTGGACTGGGGCACGAACCCATGTCCCCTGCATCAGCGGGCAGACTCTCAACCACTGTGCCACCAGGGAAGCCCTGGCCAGTATTTTCTTGAGGATTTTTGCATCAGTATTCATAAGCGAAATTGGTCTGTAATTTTTTATGCTGTCTTTTTAAAAACATTTAAACAACAGCAAAAAAACAAACAGTTCACCCACTTCTTCAAACACCCATCCCAACCTCTGGAAACCACCAATCTGTTCTCTTTATATATGAGCTTGTTTTTTTTCCTTTTCTTTTGTTTAGATTCCACAGATAAGAGAGATCATACAGTATCTTCCTCTGATTTATTTCACTTAGTATGTCCTCTAGGTCTATCCATGTCATTGCAGATGGCAAGCTTTTATTCTTTTTTATGGCTGAGTAATATTCCATGTATATCTAGATGTGAGATCTATCTATATAGATATATAGATAGATAGAGCTCACATCTTCTTTATTAACTTCACTAATCATTTATTCTGCAGTGTCTGATCTGTTAATCCAATCCAGTGTTGGATTTTTGAAAAATTATTTTTAATTTCTTAAAGTTCAATTTGGGTCTTTTTTATACCTTCCATATCTTTTCTCATGTTCATAATTTCCTTTATCTTATTAAACATATGGAGTATATTTATGAGTTATTTTAACATCTATGTCTTTTAATTTTTATCACATGGTTTATTTCTTGTTCTGTTTCTACTTTTTATTTTTCCTCCTGGTTTTAGGTTGTATTTTTCTGCTTCTTTGCATAACTGGTAGTTTTTTATTAGATGGTAGATAATGTGAATTTACATTGTTGAGTGCTATATTCTGAGTTAATTTTTAAAGTATTTTTGAACTTTATTTTCACATGCAGTTAAGTTACTTGGAATCAGTTTGATCCTTTCAAGAATGGCTTTTAGGGTTCATTATGAAGGGTCTGGACCATCCTTTACTCTAGGATTACTTTAGCCCCTTTACTAAGGCAACAAACTTATGAGAACTCTACACAGTCACCCATATATAAGAGGTCTTTCTATACTGGCTGGTGGAAACACAAACTATTTTCAGCTGTATCTAGTTTTTGGTATGTTTTCAACATATTCCTTTCTGGTAGTTCTTTCCTTGACCTTGGATAGTTTCCTTACATGTATACACAGGCCAATATTCTGCCAAATACTCAAAGAGAACTTTCTGCCAATTCTCATAGCTTTTCCTTTGGTCACCTCTTTTTTCTCTGATTTTTTTCATATAAATTCTAGTCACATTCACCTATATCAACTCTGAATTCTGTCTCCTTAAGTCAGTGAAATTACCAGGCAGGTTATTAGTTTCCTTTTTCTGTCCTATTGCCTGGAAAAGCTCCAGGTAGTAGATTGTGACAACCATATATTTCCACTTTATTTGTTTTCCCTGTCAAAGAGATCACCATCCTGCACTGCCTGTTGTCTGATGTCTAACACATTTATTTCATAATTTTCCAGTTGTTTAAAATGAGAAAATAAAGCTCTTTCCTATAATTCCACTATGACCAGAAGTGAAGTCATTTTCCAATCCCTTTTTTAAAAACGAACACACATGGACTTCTATTAAAGTTTAATGTCATTTAAGCTTGTGATTTAGGGGTATAAGATGATTGATCCCATTTGGACAATGCAAAAAATGCTTTTGTTGTCACCTCCTCCAAAAAAGTTAATATGAAAACTTCATTTGACCAGTACTGAAGTTGTATCTTTCTCTACCTTCAGAAGCATCAAAATCCATGTGGCTGGACAATATCATAAATTATTTCTCATTTAAACTGCACTGTGGAGAAACTGGAACCCTTGTACACTGTTGCTGGAAATGTAAAATGGGACAGCCATTATGGAAAATGGTATGGAGGTTTCTCAGAAAAATTAAAAACAGAACTACCGTATGATCTAGTTATCCTACTTCTGGGTATGTATTCAAAATTTAAATTAGGATCTCAAAGAGATACCTGCACTTACATGTTCATTGTAGTGCTATTCAAAACAGCCAAGATATGAAAACCTAAATGTCCATTGATGGATGAACAAAGAATATGTGTTATATACATACAATGGAATATTATCATTAAAAAGGAAAGGGGGGCTTCCCTGGTGGTGCAGTTGTTGAGAGTCCGCCTGCCAATGCAGGGGACACATGTTCATGCCCTGGTCCAGGAAGATCCCACATGCCACAGAGCGGCTGGGCCCATGAGCCATGGCCGCTGAGCCTGCGTGTCTGGAGCCTGTGCTCTGCAAAGGGAGCGGCCACAACAGTGAGAGGCCCACGTACCGCAAAACAGAAAAAACAAAAGGAAAAGAATCTTGCCAAATGCGACAACATGGATGAACCTAGAGAACATTATAGTAAGTGAACTAAGACAGTCACAAAAGGACAAATACTGCATAATTTCATGTATATAAAAAATACAAAATAAATTCATAGAAACAGGGAATAATATGGTGGTTGCCAAAGGCTTGGGGAGGGAGGAAATGGAGAATTGCTGTTCAACATATATAACGCTTCAGTTATACAAGATGATAGAGATTTACAGTACAACATTGTACCTACAGTTAACAATACTGTATTATACACTTTAAAATGTGTTAGAGTAGATCTCATGTTGTAGTCTTCCCAGAATAAAAAATAAAATAAAATAAAATAAAATAACTAATCTGTTTTACAAAACCTTAAGTGATATTCAAGTTGGATCAAGGAGAACGTCCATTGTTATTAGAGGAAGAATTTCTGAAGAGAAGGGCCCAGATGAGTTATTGAATACTGGCAGAAAGTATCTGTTGTGATGCTCGGGATTTCCCTGGCAGTCCAGTGGTTAAGATTTTGTGCTTCCACTGCAGGGGGCATGGGTTCAATCCCTGGTCAGGGAACTAAGTCCCACATGCCTCATGGCCAAAAAACCAAAACATAAAACAGAAGTAATATTGTAACAAATTCAATAAAGACTTAAAAAAATGGTCCATATCAAAAAAAAAGTCTTAAAAAAATAGTGATGCTCTTGTTTATGTTCTTGGGCATGCACCTGGCCCAATATTACTCACATCAAGCTCCCACAGATATTTCCTCCACTGGGCTCAAAGTTGTGGCTGAACCTGCCCTTGTGGTTCTGATAATTGCAAGACATACTTTAGCACGAACCATCAGGGACCTTTGAGGAAAAAGATTTATTATTCATAGGTACTAGAGGGTACATGGCATGCCTAAGGGCCATAAAGTGAGATTTCAGGTAGCAGAGAGAAAGTGAGGGAGAGAGAGAGAAAGCATAAGCAGACCTGGGATTTGCCTTTATTAGGGTCCAAGGGTGGGGTGTCTAGAGTTTTGCAGGTTCACTCTTTATTGGCTAATTGAAAGCACAAGAGTGGGAATTAGGGTACAAGAAGGGAGAAGAGGGGGTCAATCAAGCCATCAGTTATCTAGGTTACCCAGAGTTTGAAAGTGGGTGGAGGAAGCTTAATTCTTTATCTAGCTTTTTCACTAGTAATTGTGTCATACAAATGGCAGTATGTTTATTCAAGAAGGATATATTTTAAAATAGATGCCTTGGCAATCAAAAGCTTAATGTCAGGCACTTACATTACAGTATTTGGGGTAAATTAAATCCTAGAATAGTAAGAAGTGGACATTTAACATTTTAAAAGATGCTCTTTTTATAATCCTTACCTTTGGAAGTTTAGAACAATATATTTAAAGTGAAAGAGTAAGGTATATGGTAGGGTATAGAACATAAAATTTCTTATTTTCTCATTTTTTCAAAGGTAGGCACCAGGAATATTACTTAAATCTGATAAATTAAATAATATAACTATACATAACATTAAAAGATAAAAACTAATGAGGAAATGAATTTTTAATTGCATTTAATAATTTAAATGTAAAGATGTTAAATGTAGCTAGTGGCTACATCAGCAGATAGCAAAAATCTCCACAAATAGATATTTTTTGGAATTATATAAGATTCTAGTTTACAAATTTTAAGAACTGTAAAAGGTATGAAATTTTATCCTATACACAAACTAGTTTAATGGATGCTGGCAGAAGATAAGACTCCAGGTCAAAGACAAAAGACTTCATTGTACACAGCAATAAAAATATCCAGAGTACATCAAGTTTTTGTTATTTGGATGGAATGCAGAGTTTGTTAGATATTCTGAGTACAAGGTTATGTTTGGAAATGAAAAATTTAAGAGGGACAAATAGGCTGTCTAGACTAGAACAGATAACAAAGTGGACTTTGGAGTGGTGGCATGACAGCTAATGTGCATGCAGTTGGTATAAAACGTTTTCTAGAATGCTGTCTCTTAATTCTTCCATTTGTTGGTACTTAAAGCAGTGAGCTCAGGGCCATATTAGGTCTTTATCATAGGCCTGACATTGTTCTGTGGAATGTGGGTAGTAGCAGGAGAATAAAAATCAAGTATACACAAAAACTTTTATGACAAACATAAAGAATATGTATAAGGTTCTCAGAGTCAATAAAAACTAGATAGCTTGATTGTAAAACATGATTTTCAAAGATGTACAATGATTTTTCAAAGATTTAATATACATATACATTGTGGAATAATTACCACAATCAAATTAACATATCCATCACTTCTAATGTATACAATTTTTATTTGTCAGCAACACCTCAATAACCTTCAAGAAATAAAGAAGCTCAGAGCTGAAGTTATATCCCCTGAAAAAATAAAGTGTGTATGTATATATGTGTGTTATATGCTATATGTGGTTATGTAATAGAAAGTTCCATTTACTAAGTACCTATTTTGTGTCAGGTTCTTATACTCACATCTAATACTACCTGAAAAAAGTGCAGGATATGTATCCTCATCTGCAATTTAATAGACACTGAAGTTCAGAGACATTCAATACTTCTAAGTTACGTGACTAGTAAGTGGCAAACTGGAAATTTATAGTTTTCGATATAATATGAAAACATTCAATAACTTACCTCAAGTCATCAAGTAAGTGGTTGATAGGGAGGATTATAATTCCTGGTTATGACTGTGGGTTCAACGTACAGAGTCAAGAATTTGTAATCTGAGAATGTGTGTGAAACAAAAATTCATTTTCCATGGTGGGACAGATATAATCAGGTGGATGGGCATACCTCTTGAAAGACTGTCCCCACATGTAACTTGAAACATCAGTATCAAAATAAATTTTTGAAAGTCTGGAAAACATAACAAAACTAGATATCTTGTGAAGTAGATGGATAAAAGAGTTAAAGACCAGTCAGGAGAATGACTAGAATGGCAAAAATGAGTGAACAAGTTAAAAAGAATGAAATTAAAATTTGATGATGAGGAGGATCACTTGTGAACGACACTGATATAATAAAGATATCAGAGCCAAGATAGAGCAAAAAACCCAGTCCAGGTGGAAAGAGGACTTTTACTTCTACCAGTTTTATACTTCGCCTTCTGCATTTGTGTATCTGTGAATAAAAGCCAAGAAAATTAGAGCTTGAGCTGTAAGTCTAGTCTCTTAAATATAGGAAATTTTTGCCATTTTAACTTTATTTTGAGGATGTATAGAATGGAAAAGAGAGAAATGAAACTTGGAAGCATATAGACTAATAAATATCCTATCACTATAATCTGTATGTGACAATTTGAGAATATAGACCCTACTATTCCTTCCCAATAATACCCTGATCATGCATTGATTTTCCTTTTTATTCTACTTACTGTTCATAATCTTTGTTTAATTCATCCTATTATCTGATTTGCCAGTCCCCACAATTAACCAATCCTAAAACCCATTGTTCTCTACTCATTGCCCACCCTTCCCTTATTTTCCTTCACTACTAGGCTTCAAAACTCATTATTTCTAAAATGATAAATACCAGTTTCTTCTCCACTTTTCAAACACAGAAAAATTTTCCAGACATATTTTTTCCAAACAAAGAAAGTATAGAAAATATACACTTATAATCATGCTGTTATCCAGATGCTAGGCCAGAAATCATAGTGTCAATTTAACAATAGGGCCTAGATATATAAGCCCAACTTCATAAGAAAGATGATAAGATTCCTAAGAAATTTTAATATATTCCTCATTTTTAAAAGACTATCAACTTGATAATCTTTTACAAAAGAGCAAAGAATAAAGAAAATACTTGTGACAAGTTTTATTCACTACCAAAAAAAATTTCTAGAGAGCAAGAGAAAGTTTCTAAGGAAACATGAAATCTGGGCATAAATATATTTTCTTCAAGAAAAATGGCCCATAAATATGACACTACATCATCAATATTCGAAAAAGCGAAATGGCTCCTCAATATTAGAGATCAGATGACTAATATTGGAAACATATCCTATAAGGATAGTCAAAATGTTATACACTTTAGAACTGTTGAATGATGCCAGTGAAAATGGGGGAGTGGAGGGCCTCAAAGGCCAATCCCTTCATAGAAGCACCAAAAAATTTAAATAAATTAATTAATAGCAAAAACTCAGAATCAAATTTATCAAAACTCTGGAAGATAGTCAACAATGCAACCACACAAATGCTAAGCCAAAAAAGAGACAACTTAAACATGGTGTTTAAGTAATCTCTGTCAAACCACTAGAAGAATACACATTTCATAAGAAACACATTTCAGAGGCTATGCAAGACAAAGAAAATAGTCTTAAAAATTAATTTATAAAAGCCATTAAACAACAAAACAATTACAACCTACAGGAAGCAACAGTAATAAACCCTGAGGATAGGAAATAATTTTATTTCCAGAGTGTCCACATTATAGTATTTTAAATGTCCTATTTGCAATAAAATGATGAGGCATGCAAAGAAACAAGAAAGGATGGCCCATTTACAAGAAAAGAGAAATTAAGAGAAAGTGTCCCTGGAGGAGGGGAAGATGGCAGAAGAGTAAGATGCAGAGATCACCTTCCTCCCCACAGATACACCAGAAATACATCTACAAGTGGAGCAACTCCTACAGAACACCTACTGAACGCTGGCAGAAGACCTCAGACCTCCCAAAAGGCAAGAAACTCCCCATGTACCTGGGTAGGGCAAAAGAAAAAAGAACAAACAGAGACAGGGGGATAGGGAAGGGACCTGGCACCAGTGGGAGGGAGCTGTGAAGGAGGAAAGGTTTCCACACACTAGGAAGCCCCTTCGCGGGCAGAGACTGTGGGTGGCGGAGGGGGAAGCTTCGGAGCCGCAGAGGAGAGCACAGCAACTGGGGTGCGGAGGGCAAAGTGGAGAGATTCCCACACAGAGGATTGGTGCCGACCGGCCTCACCAGCCCGAGAGGCTTGTCTGCTCACCCACTGGGGTGGGCGAGGCTGGGAGTTGAGGCTTGGGCTTTGGTCGGAGCGCCGGGAGAGGACTGGCAGTGTGAACAAAGCCTGAAGGAGTTAGTGCACCGCAGCTAGCCAGGAGGGAGTCCGGGGAAAAGTCTGGACCTGCCGAGGAGGCAAGAGACTTTTTCTTCCCTCTTTGTTTCCTGGTGCACGAGGAGAGGGGATTAAGAGCACTGCTTAAAGGAGCTCCAGAGACGGGCACGAGCCGCGGCTAAAAGTGCGGACCCTAGAGACAGGCATGAGATGCTAAGGCGGCTGCTGTCACCATCAAGAAGCCTGTGTGTGAGCACAGGTCACTATCCACACACCCCTTCCAGGGAGCCTGTGCAGCCCGCCACTACCAGGGTCCCTGGATCCAGGGACAACTTCCCCAGGAGAACGCATGACACGCCTCAGGCTGCTGCAACATCACGCCAGCCTCTGCCGCTGCAGGCTCGCCCTGCACTCTGTGCCCCTCCCTCCCCGCGGCCTGAGTGAGCCAGAGCCACTGAATCAGCGGCTCCTTTAACCCCGTCCTGTCTGAGCGAAGAACAGATGCCCTCTAGCGACCTACATGCAGAGGTGAAGCCAAATCCAAAATGAGATCCTGGGAGCTGTGAGAACAAAGAAGAGAAAGGGAAATCTCTCCCAGCAGCCTCAGAAGCAGCAGAATAAAGCTCCACAATTAACTTGATGTACCCTGCATCTGTGGAATACATGAATAGACAACGAATCATCCCAAATTGAGGAGGTGGACATTGAGAGCAAGATTTATGATTTTTTCCCCTTTTCCTCTTTTTGTGTGTATGTGTATGCTTCTGTGTGAGATTTTATCTGTATAGCTTTGCTTCCACCATTTGTCCTATGGTTCTATCAGTCCGTTTTTTAAAAAAAATTTTTCTTTACAATTATTTTTAATAACTTTATTATATTTTATCATACTTTATTATATTTTACTTTATCTTCTTTCTTTCATTCTTTTTTCCTTCTTTCCCTCCTTCCTTCCTCCCTCCCTTCCTCCCTCCTTTATTTCTTTCTTTCTGCTTCTACTAATTCTTTCTTTCTACTTTTTCTCTCTTTTATTCTGAGCCGTGTGGATGAAAGGCTCTTGGTGCTGCAGCCAGGAGTCAGTGCTGTGCCTCTGAGGTGGGAGAGCCAACTTCAGGACACTGGTCCACAAGAGACCTCCCAGCTCCACATAATATCAAAAGGTGAAAATCTCCCAGAGATCGCCATCTCAACACTAGCACCCAGCTTCTCTCAATGACAAGCAAGTTATAGTGCTGGACACCCTATGCCAAACAACCAGCAAGACAGGAACACAGCCCCATCCATTAGCAGAGAGACTGCCTAAAATCATAATAAGTCCACAGACACCCAAAAACATACCACCAAATGTGGACCTGCCCACCAGAAAGACAAGATCCAGGCTCATCCACCAGAATACAGGCACTAGTCCCCTCCACCAGGAAGCCTACACAACCCACTGAACCAACCTTAGCCACTGGGGACAGACACCCAAAAAAACGGGAACTATGAACCTGCAGTCTGCAAAAAGGAGACCAGAAACAGAGTAAGATAAGCAAAATGAGAAGACAGAAAAACACAGAGCAGATGAAGTGGCAAGATTAAAAACCCACCAGACCTAACAAATGAAGAGAAAATAGGCAGTCTACCTGAAAAAGAATTCAGAATAATGACAGTAAAGATGATCCAAAATCTTGGAAATGGAATAGACAAAATGTAAGAAACTTTTAACAAGGAGGTAGAAGAACAAGATGAAACAAACAATGATGAACAACACAATGAATGAAATAAAAAATACTCTAGATGGGATCAATAGCAGAATAACTGAGGCAGAAGAACGGATAAGTGACCTGGAAGATAAAATAGTGGAAATAACTACTGCAGAGCTGAATAAAGAAAAAAGAATGAAAAGAACTGAGGACAGTCTCAGAGACCTCTGGGACAACATTAAATGCACCAACATTCGAATTATAGGGGTTCCAGAAGAAGAAGAGAAAAAGAAAGGGACTGAGAAAATATTTGAAGAGATTATACTTGAAAACTTCCCTAATATGGGAAAGGAAATAGTTAATCAAGTCCAGGAAGCACAGAGAGTTCCATACAGGATAATTCCAAGGAGAAATACTCCAAGACACATATTAATCAAACTGTCAAAAATTAAATACAAAGAAAACATATTAAAAGCAGCAAGGGAAAAACAACAAATAACACATAAGGGAATCCCCATAAGGTTAACAGCTGATCTTTCAGGAGAAACTCTGCAAACCAGAAGGGACTAGCAAAACATATTTAATGTGATGAAGGAGAAAAACCTGCAACCAAGATTACTCTACCCAGCAAGGATCCCATTCAGATTTGATGGAGAAATTAAGACCGTTACAGACAAGCCAAAGCTGAGAGAGTTCAGCACCACCAAAACAGCTTTACAACAAATGCTAAAGGAACTTCTCTAGGCAAGAAATACAAGAAAAGGAAAAGACCTACAATAATGAACTCAAAACAATTAAGAAAATGGGAATAGGAACATACATATTGATAATTACCTTAAATGTGAATGGACTAAATGCTCCCACCAAAAGACACAGATTGGCTGAATGGATACAAAAACAACACCCATATATATGCTGTCTACAAGAGACCCAATTCAGACCTAGAGCTGCATACAGACTGAAAGTAAAGGGATGGAAAATGATATTCCATGCAAATGCAAAGCAAAAGAAAGCTGGAGTAGCAATTCTCATATCAGACAAAATAGACTTTAAAATAAAGACTATTAGAAGAGACAAAGAAGGATACTACATAATGATCAAGGGATCGATCCAAGAAGAAGATATAACAATTGTAAATATTTATGCACCCAACATAGGAGCACCTCAATACATAAGGCAAATGCTAATAGCCATAAAAAGGGAAATCGACAGTAACACATTCATAGTAAGGGGACTTTAACACCCCACTTTCACCAATGGACAGATCATCCAAAATGAAAATAAATAAGGAAACACAAGCTTTAAATGATACATTAAACAAGATGGACTTAATTGATATTTATAGGACATTCCATCCAAAAACAACAGAATACACATTTTTCTCAAGTGCTCATGGAACATTCTCCAGGATAGATCATATCTTGGGTCACAAGTCAAGCCTTGGTAAATTTAAGAAAATTGAAATTGTATCAAGTATCTTTTCTGACCACAATGCTATGAGACTAGATATTAATTACAGGAAAAGATCTGTAAAAAATACAAACACATGGAGGCTGATACACTAGTTAATATCGAAGTGATCACTGAAGAAATCAAAAAGGAAATAAAAAAATACCTAGAAACAAATAACAATGGAGACACGATGACCCCAAATCTATGGGATGCAGCAAAAGCAGTTCTAAGAGGGAAGTTTATAACAACAGAATCCTACCTTAAGAAACAGGAAACATCTCGAATAAACAACATAACCTTGAACCTAAAGCAATTAGAGAAAGAAGAACAGAAAAACCCCAAAGTTAGCAGAAGGAAAGAAATCATAAACATTAGAATAGAAATAAATGAAAAGGAAATGAAGGAAACGATAGCAAAGGTCAATAAAACTAATAGCTGGTTCTTTCAGAAGATAAACAAAATTGATAAACCATTAGCCAGACATGTCAGGAAAAAAAGGGAGATGACTCAAATCAATAGAATCAGAAATGAAAAAGGAGAAGTAACAATTGACACTGCAGAAATAAAAAAGATCATGAGAGATTACTACAAGCAACTCTATGCCAATAAAATGGAAACCTGGAAGAAATGGACAAATTCTTAGAAATGCACAATCTGCCAAGACTGTATCAGGAAGAAATAGAAAATATGAACAGACCAATCACAAGCACTGAATTTGAAACTGTCATTAAAAATCTTCCAACAAACAAAAGTCCAGGACCAGATGGCTTCACAGGCGAATTCTATCAAACATTTAGAGAAGAGCTAACACCTATCCTTCTCAAACTCTTCCAAAATATAACAGAGAGAGGAACACTCCCAAACTCATTCTACAAGGTCACCACCACCTTGATACCAAAACCAGACAAGGATGTCACAAAGAAAGAAAACTACAGACCAATATCACTGATGAACATAGATGCAAAAATCCTCAACAAAATACTAGCAAACAGAATCCAACAGCACATTAAAAGGATCATACACCATGATCAAGTGGGGTTTATTCCAGGAATGCAAGGATTCTTCAATATATGCAAAACAATCAATGTGATAAACCATATTAACAAATTGAAGGAGAAAAACCATATGATCATCTCAATAGATGCAGAGAAAGCTTTTGACAAAAGTCAACGCCCATTTATGATAAAAGCCCTGCAGAAAGTAGGCATAGAGGGAACTTTCCTCAACATAATAAAGGCCATATATGACAAACCCACAGCCAATATTATCCTCAATGGTGAAAAACTGAAAGCATTTCTACGAAGATCAGGAAGAAGACAAGGTTGCCCACTCTCACCACTCTTATTCAACATAGTTTTGGAAGTTTTAGCCACAGCAATCAGAGAAGAAAAGGAAATAAAAGGAATCCAAATCGGAAAAGAAGAAGTAAACCTGTCACTGTTTGCAGATGACATGACACTATACATAGAGAATCCTAAAGATGCTACCAGAAAACTACTAGAACTAATCAATGAGTTTGGTAAAGTAGCAGGACACAAAATTAATGCACAGAAATCTCTGGCATTCCTATACACTAATGATGAGAAATCTGAAATTGAAATCAAGAAAACACTCTGATTTACCATTGCAACAAAAAGAATAAAATATCTAGGAATAAACCTACGTAAGGAGACAAAAACCTGTATGCAGAAAATTATAAGACACTGATGAAAGAAATTAAAGATGATAGAAATAGATGGAGAGATATACCATGTACTTGGATTGGAAGAATCAACATTTTGAAAATGACTCTACTACCCAAAGCAATCTACAGATTCAGTGCAATCCCTATCAACCTACCACTGGCAATTTTCATGGAACTAGAACAAAAATTTCACAATTTGTATAGAAACACAAAAGACCCCAAATAGCCAAAGCAGTCTTGGGAACGAAAAACAGAGCTGGAGGAATCAGGTTCCCTGACTTCAGGCTTTACTACAAAGCTACAGTAATCAAGACAGTATGGTACTGACACAAAAACAGAAAGATAGATCAATGGAACAGGATAGAAAGCCCAGAGATAAACCCACGCACATATGGTCACCTTATCTTTGATAAAGGAGGCAGGAATGTACAGTGGAGAAAGGACAGTCTCTTCAATAAGTGGTGCTGGGAAAACTGGACAGGTACATGTAAAAGTATAAGATTAGATCACTCCCTC
This sequence comes from Stenella coeruleoalba, assembly GCF_951394435.1. Taxonomy (NCBI): domain Eukaryota; kingdom Metazoa; phylum Chordata; class Mammalia; order Artiodactyla; family Delphinidae; genus Stenella; species Stenella coeruleoalba. The sequence continues at coordinate 31,833,592 of NC_137153.1, read as the reverse complement.
ACACCATATGCAAAAATAAGCTCATAATGGATTAAAGACGTAAATGTAAAGCCAGAAACTATCAAACTCTTAGAGGAAAACATAGGCAGAACCCTCTATGACATAAATCACAGCAAGATCCTTTTTGACCCACTTCCTAGAGAAATGGAAATAAAAACAAAACTAAACAAATGGGACCTAATGAAACTTCAAAGCTTTTGCACAGCAAATGAAACCATAAACAAGACAAAAGACAACCCTCAGAATGGGAGAAAATATTTGCAAATGAAGTAAGTGACAAAGGATTAATCTCCAAAATTTATAAGCAGCTCATGCAGCTCAATAACAACAACAAAAAAAGTAAGCCAATCCAGATATGGGCAGAAGACGTAAATAGACATTTCTCCAAAGAAGATATATAGACTGCCAACAAATATATGAAAGAATGCTAAACATCATTAATCATTAGAGAAATGCAAATCAAAACTACAATGAGATATCATCTCACACGAGTCAGAATGGCCATCATGAAAAAATCTAGAAACAATAAATGCTGGAGAGGGTGTGGAGAAAAGTGAACACTCTTGCACTGCTGGTGGGAATGTGAATTGGTACAGCCACTATGGAGGTTCCTTAAAATACTACAAATAGAACTACCATAAGACCCAGCAATCCCACTACTGCGCATATACCCTGAGAAACCCATAATTCAAAAAGAGTCATGTACCAAATTGTTCATTGCAGCTCTATTTACAATAGCCCGGAGATGGAAACAACCTAAGTGTCCATCATTGGATGAATGGATAAAGAACATATGGCACATATATACAACGGAATATTACTCAGCCATAAAAAGAAACAAGAGTGAGCTATTTGTAATGAGGTGGATAGACCTAGAGTCTGTCATACAGAGTGAAGTAAGTCAGAAAGAGAAAGACAAATACTGTATGCTAACACATATATATGGAATTTAAGGAAAAAAAATGTCATGAAGAACCTAGGGGCAAGACAGGAATAAAGATACAGACCTACTAGAGAATGGACTTGAGGATATGGGGAGGGGGAAGGGTAAGCTGTGACAAAGCAAGAGAGAGGCATGGACATATATATACTACGAAACATAAGGTAGATAGGTAGTGGGAAGCAGCCACATAGCACAGGGAAAGCAGCTCAGTGCTTTGTGACCGCCCGGAGGGGTGGAATAGAGGGTGGGAGGGAGGGAGATGCAAGAGGGAAGAGATATGGGAACATATGTATATGTAAAACTGATTCACTTTGTTATAAAGCAGAAAGTAACACACCATTGTAAAGCAATTATACTCCAATAAAGATGTAAAAAAAAGAAAAAGAGAAAGTGTCCCTGTGAAAGAACAGACGCTGGACTTACTAGACTTTAAACCAAATGTCTTAATATGGTAGAAGAGCTAAAGTTAGCCATGGACAAAAGAATCAATAAAACTGGGAACAAAATGTATGAAGAAATTACAGAATATAAACACGGAAATAGGGGGGACCTTGAAGATGGCGGAAGAGTAAGACGCGGAGATCACCTTCCTCCCCACAGATACACCAGAAATACATCTACACGTGGAACAACTCCTACAGAACACCTACTGAAGGCTGGCAGAAAACCTCAGACCTCCCAAAAGGCAAGAAACTCCCCACATACCTGGGTAGGGCAAAAGAAAAAAAAAAAAAGAAAAAACAGAGACAAAAGAATAGGGGCGGCACCTGCACCAGTGGGAGGGAGCTGTGAAGGAGGAAAAGTTTCCACACACTAGGAAGCCCCTTCGCGGGCGGAGACTGCGGGAGGCGGGGGGGGGGAGCTTTGAAGCCGCGGAGGAGTGCACAACAATGGGTGCGGAGGGCAAAGTGGGGAGATTCCCGCACAGAGGATCGGTGCCGACCGGCACTCACCAGCCCGAGAGGCTTGTCTGCTCACCCGCCGGTGTGGGCGGGGCTGCGAGCTGAGGCTCTGTGGCTCGGGTTTCGGTTTCAGACTGGAGTTGGCGGCTTGAACATAGCCTGAAGGGGTTAGTGCACCACGGCTAGCCGGGAGGGAGTCCGGGGGAAAAGTCTGCACCTGCCGAAGAGGCAAGAGACTTTTTCTTCCCTCTTTGTTTCCTGGTGCGTGAGGAGAGGGGTTTAAGAACGCTGCTTAAAGGAACTCCAGAGACGGGCGCGAGCCGTGGCTAAAAGCGCGAACCCCAGAGACGGGCGGGAGACACTAAGGCTGCTGCTGCCGCCACCAAGGGGCCTGTGTGAGAGCACAGGTCACTCTGCACACCCCTCTTCCGCGGAGCCTGTGCAGCCTGCCATTGCCAGGTTCCCGGGATCCAGGGACAACCTCCCCGGGAGAACGCACGGCGGGCCTCAGGCTGGTGCAAAGTCACGCCGGACTTTGCCGCCGCAGGCCCGCCCCGCACTCCGTGCCCCTCTCTCCCCGCCGGCCTCAGTGCGCCAGAGCCCCCGAATCAGCGGCTCCTTTAACCCCATCCTGTCTGAGCAAAAAACAGACGCCCTCCCGCGACCTACACGCAGAGGCAGGGCCAAATCCAAAGCTGAGCCCCTGTGAGCTGTGAGAACAAAGAAGAGAAAGGGAAATCTCTCCCAGCAGCCTCAGAAGCAGCGGATTAAAGCTCCACAATCAACTTGATATACCCTGCATCTGTGGAATACCTGAATAGACAACCAATCATCTCAAATTAAGGAAGTGGACTTTAGGAGCCAAATCTATGATTTTTTCCCCTATTCCTCTTTTTGTGAATGTGTATGTGTATGCTTCTGTGTGAGATCTTGTCTGTATAGTCTTGCTTCCACCATTTGTCCTAGGGTTCTATCCATCCATGGTTTTTTTTAAAAATTTTTTTCTTAATAATCAATTTTAATTTTAATAACGTTATTATACTTTATCTTCGTTCTTTCTTTCTTTCTTTCTTTCCTTCCTTCCTTCCCTCCTTTAGACAACGAATCATCCGAAATTGAGGAGGTGGTCTCTGACAGCAAGATTTATGATTTTTCCCCCTTTACCTCTTTTAGTGAGGGTGTATGTGTATGCTTCTGTGTAAGATTTTGTCTGTATAGCTTTGCTTCCAACATTTGTCCTAAGGTTCTATCCGTCCCTTTTTTTTTTCTAAATAAGAACTTTTTAATTCAATAACTCTATTATACTTTATTTTATTTTTACTGTATCTTCTTTCTTTCTGTCTTTTTTCCTTCTTTCCCTCCTTCCTTCCTCCCTCCCTCCCTCCTTTCTTTCCTTCTTGCCTTCTTTCCTTCGTTGCTTCTTACTTTCTTTCTTTCTTCCTTCCTTCCTTCCTTCCTTCCCTCCTTTCCTTCTTTCTTTCCTCATACTTCTACTAATTCCCTCTACTTTTTCTCCCTTTTATTCTGAGCCGTGTGGATGAAAGGCTCTTGGTGCTCCAGCCAGGAGTCAGGGCTCTGCCTCTGAGGTAGGAGAGCCAACTTCAGGACATTGGTCAACAAGAGACCTCCCAGCTCCACATAATATCAAATGGCGAAAATCTCCCAGAGACCTCCATCTTAACACCAGCACCCAGCTTCACTCAACGACCAGCAAGCCACAGTGCTGGACAACCTATGCCAAACAACTAGCAAAACAGGAACACAACCACACCCATTAGCAGAGAGGCTGCCTAAAATCATAATAAGGCCACAGACATGCCAAAACACACCACCAGACGTGAACCTGCCCACTAGAGAGACAAGATCCAGCCTCATCCACTACAACACAGGCACTAGTCCCCTCCACCAGGAAGCCTACACAACCCACTGAACCAACCTTAGCCACTGGAGACAGACATCAAAAACAGCAGGAACTACAAACCGGCAGTCTGCAAAAAGGAGACCCCAAACACAGTAAGATAAGCAAAATGAGAAGACAGAAAAACACACAGCAGATAAAGGAGCAAGATAAAAATGCACCAGACCTAACAAATGAAGAGGAAATAGGCAGTCTACCTGAAAAAGAATTCAGAAAAATGGTAGTAAGGATGATCCGAAATCTTGGAAATAGAATGGACAAAATGCAAGAAACAGTTAACAAGGACCTAGAAGAAATAAAGATGAAACAAGCAATGATGAACAACACAATAAATGAAATTAAAAATACTCTAGATGGGATCAATAGCAGAATAACTGAGGCAGAAGAACGGATAACTTACCTGGAAGATAAAGTAGTGGAAATAACTAGTGCAGAGCAGAATAAAGAAAAAAGAATGAAAAGAACTGAGGACAGTCTCAGAGACCTCTGGGACAACATTAAACACACCAATATTCGAATTATAGGGGTTCCAGAAGAGGAAGAGAAAAAGAAAGGGACTGAGAAAATATTTGAAGAGATTATAGTTGAAAACTTCCCTAATATGGGAAAGGAAATAGTTAATCAAGTCCAGGAAGCACAGAGAGTTCCATACAGGATAAATACAAGGAGAAATATGCCAAGACACATATTAATCAAACTGTCAAAAATTAAATACAAAGAAAGCATATTAAAAGCAGCAAGGGAAAAACAACAAATAACACATAAGGGAATCCCCATAAGGTTAACAGCTGATCTCTCAGCAGAAACCCTACAAGCCAGAAGGGAGTGGCAGGACATACTGAAAGTGATGAAGGAGAAAAACCTGCAGCCAAGACTACTCTACCCAGCAAGGATCTCATTCAGATTTGATGGAGAAATTAAAACCTTTACAGACAAGCAAAAGCTGAGAGAGTTCAGCACCACCAAACCAGCTTTACAACAAATGCTAAAGGATCTGCTCTAGGCAAGAAACACAGAGAAGGAAAAGACCTATAATAACGAACCCAAAACAATTTAGAAAATGGGAATAGGAACATACATATCGATAATTACCTTAAATGTAAATGGACTAAATGCTCCCACAAAAGACACAGATTAGCTGAATGGATACAAAAACAAGACCCTTATATATGCTGTCTACAAGAGACCCACTTCAGACCTAGAGACACATACAGACTGAAAGTAAGGGGATGGAAAATGATATTCCATGCAAATGGAAATCAAAAGAAAGCTGGAGTAGCAATTCTCATATCAGACAAAATAGACTTTAAAATAAGTACTATTAGAAGAGACAAAGAAGGACACTACATAATGATCAAGGGATCGATCCAAGAAGAAGATATAACAATTGTAAATATTTATGCACCCAACATAGGAGCACCTCAATACATAAGGCAAATACTAACAGCCATAAAAGGGGAAATCAACAGTAACACATTCATAGTAGGGGACTTAAACACCCCACTTTCACCAATGGACAGATCATCCAAAATGAAAATAAATAAGGAAACACAAGCTTTAAATGATACATTAAACAAGATGGACTTAATGGATATTTATAGGACACTTCATCCAAAAACAACAGAATACACATTTTTCTCAAGTGTTCATGGAACATTCTCCAGGATAGATCATATCTTGGGTCACAAATCAAGCCTTGGTAAATTTAAGAAAATTGAAATTGTATCAAGTATCTTTTCTGACCACAACGCCATGAGACTAGATATCAATTACAGGAAAAGATCTGTAAAAAATATAAACACATGGAGGCTAAACAATACACTGCTAAATAATGAAGTGATCACTGAAGAAATCAAAGAGGAAATCAAAAAATACCTAGAAACAAATGACAATGGAGACACAACGACCCAAAACCTATGGGATGCAGCAAAAGCAGTTCTAAGGGGGAAGGTTATAGCAATACAAGCCTACCTTAAGGAGCAGGAAACATCTCGAATAAACAACCTAACCCTGCACCTCAAGCAATTAGAGAAAGAAGAAAAAAAATATCCCAAAGCTAGCAGATGGAAAGAAATCATAAAAATCAGATCAGAAATAAGTGAAAAAGAAATGAAGGAAACAATAGCAAAGATCAATAAAACTAAAAGCTGGTTCTTTGAGAAGATAAACAAAATTGATAAACCACTAGCCAGACTCATCAAGAAAAAAAGGGAGATGACTCAAATCAATAGAATTAGAAATGAAAAAGGAGAGGTAACAACTGACACTGCAGAAATAAAAAAGATCATGAGAGATTACTACAAGCAACTCTATGCCAATAAAATGGACAATCTGGAAGAAATGGACAAATTCTTAGAAATGCACAATCTGCCAAGACTGAATCAGGAAGAAATACAAAATATGAACAGACCAATCACAAGCACTGAATTTGAAACTGTCATTAAAAATCTTCCAACAAACAAAAGCCCAGGACCAGATGGCTTCACAGGCGAATTCTCTCAAACATTTAGAGAAGCGATAACACCTATCCTTCTCAAATTCTTCCAAAATATAGCAGAGGGAGGAACACTCCTAAACTCCTTCTATGAGGCCACCATCATCTTGACACCAAAACCAGACAAGGATGCCACAAAGAAAGAAAACTACAGGCCAATATCACTGATGAACATAGATGCAAAAATCCTCAACAAAATACTAGCAAACAGAATCCAACAGCACATTAAAAGGATCATACACCATGATCAAGTGGGGTTTATTCCAGGAATGCAAGGATTCTTCAGTATACGCAAATCTATCAATGTGATAAACCATATTAACAAATTGAAGGAGAAAAACCATATGATCATCTCAATAGATGCAGAGAAAGCTTTTGACAAAATTCAACACCCATTTATGATAAAAGCCCTGCAGAAAGTAGGCATAGAGGGAACTTTTCTCCACATAATAAAGGCCATATATGACAAGCTCATAGCAAACATCATCCTCAATGGTGAAAAACTGAAAGCATTTCCACTAAGATCAGGAACAAGACAAGGTTGCCCATTCTTACCACTCTTATTCAACATAGTTTTGGAAGTTTTAGCCACAGTAATTAGAGAAGAAAAGGAAATAAAAGGAATCCAAATCGGAAAAGAAGTAAAGCTGTCACTGTTTGCAGATGACATGATCATATACATAGACAATCCTAAAGATGCTACCAGAAAACTACTAGAGCTAATCAATGAATTTAGTAAAGTGGCAGTATACAAAATTAATGTACAGAAATCTCTGGCATTCCTATATACTAATGATGAAAAATCTGAAAGTGAAATCAAGAAAACACTCCGATTTACCATTGCAACAAAAAGAATAAAATATCTAGGAATAAACCTACCTAAGGAGACAAAAGACCTGTATGCAGAAAATTATAAGACACTGATGAAAGAAATTAAAGATGATACAAATAGATGGAGAGATATACCATGTTCTTTGATTGGAAGAATCAACATTGTGAAAATGACTCTACTACCCAAAGCAATCTATAGATTCAATGCAATCCCTATCAAACTACCACTGGCATTTTTCACAGAAGTAGAACAAAAAATTTTGCAATTTGTATGGATACACAAAAGACCCCGAAAAGCAAAAGCAATCTTGAGAATGAAAAAAGGAACTAGAGGAATCAGGCTCCCTGACTTCAGACTATACTACAAAGCTACAGTTATCAAGACAGTATGGTACTGGCACAAAAACAGAAAGATAGATCAATGGGACAGGATAGAAAGCCCAGAGATAAACCCACACACATATGGACACCTTATCTTTGATAAAGGTGGCAGGAATGTACAGTGGAGAATGGACAGCCTCTTCAATAAATGGTGCTGAGAAAACTGGACAGGTACATGTAAAAGTATGAGATTAGATCACTCCCTAACACCATACACAAAAATAAGCTCAAAATGGATTAAAGACCTAAATGTAAGGCCAGAAACTATCAAACTCTTAGAGGAAAACATAGGCAGAACACTCTATGACATAAATCACAGCAAGATCCTTTCTGACCCACCTCCTAGAGTAATGGAAATGAAAACAAAAATAAACAAATGGGACCTAATGAAACTTCAAAGTTTTTGCACAGCAAAGGAAACCATAAACAAGACCAAAAGACAACCCTCAGAATGGGAGAAAATATTTGCAAATGAAGCAACCGACAAAGGATTAATCTCCAAAATTTACAAGCAGCTCATGCAGCTCAATAACAAAAAAACAAACAACCCAATCCGAAAATGGGCAGAAGACCTAAATAGACATTTCTCCAAAGAAGATATACAGACTGCCAACAAAATCATGAAAGAATGTTCAACATCATTAATCATTAGAGAAATGCAAATCAAAACTACAATGAGATATCATCTCACACCAGTCAGAATGGCCATCATCAAAAAATCTAGAAACAATAAATGCTGGACAGGGTGTGGAGAAAAGGGAACACTCTTGCACTGCTGGTGGGCATGTGATTGGTTCAGCCACTATGGAGAACAGTATGGCGGTTCCTTAAAAAACTACAAATAGAACTACCATATGACCCAGCAATCCCACTACTGGGCATATACCCTGAGAAAACCAAAATTCTAAAAGAGTCATGTACCAAAATGTTAATTGCAGCTCTATTTACAATAGCCCGGAGATGGAAACAACCTAAGTGCCCATCATCGGATGAATGGATAAAGAAGATGTGGCACATATATACAATGGAATATTACTCAGCCATAAAAAGAAACGAAATTGAGCTATTTGTAATGAGGTGGATAGACCTAGAGTTTGTTATACAGAGTGAAGTAAGTCAGAAAGAAAAAGACAAATACCGTATGCACATATATGGAATTTAAGAAAAAAAATGTCATGAAGAACCTAGGGGTAAGGCAGGAGTAAAGACGCAGACCTTCTAGAGAACGGACTTGAGGTTATGGGGAGGGGGAAGGGTGAGCTGTGACAGGGCGAGAGAGAGTCATGGACATATACACACTAACAAACGTAGTAAGGTAGATACCTAGTGGGAAGCAGCCGCATGGCACAGGGATATTGGCTCGGTGCTTTGTGACAGCCTGGAGGGGTGGGGTAGGGAGGGTGAGAGGGAGGGAGATGCAAGACGGAAGACATATGGGAACATATGTTTATGTATGACTGATTCACTTTGTTATAAAGCAGAAACTAACACACCATTGTAAAGCAATTATACCCCAATAAAGATGTTAAAAAAAAACAACACAGAAATAGAAACTATAAAAGGAACCAAATAGAAATTCTGGACATGAAAAGTACAATAAAAAAATGAACAAGCCACTAGAGGCTTTCAAACAACAAATGTGAGGAGGTAGAAACAAGAATAAACACACTTGAAGACAGGACATTTTAAATTCTTCAGTCTGAGGACCAGAAAGAAAAAAGAATGATCAAAAGTGAGTAGTACCTAAGAAACCTGTGGAACACACATATAAACGTATACATAATGGGAGTGCCAGAAAGAGAGGACGAAAAGAAAGAGGCATAAAGAATATTTGAATAATGGCTGAGACATTCCAAATTTGGTAAAAGACATGAAACTACACATCCAAGATGCTCAATCAAGTCCCAAGTAAGATAAACACAAAGAGATACACACCAAGACACATTATACTCAAATTGTCAAAAGCCAAAGCCATAGCCAAAGAGAGAATCTAGAAAGCAGTAAGAGAGAAGTAACTTGTCAAGTACAGGGGATCCTCAATAAAATTAACAACAAATTTCCCATCAGAAACCATGGAAGCCAGAGAGCAGTGTGAAGACATACGTAAAGTGCTCAAAGAAGTAAACCATCAATCAATAATTCTATATCCAACAAAATTGTTCTTCAGAAATGAGGGATAAATAAGATATTCCAGGATAAACAGAAGAATAGGGAGTTTGTTTTCTCTACAACAGTCCTAAAAAATGTTAAAAGGAGTCCTTCAGGCTGAAATAAAAGGACACTAGACATTAACTCAAAGCCAAATGATGAAATAACGAATACTGGTAAAGATAATTAAATAAGTAAATATAAAAGCCACTGTTGTATTTTGGTTTGTAACTTTTTTGTATATGATTTAAAAGACAAATGCATAAAACAGTAATTACAAAATCTGTCAATGGGCAGAATGTATAAAGATGTATGTTGTGACAATAAAAACATAAAGTGGAAGGGACTGAGCTGTAAAGGAGTTCAATTGTATACTACTGAGACTAATTTGTATACTATTGAACTAAGTTGGTATTAATTCAAAGTATATTGTTAAAATTTAAGATAGTAACTGTAATTGCCAGAATAACCACTAAGAATATAAGTGTAAAATACACAGAAAAAGACAATGAGAACAGAATCAAAACAGTACACTAAATAAGACTGATTAAGCTCAAAAGAAGACCTAATAGAGGAAGTGAGGAACAAAAAAGATACAGAAAACAAATAAAACGGCAGACTGATTTGCTTATCAGTAATTACATTAAATGTAAATGAATCATAATCTCTAGTTCTTTATCTGGTAGAAAAGATAAAGAAAACAAGATCCAAAGAAAACAAGATATACTCTTCTAGTTACTCATTTTAGATCTAAGGACATATATAACTTGAAAATGAAAGAATAGAAAAAATCTCCATGCAAATATTAATCAAAAGAGATCAAATGTGGCTATACCAACAGAAAAGATAGACTTTAGGTCAAAAAGTGTTACAGGAGACAAAGAAGAACATTATATAATGGTAAAAGAGTCAATTCACCAAGAATATGTCACAATTATAAATACATATGCACCAAATATTATGAAGCAAACACTGACAGAATTGATGGGGAAAATGACAGCTCTACACTAATATTAGGAGACTTAAACACTGTATTAAACAACCAGACAAAAGATCAACAAGGAAACAGAGGATTTGAACAACATTATAGACCAATTGGATACAACAAACATATACAGAATATACCACCCAACAACAGCAGAATACACATTTTTGCAAGTGTACATGGAACATTTTCCATGATATACCATGTTAGGACACAAAACAAGTCTTAATAAAATTTGAAAGACAAATCATACAAAGTATCTTTTCTGATCACAAAGGAAAGAAACAAGAAATCAACATCAAAAGGAAAATTGGAATATTCTCAAATATGTAGGAATTAAACACACTCTTTAACAACCAATTGGTCAAAAAAGAAATCACAAGAGAAATTGTAAAATATCTTGAGACATATGAAAATGGAAACAACATACTAAAACTTATGAAATACTGCAAAAGCAGTACTGAGAGAAATTTATAGCTGAAAAGCCTTACATAAAAAAAAGTCTCAAATTAACAACCAAACTTCACACCTGAAGTAACCAGAAAAAGAAGCAAAAGTCAAAGCAAATGCTAGCAGAAGGAAGGAAATAATAAAGATTAGAGCAGTGATAAACACAATGGAGAATAGAAAACAATAGAAAAAAATGAGTAAAAATTAGTGTTGGTTCTTCTTAAAGTTCAGCAAAATCAACAAACTTTTAACTATATTAAGAGAAAAAGACTCAGATAACTAAAATCAGAAGATACTAAATTTACAGAAATTAAAAGAATTCTGAGAGTACTATGAACAATTGTATGCTAACAAATTGAAAAACCTAGATGAAATGGACAAATTCCTAGAAACAGACATCTACCAAGATGGAATCATGAAGAAACAGAAAATCTGAAGAGACCTATAAGTATTATAAAAATATTGAATCAGTAATCAGACTAAATCAAATTAAATCAAGTTGAATTAATAATCAAGTCAAAAACTTCCAAACAAAGAAAAGCCCAGGACCAGATGTCTACACTAGTGAATTTCACTAAACATTTAAAGAAAAAGTTACACTAACCCTTCTCAAACTCTTCCTAAAAAATTAAAGAGGATGGAACATTTCCTAACTCATTCTGAGAGGTCAGCATTGCCCTCATATCAAAGTCAGACAAATACAATATAAGGAAAGTACAGACCAACATTTCATATGCATGTTGATGCACAAATTCTTAAGAAAATACTATCAAACCAAATTGAGCAACTTATTAAAAGTATTATGCACCATGACCAAATGGGATTTAATTTTATAATGCAAGGATGGTTCAAGATATAAAAATCAATGTAATACCCCACATTAACAGGACAAAGAAAAAATATCACATGATCATCTAAATTGCTATAGAAAAAGGATTTGATAATATTTGACATCCTTTAATAATATAAAAACTCAACAAACTAGAACTAGAAGGGAACTACATCAAGAAAACAAAAGCCATATATGAAAACCCACAGCCAGTATCATACTCAATGGTGAAAGACTGAAAGCTTTTCCTCTAAGATAAGAAACATGACAAGGATACCCTTGCCACTTCCATTAAATTGACAATACTTCTATTAACCAGTACTGTGAGTCCTAGCCAGAGTAATTAGGCAACAAAAAGAAATAAAAAGCATGAAAATTGGAAAGGAAGTAGTTATCACTCTTCACAGGCAACATGAACTTATAAGCGGAAAATCCTAAAAATTCCACATTAAACTAATTAGAACTAATAAAAAGTCAGCAAATTCAGTATGAAGAATACAAAATTAACATGCAGAAATCAGTTGTGTTTCAATACACTGGCAATGAACAATTGAAGTGGAAATTTAAAAAATTAAATTTAGGGGCTTCCCTGGTGGCGCAGTGGTTGAAAGTCTGCCTGCCGGGGCAGGCAGGGTTCATGCCCCGGTATAGGAAGATCCCACATGCTGCAGAGTGGCTGGGCCTGCCACTGAGCCTGTGCTTCTGGAGCCTGTGCTCCACAATGGGAGAGGTCGCAACAGTGAGAGGCCCACGTACCTCAAAAAAAAAATTAAAATTTAAAAGTAATTCCACTTATAGTAGCATCAAAAAAATAAAATTAAAATATGTAGGAATAAACAACCAAGGTGGTGAAAACTTGTAGACTGAAAACTACAAGGTGGCTGAAAGATGTTAAAAAAAACACAAATAAATAGAAAGATATCCCATGTTCATAGATTTGAAGACTTATTACAGGCATACCTCAGAAACATTGCAGGTTCAGTTCCTGACCACCATAATAAAGTGAACATTGCAATAAAGTGAGTCATATGGATTTTTTGGTTTCCCAGTGCATAAAAACTATGTTTACACTGTATAGTAAATGTGCAATAGCATTATGTCTAAAAAATATACATACTTGAATTTAAAAAATTTTATTGCTAAAAAATGCTAACCATCATCTGAGCCTTCAGCAAGTGGTAGAAGTAACGTCAAAGATCACTGATCACAGATGACCACAACAAATACAATAATAATGAAAAAGTTTGAAATATTGTGAGAATAACCAAAATGTGACAGAGACGTGAAGTGAGCAAATGCTTTTTAAACATGGTGCTAATAGACTTGCTCAATGCAGGATTGCCAAAGTGCAATAAAACAAGACATGGCTGTATTGTTAAGGTGACAATACTACTCAAAGCTATCTACAGAGTCAATACAATCCTTATCAAATTCCCAATTAAGGCAGGAGATAGATGGGCCACCAGGCTGAGCAGCTGGAATCTGTCCCCTGTGGACAGATACTCCAAGATAAAGATAATGGCAGGAGCAAGGAAGAGCTGAATCCCGCTTGGATAAAAGATAAAGAAACCACATATTTCTCATATTTCTCATCCTTGAGGTCAAGGAAACTTCCCCGACTACATATGTTCAGAAATACCCCCTTGGGGGGTCAAGAAGGGAGGGAGTGCCACCCCATAATAGGTGGTGTCAACCTCCCCATAGGCCTCTGTGCTGGAATCCATCTTGGCAAAAAGATGCGCATGCATGTTGGACAGGGCCCTAGGAAAAGAAATGAGATAAATGGCCAAAGGTAAACAAAGACCCAGAAGAACTGCCCCATATAAGTGATTTGAATCACTTTTCTGGTGTGCTCCTCCTCATTAGGGAGGACGCCCACACCATTTCTCTCCAGGTATGTACCTCTGCCTTGCTTCTGTTTTAAATAAACAAACTGTTTCTCTGTGTGTTCTCCCACATGTTGTGTTGTGTCTCTAACAATAAACTTTTTTTTCTGTTTCTACAGTTTTTGCCTCCTTAAGAAATTCATTTTTCAATGGGGGCAAGAATCAGGGCAACTTTGCTTCTAGCCTCTAGCCCCTGGTGGACTGGTGGCTAGGATTCCTGGTTTTCACCCAGGCTACCCAGGTTCAATTCCTGGGCAGGGAACTAAGATTTCACTTTAAGCCGCCACTCACTGCTGTCTCCTCAAGATCACAATGACTGTTTTTTTGCAGAAATAGAAAAATTAATCCTAAAATTCATATGAAATCTCCTAGGTTCATCTCCTAGAATTCATATGAACCCTGAATAGCCAAAATAATCTCGAAAAACAACAAGTTGGAGATCTCATACTTGCTGATTTCTAAACTTACTACAAAGCTATTGTAATCAAAATAGTGTGGTTCTGTCATTAAGTCAGACAAGTAGACCAATGGAATGAAATGGATATCCCAGAAATAAACCCTTGCACACATGGTCAAATATTTTTGACAAGGAAGCCAAGAGACAGAACAGTTTTTTCAATGGATGGTGTTGTGAAAACTGGATATTCACATACAAAAATAAAAATGAAATTGGTCCCTTATCTTATATACAAACATTAACTCAAAATGAATCAGAGACTTAAATGTAAGCTCAAAAGCTATACAACTCTTAGAACAAAACAGGGGGAAATCATGACATTGGCATTGGCAACGATTTTTTGAATATGATACCAAATGCACAGGCAGCAAAAGAAAAAATAATTGGAATTCATAAAAATCAACAAGTTTTGTACATAAAGCATTATCAACAGTAAAAAGGCAACCCATGGAATCAGAGAATATAGTTGCAAATCATGTAATTGATAACGGATTGATAGCCAGACATATAAGGAATTCTCAAAACTCATTAACAGAAAACAATCTTATTCAAAATGGGCAAAAGACTTGAATAGCCATTTCTCCAATGATGATATACAAATGGTCAATAAGCAAGTGAAAAGATTTTCCATATCATTAGTCTTAAGGAATATAAATTAAAACCACAATGAGATAACACTTCATACTCATTAGTATGGTAATTATTCAAAAACAAAACAAAACAAAAAACCACTGGAAAATAACAAGTGTTGATGAGGATGTGGAGAAATTGGAATGTTTGTACATTGCTGCAAAGGTGTAGCTACTGTAGGAAAAAATATAGTCGGTCTTCAAAAAATTAAACAGCATTACCACATGATCCAGAAATTCCACTTCTGGGCATATACCTAAAAGAATTGAAAGCAAGAACTCGAATATTTATATACTCATGTTCACAGCAGCATTACTCATAACAGCCAAAATGTGGAAGCAAACCAAGTGTCCATTAACTGATAAATGGCTAAACAAAATATGATATACACATACAATCGAGTATATTCAGAATGAAATTCTGAGACCTGCTACCACATGGATGAATCTTAAAGACACTATGCTAGGTGAAATAACCAATCATAAAAGGACCAATATTGTATGATTTTACTTATACAAGGTACCTAGAGTCGTCAAATTCATAGAATCAGAAAGTAGAATGGTGATGTCCTGGGCCTGGGTTGCTCTTCTCCACCTGAAGCTCTATACTCATTAAACAATAACTCTCCATTTTTACACTCACCTTCCATGGAAGCCACAGTCCCTTGACCGGAAGCAAGAGAGCAACATCCAAACGCAGAGGCACAGGGCCAGGTCTGGGGCTCTCCACCTGGTTTCTGCTTCTAAGGACAAGTTCTGGGGACTGGGGGTAAGTGGGGAGAGCCCAGAGAACCAGGTATGATCTGCTGGGTTTGTAGTCCTTGCCCTTTTCCAGTACCACTTTTTTCCTTCACCCTCTATAGTCCCATTCTCACCAATTTCCCTCTATCCACACTGATTCCTCCAACACACACGTATGCACGTACGCATGCATATAAACACCCTCGTCTTCCCCACTTTCCCAGTGGGATCTCAGGGCTCTGGGCAGTTGCAGGAGGGGTTGGAGGTAGAGGGAGTCTAGAGGTCTCTCATTCTTCCCCCCACAGTTCCCTTCCATGATGGTGGGGTTTTAAAAGAAGGCTCACTTAGAGGGGGAGGCAGAGAAAGGGATGTGTTGGGAGGAGTGAAATGCATGAAGAGCTCTGGGATAAGGGCAGGGAGTAGACTCTCCTCTTTTCACCCATGTCAGGCAATTTAGAGAAAGTGCCAAACAACTAAGTGATGCACCTTTTCACGTCTCTGCCTGACAAACCCCTTCACATGCCCCAGTTATCCTGGAGATCTGATCCCTGCAGTATTTTTTTCCTACGTCCTGGGAAAGACAGGGTGTAGGGTACATATCTCTTCCATTATATAAATGCTAAATAACTCAGAATGATTCTCCAAAGAGCTAAGGCCAACTTATATCCCACCAGACTTCTAAATAGCCCCCTTTCTGGTGGTACATAATAGGATTTTGGTATTTTTTCTCACTAGTTCTTGCTCTTGCTCTCCATTTCTTTGATTATCATTGTCTTGGTCTAGTTAAACTGGGAGAGATGAACATTTTCATATATTGAACTTTTAAAAAAATAAGAAGTAGTGACTTTATAAAGGAAAGAAGTGCACATTGCTTTGCATTCTTTATTACTGAAATTTCCTTAACAATCTAGCTGATACAAAAGAGGAACTTAGTTCAATAGTCTGACTTGTTCTCTTTGAGCAAATCAAAGGAAAATTGTTAAAGGCCTCAAGTTATATACAGTTATTTTCTATAACTGTAACAAAATCTCCTATACAGGGACTTCCCTGGTGGTCCAGTGGTAGAGAGTCTGCCTTACAGTGCAGGGGACGTGGGTTCGATCCCTGGTCAGGGAACTAGGATCCCACATGCTGCAGGGCTACTGAGCCCGCACACCTCGACTAGAGCCAGCGTGCCACAAACTACAGAGCCCACATGCTCTGGAACCCGTGTGCCACAGATAGAGGGAAGCTCGTACACCACAACGAATATCCCGTGTGCTACAACTAAGACCCAACGGAGTCAAAAATAAATTAAATAAATAGATAAATAATAAATAAATCTTAAAAAAAAATCTCCCATACAGGGCTCTTGCTTTTCCTGCCTAAGGGCTTACTCCTCCATTCATCACATGGTTTTCTTCTTCACATGGTTTCCTCCATGTCATCCTTCAAATCTCAGTTTAAGTGCCACCTCTTCAGAGAAACCTTCTCCAACTACCTTGAGAATTCCCGTCCTTGCCTTCTGCTCCCAACATGGTCCTTATCTCCACCTATAGACTCTAAGCTCCAGGAAGGCAAGCTATGTCCTGTGTATCACCAGGAACCAGCTTTTTAGTAGTATCTGGCAGATGTAGATAGTTTTTCTTTACTGAGGAAATATTTTTAAATACACATCATCAGTGAAACAGAGACAAGATCCCTGTCCTCAGGAAGCTGACCTTCTGTTGCAATAGACACACTTAGGAAAAGTTATGAAGTGAAAGAACTAAGGGAAAAAGAAAGATAAGAGTAACTAAGGAGTGTAATGCTACTATGAACACTCACCAACTCAATTAGCTTTACTTCTATGAAAATATATTTCCTGAAATAACTAGAAACCTGGAGGTAAGTCACTCAGGATTTGGTCATTCAATGAACTAATGACAACAAGACTCTTATATCTACTCATCATGTTGGTTTAACCTTAGAGCTCTTCTTATGGTTATGAGAGACTACACTACAGTCTATAATAATGACTAAAGGAAGCAAAGGACAGTTTATTCCTTTTGAGTATTTTTCTGTAATAAAGAGTCTGACACCATTTTTTAATGTTTGATGACAGCTTTTAAGCTTCACCTCTCCCTCTACCCTTTGTGCCCACATCTAGGTAAGCTGATAAGAAAGCCTGAGTGATCCTTTTTAGTACTGGCAGCAAAATGTACCCTACTGAGGCTTGGAAAGTTTCACCCCAACCCACTCTCTAACCGCCAATAATAACCCAGGCTGGTCTCCTTTCCTTGCTCTCTCAGCCATTTTAGATCTTGAGAGGCATGTTCTTTTCTCCCCAAGGACCTCATTTATGTAAGTAATAAACATTTCATACAATCTTGGTGTGTCTGTGACATCATTGATCTTTACATCCAAATCAGTATTTGGATGGGGGACCATCTGTCTCTGCAGACCATACCACTGTCTGTGAGGAAAAGATTTCTGAGAACTCTCTAGAGCCTGTTGCTCATAGTTGATTGCCCGAATCAAGTCACATTTTTACATGTAAGAAAATATCTCTTAAAGGAAAGGAGGTCAACATGATTGGCTTTAGACCAATGACTATTAAACCCTTAGGCCAGGTCTTGATCCCCAAACCTTGTGCAAAATGAAGCAATAGCTTCCTCCAGTGGAACAGTCATTCCCAGATAGTTCCAGGTTCAAAATTAGATTGGCCCCTTTGGATTGAGTAAGCTGTGAGCATTCTTGGACAATTAAGGCAGAAGGAGATTTTTGGGGGAAGAGATATCCTGGGCTCTCTTTCCTCAGAGAATTGTAGCTTAAGTGATGGAGAATAAATATGCTGCTATTCATTCCCAAGCTGTGGAACGGTCACATGGGTCTATTGAGAAATATTTATGTACATAGACACAAAAGTGTGGTGTTAATAAAACAAAAACTTAACTTTTGACAGATGGTTTTATGATTATTTTATCAATCTGTCTAAAAGTCCTTCACACTGTATATAGGCATTGAAACACATGTTTAACTGACTCTAAATTCAGGGTTTATTTCCAAATCTTACCTAGACAAGGAAGGCATCTATCTCAGATAGTTCTAGTGGCAGAATTCCCCATCTTATAAAGAGCTATCAGATTTCTAGAAAAATATCCATAAGTGAGAGACCAAGATTGACAAATGTACTAAGAAAACATGAATGTATATGTTGTATTTATGTTTTTATAACTGTATAGGGAAGGCATAATGTTAAGTCTGTACTTGAACAAAACAACTATTTGGGATGCATAGAAACAATAACATCACAATTTTAAAAAGGGAAAAATAGAAAAGATAACATTTCCCCGTGGTCATATAATTTTAATCAGAAACTACACAATTCAAATGCGCAAAGACTTGCAAAAAAATTCAGATCTAAAAATACTGTGAATAAATAAATAACTGCCCAGTTTTACCTCCTGAATAGGAGGTCCCAGTCTATGAAAACAGGGACAACTAGTAATCCACCCCAGAACAAAAAGAAATAATATTTGAGGTAGATAACTAATCATCCACCATTGACTAGGCAAGTACAAGTTTTAGAATTCAACTTAATTTACTAAAGTTTTAAAAGTATGTATTTTAACTTAAAATTTCAATAAAAGTTGAAATAAGTAAATAATAATTTCAATAAAAGTTATCTAGTATACACTAAATTAGAAATATCTGTATTTATGAGTCAGGAATTTTTCATTGACTTTCCTTTACATTTAACATGTATATTGATAATATAAATTGTGACAGTGTGGATTCAGATCTTTGGGGTGTGTGTGTATGTGTGTGTGTGTCCAAAAATCATTAAAATAAAGTGTAAATGAAAAGGTATGAAAAAGGAGTCCAACTGCAAGTTGATCCTATACAAAGAATATATAAAATGTGATTCTGAGACAAGTTGGGGCCATTTCTTGGCACTTTACTCTGTTGCAGTTACCTTTTTTAAAACTTTTAAAACTTTACTTAAAGGAGAACTAGTAGCCAATCATTCTGCTTCAATTCACATTTTAGCTTATGTCTGAAAATAATTTTTGCCATTTTGCTGCAAGAGTATTTTTCTATTTGCTAGTTCTACGGTATCATTCTAATTCTAAAGCACTAACATTAGCATAAAACAATGACAAAATATTCAATCATTTTTTTCCCTCCTGAAAACTGCTATGCTATCTACACTGAAAATAGAACATCCAGGTAGGCTTTTTCTGTAAAAAGGATAAAAACACATCACAAGGGATCACAACGTACACATCCTAAAGCAAACAACCTACCTGAGGTAACTATTAGTGTACATATTTAAAATAATTTCCCTTATTAAAATTTCCATGGTCAGAGAATGTGTTTCAGACAAACCATTATTTTCTTCTTGCATTTCACTACTTTACACATTATGCTAAAAAAATTGTTAATATCACAAATGCCTATTTTCAAAGTCCAGCTTCTCAGCATTTTTATTGATCACATTTGGAAAGCCTTATGCTACTATTTAAAAGTCATCATAAGCTAATTCATTTGGTCAAATAATTCTACATCATTAGTTTGAAATAATTAAATGGCTACAGCATCAAGAGATTGAATTTTAATTGTAAACTACATAAATGACAAAACACTTCATACTACTTTCTAAAAAATACTGAAAACTAACAAAAGAGATCCTGAGAGAGCTTCCCTGGTATCACAGTTGTTGAGAGTCCGCCTGCCGATGCAGGGGACATGGGTTCATGCCCCGGTCCGGGAAGATCCCACATGCCACAGAGCGGCTAAGCCCGTGAGCCATGGCCGCTGAGCCTGCGCGTCCAGAGCCTGTGCTCCACAACGGGAGAGACCACAACAGTGAGAGGTCCATGTACTGCAAACAAACAAACAAACAAAAAAAGAGATCCTGAGAATTACATCAGCACCCCAAGGTAAGCATAGAGCATCATGTATGGAGTTTGACTAAATTTCAAAAGATATGTTCATACAGCTTAAAAACAATGAAATTCAAAATACAATAAACAAAAATAAACTTCTGGTTTCCATCTGATATGTAAAAAGCCTGAAAGTCATCACTCCCATCCTCACAACAAGAATAAAGCTGAACAAACTGAAACCCAACAACTCTTCTTAGATATACCAGAAAATTGAGATCATAAGACAAACTATTGTCCTGGAAACTGAAGAAACAGGCAGTTATAGAAAATTATAGCTTACCAAGAGCAGAAGACCAGAGCTGAAGTTGGTATATTTACACTGTAATTGATGAATTGCTGGAGGCTCAGTGTGAACAAGATTTAGAGTTTAAAACTCTGAAGGACCCTAGTGTTAGGGAGGCTCCCAGACTTTCCATAGTTTCTCTTGAAAGAACCCTACCAGTTTCTCACTATGAAGATCAGAGAAAGATCCTCTAATGTTTCCCACAGAGAGAGAGGAAAAGTAACCATTTTTGAAACATATCTCTTCTCCTTAAACAAGACCTGCCCTCGAAGGAAACTATTTACTAGAGTCTAACGTAATGGGGTTTCACCAAAGCCTAACGAACCTGGGAAAGGGAAACATCCAACTCCAATCCTCTTTAGACTTCGACAAAGAGGAAATACATAACTCTGGCTTGCTAAGAGTCTGAGACCTAATCATAAAACTAGAGAAGGCTTGCCCTCCTCCCACCAACATATCACTAGGACCCCTGCACAACAGCAGGAGATTATAGATCATATGCCTACAAATTTAATAACCTAGATGAAATGGACCAATTTCTTAAAAGACACAATCTACCAAAATACACACAAAGAGAAAGATATAATTTGAATAGCTCTATATCTATTAAAGAAATTGAATCAATAAATAATAACCTTTCTAAAAAATGCTCCAGGCCCAGATGGCTTTACTGGTAAATGTTACCAAACACTTACATGAAATGATACCAATTCTCTACAATCTTTTCCATAAAATAGCAGAAGACACACTCCTAACTCATTACCCTAATACTAAAATCACTCAAAGACATTAGAAGACAGGAAAAGTGCAGGACACAGGAGTATAGATGCATAACCCCTCAACAAATTATTAGCAAATTGAATTACATAAGCAATTATGTACCATAATCAAGAGGTATTTATCCAAGGTGTGCAAGGCTGCCTCAACATTTAAAATCAATTAAAGTAATCAATGATATCAATAGGCTAAAGAAGAAAAGCATATGATCATATCAATACATAAAATACACTTGCATAAAATACACCTGACAAAATCCAACACTCATTCATAATAAAAACTCAAAGGAAATAAATTATGGAGAGGACTTATTCAACTTGATAAAGAACATCTACAGAAAACTGACAGCTAACATCATACTTAATGTTGAGAAAATAAATGAGCTCCCCCAAGATAGAAAAAAGGAGGAAATGTCCTCTGTCATCACTCCTATTCAACAATGATACTGGAAATCCTAACTAATGGAGCAGCAGAAGAAAATGAAATAAAAGACACAGAGATTGGGAAAAAAGAAACAAACTACTTTTGTTAATAGATGACATTATTGTCTATGTCAAACAATTGAGCAAAAAATGTCCTGAACTAAAAAGTGATTGCAGCAAGGGTGCAGGATTTAAGGTTATTATAGAAAAGATATAGAAAACTTTGTCTTTCTACAAACTTAGAAACTTTGTCTTTCTACAAACCAGCAATAAGTAACTGGAATTTGTAATAAAAAACACAATACCATTTGCATTCACCAAAATAATAAAATATTTAAGCATAAATCTAACAAAACATGTACAAGTTCCATATAAACTACAAAACTCAGATAAAATAAGTTTAAGAAGAACTAAATAAATGGAGAGATGTTCCATGGATACTAATGGATAGTAAGTAAGTTTCTTTCTTCAGACCAGCCATTCCTTCATTGTCTGTTAATCTTGTTTACAATAATCTAGACAGAAATTTTCTCAAAATGATGGTGACTGTCAGATAATCTCTAGGCTTAGGAGGAAACAGAACACTGTCTAGGAAGGTAGCAAAAGATTCACTTTGGTCTTTCACCATTTCTTCAAATAGCCAGTCCTTATGCCATTTTTTACCTTGTTCATTTTATTTTTAAACATCTTTATTGGAGTATAATTGCTTTACAATGGTGTGTCAGTTTCTGCTGTAAAAATAAGTGAATCAGCTATATGTATACATATATCCCCATATCCCATCCCTCTTGCATCTCCCTCCCACTTTCCCTATCCCATCACTATAAATGGTCACAAAGCACCGAGCTGATCTCCCTGTGCGATGCAGCTGCTTCCCACTGGCTATCTATTTTACATTTGGTAGTGTATATATGTAATTGCTACTCTCTCATTTCGTCCCAGCTTACCTTTCCCCCTTCCCTTGTCCTCAAGTCCATTCTTTATGCCTGCATCTTTATTTCTGTCCTGTCCCTCGTTTTGTCAGAACCTTTTCTTTTTTTGATTCCATATATATGTGTTAGCATACGGTATTGTTTTTCTCTTTCTGACTTACTTCACTCTGTATGACAGACTCTAGGTACATCACCTCACTAGAAATAAATCAATTTTGTTTCTTTTTATGGCTGAGTAATATTCCATTGCATATATGTGACACACCTTCTTTATCCATTCATCTGTTGATGGACACTTAGGTTGCTTCCATGTTCTGGCTATTGTAAATAGTGCTGCAATGAATATTGGGGTACATGACTCTTTTTGAATTATGGTTTTCTAAGGGTATATGCCCAGTAGTGGGATTGCTGGGTTGTATGGTAGTTATATTTTTAGCTTTATAAGGAACTTCCATACTGTTATCCAGAGTGACTGTATCAATTTAGATTCCCACCAACAGTGCAAGAGGGTTCCCTTTTCTCCATACCCTCTCCAGCATTTATTGTTTGTAGATTTTTTGATGATGGCCATTCTGACTGGTGTGAGATGATACCTCACTGTAGTTTTGATTCGCATTTCTCTGATGATTAGTGATGTTCAGCATCCTTTCATGTGTTTGTTGGCAATCTGTATATCTTCTTTGGAGAAGTGTCTGTTTAGGGCTTCTGCCCATTTTTGGATTTGCTTGTTTTTTTGATATTGAGCTGCATGAGCAGCTTGTATATTTTGGAGATTAATCCTTTATCAGTTCCTTCACTTTCAAATATTTTCTCCCATTCTGAAGGTTGTCTCTTTGTCTTGTTTATGGTTTCCTTTGCTGTGCAAAAGTTTTTAAGTTTCATTAGGTCCCATTTGTTTATTTTTGTTTTTATTTCCATTTCTCTAGGAGGTGGGTCAAAAAGGATCTTGCTGTGATTGACGTCAGAGTGTTCTGCCTATGTTTTCCTCTATGAGTTTGATAGTGTCTGGCCTTACATTTAGGTATTTAATCCATTTTGAGTTTATTTTTGTGTATGGTGTTAGGGAGTGTTCTAATTTCATTATTTTACATGTAGCTGTCCAGTTTTCCCAGCCCCACTTATTGAAGAGGCTGTCTTTTCTCCATTGTATATTCTTACCTCCTTTATCAATAATAAGTTGACCATATGTACATGGGTTTATCTCTGGGCTTTCAATCCTGTTCCATTGATCTATATTTCTGTTTTTGTGCCAGTACCATACTGTCTTAATTACTGCAGCTTTGCAGTAGAGCCTGAAGTCAGGGAGACTGATTCCTTCAGCTCCATTTTTCTTTCTCAAGATTGCTTTGACTATTTGGGGTCTGTGGTGTATCCATACAAATTGTGAAATTTTTTTGTTCTAGTTCTGTGAAAAATGCCATTGGTAGTTTCACAAGCATTGCATTGAATCTGTAAATTGCTTTGGGTAGTATAGTCATTTTCACTATGCTGATTCTTCCAATCGAAAAACATGGTATATCTCTCCATCTGTTGGTATCATCTAATTTCTTCCATCAATATATTATAGTTTTCTGCATACAGGACTTTTGTCTCCTTAGGTAGGTTTATTCCTAGGTATTTTATTCTTTTTGTTGCAATGGTAAATATGAATGTTTCCTTTATTTCACTTTCAGATTTTCCATCGTCAGTGTATAGGAATGCAAGAGATTTCTGTGCATTAATTTTGTATCCTGCTACTTTACCAAATTCATTGCGTACCTCTGGTAGTTTTTTGGTAGCATCTTTAGGATTCTCTATGTATAGTAGTATCATGTCATCTGCAAACAGTGACAGTGTTATGTCTTCTTTTCTGATATGGATTCCTTTTACTTCTTTTTCTTCTCTGATTATTGTGGCTAAAAACTTCCAAAACTATATTGAATAACAGTGATGAGAGTGGGCAACCTTGTCTTGTTCCTGATCTTAGTGGAAATGCTTTCAGTTTTTCACCATTGAGGATGATGTTGGCTGTGGGTCTGTCATATATGGTCTTTATTATGTTGAAGTAGGTTCCCTCTATGACCACTTTCTGGAGAGTTTTTATCATGAATCACTGTTGAATTTTGTCAAAAGCTTTTTCTCCATTTGTTGAGATTACCATATGGTTTTATCCTTCAATTTATTGATATGGTGTATCACATTGATTGATTTGCATATATGGAAGAATCCTTCCATTCCTGGGATAAACCCCACTTGATCATGGTGTATGATCCTTTTAATGTGCTGTTGGATTCTGTTTGCTAGTATTTTGTTGAGGATTTTTGCATCTATGTTCATCAGTGATACTGGCCTGTAGTTCTCTTTTTTTGTGACATCTTTGTCTGGTTTTGGTTTCAGGGTGATGGTGGCCATGTAGAATGAGTTTGGGAGTGGTCCTCCCTCTGCTATATTTTGGAAGCGTTTGAGAAGGATAGGTGTTAGCTCTTCTCTAAATGTTTGATAGAATTTGCCTGTGAAGCCATCTGGTCCTTGGCTTTTGTTCGTTGGAAGATTTTAAATCACAGTCTCAATTTCAGTCGTTGTGATTTGTCGATTTATATTTTCTATTTCTTCCTGGTTCTGTCTCAGAAGGTTGTGTTTTTCAAAGAATTTGTCCATTTCTTCCAGGTTGTCCATTTCATTGGTATATAATTACTTGTAGTAATCTCTCATGATCCTTTGTATTTCTGCAGTGTCAGTTGTTACTTCTCCTTTTACATTTCTAATTCTGTTGATCTGAGTCTTCTCCCTTTTTTTCTTGATGAGTCTGGCTAGTGGTTTATTGATTTTGTTTATCTTCTCAAAGTACAAACTTGTAGTTTTATTTATCTTTGCTATGGTTTCCTTCATTTCTTTTTCATTTATTTCTGTTCTGATCTTTATGATTTTTTTCCTTCTGCTACCTTTGGGGTTTTTTGTTCTTCTTTCTCTAATTGCTTTAGGTGTAAGGTTAGGTTGTTTATTTGAGATCTTTCTTGTTTCTTGAGGTAGGATTGTATTGCTATAAACTTTCCTCTTAGAACTGCTTTTGCTGTATTCCATAGGTTTTGGATCATCATGTTTTCATTGTCATTTGTTTCTAGGTATATTTTGATTTCCTCTTTGGTTTCTTCAGTGATCTCTTGGTTATTTAGCAGTGTATTGTTTAGTCTCCATGTGTTTGTATTTCTTACAGTTTTTTTCCCATAATTGATATCTAGTCTCATAGATTTGTGGTCAGAAAAGATAGTTGATATGATTTCCATTTTCTTAAATTTGCCAAGGCTTGATTTGTGGCCCAAGAAATGACCTATCCACGAGAAAGTTCCATGACCACTTGAGAAGAAAGTGTATTCTTTTGTTTTAGGATGGAATGTCCTATAAATATCAGTTAAGGCCATCTTGATTAATGAGTCATTTAAAGCTTGTGTTTCCTTATTTATTTTCATTTTGGATGATCTGTCCATTGGTGAATGTGTGGTGTTAAAGTCGCCTACTATGATTGTGTTACTGTCGATTTCCCCATTTATGGCTGTTGGCTGTTAGCATTTGCCTTATGTATTCAGGTGCTCTTATGTTGGGTGCATAAATATTTACAATTGTTATATCTTCTTCTTGGATAGAGCCCTTGAACATTATGTACTGTCCTTCTTTGTCTCTTGTAATAGTCTTTATTTTACAGTCTATTTTGTTTGATATGAGAATTGCTACTCCAGCTTTATTTTGATTTCCATATGCATGGAATATCTTTTTCCATCCCCTCTGTTTCAGTCTGTATGTGTCCATAGGTCTGAAGTGGGTCTCTTGTAGACAGCATATATACAGGTGGTGTTTTTGTATCTTTTCAGTTAGCCTGTGTCTTTTGGTTGGAGCACTTAATCCTTTTACATTTAAGGTAATTATCGATATGTATGTTCCTATTACCATTTTCTTAATTGTTTTGGGTTTGTTTTTGTAGGTCATTTCCTTCTCTTGTGTTTCCTGCCTAGAAAAGTTCCTTTAGCATTTGTTGTAAAGCTGGTTCAGTGGTGCTGATTTCTCTTAGCTTTTGCTTGTCTGTAAAGGTTTTAATTTCTCCATCGAATCTGAATGTGATCCTTACTGGGTAATCTTGGTTGTAGGTTTTTCCCTTTCATCGCTTTAAATATGTCCTGCCACTCCCTCTGACTTGCAGAGTTTCTGCTGAAAGATCAGCTCTTAACCTTATGGGGATTCCCTTGTATGCTATTTGTTGTTTTTCCCTTGCTGCTTTTAATATGCTTTCTTTGTATTTAATTTTTGATAGTTTGATGAATATGTGTCTTGGCATGTTTCTCCTTGAATTTATCCTGTATGGGACTCTCTGCACTTCCTGGACTTGATTGACTATTTCCTTTCCTATATTAAGGAAGTTTTCAACTATAATCTCTTCAAATATTTTCTCAGTTTCTTTCTTTTCCTCTTCTTCTTCTGGGACCCCTATAATGTGAATGTTGGTGTGTTTAATGTTGTCCCAGAGGTCTCTGAGACTGTCCTCAATTCTTTTCATTCTTTTTTCTTTATTTTGCTCTGCGGCACTTATTTCCACTATTTTATCTTCCAGGTCACTTATCTGTTCTTCTGCTTCAGTTATTCTGCTATTGATTCTCTCTAGAGACTTTTTAAGTTCATTTATTGTGTTTTCATCATTGTTTTCATCCATGTGTTTTCATCATTGTTTGCTCTTGTGTTTTCATCATTGTTTGCTCTTTAGTTTTCCTGGGTCCTTGTTAAATGTTTCTTGTATTTTCTCCATTCTATTTCCAAGATTTTGGATCATATTTACTCGAATCATTCTGAATTCTTTCTCAGGTAAACTGCCTATTTCCTCTTCATTTGTTTGGTCTGGTGGGTTTTTAACTTGCTCCTTCAACTGCTGCATATTTCTCTGTCGTCTCATTTTGTTTAACTTACTGTGTTTGGGAGTTCCTTTTTGCAGGCTGCAAGTTCACATTTCCCGTTGTTTTTCGTGTCTGCCCCCAGTGGATAAGGTTAGTTCAGTTGCTTGCGTAGGCTTCCTGGTGGAGGGGAGTGGTGCCTGTGTTCTGGTGAGTGGGGCTGGATGTTTTCTTTCTTATGCACAGGGCCGCGTCTGATGGTGTGTTTTGGGGTGTCTGTGAACTTAGTACGATTTTAGGAAGCCTCTCTGCTAATGGATGGAATTGTGTTCCTGTCTTTCTAGTTGTTTGGCATGGGGCGTCCAGCACTGGGGCTTGCTGGTCATTGGGTGGAGCTGGGTCTTAGTACTGAGATGGAGATCTCTGGGAGAGCTCTTGCTGATTGATATTACGTGGGGCTGGGAGGTCTCTGGTAGTCTAACGTCCTGAACTCAGCTCTCTCACTTCAGAGTATCAGGCCAGAGCACCAAGACCCTGTCAGCCACACAGCTCAGAAAAAAAGGGAGAAAAAAAGTAATAATAATAATATATTTTTTAATTATTAAAATAAAAAAATAATTTAAAAAGGAAAGAAAAAGAGAAAGAAGAGAGCAACCAAACTAATAAACAAATCCACCAAAGATAACAAGTGCTAAAATCTATACTAAGAGAAACCTAAAAATCAGAAGCAAATCAGTCACAGAAAGCAAACCCCAAGTCTACAGTTGCTCCCAAAGTCCACTGCCTAAGTTTTGGGATGATTCATTGTCTATTCAGGTATTCCATAGATGCAGGGTACATCAAGTTGATTGTGGTGATTTAATCTGCTGTTCCTGAGGCTGCATGGAGGAATTTCCTTTTCTCTTGTTTGCAGAGCTCCTGGGGCTTAGCTTTGGTTTTGGTCCCACCTCTGCATGTAGGTTGCCCTCAGGCATTTGTTCCCGCCCAGACAGGATGGGGTTAAAGCAGAGGCTGATTAGGGGGCTCTGGGTCACTCATGCTGGGGGGGGAGGGGTACGGTAGTTATAATTAGAATGTGGGGTGAGCCTGCAGTGGCAGAGGCCAACATGACATTGCAACAGTCTGAGGCACACCGTGTGTTCTCCTGGGGTACTTGTCCCTGGATCATGGGGCCCTGGCAGTGGTGTGCTGCACAGCCAGCCAGGGTGGTGTGGATAGTGACCTGTGCTTGCACACAGGATTCTTGGTGGCTGCAGCAGCGGTGTTAGCATTTCATGCCAGTGTCTGGGGTCCAAGCTGATAGCCACAGCTTGTGCGCATCCCTGGAGCTCGTTTAGGCAGTGCTCTGTCTTCTGTGGGCACACAGGGAAGGAATCCCTTTTCCTCATGCACCCTGAAACAATGGTCTCTTGCCCCTTAGGCAGGTCTAGACTTTTTCCCGTACTCCCTCCTGGCTAGCTGTGGTGCACTAGCCCGCTTCAGGTTCTGTTCATGCAGCCAACCCCAGTCCTCTCCCTCGGGTTTGACCTCCAAAGCCCAAGCCTCAGCTCTCAGCCACCCCCTCGCCCCCGGTGGGTGAGCAGACAAGCCTCTCAGGCTGGTGAATGCTGGTTGGCACTGATCCTCTGTGCAGGAATATCTCTGCTTTGCCCTCTGCACCCCTATTGCTGCGCTCTCCTCCATGGCTCTGAAGCTTTCCCCCTGCCCCCCATCCCCGTCCCTGCCAGTGAAGGGGCTTCCTAGTGTGTGGAAACTTTTCCTCCTTCACAGTTCCCTCCCAGAGGGGCAGGTCCTGTCTCTATTCTTTTGTCTCTGTTTTTTCTTTTTTCTTTTGCCCTACCTAGGTACGTGGGGATTTTCCTGCCTTTTGGGAAGTCTGAGGTCGTCTGCCAGCATGCAGTAGGTGTTCTGTAGAAGTTGTTCCAAATCTAGATGTATTTTTGATGTATTCATGGGGAGGAAGGTGATCTAAATGTCTTACTCCTCTGACACCTTGAAGGTCCCCTTGTAAGTTTCAATATTGTTAAGAAGTCAGTTCCAACTAACTTGATCAATAATTTCAACTCAATTTCAGCCAGAATCACAGCAACTTATGTTGTAGACACCAAAAAATTGATTCTAAAGTTTACATCAAAATGGAAAAGATCCAGAATAGCCAACTGAATATTTAAGAACAAAGTCATAGAACTGACAATACCTGACTTCAAAAATTATTATAAAGCTACAGGGTCAAACCAGTGTGATACAGGAGAAAGAATCAACAGAAAGATTATTAAAGCTGAATAGAGAGCCCAGAAATATATTCACGCAAATATTATCAACCAATCTTTGACAAAGAAGCAAAGACAATTCAATGAAGAAAAGACAGTCTTTTCAACAAATGTGCTAGAACAATTAGACATTCATGTGCAAAAATAAATAAATGTAGACACAGACCTTATACTTTTCACAAATATTAACTCAAAATGGATGATAAATTTAAAACTAAAATGCAAAACTATAAAACTTTTAGAAGATAACATAGAATAAAATGTTTAGGTAACCCTGAGCTTGGCAATGAAATTTTGGATAACATCAAAAGCACAAACCATGAATGAATCGTTAGAATTCATCAAAGTTAAAAACTTCTGCTCTGTGAGAGAATGGAAAGACAAGTCACAGACTGAGAGAAAATATTTGCAAAAGACAGATCTACTAAAGAAATTTTATGTAAAATATACAAATAACTATTCAAATGTAATATCTTCACAAAGGAAGATCCACTTTTATATGGCAAATAGGCATATAAAAAGAATCCTAGCATCAGATGTTATTACAGAATTGCAAATTATGATATACCACTACACTCCTATTAGAATGTACAACAGCCAAAACACTGACAACACCTACTGCTGGTGAGGATATGGAGCAAGAGAAGTTTCATTCATTGCTGGTGAGAATGCAAAATGATACACCCACTTTTGGAAGACAGAGTGGCAGTTTTATAAAGCTGAACATAATTTCCACTATACAAGCCAGATTAGTAATTGATCACAATTATTAATTGATAATGATTTCCTCATTTTGGGTTGTACATACTTTCAAGTATTACTTGTATAATTTTGAACAACTAGCTTACTCCCTCCTCCTCCCTGCTGCTGATCACAGAATTTACTCTTTTATGTTAATACTGGCTCCATTTTCTAATATTTGTTCTATTTCACAGTCGTATTCATAACAGATAGTTGTGTGTAACTTCAGTGCTCCTGGCAGCTTGATTTTAAAAGGTACACTTCTGGAGGGGCAGTAAATTCTCCCTAACCCTCCTCCCCAAGGTTCCCAGCCCTAGCCACATGTCTTTTACGGTATGTTAAAAAGAAATTCAAACATTCAGAATAATAGAAATAGTAAAATGAGCATCATGTACACAGATTTAACGATTCTTAACCTTTTGCCATATTTGTTTCCTCAAACTGTTTTGATGAATTTTTCAAAAGTAAATTACAAATACATGATTTCATAATTGTAAATATTTCAGTATGTATCTTTAAAAAATGAGAGCAATTTCCTACATCGTCCAAATATTATCACACTAACCAAAGTAATGTTAATTTTCCTTAATATTTCTTATATCTAGTCCATATTTATATTTCCCAAATTGTTGTCTATTGCACCGTTATTTTTTTCCAACCAAGATCCGATGGAACACCACACTGCAATATGTTGTTATGTCATAAAGTTAAAGTCTAACCCATACCACTGCGAATTCAGGCAAAGTCGCCACGAATCAGCTCCAGACGTTAAGACTTTCAGTTTACTAACCAAGCGGAAATGCTTCAAAAATTACTTCCTACGCTCTCAAAGACTTATGGGAAATGTAGTCTTGAATGTTATGGGCCCACATCTCAGGCCTCGGGGAATGGGTTTTCAGAGCTCACTCTGCGCATGTGCACGTCCCGACACGCCTGCTGCCGAACGACCTCTCCGGCCTAAAAGGAGCAACATCTTCCCGTCTTTGGGTCGGTGCTGAAGCCAAGGCTGCCCACTGGAGGTGAGAGCACGGGGTCCGGTTCCGCGCGGCTTGGGGTCCTGCTGGGTCCGGTAGGCTTGTGTGCGGGGGACGGGAGCGGGAAGTCCCGGGAACCTCTAGGCGGGCCCGCCCCTCCCCCAGCCCGCTAGCCCGGGCAGGTCCGGCCCTGCCTGCTCCAGGAGTGCAGGTGAGGCTGAGTCCTTGTCTAGAGGAGGTGTTTGGTACCGGCCAGGTGCGGGCGGAGAATGCAACTTTATAACATTCACGATGAACAGGAGGCTACTAATAGTAGCTTGTGCAGTTATTCTGAGAATTAAATAAGGTGTCATCTACAAAACATTTTGTCAAGTGATTGTAATAATCACTGTGTAAGCTGCTATCATAAGACACTTTGTTCCCTTTGTTTGGTATTTCGTTTAACCCTCACAACAAGTCTACTTGTTTTTATAAACACGCCATTTTTTAAAAATGAAAGGAATTTAGTGTGTGCGGAGTGATATAGCCCAGGATACAAGCTGGTAGGTGAGAGTTAGGATGCAAATACAAATAGATTTTACTCCCTATCTCTTGCTCTTTCTGATATCCTCCCTGCCTCAGACCCAGAATTGCAACCTGCGGAGCAGCTCCTGGCAGCCTGTCCTCAAATTCCCAGGGACATGATTGTGAAGTGAATGCAGACAGAATGTCACCATGTGGGAAATATATACTGGGATTTGTGGATTCTCAGAGTGAGGCCCTTGAACCTTACTGAACTGTCCAGGCTGTTTCCATTCTCAAAAGAATAGTCTGATAATGTAACGCAGTGCTGGCCAGTAGAAAGATAATGCAAACCAAATGTAATTAAATTTTTTTCAGTATGAGCAGTAAAAATTAAAAAGGTGAAGTTAATTTTACTGGTGTATTTAATTAAGTACATCCAAAATATTATTTAGACTTGTGTCACTAGCCACACTTCGGGTGTAGTAGTTGAACGCAGCTAATGGCTCCATACTAGATAGTACATTTCTAGTGAATGCCCAAAGAGATTTTGAGTGTTAGGTGAAGGTTTCAAATAAAGTGAATTTGTTTCTCTGGCCCCTCTGGGGCAAAGTAGCTCTTTTAAAGCAGGAAAGAACAAATGCCACTTGGCAGAACAGCTCTTCTGACAGAGCTTCAGAGCAGAGGCAAAAAGTTCTAGAAAGGAGAGGGTTCTGAGTTGCTCCACCAGAAGCAGTTCTTGATCCCTGTATAGCATGAGTCAGATTTGGTCAGTCAGACTTGATGATGTTGTTGCATCTAGAAGCCATCACAGACTGTGACAGTGGACACTTGTGGACCAACTTGCAGAAGGTGGTAACCTGGGATTGAGAGGTATGGGTGACTGTCAAGCTACACAGGAAAAGGTACTTTACTGGATGGCTGGTAAGGACATGATGTCCAGGGAAGGTATAAGCAGCCAGAGTTGATGAAATCCTGAACAGCACCCCATTTCCTTCATTTTCCCCTCTTTTCAGATTCTGAGCTGCTCTCACACCATGAGCATTAGATGCCACATTTGGTGATGGACGTTAACATAGAGAATTTTTTCTATGTATTTGAACATAGAGAATAATAAAATGGTAGTAGAAGAAGGGTTTTCTATATTGGACACTTTTGGAAGCCCCAAAATACTGAAATGAATGTTTTTTGTAGAGTCACCAGGGCAGAACCAAGCACAATGATATTTACTTACACAGGTAAGTACTCTAAGCATCTTATCAAAATATCTTTTTTTTTTAGAAATAGCAACTATTTTAGAACAAAGGATTAAAAAACATATTTCTTGCATAGAGCATTCCATCTTTATTTCAGCTCTAACTCAAGTTGTAAACTCAACAAGAACTTGATTAACAATCCAGCCTGAGTAGTTTTTTGACAACATTATTATCATTATTATTATTATTTTTTTTTGCGGTACGTGGGCCTCTTACTGCTGTGACTTCTCCCGTTGTGGAGCACAGGCTCCGGACGTGCAGGCTCAGCGGCCATGGCTCATGGGCCCAGCCGCTCCGCAGCATGTGGGACCCTCCCGGACCGGGGCACGAACCTGTGTCCCCTGCATCGGCAGGCGGACTCTCAACCACTGTGCCACCAGGGAAGCCTGACAACATTATTTTTAATGAAGGTAGAGGATGTCACCCCTGGTGTACCTGAATTTGTTTAACCAATCCTCTGTTGTTTTACTTTTGTTGTTGTTGTTTTTATTGTTGTTTATTATTAGAAGGGAATATAAATTGTTAATTCATTGATAAAAAGCAGTTTACCTTACTCAGTGAAAATGCAAGGTTAAGACCAACATAATCATATCAGAGATGCACATGTTCAGGTGGTGCTACCTTTGTATGGTCTTTCATGTCCCTTCTCAAGAATGTTGAAAGGAACATTCTCCCATGGGGAAGCCTTTTCTCCAGCTGGTGTTATGAGGTTGTTAGGCAGATGAATATAGGAGTTGTAAGGCAGAGTAGGTTTTTCATGACCCCGTTTCTTTTTCCTCTTCCCCAGCTGAACCTTCACAGTTCTTTACATTTTTCCAGAAGCAGTAGAAAATGAACACAGCTCAGGTGAGTTCAGTTTTAATAACCTGTTTGTTTTGCAATGGATTTTATAAGGGTTTAAGTGTCTATACATTAACATGGAAAAGTAGAAATAGAAATGAATCAGATGTATTCAGGGAACATGTAGAAATACAGTTGACCCTTGAACAACACAGATTTGAACTGCCCAGATCCAGTTATATGTGGATTGTTTCTTTTTGTTTTTAACGATAAACTATAGTACTACATGATCTGTAGTTGGTTGAATCCAGGGAGGTGGAACCGCAGATAAGGAGAAACCGTGTATACAGAGGACTGACTATAAGTTATATGCAGATTTTCAACTCTGCAGAGTGCAGGTGCCCCTAACCACCGAGTTGTTCAAGGGTCAACTGTACAGATGCATAACAAAGCAAAGAGGAAAGGTGGTATGTGGATATAAGCAGATCCTCTGATATTACAAATTTATCAAATTGGAGCTCCAAATTTATTTCTGAGGTTTTTGGTAGCCATGTCAGAGTGTCAGACAGACAACACTTCTTTAAAGGTTCACATTGGTGGGAAGATAAAGCCAACTGATTCCTCATAGAAAGTAAAGACAGTCGAAGATAAAAACATATCTTTGTTATTCTTCAAATAGGTGATTTAGTTAACAGCTTCCTGGTGATAACCCTAGGATTGCTAGAATGTTGCCTCCACATGTTCTTCAATAAAAGTAGAAGGCATAAAGCTAAATGAGAACTTGGTTAGTACTGTTTTTCAGAAACTCCGACATGGGTTGAATTAGACATTTTTCTGATGAATCAACTGAATATTCTTAAATTTACTCTCCATAAATATCTCAAGTACCCATGATATTCAGATTTTTCAGCAGACAGTTTAAAATTCTGTTCTCTTTCAAATGTTTCAGCGCTTCCCATTCACACTTCAATTCTCTGCATGATGCCTTGGTTCCTCTCACCACTTGCCTGTGATCTCCAGTGACCAGAGACTTGATTATAATCAAATCCATTGAGTTTTGTCTAATCATTTCCCTTGGACTTCTCTGTAGTGCTTGCCTCTACTTCTCACATTATCATTCTGGAAAGTTTCTCTGTTAGTGTCTGACACCCTCCACTGGCTCTTTCCTTCCCCTGCTAATGTCTTCATGGAGTCATCTTGTTTTCCATATCCTTTTACATGGCTTATCCCATCTCCATGCTTGGCCCTTTAATCTTCTCTTTTGTCTCAGAATGATTTCATCCTCTCTCATTTTTTTAAAAAAACAGCTTAATTGAGATTCAAATCATATACCATACAATTCACCCTTATTTAAAGTATAAAAAAACTCATTTTTTTAGTATGCTCACAGATGTGTGCACACATCATCACAATCAGTTTTAGGACATTTCCATTACCTTAAAAAGCAACTGTATACACTGTAGTGTATATGCACTACATACAACTATCCCCCTCCTGTAATCCCATTACACCCCTTACCCCCAGGCCACAAGCAACCACTAACTTACTTTCTGTCTCTACAGATTTGCTCAACGACTTCCTGTATTATTTCTTATAGGGCAGTTTTGCCTGTGACAAATTCTGGTTTTTCTTATCTAGGAAAGTTTTAATTTTTCCATTTTTGCTGGGTGTGGAATTCTTGGTTGACAGCCTTTTTCTTTCAGCACTTTGAATATGTCATACCACTGCCTTCTGTCATCCATGGATTCTGATTAGTAATCAGCTTTTACTACTCTTGTACATGATGAGTCACTTCTTTCTTAATGCTTTTCAATATTGAGTTCTTGTCTTTTTGACAGTTTGGTTATCCTGTGTCCAGGTGTTGATCTCTTACTCGAGGTTTATACTACTTGGAGTTTGTTGAGTGTCTTGGATATGTAGATTATTGTTTTTCATCAGATTTGGAGACTTCTTGGTCAATATTTTTTTCAAGTGTTCTTTCAGACTTTTTCTCTCCTCTCTGTCTGGGACTCTCATTATGCATATGTTTGTAAACTTGATGCTACCCCATAGTTTATTTTTTGTCATTATTTTATCTTTGTTTCTCATATTGTAGAATTTCAATAGGCATATTGTCCAGTTTGTTCATACTTACTTTCACCTGCTCAGATCTTCTGTTGAACCCTTCTAGTGAAAGTTTTGTTTCAGTTTTTATACTTTTCAACTCTTCAGCTTCTGTTTAGTCTTTTTTATTTATCATTTCTGTTTCTTTACTGATATTCTCTAAGTAGTGAAATATAGTTCACATACTTTTCCTTTGGTCCTTAGACATTATTTCATCTACTAGGTCTTTGGCCATATTTAAAATAGCTAATTTAAAGTCATTGCCTAGTAAGTCTAACATCTTCCTCAGGAGCAGTTTCTATTGATTACACTTTTTCCTGCATATGTGTCTTACTTTCTTATTGTATTGATAATTGGACATTTTAAATAAAATAGCAACCTCAGGAATCTGAGTTTCTCCCCTCCATTGTGGTCATTGTTGAAATGTATTTGCTTAGTGACTTTTGTGAGCTAATTATGTACAGCCTGTATTTCTTGTCATCTGTGGCTGTTGAAGTCTCTATAGAAATTCCTTAAATGCCTGGAACCAGGAGGTCTCCCAGTTTTTGCTAAGGGGCTCTGTGCATGTCGGGGCATTCTTTCAACAGTCAGACAGGCAGTTTACAACTCTGTATCAGCCTTCACTTCCTTCTTACACCAAACCTCAAGATTACCTAGAGGTGAGAGCTTAGGGCCTTCTCATATCTTTCTGGAGCATGCTCATAGCCCTGGGCATATGCACAGTTCTGTGCATGTATGTGCCCTTTTAGATTCTCAGGAATATATGGGAGTTTTTCAGAACCTTTATAGACATCTCATTCCTCAGCTTTTCCTTTTAAGCTTTTTGATTAGGCCATTGGTTGCCCCAACTGTTAAACACTGCCTCAGGTAGCCACTAAGTTAAACAAATGCCTTTAAATGTTTTTGACAAATGCCTCTGAGATAAGACTTTTCATACTATGTGAGCTCTGAGTTAGCTCAAATAAAGACATACTTGCAAGTGAGGTCTTTCAGGGAACCTCCAAACAGAAGCAAGTAATGAGTTTTCTTGGAGTGAGGCTTTGACAGAACTCCAACCCAGTTCTGCTGCTCCTGTGGTTGCCAGGCTGCTAATTTTAACTGTGATTGCAGACTGTTGGTTCTTAAACTACTTCAGAGATGGCGAGAGAGGAATGGAAACAGGGTAAGTTAGAAGGACACAATATCACTTTCTTAGTGTGCTTCAGCCTTTTTTTCCCCTTGTATAAATGATCCGTAGATTGCCTTTATTAACTTCTACAATTTTTGCCATGTTTTTCATTGCTTTTATGGAGGAGAAAATTTTCTTGGATCCCACTTCATCATTTTCACTTTTGTCACTTGTTAGCTTATTTTTT
Source organism: Stenella coeruleoalba (assembly GCF_951394435.1). Lineage (NCBI taxonomy): Eukaryota > Metazoa > Chordata > Mammalia > Artiodactyla > Delphinidae > Stenella > Stenella coeruleoalba. The sequence continues at coordinate 31,795,841 of NC_137153.1, read as the reverse complement.
TAAATTCAGCTGAGTTTTATTAAGCCAGATATTAAGGAGATTGGCAAAAATGAAGACAGTGACACTTTTCTCATTAATTTTTTTCATTTTGGGAAATACAGTTAACTTGTCTTTATTTTTCTTTTAGATTAAAAAAAATTTATGAGAAGTGTTTCTGTTCTTTTATTCATTTATTTTATTGATAGTTACCAACTGCTAACATTGAGCTTCACACAGGAGGTATCTACTCAGTATCACTGAAGACATGAATGAACAAATAATTGCATAAATAACACTGGGGAAAGGCTATTTCTGTCCTTTTACCTCTTAATCTAGTTCTGTTTCTTCCTTTTTTTTTTTTTTTTTTTTTTTGCGGTACGCGGGCCCCTCACTGCTGTGGCCTCTCCCGCTGTGGAGCACAGGCTCGGGACGTGCAGGCTCAGCGGCTATGGCTTACGGGCCTAGCCGCTCTGCGGCATGTGGGATCCTCCCGGACCGGGGCACAAACCCGTGTCCCCTGCATCGGCAGGCAGACTCTCAACCACTGCGCCACCAGGGAAGCCCTCTTCCTATTTTTAATTGTGATAAGAACACTTAACATGAGATCGACACTTTTTTTTGCGATATGTGGGCCTCTCACTGCCACGGCCTCTCCTGTTGTGGAGCACAGGCTCCGGACACGCAGGCTCAGCAGCCATGGCCCACAGGCCCAGCCGCCCCACAGTATGTGGGATCCTCCCGGACCGGGGCACAAACCCGTGTCCCCTGCATCAGCAGGCGGACTCTCAACCACTGCACCTCCAGGGAAGCCCGAGATCAACCCTTTTAATACACTTTACGTGTACAATACAGTATTGTTAACTATAGGCACAACGTTGTACAGCAGATCTCTAGAACTTAATGATTTTGTATAACTGAAACTTCATACCCATCGAATTAGCTACTTACTATTTCTCCCTCCTGCCAGCCTCTTTGAAGTCTTTTGCTGTGGAAACTTTCCCTTTTCTCAGTTTCTAAGACTGTTCTCTCATAATTACTTTCCAGAAAACTTCTCCTCTGGCTTTGTGACCTCTACTTTTTCTGCCAGCCTGTTTAATATTCATGGTTTTTCAAACACTGTTTTTTGATACTTTTCTTTCCTCAGTCTGTATGTGCTCAAGTTGTTGTCTGATTGCCTCGGATAACTTCAGTTACCACCTAAATTGCTAGTAGTTCCTTAAAGCTTGTCTTCATCCTTGACCTCCCTTCTGTGTTCTAAAACTATGTGTATACTCGCTTAAGGGACTGTTCCAGCTTTATGTTTCACAGACCCTTTAGTAGCAACATGAACAGATCTATCTCACTAAAACTTCTAACACATTTCTTTCCCTTTATTTCCCAAATATCAGTGTTTGGAACCAGCATTAAGGAAGCTGCTCATACTGCTAGATGGGTAGCTACACAAGAAAGTAGTTATCAGATTGGTTGCTGTTTCTGCTGTCTGATTATATCCCTATTCCTATATCTGTTACTTCAGTGTTGATAGTGTTCTTTCACACCCATCCTTGTTATGTTGTTCTTCACTCTTCATGAGTTCTATACATTTATTTATACATAAATTCCATCATGTCTAATATCTCTACAACTTATGTATATCTCTAACATGTCTCCCATTATTTACGGTGATGATGTCCAAAGAGAGATGGACATTCTAGAATTATCTAGAATACCCAGTATAATCCCTTGGGATATAGAAGAAGAGTTGTAAGAAGTCTCTTTATATTGAATTTTTTTAATCTTAAAAAAATCTGTAATTCCTAAATATATATAAATGAATTAAGTTAAAAATGAATTGCTAAAATCTTTTTAACTAATTGGGTAACTCCAAACTTAGAGACATACTAGGTCAAAAATAAGCATTCTTTATAATGATTTGGTTTAAAGCCTTAAAAGTAAACAGGAGAAATAATAATTTTCAACTAATTTTGAACTTTTGAATAAAATTTGTTGTTACAGGGATCAGTGTCATTCGAAGATGTGACTGTGGAGTTCACCCAGGATGAATGGCAGTATGTAGGCCCTGCTCTGAGGACCCTGTACAAAGATGTGATGCTGGAGAACTACAGTCACCTCGTCTCATTGGGTGAGCAGACCTTACCATGTGACTCCCTCTGGAGTATTTTCTTTTTTTTTTAATTATCAAAACACATGAACCATTTATAGAGATTGTTGTTCAGGCTTTGATTAAGAAGTTTAAGGTAACTGAGACCTTTACAGAAACAGAAACAGTGTGTCATTACTTTCCCTTTGAAGACTTCAAATGAGCACATTCATTTTGCTTCACCTTCAGAAATGCTCATGGTTCTGGTCTATATATAGCTTTAGTTGTTACATTTGCAGGGTACTGCATTATCAAACCCCAGGTGATCTTCAAGTTGGAGCACGGTGAAGAGCCCTGGCCCTCAGAGGAAGAATTCCTAAACCAGAAGTACCCAGGTGAGTGAGCGTTGACACAAGGAAGTACCTGGGGTAGTTAGACTTTAGAAGGGACCACTTTTGAAAGTTTATTTTCTTTTCTTTTAAACAGCTTTACTAAGATACAGTTCAATATACAATTGTATATATCACACAATCCACCCATTTAAAGTGTACAATTCACTGGCTCTTAATAGACTCACAGATATGTATAAACATCACCACAGGGCTTCCCTGGTGGCTCAGTGTTTGAGAGTCTGCCTGCCGATGCAGGGGACACAGGTTTGTGCGCCGGTCCGGGAAAATCCCACATGCTGTGGAGTGGCTAGGCCCTTGAGCCATGGCCGCTGAGCCTGCGCGTCCGGAGCCTGTGCTCTACAACGGGAGAGGCCACAACAGTGAGAGGCCTGTGTACTGCAAAAAAAAAAAAAGAAAAGAAAAGAAAAAAAACCCCATCACCGCAGTCAGTTTTCTTCACCTCAAAAGGAAACCCTGTACCCTCCAGCTATGACCTCCCTCTCTCCCTGTCCCCTTCAGCCCTAGCAACCACTAATCTACTTTCTGTCTATAGATTTGTTTATTCTGGACATTTCATATAAATGGAATCACACATTATATGGTCTTTTGTGATTGGTTTCTTTCATTTAGCATTACAAGGTTCATGTTGTAGCTTGTATCAGTACTTCATCCTTTTTATGGCAAAATAATATAACATAATATAACATTGTCAGGATATACCACATCTGTTTGTCCATTCATCAGTCAGTGGACATTTGGGATCCTGCCTTTTTGCTATTATTGAGTAATGCTGATATAAACATTTATTAACAAGTGTTTTCATGGGCATATGTTTTTATTTCTCTTGAGTTTATACCTAGGAGTAGAATTGCTGGGTTATATGGTAACTCTGAAGAACTACCAGACTTTTCTAAAGTGGCTGCACCATTTTACATTCCTGATGATAGCATGTGAGGGTTCTAATTTCTCCACATCTCCACCAACACTTATTTTTGTTCTAGCCATCCCAATGGATGTGAAGTGGCATGTTATTAAGGTTTTGATTTGCAATTATGTATTAGCTGGGCTGGCATGACAAAATACCATAGCTTAAACAAAAGAAATTTATTTCTCACTGTTCTGGAGACTGGAAGTACAAGCTCAAGGTGGCAATAGGGTTGATTTTTTTTGTGTGGTCTCTCTTCCTGGCTTGCAGATGACCTTCTCACTGTGTCCTCACATGGCCTTTCCTCTGTGCATGCATGGAGAGAGAGAGAGCTCTGATGTCTCTTCCTTTTCTTATAAGAACACCAGTCCTATAGAATTAGGACCCCACCCTTATGAACTCATTTAACCTTAATTACCTCCCTAAAGGCCTTATCTCCAAAAACAGTTACATTGGGGTTAGGGCTTCAACATATTGAACAAATTGTCCATTACAATTTCCGTGATCACTAATGCTGTCAAGCATCTTTTCATGTGCTTAATGACCTTTGTCTAAACTAATAAACAATTCCAGGAATTTCAAAAGTTATAATTTCAAAATAATTCCTGGAGTAAAAAAATAAAATCACCTTAAGTGTATTTATTGAAAGTTTATTTATTGAAAGTTTGTGAAGCCATTTTTTTTAACACCTTTATTGGAGTATATTTTCTTTACAATGTTGTGTTAGTTTCTGCTGTACAACAAAGTGAATCAGTTATATGTATACATATATCCTCATATCCCCTCCCTCTTGCATCTCCCTCCCACCCTCCCTATCCCACCCCTCTAGGTGGTCACAAAGCACTGAGTTGATATTCCTGTGCAATGCAGCTGCTTCCCACTAGCTATCTGTTTTACATTTGGTAGTGCATATATGTCAAGGCTACTCTCTCACTTCATCCCAGCTTACCCTTCCCCCTCCCCGTGTCCTCAAGTCCAATCTCTATGTCTGCGTTTTTATTCCTGTCCTGCCCCTAGGTTCATGAGAACCTTTTTTTTTTTTTTAAGATTCCATACATATGTGTTAGCATACAGTATTTGTTTTTCTCTTTCTGACTTACTTCACTCTGTATGACAGACTTTAGGTCCATCCACCTCACTATAGGTAACTCAATTTCATTTCTTTTTATGGCTGAGTAATATTCCATGTATATATGTACCACATCTTCTTTATCCATTGTGAAGCCATTTAAATAGCCATAACATAAAGATTGACATTATTTAGATGAAGAATATCTCCCAGTCACTAAATGTAAATGATTGGATCATACTGATTGGCTAAAAAAGTTGTCCCTAAATAAGTATCTTAGAAAGATTGTAATAAAAAAATGATAAAGTTATTCAGTCAATAAAAATAATTCAGAGTTTCATATTCTGTTATTCAAGTTTGAATTTAGGCAATAAATACATTAACTTAAAAGAAAGTCCTCTAGCTCAGGAGCACAGGTTAAAATAAACCTTTAAGCATTGGAGTGACTGCACCAAAGAATACTATATCAGTGATCATAAAACACAAAATAGGGGGCTTCCCTGGTGGCGCAGTGGTTGAGAGTCCGCCTGCTGATGAGGGGGACGCGGGTTCGTGCCCTGGTCCAGGAGGATCCCACATGCCACGGAGCAGCTAGGCCCGTGAGCCATGGCCACTGACTCTGCATGTCCGGAGCCTGTGCTCCACAGCAGGAGAGGTCACAGCAGTGAGAGGCCTGCGTACCGCAAAAAAAAAAAAAAAAAAAAAAACCAACACAAAATAATGGAGTTCTAAGAACTTAAAATTCACTAGGAGTAGGATATTATATCTCATTAAATAATAGATACTGTGGACATTAAAATGTATGCCTATAGAAGATATAAATGATAATTTTATTAAAATGAAACATTTGTGTATGTGTATGCTGAAATCAAATAACAAGCCTTTCAGCTTCCCATAGAATATAATCGTAAGATAGTGAAAATATAGTTAGTCTAAAAAGAAAATACCAATAAATCCAACAAGTTAAAAGCACCACAGGTAATATTTTCTCTACATAGTTTGATAAATCTAGAAATTGATAAAATGAGTAAAAAAAAAATTCTTTGGATGTGAAAATTTAAAAAATTATCTGTTTAAATAATAGTACATAAAAGAAAACCAAATCCAAAACTGCATGACATTTATAAAATAATAATAAATGTTACATGTTAGAAACCTTATGAGATAGCTAAATATTTAACAGGTAAATTTTTAGTTTCATATTTATGTTAATAAATTAAGCAAAAACAATAACAAAAATATACTAATGAAAACAGAACTTAAAAGTGAAGTTAAAAGTTAATAAACTGGGGACTTCCCTGGTGGTCCAGTGGTAAAGAATCTGCTTTACAATGCAGGGGACACAGGTTCAATCCCTGGTTGGGGAACTAAGATCCCACATGCCATGGGGCAACTAAGCCCATGCGCTACAACTACTGAGGCCATGCACCTCAACTAGAGAGCCTGAATGCCACTAACTACAGAGCCCATGTGCTCTGGAGCCCACATGCCACAACTAGAGAGAGAACCCGCATGCCACAATGAAAGATCCCACATGCTGCAACCAAAGATCCCGCATGCTGCAACGAAATATCCCGCATGCTGCAACGAAAGATCCCACATGCCGCAACGAAGATCCCGCATACCACAACTAAGCAAAAAAAAAACAAAAAAACGACGCAGCCAAAAAAATTAATAAACTGGAAAACAAATTATAGAATGGTTCTTAGAATAAAAATCAAATAGATTAAACTTTAGCTAACCCTAACAAGGACAAAGGAAAGGAAGAACTGAATAAGTTCAAGTGGGGGTATATTAGTAAAGATTTAATGCAATATCAAACTAAATCCCATTCATAATGAAGAGTGATGTGGGAAGGACTTGCTCTTCCAGATATCAAGGCTTTATGTAAATCTCAGGGTAGTTAAGTATTATGGAGCCGAGAGTGGGATAGTTTAATAAATTAGTGAAACAGAAGAGAAAGCTCAAGAAAAAAAATGTACTTTATAGACAGCTGGTCTTTGACAGGTGGCACTACCCCACAGAAAAGTGGAGAAAGAATCCCAAGGTAACCTTATGGATCAAATCAAAAAACTGCATTAAGGTGGCTTAAAAACCTGATTATCAAAGCAAAACTAAAAATATTCTATATGATACGGAAAACATGTTTATGACTCTGTTTAAGGAAGGCATTAATAAGATATGAAAAGCATTAACCAGGGAAAAGATGGAGTAAATGTATTCTTTCCTACTCCATCCACTAAGTACAGTTAAATATGTATATTTACATATACATATGTGTGCATATGCATACATATGTATGCATATATATAGTACATATATATATAACAGATATAAGATGCTTAAAGTTTTAAGGAAGAATGAAGATGGCATCTTAACAATATAGAGTCTTCCAATTGATAGACAACATATTTATTTAGGATTTATTTAGGATTTCTTTGAATTCTTTTATCACTGTTTTTGCAGCATACAGATACCAAGTTTTTTGGGGTTTTGTTTTTTTAGTGCTATGGTAAATCGTGTTATTTACCTGGTTTCACATTTTAATTGACCACTGTTTGTATGTGATTGGATTTTGTATATTGGCTTTATAGTTTGCTCTTGCAAAACTTATTAGTTCAAGGAGGTTTTTTAAAGATCTTCATGTGATTTTTCTGTGTAGACTTACTCAGTATCTTCATTTTTATTCTTGCCTTTTTACGTTGTTTGAGTAGAAGTGCTAAGAGTAAACACCCTTGTCTTTTTCCAATCTTAGGGTTAAAGTGTTCACTCTCTCACTCTTAAGTATGATGTTAGCTGCAGGCTTTTTATAGATTCCCTTTATTAGGTTAATGAATGGATTTTGAATATTGTGAATTTTTTTTGCCAGAATTTCTGTGATTTTGTAGTTTTAATTCCATAGATGATTAATATAATGGATTATATTGATTGGTTTTTTTAAAAAACAAGCCAACAGTTTGCATTCTTGGGATGAATTCCACTTGATCCTGATTTATTATTTTTATATATTGCTCTGTTCTTTTGGCTACTTTTTTTTTTTCAGGACTTTTGCACTGATGTCATGAGGGATATATTGGTCACTAGGTTTCTTTTCTTGAATTATTTGTTTGGTTTTGCTGTGAGGATAGTACAGGCCTCATAAAATATTTAGGAAACATTCCCTCATCTTGTATTTTCTAGAAGAGACTATATAAAATTGGTATTATTTCTTATTTAAATGTTTGGTGGTACTCACTAGTTAAAACAGTCTGATCCTAGAGGTGTTTCTTGGAAGTATATGTTTTTTTGACCACATATTCAGTTTCTTAATTACTGATCTATTTGGGTTATTTCATTTTTCTTGAGTGAGTTTAGTTGTTTTGTTTTATTTTTCAAGACGTTTGTCTATTTCATGTAAGTTGTCAAATTTATAGGCATAGAGTTTCTCTTAATCTTTTATTATCTCTTTAATGTCTGTTGTGTCAGTAGTTATATCCCCTTCTGCATTCTTTCTGATGTTGATAATATATGTCTTTTTTCTTCTTTTGGTTTTTATCATTAAAAAAATGTTTAAATAAATAAGCTTTGGTTTGATTGATTTTTCTCTGTTTTCCATTTTATTGTTTTCTCTAATCTTTATTATTTTTTATTTTGCTTTCTTTAGATTCACCTTCTCTTTGTCTAGTTTCTTAAAGTAGAAGCTTAGGTAATTGTTGGAGGGCTTTCTTTTCTCATATAAAAATTTTAAGCTATAAATTTATTTCTGAGTACTACTTTAGCTGCATCCCACAAATTTCTATATGTTTTTGACAGTTTTGTTTTCATATATGTAAAATACTTTAATTTTCTGTGAGACTTCCTCTTTGACCTATGGGTTAATTAGAAGCTTATTAATTTACACATATTTTGTATTTCTCCAGATAATTTTGTGTTACTGATTTCTAGTATGATGATTTCTCTATGGCTTGAGATTATACTTTATGTGACTTCTTTTATATTTGTGAATATTTGTCTTACAGTCCAGAATATGGTCTATCTTCATGAATGCTTCATACACATTTGAGAATAATGTGAATTCACCTGTTTTTAACTATGCTGTATTCTTGAGTTTGAGGGTGTAATTTTTACAAGTCCTACTTCATCTTTTCTAGCTGTAATATTGGGCCTACCATATATTCCTGCTTCTTTTCTTGTTTCTGTTCTTTATTTTCCTTCTCTCCTTCCTGTACCTGCTATGAGTTGCTACCAGTGCCCTAAAACAACAGATTTGTTACTCTTGACTTTGCAGAGTCCATAGAGTCAGTAGGAATATGGTTCCAGGCAGAATTTTGGTGGTGGTTGCTGTTACCATCTCATAGAGTGTCCCATGAATTGAACTTTCTCAGAATTCATGATCTTTCTTGTGAGCTGTTGGTTTGGCTCATAGAGGAAAATTTTGGAAGAGTGTGCGAATTCTTTATATCTGTAGCAGGACCATAGGGAAGAGTATTCCTTTTTCTTTTTGGCTTGAGTAGGGTGAATATTGTCAAAAAGTTTTCTGTTCTGTGGGACCACCTTTTTCTCAAATGTTTGACTAAGAAGGAACAGATTTTTCTTGAAGCTCTTATTATCTCCCCCTATTGTTGACTTTGTTTTTTAGGCTCCTCCAGCTCAACAGTACCCCGTATAAGATATATGGGAAGCAGAAAGAAAAGCCTTGGAATTCTTTGCCATGTCATTTCTAAAGTTCACCTCTGTTCCATTTTGTAGCATCTTCATTTGTTTGTATGTTTTTTTTTGTCCAGGAAATTTTAATTGTAAGAGGGTGGACCTTGGAAAAATGAGGCTTCTCCATCTCGGCCAGCACTGGAAATAATATCTTTTTTTTTTTTTTTTAATAACATGGATGAGGAGAGATTGAGTGTATGTGTCTGTCTTTCTCTGTGTGTGAATTATTAATCTTTGGAAATATGACTAGAAACAATAGATACAATAAATAACAAAACATATGACCTTAAGCTTCTCTCCATAAGAAATGTAGGGTTCATAAGATGTTTTCAATTTTTCTCATTTTAGGATGTTACAGAGTTGATGTCCATATTGAGGAGAACCAGGAAAGACAAGAGAAACCTCTGTGGCAAGTAGTATTCACTGATAACAAAATATTGAGTAAAGAAGAGCAGAAAGCTTTAGAGAAACCATTTTATTTCAGTATAACTCCAGATTTTTCAGGAAAAATGCCCTCTAAACGTGACTCATGTAGAATGAATTTGCCGGTTGTTTCTGAATTAATTCTTAGTGATAGGAATTATTCACGAAACAAGACTGACTACATAAATGTATGTGAGAAGTTGCAGCTGGATATTCAGCGTGAGAAAACTCATACTGGAGAGCAGTGTTACAAATATAATGAAAATATGAAAGCTCTCAGTTATGTGAAAGATCATCATAAATTTCAAACTCTGGAGCAATCTTTTGAATGTAATGAATATGGAAAAGTTTTACATGATAAGACCATCTGTGTTACAGCTAAGAGTTCAGTAAAAGGAGAGGAATCCTGTAAGGATAATGAATTTAGGGGAAATTGTGTTAAAGCAGCTCTTTTTAACCACATGAGAACTGGCACAAGGAAGAAATGCTTTGATCTTAATGAATGTGGTAAATCCTGTGAATACAATGAGGTTCACATGGCTTTGGCACACTATGAATGTAATGAAAGTGGGAATAACTTCAGTGGGAATTCACCCCTCACTCAGCCTCAGAGAACTGTTACAGGACAAGGTGCCTTTGAAAGCAGTAAGTGTGAAGAAAACTTGAGCCAGAGCTCAGGCCGTATAGTACATCAGAAGACACAAACTAGAGATACATTCTGTGTTTATAATGGATTTACAAACACCATCTACCAGAAGTTAGACTTTACAGTACATCAGAGAATTCACAAAGAAGAGAAATTCTATCAATGTGATAAATACGAGAAATCCTCCTATCAGAACTCAGCCCTCAGTGTACATCAGCAGTGTGACACAGGAGAGAAGTCATTTGAACTTACTGAATGCAGGAAATCATTTTACCAGAAAGCACACCTCATTCAGCATCAGAGGACCCACCCAGGGGAGAAACCTTATGAATGTGAGGAATGTGGGAAATCCTTTTGTTCATATTCACATCCTATTCATTATCCTGGAACTCATATGGGAGTCAATCTGTATGAATGTAATGAATGTGGGAAAACTTCCGCTGATAATTCAACCCTCAGAGCACATCAGAGAATTCACACAGAGGAGAAACCCTTCAAATGTAATGACTGTGAGAGGTCTTTTGCCCATAATTCAGCCCGCAGAGCACATCAGAGAATTCACACAGGTGAGAAACCATATGAGTGTAATGACTGTGAGAAAACTTTTGCCCATAATTCCACCCTCAGAGCACATCAGAAAATTCACACTGGGGTGAAACTCTACAAATGTAATGAATGTGGGAAAACTTTTTCCCAGAAGACACGTCTTAGTACACATCAGAGGATTCACACAGGTGAGAAACCCTATGGATGTAGTGAATGTGGGAAAACCTTCTCCCAGAAATCATACCTCAGTGGACATGAGAGAATTCACAAAGGGGAAAAACCTTATGAATGTAATGAATGTGGGAAAACTTTTGTCTATAAGGCAGCCCTCATTGTCCATCAAAGAATTCACACAGGAGAAAAACCCTATGAATGTAATGAATGTGGGAAAACTTTCTCCCAGAGGACACACCTCTATGCACATCAGAGAACTCACACAGGGGAGAAACCTTATGAATGTAAGGAATGTGGGAAAACTTTTGCAGATAATTCAGCCCTCAGGGCACATCAGAGAATTCACAAAGGGGAGAAACCCTATGAATGTAGTGAATGTGGGAAAACTTTCTCCAAGACGTCACACCTCAGAGCACATCTGAGGACTCGCACAGGGGAGAAACCCTATGAATGTAATGAATGTGGGAAAACTTTCTCCCAGAAGTCGTATGTTAGTGCACATCAGAGAATTCACACAGGGGAGAAACCTTACGAATGTAACATATGTGGGAAACCTTTTGCCCATAATTCAACCCTCAGAGTACATCAGAGAATTCACACAGGTGTAAAATCCTACAAATGTAATGAATGTGGGAAAACTTTCTCTCAGAAGTCACACCTTAGTGCACATCAGAGAATTCACACAGGAGAGAAACCCTATGAGTGTAATGAATGTGGGAAAGCTTTTGCCCAAAATTCAACTCTTGGAGTACACCTGAGAATTCACACAGGTGAGAGACCCTACAAATGTTATGAATGTGGAAAAACCTTTGTCCGTAAGGCAGCTCTTAGAGTACATCACACCAGAATGCACTCCAGAGAGAAAACCCTTGCATGTAATGAATTTGGGATGTGCTAAGGGAAGTTACACCTTATTAGTTAACACAGTAGAAAAGCTCAAGTCACATAGACTGGCAAATTATTTTCCTTAACTGTTTCCTTTTCCACTGAGCACATAGCTTGTCTTAGTTTCCCAATTTTTCCTTCGTCTGGGTGGGGCTGGTCATGGAGTATGATGCTATTACATTTAAGTAATAAATGGCCTTAATAAGTCACCTTACATTCTTCCTATCCTGTGTTATACTGGAATTGAGAGATTTCCATGGCAGACTTGGGTGCTGTGTATTAAATATGGCAGAGCACAAGGTGAAAGAAGCTAGAGTCAATAACTGAGTGAAACAATTCTCCACTGACAGATCTTCACCAATTGTTTTTTTTGGTTTTTTTGTTGTTTTTTTAAGCCAGAATTAAGTTTTTATTCTGTTGAGCTCTTAAAGATTTTGGCCTGTTGGTTAAATGCATATAGCTTAGCCAACTGTCTGTTGAGTTGGATGAAACCAATGAATATAATAAATGTCAGAAGACCTTTAAGAATTTAACCTATAGGTTTGTATCAGAGATTTTTCATGGGGAAGAAAACTTCTGTCAATATCCTAAATGATCAGAAGGCTTCAATAAAAATCAGAAATCTCAGGGAAAAACACAAAAGTCTTTTCTGCAGAGTAAACTTCTTTAAACATCAAATAGTTAAGATTAGACTAAAATCTTATATTTTGATAAATGACATTTTTAAACAATTACTGAGTTTGCTTCAGATAAATTTTTTCTGAGGGAATGTATGAGTTTCAGAATTGAAAATAAAATTCTCAGAACTGATGTACCAAAATTTGTGTTTTATATGTAATATCAAGTTTTATAGAAACTATATAAGAATATATTTTCCTGTACACAAACTCATTATGTAATGTGAAGTTTTTGAGATGGAGGGATAACTTGAATTCTGTGGACAACACCAATAAATATTTGACTAGTCTCCGAGCTATGTGGTACATCTGTATGAGTCTGTGTAACAGAGGATTCATTATTGCTGGTGAGTTCTAGTAGAAGGCAGTAGCCAAACCTGCTCTGGACTGTTCCTTTCCTTTTTTTGAGTGACAGTCTATGTCCTTCTGTTGGCTTTGCTCTAAAAGCTTGATGCCATATATATGTATCTAATATAGCCTGCCTGCTATGTCTGAATATTAGTCTGGCCTTGTTTTTCTGGGACATCCATCAGATTTCTCAAGCATTCTTGTGTGTTTAGGGGGAGGGGTGGGTGTTGATTCTTAAAAGGTTTGGGGGCCTACATTTTATGCCACTCTTGTGGTTCATTTTGTAATTATAAAGCAAGTCCTCTTATATGCATGTAGCCTGAGCATCCTGTCTAGGGTCTTTTTCCAATCTCAAGATGCTTGCTCACACTGCAGCATTGCAAACCATTGATATTTTTGGAATTGGAATGAAAATAGGGACTACTTCCATGTCATATGCACTGCACTGGTATTGAAAAGCAGACTTACTTTTGGGGAAACAATATATGTACTATAGTCTTGGCCAAGAAAATATTTGATCAATCTGCTGTCATTTCAAGCTGCATGGTTTGGTCAGCACAGAAAAGAAAGTAAATGAAATCCTCATTTTAAAAGGCTAATCCTGATCACCTGGTTGAGGTGTCCCTAAACTTAAAAGCATCTGTAGCAAGCATCATACATGCTACTTGGTAAAAATGTCTTTTATGAATTATTAGTCTGTCAATTGTATATAAAATAAGATCAGAATCCTTTTTATATGTTTTTGATTTTCATGTTAGGAACAATATAAATGCAGATTGGTTAAAAGTGATAACACCCAGAATAACACTCAGAAAAAGAGCCTCAAGCTGATTCAGTTCACAGTCCACATTTTTGGTTTTTAGTGTTTATTGAAGTATGAATGAATCATTGCCCTTTTCTTTGCTCCTCAGGACTTCGGGATTTTATTTGTCTTAATATCTCATCATGAGAGTGATGCCACACTCTTCTTACCTCTTAATTACAGGAGTTAAGACTGAGTAACGAATGGACTGAAAGAAAGTTTGTCTGCATTTCATGAACCAGTTAACCCAGAGGTTATTTATATTAACCCAGATAATGTCGGGAGATACAAAGAATGACCAGCCATGGTAACTAAGAAATCTACGATGATAGAAGAAATAAGTCAGGATTGAGAGCAAGATGGGATATCAAAAACCAACTGCTGGTATACAGTTTCCGAAAAGCACTGATAAATTTTGTGGTACTAGTAAGATTTAAAAGGAATGGCCATGTTATAATTAGAAAGTTAAGTTTAGACATGTAGGCTATAGGTGGATGACATAATGAGATAGATGTAGGAGCAGATGGTGACTCCCAGATAGTTGCTTAATAGTAAACTATGGAAAGATTATAGAGAAGCAAGAGTTACTAATGAAGCAAGAACATGTGGCCATACGTTATTGCACACATGCATTGGGTGTTGTGTTGGGAGGTGGAGATAATAATATAATAATATCCTCTGAACTGAGAAGGAACTTTGAGACCAAAAAACGCAGTAGGCAGTTCCATACAGTGCAATTATGAAGTTTACTGTAGGTAACTTACAGGTAGAAAGGATGTGGTGGACGGAAAATCCAGAGGCATTTGCAGCTGCACTGTGTACCACCGAAAGGGATACAGGGAAATTTAATAGAATCTGACTACCAAGTGAGAAACATGTCCACACAAACTGGAACCAGCGGTTTTTCCTCCCCCTGGGGGGTGGTCTCATGACCATTAACCATCTGCATCAGTAAAAGGCATTCTTCTAGTTTTCATATCAGATGAGGCACGGGTAAAAGTTTATAGGGAACTCATCTGACTTAGGCACGTTCCTTGTGAGTTAGGCTAAAGCTCAGCCACATGGAAAAGGAAGGGGGTGGGACTGCAGGCCTAAGATGGAGCTGACAAAATGGAGTCAGTGTGGCTCAGCCACATATTTCATACCTAACATCTATATGACCTGCACAATCTTATCCACTATTCTTCTGCAAATACCCTAGGGCCAGATGTCAGGAGGTAGCCTGCATGCTTATACCTCAACAGCAATATACACAACACCAAGTACAAAGGATCCCTGCTAGATAAAGAATAATGCCTAACAGCGCAGTTCCCCATTTGCCAGGAAAGGAGGTCAACCAACAGGTGAAGGTGTATGCAAAAGAAATGTCTCTACGTGATTAGGGTTAGGTAGCAGTCCAGTCTCCATGTGCCAGGATAACCCCAGGTTTTGACACTTTTCCTGGAGGAAAATTCCAGACATTTTGTCCCTTTATTTCAGAAGTTTGCTGGGAGATACATGCGAGAACTTAAGTAGGAGCCCATAAGGGGAGCCCTACTTTAGTCCCCCATCTGGATCACCTTGGTTATGGCTGGGCCTTCACTTAGAAAGGTTGAGGAAATATTGATAGTATGCTGCAGGCTAGCCCTTCCCTCCAAGGTATAAGGATGCTAAGACACTTGGAAGGAGGATATCATTTAAGTCTCCAACCTTAGATAGTCTCCCCAAGTGGGAGGTCCTGTGGCACTGTTTTTTTTTTTTTTTTTTTTTTTTTTTTTTTTTTTTTTTTGCGGTACGCGGGCCTCTCACCGTTGTGGCCTCTCCCGTTGCGGAGCACAGGCTCCAGACGCGCAGGCTCAGTGGCCATGGCTCACGGGTCCAGCCGCTCCGCGGCATGTGGGATCTTCCCGGACCGGGGCACGAACACGTGTCCCCTGCATCGGCAGGCGTACTCTTAAATACTGTGCCACCAGGGAAGCCCCTGTGGCACTCTTTTAAGACCTGCATCCCGTTGGATGAGTCTCAGTCCTCCTAAGACTTTTACAGTAGCTTGCAGAGCAGGTGTAGTCAGTCTCTCACAAGCAGATATGTGGCCTGTGGTGGGCTCAGTGTTTAACAGCCAGATGGCCTCTAATAGTCTTGGAGATCATCCCCTTAAAGACCCATCTGGAGAAAACTTCAATGTCTCTTTCAGTAACCCATTCATTCTTAATACCAACCCTGCAGCTCTGGGGTTATACGACAGATGAAAGGTTCATAAAATCTCGCAGGGTTTAGCCCGTTCTTGTATGTCATGTCCAGTGAAATGGGTCCCTTGGTTGCTTTCAACGCAAGTGGGTAGTACTTTCCACTGTAATACTTTCCAACTTGGTCAAACCCCTAATAGTGGTTACTTGATTTGCCCTTTTACTGGCAAAAGTCTGTGTCAGCCCAATTGCTGGGTCCACACAGGTCAATGCATTCTTGTGTCCTTCTGTTAAGGGCAGGGGCCAATATCGTCCACTTGCCATCTGGTCACTGGCCTAGTAGCTCATCCGATATGACCAAAGGTGTGTCTCAGGGGTTGTCACTGCAGGTACAATGATGGAAGTTCCTATCTACTGCCTGTAGGTCACTGTATTTTAAAGGCAGGTGTAACCTTTTGGCTTCCCAAGTGGTACTGAGGCCTCGATGTCCTGACTTCCCATGAAGCCACTGCCACATCTGAGAGTCTGTGACCCTTCCAGAACAGCTGTCACCATGGCTAAGGCATCTGATTCGTGATTCTCAGGCAGTGTAGTTAGAGAATGTGCTGAGACATACCATATCATGATGGTGGTACCAGGTTGTGTGCACACGTCCCAGTTTGTCTGTATCAGTTCACCACAGGGGCCATCTCAAGATAGTCAAGCTTTTCTGATGCCATTGTGGCATCCATGGTCAGACCCTCCTGTACAGCCCAGCTGTCTGTGGCTATGTAGAGGGGCATAGACTTGTGAGTGATCACAATCCTTACCACCCTCAGTTCATCCATGATTGCTGTGCTTAGTACCTTCTTCAAACCAAGTGATGTCAGAATCCAGGAAAACTGTTGAAGCATGTCTAGTGAGGGTATTGCCTCAACTGCTGCCATTGGTGAACCATGTCTCCAGAGGGAGGCATGGGGTCCTGGTTCCCTCTCTGACTTGGCTGAGAGGGGGAGTGATGGGTGATGTCTAAGGAGCCACGTCCGGATCTACATAAGACACTGGCCCATGGAGGGCATGTAATTCTTCAGACAGCAGGCTTGAGTTGTACACACTACGTTGTTGCAGGTATGTGTGCCACTTTTGCAGTGCAATTACTTGGGCACAAACACTTTTTGGTTTGGGGAATGTCCTTAATCCATCCACTTGCTGGGAGGGAAGTTCCAACAGACTCTGGTAAGTCCATGATGAAGCCTTCTGTTTGCTGCAGGGCAGGTAGATTGTTTTTCAATAGGACTATACCTCACTTGGGCTTTTGTAGATTCTGATGGAATCTACAAAAAAGAAACTAAAAACTAATAAGCTACAAGTTATTCTTAACTAATAAGTGAATAAAGTCTCTACTATTAGCAAGTTAATCAAGGTTGAAGGGTAATAGCAAATGTCTCCCTATATACTAGTAGTTGTAATCTAAAATTGTAATTTAAAAATTACAATTTACAATAGCACTGAAAACTATCAGATACTTATGTAAGTATATTATGTAAATATGTAAGATATTTCAACTGAAAACTACAGAAAAAATTGCTAAGAGTAATTAAAGAAGACATAAATATTGAGATATACTATGTTTTTTGGTCAGAAGACTCAATATTAAGATTTCAAATCTCCCAAATTATATATTATTATATGTATATAATACATATATTCAATCCCATCCAATGACTGTATTATATACTTTCATCCAATCAAAAGCCCAAGTGACCCTTTCATAAAAATTGACAAGTTCGTAGTAAAATTTGTATAGAAATGCAAAGGACCTAGATTGGTCAAAACTATTTTGAAATGAAAAATGAAATGAAAAGTAAAGTTAGAGAATTAACATGACCTGATTTTGAGGTTGCTTGTAAAGCTATAGTAATCAAGACAGTGTGGTATTTGTGTAAAGATAAACAAGTAGAACATGAAATAGAATTGAGTCCAGAAATAAGCCTGCACATATGTGGACAACTATCTTTTTAAACTTTAGTCCCTACCTTGCACTATATTTAAAAATGAATTCAAAATCGGTCATAGATCTCAATGTAAAAACTAAAACTAAAAAATTTCTAGCAGAAAACAATTTTTTCCTAATGTAAGGCAAACATGTCTTAGATATAATACCTAAAGAATAATACATAAAATAATTTAGAAACTGGACTTTGTCAAAATTATAAAGCCTCTGCTCTTCAAAAGACACTATTACATGAATGAAAAGCCACAGCCTAATAAAAATATTTTCAAAATTTATATCTAATAAAGGACTTGTATTCTTATAATATTAAGAAAATAACCCAATTTTTAAAAATATGGACAAAAGATTCGAAAAGATAATTCATTAAAGCAGATATACAGATAGGAAATAAGACTGTGAAAAGATGTATGTAAACATTAATTTTTAGGGAAATGTAACCCAAAAGCTCAGTGACATATTACCACTTACCTATTTGAATGGCAGGGATTAAAAAGAATGACTATATTGACTGCTGAAAAAGTTGCACAGAAGCTGGAATTCTCATATATTGCTGATATTAAGTTTTAAATTGGCATAGTTTTAAATTGGTAAATTTAAAAATGGTACAGTAGGGCCACTTTGAATGTTATCTTGATAGTTTCCTAAGAAGATTAACATATGCCCACAATTTGTTCCAGACATTCCATTCCTAAGTACTTACCCAAGCGAAAAAAATGCATATATCTATACAGAGACTTGTACATGAATATTCATAGCCATTTTATTTTTACTAGGAAAAACTGGAATGAACCCAAATGTCCATCAACTGGTGAATGTGAAAATTATGGTATATCCATAATATGTAATACGGCCATAATATGTAATAATGCAATGTACTACTGACCAGTAAATATGAATGGACTGATGATGATACAGCCTGCAACAGGATGAATCTCAAAATAATCACAGTGAGTGAAAGAAGCCAGATAAGCAAGAGTATGTAATCATGATTTTACTTATATAGAATGCCAGAAAATGCAAACAAATCTATAATGATAGAAAATTAGTCAATGATTGCCTAGTAGGGAGGAATAGAAGAGAAGCATTGCCAAGGAAGGATTGCCTGGAAGATTTTGGGGGTGATGTATAGTTTTATGATCTCTATTTTTGGTGATAGTTTTTTGTGTTTATGCATATGTCAAATATCATCTGTACTGTACACTTCATATGCAGTTTGGTGTACATATTTATACCTCAATTCTCTTTAGGAATGAAAGATATTGAAATTACTCATTGAACTCAACCTATGTTATTTTCTTTTCAAGGGTTTCAGACAAGATGGGTGGGGTAAGGGGCAGTGGCAATCATAACTGTGATGGCTAAGTTGGCGCAAAGATCTATTTGAATTCAGTCAAAATGAAGATATGAATAATCACTTTACTTAAGAGTAATTTCTCTTTTTAACTTCTAATGTAAACAATTATGGATATGCCTTTTCCCTCTCTTTTGCCTTTTGATCTTAGAAATTAGGCAATCTCTGAATATTAACCTTCATTAGAGTGACAGGACAATGTCCTGTGAGGTCTGAACAAACTGTGGAACTTACCGCCTAGGTCTAATAACTTTCCCAGCTTCTTTCTCCTGGACACTGTGCTACCACACAGAGTCATTGCAGACATAAGGAAATTGATGATTCCTCTTAAAGCTATCAAGGGACTGAAGAATGAGTGAAATTGTCTCTTTTTTATAGATTGAGGTATAATTGACATATAACATTTTCAGATGTACAGCGTGATTTGATATTTGTATATATTGTGAAGTGATCACCACAATAAGTCTAGTTAACATCCATCACTGTTCATAGTTGTAAATTTTTTTCTTGTGATGAAGACTTCTAAGATCCACTTGTTTAGCTACTTTCAAATACACAATACGTATCATCAACTATAGTCAACATGCTATAAATTATATCTTTATTAATTTC
Source organism: Stenella coeruleoalba (assembly GCF_951394435.1). Classification (NCBI taxonomy): domain Eukaryota; kingdom Metazoa; phylum Chordata; class Mammalia; order Artiodactyla; family Delphinidae; genus Stenella; species Stenella coeruleoalba. Next base: position 31,776,088 of record NC_137153.1, on the reverse strand, counting down.
TCCCACCCTCCCCCCCCTGCCTCTGGCAACTACCAATCTGTAGTCTGTATCTATATGCTTAGTTTTTGTTGTTTAAGATTCTTTTTATTTTAAATTCTACATATAAATGATATCATAGGGTATTTGTCTTTCTCTGTCTCATTTATTTCACTTAGCCTAATGCTCTCAAGGTCCATCCATGTTGTTGCAAATGGCAAGATTTCATTCTTTTTATGACTGATAATATTCTATTGTGTGTATATATATTCTTTATCCATTCATCCATTCATCTATATATTCTTTATCCATTCACCTCCATATCTTGACTTTCTAAAATAATGCTGCTGTGAACATGTTGGTGCATATATCTTTTCAAGTTAGCGTTTTTGTTTTCTTCAGATATATACCCAGAAGTGAAATTGCCTGATTATATGGTAGTTTAACTTTTATTTTTTGAGGAACCTCTATGCTGTTTTCCATAGTGGCTGCACTAATTTACATTCTCACCAAGAGTGCACAAGTGTTCTCTTTTCTCCATAACCTCATCCATACTTATTATTATACTTCTTGTCTTTTAGATAATAGCCGTTTTAACAGGTTTGAGATGGTATTTCAGTATAATTTTGATTTGCATTTCCCTGATGATTAGTTATGTTGAGCATCTATTCATGTACCTGTGGGTCATCTGTATGATTTCTTTGGAAAAATGTCTATTTAAGTTCTGTGCATTTTTCCTTGAGATTGTTCTTTGGCTAAATAGTTGTATGAGTTCTTTATATATTTTGAATATTAACCCTGTATCAAATATATGATTTGTAATTATTTTGTCCCATTTAGTATGTTGCCTTTTCATTTTGTTAATGATTTCCTTAGCTGTATAATTTTTAGTTTTATGTAGTCCTATTTACTTATTTTTGCTTTTGTTGTATTTTCTTTTGGAGTCAGATCCAAAAAATCATTGCCAAGACTGAGCTCAAGGAGCTTAACACCTAAGTTTACATCTTTTAGATTTATGGATTCAGATTTACATTCAATTCTTTAATCCATTTTTAGTTATTTTTGTGTATGGTGTAAGATAGTGGTCTAGTTACATTCTTTTGCATGGGGCTGTCCAGTTTTCCCAACACCATTTATTTGTTTGATCTTTCCTTTAAATTTTTTTAAAATTTATTTATTTTTAATTGAAGTATAGTTGATTTACAATATTATGTTAGTTTCAAGTGTACAGCACAGTGATACCGTATTTTTGCAGATTATATTCCATTATAGGTTAGGACAAGATAATGGGTATAATTCCATGTACTGTACAATGTATCCTTGTTGCTTATATATTTTATACATAGTAGTTTGTATCCGTTAATCCCATATCCCTAATTTGTCCCTCCCTGTTTCCTTCTCCCTTTTGGTAACCATAAGTTTGTCTTATACATCTGTGACTCTGTTTCTGTTTTGCATATACATTTATTTATACTAATTTTTAGATTCCACATATAGTGATATCATACAGTATTTGTCTTTCTCTTTCTGACTTATTTCACTGAGCATAATATTCTCTAGGTCGACCCATGTTGCTGCAAATGGCAGAATTTCATTCTTTTTATGGATGAGGAATTCTCCATTATATATATATTTCACATCTTCTTTATTCGTCTGTTGATGGGCACTTGGGTTGCTTCCATGTCTTCACTATTGTAAATATTGCTGCTATGAACATTGGGGTGCAAGTATCTTTTTGAATTCATGTTTTCATTTTTTCCAGATATATACCAGGAGTGAAACTGCTGGATAATATGGTAGTTCTATTTTTAATTTTTTGAGAAAACTTCATAATGTTTTCCATAGAGCTAAACTGATTTACATTCCCAAAAAAGTGCACAGGGCTCCCTTTTCTCCATGTCCTCTCCAACATTTGTTCTTTGTAGACTTTTTTTTGTTGTTGTTTTAAACATCTTTATTGCAGTATAATTGCTTTCCAATGTTGTGTTAGTTTCTGCTGTATAACAAAGTGAATCAGTTATATGTATACATGTATCTGCATATCCTCTCACTCTTGCGTCTCCCTCTCACCCTCCATATCCCACCCCTCTAAGTGGTCACAAAGCACCTAGATGATCTCCCTGTGCTATGCGGCTGCTTCCCACTAGCTATCTATTTTACATTTGGTAGTGTATATATGTCAATGTCACTCTCTCATTTCATCCCAGCTTACGCTTCCCCTCCCTGTCTCCTCAAGTCCATTCTCTACATCTGTGTCTTTATTTCTGTCCTGCCCCTAGGTTATTTAGAACCATTCTTTTTTTAAGATTTTTTTTAGATTCCATATATACGTTGTTAGCGTATGGTATTTGTTTTTCTCTTCGCTCTGTATGACAGACTCTAGGTCCATTCATCTCACTACAAATAACTCAATTTCATTTCATTTTATAGCTGAGTAATAATCCATTGTACATATTTGCCACATCTTCTTAATCCATTCACCTGTTGATGGACACTTAGGTTGCTTCCATGTCCTGGCTATTGTAAATAGTGCTGCAATGAACATTGGGTACTGACTCTTTTTGAGTTATGCTTTTCTCAGGATATATGTCCAATAGTGGGATTTCTGGGTCATATGGTAGTTCTAATTTTAGTTTTTTAAGGAACCTCCATACTGTTCTCCATGTGGCTCTATCAATTTACATTCCTACTCACAGTGCAAGAGGGTTCCCTTTTCTCCACACCCTCTCCAGCATTTATTGTTTGTAGATTTTTTGATGATGGCCATTCTGACCAGTGTGAGGTGATACCTCATTGTTGTTTTGACTTGCATTTCTTTAATGATTAGTGATGTTGAGCATCCTTTCATGTGTTTGTTGGCAAATCTATTTATCTTCTTTGGAGAAATGTCTGTTTAGGGCTTATGCCCATTTTTGGATTAGGTTGTTTTTTTTTTTGATATTGAGCTGCATGAGCTTCTTGTATATTTTGGAGATTAATCCTTTGTCAGTTGCTTCACTAGCAGATATTTTCTCCCATTCTGAGGTCTGTCTTTTGGTCTTGTTTATGGTTTCCTTTGCTATGCAAAAGCTTTGAAGTTTCGTTAGGTCCCATTTGTTTATTTTTGTTTTTATTTCCCTTTCTCTAGGAGGTGGGTCAAAAAGGATCTTGCTGTGATTTATGTCACAGAGTGTTCTGCCTATGATTTCCTCTAAGAGATTGATAGTGTCTGGCCTTACATTTAGGTCTTTAGTCCATTTTGAGTTTATTTTTGTGTATGGTGTTAGGGAGTGTTCCAATTTCATTCTTTTGCATATAGCTCTCCAGTTTTCCCAGCACCACTTATTGAAGTGTCTATCTTTTTTCATTGTATATTCTTGCTTCCTTTATCAAAGATAATGTGACCATATGTGTGTGGGTTTATCTCTGGGCTTTCTATCCTGTTCCATTGATCTATATTTCTGTTTTTCTGCTGGTACCATACTGTCTTGATTACTGTAGCTTTGTAGTATAGTCTGAAGTCAGGGAGCCTGATTCCTCCAGCTCCTTTTTTCGTTCTCAAGATTGCTTTGGCTATTCGGGGTCTTTTGTGTATCCATACAAATTGTGAAATTTTTTGTTCTAGTTCTGTGACAAATGCCGTTGGTATTTTGATAGGGATTGCATTGAATCTGTAGATTGCTTTGGGTATTATAGTCATTTTCTCAATGTTGATTTTTCCAATCCAAGAACATGATATATCTCTCCATCTGTTTGTATCATCTTTAATTACTTTCATCAGTGTCTTATACTTTTCTGCATACAGGTCTTTTGTCTCCTTAGGTAGGTTTATTCCTAGGTATTTTATTCTTTTTGTTATAATGGTAAATGGGAGTGTTTCCTTAATATCTGTTTCAGATTTTTCATCATTAGTGTATAGGAATGCAAGAGATTTCTGTGTATTAATTTATTATCCTGTTTACCAAATTCATTGATTAGTTCTAGTAGTTTTCTGGTAGCATCTTTAGGGTTCTCTATGTATAGGATCATGTCATCTGCAAACAGTGACAGTTTTACTTCTTGTTTTCCAGTTTGGATTCCTTTTATTTCTTTTTCTTCTCTGACTGCTGTGGCTAAAACTTCCAAAACTATATTGAATAATAGTGGTGAGAGTGGGCAACCTTGTCCTCTTCCTCATCTTAGTGGAAATTGTTTCAATTTTTCACCATTGAAATGATGTTGGCTGTGAGTTTGTCATATATGGCCTTTATTATGTTGAGGTAAATTCCCTCTCTGCCTACTTTCTGTAGGGCTTTTATCACAAATGGGTGTTGAATTTTGTTGAAAGCTTTTTCTACATCTATTTAGATTACCAGATGACTTTTATCCTTCCATTTGTTAATATTGTGTATCACATTGATTGATTTGCCTATATTGAAGAATCCTTGCATTTCTGGGATAAACCCCACTTGATTGTTGTTTATAATTCTTTTAATGTGGTGTTGGATTCTGTTTGTTAGTATTTTATTGAGGATTTTTGCATCTATGTTCATCCGTGATATTCGCCTGTAATTTTCTTTTTTCTGTGTGACATCTTTGTCTGGTGTTGGTATCAGGGTGATGATGACCTCGTAGAATGATTTTGGGAGTGTTCCTCCCTCTGCAATGTTTTGGAATATTTTGAGAAGGATAGGTTTCAGCTCTTCTCTAAATGTTTGATAGAATAGATCTGTGACACCATCTTGTCCTGGGGTTTTGTTTTTTGGAAGATTTTTAATCACAGTTTCAATTTCAGTGGTTGTGATTTTTCTGTTTATATTTTCTATTTCTTCCAGGTTCAGTCTTGGAAGGTTGTGCTTTTCTAAGAATTTGTCCATTTCTTCCAGGTTGTCCATTTTATTGGCATATAGTTGCTTGTAGTAATCTGTCATGATCCTTTGTATTTCTGCAGTGTCAGTTGCTACTTCTCCTTTTTCATTTCTAATTTTGTTGATTTGAGTCTTCTCCCTTCTTTCCCTTGACGAGCCTGGCTAATGGTTTATCAATTTTGTTTATCTTCTCAAAGAACCAGCTTTTAGGTTTATTGATCGTTGCTATTGTTTCCTTCATTTCTTTCTCATTTATTTCTTATCTTATCATTATGATTTCTTTTATTCTTCCTTTGGGTTTATTTTATTCTTTCTCCAATTGCTTTAGGTGTAATGTTAGGTTGTTTATTTGAGATTTTTCTTGTTTCTGAGGTAGGATTGTACTACTATAAACTTCCCTCTTAGAACTGCTTTTGCTGCATCCCATAAGTTTTGGGTCAATTGTATCTTCATTGTCCGTTGTTTCCAGGTATTTTTTGATTTCCCCTTTGATTTCTTCAGTGATCTCTTGGTTATTTAGAAGTGTATTGTTTAGCCTCTGTGAGTTTGTGTTTTTTCCAGTTTTTTTCCCTGTAATTGATATCTAGTCTCATATTGTTGTGGTCAGAAAAGCTACTTGATAAGATTTCAATTTTCTTAAACCTACCAAGGTTTGATTTGTGGCGCAAAATATGATCTATCCTAGAGAATGTTCCATGAACACTTGAGAAAAAAGTGTATTCTGTCATTTGTGAAAGGAATGTCCTATAAATATCAATTAAGTCCATCTCATTTAATGTGTTATTTAAAGCTTGTGTTTCCTTATTTATTTTCATTTTGAATGATCTGTCCATTGGTGAAAGTGGGGTGTTAAAGTCCCCTACTACGATTGTGTTACGGTCAATTTCACCTTTTATGGCTGTTAGCATTTGCCTTATTTACTGAGGTGCTCCTATGTTGGGTGCATAAATATTTACAATTGTTATACCTTCTTCTTGGATTGATCCCTTGATCATTACATAGTGTCCTTCTTTGTCTCTTGTAATAGTCTTTATTTTAAAGTCTATTTTGTCTGATATGAGATTTGCTACTCCAGCTTTCTTTTGATTTCCATTTGCATGGAATATCTTTTTCCATTCCCTCACTCTCAGTCTGTATGTGTCCCTAGGTCTGAAGTGGGTCTCTTGTAGACAGCCTATATACAGGTCTTGTATTTTATCCATTCAGCCAGTCTATGTCTTTTGGTTGGAGCATTTAATCCATTTACATTTAAGGGAATTGTCCATACATATGTTGTTATTAGAATTTTCTTAATTGTTTTGGGTTTGTTATTGTAGGTCTTTTCCTTCTCTTGTGTTTCCTGCCAAGTGAAGTTCCTTTAGCATTTGTTGTAAAACTGGTTTGGTGGTGCTGAATTCTCTTAGCTTTTTCTTCTCTGTAAAGGTTTTAATTTCTCCATCAAATCTGATTGAGATCCTTGCTGGGTAGAATAATCTTGGTTGTAATTTTTTCCCTTTCATCACTTTAAATATATCCTGCCACTCCTTTCTGGCTTGCAGAGTTACTGGTGAAATATCAGCTGTTAACCTTATGGGGATCCCCTTGTATGTTATTTGTTGTTTTTCCCTTGCTGCTTTTAATATTTTTTCTTTGTATTTAATTTTTGATTGTTTGATTAATATGTGTCTTATCATGTTTCTCCTTGGATTTATCCTATATGGAACTCTCTGCTCTTCCTGGATTTGAATATTTCCTTTCCCACATTAGGGAAATTTTCAGCTATACTCTCTTCAAATATTTTCTCTCTCTCTTTCTTTTTTCTCTTCTTCTTCTGGGACCCCTATAATTCGAATATTCATGTACTTAGTGTTGTCCCAGAGGTCTGTGAGACTGTCCTCAATTTTTTTCATTCTTTTTTCTTTATTCTGCTCTTCAGTTGTTGTTTCCACTATTTTATCTTCCAGGTCACTTCTCTGTTCCTCTGCCTCATTTATTCTGCTATTGATTCCTTCCAGAGAATTTTTAATGTCATTTATTGTGTTGTTCATCATTGTTTGTTTGCTCTTTAGTTCTTCTAGGTCCTTGTTAAACATTTCTTGTATTTTCTCCATTCTATTTCCAAGATTTTGGATCAGCTTTACTGTCATTACTCTGAATTCTTTTTCAGGTAGACTGCCTATTTCTTCTTCATTTGTTTAGTCTGATGGCTTTTTACTTTTCTCCTTCATCTGCTGCCTATTTCTCTATCTTCTCATTTTGCTTTTCTTACTGTGTTTGTGGTCTCCTTTTAGCAGGCTGCAGGTTCATAGTTCACATTGTTTCTGGTGTCTGCTCCCAGTGGGTAAGGTTAGTTCAGTGGCTTGTGTAGGCTTCCTGATTGGGGGGGGGGTGACTGGTGCCTGTGTTCTGGTGTATGAAGCTGCATCTTTTCTTTCTGGTGGGCAGGACCACATATGGTGGTGTGTTTTGTGGTGTCGGTGAAGTTATTATGATTTTAGGCAGCCTCTCTTCTAATGGGTGGGTTTCTGTTCCTGTCTTGCTAGTTCTTTGGCATGGGGTGTTGAGCTTTGGAGCTTGCTCATCATTGAGTTGAGCTGGGTCTTAGTGTTGAGATGGAGATCTGTGGGAGAGTTCTCACCAATTGATATTACATGGGGCTGGGAAGTATCTGGTGTCGAGTGTCCTGAACTCATCTCTCCCACCTCAGGGGCTCTGGCCCGACACCTGGCTGGAGCACCAATACTCTGTAAGCCACACGGCCAGGTATGTGGGGAGTTTCTAGCCTTTTGGGGAGTCTGAGGTCTTCTGCCAGTGTTCAGCAGGTGTTCTGTAGGAGTTATTCCACATGCAGATGTATTTTTGATATATTTGTGGGGAGGAAGATGATCTCCACGTCTTTCTCCTCTGCTGTCTTGGAGGTCCTTGCCTATTTGTAGATTTTTTGATGATAGCCATTCTGACAAATGTGGGATGAATCTCATTATAGTTTTGATTTGCATTTCTCTAATAATTAGTGATATTTGAGCATCTTTTCATGTGTCTATTGCCATCTGTATGTCTTTTTTGGAGAAAAAGACATCTGGATGTCTTTTTCAGGCCTTCTACCTATTTTTTGATTTGTTTGTTTTTTTGGATATTGAGTTGTATGACCTGTTTATCTACTTTTCATTTTAACCTCCTGTCAGCTGCATTATTTGAAAATATTTCCTCCCATTCCATAGGTTGTCCTTTAATTTTATCAATGGTTTCCTTTGCTGTACAAAGCTTTTAAGTTTCATTAGGTCTGATTTGTTTATTTTTTCTTTTCTTTATTTTGTTTTAGGAGATTCAAAAAAATATTGTCACAATTTATGTCAAAGAGTGTTCTGCCTATGTTCTCTTCTAGGAGTTTTGCAGTGTCAGGTCTTTATTCCAATATGAGTTTATTTTTGTATATGGTGTTAGAGACTGTTCTAATTTCATTCTTTTACATGTAGTTGTCCAGTTTTCCCAACACCACTTCTTGAAGAGACTCTCTTTTCTCCATTGCATATTCTTGCCTCCTTTGTCATAGATTAATTGACCATAGGTGTGTGTGTATTTCTAACTGTTGAACATTGATCTATGTGTCTGTCTTTGTGCCAGTACCATTCTGTTTTTATTACTGTAGCTCTGCAGTATAGTCTGAAGTCTGGGAGGGTTATACCTCCAGCTTTGTTCTTTTTTCTGAGGATTGCTTTGGCAATGCAGAATCTTTTGTGTTTCCATATAAATTTTGAGATTTATTTGTCCTAGTTCTGTGAAAACTGTCCTGGGTGTTTTGATAGGGATTGCATTAAATTGCTTTGGGTAGTATGGCCATTTTCATAACATTAATTCTTCCAGTCCAAGAACATAGTATATCTTTCCATTTATTTGAATCATCTTTAATTTCATTCATCACTGTTTTATATTCTTCAAAGTCTAGGTCTTTCACCTTCTTGGTAAAGTGTATTCCTGGATTTTTTTTTTGATGCAATTTTAAACAGGATTTTGTTAACTTTCTCTTTCTGATACAGTAAGTTCCCTAGATATGAATCTTCAAGTTGCAACTTTCAAAGATGTAAACGTGTGTTCACATGTCCAATCATGTAAGTTAGTTCATGTGTCTGGTGTACATTGTCACATGTATGCATCCTCTACAAGTAGTTGTGCTTTTGTGTAATGTACTGTAAGATTCAAAATGTTATGGGGTGGGATAGGAAAGTGGGAGGGAGACACAAGAGGAAGGGGATATGGGGATATATGTATGCATATGGCTGATTCACTTTGTTGTGCATTGGAAACTAGCACAACATTGTGAAGCAATTACACGCCAATAAGTATGTTAAAAATAAATAAAATAAAAGAATTAACACTAAAAAGAAAAAAGTTATCTTTACTTTTGTGTTTGTTTTTTATGTATTATTTGTGTGAAAATTATTATAAACTTATTACAGTACAGTACTATATAGCCAATTGTGTTAGTGGGGTACATAGGCTAACATTGTTGGACTTATGAACAAATAGGACTTACGAATGTGCTTTCAGAATGAAACTCATTATTATGTAGGGGATTTGCTGTATTTCATTATTAGTGTATAGAAACACAATAGATTTCTGTGTATCAATCTTGTATCCTGCAACCTTGCTGAAGTCATTTATTAGTTCTGACAGTTTCAAGGTGGACAGATACTCTCTATATAGAGTATCATGTCATCTGCAAATAGTGACAGTTTACCTTTCCCTTTCAATTTAGATACCACTTTATTTCTTTTTCTTGCCTGATTGCTGTGGCTAGAAGTTCCAATACTATGTTAAGTAGAAGTGGTGAGAGGGGGCACCCTTGTCTTGTTCCTGAATTTGCAGGCAGGCTTTCAGCTTTTCATGGTTGAGTGTTACATTGACTGTGGGTTTGTCATAAATGGCCTTTATTATGTTGAGATATGTTCCCTCCATATCCACTTTGCTGAGAGTTTTATTATGAATGGATGTTAAATTTTATCAAATGCTTTTTCTGTGTCTATTGAGATGATGATGTGGTGTTTGTCTTTTCTTCTGTTAATGTAGTATATCACACTGATTGATTTACATATGTTGAACCATCCTTGTGACTCTGGAATGAATACAAATTGATCATGGTATATGATCCTTTTTACGTATTGTTGGATTTGATTTGCTAATATTTTGTTGAGGATTTTTGCATCTATATTCATCAGTGATATTGGCCTGTAATTTTCTTTTCTTGTAGTACCTTTTTCTGGTTTTGGTATCAGGGTCATGGTGGCTTCATAGGATGAATTTAAGAGTGTTCCTTCTTCCTCAATCTTCTGGAATAGTTTGAGATGGATCAGTATAAGTTTTTCTTTATATATTCAGTAGAATTCCCCTGTGAAGCCATCTGGTCCTGGACTTTTGTTTGCTGGGAGTCTTTCTTTTTAATTACAGATTTAATTTCACTTATAGTGATAGGTCTGTTTAAATTGTCTGTTTCTTCTTGACTCAGTGTTGGCAGACTGTATGTTTCTAGAAATTTGTCTGTTTCTTCTAGGTTGTCCAATTTGTTGGCATATAACTGTTCATAGTATTCTCTTATGATTTTCTGTATCTCTGTGGTATCAGTTGTTATTTCTGCTCTTTCATTTCTTATTTTGTTTATTTGTGTCCTTTGTCTTTTCTTGGTAAGCCTGGCCAAAGATTTTATCAATTTTATTTATCTTTTCAAAAAAACAGCTCTTGGTTTCATTGATCATTTCTAATTTTCTAAAATCTCTGTTTTATTTATTTCCTTTCTGATCTTTATTATTTCCTTCCTCTTGCTGACTTTGAGGTTTGTTTGCTCATTTTCTAATTCTTTTATGTGGTAAGTAAGATTGTTTATTTGAGATTTTTCTTGTTTCTTGTTGGAGGCCTGTATTACTATGAATTCTCCTCTTAGAACTGCTTTTGCTGCATTCCACAGATTTTGGAGTGTTGTGCTTCCATTTTCACTTTCTTCAAGGTATTTTCTGATTTCCTCTTTGATTTCCTCATTGATCCATTGGTTTTTTAGTAGCATGTCATTTAGTCTTCGTGTGTTTGTTCTTTTCCTTTTTTTTTTCTTTCTGTAGTCGATTTCTGGTTTTATACCATTGTGGTCAGAAAAAGTGCTTGGTATAATTTCTATTCTCTTAAATTTGTTGAGGCTTGTTTTGTGACTTAGTATGTGATCTATCCTGGAAAGCGTTCTATTCTTACTTGAAAAAAATATGCATTCTCCCTTTTCTGGTTGTAGTGTCCTGTAGGTATCTATTAAGTTCAACTCGTCTATTGTGTCCTTTAGGACCTTTGTTGCTTTATTGATTTTCTGTCTGGATGATCTTTCCAATGATGTAAGTGGGGTGTTAAAGTCTCCTACTATTGTTGTATTACTGTCAATTTCTCCCTTTACTTCTGATCAACACCTTTCTTTAAGGGACTTTTCTTTTTCTAGTGTATATTCTTGTCTCCTTTCTTATAAGTTATTTGACCATAGATATGTGGATTTATTTCTGTGCTCTCTATTCTGTTCCACTGATATATGTTCCTGTTTTTCTGGCAATACTATTTTGTTTTGATTACTATAGCTTGGTAATACAGTTCGAAGTTGGGAAGTTTGATGCCTCCAACTTTGTTTTTCTTTCTCAAGATTGTTTTGGTTATCTTGGGTCATTTGTGGTTCCAATACAAGTTTTAGAATTGTTTGTCTATATCTGTAAAAAAGTCCTGGGGAATTTTGATAGAAATTGCATTGAATCTGTGGATTGTTTTGGGTATTATAGACCTTTTAACAACATTAATTCTTCCAATCCATGAGAATGGACTATCTTTCCATTTATTCATGTCTTTTTAAATTTCTTTCATCAATGTCGTAATTTTCAGCATATGATCTTTCACCTCCTTGGTTAAATTTATTCTTAGGTACTTTATTTATTTTGATGCAATTGTAAATGGAATTGTTCTGTTAATTTCTCTTTCTGATAGTTTGTTTTTAGTGTACAGAAAAGCAACATATTTTTGTATATTGATCTTGTGTCTTGCAACTTTACTAAATTCATTTATTAGTTCTAACAATTATTTTGGTGGTGAAATTGTGTCTTAAGTACTGAAGGATTCACTAAAATGGACATACAGTCTCAAAGACAGGTATTGAATTATTGTTTACCTGTGTCTGGTGAATGTTTCTTCTAGAGCAAGTCTTCTTTATTATTCCTAATCTAGAGATTTACTTTGAGCCACTTTATTTATTCTTTATTGCTAATGGTATTTATTTTTTTTATTGCTGATGGCCATAAACTATGGAACTATGAAAATAACTAATGGGCCAATTGTAAAAATCTCCAGATACCTCCTTATTTTAATCATATATTGGAAAGACACATAGGGGTGAGTTACAATTCTTCCTGAGGCAAAATTTTTCTCCAGCTGCGAACCTGTGAAATCAAACAAGTTATGTGCTTTAAAAATATAATATTGAAACAGGCATAGGATGGGCATTCCCATTCCAAAAGGGAGAAACAGGAAAGAAGGATGGGGTGATGTGTCCCAAGCAAGTCCGAAATCTAGGAAGGCAAACTCCATGAGTGTTAAGGCTGTAGAAGAATCTTCTTTGGCTTAATGCTCTGCTTCCCAGACCCACTGAGGTAGCAATATTACCCTCACAGCTGGCTGGTCACTGCCCACATCAAAGCTCTCTGCAGTGGCTCCACCCATTCCATGGCTCTCTGCTGGGGCCTTGTCCATGCCATGGCTCTGCCAAGTGGTGATACTGCTAATAGCACTTCAGGGGGCCCCACCTTCATGCCTTTGCTTGGAGGCCATCTTCTCTGTTGAAACCTAAACAATGGCCCCAGTTTTCTCTGAAATACTTTTTTGGTCCTTTTTTATTAAGTGTAGCACATATTCACAACCTTCCATCCTGTTTTTTCTCTGTTTCCTTGAGTCCCAGTTTGTAGTGTTTCTGCTAGTATAATCCCATCTCTATTCCTGGATTCAGCTGAGTTGGCTGATTAACTCCATGGTTCACACCCACACTAATCTCCTTATCAATTATCTGCCAAAACCTTAATTTTCTCTTTAGAACAGCTTTCTCATTTTTTGTAAATTAGATAGGATGAGAATTTTCCAGATTTTAAAATTTTGGTTCCTTTTTGCTTAAAGTATGTCTTCACTCATCTCTTTCCTCTCACATTTTACTATAAGCAGTCAGGGAAAACCAAACCACTCCTTTAATACTTTGCTTAGAAATCTCCTCAGCTAAATATTCAATTTCACCACGAGCAAGTTCTACCTTCCACAAAACCCTAGAACATAAACATAATTCAGCCAAGCTTCTTGCCACTTGTTAACAAGGATATTCCTTTCTGAATCATCCAATAACATGTTTTTCATTTACATCTAAGACCTCATCAGAATATCTTTTACTGTCAATTTCTACCAACATTCTGTACACATTTATTTATGTATTCACTAAAAATATGAAAGTTTTCACTACAGCTCTCCTCTTTATTTTTTCTGAGCACTCAGCAGAATTGTCTTTAAAAGTCCCTTCATGGCAATATCAAAATTTTCTAGCACAGACTTCAAAACTCTTCCAGCCTCTGCCCATTAGACTGTTTCAAAGGCACTTCCACATTTTTAGGTATTTGTTATAGTACCATCCCACTTCTTCATACTGACTTCTGAGTTAGTTTGGGCTGCCTAAACAGAATACTAGTTGGTTTAAAAAACATAAATTTGTTTCCCACAGTTCTGAAGGCTAGAAGTCCAAGATCAAGGTGCTAGCTGATCTGGCATCTGGTGACAACCCACCTCCTAGCTTGTAGATGTCAATCTTCTTGTTGTACACTCACATGGCAAAGAGCAGAGAGAGATAAAACGAGCTCTGTCATGTCTCTTCTTATAAGGATATTAATCTCATTCATGAGGCTCCACATGTTTGACCTAATTATCTCCCAAATACCCTGACCACCTAATACCATCACTTTGTGGGTTAGGATTTAAACATATAAATTTGGGGAGATGAGTACAAAAACATTCCATCCATAGTACTTCCCAAAAGTCTAATTAAGCAACTTGGTTGTATTGTTGAAGATATCAGCCTTCTGCAAATTGCATTTAAGATGCCAAGAATAGAAGGCTTTGGCCATAGGACCTGGCTGGAAAATATTGGCCCCACTGGACTGTACTCAAGTTTCTCTTCAATGTAACCAAAGAATTGTTTAGAATGGTTCTTACATAGGAAAATCTTCTGAACGTTTGATGCATATGAGAAATTATTATTGTTCCCCTGTTGGTAAAAAAAAGGAAATTGTTGGAACAAGTAATTGGATTATTGAGATCTATGAACTAACATAGAATTAATGATTCTTGGTATGAGTAAGCTTAGTTTCTTTCCAAGTGAGAAAGCAGCCCCATTCCCCAAACTCCCTCACATGTCCTTAAAACATGCCAACAATCTGGATGTCTACTGTCCAAATGGGGATTGTTTCTCTTCAATTCTCTGTATCTAATTTGGAACAAAATATAGGCCATTTTTATTATATTCTGCATTTACATCCTGATTTCTTAACTTCCTAGTCTCCTAATTCTATATTTTCTAAAAGAAGTAACCACATTCTCCTCTAAGCTATGGTAGTTAATCTAAGAAGCTACTTATCCTAGTTGTGCTGATACCAATAGAGTTTTTTGTATCACTTTTTAATTTTTTTTTTGCTTGTGGGCACTGTTTTCAATGGCTTGACTTTTGAAACCTGTATTGATTTTATACCTTTAAGAGACTTTTTCTGTATTTGTATATATCATATATTATACTTTAATATGTCATATATTATGTTTTTGAAGTCATATGAACTTTAATAATTGAATCACCAGAATTGCAGTGGTGTCTAGTATGTTGTGTGTTAAAGCATGCTTAATGTCTTTCTAAGAGAGAGCCTCAGAGACCTAAGGACATTTATCCATGCAGAACCCCATGAAGTCTGAATATACGAATTTGTCGTACTCTCAAAAATAATCCTGTACAGGGTAACCTGTTAAGGAGACAAGGGACCTCCATGTACATTTTTTGAAACTTCATGTGAATCTATAATTACTTCAAAATAAAAAGTTTAAAGAAGAACTCTCAAAAGAAATATGCTGATAAGTGTGAGACTCAATAAGTTTGGAACATTCATCAGAAATATGCTGATTAGGCTTTCTCTGGTTGCTCTTGTTTGTTACTTAACTTGATTCAAAATCCACCTCATGCCAATTATGACAACTAACATATCAGTTACATAGTTTATTGGAACAGTAAAATTAACATTTGAGAGATATACAACATAAGATGAACAATAGCATTTTTATATTCTTAGCTTATCTGAAAAAATAATTTTTTAGGGGTAGTTGAAGATGTGGAAAGAGGTGTACTTGAAAGTAAGTGCTCTCGTCTGTCACCTCTGCTTCTGCTTCCTGTGTTCACAATGAAGAAGCAATCAATGAAGAATTTGAAAGAGCATGTATCCCAGTTCTACGTATCCGTCTCCTCCCATTGATGTGCAGTTTTTCCTCTGTTATGAATCGTGTCAATGGACCCAATAGATGGACCAGTTACTAAGCTTCTATTCTTCCCCAGTGATCTTTTCTGTTTATCATTACATCTACATCATGCTGTCTTGATGACTAGTTTTATGAACCTTGATTGGTAGTATGGCAAGTATGGCAATTCCTCCCATCTTCTTCTTTTTTTTTTAATTCTACAGAGGATTTTTAAAAACTATTCTTGGACCTTTGCCTTCTATATAAAGGTAATAATTAGTTGTCAATGTACTCAGGAAACCCAGTGGAAATTTTGTGGGAAAATGCACTGAATACATATATTAATGTGAGAATCAAAATGCTTACCTATATTAAATTACTGCATTATGAATGTAGAATAAATTTTCATTTAGCTCTACAAATTGCCATGTTTCTTGCTCACATTGATGGGTCAAGGGAATCAATAAATTATATCTGTCTTTCTTACTGAAGTACTTGAGAAGTTTAAGAGACAACAAGGGAGAAAATGTGAAGATCAAATCCACATCTTCTAATTAAATGGCATGTGAAAGACAGACTTTACATGATTGTCATGTCACAACAGACATTCCACTAACTACTCCTACAGGGTTTCTAAGGTTTTCCATGGACATCTGAGACCCACATAAGACTCCAGGGGAGAGAGTTCTAGGCATCCAGAGATGTGTGCTCTCTGGAGATTTCAGAAGCACTCTGAGACTGTGAGGCTAACTACGTAAATGGAATGGTGTTCAGGAAGGTGAATTTTCTGTTCCCTTGGTGAATAACAACTGGGAACATTTATATAGGATGTGTATCAACAACCATCAGTATACTTTATACCTATTCTATCAATCAATCATTAATTGATTATATTGATTGTATTATTAATACCCAGGATACACTTATGATATTAGAAATACTATTATTTATATTTTAGAAATGACGAAACACTTAAAAAGTATCTTGGAGAACAATAATTAGTTTTTTGAGGTGCGGGTATCCAAACTCATAGCTCTGGCCACAGAGCCTGCATTTTTTTCCCATGACCCTCAGAGTCTGGGAAGAAAAATACAGCATCTAGTTTAGAAAGACTATGTTTGGTGGAGGCTAAAGGGGGAATAAGAGGATGAAGGGTCCTTAAGTTCCCTTTACTATGACTGGGCCAATATGAGGTCCACTTTGTTCCTAGACATTCCTGCCAACTGTTAACCAGATTGCTCAAGGGAAGAGGCACACCCTGGGCATCAAGGACAATGCTCCCCTTGGCTGCATTTTTTGTATCATCTAAATTACTCAGAGGAGCCCTCTTTCCCATATAACTCCCAACATCTTGCAATGGGGAAAAGATTTCTGACATTGTTTCCTTCTCGAATATTTTCTTCTCTTCTGTACTAAAAATGTACATAGCCTTAAATAATACTATTTTGTATTTTGGAAAGTACTGAAACACTTTGGGGTTTCATTAGGTCCCATTTGTTTATTTTTGTTTTTATTTCCATTTCTCTAGGACGTGGGTCAAAAAGGATCTTGCTGTGATTTATGTCATAGAGTGTTCTGCCTATGTTTTCCTCTAAGAGTTTGATAGTTTCTGGCCTTACATTTAGGTCTTCAATCCATTTTGAGCTTATTTTGGTGTATGGTGTTAGGGAGTGTTCTAATTTCATTCTTTTACATGTAGCTGTCCAGTTTTCCCAGCCCCACTTATTGAAGATGCTGTCCTTTCTCCACTGTACATTCCTGCCTCTTTTATCAAAGATAAGGTGACCATATGTGCCTGGGTTTATCTCTGGACTTTCTATCCTGTCCCATTGATCTATCTTTCTGTTTTTGTGCCAGTACCATACTGTCTTGATTACTGTAGCTTTGTAGTATAGTCTGAAGTCAGGGAGTCTGATCCCTCCAGCTCCGTTTTTCGTTCTCAAGATTGCTTTGGCTATTTGGGGTCTTTTGTGTTTCCATACAAATTGTGAAATATTTTGTTCTAGTTCTCTGAAAAATGCCAGTGGTAGTTTGATAGGGATTGCATTGAATCTATAGATTGCTTTGGGTAGTAGAGTCATTTTCACAATGTTGATTCTTCCAATCCAAGAACATGGTATATCTCTCCATCTATTTGTATCATCTTTAATTTCTTTCATCAGTGTCTTATAATTTTGTGCATACAGGTCTTTTGTCTCCTTAGGAAGGTTTATTCCTAGATATTTTTTTCTTTTTGTTGCAATGGTAAAGGGGAGTGTTTTCTTGATTTCACTTTCAGATTTTTCATCATTAGTGTATAGGAATGCAAGAGATTTCTGTGCATTAATTTTGTATCCTGCAACTTTACCAAATTCATTGATTATCTCTAGTAGTTTTCTGGTAGCATATTTAGTATAGTATCATGTCATCTGCAAAGAGTGACAGCTTTACTTCTTCTTTTCCGATTTGGATTCCTTTTATTTCCTTTTCTTCTCTGATTACTGTGGCTAAAACTTCCAAAACTATGTTGAATAAGAGTGGTGAGAGTGGGCAACCTTCTCTTGTTCCTGATCTTAGTGGAAATGCTTTCAGTTTTTTACCATTGATGATGATGTTGGCTGTGGGTTTGTCATATATGGCCTTTATTATGTTGAGGAAAGTTCCCTCTATGCCTACTTTCTGCAGGGCTTTTATCATAAATGGGTGTTAAATTTTGTCAAAAGCTTTCTCTGCACCTATTGAGATGATCATACGTCTTTTCTGCTTCAGTTTGTTAATATGGTTTATCACATTGATAGATTTGCATATATTGAAGAATCCTTGCATTCCTGGAATAAACCCCACTTGATCATGGTGTATGATCCTTTTAATGCACTGTTGGATTCTGTTTTCTAGTATTTTGTTGAGGACTTTTGCATCTATGTTCATCAGTGATATTGGCCTGTAGTTTTCTTTCTTTGTGGCATCCTTGTCTGGTTTTGGTATCAAGTTGATGGTGGCCTCGTAGAAGGAATTTGGGAGTGTTCCTCCCTCTTCTATATTTTGGAAGAGTTTGAGAAGGGTAGGTGTTAGCTCTTCTCTAAATGTTTGATAGAATTCACCTGTGAAGCCATCTGGTCCTGGGCTTTTGTTTGTTGGAAGATTTTTAATCACAGTTTCAATTTCAGTGCTTGTGATTGGTCTGTTCATAGTTTCTTTTTCTTCCTGATTCAGTCTTGGCAGATTGTGCATTTCTAAGAATTTGTCCATTTCTTCCAGGTTGTCCATTTTATTGGCATAGAGTTGCTTGTAGTAATCTCTCATGATCTTTTGTATTTCTGCAGTGTCAGTTGTTAATTCTCCTTTTTCGTTTCTAATTCTATTGATTTGAGTCTTCTCCCTTTTTTTCCTGATGAGTCTGGCTAATGGTTTATCTATTTTGTTTATCTTCTCAAACAACCAGCTTTTAGTTTTATTGATCTTTGCTATTGTTTCCTTCATTTCTTTTTCATTTATTTCTGATCTGATTTTTATGATTTCTTTCCTTCTGCTAACTTTGGGGTTTTTTTTGTTCTTCTTTCTCTAAGTGCTTGAGGTGCAAGGTTAGGTTGTTTATTCGAGATGTTTCCTGCTTCTTAAGGTGGGCTTGTATTGCTATAAACTTCCCCCTTAGAACTGCTTTTGCTGCATCCCATAGGTTTTGGGTCATTGTCTCCATTGTTATTTGTTTCTAGGTATTTTTTAATTTCCTCTTTGATTTCTTCAGTGATCACTTCGTTATTAAGTAGTGTATTGTTTAGCCTCCATGTGTTTGTATTTTTTACAGATCTTTTCCTGTAATTGATATCTAGTCTCATGGCATTATGGTCAGAAAAGATACTTGATATAATTTCAATTTTCTTAAATTTACCAAGGCTTGATTTGTGACCCAAGATATGATCTATCCTGGAGAATATTCCATGAGCACTTGAGAAAAATGTGTATTCTGTTGTTTGTGGATGGAATGTCCTATAAATATCAATTAAGTCCATCTTGTTTAATGTATCATTTAAAGCTTGTGTTTTCTTATTTATTTTCATTTTGGATGATCTGTCCATGGGTGAAAGTGGTGTGTTAAAGTCCCCTACTATGAATGTGTTACTGTTGATTTCCCCTTTTATGGCTGTTAGTATTTGCCTTATATATTGAGGTGCTTTATGTTGGGTGCATAAATATTTACAGTTGTTATACCTTCTTCTTGGATCGATCCCTTGATCATTACGTAGTGTCCTTCTTTGTCTCTTCTAATAGTCTTTATTTTAAAGTCTATTTTGTCTGATATGAGAATTGCTACTCCAGCTTTCTTTTGCTTTGCATTTGCATGGAATATCTTTTTCCATCCCCTTACTTTCAGTCTGTATGTGTCTCTAGGTCTGAATTGGGTCTCTTGTAGACAGCATATATATGGGTGTTGTTTTTGTATCCATTCAGCCAATCTGTGTCTTTTGGTGGGAGCATTTAGTCCATTTACATTTAAGGTAATTATACATATGTATGTTCCTATTGCCATTTTCTAAATTGTTTTGGGTTCGTTATTATAGGTCTTTTCCTTCTCTTGTGTTTCTTGCCTAGAGAAGTTCCTTTAGCATTTGTTGGAAAGTTGGTTTGGTGGTCCTGAACTTTCTCAGCTTTTGCTTGTCTGTAAAGGTTTTAATTTCTCCATCAAATCTGAATGAGATCCTTGCTGGATAGAGTAATCTTGGTTGCAGGTTTTTCTCCTTCATCACTTTCAGTATATCCTGCCACTCCTTTCTGGCTTGCAGAGTTTCTGCTGAGAGATCAGCTGTTATCCTTATGGGGATTCCCTTGTGTGTTATTTGTTGTTTTTCCCTTGCTGCTTTTAATATGCTTTCTTTGTATTTAATTTTTGACGTTTGATTAATACGTGTCTTGGTGTATTTCTCCTTGGAATTATACTGTATGGGACTCTGTGTGCTTCCTGGACTTGATTAACTATTTCCTTTCCCATATTAGGGAAGTTTTCAACTATAATCTCTTCAAATATTTTCTCAGTCCCTTTCTTTTTCTCTTCTTCTTCTGGAACCCCTATAATGTGAATGTTGGTGCATTTAATGTTGTCCCAGAGGTCTCTGAGACTGTCCTCAGTTCTTTTCATTCTTTTTTCTTTATTCAGCTCTGCAGTTGTTATTTCCACTATTTTATCTTCCAGGTCACTTATCCGTTCTTCTGCCTCAGTTATTCTACTATTGATCCCATCTAGAGTCTTTTTCATTTCATTTATTGTGTTGTTCATCATTGTTTGTTTCATCTTTAGTTCTTCTAGGTCCTTGTTAAATGTTTCTTGCATTTTGCCCATTCTATTTCCAAGATTTCGGATCATCTTTACTATCATTATTCTGAATTCTTTTTCAGGTAGACTGCCTATTTCCTCTTCATTTGTTAGGTCTGGTGCATTTTTATATTGCTCCTTCATCTGCTGTGTGTTTTTCTGTCTTCTCATTTTATCTTACTGTGTTTGGGATCTCCTTTTGCAGGCTGCAGGTTCGTAGTTCCCATTGTTTTTGATCTGTCCCCAGTGGGTGAGGTTGGTTCAGTGGGTTGTGTAGGCTTCCTGGTGGAGGGGACTAGTGCCTGTGTTCTGGTGGATGAGGCTGGATCTTGTCTCTCTAGTGGGCAGGTCCACGTCTGGTGCTGTGTTTTGTGGTGTCTGTGGACTTATTATGATTTTAGGCAGCCTCCCTGCTAATGGGTGGATTTGTGTTCCCCCCACCCATGTTATTTGGCATAGGTTGTCCAGCACTGTAGCTTGCTGGTCGTTGAGTGAAGCTGGGTGCTGGTGTTGAGATGGAGATCTCTGGGAGATTTTCGCCATTTGATATTATGTGGAGCTGGGAGGTCTCTTGTGGACCAGTGTCCTGAAGTTGGCTCTCCCACCTCAGAGGCACAGCACTGACTCCTGGCTGCAGCACCAAGAGCCTTTCATCCACACGACTCAGAATAAAAGGGAGAAAAAGTAGAGAGAAAGAATTATAAGAAGTAGGAAGAAAGAAAGAAAGAAAGAAAGAAAGGAGGGAGGGAGGGAAGGAAGGCAGGAAGAATGAAAGAAAGAAGAAATGAAGGAAAGAAGGAAAGAAAGAAATAAAGGAGGGAGGGAGGGATGGAGGGAGGAAGGAGGGAAGGGAGGAAAAAAGAAAGAAAGAAAGAAGATACAGTAAAATAAAATAAAGTAAAATATAATAAAGTTATTAAATTCAAAAATAATTATTTAGAAAGAAGAAAGGGATGGAGAGAACCTCAGGACAAATGGTGGAAGCAACACTATACAGACAAAATCTTACACAGAAGCATACACATACACCCTCACAAAAAGAGGTAAAGGGGAAAAAATCATAAATCTTGCTCTCAAATTCCACCTCCTCAATCTGGGATGATTCATTGTCTAAAGGAGGGAAGGAAGGAAGGAAGGAAGGAAGGAAGGAAGGAAGGAAGGAAAGAAAGAAAACAAAGAAAGAAAAAGAAAAAAGAAAGAAAGAAAGAAAGGAAAGAAGGAAGGAAGGAAAGAAGGAAGAAAGAAAGAAGGTAAAGTATAATAAATTTATTAAAATTAATTATTAAGAAAATTTTTTTTAAAAATGGACGGAGAGAACGCTAGGACAAATGGTGGAAGCAAAGCTATACAGACAAAATTTCACACAGAAGCATACACATACACACTCACAAAAAGAAGAAAAGGGGAAAAAATCATAAATCTTGCTCTCAAAGTCCACCTCCTCAATTTGCGATGATTCGTTGTCTATTCATGTATTCCACAGATGCAGGGTACATCAAGTTGATTGTGGAGCTTTAATCTGCTGTTTCTAAGGCTGCTGGGAGAGATTTCCCTTTCTCTTCTTTGTTCTCACAGCTCACAGGGGCTCAGCTTTGGATTTGGCCCTGCCTCTGCGTGTAGGTTGCTGGAGGGCATCCGTTTTCTGCTCAGACAGGACGGGTTAAAGGAGCCGCTGATTCGGGGGCTCTGGCTCACTCAGGCGGCAGGGGTAGGGAGGGGCACGGAGTGCGGGGCGAACCTGCGGCGGCAGAGGCCGGCATGATGTTGCAGCAGCCTGAGGCGCACTGTGCGTTCTCCCGGGGGAGTTGTCCCTGGATCCCGGGAACCTGGCAGTGGCGGGCTGCACAGGCTCCCCGGTAGAGGGGTGTGGATAGTGACCTGTGCTCGCACACAGGCCCCTTGGTGGCGGCAGCAGCAGCCTTAGCGTCTCCCGCCCGTCTCTGGGGTGCGTGCTTTTAGCTGCAGCTCGCGCCTGTCTCTGGGGTTCACACTTTTAGCCGCGGCTTGCGCCCGTGTCTGGAGTTCCTTTAAGCAGTGCTCTTAAACCCCTCTTCTCACGCACCAGGAAACAAAGAGGGAAGAAAAAGTCTCTTGCCTCTTCGGCAGCTCCAGACCCTTCCCCGGCCTCCCTCCCGGCTATCCGTGGTGCACTTACCTCTTCAGGCTGTGTTCATGCCAGCAACCCCAGTCCTCTCCCTGCGCTCCGACCGAAACCCGAGCCTCAACTCCCAGCCCCGCCCACCCCGGCGGGTGAGCAGACAAACCTCTCGGGCTGGTGAGTACCGGTCGGCACCTATCCTCTGTGCGGGAATCTCCCCGCTTTGCCCTCTGCACCCCTGTTGCTGTGCTCTCCTCTGCGGCTCTGAAGCTCCCCACTCCGCCTCCTGCAGTCTCTGCCCGCGGAGGGGATTCCTATTGTGTGGAAACCTTTCCTCCTTCACAGCTCCCTCTCACTGGTGCAGGTCCCGTCCCTATTCTTTTGTCTCTGTTTTTTCTTTTTTTCTTTTGCCCTACCCAGGTACGTGGGGGAGTTTCTTGCCTTTTGGGAAGTCTGAGGTCTTCTGCCAGCATTCAGTAGGTGTTCTTTAGGAGTTGCTCCACGTGTAGATGTATTTCTGGTGTATCTGTGGGGAGGGAGGTGATCTCTGCGTTTTACTCTTCCGCCATCTTCCCCTCCACCTTCTGAAACTCTTTCAGAAATGTGCTTTAGTATGCATTCTTCTGCCACTTGCCTCCTTTTTCTTCAGATTCCAGGTGTGATAATCCTATTCTGTATGTTATTCATTTCCTCTGCTGTATGGTATTCTAATGTAGGCATATCCATAGATTATCAACTGTCAGGTTATTTATTTACCTATATGTTTATTTTTTATCATATAAAGAGGGATGCCATAAGCTTTCTTGTACAAAATAGCCAAAAATATCCCTCTGCAATAAATGTATCTATTGTCAGTTATTTTATTTTGTTTCAATTAAGCATAGAATTTGAGAGAGTATGGAGGGGCTGGGGAAAGTGTGTTAAGGCAATGGAGGGAACATACAGGTGAATGCTAACTATCATAACAGACAGAAGTCATGCCTGTTCTATACATGTCTCTATGGACACATCCCAGAAAGTTTCTCTGGGGTGTTTATTTAAGGATGAGCAGGGTAAAAGGAATATTTATTATCTGTTGCTTGTAACACTACAGGGAAAGAAGAGTACAGCCATTTTAGAAAAGGACATAGGGAACAGCATAAGCAAGTGGGCTTGACAGGCCCAGTAAAACAAAGTGCCTAAAGGCTTGGGCTTCTGAGACAATAACCAGAGACCCACAGGAGTAAAAGATTAGCTCTCACTCTGTTGCACGGATGTATGTACATAGTTTCCAAAGGAAAAAAGTGGGAGTATAAATCCACCACACAGCAGAATTATTGAACTCCCAGTTCCCTGAAAGATATAGATGAAGGCCTGACACACATTCCTAAGGTATTTTTGAAAGAAGCAGACCCCCACCAGATGAAAATTGCTGACTGCAAGCACGTAGACCCCAGATCAGTTGAAACCAGAAGATTGATGATACTTGAAACTTCACCTTGATGCCAACCAATCTGAGAATTGAGCACAAGTGATCAAGCACCATGTGGCCCCCTTCATCACCCTTCCTTTAAACCCCTTCCCTGAAAGTCCTCAGGGAGTTGGCACTCTTTTATGCCTTCTTCCTTGTGCACAAGCTATCCCTCTAATAAAAATTTTGCTTGCCTAAGAATCTTGTGGGGGCAATATTCTTTTCTATGGTATTGCTGTCCAAGAATCTGAAGAGAACCTGGAAACACTGTTCACTTAATGGCTTAAAACCACACAAATTTATTATGTCACAGTTTCTTTGGCTCATAAGTCTGGACACAGTTTAGCTGGGCCATATGCAAGACTACAATTAAGGTGCTGGCCAGGGCAGATGTCTTGTCTGAAGGCTCAAATTGGGAAAAGATTAAATTCCAAGCTCACATAGCTTTTGTTGCTAGAATTCACTTCCTTATGGCTATTGGACTAAAGAATTCAATTTCTTCCTGACTGTTTGCCAAAGGTTGTCCTCAGCTGCTTGCCACTATTGACCTATCAACAAGGTTGCTGAATTCATCAAAGTCTCTTCGTAAGACTGAGGTCACAATCCTATGTAATGGTCATGAAAGTAATATCACATCACACTTGCCATGTTATCTAGGTTAAAAACAAGATGTAGGTTCCCCTTCCACTCAAAGGGAGGGAACCACACATGTTTGTGAACAACATGAGGCAGGGATCATGGAGACTACCTAAGAATCTGTCTGCCACAAGGATTTTTCTTTTCTTTTTCTTTTTTGTTGTTGTTTTTATCAGTTTCCAGCAATGTATAATGTTTTGCTTTGTTCAACATCTTCTCAAAATTTAGAATTGTCAGAATTTGCCAAATTGTTGGGTAGGCAATGCCACCTCATTTTAATTTTAAAAATTAGAAATGCAGTGAGGCTCGTTTATGTGCATTTTTGATAAATTGCCAACTTCTGTCTTCCACTTCGTGTTATATTTGTTTGAGTGTCTTTCTCATTGATATTAGAAATTCTTTATATTTTCTGAGTATTCTTTGTGGCATCTGGAACATTGCAAATACTTTCTGCCAGTCTGAAACTCATATCATCATTTTGTTGTTTTCTTTAGGGAAGCCCTTTTGCCTTTCTCTGGAAAGATGTGGAAGAGTTCAATTATCCCCTCCTATTGGGCTTTATTTTCAGACAATATTCATGATGAAATTCTCATATATTTTACCAAATGACTGAAATATTTGTGTTTTTTTTAAGTCTTTAATTCCTCTGGGATTACTTTATTGTAAAGTGTAAAGTATAGATCATAGTGTTTCCATGTGGATATCTGTTTGGTCTACTTCTGTTAAAATATTCATCTTTCTAAATTGCTCTGCTATACAACCTCTCTCAATTTTTTCTTTTCAATTTCATTAGGTTATTTATCTCTACCTTGCCAATACAAAACTGTTTTAATTTATTTTTATCATAAATTTTAATATCCAGTAATGTTTCTTTATATAATTACTGTATGAGTGTTTCTTGTGGGTTTTTGGGGTGGGGGGAGGGGAGATTTGTTCTATGATAAGTCTTCTGTCAGAGTATAAAAATCCTCAGGAAATCTCAGTGTATGAAGATCCTCAGGAAATAGTCTAGGTTTTTGCTGGAATCACACTGATAATTTGGGTAGAATGGACTTTTTGAAAATGATTTTTGACTCTTCATATTGATACTTTTAGTATGAATCTCAATTTATTTAATTTCTTTTTCTCTTTTATGAAAAAATTCACCTTTAAAATGGTGAGACGGTGGTATCCATCAGCCTGGGTAAATTAAATTTTTTACAGTAGTAACTTGTGGCTATAAAATATGTTCTATCTTTGGTCAGTTTGACCCCAAGTTCATAGTATTTCAAGTTGCTATTAAACAATTTATTATTATTTAATAATTATTTATTAGTATTATTTTAAATTAATACTAATTTATTAGTAGCATTTTAAATTAAACAGTACTTTATTTTTATCAGTTACCTAATTACCAAGTACCCTAATACTATGATTTAAATTATGTCTTCTCTCATCACTGACGTGTGTTCCCTCTGTAAACAAACAAACATGTGACTAAATGCTAAGTATGTTTCTGAGGCCTCCATTTTTTTCCCTATGGGATATTTTGTCTCTTACTGCACCTATACCATGCTGTCTTAAATGATACTAACTTTCTGACCTTGATTGGTAGTAAGGTACATCCTCCTAGTGTATTTTTTTCCTCTTTGGTTATATTATGAGTTTTCTTGTATTCATATTCTTTCTTTCAAATAAACATGAAAATCTGTTTGTCAGTGTCCTCATTCAACTTGTTGGATATTTTAAGAGAAAAGGCATTGACTATATAGATCAAATTGAGATGTGAGATGCTTCATACATGGATTCATCTTACTCATGAACATGGACCTGATATCCATTTAGTTATTCACATTGACAGGTTGAAAGGACACTTTTAGGGCATCTATATTCATCTAAAGATATTTGCCTGTAATTTTATTTTTTTGATAGTGTCTTAGTCTGACTTTGGTATCAGGGTGATGACTTTAGGAATGTTCCCTCCTCTTCAACCTTTCAGAAGACTTTGAGAAAGATTGGTATAAGTTCTTCTTTGTGTGTTTGGTAGTATTCCCCAGTGAAGCCATCAGGTCCTGGAGCTTTGTTTTCTGGGAGTTTTCTTATTACAGATTCTATTTCACTTCTAGAGAACAGTCTGTTCAAATTATATATTTCTTCTTGATTCAGTTTTAGTGGGCTCTACATTTCTAGAAACTTGTCCATTTCTTCTAGGTTGTCCAATTTGTTGGGTTATAATTGTTCATAGTATTTGCTTATAGTTTTGTTTTTTGTTTTTGTAATTTCTGCAAGATCAGTTGTTATTTCTCCTCTTTCATTTCTTATGTTGATTATTTTGGTCCTCTTCTTCTTAGTGAATCTGCCTAGAGGTTTGTTTATTTTGTTTATCTTTTCTAAAAAACAGTTCTTAGTTTTATTGATTCTTCTATTTTTTTTAATCTCTATTTTGTTTATTTACTTTCTGATCGTTTTTATTTCCTTCCTTCTGCTGACTGTAGTTTTGTTTGTTCTTTTTTTTCCTCATTCTTTCAGGTGGTAGGTTAGATTGTTTATTTGAGAGTTTTCCTGTTTTGTTTTGTTTTGTTTTTTTCCCCAGGAAGGCCTGTATTGCTCTGAATTTCCCTTGTAGGACTGCATCCCATAGATTTTGTATGGTTGTGTTTTCATTGTTATTTGTCTCAAGATATTTTAAAATTTCCTCTTTGGTTTCATCATTGACCCATTTGTTTTTTAGTAGCATGTTGTTTAGTCTCGACGTAATCATTTTGTTTTCTCGTTTCTCTTTTTGTGGTTGATTTCTACTTTCATGCTGTTGTGGTCAGAAAAGATGCTTGAAATAATTTCTAGCCTCTTAAATTTTTTGAGGCTTATTTTGTGTCCTAGTATGTGGTCTATCTTAGAGAGTGTTCCATGTGCATTTGAAAAGGTGTATTCTGGTTTTGGGGGATGTAGTGTCCTGAAAATATCAATAAAATCTAACTGTTCTATTGTGTCATTTGTGATCTCTGTTGCCTTATTGATTTTCTTCTGGAAGAGCTGTCCATTGATGTCAGCAGGGTGTTAAAGGCTCCTACTATTATTGTATTCCCATTAGTTTCTCCCTTTATGTCTGTTAGTATTTGTTATATGTATTTAGGTCCTCCTATATTGAATGCATATATGTTAACGAGTGTAATATCCTCTTCTTGTATTGATCCTTTTATCATCATATATTGTCCTTCTTTATCTTTCTTTATGACCTTTGTTTTAAAGTCTATTTTGTCTGACATGAGTGCTGCTATCCCCTGCTTTCTTGTCATTTTCATATGCATAAAATATCTTTTTCTGTCTCCTCACTTTCAATCTCTGTGTGTCCTTCATCTTAAAGTGAGTCTCTTGGACCACATTGTAGGCTATTGTTTTATTATCTAATCTCCCACTGTATGTTTTTTTTGATTGGTGCATTCTGTGACATTTAAGGTAATTATTGATAGTTGTGTATTTATTATTTAAACCTTGTTTTCCAGTTGATTTTGTATTTCTTCTTTGTTCCTTTATTTTTCTCTTTGTTTTTCCTTCTGTGGTTTGATGGTTTTCTTCTGTATAATGCCTGAGTTGTTTTCTTTTTGTTTTTTTGTGAATTTATTGTATGTTTTGGATTTGTGGTAACCCTGGTTTTCAAGTATTTTAACCCATTTCTCTAGCTACTTGTTTTAAACTGGTAGTCGTATAAATTCAAAAACATACTAAAAACAATCTTTTTCTTACTCCCCTCTCCCACATTTTATGATTTTGATGTCCTCTTTTACATCTTCATGTTTATGCTTTCACTGTTCATTGAGGTTATTATCACTTTCACAAATTGTTTTTGATTTTTTAAAATTTACATACTGACTTTATAAGTGGTTTACTTTCCTATTGTTATGTTTTCTTTCCTGTAGATTCTTGCTTCTCTTCTATTTAGATAAGACATTTCAATATTTCTTTTATATAGGTTTAGTATTGCTGTATTCTTTTAGTTTTTTCTTATCTGAGAAATTCTTTCTCTCCTTATATTCTGAATGATAATCTTGCTGAGTAAAGTATGCTAGGTTTCAAGGTTTTCCCTTTCAGGACTTTGAATATAACTTTCCCCTTTCTTCTGGCCTGCAATGTTCCTGTAGAGAAATCAGGTGATAGTCATATGGGGATTCCCTCATGACTAACTCTTCATTTTTCTCTTGCTGCTTTTAGAATTTTCTCTTTAACTTTTTCCGTTTATAATATGGCTTGGTTAAATATAACTTAACCCAATCTGTTTGGGTTCATCTTGTTGTACCCTCTGGGTTCCTGTACCTCAATATATTTCCTTCTTTAGGTTTGGGAAGTTTTCAGCCATAACTTCTTCAAATACACTTTCAATCACCTTTTCTCTGTCTTCTCCTTCTGTGATCCCTATTATGTGTAGATAGGCATGCTTTATATTATCCCATAAATCTCGTATGTTGCTTTCTTTTTTTATTTGTTTTTCTGTCTGCTGTTCTGATTGGGTAATTTCAATTTTTCTATCTTCCAGATCCCTTATTCATTCTTTTGCATTATTTAGTTTGCTATTTATTGCCTTTAACTCAGTTTCATCTCAGCAAATATTTTCTATTTTCGATTGGCTCCTTTTTGTAATTTCTAGTTCCTTGTTACAGCCATTTGTACTTCTATTGATAACCTTTCTTAATTCCTCAGTATTTTTATTAGCTCCTTTTTGAACTTGGGGTCTAGTAGTCTATAGAGGTCAGTTTTATTGTTTGTTCTTTCAGGGGAATTCTCTTCTTTTAATTGGGACTGTTTCCTCTGCTTCTTCATTTTACTTATATTTCTCCAACTCTATAACTTTAGGGGAAATAGTTATCTACTGTGATCTTCAAGGGCTGTTTTTATGTGGGAGCATACCTGTGTAGCCTGTGTGAGTCTAATATTTTGGTGCGAGGGCTTTTTTTATTACTGATGGCTGCCACGTCTTTCCTCAGTGTGTGCTGACCATTATCCCCTTAATAGGGAGTGTGACCAGTGTTGTGGTGACCACAGCCTACACTGGATGTTGAGCATGGCCTCCTCTTTGCTCTTTGGCTGTCACAGCCCTGTCTGGGGCAGGGTCTGCTCCTCAGTTGTTGGATTAGAAGCATCCAGATCTGGTTTTAATCTGTAATTTGAGGTAGGTGGGACTGGAACACTCCCACTGGGAGAGGAGCCACTGAGTATTCCTCCACAGGGGCTCTCCACCACAAAGTGAACTCTGTGGTGTCACCTGTCACCCATTGCATGCACTCACAAAGTACATTGTGGTTGGCACTGCCCTCAGCCTTGGGAACGCTTGCAATTGGCCCAGATGTCTCTTAGGCACTGAGTTCACAAAGCCACTGGCACAGATTCACTGAAGTTCAGCACCCAGGCCTGCCATAGTCATGCACCTGGACCTGGGGTGGGAACTATGCGGATCAGCTCAGACCCCAGCCCCACCTTTGCATGCACATACCCACAAAGTTTGCCACTGCTAACACTGGACCCAACCCAGCCATTGAATCACCAGTAATCTGCTTGAATGTCCCACAGGTGCTGCACTTACAAAGCCACTAGCAGTATCCATCAAATTGTCACAGCCACCAGGAATTGGCTCAGATTTCAGTCCCCCTCTGCACGTGGGTAACCCGCCAGTGCTTGCTTGCTCTCAGAGCTCATAGAGGCAGAGCCTTGCCCACTGTGAGCATGCTGAGAAGGAGGCTTCTATGGTGTGGTCCCACCCCTCCCCTCACTAATTAACAATGAGGCTTCTATTGTGGACACAGGCTCCATTCTTTGCACACACCTGGTTGCAGCCAGGACCACACTCCATTCCCTTCAAGCTGTCTCCATGCATCCAACCTCAGTCCTCTCCCCAAGTCTGTGGGCTGAAGCCTGAATTTCAGCACCCAGTCCTTGTGCACACCAGCAGACATGCATCTGATGCTGGGACATGAAGTGAGGTGACCAGGGCCTCTGCGCTGGTCTCTCTCTGTTCTGCTGCTGCACTCTCCTCTGAGCCTCTGAAGTTCCCTATCTGTCCTGGCTGATCTCTGAGACAGTGAAGGGGGTTTCCAGGGTGAGGGAACCTTTCCTCTTTCATGGCTCCCTCCTAAGGGAGCAGATCTCATACCAATTCCTTTTCTTCCTTTCATTCTACAAAGTTATATGGTGATCTTTCTTGCAGCTTTAGTTGTATGAGATCTGTCAATGTGCAGTAGGTATTCTGTGAAGGTTTTTCCATGTGTAGATGTATTTTTGATGTATTTGTGGGAGGAGGTGAGCTCCACATCCTTCTATTCTGCCATCTTGATCTCCACCTCCCATGGCATTAACTTTTAAAGAAAGTTTGTCTCTAATGTATCCATTGGAATTCAATGCAGCTATCTTATATATAACATCTTTTTAAAGTCACTATTTTCATTGAGTGTGTGGGAACTGATCTAATAGCTATGATACTCATCTTTTACACAGTATGAAAAGTTCTGATTATTATGTGGGGAAGAAGTGAGCCAGCACAATTTTTCAAAAATTAACTGGGCTATCCCCACTCTGTTTGTGGGTCCTGATTGATGTCTCTACAATTGCTTAGAAAATATGAACATCTTAGAAAATTACTCTCTTTCGATATCTGTATCTCTGAGCAACAACTTTGATCATAAAAAGATGTACCATCTTTTATGATGTTCAGAAACAAAAAGGCTTTGGGGAGAAAGATACTGTTCTTAAGGCCTTGAGGGTCAAATCCATATCCAGAGGAGATCCCTAGTGACAGAGCCCTCTGAGTAGTCCTGTAGAAGTCAATGTTCACTGATCTTTTTTGTTTTTATCACAAGATATGAGCTGTTACAGGAAACAAACAAAATAGAACCAAGACAGAGGAATACAGGGTTGGAAAGGTAATGCCCAATCCTACAGGTACTGTTTGTGCCATGGATACAGCTATAACTGAAACCTGTTCTTGATCATTACTATTAGGTGAGCTAAAGCCAGGTTTGAATTGTGTCCTTGTCATTTACATCCTAAAGAGTCCTGACTATGTTCACTGAATGTGTTTATTCTCTGAAAATTCAAGGACATTTATATGACGACCTGTTACTTACATTTTCAATAATATAAATTTCAGTTTCAAGAAAAGGAAACAAACTCTAAAAGTTTTCTTTCTCTTAAAAATTATTCCAAGATTAAAGAAATAAAAAATACTAAACAAAATAAGTACATTGGATTTATATCTAGTCTAGTCTATATACCATCTAGTCCAGTATTAGACTAACAAACATAGTCTCCAGAGTAGAAAAATAATTGCTTTTTGCCCACTGAATAAGTTATCGGTATTACTGATGGCTTACATGTTTTCACAATTTTCTCCAAATAGATTGGCTCGGTCTTCTGCTACAGGTTACTACTATATGTTTATTTTTCAAATCCCTGTCTTATTTTATTCATTCTGTTTCAGTTATAAAAAGGCAATTATTGTCTTACCATGAATTTTGCTACATTTAATCTATAAACCTATTATCTAACATCTTTCACGAAATAAGTTGGCTTTTCTCCCACTTCCCCCCCATCTCAAAATAATCTTTTGGAGATCATAGGTCAGATAGTCTTAATGCTGAAAGGATTATAAGAACAATTGCTTTATTCTGCATTCATCTTTGTGAATACAAAAGCCTAAATCTCTAAAGCACTTTGTGTGTATGTTTAACATTATGTTCCTGGTTTATTATTATTATTTCATTGTTAGCTCTGAAATTCAAACTTAACAAAGTATCGAATTGAAGAGTATTACACAGAAAACTACGATTAAAATAGTATTTATATTTTAAAAATAAAAAGTACTTATTTTAATTGTATTTCTTTACTTTATTTTGCAGATCAGTACACATTTTATTTCTTTTGAAATGAATGTACTTATCAATTCAAGGGAAATAACTCTCAAATTAGTTACTATCCATGTATACATCTTTTGGTGAGCTTAAGTTGAAAATTTTGTACTGAATTTCAAAGGATTGTGTTTTTATCTAGGGGTGCAGATATCTCTTTGAAACAGTGATTTCATTTTTTTGGATAGATGCCCCAGAAGTGTGATTGCTGCATATGGTAGTTCCATTTTTAATTTCTTGAGGAAACTCAATACTGTTTTCCATAGAGGCTGTACTAGTTTGCATTTCCACCAACAGTATACAGGAGTTCCCTTTTCTACACATCCTCACCAGCATTTGTTATCTCTTGTCTTTTTGATAATAAACATCCTAAAATGTATGAGGTCATATCACACTGTGGTTTTGATCACATTTCCCTGATGATTAGTGATGTTGAGCACCTTTTCATGTAGCTGTTGGCCATTTGTATATCTTCTTTGGAAAATATACATTCAGGTCCTTTGCCCATATTTTAATTGGGTTGTTTGTTTTGTTGTTATTGAGTCATGTGCATTCCATGTATATTTTAGGTATTAACTTCTTATTGGATATGTGGTTTGCAAATATTTTCTCCCATTCCATAGGTTGCCTTTTCATTTTGTTAATGATTTTCTTTGCTGTGCAGAAGCATTTTTGTTTGATGCTTGTTTATTTTTCCTTTTTGTTGTCTTTCTTTTGTTGTCAAATCCAAATAATCATTGTCAAAACGATTGTCATAAAATTTACCCCCTATGTTTTCTTCTAGGAGTTTTCCAGTTTCAGGTCATATATTCAGATCTTTAATCCATTTTGAGTTGATTTTTTTTATGGTGGAAGATAGACTTCCAGTTTCATTCTTTTGCAATTGCTCTCCAGTTTTCCCAACACCGTATATTGAAGAGACTATCCTATTTCCTTTGTATATTCTTGGCTACTTTATCAAAAATTAATTGACCATATATTATATTATATTTCTGGGATATCTATTCTGTTACATTCATGTATATGTCTATTTTTATGCCAATGCAATACTCTTTTGATTACTATGGCTTTATAATATAGATTGAATCAGGAAGTATGATGCCTCCAGCTTCATTCTTTCTCAAGTTTGCTTTGGCTATTTGAGATCTTTTTTGGTTCCATACAAATTTTAGGATTATTTGTTATATTTCTATAAAAAATGCCATTGGAACTTTGGTAGTGATTGCATTGAATCTGTAGATCACTTTGGGTAATATGGACATTTTAACAATATTAATTCTTCCAATCTAAGAACAGGGATTAACTTTCCTATAGTTTTCAGCATATATTTTGCCTCCTTGGTTAAAATTATTCCTAAGATTTTTACTATTTTTGATGTTATTGTAAATGAGATTGTTTTCTTAATTTCTCTTTCTGTTATTAATTTATTAATATGCAATTAATTTTTTGTATATTGATTTGTCATCCTGCAAATTTACTGAATTCATTTATTAGTTTTAACAGTGTTTTGGTGGAGTCTTTTGGGTTTTCTATATGTAATATACTGTCTGCAAATAGGAACAATTTTACTTCTTTCTGATTTGTATGGCTTTTCTTTTCTTTTCTTGTTTAATTACGTTGGCTAGGACTTTCAGTGTTATGCTGCATAAAAGTAGTGAGAGTGGGCATCCTTGCCTTGTTCTTGATATTAGAGAAAAAGCTTTTAGCTTTTCACCATTGAGTATGATGTTAGCTGTGATTTTGTCATATATGACTTTATTATGTTGAGGTACATTCCTCTATACCCAGTTTTTTTTTAGAGTTTATCATGAAAGAATGTTGAATTTTGTCAAATAATTTCTCTGCATCTATTGAGATGGTCTCATGATTTTTATCCTTCCTTTTGTTAATGTGTATATCTCATTGATTGATTTGCAGATATTGAACTATCCTTGAATTCCTGGACTAAATTTCACTTGATCATTATTCATGATCCTTTGAATGTACTGTTGAATACAATTTGCTAAATTTTGATGTTTTTTACATCAAGTTTATCAGAAATATTATCCTATAATTTTCTTTTCTTATAATTCCTTGTCTGACTTTGGTGTTAGGGTAATGGTGCTCTCATAAAATGAATGTGTTAAAATGGAAGTGTTCCCTCCACTTTTGCTTTTTGGAAGTGTTTGAGAAGGATTGGTATTACTTCTTAAATGTTTGATAGAATTCATCAATGAAGCCATCTAGTCCTGAACTTTTCTTATTGGGAGATTTTTGATTACCAGTTCAATCTCCTTATTAGTAATTCATGTGTTCAAATTTTTCTATTTCTTTATGATTCAGTCTTGGAGAGTTGTATGTGTCTAGCAATTTATCCATTTCTTTTAGGTTGTCAAATTTGTTGGTGTATAATTGCTCATAGTACTCTCTTATGATCCTTTGTATTTGAGTGATATCAGTTGTAATGTCTCCTCTGTCATTTATAGTGTTATTTATTCATATCTTCTATCTCTCTCTCTCTCTCCCCCTCTCTTGTTTTCTTTTAGTTAGTCTAGCTAAAGTTTTGTCTCTCTTGTTTGTCTTTTCAAAAAAACCAATTCTTAGTTATAATGATCTTGTCTATTTTCTTCTTAGTTTTGTTCCATTTATTTCTGATTTAATCTTTGTTATTCCTTTCTTCTACTAACTTTGGACCTAGTTTGTTCTTCTTCTAGGTCCTTAAAGTATAAAGTTAGGTCATTTAACTGAAATTTTGTTTCTCTTACTGTAGGTTTCTTAATGTACCAACTTCCCTCTTACAATTTCTTTCATTGCATCACATAAGTTTTGATATGTTGTGTTTCTATTCTCATTGCCTCAAGATATAGTTTGATTTTTCTTTTGTTTTTTTCTTTGACCCATTGTTTGTTCAAGAGCAAACTGTTTAATCTTCACATATTTATGAGTTTTCCAGTTTTCTTCTTATAACTAATTTCTAATTTCATACCATCTTTTCACAGATGCCTTTGTTTGGTTCTTTATAAGAACCCCCAAATCTTGAGATTCCCCACTTAATATTTCTTTCATGATATTAATATAAAATAAATGCATTAAATAATTAGATTATTGGCAGAGACATTAGATTATCATTCACTAATTTTACTAACTCGGTAAATATTTATTAAAGCTGGCATAAGCCAGAAATTGGGCAAGTTGTTGAGAATTCAAAGATGAAGACAGAGCTCTTGGCCTAGTGTAGTTCTCATTTTAGTGATGATTATATTAAGGCAATTTCTATCAGAATGTCTGGTTTCCCTCTCTTCAGTATTCTGGCTGTTATACTGATGATTGTTTTCTTTTACAGAGAAGCTACACTGGATCCCTGTTATAACATTATTTATTGACCATGAATAATGAGTATTGATTAATTAGTCAATTAATTTCTCTACAATTAATTTTGTAAAGCAAGGTTTACTATTAGCAAAATTGAAGCCCACTAAATGGAGATTGGTTACTAGAATGTCAAAAGGACTTATCATTTTTCCTCATAATAAGTGATACAATTCCATGTGTAATGGAAACTATTATGATGACTATTACATAACTTTTTATTGTTTTTAATGCTACTTAAAAACATAGTGCAACAAAGTGTAATTGTGTTGGCACCTCTACTTTCTGGTTACTCCTTGTAGTTTCCTGATTGTCTCCAACTATGCTTTTGACTCCTTTAAACTGTGGATGATCTGCTTAGATTCTCTCTTTCCACTCTGTCCTTCTTGATTACATATCTACTGTAATCTAATATGTCCATTCCCTACCTTGCCAGCTCAGTTACTTCTTATTTTACTTTTTATAGCAATTATCTTTATCTGAAATTATCTTGTTTGTACATTTAACTTATTTTCTGTCTTCCACACTAAAATATAAACTCCATTAGAGGGTCCTTGTCTGTCTTGTTCATTACTATATCTCCAGCACATAATAGATGCTCAAAAACTATTGGTTGAGTGAGTGAATTGAGGAACGAATGAGTCAGAAAAGAATTTTCTCTGAAAGATACAGATAGAAAATACAGATCATGGCTTCAGGATACTCACTATCCAGTTGAGGACACAAGATGTCTACATATGAAAGTGTGACTAGGGTGTGATTTTCATAACTGACAGGGGACTGCTGTGGACGATCAGGGGAGAGAGCCATCACTGGACATGGGCCTAATCAGAAACAGCTTCATAGAGTACATATAACTTGCTTCTCATGGAGACTTCTCCCACAAAGCTTCCTGAAATCTGGGATCTATAAATGAGGGGTTATTTCTGCTTGAGAGACCAAGTAGGACTGTACAGAGGAAATGTTCTCTATGACCCTACCCTACCAACCTCTATAAGTGCAGTCCAATTCCTCACATCTAACTCTTGCCTGAGGGCTTTTGAGTTTGCTGCCTCATTGACCTGGAGTGTTCTTCCCATAGATAAAAGAGTTGACCCTTTATCTTCTAAATCTCACCCTAGATTACACTCTCTGAGAATACAGGTTATATGAAAATTTCTTGTCTGTGTTTTAAAAATCTTTATAACTAGAATGGAAGTTCCATGGAACACTGATCATCTGTGTCTTGTGCTTTGCATTATACCTGATACCTAACACAGTGCTGGGAACTGTGTTTTTAATAAATGAATGAATAAATGATTTCAAAGAATGGACTTTGGAAAAAGTGGTGCAGGCAGGAGGAGATTAATGTTACAAAGATGAGGACATACCAGGAGATTAGAGGGCAGAAGTCGAAGCTTATAGATAAGAAACAACTTGAGTAGACTGCAATATAAGGAACAAGAAGTTTAAAATTAATTTAATAATTTGTTTGCAATTCCATTTGGAATACATATGACTTTGACTCTTAATTTTTAACATTGCTTTTCTCACATTTTGTAAAAATTTTATAACATGTAACAAAAATTGGTTGCTTTAATTAATACATACGAAATTAACATTGGCATATAAGTTAAATAATATAGTTTAAGTAATGGTATAATATATTTAAATTTTCATTGCTTATTTCATGAACTTTGCAAGAAAATATGTTGATGTATAATTCAAACTATTAATGGCAGTATCAAGAGACAAACCTTATCTTCCATTTGATGTTCTATAGCTCCCACTGTTCAGTAGTCTACTGAGATAGATTACATATATATTTCTATACTTAAATAAGGATATATCTTACACCTATATAAGAATATATTTTAGTTTGGCAGAAATTTTTCCTTAAAGCTGTACCATAAATATCTTGTAATTGTATCTGATTATCCTCTAACATATCCTTTATTACTGATCTGTTACTGATCTTTATTCACCAGCACACAAAAAGATATTTGTACATTTGCCAAATTTGATATCATAAAGCCTGACTATAATATTGCTCTGTGATTACACCACACATCACACTGGGTTACAGGAAATCTTTCTGATAATTTTTATGTCAACTCTCCAAGGATGGGATGAAATCCAAAGCACACCTGCTATGATGCAAATACACATAAGTGGTCACTCATTGCTAGTGATAAGCCACCATAAAGAAGTAATATTTCTTTTAAATTAAAAAGCCACCCAAATTAATGTAACTTTTAGTACTAAAACTTATCATCAAAAGAAGGCATACAGATAACATATAGAACATAAAAAAGTCTAGCCAAATTAACAATCCAAAAATGTAAAGTAAAATGAAACAAAGATACTATCTTCCATAAAATAAATTAATATGTAGAAAATTAATAAAAGTTAAAACCCAGTGTTAGAAATGGCTTGAGGTAATGTCCATTTTACCCTTTCAGAGGGAATGTGACAAATTTTAGGAAGTCAGTTTGACAAGATTATCAAATGTTTAAAATATGTACATAATTTCATTAAGAACTTGTACTTGGTGATTTATCACTGAGGAAAAAATCTTGACATCACAAAAAGCATGAATATTTTATATAGTCATGCATACAATAGTGAAAAAGTATAAACAGCCTACAAGTCCATAGTCCACACAATGAAATGCCTCAATGCCATTAAAAATATCTTGAAGTATGTTTAATAATATATAAAACTGACCATTTATTGAGTGTACAAAATATATATATATGCATAGAAAGTTTTTTCTGTTTATCCTGAATTTCTAAATTATGTATTATATGCATGGATTATTTTATAATCAGAAAAAGTAGACTACTATTATTTAAATTTAGAGCATCGTTCATGTACCTCAAATAGTCCAAAAAATACAGTGTATCTAAATTTAGATCAAAATTTCATAAAGTAAATTTCAGAAAACTTTTGTTAATGCACCTTATTGGGATTCTCACTGCATTTGTTCATTTGAATTATATTAATCATTCCTGGATTTATGCAGGGCTTGGTTTGTGTGACTCATGGATTTTATATAAACAATTTATGGTAAAAACTTAATATTTTGACCCAAGGGAAAAAGTTATTTTCTGGTATCAAAATTGTTCTTTGTTTGCAAATTTTAAAACTATAAAATGTAGTTTTTGTAGTGCATAAAAATTTCACCATTTATTTCAAATAGAAAATAAAACATTTAATATACATGCACTTAATATCAATTTTCAACTCTTAAAAGTGGGAAAAAATTATGACCCAGGAAAAAATTGGGACAGTATTAGCTTAAAAATAAAATTGCTCATTCATATTAAATAGGCTAATTAATTAATTCATATTAATTAGGCTGCTTTTAAACAAACCTATATTTGACTTGATGAAAATATATCTTATATGATATTGTCAGGGGACAAAATTTTCCACCCCAGGGAGATCTTCAAGATGGCAGAGGAGTAAGACGTGGAGATCACCTTCCTCCCCACAAATACATCAAAAATACATCTACATGTGGAACAACTCCTACAGAACACCTACTGAACGCTGGCAGAAGACCTCAGACTTCCCAAAAGGCAAGAAACTCCCCACATACCTGGGTAGGGCAGAAGAAAAAAGACAACAGAGACAAAAGAATAGGGATGGGACCTGCACCTCTGGGAAGGATCTGTGAAGGAAGAAAAGTTTACACACACTAGGGAGCCCCTTCACTGGCAGGGACAGGGGGTGGGCTGGGGGGAAGCCTTGGAGCCATGGAGGAGAGTGCAGCAACAGGGGTGCAGAGGACAAAGCAGAGAGATTCCTGCACAGAGGAGCAGTGCCAACCATTGCTCACCAACCTGAGAAGCTTGTCTGCTCACGCGCTGGGGCAGGTGGGGACTGGGAGCTGAGGCTCAGGCTTCAGAGGTCAGATCCCAGGAAGAGGACTGAGGTTGGCTGAGTGAAGACAGCCTGAAGGGGGCTAATGCACCACAGCTAGCCAGGAGGGAGTCTGGGAAAAAGTCTGGACCTGCCGAAGAGGCAAGAGACCGTTATTTCAGGGTGTGCGAGGAGCAGGGATTCCTTCCCTGTGTATCCACAGAAGGCAGAGCACCATCTAAGTGAGCTCCAGAGATGGGCGTGAGGCAGGGCTATCAGCTCAGATCCCAGAGATGGACATGAAAGGCTAACGCTGCTGCTGCCACCACCACTGCAACCAAGAATCCTGTGAGCGAGCACAGGTCATTACCCACACCCCCCTGGGAGCCTGTGCAGCATGTCACTGCCAGGGTCCCAAGATCCAGGGACAACATCCCCAGGAAAACACACGGCACGCCTCAGGCTCTTACAATGTCGTGTTGGCCTCTGCTGCTGCAGGCTCACCCCACATTCCAATTATGACTACCGTACCCCTCCCTCTCTCCAGCCTGAGTGAGCAAGAGAGCCCTAATCAGCTGCTGCTTTAACCCTTTCCTGTCTGGGCGAGGAACAGGTGCCTGAGGGCAACCTACATGCAGAGGTGAGGCCAAAACCAAAGCTAAATCCAGGAACTGGGTGAACAAAGAAGAGAAATGGAAATTCCTCCATGCAGCCTCAGGAGAAGCAATTAAATACCCACAGTCAAATTGACGGACCTGTATCTATGGAATACCTGAATAGACAATGAATGTTCCCAAAATTGAGGCAGTGGATTTTGGGAACAACTGTAGACTTGGGGTTTGCATTCTGTGACTGATTTGTTTCTGATTTTTACGTATAACTTAGCTTAGTTTTTAGTCCTTGTTATCACTGGTGGATTTGTTTATTGGCTTTGTTGCTCTCTTTTTTAATTTTCTTAATTTTTATTCTATTATTATGGTTTTTTTCTTCTGACCCATGTGGCTGGCAGGGTCTTGGTGCTTTGGCCAGGTGTCAGGCCTGAGCCTATGAGGTTGGAGAGCTTAGTTCAGGACATTGGACCACCAGAGACCTCCCAGACCCATGTAATATCATTTGGCAAGAGCTCTTGCAGAGGTCTCTGTCTCAACACTAGGACCCAGAACCACCCAATGGCCAGCAAGCTCCAGTGCTGGACGCCCCATGTCAAACAACTAGCAAGACCAGAACACAACCCCACCCATTAGAAGAGAGTCTGCCTAAAGTCATACTAAGTTCACAGACACCCCAAAACACACCACCGGATATGGCCCTTCCCACCAGAAAGACAAGATCCAGCCCCACCATCAGAACACAGGCACAAGTTCCCTCCACCAGGAAGCATACACAAACCACTCAACCAACCTCACCCACTGGGGACAGACACCAAAAACAACAGGAAATACGAACCTGCAGCCTGCAGAAAGGAGACCCCAAACACAGTAAGTTAAACAAAATGAGAAGACAGAGAAATATGCAGCAGATGAAGGACTAAGGTAAAAACCCACAAGACCAAACAAATGAAGAGTAAATAGGCAGTCTACCTGAAAAAGAATCCAGAATAATGATAGTAAAGATGATCCAAAATCTTGGAAATAGAATGGAGAAAATAAAAGAAATGTTTAACAAGGACTTAGAAGAACTAAAGAGCAAACAAACAATGATGAACAACACAATAAATGAGATTAAAAATTCTCTAGAAGGGGGCTTCCCTGGTGGCGCAGTGGTTGAGAGTCCACCTGCCGATGCAGGAGACACGGGTTCGTGCCCCAGTCCGGGAAGATCCCACATGCCGCAGAGCGGCTGGGCCTGTGAGTCATGGCTGCTGAGCCTGTGTGTCCGGAGCCTGTGCTTCGCAACGGGAGAGACCACAACAGTGAGAGGCCCATGTACTGCAAAAAAAAATTAAAAAAAACAGAAAAACAGACTATAGTGGTAGCTCTAACTTCTTTTCAGTTCAAACCTCTGAACTTCCAATTCCCCTTTTTGCTCCACCCTCTGGCACCTCAGTATTGTAAAGGAAAAAAATGCTGCCTGCCATATCTGTAAACAAAGGATATTGCAGCCATCAAGACACAATATTACAGGCTCACCCCACTGGTGCACTCTGAGGAGACTCAGCATGAGAAAGCACAGGATACTGGCCCCAGGTAGCTGAAGTGCATATCAAAGGAATAATTTCAGTGAGCCCAGACTCTTACATCTTCTCATACATAGGAAGGTGCTAAATTCCTTAACTTGAGATGTCTGGCTTTCTTTAATTAACAGTAATCTTTTGATGTTCCAACTACCTGGTCTTTGTTGCAAAAACTCCTATGTATCCTGGCTCCTCGCTTACCTCTTCAGAGTGGTCCCTTAGAGTGGTCTGAGAGTCCTGTCTCCTGGGCTTGAAGTCTGCAGAAAGTCTGTCGAATAAAATATAACTCAACTTTTAGCTTGTGTATTTTTTTTCAGACAACAGTTTTGATATAGATACCAACTCCACGTAATGACAGAGTTATTGTTAATAATCCTTGAGAGCAGGCATTTGCATTCTTGTTTCTTGGTGCTCTTTGAATGGTATTTTACTGTGAAGTTGCTTAAGCCATTTCACTACTAATCCTGAGTCAACTTGGTGGTGTGTTCTAAGTCCTGATGTTACAGGTTACAGGTCCAGTGGACCTACTCTGGGATCCTTAGCCCGTGTGGCGACCCTTTGTCTTGGCCACTGCGTTCTTTTTCTGCTCAGATTTGCACAACCAATAATGAAACTGGTGCTGAGTCTGGAACAGCACAAGTTTTATTCAACGACCAAAGAATGGAGAAGTGAGAATTTAGTTTGCAAATCAACTCTCAACTCAATTCGGGCAGAAACACCATATATATTGGAGGGTTGAGGTAAAAGGGAGGAAATTGAAAAGAGAGGGAGGAATATTGATGACTTATCCAAGAAGAGGGGTATGGTTTGGACCCAGAACTGATGCAACGCTCTTTCTCTGTCCTTATATGGACATTTCCAGCTGTCGTCATGGCAACTGCACTGGTGGGTATGTCATTTAACATGCTAACGCATTATATTGAGTGTATAATGAGGCTCAAGGTCTACTGGAATTAAAATCTTCCACCATCTTGGTCCTAGTTCTAACCAGTTCTTGTTTTTCTCTTTGCAGCTTCCTCCTGAAACTTAGATAAGAGAAATTGCTTTCCATTCAAGGGAGGGATAGGGTAATGATTCTGGGGCAACAGCCTTGGTAACACTGAGTCATGTTGTTGTGGACACATTACTATATGCTTTTCTCAATAATAAAAGTGTACACCCAAAGAGTAAATTTTGTTGTATGAAAAAGGAGTTAAATTTGCCAAC
The DNA here is from genome assembly GCF_951394435.1 of Stenella coeruleoalba. Classification (NCBI taxonomy): domain Eukaryota; kingdom Metazoa; phylum Chordata; class Mammalia; order Artiodactyla; family Delphinidae; genus Stenella; species Stenella coeruleoalba. Next base: position 31,732,859 of record NC_137153.1, on the reverse strand, counting down.
TTATTGACTTGTATTTCTTTTGTTCAAGAGGTAGATTGCGTTTGAGAACAAAGATTTACCTGTGTTGGCTCAGGCACTCCTCAGCCATGTGAGGATTACATACTCAGATTCATCGGTTCAGTCTGATAAATTGTACTTATATACTGTAATGATACATTTAGCTGATGAAATCTTTTTCTCACACTTGTTGTGTTAAGCTTTTACACCGAATGGGAATTTTTTTTTTTTTTTGCAGTACACGGGCCTATCACTGTTGTGGTCTCTCCCGTTGTGGAGCACAGGCTCCGGATGCACAGCCTCAGTGGCCATGGCTCACAGGCCCAGCCGCTCCACGGCATGTGGGATCTTCCCAGACCGGGGCACGAACCCGTGTCCCCTGCATCGGCAGGCGGACTCTCAACCACTGCACCACCAGGGAAGCCCCTGAATGGGATTTTTAAAACCTCAAATATTGCTTAAATACCACTATCCAAAATTACCATTAGTTAATTTATGGCAAAATTATACATCTTTAGACAAAAATAATCTTCCGTTTTGCTTTATTTTTTATCTCTAGGTGTAGTTTTTCCTAATTTTAGTCTTCTTTTTCTTATTTTAATATTTCAAATTCTGTAGTGTTACTGGAACCATTTTTCAGAGTTAAAAGCTTCTTTGATATTTACAGTAATTATGTTAAATTTAGGTTTATTAACTATTAATATACTGAGAAAAATGGCTTTTCCTCTATTGATAATAAAAATGAGAGCCTATTAACACTGGTATTTTTATTACCTCAGTTTATTACTTCTCTTGGATAACTGGATCAATATTCTACAAAAAAAATACTTTTGTGGCGGTAGTAATAATCCATTTGTCTTCCTAATAAGTGTCTTGAAGCTCTTCACGCTGCACACCAAACTAGTTAACATATATAAAACAATTCTTTCTGAGGCGAATTTTGGACAAAAATACCTATAATTATGTAAGACCTTAAATATCATTTTGATAATAAAACAAAGCTCACCTTGTCACAAGCTAGATTACATTTTTCCTGGCACATTACAGTATGAAATATATACTATACTGTGCAAACTAAAAAATATCACTTGCATCCAGTTCTACAAGAATGAAGTCACTAGCCACTGTACTTGCTGACCTTTAACACACCCTGAAAGTAGTTCGGGGTTGAGATCAGGAATTAGGCACTCTTTGCTTTGGAAAAAAACTGACAGAACAGGTCTTCAGATAATTAGATATTTTCAGGGGAAAATGTTACAAGCCCAATTTCTTGCATCTTCTCATACCTAGAAAAAGCACTAAAATCATTAATGGAGACATTTGCTCCTAGTGACTAGCAGCAACCTCCTACTGAGTTGTATGATTGATTGCATGCACCCCCTTCACCAAAACCATATATATACTGACCTTCCCCCACCTCTTCAGAGCAGTTCTTAAGAGCTATCTAAGAGGCTATCATTCTTTTTTCAGTCAACAGCTGTAATATATATGATAGCCATAAAAACCCAAGGACACTTTAGGGAAATTAAATAAAACTTGGCATGTCGAATAATTAAAAAGAGTAATATCCATGAAAAACATTATTTAAATATTTCTTATGATTTTAAAAATTATTTTAATAATAGATTGACATGTATCTTCAGTTTTGGGGGAAAAAGGACATATGTTTATTTTGTCCTTCAGCATTCACAGGCAAATTCTATATATATTATGTATCATAAACCCAAAAGTTGGTAAATGATCCAATCATTATCTTCATGAAGCTTCATAATTAGAAACCTGAGTGGCAGAGGAGAGTTGGAGATGCTGACAGGAAAGATGTAGTTATAGAGGAAATCACCCAATCCAAGGGCATGCAGACCTGGCTGACATGGCTGTTTGGGCTTCAGTAAATTTCAGTTTTGATGGGGTCTTTGAGGAGTCATGATATGTAGAAGATTGAAACTGGTCTACATTCAGCAGCAACATATGTAGAATATACATTTATTGAAGAAAGTAATAGAAATATATTAAAACATATAGATTTATAATTTAAAGTAAAAATTATTAGGCAGTAAGCCTACAGGCATTTTTGTAACTTTTTTCTCATTTACTTTAATATAGATAAAAATAGAAGAAATTACAGAATTATAGAATTATTTGTCACAACACTATTACATATATTAGTAACATTTTATCATATTAAATTTTAAAGAGAAAAAAGGATTGTTACTCCATATGTTTAGAATCCTCAATTTGCAATTTTTAAGGGATTACCTTCTTTGGTACTACTTCTTCAGTACTTTGAATTTGTGGTGCTGGGGCTTAGGACAGGTCACTCCAAAACATGCCAAAGTGGCATCTTGATTATTTTGAAGTAAAGTTATTTAAGAAATGGCCAAGGCAAGAGAGCCCCTTGACCCTCCTCTTTGTCTCCCTGAAAGCAGGAAATAAATCTTCCATGAAGGACATCCTTATCACCAGAGATAGAGAATTTAGGGCTGAGAAGAATGTACAAATCAACCTTATCGCTTCTCTACTAATTTACTACCCTAAGCACAACTCTGTTTAGATTCTTCACTAATTAAGCACCCACAGCCTAAATTTCTTTGTTCTGTCAATTCTTCACAAATGTATTGTTTCTTTGTCTAAAAAGTATAAAATCTGCCTGCTCTGGTCACTTCTTAGCCCCATCTTTATGAGAACTTTGTGCAAACAAATTAAATTGTGTTTTTCTCCTGTTAATCTGTTTTGTGTCAATTTAATTATTAGACCAGCCAAAATAACTAAAGAAGGTTAAGGGTGAAATGTTTCCTACCTCGACAGTAGCACAATAGAACTAGTATTTTGAAACCAATTTGCTCTTTACTTCATATTTTATAAACAGTTAGTATTTGCAATTAAGACTATTCAAAAGCTGTAAGGATATTCATATTTTACCCATAAAAGCCTTGGATTTACTGATTTGGAAGTTTTTTACTTCATTTAAATTTGATTATTTTTTCTATTTTACTTAACAAATTTTTTCCCACTGCATTTCTTACGTTTTTGTTTTTAAACATTTTTTTGGAGTATAATTGTTTTACAATGGTGTGTTAGTTTCTGCTTTATAACAAAGTGAATGCTATACATATACATATATCCCCATATCTCTTCCCTCTTGTGTCTCCCTCCCTCCCACCCTCCCTATCCCACCCCTCTTGGTGGTCACAAAGCACTGAGCTGATCTCCCTGTGCTATGCAGCTGCTTCCCACTAGCTATCTATTTTACATTTGGTAGTGTATATATGTCCAAGCCACTCTCTCACTTTGTCCCAGCTTACACTTCCCCCTCCCCATGTCCTCAAGTCCATTCTCTAGTAGGTCTGAGTCTTTATTCCCGCCTTGCCGTTAGGTTCTTCATGACCATTTTTTTTTTTTTTTAGATTCCATATATATGTGTTAGCATACGGTATTTGTTTTTCTCTTTCTGACTTACTTCACTCTGTATGACAGACTCTCGGTCCATCCACCTCGCTACAAATAACTCAATTTCATTTCATTTTATGGCTAATATTCCATTGTATATATGTGCCACATCTGCTTTATCCATTCATCTGTCAATGGACACTTAGGTTGCTTCCATGTCCTGGCTATTGTAAATAGAGCTGCAGTGAACACTGTCCCACCACATTATTTGAAAGTGTTAAAATCTGTCTTACTAGATTTGTATAGTTTAGATATAAGGTATTTAGAGAACATTTATTCATTTATTTGTTTATGAATATTTATAATAATGAGTATTTATTAAACATGTACATAATAGACTTTATACAAGTTACTGGAAATATGCCTTGTATATGTATTGTTTATACTCTACCTGGAAACACAGTATCAACATATGTGGTGGCTGTCACAGTGAAAGAGATACTATTCTCAAATTTAATAGAATTTGTTCTATTTCAATATTATAAAATAACTAAAATGTGGTGCTAGAACCAGGGCAACTTCATACGTACTGTGATTTTAAGTTCACAGTAAGACTTTGACTCTCTCACCCTCACCCAAACACTTTTCTTCTTTGTTTTAAGATTACAACTGCTATTTCTATTCAAGCTGGTTGACTAACTCCCCACTCCCACCACTTCACAGAATCCTATTGAAATAGCAGCAACTAAGAACAAAGGGGAACACAGTGTTACAAATACTGCAGGGATGGAGAGACATGACTAGCATACAGGATATTCACTTCACAAGCAGTTTTGGAAGAAAAGTCACAGATGAGCTCATTTTGCTTTAAAAACCACAGGTAAGAGCCCCCTCAGGAAATTGTTGCAGTGTCTAGGTACCTATCTTTGACAGGGATGAAAGGGCTCTGAGCTCAGAGTGGGCAGGTATCAGAAAGAGCGACTTTTTTCCCCAGCATGGCTTCACTTATTGGTACCTAAATGAGAATAGTAGCACAAGACAATTTTTAAAAAAAATTCTGTTAGCATTGTCTCCAAGAACAAGTTGCAAGAGTTTCAAACCTTCAATGAGTCTTCTATTGACATTTAGCTTGATATTGACAAACATACCTGAGTACAATGATGTGTTAATATTGAAAGAGTGCACCAAATAATGACACGTCTACTGCAGGAAATTGTGGGGTAATGCAGACAGTCTGTGCTGGATCAACCATTATCTATGCCTAGTATTATGACAAAAAGTGACTGATTTAGGCATTATAAATTGAAGTACTCCTCTGGCTGAACTTGTTCTTTGCACATATTCCTTCATTGTGACAAGCACTGATAAACAAAGGTGCTGTTTTCAATACAGACTGTTGATTATTGACTTCAGATACACCAGTGTTTAAGATGGCTCCCTGAAGTTATTCTGCCTGGCATCTAGGATCCCTTCTCAATATGCCAGTTGTGAGAATGATCAGTGGTTCTGCACCCCAGGCATATTGATCTGATGTTTAATTTTATCAAATATTTTTTTGAAACCTCCTCTCTGCTTTTTAGTCTAGTCACTACATCTAATCAAATTATGTGGTCAATGAGAGTCTATTTTTCTTATCTCTCCCAGAACTGTTTTACATTATCCCAAGTAAATAACATCTTCCTGTGGGTTTTCTTATATGTGAAAATAAAGTTTATAAAATTGGCAAACTACCTTTAGAATTTTATTTCAACAACAATTAAAATATTATGCATTTCTATAAAAATGCACATCATTGCATTGATGTCTTCCATTCATTTTTGTAAGAGGCTATTAACCAAAATTTCAGAAATGAGGACATGTTTGAAACAAAAAAAGTATTTATTTTGGGGGTTGTTAGGACTGCAGCCTAAGAGACACAGAATCAAGAAGCACTTGAATTGTATTCTGCTGGACTACAATATGCGGGAGGTTTATAAAGGCAAAAACCACAAGGTTACAGTTAGTTACATGAATTGTTTATCAAGAATTATAATTGGAGCTAGCAAGAAGTAAGGGTACTTGTTAATCAGGGTTGGTTGGGGTCCATTATGGTTGCATAGTTACAAGGAGAGACACAAATTTGCAGTTAGCAGACATTTTTAAAAAGGCTGGTGTTCTTGGGTTAGGAATAGTTCACAGAAGGTTTAACTTCTCAGTGGTGTAGGGACATGTCTGAAACCAGATTCTCAATGGCTATTTGACTCCATTTTTGTGTGCCTGAATGATGATTCCTCCATTATAATTTCAATTTTGTCACAAAGGCTATTGTCAAAATCATATATAAGTACCATTTCTTTATTCCTAGAAAGTGTTTACATTTCAGAAGCACTTTCTTGTGTTTTTCTCAGATATTCCCATGAAGAAATTTGGAAAGAAATTGAAATCTGTCTGAGGTTGTGACCAATCCACCTATGAATAATATAAATTTCTCCCCATTAATTGGTCATTCCAGTAAGGCTAAGAAAAGCATAAAAAGTTACTAGTGTTTCTTACCAATCACGGCTTCTGGAGTCAAGCTCTGATACTTACAACCTGAATGTGCCAGGTTGTATTAATTTGTGTGAACCTCTTAGGTCACTGTGACCCTACTACTAAGTTTTTTTTTTTTTTTTTTTTTTTTTTACTACTAAGTTTTATTGGCAGCTGCCACATGCACAATTGTTGGTTGGCTTTCCCTAAAAATTTTCCACACTATCCATCCTGTTCTGTCTTCATTGCAACTCTGTCATGTGTTTCAGGAGGCCCGATGCATGCTAATGTTCAGCATTCTCCAGCAGGAGGCTGCCCTGCACTCCTGTTGGGGACCCTATACCCTTGCAAACTCTGTGGCCGTGACAGGCTTTGTGGTTGCTCCATTCTACCTCCATTCTATTTTAACCAAATCTGATCTTTCTGTTCCACCTGACACAACTCTTGCAATTGATTTAAGGTCCCTTTGAAAGTCTGTGTGGTCTTCACAGCAGGGGTGGGCGGGAATGATTCACAAAATGAATGTAACACAGAGCTGGGCAGATGGGGCCCACTGGGTTTCAGAGTTTGGTGAAATAGCTCCTTTAGGTTATATCTGTGGCCCTCATTCTGTCTCAATAAAATCCCAGGTGTTACTGGCCTGGTGAAGAAACCCAGGGCCTATGGTTATTGTAAATTCTGGGTTTGCTCCTTTGAAAAAACCCAGATATGTCAGTGGACTTCAACATTTGTATTATTCACCCCATTAGAAAATGGTTCTTGAGGGTGCATCTCCAATGTATGTGTATTCATTTATTTGTAAATTGTATGCTTATAGTACTGCTCTATAATTTTATGTGATTATAAATATTATGCAAATATAAAGTAATTTTAAAATGATGGGATAAAAGAAGTATGAATTAAAGTTTTTATATTTTATTTTCTTCCTATATTCCAGTGTTCTGTCTTGTTCAGCCACCTCTGGTTTAAACACTACCTTGGAAACCACGACTGTCAGTGAAGCTTCCCTATGTATGAGGCAAGCTTGTGATGGAGGGGAACAAAGCAGGGAAGGTATCTCTCAGAACTGGATTTGGTGTAATGTTGATGTTTAAAAATCCCTCTTCCCCTTCTAATCTGTTATGATTACTTAGAATTTCAGTAGCAACACTGAGAGAAATATACACTTTCCATAGTGAAGTTTATCCAAAGAGATGTGATGTAACTCTGAATTTTGAGGTGGGCCCGAAAATTCCAACATACCGGGGTATGTACTTTATATTATTCCCTCCCCTAGAGTATGGGTAGGACTGTGAATATAATGGATTTCATGACTGTGATTATGTTTCAAAGGTGAAGGGATTTTAAAAATGTAATTAAAATCTGAAATGAGAGGACTTTGATTTAATGAAAAGGGAGATTATCCTCACTGGGTCTGATCTAACTAGGTGAGCTCTTAAAAGGAGTTGAGTCCTTCCTGAAGAGAGAGATTTGAAGCAGCAGAGATGATTTTCTGTTGGCCTGTAAGAAACAAACTATAGAATTATGGAGAAGACCCTGTGGCAAGGAATAGCAGGCAGTCCTGTAACCTCAAGGAACTAAATTCTACCAACTGCCAGGGAGCTAGGAAGAGGACTTGAGACTCAGATAAGATAATAGCTCTGGCTGACACCTTGATTTTAGCCCAGTCAGATCCTGAAGTGAGGACCTAGTTAATGTGTGTAGACTCCTGACTCATGACAACTGAGATCATAAATTTTGTTATGTTTTTCTAAACTGTTAGATTATAGTAATTTGCTATGCAGGTATAGAAAATTAACACAAGAAGTAGAAAACATCATACAGCATTGCTATTACATGAAAGCTAATAAAGTCAAGTTTCTTTCATATTTCCTTTAAATGACAAATTACTTATCAAGAATATTTTCTGTACTTTGAAATCTTTGTGACAGCCTGCATAGGGTGATGTTTTCTAGTTTTGTGCATTGAAATTATGATATAATATGTAACATGCTCTGATATTTTGAAAGGTTTTATTCTAAGGATATCTATCAACTGAATTATCAGTGAAGTTATTCTTGCAAATAGATTGTTTGGAGTAACAAAAGGACTATTTGGCTTGAGTTATGAGATGTGGATAGTGGGTAAATGTGTGATTTGGAGAATATCTCTATGCCTCTGTGTCTCCATTAGTTAAGTGACTGTACTAAGGAAGACATTTACAACCCCTTTATTTAAACAGCTTTATTGAAGTATAATTGACACACAACAAATTATACATCTATTAAGTGTAAGTTTGATAACTTTTTACATACACCCATACGAAGATGTTGAATAGATCCATCACACTAAAAGTTTCCTAATGCTCTTTTGGAATCCCTCTTTGCTACCCCACTTCAGGACCCCCATCCTCTAAATCCTCAGGCAATGACTGATTTGCTTTTGTCACTATAGATTAATTAATAATTATTTTTATTGAGATAGAATTGTACAATATTATATGTTTCAGGTATATACTCCATTTATAATTATTATAAAATATCGGCTATATTCCCTGTGTTGTACAATATATTGTTCTAGCTCATTTATTTTATCCATAGTAGTTTGTACCTCTTAATCCCCTACCCCTGTCTTGCCCAAATCCCCTTCTCTCTCCCCACTGGTAACCACTAGTTTGTTCTCTATATCTGTGCATTTGTTTCTTTTTTGTTACATTTACTGGTTTGTTTTATTTTTTAGATTCCACATATAAGTGATATCATACAGTATTTGTCTTTCTCTGTCTGACTTATTTCACTTAGCATAATGCCCTCCAAGTCCGTCCTTGCTGTTGCAAAGTTTTATTCTTGTTTATGGCTGAGTAGTATTTCATTGTGTGTGTGTGTGTGTGTGTGTGTGTGTGTGTATATCACATCTTCTTTTTCCATTCATCTGTTAATGGACATATCTTGGCAGTCATAATTATGCTATGAACATTAGGGTGTATGTATCTTTTTCAAATTAGTGTTTTTATTTTTTTAGAATATACATCCAGGAATGGAATTGCTGGGGTATATGGTAGTTCTATTTTTAGTTTTTGGGTCTTTTTTTGTGATAAACCTCCATACTGTTTTCCACAGTGGCTGCACCAATTTATACTCCCACCAACAGTGTATGAGGGTTCCCATTTCTCCACATCCTCACCAACATTTGTTGTTTGTGACCTTTATTCTGTCAGGTGTGAGGTGACATCTCATTATAGTTTTAATTTGTGTTTCTCTGATGATTAGTAATATTAAGCATCTCTTTATTGAGTTGCCTGTTGGCCATAGGTATGTCTTCTTTGGAAAAATGTCTTCTCAGGTTTTCTGCCCATTTTTACCATAACCAGGTTTTTTTTTGATGTTGAGTTGTATGAGCTGTTTAGATATTTGGGATTATTTTTTATTTTATAGACTTTTATATAAATAGAATTAGGTAGGATTTACTTTTTTGTCAGCTTTTCTTCATTCAAAAAAATTTTATCAGACTCGTACATGTTATTGTATGTATCAAAATTTATTTCATGAATATATTGCATCCAGTCATTTGTTGGCATTTGGGTTTTCTCTAGTTTTGGGTTATTAAATGTAAAGATTCTATAAACATTCATAGACAAGTCTTTGTACAGACATCTGATTTTATTTCTCTAAGCTAAATACCAAAGATTGGAATGGATAGGTCATATGCTATGTATATTTGCCTTCTTATAAAATTGAAAAATTGTTTTTACGTTCCCTCAAGTAGTGTATGAGTGCTTCACTTGCTTCAAATCTTTGCCAGCACTTGGTGTGTTCAGTCTTCCCTCCCCCTCCCCCAACAAGTGGAAATTTTTACCTACAGTGTGCTTTAATTTTTTCCAGCTTTTTTGAGTTATAATTGACAAATAAATGCCTTGTCAGACAATATTTAATGTGATGATTTGGTATGTGTATACAATGTGAAAGGATTCCCCCATCCAGTTAATTAACACATCCATCATCTCACATATTTACATTTTTAAAACTTTTTTGTGAGAATATTTAAGTTCTACATTCAGCAAATTTTAATTAAACAATATTGTGTGTATACCCAATTATACTATACAGTGTTATCAACTATAGTCAACATTAGATCCTCAGACCTTATTCATCATATAACTAGAATATAACTATCGTTTTACAAAACTTTCTCTTTTAGCCTCACCAGACCCTGGCAACCACATTCCTACTCTCTGTTTCTGACTTTAAAAAAACCTTTTTTTTTTCTTTTTTTTAAAGATTCCATACGTAAGTGATACCATGCAGTCATTGTCTTTCTCTGTCTGGCTTTATTTCATTTAACATACACCTTTCAGGTTCATCCAGGTTGCTGCAAGTAAAAGGATTTTCTTCTTATTTTAATTGTAGGTTATACATTTAGATTTATTAAATACTTTGAATTAGTTTTGCATGTGATGTTAGGTATGGATTGAAGTTAATATTTTTTATGTATAGATATTCAATTATTTCATCACATTGTTGAAAATCTTATTTCTCCAATAATTATTTTTGCACCTTTTTCAAAATTAAGTCTCTATAAATGTGTGGATCTATTTCTGGACTCCATTCTTTTCCTTTGCTCTATTGGTCTATCTTGATACTGATGCCATCCTGTCTTTGCACTGTCACTTTAAAATAAATCTGAAGTCAGATAGTTTAAGGACTCCAACTCTGTTCTTCTTTTTCAAAGTTGCCTTGGCTGTTCCAGATCCTTTGCCTTTGCATATGAATTTTAGAATCAGCTTTTAAGTGTCTACCAAAAAAGCATTCTAGGGTTTTGATTGGGATTGTACTGAATCTAGAGATCATGACATCATTACAATATTGAATCTTTTGATCTATAAACATAGCATATCTCTGAATTTATTTAGGTTCTCTTTAATTTCTCTCCACAATGTTTTGTGGTTTTATTGCACATATTTTATCAGATTTACCTTTTAATAAATCGCATTTTTGATGGTATTGTAAGTGGAATATTTTTAAATTTCTAATTGCTACTGGTATATAGAAAGACAGTTGATTTTTGTGTATTGATCTTGTATAAAAAACTTTATAAACACACAGAGTGGTCCTAAAAGCTTTTTGTGCAGATCATAGGATTTTCTATATAGACAATGAAGTCATCTGTAAACAGAGACAACTTTATTTCTTCCCTTTCTAACTTGAATGCCTCATTTCTTTTTCTTGTCTTATTGCACTGGCTAGGACTTCTAGCAAAACGCTGAACAGAAGTGGTGAGAATGGACATACTTGCCTTGCACCTGATCTTATGTGAACACATTCAGCTTTTCACTATTAATTATGATGTTAACTACAGGTTTTTCATAGGTCCCCTTTATCAGGTTGAAGAAGTTCTCTCCTATTCCTAGTTTGCCAAAGTTTTTCAAAAAATTGAAGTATAGTTGATTTACAATGTTGTGTTAGTTTCAGGTGTATAGCAAAGTTATATATATATATTCCTTTCCATTATAGGTTATTGCAAGTTATTGAATAGAGTTCCCTGTGCTATACAGTAGGTTCTTATTGTTTATCTATTTTATATAGTACTGTGTATCTGTTAATCTCAAATTCCTAATTTATTCTTCCCCTTTCCCATTTGGTAACCATAGTTTGTTTTCTATGTATGTGAGTCTGTTTTGTAGATAAGTTCATTTGTATCATTTTTTTAGATTCCATGTATAAGTGATATCATATTATATTTGTCTTTCTCTGCCTGACTTACTTCACTTAGTTTGACAATTTCTAGGTCCATCCATGTTACTACAAATGGCATTATTTTATTCTTTTCTATGGCTGGGAGTATGTATGTATATATATATGTGTGTGTATATATATATGTGTGTGTATATATATATATATATATATATATATATATATATATATATTCCACATCTATATCCATTCATCTGTCCATGGACACTTAGGTTGCTTCTATGTCTTGGCTATTGCAAATAGTGCTACTCCAAAGGATTTTATTAGAAACAGGTATGGGTTGTTTTCAAATGATATTTGTGTGTTTATTCAGATTTTTTTTCTTTTTAATCTATTCATAAGTTTAATTACATTGATTGATTTTTGAAGATTAAACCAACTTGGCATTCTTAAGAAAAACACCACTTGTGTATGTATTAGCCTTTTTTACATATTGCTGGATTTGATTTGCTAAAATTGTGTTAAGATTTTTTCCACTTATATTCATGAGGGATATTGACCTGCAGTTTTCTTTTCTTTTAATGTCTTTGGTTTTAGAATCTGGGTAAGGTTGGCCTCATAATATAAACTGAAAAGTAGCCCTATCTCTCAATTTTCTTTTCATTTATGTAGAATTGGCATTATTTCTTCCTAAATGTTTGGTAGAATTTGCCAGTGAAGCCACTGTTGCTTCACAACCTCCTTGGGAGTTTCCCAGATGTAATATGAAACTGGCCCCCATATGCAGAAGGCAGGGAGAGAACAAAGAAAGAGACAGATCACTCCAGATTTGTAAATGACAGGTTTAATAGGCAAGGGAACTTATTTATGAGGCTTGTCTGGGGTGGCCTCAAGATTTGTAGATCTCTGCATCTGCCTGCTAAATCTTAAACATTTATATAGAGTCCTTAACTGGTTCAGTCACATATACCATCCGGATAGTCTCAACACCATATTTCTATTTCAAGGCTGTATCCTTGGGGCAACTTCTGGGAGTGGGGATGGCAAGCAGAACACATTCCAAAGACAGAGGAGTGGGTGGGGAACCTCCAATTGCCTGGGTCCATTTTGAGGGTCAGCTTCTGCTTACATCTTCTCAATGACCTCCCCCAACAGCCGTCTTCACCTAGAGGTTATTTTTGTGTGGGAAGATTTTAAACTACAAATTCAGTTTTTAAAATAGGTATGGGGCTATTCTGGCTATTTCTTATTGAGTGAAGTTAGGTAAGCTTGTTTTTTGAGGAATTTGTGCATTTCACCTTAGTTGTCAAATCTATTAGAATAATGTGTTTATAATTACCCTTTATTATCTTTTTAATATCTGTAGAATCTATTGTTATGTTAATTATATTATTCCTGATATGGCCATTTGTATGCATTTTTTTGATCAGCCTGAATAGATGTTTACGAATATGGAATTTCTCAGAGAACAAAGTTTTAGTTTCATTAACTTTTTGTAGTTTTATTTTGCTCATTTTTATTTTGTTGATTTCCACACTGATAGTTTTTTTTTTTTTTTGCGGTACACGGGCCCCTCATTGCTGTGGCCCCTCCCGCCACGGAGCACAGGCTCTGGACACGCAGGCCCAGCGGGCCCAGCCGCTCCACAGCACGTGGGATCCTCCCGGACCGGGGCATGAGCCCACGTCCCCTGAACTGGCAGGCAGACCACCAACGACTGCGCCACCAGGGAAGCTCCACACTGATAGTTTTTATTTCCTTTATTTGGCATATTTTGGCTTTATTTGCTCTTCTTTTTCTGGTTTTTAAGGTGGAAGCTGAAGTCATTGACTTGAGAGCTTTTCTAATATAATTATTTAGTGCTATAAATTTCCCTCTAAGTTCTCAATGAGGGAGATCCCACTAATCTTAAAATATGTTCTTTTTTATTCATCTCAAAATACATTTTAATTGTTTGACTCTATTTTAACCCATGAGTTATTTATAAGTGTTTTATTCTGTTTTCAAGTATGTAAAGAAATTCTAGAGATCCTTCTGTTATTGACTTCTAATTTAATTCCACTGTTGTTAGAGAACATACATTGTGAGAATTGAAAAATTTTAAGTTTATTGAGACTTATTTTATGGCCTAGAATAGTTAAATGTTTCATGTGCATTGCAAAGAACATGTATTCTGATGTTTTTAGATGTATTCTATACATATCAATTAAAGCAAGTTCATTAGTAGTGTTAATCAAGCTTTCTATGTTAGTATTGGATTTCTATCTACATGTTTCATCTCACTGAGAAATGAGTATTGAAATCTGACTATAATTGTGAACTTTAATATTTCTCCCTGAAATTCTATGTTCTATCAGTTTTATCTTGAGGTACTTTGAAACCATGTTATTAAGCACATAGACATTTAGCAGTGTGTGTCTGCTTGATTGGCCCTTTTATCATTATAATTAACCCTCTGTGTCCTTTATAATATTCTTTGCTCTGAAATCTTTGTTATTTATATACTTCTGCTTTCTTTAGATTAGTGTGTGTATATGTGTGTGTGTGTGTATATATATATATATTTTTTCCAATTCTTTTACTTTTAACCTAATCTTATATTTACATTTAATGTAGGTTTGTTGTAGGTAGAATATATATAGACCTTGCTTTTTAATCCAATCTGAGAATTTCTGGGTTTTGACCAGGGTGTTTAGAGCATTTACATTTAATATTATTATTAATATAGTTGGGTTTAAATCTATCACCTTACTATTTGCTTTAAATTGTTTCATCTTTTTCTGCCTTCTGTTAGATTAATTGTTTTTTAATGATTCCATTCAATCTCCTTTGTTGGCTTATGAACTATAAGTCTGACTAATTACTTATAGTGATTGTTTCAGGGTTTATAGTTCACATCTTTAACTTATCACAGTTTACTTTCAAGAGACATTATACCACTTAATATATAGTATAAAATTTTTTTAAATTTGTATACTTCCATTTTTCCCCTCGTGGCTTTTGTGCTCTTCTCACACATTTTACATGTTATTTTTACCATACCACATTAGATAGTCAATTATTTTTAAAAAGATTTAAATAATCATTTAAAAATATTTTATATTTACCCTGCTTCATGACTTCAGCCTTAGCCAAGCTCCAATAACACATTTTCTCTCCTGCCCCTTCAGATATAGAGGTGGAATGTTCTTCCTACTATTACTAGTCTCTGGCTGCCATCTCTTCCTAGATCCTTTACCTGTCCCACAGCTCTATAAGCAGCTTCTTTATATGTTCTTCAGAAAACCACTTGCACGTGCCATCTGTTTCTGGAATGATACTATACTGATATAAAAGTTAAATGTTATTTTTCTCTTTTTTCTATGAACACTTGGAAAAGCAGCTTTTGTGGGCTGTCCCAGAGGTGTCCATTATATATACCAGTTCCTGAGAAAACACTGGTCTATCATTCAGGCATTGTCCACTTTACTACTTTCAAGATGTTTCAGGTTTAATTATGAAAAGTAAATGTTTATACACATAGAGACAAAACTGTTTTGTTTAAATCAGTTATTCTACAAGCTTTATTGAAGTCCTGTCATGTGCAAAGTGCTAAGCCTTATGTTGTGAATATAAATGTAAACATTTACATATGCCTTAGCATCAAGGATGACATAGTCTATGCTGGGACCAAATATTTATCTTTGAATATAAAGTTATAGACCTATAGAGGTCTATAATAGTGACATAAATGAAATGTAGTAGTATGTCCAGGGTGCACCAGAGTGACTGATTCAACATCTATATTCTTAGGGCTTGTTTTTTGTTGGCACACGGAAGTGTGGCTGTACAAGGTGTAAAGTTGTAACAATATTGCAACACTTTTGTTTGATTGATAAAGAGCTTCTGTCCTGAGCTTCCATCATTTTGTTTTCTCACCTAGGACTGTCTATAATCTCCCCTCTCTCTAGGCAGCTAAATTTCTTTAGGGCCTCACCCCAGCAGTACATTACTGTCTTTTTCTTATTGGTTGTTGCTTGTGCCATACTGGAGGTCAAATATTTTAAATATCATCTCTACTTATATCTATACCTACCATGACATTCAGTTTTAAAAATGGTTTAGAACTAATTACTAGTTTATCAGAAAGATTTAGAATAATAAAATTCATATCTAATGCTGTTAGGAACATGCATATTTAGTCACTTTATAACCCCAAACTCTGGAGGCTCATGACCTCCAGAGTTTGGGGTCATAAAGAGGAGAAGGGCAGTATCCATCTCCTCTCTTTATACAAGATAATGATGGAGGTTTTGATTGTGCATGTCATGGATCTAAGTGGCCCCTACAGTTTTTATGCACAGGGGTGACGTATTTAGAAGGACTGGGCAGCCTGAGACTTAGAAAGTCTCTGTGATAGAACAATTCCAAGGGTAAGCAACTGTCTCAGAGCCTTTCTATGTGGTTAGATGTTTAATAAATGTGATTTCTTTAGTGTACAAAATTGGAAGTTTATATACATGGAATATAAACTCAAAATATAAGTTCATGCCTGATAGTAAAACCTATAACCAACTAAAAGAAAAAGTGTTCTAGGGCTTCCCTGGTGGCGTAGTGGTTGAGAGTCTGCCTGCCGATGCAGGGGACACGGGTTCGTGCCCCTGTCCGGGAAGATCCCACATGCCACGGAGAGGCTGGGCCCGTGAGCCATGGCCGCTGAGCCTGCGTGTCCGGAGCCTGTGCTCCGCAACGGGAGAGGCCACAACAGTGAAAGGCCCGCGTACTGCAAAAAAAAAAAAAAAAAAAAGTAAAGAAAAACTTTTCTGTTGTAACAATTCCAATATGACTGGTTGAAAGTGCAATATTAATTTTATTTATCGACATGGACCAATTTTATATTTATAGTACTCTGCAAAAAATGTTAAGTAGTAGTAATCAGTATTTTTAAAAGATAGTTAAGATTAGAGATAAAATGTTTGAACAAACTTATGCCAGCACCCCACAAAAATAATCATCATCTAGAAAAGAGCTTATGCCTTGGCTTGTCAACACAACATAACTGTTGAATAAGATGTGTCATCCTGTTTTATCTTATTATTTGGTGAAGATGTGAGAAAAATAATTAATATCTAAAGCTAATAACATCTATCTCCAAAATAGTTGCAAAACAATAGAAATTGAAAAAGAAAAATGCAAATAATTTTACTTTAGAATGAAAATTAAGAAGATTAAAAACAATAAATACTTTGGGGTGTTGTGCATCTTTAGATTTGAGAATAGCCATTTGATCAATCTCACATGCATTGAGGAGAATAAAAACAAGCATATGGTGAGAATATCCTTTCTCATACTAACTGTAAACTGTCCTGGGCAATGGAAGGATGGAAAACTGTTCCCGTGGGGTAGAGAATTTATATGAGCCTTGTTTTCAAGGAGGTTTACTGTTGTACCTCACCTGTAAAGGCAACATTTTTATTATATTCCCTAGTCAATTATGTTTGTGATAATATTTTCAATCCAGACCAATTTATCTTTATTGATTAATAAAAGAATTCTTCAAGGGATTCTGTGGCTTGAAACACTGATGCAATTTTCTCTGATTTTATTAGAGAATGTAATCAATATATCTTGAAACACTATCCAAAAGTTGTGTCAGTTAAGCACCTTGTGACCTTTACTGGAGTTAAAGCATAAATAAAAGTTAACATTTATGTCACAGAATTGTCTGATATATGTAAAATTACAGTGAGGTACTGACATAAATAGGCCAATGACATATTAGATAGAAAGCCCAGATATAACCCCTTGACTATAGTCAAACAATCTTCAATAAGGGTGCCAAGACTACTCAATGGGGAAAGGACAGTCTCTTCAACAAATGGCACTGGAAAACTGGATATCCACATGCAAAAAAAATGAAACTGGACCCTAACCTTACACCATACAAAAAATTAACTCAAAGTGGATTAAAAATCTAAGCATAAGACCTAATAATTCTTTTTCTAAAAGAAAAAAATGCTTCATGACATTATATTTGACAATGATTTTTAAGATATGACACTAAAAGCATGGGCAACAAAAGCAAAAATAAGCAAAAGGGATTACACCAAACTTAAAAACTTCTGCACATCAAAGGAAACAATCAGTGTGAAAAAAGTAGCCTACAGAATGGGAGAAAATATTTGCAAATCATATGTCTGTTAAGGGCTTAATATTTGAATATATAAAGAACTCTTACAACTCAACAACAACAAATAACCCAATTAAAAAATAGGCAAAGAACTTGAGTAGACATTTCTCCAAAGAACACATAGAAATGGCCAACAAACATAAAAGATGTTCAACATCTGTAATCATTAGAGAACTAAAAACCAAAACCAAAATGAGATATCACCTCACACCCATGAAGATAACCAACTTAAAAAAATTAACAAGTGTTGGTGAGGATATGACAAAATTGGAACCTTTGTGCTCTGTTGGCAGGAATGTAAAATGGTGCAGCTACTGTGGAAAACAGTATAGCAATTCCTCAAAAAATTAAAAATCAAATTACCACATGATCAGAAATAATGATTCTGGGTATATATCCAAAATAATTGAAAGCAGGATCTTCCATGTCTATGTTTACTGCAGCATTATTCACAATAGCCAAGAGATAGAAATAACCCAGATGTCCATCAATGGATAAATGGATAAGAAAATGTGGTATATACATACAATGGAATGGTATTCAGCCTTAAAAAAGAAAGATTTTGTTACATCTACTACATGGATGAACTTTTTAACGACGTTATGTTTAATTTAATAAACCAGTTATAAAACGACAAACACTATAATTTCACTTATATGAGATATCTAAAGTAGTAAAACTCATAGAAACAGAAAGTATAATGGTGGTTGCTAGGGGCTGGGTGGGGGGAGAGGAGAAAGGAGAACTATTGTTCAATCAATGTGGATTTTCAGTTTTGCAAAATGAAAACATTCAAGAGATCTGTTGTACAACAATGTGAATACACTTTCTACTACTGAACTATACACTTAAAAATGGTTATGATAGTAAATGTTATATGTTTTTTAACAATAAAAAACAAAAATAAAATTCACTGTAAATTAGACTGGTGAATATGTCATTATTATTTATGCAATAGAAAGATAATTCTGGACAATTCAGTTCTATATTTCTCCTCTCTGATTCAAAAGATAGCTCAAAAAAGCCAATTTTATTCTAATTATTGAAAGAAATTTTCAAATAATGTTGCACAACAAGATGACAGTTAATGGCCTGACTGGTTTTGTTAAAAAACAATAGGTAGCTCTACATAATCACTTTGACACATTACCAGAGACTTTATAACATTTTGGATCAGTTTCACTTCAGGGAAATTATTGGAGACAGAGAAGAGATTATCTTTGGATATTAAGAAAAACCATACTAAATAAAGAAATCAGTGCACAGTACACCATGGTGGTCAACTGATAGATGCAGCTCTTGCAGTCAGATCTTGAAAGGATCTCTGCTTTCAACTCTAAGCCATTAGGTTCCACCAAGCCAATACACAGCATGTTGTGTCCATTAAAGATTCTGCTCTGGGCCATTGTTTTTTTCTTCTTCTTTTTTTTTTTTTTTTGGCTGCGTTGTGTCTTCGTTGCCACACGTGGGGTTTTTTTTTCTTTAGTTGTGGCGAGTGGGGGCTACTCTTCATTGCAGTGCATGGGCTTCTCATTGTGGTGGCTTCTTTTTCAGAGCACGGGTTCTAGGCACTCGGGCTTCAGTAGTTGTAGAGCGTGGGCTCTAGAACACAGGCTCAGTAGTTGTGGTGCACGGGCTTAGTTGCTCCGTGGCATATGGGATCTTCCTAGACCAGGGCTGGAACCCGTGTCCCCTGCATTGGCAGGTGGATTCTTAATCACTGCACCACCAGTGAAGACCTTGGGCCATTCATTTCTGAAGTTGCCAATGGCAGCAACTCTGTCTCATAGAGATTCTATCCTATAGATTCTGTCCTCCTTGTGTCTCCCATTTCTTAATCAGTTTGCAAGCACCATCTGAAGACCCTAAAAATGCTTTAATGAAGAGAAAGCATGAATAACATGACACAGAACACACTTGCAGCTGGCCATCTTTGCTGCCCTCTCTCTACACAGTAGTTCCAAAAAGTCAGTTGAGGACCAGCAGAGATCTAGGTCCACAGGATAATGAAAACAGTAAGAATGATATAATAAATTTCTCCTAAAACTAAATTTGTTTGACTATGAAAGATTAATTCTGAAATTATGCACATCTTAAATATTCTTTCTTTGAAGATCACTAAATTTTCTTTCTTGAAGAAATGAAAATCATGATAGATTTTTAAGGTCTTCATTTGGAAAACAAAAAAACAAGGGGAAAGTCCTAACTTAATTCTGGTGCACCAAAAGCTCTGTTTGTTTACTCATCCAATAAATATATAAATTGAAATTATTTCTCTGAGGCAGTGATCTCCAATGAGGTACATACATGGCCCAGGAATTACACAAGAAAGCAGCAATACCCCTCCCATGGTCCTTGTCAGGTGGTCCCTGTCACATGGGATTCATGAAGCCTCTTGAGAAAAGAGGGTATTGAGAGAGTCAATATGTCATAAACCCTGAGCATTCCTGTACATTCTGGTTGGATAGGATAAGAGTTCAAGACCTTGACTGTTCTTTATGCATGTATTTCTCAGGGTTGTAAGTGCAACAAGTAACCTTGAGAGATGAGGTAATATTTTCCCACAAAAATAGAGAAAATTTTCTTCTGCTCACTATAAAAAGGTGAATCATCCAAGTTCTTCTACCTTTGTACTATATTGCAACCCACTGCATCTGTAGACATTCACTGTGGACCCTTTGGTACTCCTGTGGTTCTTGAGGGATTGGGGAACTCTTGAGGACATGAAGACATTGCTACTGCTTTTGCAATAAATAATAAAGTCTGTTGTGTCTGACCTGGTGTCTTTTGTCTTCTGCAGCATCCATGAAACACTAATAAGCTAATCTGTTAGTTTGCAGGTTTAGTAAAACCCTAGATTTTGTGTAATTTTTGTTAGAGGGCTGTCCCCAATACAGAGGAGTTGACAGTGGGATCTCTCTTGTTGGTTCACTCTGAGTATGGTTCCTCTCTGTGCAGATTTACTGATCACATCTAGTTTTAACCAAATAACTCTCACAAAATGGACAAGTAGCTTAAAAAAATGTCCTACAAAGAACTAGCAGTTTGAAGGTACTAGTAATGAAAACACAAGGGAACAACAAGGAAAATGTTGAATTGGTAGATTCCTACTACTTGTTTAAACTCTTTATATACCATATTGCTGGTAAAACCAATGACAAATTAATCATACCTAACAATTCAGCCCCACAAATTAGATATTGTCAAGAAGACTTTGAAATATGGATTTATGAACAATCTTGTCCTAAATGTCACTGATGTTATCCAGCCAGAATGACTAGCAACATATAAACAATGCTCTTCAATATTAACTTATTATTTAGTATTTCTTTTTATATATGTTTAATAATGCTCACAATATATAGTATATTATATCATGGTCTATCTATCAACTATCTATCTATCTATCTATCATCTATCTATCTATCTATCTATCTATCTATCTATCTATCTATCTATATCTATCATCTATCTATCATCATTTGTGTCCTTTGTTTCTGATAAGGTGAGCAATCAATCATAGTTTTGGAAATCCTTTCTGGGGAGAATAGCCCACAGACCTACTGACTCCTTTGGTTCTGGAACAGCTCCTATCTGCTAAAAGAAACCCCAATTCCAGCCCATGATTGGACTTTAAGGGAAAAGTTGCCACTCCAAAATGTCTCTCTGGCATGCAGATTATTTCTAGCTGAAAACACTAAAGGCTCACAAGACTCAAGAAGAAACTGACCTTCCCCCTAACTGCCTAAAAGGAATTTAGATAGAGGGCCTATTCCTGGAATAGAGCTGTCACCAGAGATATCTGCAAAGAATATGAGCTAAGTATGGTGGGGGAAACTTGCCAGGGCTAGAGATTAGAGTCCATTCTGTGTTCTACTGTCTCTGCATGGCCCAAAGGTCATTTTTGGCCTAAGCCATTTTGTGATCTAAGCCTGGCCAGGATGCTTGCCGTTGAAAGGGTCTCAGTAACTAATGATCTTAAGGGAACAAAATAATGCAGAATCAAAGGACTGTTTTCAGGTAAAAGAAGTAACAATAACAAAGATAATTGTAAAGACTTCCAGTTCTCTTTCAATGGTAAAGATTAGCCTGATCAACTGGGAACATAAGGAATGATGATATTGACATTTTATGACCCTCATGACTTCAGTCCACTAAAGCTTGGACTCTATGGACCACCCAAACCCCTTCATGAATATGCATGTACCCTTAGCTTAAAAATTACCCAATTTTGCTGTTCAGGAAGACACTGCTTTGGGAAAGATCCCCGGTGTTCTCTTTACTTGCTGCAAGGAATAAATCCTTTCTTCTCCCAATATTTGTTTTTGTTGTGCCTTTCAGCTTGACACCCACCAATAGTCAAACCTAGGTTTTTGGGTAACATTAGCTCTTTGGCTGGCAATGAAAATGACATAAGGCAGATTAACAAGAGAAAATTAAATTATTATGTGCACTTGGGGGAATTCACATAAGTATGAAGAATTCCAAAGACAGCAAGACAAGGTGACATATATATTCTTGACTAAAGAGAAGTGAAACTGAGCAGGACCCTGTGGGGCTCCTGGGCACGAAAGTCTTTCTGTGTCCCTCATTTCTTGTTTGCAGGGACTAGGCTTCAGCCTCCACAACGTTCCCTGAATTCCAAAGGGTAGGGTCAAATAGTTGCTAATCAGGGAAGGGAGGGGATACAGAGACAAGGGAGGAACTGTCAAGAAAAAATAGTGCAGTTTTGGGACAAGATCCTTGTTCTGTCTGAAGGGAAACACATAATAACTTTGAGCTCTTCTACAGAACTAAAACCCCCAACAAATGGAAGATGTTAACTACCTGATGAAGCATACTTCATTCTAGAGAGAAGGTCACAGTTTCATAACCTTGAGAAACATAGAAGCTCATCAGGAGACCACCTGAGGCCAGATTAAAGGATTGCAGGCCCTGAACACACCATAATCCTTATCAGCAACCCTGACCCTGAACTATTGCTATAGAACTCCTCACCAAATCCGCCCAGGTTGGGACACACAGTTTTGAGGACATAAGCCTGCTGTGTCTCCCTTTGCCTGGCAACGCGATAAACCTATTCTTTTCTACTTCTCCCAAACTCTGCCTCCGAATTCGATTCCATACCAGTGCACAGAGGCCAAATTTCGGCATCAGAAGGAGGTATGGGTCTGAAATTTCAAGGGGAAGTAAGGTAACTCACAGGAAGTTAAAAAGAGTTGTTTGGTAAACAAATGTTTGCTGAGCCATCCAAAGACAATGAGACACAGAGAAGATTTTTTTTTTTTTTTTTTTTTTTTTGCGGTACGCGGGCCTCTCACTGTTGTGACCTCTCCCGTTGCAGAGCACAGGCTCCGGACGCGCAGGCTCAGAGGCCATGGCTCACGGGCCCAGCCGCTCTGTGGCATGTGAGATCTTCCCGGAACGGGGCACGAACCTGTGACCCCTACATTGGCAGGCGGACTCTCAACCACTGCACCACCAGGGAAGTCCCACAGAGAGGATTTTGATCAAATGGGCTTTTCAATGTTCCTCCTGTTCTACAACACCTAATATTATATTACATTTATCTCTAGTGATAGCTTCTTCCTGGGACAGGCCTCCTGTCTTAAATTATTTTAGGCAGTAAGGGGGAAGTTCAAAGGCTCTTCCTGAGTCTTTTGGGCCTTGATTGTTTTCAGCTCAAAATAATCCACATGCCATAGTGGAACATCTTGTGGTGGCCTGCACTTAGACCCATTGGCTCCCACGTGCAAATGAGAACCATGCAATGATTCAGGGAGAGCCCTGAGCACCTTATTCAGATAGACACCAACATGATGCAATTTTTCTTCGGTGTGTTCAGTGAGAGAAAGCAATACAAGAGGCACTGACCCTTTACTGTGGGGGAGGTTGAAAGGAAAATTAAGTACTTTTAGAGCATTTAGAAAACCTAAAACCTGTGACTCAATTTTTTTAAGTGCAGAGTTAATTTTACCCAAATGTGTTTTCTTAAAAATCGCAACCAGTCAAGATCAATATCTTCAAGGGGTGCAACAGTTGTGATATTTGCTGACTTTACACTGTTCTGAAATTGAGGATACTTTTTCCCTCTGCTCAGTTAATGTTTATTTTTATTAAGTTTTAAAACTATTTTATGTAGGAGATCTTTTACTGGAGCCTAACGATCGATAATGTTAACCACTGTGACACTGCTCTGTTACCTCACCTCAACCAATCAAAGAATTGTGCAGGAGCTGATCACATACCCTGTGATTTCCCTCTCTCACCTGGTATTTAAAAATGCTTTCATGAAACCCATCAGGAAAGGGAGTTCAGGTGTTTTGAACACTAGCTGACCTGAACTCCCTGCATGGCACCCTGTAATAAATGCTGCACTTTCCTTCGCCATAACCTGGTGTCAGTAGATTTGCGTTACTGCACATGGGAGGGCAGACCCAAGTTTTTTCGTCAACATATTTATATATATTATTATATATTGTAGGCAATGGAGATATTTTACTTCTTTCCTATTGTGCTGTTTTATTTTTTAACTGAGTTAACCATGAAAGTCAATTTTTGTTGATAGAGGAGAAAAGGTACAAATTAATTAGCTATAGTTAAAAATTTAAAGCTTTTAAAATGCTTGTTATTGGGCTTCCCTGGTGGCACAGTGGTTGAGAGTCTGCCTGCCGACACAGGGGACGCGGGTTCGTGCCCCGGTCCGGGAAGATCCCACATGCTGCAGAGCGGCTGGGCCGTGAGCCATGGCCGCTGAGCCTGCGCGTCCAGAGCCTGTGCTCTGCAACGGGAGAGGCCACAACAGTGAGAGGCCCGCGTACCGAAAAAAAAAAAAGCTTGTTATTTATAATGAGATTTATATAACAGAGAATTAGGAAATAATTCTGTATTTAAATGGTTAGATTGTGAGTGGAACATGAAATTGGTAGTTCACAGGACATATACTAAATTTTCACCCTTAGTGATACTATATTTGTACTGTACATGTCAAGCTAAAAAGTTGTTGTTCAACAATCTTTAGCAAACATATCAGTTTTATTATTCAGAAGGAATATAGGAGCTCAATTTGATATAGGGAACTTGAGCATTCCATCAACATGAATTTGAAGAATACACTAAGAATATCTTCTACATTACATTGGAGTAGTGAATTACTGGTAATTATTTAGGGAATTCTTATGAAAAATATAGCCATCAGGGACCAATAATTGAATTCTATTGAAATATAGAGATAGATATTAATAAGAATGGAAAATAATATTTTCATTTTATATTGCCCATATTTTCATTTTATTTGTAGTTTTTGAAAGTTTGCAAGAGAAAGATATCAGAATTTATACTTCATTCAGCAGAACCCCTTGGACCAAATAATCACACACTCAGAATACATAGGTGGAGACATTACTGACTGTGGTCCAGGAGACAAGGACAAGACCTAAAAAAGACACAGTAAATAATGGAGGGAAAAAAGATTGGAATAGACAGGCATTCCTCTTAATGAAAAATGTTAACAGTAGAATCCTTGAGGGAAAATCTTTGAAAACATTGGATTTCTGTAACAATAAAAAATTGAGTCCCGGGCTTCCCTGGTGGTGCAGTGGTTGAGAGTCTGCCTGCCGATGCAGGGGACACGGGTTCATGCCCTGGTCCTGGAAGATCCCACATGCCACGGAGCAGCTAGGCCCATGAGCCATGGTCGCTGGGCCTGCGCGTCTGGAGCCTGTGCTCCGCAATGGGAGAGACCACAACAGTGAGAGGCCCGCGTACCACAAAAAAAAAAAAAAAAAAAAAAAAAAAAAAAAAATTCAGTCCCAAAATACAATGAGAAATAACAATAATGAATAAATAGGATAAAGAAATTCTATGTTAACTGGTATACATTCCAGGAGATTATCAGACTCCTGCAGAAACCAGGGCTTTCTGGCCTTTAATTCCCCTTGGGCAGAACTGCAGCACCCCTGTCCCCAGCCTTCAGCTATCAACTCCAGGACTACAGAGGCAGGGTCCTGGCCCTTAAGTCAGGCTGCCTCACTGACTTGAATGCCCATGGAAAAGGGAACGTTGATCCTGACCTGAGACACAGCCCTCAGATGTTCATAAGCTGGAAAGTCTGCATCAGACTTCCTCCTTGCATCTCTCTAGGGTAAACTAGGGAAAACAAAACATCACAAAACCCTTTCCCACAGAAGAAGTCTGGGAAAAAACACATGACTATCTTGGCCTTGGTGCCAGGTGAGGATGATATAACTAGAGCACACCTTCTCCTGGGTTTGGTACCAGAATCCAGGGACGTGGTGGGGGGACCTTGGCTCTGCCCTGGGTTCCATGGACACAGACAAGCAAGTATGATCTCAGCAGCCTTCAAGGACCCAGATGTAAGAAAGAGGCAATGAAGACATGATGGCTGCTTCAGGGTGGCTTGGTGTCAGCCTAGAACAGCTGGACTTCATAAGGAATAACACACTGTGGAGGGAAATAATAAAGAATTTATAATAGGAACATAAAATAGTTGTATTTGAGCCAAGCTGAGGGCTATAATCTGGGAGGCAGCCCCTCAAAAGGCACTAAGGAACTTCTCCACTGAAGCATGGTAGTCTTATACTTTATCAGAACAAAGAACATACATCAAACATGACAGGGGTATATTCCTTAAAGATTTCAAAAGAGACAAATTTAGTATGTATATAGTGAGACAGTAGGATCCTGGTACCTGGGAAAGGAACCTCATCTTCGAGAGGGCGTTAACATGGACATCATAAGAAGGGAGTCATTTATCCTTATTTTTGAATCAGACATTTCTTTTCCTTAATGGTTAAAGCAGATGTGCTGTGTGTGTTTGACAGGCTCTTTCAGTTCACACAGAGTTTAGACTGAACCATGTGTAAGCCTAAATGACTTCCCCATACCTCACTACGTGAAAAATTTCTCCGTCAACACTATAATTTGGGGCTTGACTAATCTTGGCGATAAACCAGACACATAATACCCTCAGCTCTCCAGGCCTCTCCACCTGCAGATCCTGCTGTCTCCTCCCTCCAGGACCTAGCACCACAAGAGGCTGTCAGGTGAGGGGTTTGGGACTCAGAGAATTGACTCCCGAAAGTGTTTCTGTTTTCCAAGATAAATAACAATACAGTTTGGATTCTAAAAATCATCCAAATAAGTGAAAAAAAATGCTAGACCAACAGTGAATCACAGTATTTTTCATAAGATAAATGAATGTTAAATAATGAAAGAGTAAATAGAGCCCAGAGGCTTTAATATGTAAAATTAAAATGGAGTTCAGTAGTGTTTAAAACACATCCAAAGGTCATACTTATGAGCTGCAAGTCCAATTGTATTCCACAAGAATTTAGGCAAATGCATGAAAGACGAGTTATGAGTAAAGCACTATCCCTAAACTGTGGGTGTGGGGAAACTCATCCTAGAACTTTGTGCAGAACTAATACATTGCAACCATATCTGGTTTCAAAACTGATATTTTAGGCAACTAAAAAGGCAGAAATAAGCTAAATAAGCTACTTATCCCCCCTTCAGTTATTAATTAAGACTCCTATTTCTTCCTCTCTTACCTATTTTTAAAGTTCCAATTTCAAATGCCAAAATATTCAGCTATTATATGTTATTGTTCTCTTTAGTCTCTACACAGCCTGAAATTTCTTTTTAATTTCCCTATTATATAATTAGTTTTATATTCCTAATTTATGTGATATTTCCATCAGGTACTGAGCTTTTATGCTCCAAATGTATGCCCTTCTGCGGCGAGCCGCCTCCGACCAGCAGAATGACGAGTCGCCACACGCAAGATTCTTCTCGTATCACTTTATTGGAGCACAGCTTGGTTAAAGAAAAGATGGAAGGAAGACACCGCAATCCTATAGCAGTCTGCTTATATAGGGATTAAGAACATGTGTCGCTCTGTGATTGGCTTTCGCCGATGGTGCGACTTGTGAGCCAGCATCGGATAGGTCGCTACTTTAAAACCTCATTAGTATACTTAGCGCAAGCGCAGTGGCCACAGGAAGGATGATTCAGCTTACTTCAGCTTCCTGCTGCGTGGCAGTTAGCTGACCGCGCCCTACATCTCCCCCTTTTTTATTTACTAGAATCACCAAGCAGAATGTAGCCCGTACAAGTGTTCACCTCATGATGTGCTCACTGTTCGAGGGCAGCCTTCCGTTGGCATGTCTGAGACACCTTCCTGCGTGCAATGCCAACAAGGGCTGCAGGGTGCAAAGGCTGACTCAGAATAAGTTTTGATTCCCTATAGAGGTGCAATGGCAACAGGGCCTCTCCGTGCAAGGGCAATCCATTCGAATTGTTTAGGACGGAGATCCAGGCTGCGGGAGAATCACCTTCACTAACAGCCAAAAGTGCTTGAGTGAGTAGGACCTTATCTCGATGTGCCCTGACGCGCATGCGACAGACCAACCAGAGACATATTATAATCCCAAATATACAGCAGAGCCCAAAGATCCCCACCCCTACCCACTCTTTAAAGAAGGAAAAGGCAGAAGAGAGCCAAGAGGTAAAATCTCCAAAGGTAACGGGTTCCAGCTTGGTAGCATTCAGTTGCATAATCTGAATCTTTTGCTTAAATATCATCCGTTCAGCTTCTTGAGACCAGTTTCCCTTTAGGAATTCTCCAATCTCTGCACTCCTATTCAGGGCATCTGTAAAGTGGCCAAAGCAGAAATATCCATGCCTACTCCTGCCTCATTAACTAATAACCAAGAATAAAATGGCCATCCTTCAAAATACCACTTTGTACTATCATTTCCTTTTGTCTCATTAGTATCATTTCCTTTTTCCTTTCTTCCCATATAGGACTTTAAATCAGGGGAAAATTGAAAGCCTGAACTAAGTTCATACTTAGCATAAGTTCCCCCCTGACAAGGGGTAAAGACTGGGGGTGTTGATGTGACTGGCTCACAATAGGGGGCGACAACAGTCCTGTTGGCACTTGTTTTATCAGAAGCATTATTTCTTAAAGGAACTATCCCTGTATGTTCCAAAACTAAAGTGGTAATATTCATCTCATTTTCACTGGAATTCCCTATACCTGAACCTGAAGTGTGGCCTTGAGTTATCTTGCTCAAAGCTTCATTCAACATATTCAATGGAACCAAATTATTTCTAAGTGGATTGTTCCAAGTGGTCAAGGTTATCCTGGCCAAAAGGATACAATCCTTTGTGGAATTCCAACTAATACAAAGACTTCGATTCAAAATAAAATCACTGGCATTATACGGTGCCCAGTCATAATTCAATGGCTGGGTACAGGCCGTATTCATTTCACAACTAGTGGAATAAAATATTGGAAGAACTCTGCTCTGAGAGTGAACCGGCATGGGAACTGGCCAGGTCCGGCTAATTCCCCAGAACGTCATATTCTCTGCCCTAAGCAAGGGAAGAATCATCAGGAACATCCAGCTCAGCATCTTCTCTGAAGTTTTCTTCAACAATTCTCGTCAGTCTTGATGGCACCCAGATCGGATCTTGATCCGACGGTTCACTCCGTGTGTCGAGTTCTGAATCGGTCCTCCATGCAGGGCGCGAAGTTCCCGGGTTTCGGCACCAAATGCGGCGAGCCGCCTCCAACCAGCAGAATGACGAGTCGCCACACGCAAGATTCTTCTCGTATCACACTTTATTGGAGCACAGCTTGGTTAAAGAAAAGATGGAAGGAAGACACCGCAATCCTATAGCAGTCTGCTTATATAGGGATTAAGAACATGTGTCGCTCTGTGATTGGCTTTCGCCGATGGTGCGACTTGTGAGCCAGCATCGGATAGGTCGCTACTTTAAAACCTCATTAGTATACTTAGCGCAAGCGCAGTGGCCACAGGAAGGATGATTCAGCTTACTTCAGCTTCCTGCTGCGTGGCAGTTAGCTGACCGCGCCCTACACCCTTCCATACTTTAATGCACATAAATATACTTTATACTTTTACATCAATTTAAAAAGTAATCTATTGAGTGCAAATTCTGTCTTCAGCATTTTGTTGGGGTGAGCAGTGGGGAGAGAAAATGTAGAAGAAGGAAAAGACATGGCTTATTGTTCTCAAAACAAGTTACAGAGAAACCTCTGACTTCCTTATCAAAAGGAGGCCCATTTCTTTTTCAATGTCTTTTCTATTGACTTCAAATCTATCGGGCTTTAAAATTATTTGTGTGTGTGTGCTCATATTCTGACTGTCTTTCACAGCAGATTGTGAGTTCTGTGAAAGTGAGGCAGGAGATAGATGGGCTCCAGGGTAAGCAGCAGGAGTTCATTCCCTCTGGACAGAAACTCCAAAATATCAATAGCAGGACAATCATGAGAGGAGGCTGGGCCCTGCCCAGATAAGAGATAAAAGACTAGATAGTCCTCATTCTCGAAGTCAAGGAGACCTTCCCAGCTACACATGTGCAGAAGGGCTCCTTGGAGGTCAAAAAGGGAGAGGGCACCACCCCATGGTAAGTGATGTCAACTACCCATAGGCCTCTTCACTAGAACCCATCTTGGCTAAGAGATGCACACGAACATGGGAGGATCCTGAGGTATACCAAATATGGACTCAGAACCAGGCAAAGCAAGATGATTGGTCAAAGGAAACCTGGAAAAAATTCCCCATAAAAGTGATTCAAACTACCATGCGAGCACAACTCTCTCTGAGCCCGCCCACGTGTCTATCCACATGTATTCTTTGTCCTCCTAATAAACACTTTACTTGTTTCACTACTTTCCATCTCTGTGGAAATTCATTTCTACACAGCAGAGAGGCTGAGACCTTGTCACTGGCCACTAGTTCCTGGTGGTCTAGTGGCTAGGATTTAGTGCTTTCACTGCCCCGGCCTGACTTCACTCTCTGGCCAGGAACCAAAATCCTTCTTCAAGCAGCTGCAGGCTGAGGTCACCTGAGATCAAAACAGGGGCAATGTTTATCTTGTTTAAGGTCAAGTCTTGTTAAAAAACAAAATTCAACTGAGTAAATTTGAAAATCTGATTGGCCTTATTTGATGCTTTATGAATTGGGCAGCATCTCATCTAGTAAATAGAAGGGCACTTTGAGAAGTTATACAGAATGGAAGGTTTTTATAGAAAGGAGGGTGGGCAAGAAAGTCATTAGCAAAAAAAAAAAAAAGGTTATTTGGGACTAGTACTATCTTCTCTTTGTAGGGAAGGGAAGCCTTGAGTTTTATCATGCAGATTGCCTCTTCTTCTTGGGTTGGGGGAGATGGAGAGGGCCCATGTGATAGATTACCACATTGGTGCTGACCAGAAAATTCCAGATTTCAGAATTAAGATAACATTTCTGGTGAAGGTAGAAATTGCAAGTAGGTTAAGTATTAAATATATGCGTGGTACCCTGGGCTTTAGCACAAATGAAACCATTTTGTGTCAGTGGTTTTCCTCCTTAATAGTCCCTAATGTAGAACTAGCAGAAGCACAACAAAGATTTGTGAAAAAGTAAATGAGTGCCTAACTCAATTGATCAACTGGTGTAAAGAATGTGGCATAAGAATAAAAAGATCTAGAGAGCAGATGAAAGAAGCTTTTGTTTATATTTTTAAAAGGAATGTCTTCTGTGTTTTCAAATTACTGAAAATCTAATCAGCAATGTTGATGTGACTATTAAAAATGATGCTTTTTGAAAGGTTAGAGAAAGGAAAAACAAGAAAAAAAATAAGGATGTTTGGCATTCTGGATGTTGGCTAAATGGCAATTTAATCACTAAGAACATATTTTATTCTATTGTTATGATATATATGTAATATATGTAAACATATATTTATATGTCATACATAATATATATTTCTTTTAAATCACCCTTATTGAGATATAATTTACATACAACTAATAGCACTCATGTTAAGTGTATAGCACAGTTAGATAAATTTTGACAAATATATACAGTTGTGTAATCACTACCACAATATACAAAATTTCCATTACCCAGAAAGTTTCCTTAGGCTCCTTTGTGGTCATTCCTCACCTTCCTACAAAAGTGATATGATTTGCTTTCAGTTACTATAGTTTTCCCATTCTCAAATTTACATAAATACAATCTAACAGTGTGTATTTTGTTCCTCTTTTCTTTCACTCAGCATGTTTTGAGAGTCATCCATGTTGTGTATATTAATATTTCATTCCCCTTTATTGCTGATGTGAATTACTCATTCACTTGATGATGAACATTTGAGCTGTTTACAGTTTGCAGCCTTAACCTTTATGAAACCATAAGGATTTCCATTAGAATTCTTTAATTTCTTACTCAATTCAACAGTATGATTTGAAAGTTATCAGAAACCTGCACTTGTCAGAAAGTCTTTAGTATGAATCTTCCTGAAGATGAAGCATTTTTGCAAAAGCATCTATGAATGATAAAAAGACTTAAAAAGACACAGTTAAAGATCTGGTTAAAATGCAATTGACACAAAAAAATTGTTTACTGCTGTAAAATACAAATTTGACATATTCAAATTTTAGAAATTTTATATAATTTATAAGAATATCTATATTAATGATATTTAGTATAATCTAAATGTATAACCTAAGAAGGTTGGAGATACATTTATCTCCAATCAATTGACAGTGCCTCCTATAACTTACCAAATAATCCTAATTAGTTTAATATCTCTCTTTGAGATGACTTAGGGGTCCTCTGAAACATCCCAAAGCTATCTAGAGGTCGAAATAACTTCAGTTAGGATTCTATCCTTGAGAAGTTTATCCAAAATGTTAAAAAGTTTCAAAACACTTGGTCAAATAGGATTACAGATCACTGTGAAAAAATACTTATCCATTTAACCAAAGTGACAATGAAAGATTTTAAAAACAAATACAGCAAATTATAACAGATTATTTAAAAGGTAAAGAAAATTTACAATCTGTAATCAAAAGCAAATCAATATTCCAAGAAAACTTTTTTCTCTTAACAGTTTAGCCACTGACAGACCCAAATGGCTAAGAGAATGAATACCCTGGTCCCACACACAAGTTCCACTACTTACTAGAGAAATCTCAACCAGCAAAGCATGCGTCTTTTTCCCTTTACCACAGAAATCAAAAGTGCCATGGGCCAATGATGCCTGGTCAGTGGCAAGTGTTCAGGGCCACCCCTGAGACAAAGGTGCTCAAGCAGCTGCTGAGTAGTATCCATGAGCTGCCACTGGTCAGGGGCCAGTGTGCTATGGTTGAGATGCCCACTAGGGATGGTGGCCCCTTCATGGTTGCCAAAATTATTGCCAAACCAAACACAGATTCACTCACCCAATGCAGAGCAAAGCCAATCTACTGATACCAGTTGTGGTGAAGGAAAGTACAGCGTTTATTTGCAGGATGCCAAGCAAGGATAACAAGCAGCTAATGCTCAAAAGACCCAAACTCTCTGAAGACTTTTGGGCAAGTGTTTCTACAGGCAACATTAGGAGTGAGGGTCTCAGAGTGAATTCAGTTCATGGACATTCTTTTGATTAGTTGGTGGAGAGATGACAGGGTGATGTTTTGGGAACCTTAATCAGCAGCCTTCTTGTTCCAACCAGTCTGGGACCTACATTCTTATGATCAGCATGTAGTCAAATCCTCCACCAGGTGGAGAGCCTTAGTGTCTACAAAAAAGGCTCAAGTGTTGTGGTCCAAACGTGGGTTGGAAAAGAATTTCCAGACACAAGGCAGAATGTAAAGAAGATAGAATTTATTAGAGGAAAGTGTCTCTATCAGAACAGCAGGCTAACTTCCTAGTAGTCTGGGAGAGTGGACCCCAAACATGTGCTATTGATCAGTTTTTATAGCCAGAAAACAAAGGAATGGTCCAAGGTGAAAATTTCATTTACTAATTGGTCGAGGCACATATACGTTCCTTCTACAGGGTGGCAGTGGAACAGGGAAGATGCCTTTTCTTATTTGGAACAGGTCCCATCGCCCAGCTGGGATCAGGAATTTTATAACCATCACAACATGGTGGGGAGGGCAATTAAGAGTCTGGTAAGGGGTGTAATGCTGACACTTTTTTAGAGAGGGTTGTTCTTTGTCCTTGAAGCACCATTGTCCTTGGAGCACCACATCAAGGATATGTGTCAGACTGTTATCTATATCCCTTGAGGAGAAAGGGATATAGATAACACTCTGTTTTTCAATCTATTGTCACTTTTCTTGCTTGACTGCTTTTTCTTTGTTTCTGAATTTTGTCAGTTCTATAATCATTAACTGCTCTTTGGAAATCAAGGGAGGCCTAGGAGACTAAAGCTTTTTTCTACAAACAAGAAGCAGGGAACACTGGGAGTCTGTCACTGGGAAGGCCCCACAGGATCCTACTCAGTTTCACAATCATGAATAAAGTTGTTTCTATGAATGTTCATGTATAAATTTTATGTGGACATATTTTTCTCATTTAAATTCCTAGGGGGTGAAATTAGGGGGTTGTATTAATGCCAAACTGTTTTCCAAAGTAGTACATCATTTCTCATTTTCTTCAGGAATGTATGAGACTTCTGGTTGTTCTCCATCCTTACTAACATTTGATGTTATCAATCTTTTTAATTTTAGTCATTCTAGTAGATGTGAAATTATGTGCATTGTGGTTTTAATTTTTCTTTGATGACTAATAATGCTGAACATTTTAAAAAGTTGCTTATTTACTATTCATGTATCTTCTTTGGTTAAGGGTCTTATTAAATTTTTTGCTTAATTTAAATTAAATTGTTTGTCTACTAAGTAGCGTTTTAGTAAAAGCTGGAAAAGAAGCAAGTTTGGCTGGATTGCAGAAAACAAGGGGGAGAGTGGTAGGAATGAGGCCAAGAGAGACATGGGAGAAGGGGAGAACAGATCAAAAAGGACTTTGAGGCCTTGGTGAGAACTTTGGATTTATTGTAATTAAATTGAATTCACTGGATGATTTTGAGTATAGAGTGGCACAATCAGGCTTAAATTTTAAGGGACCACTTTGGCAGCTCTGTGAACAGGCCAGAGGAATGGGAGTAAACACAGGATAGACTAGGAGGTTATTGCAGCAGTCAGAAAGAGAGAAACTGGTTAGTTGCAGTTCTGAATGACCTTTCCCCTCACTCTTGTTCCTGACATTCCAAACTGCATAATTTCAGATGTGGAAGACTGAGAATTTTCCTGGATTTTCTCAACAGAATATTGACTTACTCAAGGCCTTTAACTGGAACACACTCTAATGAGGGTTGAGAGAAAGCTAACAATAGTGGCTTGCTTAGCTTAACTCAGTGGTTATGCTTGTCAGTTGTGGTTGCAATATTATGGTTGTGTGACTAATTAGTATTCACTTTCTCCATCTTGGAATATAAGTTTGACGAGGATGGAAAAATTATCTCTTATTTTAACTCACCACTGTATCCTCAGTTTGAGCACAGTGCCTGCCAATTAGCATTTAGTCAATGGGTTTTTTTGTAGGGGAGTGAATGTGTGTATGTGTGAGGGAGGGAGAGAGAGAAGAGAGGCAGAAACAGAGAGGGGAAGAGACAGACATAGGGACAGGGGAACAAGTCCATACTGCAAAAGAACAGGACAATATTTTCTGTGAGTAGAATGTTCAGAGCCTGTGTACTGTGTTCTTTTCTACTTTCTCAGGTTAGATTTATCACTTCATAAATTATCTTATCCAAAATGAATCTACATATTTTTTTCTTATAAGTATAAACAAAAAGATTCTTTTGGGGGGAAAAATTTTAATGTCTCACTACAATTCAAGTACCATACATGTCTCTTTCTATTATTTGTATATCTTGAAAATATACCAGCATTATTGTCTAGCACAAAGGAGGCACTAAATAAAATTTTTTCTTTGAAACATTGGTACTATAAATTATAAGAGACAGGAGCCATGTTTTCACAGCTCTTTTTCTTGAGCACCCAGCCCAATGGTATTGTGGGGATGGAATAACAATCACCATGAGCACAGGTCACTGCTGACATAGAGACTTGCTTTCTCTCTAAACCATTTGACTTTGTTGGTGCCCAGGGCAGGATGCTCCAAAATTTGCCTCAGTGGAATATTACTTTGAATTAAAGTTACTGAAGAAATGACTGATGCATGCAAGAGAGACACACTGACCTTCCTATCTGTCTCCATGAAAGCAGGAAATTAATATCTCATGTGAATGGTGCCCTCCCTGTACCAGGAGGTAGAAAGACATCATTGGCACCAGAGATAGGGAATTCAGGGTCAAGAAGACCGTATAAACCTTGTTATTTCTTTAACTCAAGAAGGTTGGCAGGGACATTTCTTCCTCCTCAACAGCTGACAAGACAACCAGGAGGCTGGCTAAACCCTGCTTCCCACCACAAGACTGCTGCAGCTGAGAGATCCTAGGACACATGATAAAGGCCAGCAGAAGGTAAAATTTCTTATCTCCACAACTTCCCAGGCCTGTAAGGTCTGGTGGGAGGGAAAGTGTTTAAGAGTCTCTTTTTCTCTATCTCTAAATTTAGATTAGCAGAAGAAAATACTTATGGAGCAAGATCCTTGTGACATAGGAAATCTGTTATTTGGAAATGAGTAATCTCATCTCAGTTTTTCTTAATCCTTTCCTCCCAGAGATAGTCACTGTTTTCCTTTGTCTCTGTCTCCTGAGTCATGTTTCATAAGAAGAAAGAACCATAGGGCAGAATACAGGCATAGGCCCTATAAGCCTGATGTTTGAGACAGCCTCACAGGCTGGTGAGTTAACAGTTCTCTCCAGTCCAGTGCCTATTAAGACAAACTTTGATGTCAGTCCTCTATATAAAAACTGGATGAGATTTTTCCTTCTGTATTTTTCTGTGTCCTGAGAGTTTGGCTTTTTGTCCAGTGAGAATATTCTCTCTGGTCTCCACCATCTGGATGGTGTATTTACTGGGGTGCATCTGGTAACCAGTTGAATTTACGGGGGTTCTGAGACACAAAGTCATAAACTGGACACTCTAGTCTTGTTGTGTCAGCTGTCAGAGGAGTTTGTCCTAAGGGGACCCAGTCCATAAGGGGTCTTTGTTTTTTCAACCTTCACTGCCTTGTTAGTGTTGGAAAAGTCCCATTCCAGTAGCATATGCCTGATGTCACAGATTAGTAGGTTTGGGATCAGAGGTGCCTCAAATTCCCAGGAGAGACCAGGGACACAGTTTGCATTATACCACCCTTACTGGCTGTGCAATGAAGGCCTTTGCTTTCTTAGATTATCCTTGGAAATGAATTTTCACATTATAGGGGCTATATCATCTGTGCCCTCTCCATCTGAAAGTATGCTTATTTCATCCATGGTAGGGATTTATTCTAAGCCTGAAAAGTTACCTCTGGGTCGTTCCATAAAAATGCTTACTGATTTGAGTCACTATTTGAAATTAATGTAAGGTCTTACTCCTCAATGTCCAGATGATGGATCCTCTAAATTTGCTGTATTTAAAGATAACCTTTTTGAGAGCTCTCATCATAAACAGCTGTCATATTGGTATTTATGGAAGGATCAAATTGAAAGGAAAAATAATGTATAACAGCTAGCCTTAGGGAATCATTATTAAGGTGAAAAAACAGAAATTAGATTTAAAATAAAGATTCAACATGAATTCCCATTTTTAAGAAAAAAAAAATTGCCCCATCTCCTCAGCAATTCCTTAGGCCCTCCTGCAAATACTTAGGTAAAGATCAGTTGGAAGCCAATATTCAAGAGTTAATAGAAACAATTATCTTTGTCTTCCAAATCTCTACAAAACCAGAAATGCAACTTAGGAACAAGTCAAGGCCCATTTATCTTCACCAACCCTGAAAACTATTCTTCTCAAATTCTTGTAGATATTATAAAAGTTGAGGATAATTGGAGCAAAATTGTCCTGTACTTAAGAAGAAAAAGTTTTTAAAATAATAATTACCCCGAGACTTATGATAATAGAAAAATACACTCCAAAACTCATAGAGGAAATTTTACATTTTTTTCTCTGTCCCTTAAAGTTATAAATCTTACCATGTCCTTGAAATGTAAACACAGCCACATTGCCTGAGACTGAGCCCAGATTAGCTCAATTGTTAGAACCTGAAACTAAAATTTAATGAAAAAAAAGGAAAGAGATTTTTTTTTAAACAAAAACCACTAAAAAAACCTCTCTTGCTCAAACTCTAAATCACAGTCTCCTTAAAATTGTTTACCAAAGGCAAGTACATTTAAAGGGCAAGAAGACTTAAAAGTCTTCTCCATAAATAATAAAAGACTGTAGCTATCTGAGTGAGTAAATTTAATTTATTCCAACAAGCAATATAAAAATTCTCAAAAATATAACAAAAACTAATACAAATATTTTTCAAATTCACATGATCTAAGATAATTTTTGGTAAGTAAAATCTAGTTCAGGTTTAATGGTTTCATTAATACAGACGTATCTTAAGAGTTATCAGCATTAAGTATAATAGCTTTATTCTATGTAGTTTTACTAAAAGTCAAATAAGCTCATGTTACCGCTTTTACAAAATTTCTCAGAAAAAAGTAATAATAATAATAATTTAAGATGATGGCTAACACTACTTTAACATCTTATGAAATTGTCATGAGTAATCTGAGTGATTGTTAAGAACAAATTAATTAGACATAAGATAAGAATTCTTTTAGGTAAACATTTTTTAGCAATAATTGTTTTTGCTATGTCAACTTAAATAGTTTTCTAAATGTCTTTGATAAATTCTACCCTTAGAGTTTTGCT
Organism: Stenella coeruleoalba; assembly: GCF_951394435.1. Lineage (NCBI taxonomy): Eukaryota > Metazoa > Chordata > Mammalia > Artiodactyla > Delphinidae > Stenella > Stenella coeruleoalba. The sequence continues at coordinate 31,694,458 of NC_137153.1, read as the reverse complement.
AAGTTAAATTAAATGAATTGAATGTCTAGATCATTTCCAACTAAGACAAAATATTGAAATATTAATTGCTGAACGAGTCTAAGTTTACCTACTTTTGACCTCTTATTACACACTAAATATGTTTGGTTCTATTAGTAAACATGTCTTGTGCTTCATTAAAAGCTTGTACTATGAAGTAGAATATGTTTCTAGAAATTATGAAATGTATTTATAAGTTTGCCAAGCCACAAAATACTTACACAGTTAATAATTTTTAACTTTATCTTTACAAAAAAATTAAAGTTTCAAAGGATTAAGAATTCTAAATAATATATGTGGTTAAAGCTACTAGGAATTATAAGGAAATTAGAATGTGTTTTGGGGTAAGAAAAAGTGTAAGGTATGGAGATGTTTTTGTTAAAGTAAAAACTTTGTTAAGTGATTTTTGTCCTAAAGCTGGTAACTTCTAAATGGGAAAGAGAAAAAGGGACAAACCAAAATAGACATAGAAAGTTGTAAGAGGTTTGTTAAAAAGGAATATTTAGAAGGAATTTTATGTGTAGTCAGGTCTGACTAAGATTGGAATGAATTTAATAAAGTAATTGAGTTTTAATATCCACAGTACGCTGGTAGAAAATTAAAATTTGTTTTTCTCTCTTTTTGCAAAATTTTCTTAATTATTGGTGTGCTCTTAATGAGAAACTGTAAACAAAGACTGTTTTTACATTTAATGTAATCTGTCTAGCAAAACAAATATTGTACATTCTGTCTTTATGAGTCTTTGATTATTTTGAAGAAAAACTGAGTGCTTTCAATCTTAAAAGAACTAAGTCTTTGTATCTGTATTTACATATGAATCTTTGTCACTTTGATTAAATTGATAACTAAATAATATTAATTCACAGTGACATATGATCATATTTGACAAAGCGTTTTAAAACATTTTTATTTTTGAAAAAGTAGATTTTCCCCCAAATCAAATTCTAAATGAAGTCTTATTGACCTGGAAATAACGTTCAGGTTTTCCAGAGGCCCCCTGGAACACCTTAAAAGATTTGTTTTATCTTATTAGAAAAGAGAGCTATGAAACTAATTAGGCTTATTTGGTATGTTACTTACATGGGAAGCATTGCTAAATAAATGATCATAAACTCTAAGTTATATTGTAAGGGTGAATGTTATTAATATAAATGTTCTAGAAAATATATGAAATTCCTAAAATTAGATATGTCCTAGTATAATGTTATCAGTCATAATTCTAGTTATTATTTTAAATGTTTTGTGTCACAAAGATAAATTTTCTTGTAAATTCCATTAGAATGAATCAAATTTTTAGTAATGGATATTTGTCTTTTATTACTTAGACAATGGTTTTACTCAGATGCTTTTACAAAAGCTTCCTGAATATGTGTTTCATCTTCAGAGAAATTCATGGAAAAGGATCTAACAAGTATTCTAGAACACAAGTTTCTGATGAATTTCAAATCATACCACTGAACTAAGAATTTACAAAACCCTAATGGAGAAATTGATGGTTTCATAAAACTTCTAACAAAAGATCAAACAAAACAAGAATTAATTACATGGGACTAAGTAAACTGAAGAAGATGGTTATAATGATTTATGATTTTAAAAATAAATTTATTTATTTTTGGCTGCATTGGGTCTTTGTTGCTATGTGTGGGCTTTCTCTAATTGTGGCAAATGGCAGCTACTCTTCATTGTGGTGCGTGGGCTTCTCATTGCAGTGGCTTCTCTTGTTGTGGAGCACGGGCTCTAGGTGCATGGGCTTCAGTAGTTGTGGCTCATGGGCTCTAGAGTGCAGGCTCAGTAGTTGTGCTGCATGGGCTTAGATGCTCTGTGGCATGTGGGATCTTCCCACACCAGGGCAGGAACCTGTGTCCCCTGCATCAGCAGGTGGACTCTCAACCACTGCGCCACCAGGGAAGCCCTATGATTTTTAAATTTGAAATATTGCTGGGTTTTTTTTAAGTTTTGTTTCTCCAAATTTAGGGAAATTTGTTTTTCTCTCTTAAGCTTAGAGCAATTTGGTAAATTATACCTTTGTAAGCAAAACCGAATCATTTGTCTTTTTCTCCCTACCCGATTCCTCCAGAATTCAGAAGCTTTCAGTGAACATTCTTATTTTCTTGGCAATATAGTTATTTGCATAAGTTCAATAAGAATCTGTTCCCCTTATAATAGCACATAATTGCAAACATTGATTATATTACTAAAGTTTTGCCTGGAATGTCATATTTGAGAGAGATATACATAAACTCAGGTTTGACCAAACAGCTTTAAGAAACTAAGGTTGACTTCATGGAGCCAATAAAGCCCCTTGGGAAAATAATGTGGTACCTTGCTTACAGAGTTCCCAGCAGCCTTACTAGCTGAGTAAGGAAGGTCACTTCCTGGCAAATGCAAGAACCTCAGAATATTTGGGGGACATTGAGGAGAAGAATTCACCCAAATCTATAGATGTCAAATGATTGGCTTGGTTTCTTAGCCTCAAGGGACTATTAAAAGTTTAATCTGGAGATTCCTTATAAAAAGTTCCAGCAAAGCAGATTTAAAAGAGACTATATGGGAGATTTCCCTCTAACTCTGGAGATATTCTGCAGAGATAGTGGTTGACCAAAGGTAAAGCCTGAAGTCCTTCATGAATTTCAATCAAAATTGAATTTTAAGAAGCCAGAACTCCTCACAATGACATTCAGGAGAGAGGGTAGAGACAAAGATGGCAGAATAGAAGAACGTGAGCTCACCTCCTCTCATGAAACCACCCAAATCACAACTAACTGCTGAACAACCATCAACAAAAAAGACTTGAACATGCAAAAAAGACATTCTACATCCAAAGACAAAGAAGAAGCTACAACTAGATGGTAGGAGGGGTGCTTTCGTGATATAATCAAATCTCATACTTGCTGGGCGGGTGACCCAGAAAGTGGAAAATAATCATCATATCACAGAGGTTCTCCCACAGGAGTGAGAGTTCTGAGACACACGTGAGGCTCCTCAACCTGGGGACATGGCAATGGGAGGAGGAGATTCCAGATCATTTGGTCTTGAAGGCCAGTGGGACTTGAGGGCAGGAGCTCCACAGGATTGGGGGAAACAGAGACTCCACTTTTGGAGGGTGCACACAAGTTTTCATGTGTACTGGGACCCAGGGCAAAGCAGTAACTCCATAAGAGCCTGGGCCAGACCTACCTGAGGGTCTTGGAGGGTCTCCTGGGGAGGAAGAAGTTGGCTGTGGCTCACTGGGGGGGCAAGGACACTGGTGGCAGAGGACCCAGGGAATATTTTTTGGTGTGAGCTCTCCTGGAGGTCACCATTTGGGCACTGAGACCAGGCACCACCCAATAGCCTGCACGCTCCAGTTGCCTCAGGGTAAACAACCAACAGGGTGGGAACACAGACCCTCCCATGAGCAGACAGACTGCCTAAAGTTATTCTGATCCCACAGCCGCCTCCAAGCACACCACTTGACACAGCCCTGCCCACCAGAGGGAGAAGATCCAGCTCCACCCACCAGTGGGCAGGCACCAGTCCCTACCACCAGGAAGACTGCACAAGCTCCTGGACCAACCTCACCCATCAGGGGGCAGGCACCAGAAGTGAGAGGAGCCATGATCCTGCAGCCTGAGCAAAGGAGGCTACAAACATGGAAGGCAGAGAAATGTGTTCCAGATGAAGGAACATCATCAAACTCCAGAAAAACAACTAAGTGAAGTGGAGATAGGCAATCTTCCTGAAAAAGAACTCAGAGTAATGATAGTAAAGATGATACAAGTAACTGGAAAAAGAATGGAGGCACAGACCGAGAACATAGATGAAATTTTTAACAAAGAGCTAGAAGTTTTAAAAAACAAAGAGAGATAAAAAATAAATGAAATGAAAAATACTATAGAAGTAATCAATAGCAGAATAAATGAGGCAGAAGAATAAATAAGTGAGCTGGTAGACAGATTGGTGAAAATCACTGCTTCAGAACAGAATACAGAAAAGAAAATAAAACAAATGTGGACAGTCTAAGAGACCTCTGGGACAACATTAAATGTGCCAACATTCACATTATAGGGGTCCCAGAAGGAGAAGAGAGAGACAGAGGGGCTGAAAAAATATTTGAAGAGATAATAGCCAAAAACTTCCCTAACATGGAAAAGAAACAGTCACTCAAGTCCAGGAAGCACAGAGAGTCAAATACAGGACACACCCAAGGAGGAACATGCCAACACACATTAATCAAATTGACAAAAATTAAAGACAAAGAAAACATTAAAAGCAACAAGAGAAAAACAACAAATAACATACAAGGAAACCCCTGCAAGGTTATCAGCTGATTTTTTCAGCAGAAACTCTGCAGGCCAGAAGGGAGTGGCCCAATATATTTACAGTGATGAAAGGCTAAAACCTACAACCAAGAATACTGTACCCAGCAAGGCTCTTATTCAGACCTGACAGAGAAATCAAAAGCTTTATAGATAAACAAAAGCTAAGAGAATTCAGCACCATCAAACCAACTTTACAACAAATGCTAAAGGAACTTCTCTAGATGGAAAAGAAAATGCCACAACTAGAGAAAAAGAAAATTATGAATGGGAAAGCTCACCATTAAAGGCAAACATACAGTAAAGGTAGGAAATCATCCACTCACAAATATGATATCAAAACAAGCAATCATGAGAAGAGGAGAGTACAAATGCAGGATATTGGAAATGCATTTGAAATTAAGAGGCCAGCAACTTAAAACAACTTCTCATATATATATATATATATATATATATATATATACACACACTGCTATATCAAAACCTCATGGGAAATGCAAACCAGAAAACTACAATAGATACACAAAGAAAAAGCAACCCAAATGCAACACTAAAGATGGTCATCAAACCACAAGGGAAGAGAAAAAAGAGGAAGGGAAGAAAAAAGAGCTACAAAAACAAACCCAAAACAATTAACAAAATGACAATAGGAACATACATATTGATAATTACGTTAAAAGTAAATAGACTAAATGCTCCAACCAAAAGACATAGACTGGGGCTTCCCTGGTGGTGCAGTGGTTGGGAGTCCACCTGCCGATGCAGGGGACGCAGGTTCGTGCCCCGGTCTGGGAGGATCCCGTGTGCCGCGGAGTGGCTGTGCCCATGGGCCATGGTTGCTGGGCCTGCGTGTCCGGAGCCTGTTGCTCTGCAGCAGGAGAGGCCACATTGGTGAGAGGCCTGTGTACCGCAAAAAAAAAAAAAAAAAAAAAAAAAAAGACATAGACTGGCTGAATAGATACAAAAGCAAGAACCATATATATGCTGCCTACTAGAAACTCACTTTAGATCAAGACACCCACACAGACTGAAAGTGAGAGGGTAAAAGAAAGGTATTCCATACAAATGGAAATCAAAGGAAAGCCAGAGTAGCAATAGTCATATCAGACAAAATAGACTCTAAATTAAAGACTGTAACAAGGACCAAGAAGGACATTGCATAATGATCAAGGAATCAATCCAAGGAGAAGATACAACAATTGTAAATATATATTCACCCAACATAAGAAAGCTTTAATATATAAGGCAAATACTAATAGCCATAAAAGGAGAAATTGACAGTAATACAATAGTATTGGGGGACATTAACACCCCACTTTCATCAATGGACAAATCATCCAGACAGAAAATCAATATGAAAACACAGGCCTTGTTAAAAAAACAAAATAAAACACAGGCCTTGAATGACACATTAGACCAGAAGGACTTAATTGATATTTATAGAGCATTCCATCTGAAAGCAGCAGTATACACATTATTCTCAAGTGCACATGAAACATTCTCCAGGATGGATCACATGCTGGGCCACAAAGTGAGCCTTGGTAAATTTAAGAAAATTGAAATCATATGAAGCACCTATTCCAAACACAATGCTATGAGATTAGAAATCAACTACAAGAAAAAAACTGTAAAAAACACAAATACATGAAGGCTAAACAATATACTGTAAGCAACCAATGTATCACTGAAGAAATCAAAGCAAAAAGTAAAAAATACCTACAAATGAAAACAAAACCATGAAGATCCAAAACCTATGGGATGCAGCAAAAACATTTCTAAGAGGGAAGTTTATAGTGATAAAATCTTACCTCAGGAAACAAGAAAAATGTCAAATAAACAACCTAACCTTATATGTAAAGCAACTAGAGAAAGGAGAACAAACAAAACCCAAATTTAGTAGAAGGAAAGAAATCATATAGATCAGAGCAGAAATAAATGAGAGACAAAGAAAACAGTAGGAAAGATCAATGAAACTAGAAGCTGGTTCTTTGAAAAGATAAACAAAATTGATAAACCATTAGTCAGCATCATCAAGAAAAAAATGGGGAGAGCTCAAATCAATAAAATTAGAAATAAAAAAGAAGTTACAATGGACACCACAGAAATACAGAAGCTCATAAGAGACTACTACAAGAAACTATATGCCTGTAAAATGCACAACCTAGAAGAAATGGACAAATTCTTAGAAAGGTACAACCTTTGAAGAGTGAACCAGGAAGAAATAGAAAATATGAACAGACCAATCACAAGTCCTGAAATTGAAACTGTGATTAAGAAACTCCAACAGGGCATCCCTGGTGGCGCAGTTGTTAAGAAACCACCTGCCAAGGCAGGGGACACGGGTTCAAACCCCGGTCCAGGAAGATCCCACATGTCACAGAGCAACTAAGCCCGTGGGTCACAACTACTAAGCCTGCTCTCTAGAGCCTATGAGCCACAGCTGCTGAGCCTGCATGCCACAACTACTGAAGCTTGCGTGCCTAGATCCCATGCTCTGCAACAAGAGAAGCCACCACAATGAGAAGCCCATGCACCACAATGAAGAGTAGCCCCCACTCACTGCAACTAAAAAAAGAAAGCCTACATACAGCAACAAACACCCAATGCAGCCAAAAATAAAATAAATAAATTTATTTTAAAAAATTTATTAAGAAAAAAAAAAGGAAACTCCCAAAAAACAAGTCCAAGATCAGATGGCTTCACAGGTGAATTCTATCAAGCATTTAGAGAATACTAAACACCTGTTCTTCTGAAACTATTCCATAAAATTTCAGAAGAAGAAACACTCCCGAACTCATCCTATGAGGCCATAATAACCCTGATACCAAAACCAAACAAAGGTACTACAAAAAAAGAAAAAATAAGTCAATATCACTGATGAACATAGACTCAAAAATCCTTTACAAAATACTAGCAAAGTGAATCCAACAACACATTAAAAGGATCAGACACCATGATCAAGTGGGATTTATCCCAGGGATGCAAGGGTTTTTCAATATCCACATATCAATCAGTGTGATACACCACATCAATGAATTCAGTAAAGTCGCAGATTACAAAATTAATATGCAGAAATCTCTTTCATTCCTATACACTAAAAACAAAAGATCAGAAAGAGAAATTATGGAAGGAATCCCATTTACAATCACATCAAAAAGAAAAAAATACCTATGAATAAAACTACTTAAGGAGACAAAAGACCTGTACTCTGAAAACTCTAAGATGCTGATGAAAGAAATTGAAGGTGACACAAACAGATGGAGAGATATACCATGTGCTTGGATGGGAAGAATCAACATTGTCAAAATGACTGTACTACTCAAGGCAATCTACAGATTCAATGCAATCCCTATTAAGTTACCAGTGGAATTTTTTTTTTTTAGATTTTTTTGATGTGGACCATTTTTAGTCTTTATTGAATTTGTTACAATATTGCTTCTGTTTTATGTTTTTGTTTGTTTGTTTGTTTGTTTTTTGGCTGCATGGCATGTGGGATCCCAACTCCCTGACCAAGGATCGAACCTGCATCCCCCTCATTGGAAGGCAAAGTCCCAACCACTGGACTGCCAGGGAAGCCCCCACCAATGGCATTTTTCACAGAACTAGAACAGAAGATTTTAAAATTTGTATAGAAACACAAACCCCCAAATAGCCAAAGCATACTGTGAAAGCAAAATGGAGCTGGAGGAATCAGGCTCACTGTCTTCAGAATATATTACAAAGCTACAGTAATCAGTATGGTACTTGCACAAAAACAGAAATATAGATCAGTGGAACAGAATAGAAAGCCCAGAAACAAACCCACACAACTATGGTCAATTAATCTATGACAAAGGAGCAGGAATATACAATAGAGAAAAGACAGTCTCTTCAATAAGTGGTGCTGGGGAAACTGGACAGCTACATGTAAAAAAATGAAATTAGAACAAGTTTCTAACACCATAGACAAAAATAAACTCAAAATGCATTAAAGATTTAAATGTAAGACTGGATATTATAAAATTCTTAGAGGAAAATCCAGGCAGAACACTCTTTCACAGCAGCAATATCTTTTTAGATCCACCTCCTAGAGGAAAGAAAACAAAAACTAAAATAAACAAATGGGACCTAATAAAACTTAAAAGCTTTTGCACAGCAAAGGAAACCATAAACAAAACAAAAAGACAACCTACAGAATGGGAGAAAATATTTGCAAATGATGAGACTGACAATGGAATAATCTCCAAAGTATATAAATAGCTCATGCAGCTCAATATCAAAAAAGCAAACAACCCAATCAAAAAATGGACAGAAGATCTAAATAGACATTTCTCCAAAGAATACATACAGATGGGCAAAAAGCACATGAAAATCTGCTTAACATCACTAATTATTAGAGAAATGCAAATCAAAACAACAATGAGGTATCACCTCACACCAGTCAGAATAACCATCATCAAAAAGTCTACAAACTGTAGATTACAAAAATGTTGGAGAGGGTGTGGAGAAAAGGAGCCCTCCTACACTGTTGGTGGGAATATAAATTGGTTCAACCACTATGGAGAATATTATGGGATTCCTTCAAAAACTAAAAATAGAACTACCATATGATCCAGCAATCCCACTCCTACGCATGTATCTGGAGAAAATTATACTTCAAAAAGATACATGCACCCCAGTGTTCAGTGCAGCACTATTCACAATAACCAGGACATGAAAGCAACTTAAATGTCCATTGACAGATGAATGGATAAAGAAGATGTGGTACATATATACAATGGAATATTACTCAGCCATAAAAATGAATGAAATAATGCCATTTGCAGCAACATGAATTGACCTAGAGATTATCATACTAAGTGAAATAATTCAGAGAAAGACAAATATCATATGATATCACTTATCTGTGGAATCTAAAAAAATGATACAAATGAACTTAATTACAAAAGAGAAACAGACTCACAGACTTAAAAAACAAACATGGTTACTAAAGGGAAAAGGTATAGGGAAGGATAAATTAGGAATTTGGGTTCACATATACACACTACTATATATAAAATAGATAATCAACAAGACCCTACTGTATAGCAAAGGGAACTCGACTCAATATTCTGTAATAACCTATATGGCAAAAGAATCTGAAAAAGAATGGATATATATATATGTATAACTGAATCATTTTGCTGTACACCTGAAACTAATTCAACATTGTAAATCAACTATACTTCAATATAAAATAAAATTTAAATTAAAAAAAGATTAAAAAAAGAAGTATCTTCCAATGCAAGGATCAGATCAAAGAACATGAATGGAATATTCCTACTGGGACGATTAGTAGGATAACACATCCTTGGTAGGTGCAGAGCCTGTTCACTTATCCTCTGACTTTCCTTGTTCCCTTTCTCCACTACATCCAATTAAGCAGATAAAAACTTTGAGAAAGCTGCCTCTTCCTTCACCAATGCTAAGAAGGACAAACTCAAAGAGCCATTTGTCTGTCTTCCTCTGATGTTGCTTCTTTATGTTTGAGCTATTGGGAGGAGAGAGAGGCAATAAATTCTCTTAATAAAAGCAAAAACTAAAAATAAAAAATAAGCCTATATGGTCAGTCACAATCCTTGCTATACTTATATAAATAACAAGACCAAGTTTATTGAATCTAGACTTATTTTGCAAACAAATTTGTCTTAATTTGGCTATCTTTGATAGAAATGAGGGTGATTTTAGAGAGAAAAATTATCTTTCAATAGAAACCAAAATACGTATTGTGGATATTAGATTCTAGTGCTATTAATTTTCCTTGATGTTTTGTTAATTACCTGAAAACTGGACTGTATCCTGAATTTTTCTAGTTTCCTCCACTACCTGACTACATCTCTCCAAACTAGTGTTTCCAAATTTTCTCCCACCCCTTTGACTTGGAATCATTGAAACTAAAACTGCCTTTTTTTCTGAAGTCCTGCATACTGAAGGTAGATATCTTAATATAAACTTCAGAGAAATCACAGCAGCTCATGTTTAGACAATCTTCTTCGTTCTTGTTGCTATATGGACCACTCAGAAAGTTTACCTGAACATCTGATGACATCATCATGGACATTCAAACTACAAAAGATGCTTTAACCCTGACATTTAGAGATCTTCTCAACTGTCTACCCTCAGAACTCAAAAACTGGTATGAAATTTGCCTCAATTATTAACCATTGTTTTTTTTGTCTCCATAGCAATGCCTCTTATTAAATACCTGATTGCTTGTACAGTAAGCTTAACTTCTACTTGGAAATACTGCTTTGGAAGAGAAAATTAAGGTAAAATGATCATATGGATGCACTAATCCAATATGACTTGTATCTTTATAAGGGGGGAATATTAGAACACAGACATGCACAGACTAAGGGGCAACCATGTGAGGACACAGCGAGAAGGTAGCCATCAAAGGAGAGAGACCTCAAAGAAACTAAACTTGATAACTTGATCTTGGACTTCTAGCCTCTAGAACTTGGAGAAAATATATTTTTGTTGTTTAAGCCACCTAGTAGCCAGTGTGGTATTTTGTTATGGCAGCCCTAGCAAACAAATACAATCACTATTAGGGAAAAAAAAATCATGTGCTTTGTTATTCCAGTAGAATGATTTTAACACTGATTACTTCTTACCTTGAGATTATAAAAGACGGTGATAAACATTACTGTAGAGTATATATGAGCTGTGTCCTATGAAACAAAGCTAGTTAACAAACACCTCTCAGCTGTAGATGATGCCATGTGTTCATCTGGTCAGCAAGAGGACATGAGTGGAAAGGAGAACCTTTTCTGCTTCAGACAAGCAACTTCCTGGGTTACCCTGAGTATGACAAAGAGGACCATTGCTTGGGGACCAGGTCTCCAAGCAATCACAAGAGGCCTCAGGAACCCACAAGAAAATTGTGAAGGAAGAATATTACTAGCCAGGCCCATATGAATCTTTTCCTCCCATCACTGCCCTTTTGTGAAAAATTCTTCCAAATACACATTTTTGTCCCAAAATATCATGTTGGATGCTCGCTACTAGGAGCAAATTTTTCTAGCATCTCTGTTGGATGAATTTTCACACTTGCAAAATCACTCAGAAAAGAGTTCATCCTCCCAACACCTCCCCTGCACCAGTGTCCCCCTAAACAGCATCTGACCACAATATGAAGGAATTTACCTCCCAGGTGAACAGGTGCTTGAATGTGATTTAATTATCTCTGCATCCTCTCCCTGGTCTCCCTGTGAAATCTAGTCACCTCTCTGCATTAAGTCATTTCTGTGAGAAGCCCTGTAAGGTGCTGGCTATTCTCAATTCTGCCCTGCTGGTTTCTCTGAAGTGCCTAGAAGCTGTCCTCTCCACGCACAAACTGTTCTGACAAACTTCATTTGAATGATTTGGATTTTAATTCTCAGTTTGCTTCTGTTCCTAAGCTCTTAAGGCTTTTTTTTTTTTTTTTTTTTTTTACCAATTCAGAAAAAACATCACGAATAAAAAGACAAGGTTGGGCTTCCCTGGTGGTGCAGTGGTTGAGGGTCCGCCTGCCGATGCAGGGGACACGGGTTCGTGTCCCGGTCCTGGAAGATCCCACATGCCGCGGAGTGGCTGGGCCCGTGAGCCATGGCTGCTGAGCCTGCGCGTCCGGAGCCTGTGCTCTGCAACAGGAGAGGCCACAACAGTGAGAGGCCCACGTACAGCAAAAAAATAAAAAAAAATTTAAAGAAAGACAAGGTTACTCACAGATCTGACATGCTAAGCTTTAACTTAGTACGTTCTTAAGACTGATGTTTTCCAAGGAACAAACTTTCTTGTTTCCTGTGCAATAATAAAGGTTTGTTATAAAAGTTAAGTACAAAAAGTGAAAAAAAAAATAGTGATATCTTCACAGTTGAGTTCTTAACATATTTTCTGATATATGTAAAAAGAGAAAAATTGGCAAAATGAGTACTATTTTAAAAAATAATAATTAAGCCTAAATCCCGAGATTTACCAATTTTATCAAATAAGAAAATAACATTTTATAAAATACAATTTTATGAAATATGATTTTATAAAATTTGTATAGCTAAGTAATAAATGATTTGCCCAAAAAACAGATTTAGCAGGTGGAGTCCAAGGGGCACATTCTACAAAATAAATTTATTGACACTGTAAAGGGTTACTAGCATAACATTGTGGTGGGAATAAAAAGGGCAGTGACCTTCTTCCTGAAGTTTAGGAGTGATCCCTGAATTGAGAGATATCTGAGTTGAAGTGGTCATTGGAAACAAATGGTAGAGACTGAAATCACAGAGAGCACACTGTATCAATTCCAGCTTCTGGACTCTGAGAAGGAAGGAAGAGCTTCAGATTTCACTGCAGAGAATGAGGCTGAGAAACTTTAAAATCAGATGCTTTTTCCCAGATCCAGGGGGCCAGCTAATGCACAAAAATGCTTAAAGCCAGAGAGGTATGTCACCTTTATTTCCTAGAAAAAATGTTAGCATTTTCTAAATCCTCATCTACCGTGCCTGGCATGCATCATTTTATAGCTTTCTGGAAGTTTCATCAGCACCACTTGTATATCTGTAGTACAATGTGTCTGTGGAGAGTACAGAATGCAGGTCCAGGGTGGGGGCAACGGACTCTTCTAGCTACCACAGTGAGTTGGCACCCCTGCAAACCTGAGTAAGGAAGACAACTTGCCTTTGGGTGGGTAATGTTACAATCTGCATGTCTAGGGGCACATATATAAAGACCAACCCTGTTCTGGGAATGATTATGATTCTGACTGACTTCAAAGGGGTAATTATGAAACCCCTGGATCGTCAGGTTCTGGATGTTCCCTACTTTTTCCATGGTGTGGTCATGACAGAAAGTGTGGCTGTACATATCTGGGAACATTTCCAGAAATGTCCTCCTGTAGGAGTTAATTATAAAGTAAATGTGTATGAAACAGAAAATAATATTGAAACCTATCAAGGGGAGCAGATCTTAAGGGTTAATATTGGACTACTTTGGAAAAAATCTTTTTCCTTTGGAGTATTAAGAAGTCATCACATAATTGCCATCTCTCCACATTTTGTTCTAGAGTGCCTGGTTTATTGATATCAGTGTGAGACCTGTTTTAAATAAAAATCTATTTGTAAAAATTCAGATCTGTAATATGTTCTAAATATCATTATAGAGTGTCTTTTAACTATAGATTAAAAATCACTTCATTTTCAGCAAAATATTTTGATGTAAACATCAAATGTTTTGAAAACAAAGGGGATCTGTTTTTGTTGTTTTCTCTTTTATCTAATTTTTGTATCCATTTTGTCTGGGCATATTAAATGGTAAAAATATTTATAAGATTTGCACTAGGTGAATCTTCTTAAAAAGAAAATACTGAAGGCCACAGAGTCTGGGAATATTAATATCTTTTTAATAGATTGATCCCCCTTGATTTCTTATTCTGGAGTAAAGGTACAAGTTTTTCCATGAAAATTAGACACACAAATCATCTGACACAGTGTATGACAGATGGAAAATGATTGATGGGAATTTTGCTTTAATGCACATTGTTCATTGTAATTTTGTCCAACTTAATGAACTGTGAATTAATAACGAGGAGCAACACATTAAACATATTATAGTAATAAAGTGCTTTTATGGACATTTTTCATGTTTCCAGACTTTCTTGGCCACCCTGAACAACTTTAACTCAAAGGATTAAAAAATAATCACTTATTTAACTGTGTTAAAATAGTCAACTTTGAAAAGGATATTTTCCTGTATGAACTTTTTCCTAATTGATTCCATTTTGTTCTGATCAGTAAACTTACCTGCGTAAGCTGCACTATTAAAAAAAAGTGATCTGATAGAGTATTAGATGACATACATGACCATATTCCATTGTTTTCTGATTCAATGACATAAGGGAGTAAAGTGAAAAATTAATAATTATACATTTTTTAATTAGGAGAATAGAAAAACTAAATTTCTTGTAGAAATAAGCCCAAAGAGTCCTCATGTCAGCCCTGCTCCTCTTAAAAGACTGTGATGCTGTAATACCAATGGATAATCTGGGAGACTTAACCAGCTGTCATTAAAATAGGTTTTACCAAGGCAAGGACAATAGGTTGCTAATTAGCAGTGAGAAATCAGTAGTCTTTTAGAAGTGTATCCTTTGGAAAGTGTGGGACATATAATAAATGAAAGCCTTTCATTATTCATTGTTATAAGCCAAATGTAGATTAAGTGTACACTACCTTCAATTCAGATATTAAGATATGCTTCCCTCAGTAATTTTATGAGGTAACATGTATAATGTCAAACATAGGCTAAGTCATATATTTTATAATCTTTCAAAAATTTTTAAAGCAATGTGTTAACACTGTAATGAATATAAAATGGATCCTAACTGCATATCTTAGAAAATGTGAATTTCATAGAATTATTTAAGAATGAATCCTTAATAGCCCATCTTTTTAAGTATGTTAGCTGAATGTTATGATTGTGTAATATCATTTTAGGGCATTACTATATTTTAAGAAATAAAATAATATTCAGAAGCATAATTTTGCCAGAATGTAAAATTTAAAACCGGAAATTTGACTTGTGAAAAATCCTCACATGATTATTGGCCAGTTAAAAAATAAAGCAAACCCCACAAACCTGATGCAAGCTATTATGTGCAAAATAATGTGCTAGTTACGCAGTCCTCTGGGAAGTGAATGTGAGTCCCGATGCTTCTTTCTTGGTTTATTTCAGGTTGCAGGTTTTTGTTGCAGGTTTTTCTTATGTTTCCAAAGGAAACAAGTAAGCTGTCTCAAGTTTAAGCTTTGTCCCCAATAAAGTAAAAAATGTGCCAGATACCATTTGACTGGATGATAACTAAAACTGGACAAATATTTTCTCTCACTGGAGACTGACAGTGTTTTAGTTGTGTTTAAAATTTGTGATTCTCCTAAAAAAAGGGTACAAATGAAAACTTATGGTTACCAGGGGATAAGGGGGGGAGGGATAAATTGGGAGATTGGGATTGACATATACACACTACTATATATAAAATAGATAATTAATAATAACCTACTGTATAGCACAGGGAACTCTACTCAATACTCTGTAATGGCCTATATGGGAAAAGAATCTTTAAAAAAAG
Source organism: Stenella coeruleoalba (assembly GCF_951394435.1). Classification (NCBI taxonomy): domain Eukaryota; kingdom Metazoa; phylum Chordata; class Mammalia; order Artiodactyla; family Delphinidae; genus Stenella; species Stenella coeruleoalba. The sequence goes on along the minus strand of NC_137153.1, from coordinate 31,679,029 downwards.
TGGATATATGTATATGTATAACTGGCTCACTTTGCTGTACACCTGAAACTAACACAAATTTGTAAATCAACTATACTCCAATAAAAATTTTTAAAAATAAAAAAATAGAGTACTACATGCATTTCTAAGAAATAAACATTATTTTCTTCATTCTTCTAAAACAAATATAAATAAAAAAATATAATTTGTGATTTTCAAGCTAATGAACACCTAAGAATGAAATTTGCAAATCTACATGTAGAATGTATAATTCTTTTGTTCAGAGGCAATGACCTTACAAAAGAACAAAACTTCTCAAACATTTCCCCATTTAGAGTAATGCTGACAATGAGTGTCTGGTGGATATCAGAGGGGCACAACTGATAATATATTTATCATGCTGCCAGTTTGCTAAGTGGTTTCATATTCACTAAGAAAGACTTGTCAATGGATACTGAAGAATAGATGTGAGGTCTCTGTGAGGTCTTTGTGCCAAGTCTCTGTGTGGTCTTTGTACCAAGTCTCTGTGTGTTGTCTCTGGGTGAGATCTCTGTGTGAAGCCTCTGTATGAGGTCCCTTTGGAAGGTATCTCTGGGAAATCTGTTAAATCTGTGCTAGGTTTCTGTCTGAGGGTCTGTGAGGCAACAAGAGGTCCCTCCCTGTGTGAGGTCTCAGTATGTGATCTCTGAGAAAGGTGTTTGTGTGAGAAGTCTCTCTTTAGAGGTGTGTCTGTGAAGTCTTTGTGTATCGTCTCTGGGTCTCTCCATTTCTTTTTTCTTTTGGTCTCTCTATTTCTTGTCTTACTGTACCTTATGGAAGACGGAGCAGCAAGAGAAGTACAAAGGGACTTGCTTCTTTCTGTTTTCTTATTGTTCCATCAGCATCACCTGTCTGTGGCACTTCTCCCAGCAGGAGTCAGGGGGGTCCAAGTCCAACTTCCCCATATTCCCAGAACTCACTTCTGGGTGTCCCTGAGAGGACCCAGCAGCAGCCAGGCTCAGGTCACAGCCCTGTCAACTCTTTCCTCTGGGTACCGGCCCCTCCCACAAGTCCTGGCTCCACTCTCACTGCTCTGCCCATTCTGGAGGCTGCCTTGGGAATTGGGGCCCAGAGGTAGGGCCTGGCTCCAGGGAGAAACCAGGGGTGTCAGCAGTCCTGTGCTCACTCTGCCCCCTCCACCCCAGGTCCCAGCATTTCCACATGTTGAGGGGCCTGACTAGTATGGGGGATGGGGTCCATTTCTGTTGTCATCTGGATCAGGGGCATCAGCTGGAACAGAAATCTCCACAATGGGAAAGACACCACCTGGAGCTGTGTCCACCATGCGCCCTGCACATGGCAGAAAGTGCCAAATCACTCTAGAGAAATTCTTCCTCATCTCCCTGCTTTTCCATATGGATGGGGGTCAGGAGACAAGAAAAGCTGTGCTAGAAACAGATCAGTGGAACACTCCTGGATTGCACCCTGCCCCATCCATTTTGCACAGGTCACCTCCACACCACCACAAATCCTGTCTGATTGTTTCTTCACCTGCCAGGCTCTGGGGTGATCAAGGACTGGGAGACAGGCAAGGCTTACTACACAATCACAAGCCAGTCCCCACCTCTCCCCTGGAGCAGTCCTCGGGCCATGTGTTTATGTGAAGGTCACCAGACTAGGAGTCACATCCCACGTTCCCTAGTCCTGGCTTTTACACCTATTGCTAAGTTATCCTTTCTAAAAGTCAAGAGGTGATGATGTGTAAGCTTATTAAATATAGTATTAAGAGATTAACCTTCCCTGATTTGCTTTACTTCTATAAGTTTGACCTTCTGTTTTGACCTAAAGATGGTTTTTCTAGGTCTGTGATCTTAGAGTTGGAATAGGGTAGAGACCCTGGGGTGGCGCTATGATGAGCTACTGGACCCTTAACTTTTCCTCCCCTTTAGGCCTTTAGATGGTGGCTGTATGTCAGGGGGCTGCTCTTTCACTGCACATTTATGGGAATATGGTACCACTTTGCTCCTTCCTTGGATCCAATGTTTTTTCTACACCTACATCCCACCCTAAATTCACAGTGTTTGACCATCAGATAGTTACTACACACAGTCACACTCCTATTCCATTCATCCAAAACTCCTTCTCTGGGGTTAACATAGAGTGGAAGGTAGGTGACCCATGAACATAGCCATTCATTTATATGGGACTGGGCTCAACACAGCCCTCAGCAGCCTCCCTGATACTCCCCCCACCTACACACACAGAGCTCGAAATGCCATCCTTGCTGCTGCTCTAAAGTGTAGGAAAAACAGAGGTGGGGGAGGGTGATGCTGTACATTTTTTTATGGCTAAGCTAAAAGGGGTTCATAGGGCATATCTCAATCCCAGCCTTAATCAGAGAGAGAAGGAGCTCTTAAGAGCAGATGTTGTATATTGCCTACCAAGAGATCCAGGGGCAAGATTTCTCCTGCTTCTGAACTCAGAGCCCATACTCTATTCTCCCCAAACTTCCATCCACTTGGCTCTGACACTTCCTGGAGCCTGAATTGGAATGTCCGGCCCTATCGTGTAAACCTATCCACTACAGTTGTATAAAGTTCAAAGTAGCAGAGAAGAAGGAGAAAGACTGGTTGAACCAGATCCTTGGGTGTGGGCTTCATAGGTTTTTCCCATCTCATTGTTAGAGTAGCTTTGGTTTGTGTAATGACAGTATTATAAGGTGAAATGAAGGGACACGAGACAAGGAGCAAGCTTGTGATGCTACTGTCAACCTCCCTCCATGCCCCTCCCTTCTAGAAGACAAAGTGCACAGCACAGACAGCAGCCATTACACTATGCTCTTATGAGAAAGAAAGAAAAATATATATATATATGTATCGGGGAACATTAAATATGTTGGATGTGCTAATGAGAAAATCATTTTCCCTACATGGACTGAATTTTTACTTGGAGACATGTTTTCCTACTAAAGGGAAGACTAAAGAAGGATTTTACTGTTGACCAGGCAAGACACCTCCCCAAAGATGACAATGCCTTGGACAGTGTTGATGGCGGGCTGGGGTACCTGGAATCCTTGGCCCATACTGACAGGTACTAACTGGAAACAGACTCTTCTTGGAGGGCGAGGATGGGAGGCACATTAGGCCCAGCTGCTCATCGTCGAATCTTACACTTTTCAAACTATGTTGGTGTCTGACTTCCCTTTCCCTGATAGAACAACTCTGGTCCTTGGAGGTGGCTTGATGACTGCAGGCTATATAACCCATCATTCTCCCTTGCTCTGGGTAGGAGGTAAGCCTATGGTAGCAGAAACACCCACATACTGGGGCTTGGAATTCCTGTTTGTGTTCATTTAACTTTGTGGCACGAAGTCCATGGTGAATTGCTATTTTTTCTTCTAGGATCTGTCCAACAGCTGTCATGAGTGCCTGACCCTCAGCAGTCTCACTCTTCAAGATTGATCTGCTTTTGACTGATCTGTGACTCTGGGCAGTGGCTGATATGGGCTTGAATTTTTGCAGAGCATCTCGACCATTGAGTTTTTATTGGGGAAAATCCACTTTAAAAATAGCCTCATCCTTTTTCTGAAGAGGCTTTCTGGAGGGCTATGTTTCTTCTCTGGCATGAACTGGAGACATTTGCTCCCAACAGAGTCTGTTATTCCCCTGACCTGGGCAGGGTGGCTCATACTTCCAGCTTGAGAGGTCCCTAATTCTTTAAACCCTTCTTCATGCTCTCCTGGTTTATACTTCCTACAGTCCTCTCTTTTGTAAGTAGGGGCAATCATCTTGCTCTGGCTCTTCCATGAGTCCTGAAGTTTTGGGCTCCTGATGCCCTAGGTTGCTCTTTTGGGCTTCCATAAGACCACTTGGCTCCTGGGAAGCTAACCTGTCTCTGGTGGGGACTCTCTGGGGATGGCACTGAGGCACCTGAGAAGCCAAGTTGTCTGCAGCAAGGAACATGTGTTTGGGAAAGTCCTGAAGCTGGTTGTCTGATTGTACCTTTACTTTGGACTTAAACTCACTAGCAACCTCCATGTTAAGGCATGGCTCACCTGGATGTTGGAAAACAGACATTCTATGTAGTAGGAAATTTTAACTGGTCCCTGGTACCTCTAAACTCCTCATATGTACATATGTGGTTTGGAATTTTGTCAACACTTTGGTTTCCAAGATAACACTAGACTGTGGTTGAAGAGCAGGGGACTCCTTGGCCTCCACAACTCCCTGGCCTCTTCACCTCTCAAAGATTGGGATCCTAAGTTCACCTCCATCACTGTTACCCTATGGCAGGGGTCTCGTGAGGCCTGGCCACCATTCTCCTCTCTTGGCTCATTCCTGACCATTTCTGAACTTGGACCTGGCTGTCCCTCTTGACCCATTTCACAGTCTCACTCTTCCAGGTTCTGCCCACAAGGCTGAGTGTGAGGGATGGAGAAGGTGGCCTGCCCTCCTGTCCAGTCAGAGAAGCCTTTGAGGGCCCATGGTAGTCACCAGATGGAATCCCTCTCAGGGCACTCTGGATTTCCTTACACACAAGTGAGGGGACAAGGAGAGGCCTCATCAGGGTAGGAACTGACTCTCCTGTTATCACCTCCTCTCCTGAATTAGCCTGAGGAGGTTTTCCCAGGAACTCAGCAAACTTGACTGTTGAGTGGGACCCAGATACACAGGTGGCTGAAGGGAAAAGACAAACTGCAGAATGGTGGAGGGTTGAAACTTTTTCAACTTAGATTTAGGGGCTTGAGGACCTTGAGGGGTAGGGTCCACCTGTGCTTTACCAAAAACCTTATAATATGTGCTTCCAGCACCTCTCGAGTGTCTGGATCAAGGAAGGAAACCCTACAGGAGGTGTTCATACAGGGTTCCCAACCCTTCAAGATTTCTGGTTTCCATGTGAATATTGGACTTGGGAGAAGCATGCTCGAGGACAAGGCAGGATTGATGCACATTCACAGGAATCAAACCCTCATTGATCTGCCCCAACTTTTTGCCCAAATGGCCTTTCAAAATGTTTTCTAGATTCTTGTCTAAGCTCCTTAGTAAATCAATTCCTGAGTCACTCCTCAAGAGCCTCAAGTCACTTTTTGACTCCTCAGAGTTCACCTCCTTAAACTTCACTAGGGAGCTTTCTGAGCTTCTGGAGAGATCTTTTGGGATCTTCCCCAGAATATGTCCCAGGCCCTTGCCCAGTTCCTGACTTAGCCGGAACCCCACCTTCTGTGCATCTTTGTTGCTTTCACCTGTAAACAAAGAGGGCTGTGAGGGTCCATGCTTGTCCTTTGCCTGGCATGTCCCTGGTAATTCTCCCTGAAGCTGCCTTATCTCTAAAGGCTCTTGGATCCTTTGTGGCAGCTCCCACCGGTGTTGGATGAGCCACTTTTGGAAGTGTTCTTTCAGTTGCTTCTGGAGCTCAGGACTGATTGGAAAATTCTCAGGAAGGATGGAGGCAACCCAGCTGTCCTCAGGAATGTTGGAAGTGAAGACACTAAAGAGTTCCTGAGATCTTTTGACTACAGAAGATAAAGCCCACCCATTTTCTAGTTGCTTCTGCAACAAGGACCATTCTGAATGTTGAATCCCAGTTGGGGTAAGAAAGTGTACCTTATTCTGGGCTGTAGGGCAAGGTGCTCCACAGGCCCTAATCTGGGGTAGAGAAGAAGGTGGTAGGATTGGGAGAGAGGATTTGAGATGTGCCTGGGTTTGGACCTGAGCCAGAAGTGGAGGCTGGAATTGAGGTATTGTTGGAATAAAGGGTCGAGATTGGAACTCTAGATGGGACAGGGGCTGGAACTGGAAAAGCAGTGGAGATATTTTAGCTTGCATTTGAACTGGGCAGGCATTTGAAATTCCATTGAATAAGAAAGAAGGAGACTGTGGTGCTGAAAAGCTCTCGGAGATCCAGGCAGTAGCCACCAAGGATTCACTGTGCAGAGAAGGGAGACCCCAGAAAAACTGGTTATATTTCTGCTGTAGATGGTCCCCCAAGACCTTGGGATATGAGAACTGCTGAAGACAAGGCAGCTGCTCTGGTTTGTCTTTTATGCTCCAGAAAATTTGGGGGTTGTAGTGTTCTGCTCAGTACCTAGTGATTTCAGCATATTCCCCAAAGAATTCAGGTGGCAGTTTGGGCTCATTTGTTTTAGATGTGATCCATTGTTTTCTTTTTCCTTCCGAATCTTGATCTCAACTCTGTTTGTGACTTGTATCTCCAGGAGGTTCTGGTCATCAGAGTTGAGCAAAGGAGGGGTACTCAGCTCTATCTGTCTGTCTGTGGGGCCTATGCAGAATGAGGCCTCTGGTGGGTTGTGGGAAAGGTGCTTTTTTTGGGACTTGCTCTGTGATGAGGTTGATAGGCACCAGGATTTGGTAGCTGCCTGCCACCAGGACAGGGCTGAAATTGGACAGCTTGAGTGGCCAAGGCCTGAGATGGCTAGGATGATGGAAGATGACCAAGGAGTATGTGGAGACATCCTCTGTGGGACAGTGCCCAGTGGTAGTACCATTGAAGAGTCACACTAAGTAAGAGTCAGAATTGAGTCTGGTGGTGGTAGGGCAGAGGAGGCTGTCAGAGGGCAGGCCTATGAATCAGGCAGACATGATGTGGGAGAGGAAAGAGCAAGTGGCAGGGGTGAAAGGCTATCCAGTGGAAGAAAAAGCTCTGGTGACTGAGAGGCACTCAGGGATGTATGTGAATGAACAGAAACTGAGGAGGTCGTTGGGCCTGGAGAAATGGAAGAGGCCAGATGTAGATGGCACTTGGTAAGAGGAACCAATAGGGATGTGGCAGGAGCAGTATCTTCCACAGGCTCCCTGCATGGCTGGTGGGCTCCAGCAGGCACTGCTTTGCACATCTCACCAGGAGGGTCTTGACATGAGAGCTGATGAAAGTTGCCCTTGCCAGGAAGCCTTCCCAGGCAGCTGTAGGAGAGCAGATGGGGCCAGGAGGGCTGGACAGGACAGGCAGGGGTGGGCACCTGCAGCTCAAGAACCCTCCTCTGCCCCCACACTGACTTCATAATGCTCCTGCTCTCCCTCACCCTAGGGCTTTAGCCATGCCCTCCCATGGCTCCCCCTCCCATGACTGGGGTCACATTATAGCCTCTGGGAGGAAGGATGACCCAGCAGAGAAGGGGAAAGATTCTTTACCTTTGCAGAAGTGAAACCAGGTTGTGAGTCCCCTCCAGTTCTTCCAGGCAATCTCTGCAAGCTGGAAATCAGGATACTGGGTCATGGCGGTGAAGGCAGAGGCTTAAGAGTCTTTCAGGAGGCTGAGTGCAATGGCCCTTTAAGGGAAATCTTTGGAGGATTAGACTCTGGAGCCCAAGTATCAGTGTCCAAGGCCACATGTCCCTGACCGTGATGGTAAGGATCACTTGAAAAGGGTTTGTCCTTTGCAAAGTGCTTCCATGTTAATTAACCCCTGTAGCCCTTACAACTGCCCTGTAGGGGAGAAAGGTCAGTGGTCATCACACAGAGGAATCTGAGCAAAGTTAAACAACTTGTCCACAGTTGGACTTGGAGGTCCCACTTCCCAACCCAGACACCAATGGCCCACCACAGTCCACACGCCCCATTTCTAGGTCCTTATGGCTTCATTCTAAGCACAAATTTCTGGGAAGTATCTGGGCTCTGATCTCCTTCCAAGGAGCCTCCCCAAGGCTCTGTTTCCTGAAGAATAAGCTCTGCCACTGGCATCCTCAGAGACCGTGAAGCTGGGCCCTCAGGATTAGGAGAGATGGAAGCTAACTCTCGGGGGCATGCAGGGCTGAATGGCAAAGGCTTAGCTTTCAAAGATCTACTTTTCTTCCTACTCCTGCTCCTCCACTTCAGCTCTACTTGATGCTGAGAGATAAGAAAAAATGAGGGGCTAACACCCAACTCTCACTCTCCTCTATCTAGGCAAGCTGTGTTCATGAACAACATGACTTTCTACATTTAACTAAAACTCTGTGGGGTTTTTTCACCTTTTACTTATTTTTAAAGTGGATAACAATATTTTCAGTTTTTCTTCTTTGAAGAGTGCAAAGGATTTTTTAAGTTTTAATCACCATAGATTTCTTCTGTCACTGTTCCTCTGATCAAGAAACACACACATTCTCAGACTTAAATGCTCACGTGAGCTTTGTCAGATAGGATTCTGCTTCCCAAGGCCAGACCTCCACTCCAGCCTCTTCTCTCAGGCTCTCAGGGGCTCAGCATTGCCTTTAGATCAGCCCCAAAACAGAGGAAGGTCTCACTTGAGACACCCGCTGTGGGAAGGTGGCTGGTGAACCAGGGCTCAGGGATCAGCCTTCCTGCAGAGACTGAACTCTTAGTAATCCAGTCCTTGACCATTAGTCACTGCATTTGGGACTTGCCCTGGAACCCTCTACCATACCTGAACTCCTGGTCTAAGATCTTGGGCTAGAAATCCTCATGCCCACTCTAACCCCTCTCTGGCCTGCCTTTTCCCTAGAAGGATGATGTTCTATACTTTTCTGAGAGTTCCCATCTCAGGAGTATCTCTAGGTGGTTTAGAAAAGTGGAAATAAGAATAAGAAAAAAAGAGATAATCTCTGCTGGGATTAAGCCAAAGGTTTCTTACCTTCCTGATGTTTCCATGTTTCCTAGGTGGTGCTAAGAATGGATTACTCTGGAAGCAGGGGAGTAACATTAGGTAAAGTCCCAGTCCACACAGGAACAGCAAGGATGATATCAATCACCCAGGCAGTCCGGCTGGATCTCAGCCAGATAGCAACAATGTTTTTCAAAAAAAAAGAGATTCTCCATCTTCTGAATTGCATTGCTGCCCTCAGGCAACAGAGCACTGGGAGTTCACTTAATGGCAGAAACCCAGGCCTGCATCACAGAGCTGTGGCCTTGTCACAAAGGGCTCTTGAGTGTGGAGGAGGGAGCAATAAGAGAAATAGGCTGAATCACTGCCCCTCCTTCCCATCCAACCCCACAGACACCTGCACCCTCCTGGGGTTTCCAGATCCCTCCTTCCAACTACTCTCATTCTGTCAGAGAGACCTTAGCCAATTTTCTATTCATTCCATCTGGAACCTGGTGGCTTCATCCATTAGAGATCTTTACTTGAGGCCCACCAATTTTATAACTCTTGAAAATCTTAAGTTGACCCTGGAAGATTGGCTATTTCACAGAAATTTTTACACTCAGGATTTCCTTTGTCCTCAGCTCCAACTTTCCCACATCATTTTTATGTCTTGTATAAACCCAGGGATAGAACTTGAATTTCTTTTACACTTATTTAGTTTTGTGAATTTTGAATAGTGTATGTTTTGCCTCATTTTCTATCAGAGGGAACTACACACAAAAATTAAAATAATTTATTTTTCAAAATTCATAAGTATGAAAGAATTATAAATAGTTATGTAATAGGGAAGAACAAATCTGACTCCACATTAGATCTTTTTTACTTTAATCTTTATGCTTTGTTGCCCGAGCTAACTCTGTCCATCCCTGTGACCCAGTCTGGCTCTGCACTTTTTGTAAAACAATGTTGCCTATAGCCTGAAATATACAGGATAGCCTATTTCTAAGGCTCTGACTTTTAAGAGCCCATTCATGGAGATTAAAATTTGCAGAACAGAGAATAATAATTGTTTTGTTGGAGGTTTACAGGAACATGTGACCTGACCAGGATCTGACCCATCTAGCCAGCTGCTAGAACAAAGGATCCAACACCAAGATATTTGCAACAATTAGCCATGCCCCTCCCTCACCTTGCTTTTAAAAAGGCTTTGCTGAAAGCCTTCAGGGAGTTTGGGTTTTTTCCTGGGCATGAGCCACACGTCTTCTTGCATGGCACTGTGTAAACCTTTCTCTGCTCCAAACTCTGATGTTTCAGTATTTAGCCTCACTGTGCATCAGGCACACAGACTTGCATCTGGTAACAGTTAAACCTTCAAATGATATTTTTGTAAGTTTGTAGCGTTTATAATTCTGGAGTTAGTAAATCTTTAAACTGCACAAAAACTTTGGGGACACACGCACATACACACGTACTCATTTTCCTTAACCAATCTAGTACTTTCAAATCCAATAATCCATAATTTTCTACTTAAAAAAATCTTTCATATGTTGTCTCAACCCAATTTCTTAGTTTGCAACGATAAGACAGTCCCCACTCTCCAGGTAAATTTTGAAATATGTGGTCTTAATCCATTAGGGCTGCTATAACAATATACCATAGACTGGGTAGATTAAAAACAACAGACATTTATTATCACAGTTCTGGAGGCTGGGAAGCCCAAGATCAAGTCAGCAGCATGGTCACCTCGTAGTGAGAGCTCTCTTCCTGGTTCACAGCTGGAGCCTTCTCTCTGTATCCTCATATGATGGAAGGAGGCTAGAGATATCGCTGGAGTCTCTTTTATAAGGCACTAAGCCCATTCATGAAAGCTCATAAGCACTTTTCCATGACCCTGCCTCCTATCTTTAAGAGTTAGGATTTCAACATGTAAATTTTGAGAGAACCTGAACATTCAGACATGTACACTCATACTATACCCAGAAGCTAGGAATGGGTTAGGGTGAGCCAAGGTCCTGACCCTAAAGGGCTGTAGGGTGAAGAGTAGGACTAGGGGGTCAAACCCTTGGGGCTAAGCCAGGTCTTGAGCAGCCTCTTCATATAACCCTAGTGTGTTATGTATGTATTCTCTTTTCTGAGTGTGCCTTGCCTTCCCTGCCCCATTCTCCCAGGCCCCTGAAGCTTCAAGTCCAGCCTGAACCATATAGAAAGGGAGCTTTGAGTCTTACACAAAATTCCCTTATGACACCACCCTCTATCCTTTAGCAGTAACACAAGATTCACTGAAGGATTTGCATGGTAAATTTGTCTTAATGCCCCATGAGGGCTTTAAAATAATGTGTATTCTCTGCTTGTTGGTCATAATTTTATACAGTTTTAGTGGGAACGTGGGCATGTGAGTTTATTTGGCTATATTGCCATGAATGTGCACTTTCACAAACATATCTTCTACATCTACTATTTTTCTTACAATCTTTTCCTCCCATATGATATTCTCACCTTAATTCAACCTTTTATCAAAATTTAGATTTAGGTCTGTCACCGGGCGGACATGCTTTGTAATAAAATAGCTTCAACTGAGGAGGTCAGTGGAAGGCCTGGACCAGCTATCTTGGTTCCATGATAGTAAGCAAAGGATCACAAACTACCATGTTAAACTTAAGCACAAAGCAAAGTTTATTTAAGCATAGGTACACTCTCAGAGAGGGAGAGAGAGAAGGAGAGAGAAAGAGCAGGCTATTTCTGAGAACAGGCTATTTCAGTGAAGTGAAGCAAGTCCAAAGCAAAGTATATCGAAGCAAAGAAAGGTACACTCTCGGGGGTGGGGGTGGGGGTGGGGGTGCTGTTTCTGCGAATTGAAAGCAGCATTCCTATAAAGGCTTAAGAGCGCTTTTAAGGAGCATTTTGCAGGGAGGTGGGGGTGAGTGACAAGGGATCATTATTTGATTGATAGTCCTGAGCTATGTAACAAGTTTTCTGCTGAGCATGCTCTCATCCTTGAATCCCCAAGAAATTCCTACTGGGTGGGGGGAGGGGCAAAACCACATGTAATTTATTGTAATTATGGTATAATGAGTTTGGATTTACTATAGGTTATACGCCTCTCTGGTCTGGGCATGCACAGCCTGGAGAAGTCCCCTCGTGTTACTGTGCCTCTCTTTATCAGGATAAGCTGCCCACCACACGACCATAGTTTTGCCCGTTCTGGGTGGAGTCAAGGGAGAGTCCCCAGATGGCTGGGTGTGACTCAATTTCTTCCTCTTGTCTTTCTCACCACTGTCACCTCCTTGCTGCTAATGTCTGACTAACTACTTAACAGGTCTTCTTTGTATTCATATTTGCTGTCTAAATTTTCTCTATTACTTTATTTTCAATATGTTTTGTTTGATGGGGTTTTTTTTTGAAATTTAAAAATCTTATGATAACATTTACCTTGATTTATTTGTTGTTCTACTGTTATTGATTTCTGCCATCTTATTTTATGCTTTATTTTCTACATTTTCTTTATTGTTTCTTTTTTTCCCTTCTATGGCATCTTCCATTTTACAGGTCAAGGGTACTTATGTTTGTTTGACATTTGGGAATTTTTAATATTGTAATGGTTTTATATCATGAATTATGTTAATTTTCTCCTCAATTTCTTACCTGTGGATGAAAAATGTTCCCTGCCATATCAGTAGACAAAGGATGTTGCAGCCATCAAGTCAGACATCAAAGCAGGAACCCTCAACTGTGCACCTTGAGGGGATTCGGGATGGAGAAAAACAGGGTACTGATTCTAGAGTTAAGGGGCACATCAAAGGAATGATTTCAAGAAGCCCAGATTCTTTCATCTTCTCATACATAGAAACGTGCTAAAGTCCTTAACTTGAGATGTCTAGTTTCCTTTAATTAATAGTAATCTTTTGATGTTCTGACTACCTGGTTTTTGTTGACTCCTCCCTTAGGTCTTCTGAGCAGTTCCTCAGAGTGATCTGACAGGCTGTGTTCTGGGCTTAAGTCCTCAGAAAATCTGCCAAATAAAACATAATTCTCCTTTTGGGTTGTGCATATTTTTCAGTCAGCAGTCTTGGCAACCAATGAAGGGGCCCAGAGCAGACTTTTCTTCTTTGCCTGAACTCTATGAGGATCCAGAGTCTTGGCACCAGCAGAGGCTTCTTGGGCCTGTCCACTTTCAGAGAGTCAGGACGAATTTGGGCGAGTCTCTCTTGGTTCTTGGATCTCCTGTTTTGGTTGATGATCCCAAGTTTTATTCAGTGGTGTTAAACTCTTCTCGAGTAGTAGGTTATCCTTGAAACTTGGTTTCAAGAAGGAGTACCTGGGTCATCCTCAGTGAAAGACACGGGGAAGATTTTTACTCAGTTTAAACACTGAGAGCTTATCCTCTGTAGAAAAACACTGGGAAGACTTTTGCTCAAGTGGATTAGCCTCACTTAAAAGACACTGCGAAGATCTTGCTCAGTTTAGACACTGGTTTATCTTCAGTTGAAAGACTGGGAAGACTTTGCTCAGGTGAAAGACACTGAGTAAAATTTGGACTGGGTAATTAGGTGGAAGACTAACTTGTCTTACTTGAATTGGCTACTTTAATAGAGTTTGTCAAAATAAAAGTGATCTTCACAAATTGAACTCAGAATGGGGAACTTAGCTTTCAATACAAAAGAAAAAGGAACAACAGATTTCCAGCCTCCAACTTATACCCTGGCCAGGTTTATGTACATACAAAATTTACATTTACAAGTGCTTACTTACTTGGGACTTAAAGAAAATCTTGCCCTAAAATGACTAAGATAAGCCTCTTTTATTGCATATGCAGTTAAGTTAGAAAAAGCTGGCTTGATAAAAACATCTTTTCAGAATTCTGACTTCAAAAAAACAAAAGGCTTTCTAGGGGAAACTTACATTTCTCTTCCTGTGTCTTTGAAATATAAGTGTTCTATCTGATATACTTCAGTGTGTGTGTGTGTGTGTGTGTGTGTGTGTGTGTGTGTGTGTGTATGTTTTGAGAACTTGGTCGCTACCATCCAGAAGTACTTATATGGTGTACATTTGGTAGCCAGTCAAATACACTGGGATTCTGAGTAGTCTTTTGTCTGACTGTACCAATTCTCAGGGGCTTTTTGCCATCTTAACCTTCATTGTGTCAGCCTGTACTACAAAGATCATTACTTTCTTAAACTACTTTTGGGAGTAAATTTTCTGGATCTTATTTAGACAGCATCCTTTACACTCTTTTGTGGGGAAGCCTCTTGTGTCTTATTGGTTTGAGTCACTATTAAGGTATACCTCATTTATGGCCAGATAATGGATCCTTCAAATTGGAGAAACTTCTAAATTGGTAAATTTTTAGAGAGCTCTCATTATAAACAGCTGTTTTATTGGCTCATATGGGGGGAAAAATGTTGAAAATTAGACATATAATGGTTAACCTAAAAACTCCTTTAGTTTCAAACAAACCCCAAAAATTGGTTTGGGAAACCTTATTTGTGGTCTCTGCTTCCCCTCAATGGGTCTTACAGATGCTAATAAAAACATTAGAATAATTATTGTTAATTAGGTTAAGTAACAGGGAAAAAAACTGAAGGAACAGTCTAGAAACTTTTTCCCAACAAGGTGGAAATTTTAAAGGAACTTCTCCTAAATGAATAAGAAATCTTTAGATGGTTATTTTAAAGTGTGATAAATAAAACAGACATTAATGAGATAAATCAAAGATTGGATACAACTAACTACCTAAGATTGGATGGGCCAAAGAGATCTCCTACTTGTGCTCAACATTAAAGGGTCAGACCCAAACAAGTCTGCCCTATTTACTCCAGTTTAAAATATGTATACTTTATTATATATAAATTTTATACACGTAAAATTACACTGAGATACCTGACCAACAATTACTTGGGGCAAAAGTTAGACCAATTAATCAAGTTAAAAGATTGACAAAAGTGCCTGAGTCCCTTGGCTAAACCACTCTCTGGGGACCCCAGAGTCTTTCCTACAAAACAGATAAAATGGTTGGGGGACACAAGAAAGGAAAGATTTTAGAACTCCTGTAAGACCAAGACTTGATTGGAGCCTAATGAAAACTAAAGTCAAAGGTACAAAATTGATTGAATTGAGATGAAAGTTTATAAAAATTGGTATGTTTAAATGGGCATTGTATAAGATAATTACCTCTCCTTTGCCTAATTATATTGTGTGGGATAGAGATGTTTCACTGGGGACTTCTTCCCCTGCTTGATATTATAAGATGACATATGAAGGAAATATTAATTAAACATGCTAAAGGAAACCAGTGGGATCACCTGAGCCTATACAATATAAAGTAAAAACTGAGAGCTAATATTTAAGGGATAATAAAAATAAATAATGGAGACTTTACTCTGGGTCTAACCTGTGCACTCAGAAAGAGGGTCTTTGTTGAATGCCTTATGCAAGTTTTGAAGGTATGATAAATTAAACCATAAAGTTCTAGACTATAGAATTCTGAAATTTCAGTCTAGTTGGAAATCTTCTCACTGATACAGAAAAGCAAATTAAAGAAAATGTAGTTGGGCAAATCAATCTTTTAATATTATTTAGGTGACAGGCCAGTTCTTTGGGGAATTAAAAGCAACTGTCTTTGTCTCGCAAATCGGTACAAATCAGAAACGTAAATACAGACCACAATGACCTGAGACCGAGCCTAATTAGCTAAATTAGGTAGAACCTGAAACCAAGGTTAAAAAAGGAGGAAAATGTGGCCTTTTAAAACTCAAACTGCTGATTAGTCAGTCAAGAAAACGGAGGGGTAGGAAGATGTGGGGTTCATATCTCCCCACAAATGCATCAAGAATACATCTACAAATGGAACAATTCTCACAGAGCACCTGATAAACACTAGCAGAGGACCTCAGGCACCTGAAAGGACAAGAAAGATCCCCACATAACCAGGTAGGATGAAAGAAAGAAGAAGGGAAAAGGAAGAGCAGATGAAGTGGGACGTGACCTGTGACCCTGGGCGGGGGTGGGGGGAGAGCTGAAGATGAGAAGAGGTTCCCGCATCTGGGGAAGCAGCGGGGAGAGAAGCTGGGGCAGAAGGAGAAATTTGGTGGCTCAGAGAATAGTGCAGCAACCAGTCTGTGGCAGGCAGGAGAGAGTGAGGCCTACACAAATGGTCTGGCCACAGCTCTGCATGTCCCAGCCCCTGGTGACCACTGGTGCACATGGGGGCTGAATGTTGGAATGTGGGGTTTGAAAAACAGACCCAGGAAGGGGAATGATGTTGGCTGTGAGGAGACAGCTCAAGGGGATAGGATTGAGGAGCTCCACAACAAGGAATATACCTGGAGGAAGCCCAGACCACCATAGAAGAAAAGTGCCATGATTGAGTGATGCACAAAGGGCGGGGCCACCATTGCAGCCTCTCTCCTCATGCACTGGCCCCTGCCTCCACAGGCACTAGGAAGGGCTCCTGCCAGAGTGGCTCACATGCCCCCAGCCATCATCACCTCAGCACTCTCCCGTGTGGGTGGCCCATTTGCCCAGCTTGCCACCTTGACTACCTCCTGCCTGACAGGCTCGCACATCCCATAGCCACGCAGCACCCTCTCATCTGGGCAGCCTGCCTGCCCTGATTGCCGCCTCTACATCCTCCTGCCTGACAAGCTCATGTGCTCCAGTAGCCTTGGGAGCAGACGTCAGTGGGTGGCCCACATGCAGAGATGGGGCTGAAACCACAGCTGAGTTCCAGGGAACATGCAACTAAGGAAGAAGAGCTGAAATCTCGCTTCATGGCTGTGCAAATCATGGCATTACATTCCCTCTTATGGCTTCCTAAATTCAGCACCTGGGAACATCCCAGCGGACAAGTGCTCCTGAAGTTGAGACAGGTCTGGCTTTAGCAGCTGTGGGTTTTGTGGGCACGTACATGCTGGGGTTTGGCCAGGCCAGAGTCTGAGCTGCCTCCATATCTCACATAGTGGGTCCAGGTACACAATTACTGCAGTACTGGGACCTGACCTCGGTGGATCTGGGCCAGTGGCCTGGTGAAAATGATGCCTGAGTCACCAGGGCCAGTTGCTGGCATAACCATGGTTAAGGTGGGACTGAGAGCAGTACCAACAGCAGTGTACTTTGTAAGCCCACACAATGGGTGAAAGGAGACAAAACAGAGCATACCCACAGGTGAACACCTCTATAGGAGGAATACTCAGTGGCTTCTTTCCAAGTGGGAGTGCTCCAATCCTCCCTACCTCACACCACAGATCAGAAGCACAGCTAAGAAACAGATCTGAGGGCCTTTACTCCAATGACTAGGGATCAGAACTCAACCCTGACAAGGCAGTGACAACCACAGAGGAAAGGGAATGCCCCACTCAATATCCAGTGCAGGCTCTGGTCACCACAACACCAGTCAAACCCTCTATCAAGGTGATAACAGCCAGCATACACTAAGGAAAGAGGTAGCAGATATCTATACTAAAAATAGCCTTTGCACACACACAAAAAAAAAAAAAAGAAAAGAAAAGAAAAAAAAAATAAAACCATGCAGGCTACACAGGAATATTCCCACATAAAAATAGCCCTGCAAGACAGTCTATGGGTCAGGCATGGGGAAGAAGAACCCACAGAGCATTTAGCCTTGAAGGCCAGTGGGGCTTGAGTGCAGGATCTCCACAGGGCTGGAGGAAATAAAAACTCTTCAAGGGTGCACATGCACTGGGACCCAGCACAAAACAGTACCTCCATCGGAACCTGGTCAAGACCTACGTAGGAGTCTTGGAGGGTCTTCTGGGGAGGAAGGGGTTGGATGTAGCTCACTGTGGGGGCAAGGGGAGTGGCAGTGGAGGCCCCAGGGAATATTAATTGGTGTGAGCTCTCCTGGAGGATCCCATTTCAACACCAAGGCCTGACCCTATCCAACATCCTGTCTGCTCCAGTGTTGGAATGCCTCAGGCCTAACAACAAGCAAGACAGGAACACAGACCCACCTATCAGCAGACAGCCTGCCTAATGTCATACTAAGCTCACAGACACCCCAAAACATACACTTTGACACAGCCCTGCCCACCAGAGAGACAAGACACAGCTCCATCCACCAGAGGGCAGGCATCTGTCTCTCCCAACAGGAAGCCTACATCAGGCCCTGGACCAATCTCACCCACTAGAGGGCAGACACCAGAAGCAGCCTGTGGAAAATAGACCACACACACAGTAAGGTAGACAAAATGAGATGACAGAGAAATATGTTGCAGACAAAGGATCAAGATAAAAAAGCCTACAAGAACAACTAAATGAAGAAGAGAGAGACAATCTATCTGAAAAGGAATTCAGAGTAATGATAGCAAAAATGATGCAAAATCTCAGAAAAAGAATGGAGGCTCAGATCAAGAAGATACAAGAAATGTTTAACAAAGACCTAGAAAAACTAAAGAACAAACAAACAGAGATGAATAATACAATAGCTGAAATGAAAAACACACTAGAAGGAGTCAATAGCCAAATAACTGAGGCAGAAGAAAGGATAAGTGAGCTGGAAGATAGAATGATGGAAATCAGTGCCATGGAACAGAATAAAGAAAAAAGAATGAAAAGAAATGAGGACAGTCTCAGATACTTCTGGGACAATGTTAAACACACCAACATTCAAATTATACAGGTCCCAGAAGAAGAGAAAGAGAAAAATATTTGAAGAGATTATAGTTGAAAATTTCCCTAACATGAGAAAGGAAATTTCACCCAAGTCCAGAAAGTGCAGAAAGAATCCCATACAGGATAAAGCCAAGGAGGAACATGTGGAGACACATATTAATCAAACTGACAAAATTTAAATACAAAGAAAAAATATTAAAAGCAACAAGGGAAAAGCAAAAAATAATATACAAGGGAATCCCCATAAATTTATCAGCTGATTGTTCAGAATAAAGTCTGCAGGCCAGAAGGGAGTGGCATGATATATTTAAAGTGATGAAAGGCAAAAACCTACAACCAAGAATACTCTACCCAGCAAGACTGTCACTCAGATTTGATAGAGAAATCAAAAGCTTTGCAGAAAAATAGAAGCTAATAGAATTCAGCACCACCAGACCAGTTTTTGCAACAAATGCTAAAGGAACTTCCCTAGGCAGGGGGAAAAAAAAAAAAAAGAGGCCACAAGGGGAAGCAAGAAAATCACAAATGGGAAAGCTCACTGGTAAAGGCAAACATACAGTAAAAGCAGGATATCATCCATACACAAATATGATATCAAAACCAGTAAACATAAGAAGAGGAGAGTACAAATGAAAGAAATGGAAATTGTATTTGAAATTAAGAGGCCAGGAGCATTTGTGTGTATATATGTGTGTGTGTGTGTGTGTGTGTGTGTGTGTGTGTATATACACACACACACACACACACATATATATAGACTGCTATAACAAAACCTCATGGGAAATGCCAATAAAATAAAAGGACAATATCATGAATGAACATAGAATCAAAAATCCTCAACAAAATACTTGCAAACAAAGTCCAACAGCACATTGAAAGAATCAGACACCATGATCAAGTGGGATTTATCCCAGGGATACAAGGATCCTTCAACATATGCAAATCTATCAATGTGATACATCACATGAGCAAATTGAAGAATAAAAACCATATGATCTAATCATTAGAGAAATGCAAACCAAAACCACAATGATGTATCACCTCAAACCAGTCAGAATGGCCATCATCAAAAAAATATCTACAGATAATAAAAGCTGGAGAGGGTGTGGAGAAAAGGGTACCCACCTGCACTGTTGGGGGGAATGTAAATTGATACAGCCATTATGGAAAACAGTATGGAGTTCATTGCAGAGCTATTAACAATAGCCAGGACATGGAAGCAACCTAAACTGTCCATTGACAGATGATTGGATAAAGAAGATGTGGTACATATATACAATGGAATAGTACTCAGCCATATCAAGAAACAAAACTGAGTTATTTGTAGTGAGGTGGATGGACTTAGAGTCTGTCATACAGAGTGAAGTAAGTAAGAAAGAGAAAAACAGATATCAGATGCTAACACACATATATGAAATTAAAAACAAAATGGTACTGATGAACTTAGTGGCAGGGCAGGAATAAAGACATAGATGTGGAGAATGGACTTGAATACACGGGGGTTTGGGTGGGGAAGGAGAGGCTGGGATGAAGTGAGAGAGTAGCACTGACATATATATACTACCAAATGTAAAATGGATGGCTAGTGGGAAACTGCTGCATAGCACAGGGATATCAGCTCAATGTTTTGTAATGACATAGAAGGGTGGGATAGGGACAGTGGGAGGGAGGCACAAGAGGGAGGGGATATGGGGTATATGTAAAGATAGCTGACTCACTTTGTTGTACAGAAGAAACTAACACAACATTGTAGAGCAATTATACTCCAATAAAGATATTAAAAAAACAACCCCCCCCATATGATCATCTGAATAGATACAGAAAAAGATTTTGGCAAAATTCAACACCAGCTTATGATAAAAACTCTCCAGAAAGTGGGCATAGGGGGAACCTAGCTCAACATAATAAAGGCCATATGACAAACATACAGTAAACATCATTCTCAATGGTGAAAACCTGAAAGAGTTTCCTTTAAGATCAGGAAGCAGACAAGGATGGCCACCTTCACCACTTTTATTCAACATAGTTTTGAAGTCCCAGCCATGGCAATCAGAGAAGAAAAAGAAATAAAAGGAATCCAAACTGGAAACAAAAAAGTAAAACTGTCACTGTCTGCACATGACATGATCCTATACATAGAAAATCCTAGATATGACACCAGAAAACTACTAGAGTTAATCAGTGAATTTGGTAAATTTGCAGGATACAAAATTAATGCACAGAAATATCTTACATTCCTATACACTAACAATGAAAGATCAGAAAGAGAAATTAAGGAAACAATCCCATTTACCATCACATCAAAAAGAATAAAATACCTAGTGATACACCTACCTAAGGAGGTAAATGACCTGTACTCAGAAAACTATAAGATAATGATGAAAGAAATCAAAGATGACACAAACAGATGGAGAGGTATACCATGTTCTTTGATTAGAAGAATCAATATTGTGAAAATGCAAATCTACCCAAAGCAATCTACATATTCAATGCAATCCCTATCAAATTATCAATGACATTTTTCACAGAACTAGAACAGAAAAATTTACAGTTTGTATGGAAACACAAAAGTCCCTGAATAGTCAAAGCAATCTTGAGAAAAAAACAGAACTGGAGGAATCAGTCTCCCTGTCTTCAGACTACAAAGCTACAGTAATCAAGACAGTATGGTACTGTCACAGAAACAGAAATATAGATCAATGGAACAGGATAGAAATTCCAGAGATAAACCCGTGAATCTTTGGTCACCTAATGTATGACAAAGAAGCCAAAAATATTCAATGGAGAAAAGGTAGTCTCTTCAATAAGTGGTGCTGGGAAAACTGGACAGCTACATGTATAAGAATGGAATTGGAACCTTCCCTAACACCATATATAAAAACAAGCTCAAAGTGGACTAAAGACCTAAATATAAGGTCAGATACTATAAAACTATTAGAGGAAAACATCAGAAAAACATTCTCTGAGATAAATAGCAGCAAGATCCTTTTTGACTCACCTCCTAGAGTAATGAAAATAAAAGCAAACATAAACAAATAAGACCTGATTAAACTAAAAAGCTTTTGCACAGGAAAGGAAACCATAAACAAAATAAAAGACAACCCTCAGAATGGGAGAAAATATTTGCAAATGAAGCAACCAACAAGGGATTAATCTCCAAAATATACAAACAGTATATGCAGCTCAATATCGAAAAAAACAAACAACCCAATCAATAAATGGACAGAAGATCTAAATAGACACTTCTCCAAAGAAGACATACAGATGGCCAAGAAACACATGAAAAGATATTCAACATCACTAATTATTAGAGAAATGCAAATCAAAACTACAACGAAGTGTAACCTCACATTGGTCAGAATGGCCCTCATAAAAAGTCTACAAAGAATAAATGCTGGAGAGATTGTGGAGGAAAGGAAACCCTCCTACACTGTTGGTGAGAATGTACATTGGTGCAGTCACTATGGAAAACAGTATTGAGGTTCCTTAAAAACTAAAAATAGAGCTACCATATGATCCAGCACTCCCACTTCTGGGCATATATCTGGAGAAAACCATAATTCGGAAAGATACCTACATCCCAATGTTCATTGCAGCACTATTCATGATAGCCAGAACATGGAAGCAACCTTAATGTCCATCAACAGAGGAATGGATAAAAAAGATGTGGTGCACATATAGAATGGAATAGTGCTCAGTCATAAAAAAGAAAGAAAGAATGACATTTGCAACAACATGGATGGACCTAGAGATTGTCATACTTAGTGAAGTCATTCAGAGAAAGACATATATCATATGATATCACTTATATGTGGCATCTAAAAAAATGGTACAAATAAACTTATTTACAAAACAGAAATAAAGCCACAGATGTAGAAAAAAAACTTATGGTTATCAGGGGAGAAAGGACAGGGAAGGATAAATTGGGAAATTGGGATTGACATCTACACACTACTATATATAACATGGATAACTAATAAGGACCTTCTGCATAGCACAGGGAACTCTACTCAATACTCTCTAATGATCTATATGGAAAAGAATCTATAGAACAGTGGGTATATGTATAACTGATTCTCTTTGCTGTACACCTGAAACTGATTCAATGTTGTAAATCAACTGTACTCCAATAAAATTAAATTTAAAAAATAAATAAAATGAAATATTGCATTAAAATATTAAAAGGTAAAATAAAATAAAACTCAAGCCACTGGAAAGTCCCCCTCAGTTAAAAATCTAAGTCATAACCTCCTTAAGTTTTTCAAGAACACATTAAGTCTTTTCCACAAATAGTAAAGCCTGTGCTTCCCTGGTGACACAGTGGTTGATAGTCCACCTGCTGATGCAGGGGACACAGGTTCATGCCCCAGTCCAGGAAGATCCCACATGCTGTGAAGCAGCTGGGCCCATGAGCCATGGCTGCTGAGCCTGCGCATCTGGAGCCTGTGCTCTGCAATGGGAGAGGCCACAACAGTGAGAAGCCTGCACACCGCAAAATAAATAAATAAATAAAAAATAAAAATAGTAAAGCCTTAGTCTTCTAGGCAAATAAATTTATCTTATTCCCACTCTTATAACTTGTAAGTTTATATTTTAGTATCTGATTCATAACTAAGTTTTTAAAGTGAAGCTCTGAAATCTCTAGTTTTGTCTCTTTATTTGTCTGTGTGTACATTATTTGCGATGTCTTACCTCTGGAAAATATTACCAAAATTAAATTTATAAAAGAGCTCTATTTAATTGACTTAAAAGTAAGAGCTTACAAACTAAATATTTCTAAATATGAAAGAAATCACCCAGAATAAATTTCAGGTTCACATGATCTAGGAAATATTCAATATTAAATTAACATCTGGTATTAAAACAAGCTTAAGCTTACTGGTTTTATCAATATAGACATGTCTTACTTTTATTGTACCTACACTTACTGAAGGTCAATGTGCTCATGTTATTTCTGTTACAGAGCTTGTCAGCAATAAAATTAATTTGGTATGATGATATTTTATAAGTTATAAAAGAAAGGTAAATGAAATAATAACTTTTGAGTGAACTCTTTAGGAATAATTAAGTTTGGGGTTACATCTATCTAAAATAGTT
Organism: Stenella coeruleoalba; assembly: GCF_951394435.1. Lineage (NCBI taxonomy): Eukaryota > Metazoa > Chordata > Mammalia > Artiodactyla > Delphinidae > Stenella > Stenella coeruleoalba. Next base: position 31,655,809 of record NC_137153.1, on the reverse strand, counting down.
TCCCCAGATTTTTGGTAATGAGTTTGCTAAGTTAAATTAAATGATGGGAATTCTTTGAATATCCAGGTCATTTCAAATAAGGTAAAATACTACAACATTAATTACTTTATAGGTCTAAATTTACCTACTTTTGTCTCCATGTGAGAGGGAACCTAAAGATATTTGGGTTTGTTAGATGCATGTCTTGTACCACATAGAAGAAAGAAATTATAAAATGTATGTTTCTAGAGGTTATGGAATAATCCTAAATTTGCCAACCAGGAAAAGCTGGTATGATAAACAGTTAACCATACTTGCTGCTTGTTGATTTTCACTAGAGATTAAGGTATTAAGGGTTAAAATTTTAATACGTAATTAGAACTACTAGAGATATTAACAGAAACCATTCAGTATACAAGGAAGTAGGATGTGTGTTTTCAGCAAAAAAAAAAAAAAAAAAAAGGCATGAGGAATGAAAATATATTAAGAGGAAAGAATGATTTTGTCCTAGAGCTAGTTGTTTTTGGATGGAAAAATAAGGGACAAACTAATATGGATACAGAAATTTTGAAAGGGAGCCCTGAAAAAGGAGTTTTGTACATGGTCAAACTGGGATTAGATTAAATTTAATTAGGTAAATGGATTTTGTCATTAAAAGTAGGATGGTACAAGACTGGATTTGGTTTCTCTCTCTGTGAAGAACACAACGTTTTCTTGGAATACTGTTTTTAGTAACAGACTGTGTGAGTTTCCTTGCCTTTAAGATCTGTATTTGTTTTTGAAATCTTTTGTCACTTTGGTTAAGTGAATAAGTATTGTTTCACAGTGACCTAGGATCCTATTTGACCAAGTGTTCTGAAACCTTATGATATTTTTGACAAACTTCCCAAATATCAAATTTTAACTAAAGTTCTTTTGACCTCCAGCTAACTTTGGGATGCTTCAAAGGAACCCTGAGACATCTCAGAGAGGAATATTAAACTACTTAGGCTTTTTGGTATGTTAAATTACTTGAGAAGCATTGTCAAATGATTGGAGGTGAACCTTGGGTTACATTTTATGGACAAATGTCATTAATATAGATATTCAAAAATTTATATGGAAGTCCTAAAAATATGATATTCCCTGGTGTAATATTATTAGACACAATTCTAGATATTACCTTAAAATGTTATATGTCACAGAAATATCCAAGTGTATTGTCAATTGCATTGTAATCAGATCTTTAATCATGCCATTTTAAGCCTTGTCATTTATAGACAATTATTGTTTTACTCTGATGTTTTTATAAAATAAAGATCTTCAAGAAGATTTATAAAAAGGACTTTTTGACAAATTTGTTTCTGATAATTTTTAGATCATACCACTGAACCAGGTAAGAAATTATAAAACTCTAATGGAAAACCTGAAAACTTCATCCAGACCATCAGGAATTAAGTACATGGACCTGAACTAACTGATAAATATGATTTATAATTTTATGACTTTTTCTGAAATATGCTAGTTTTAAATCTTTGTTTTTCAGAAAACATTTTCTCTTACACTATGACTTACAAGTTGATAAAATACACCTTTGTAAATGAAAATTAAACATTTATCTTTTTCTCTCTAACTGATTCTTCCAGAATTTGACTTCTCCAGCTGGCTCCTCTGTGGACTTGATGGTTTATTGCAAACAGATTAAAACTAGCTATAATAATCATTGTTTTAGATTGTTCTCTGTTTCCAAATTGTTTATGCTTTATGTCTCTCTTTGTTGTACTATGAACTTATTTATGTTACTAGCTATATTACTTATTCTGTCTAGTTTATAAGATCATCTCTTGTATTACCCAATGTGTAACTGGGTCTCCAACAAAATTAATGATGGATAAAAGTCTTGAGACATTTGATCATATATACATAGAAGAATTGTAATAGTGCAACTCTACATATGCAAAGAAGCAACATGGGAAGACACTTCCTGGACCATAATAGACAATAAGACAGACAATCCAGAGAATTTTAGATTATCAACAAGACTTAATCAAAAACAATTAACACATTGAGTAGCCTATCAACAGAATCTTCACCTGATCTAGGAATGAGACTTCTTAGCACCATGGGACAAAATTGGTCATAAAATGACACCCAAACATTAGTTGAATTTAAGACCAAGGAGAAGCACTGTGAATGAAAAATGTTGCCTGCCATATCAGTAAACAAAGGATGATGCAGCCATCAAGCCAGCTGCCACTGCAGCCACCCCAAACTGTGCACCCTGAGGGGATTCATGATGGAGAAAAACAGGATACTGACCCTACAAAAGAGAATGTAAATTACATAAAGTGACCATATAAACATCAAACTATATTTGCTAAAAGTTGAAAGCCATGATAGAGAATGTTGCAAAGGAGGTAAGTTGAGCACTAATCTCCACATCCTACTGAGAAAAGCAATGTTGCACAAAATGGACAGACAATATATTATTTATGCATAATATTAAGCACAGAATGCATATTATTTACTGAAAGTAAAAGAAAAAAGCTTTAAAAAAACTTTTCAAAAGAACTAATAGAAATGTACTTTTAGGAGAAGAAACTGAGATAAATGAACCATATTCTCTACCATTCATAAGAAGTCAAACTGACTTAAAATTGATCAAACAAATTAGGTGATTATAAAGCATTATTTAGAGTTCAAAGGAATAGTATATAATAAAAAAAGAAAGTGATAAAAATTGCTTCCCCCTAAAAAGCAGGACCAGGGCCTGTGGAAGGAAAAAAACATGTTTTTTGTTTCATTTTTTGCTTATAAAAGTATTTAAATGATTTTTCATGTGCATGTATTGCTTCCATTTTTAAAATGTCCTGCTTGTAGATCTCCTTGAAATAGTCTAAAATGACATATATGTGTAAAATTAGGTTTCGTTTAGCAAAAGTGTGTGAAAAGTAATCGACTTATCTAATGTCTTATGAGGCTGAAGTTAAACAATATTAAACTATACTTTCTTGGAAGAATATAAATATACTCATAAAACAGCAACAACATGACACTTGGCTATATGTTCTGCTTATCTAAGAAGTAAAACCCTTATAATAAAAAATAATGATGTTTCACATTTTCTAAGGAAAGATTTTGGTAAAACTGCTAGATCTTCACTTGTATATAATAAAGCTCCTTATAATCAATAGTAGAATAAAGTCAATCAAGATATACTTTTATATTTTCAAATTTATATTGTAATAAATATCTTTATCAAAATGTGTCAGCACAGAACACTGTAAAGAAAATGTTTATTTAGCAATACCTTCTCATTTCTTTCTGTGATTGGCATCACAATTCATGGTTGGAGCATTTAATCAAAGAACTATACTTGCAATTTTTGAATGTACATCAGGGGAGAAATTTTATTCATACTTTGACTATATATGTGTATGTATATATATTTATTTTTTCTTCCAGTTTTATTAAGAAATAATGACATACAACACTGTATAAATTTAAAGTGTACAGTGTCATGATTTGACTTACATACATTATGAAATAATTACCATAATAATTTTAGTGAACATCTGTCATCTCATATAGATACAAAATTAAAGAAATAGAAACAAATTTTTCCTTATGATGATAAATTTTAAGATTTACTCTCTTAACTTTCATATATAACACACAGCAGTGTTAATTATATTTATCATGTTGTACATTGCATTCCTAGTACTTATTTTTCTTATAACTTGAACTTTGTACATTTTGACTATCTTCATCCATTTTCCCATCCCCCAACCTCCCAGCTCTGATAACCACAAACCTGATCTCATTCCCAATGAGTTTGCTTGTTGTTTTGAAATATAATTGACCTACAACTCTATGTTTGTTCCTTGTGCACAACATAGTGATTCACTATTCCTATACACTTCAGAATGATCACCATGATAAGTCTAGTTACTCTTGAGAAGGAAGGAATTTCCTCTACCCTTTTAGGTTCTTCTGGTTTGTCTAAAAATTAAACTGGCATGAGACAGGGGAAATTAAATGAAAATTTAATAATATATATACATGGGAAAGATGCAGGAAAACTGAGTAACTCACCAAAAAAGCTGAAACACATACTGTAAATATTATCTTCAGATAAAATAAAAAAGAGGATGGTGGGGGTAGTGGTTTAGGACCTCAAAGTGGGGGGGAAGCAATTGACATGAAGATGAAAAGAAAATGCTTTATAAACAATGTTTGCTGGGCCATGCAGAGACAATGGGACACAGAGAGGAATTTTAACAGAGTCTGCTATGTTCCTCCCTATTTACAAACCTAGCTCACAGTATAGTTATCTGTGGTGATAGCACTTCCTGGAACAGGCCTTCCATCTACATTCTTTAGGCAGTGAAGAGGAGGTTCAAAATTTCCTCCTAAATCTTTTGGGTCCTGATTTTTTCAGTTCATTATAATGCACATGACAAAGAGACATTTTGGAGTGGCAAATTTTGCTCCTCTACATTACCATCTGCCACCATACAAAGATATTATATAATTATTGACTTATTCCCCACACAGTACTTTTCATGTCTGTGACTCATTTATTTTGTGATAGGAAGTTTGTACCTCTTAATCTCCCTCAACTATTTCTCTCATTCCGCCACAACTCTGTCCTCTGGCAACCATCTGTTTGTTCTCTGTATCTGTTTTGTTATGTTTGTTCATTATTTTTTTTTAGATTCCACATATAAGAGGAGTCATATGGTATTTGTCTTCTCTGACTTATTTTACTTAGCATAATACCTTCAAGGTCCATCCATGTTGTTGCAAAAGGGAAGACAATTCTTTTTTATGGTTGAGTAATATTCCATTTTCTCTGTGTGTGTGTGTGTGTGTGTGTGTGTGTGTGTGTACACACAATATATATACCACATCTTCTATATCCATTCATTTATCGATAGGCACTTAGGCTGCTTCCATATCTTGGTTATTGTAAATAATGGTGCAATGAACATAGGTGTGTACATATCTTCAAATTAGTGTTTTTTCATTTTCTCCATATAAATACCCAGGATTGCAAATGCTGAATCATATGGTAGTTTTATTTTTAATTTTTGGATGAATCTTCATACTGTTTTTCCAATAATGGCTGCACCAATTTATATTCCCACCAACAGTGGATGAATGTTCCCTTTTCTCTACATCCTCACCAACACTTGTTATTTTGTTTTCCTTTGATAAAAGCCATTCTGACACATGTGAGGTGATATCTCATTGTGGTTTTGATTTGCATTTCCATGATGATTTGTGATGCTGAGCATCTTTTCATATGCCTGTTGGTAATTTGTATGTCTTCTTTGAAAAAATGTCTATTTAGGTCCTCTGCCCATTTTTCAATGGGGTTGTTTGGTTTTTTGATGTTTAGTTGTATGAATTCTTTATATATTTTTGATATTAACCCCTTAACAGATATATTGTTTGCAAGTATCTTCTCCATTCGGTAGGCATACTTCTTTTGTTAATCATTTCCTTTGCTGTGCAGGAAGGTTTTTAGTTTGATGTGGTCTCATTTGTTTATTTTTGTTTTGGTGTCCCTTGCCTGAGGAGACATATCCAAAAAAATATTGCTAAGACTGGCGTCAAAGAGCATACTGATGGTTTTCTTCTAGAAGTTTTATGGTTTTGGGTCTTACATTTAAGTCTTTATTCCATTTTTAGTTCATTTTTGTATGTAGTGTGAGAAACCAGTTTGATTCTTGGCATTAGCCATACAGATTTCCCAACACCATTTATTGAAAAGACTGTATTTTCTCCATTGTATATTCTTGCCTCCTTTGTCATAGACTTATTTAGCATATAAGTGTCCATTCATTTCTTGGCTTTCTATTCTGTTCCATTAATCTATGTGTCTGTTTTTGTGCCAGTATCATACTGTTTTGATGACAGTAGCTTTTTAATAAAGTTTGAAATCAGGAGGCATGATGCTCCCAGGTTGATTCTTTTTTCCTCAAGATCATTTTGGGCATTCAGAGTCTTTTGTGTTTCCATACAAATTGTATATTTGTTCCAGTCGTGTGAAAATGCCATTTATATTTTGATAGGGATTGAATTGAATTTGTAGATTGCCTTGGGTAACATGGTCATTTTAACAATATTAGTCCTTCCAATCCATGAACGTGATATAGCCATCTGTTACTGTCATCTTCAGTTTCTTTCATCAAAGTCTTATAATTTTCTGAATGAAAGTCATTAACCTCTCAGGTTAAATTTATTCCTAGGTATTTTATTCTTTTAGATACTATTGTAAATGAGATTGTTATCTTAATTTCTCTTTCTGATAGTTCATTGTTAGTGTATAATGCACAACAGATTTCTTTATATTAATTTTATATCCTGCAACTTTACTAATTTCAGTGATGAACTCTAGTAGTTTTTTGGTGGTGTCTTTATAATTTTCTACATAAGAATCAGCTCATCTGAAAACAGTGAAAATTTTGTCTTTTCCAATTTGGATTTCTTTTATTTCTTTTTCTTTTTTTGTTTGATTGTTGTGACTGCAATTTCCAATACTACATTGAATAAAAATGGCAAGAGTGGGTATCCTTGTCTTGTTCCTGATCTTAGAGGGAATGCTTTCAGCTTTCCACGATTGAGTATGGTTGTGTGTAAACTTGTCATGTATGGCCTTTATTATGTTGAGGTATGTTCCTTCTATACCCGTTTTCTGGAGAGTTTTTACCATAAATGGATGTTGAACTTTGTCAAAAGCTTTTTCTGCATCTATTGAGATGATCATGTGATTTTTATTCTTCTGTTTGTTAATGTGGTATATCACATAGATTGATTTGTGGATATTGAACCATCCTTGCATCCCTGGAATAAATCCCACTTGATCATGGGGATTGTATTGTTAAATTTGGTTTGCTAATATTTTGTTGAGTATTTTTGCATCTACATTCATCAGTGATATTGGCTTCTAATTTTTTTTGTGTGTGTGTGGTATCTTTGTTTTTTGTATCAGGGTGATGCTGACCTCATGGAATTAGTTTGCAAGTATTGCTTTCCCAGCAATTTTTTGGAATGGTTTGAGAAGGATAGGCATTAATTCTTCTCTAAATGTTTCACAGAATTCACCTGTGAAACCAACTGGTCCTAGAATTTTGTTTGTTGGGAGATTTTAAATTATGGATTCAATTTCACTACTGGTAATTGGTCTATTCATATTTTGTATTTCATTCCAATTCAGTTTTGGGAGATTGTACCTTTCTAGGAATTTGTTCATTTCTTCTAGGTTGTCCATTTTTATTGGCATATAACTTTTTTTTTTTGTGTGGTACATGGGCCTCTCACTGTTGTGACCTCTCCCATTGCAGAGCACAGGCTCCAGATGCACAGGCTCAGTGGCCATGGCTCACAGGCCCAGCTGCTCTGCAGCATGTGGGATCTTCCTGGACCAGGACACGAACCTGTGTCCCCTGCATTGGCAGGCAGACTCTCAACCACTACACCACCAGGGAAGCCTGGCATATAACTTTTTATGGTAATAATTTATGACCCATTGTATTTCTTTGGTGTCAGTTGTAACTTCTTTTTCATTTCTGAACTTATTAATTTGGGCCCTCTCTTTTTTTTTTTTTTATGGATGAGTAGTCTGGTGAAAGGTTTACAATTTTTTTTTCTCTATCTTTTAAAAGAAGCAGCTCTTAGTTTAATTGATTTTTTAAATTGGTTTTTAAGTCTCCATTTTATTTGTTTCTTCTCTGATCTTTATGGTTTCTTTCCTTCTACTAACTTTGGTTTTTGTTTGTTCTTCTTTTTCTAGTTCCTTTAGGTATAAGATAAGGTTGTTTATTTGAGATTTTTCTTGTTGCCTGACATAAGCTAGTATTGCTATAAATGTTCCTCTTAAAATTGCTTTTTCTGGATCATTGTGTTTTCATTTTCATTTGTCTCCAGGTATTTTTTATTTCTTCTTTGATTTCTTCAGTGCATCATTGTTTGTTTAGTAGCATCCTGTTTATCGTTCACATGTTTGTCTTTTTTTTTTTTGCAGTTTTTTTCCTGTAGATGATTTCTGGTCTCATAGCATTGTGGTCAGAAAAGATGTTTGATATAATTTAAATCTTAAATTACTGAGACTTGTTTTGTAGCCTAGCATGTGATCTATCCTGGAGAATGTTTCTTGTGTACTTCAAAAGAATGTGTATTCTGCTGCTTTTGGATAGAATGTTCTCTCTATATCTGTATCTATATCTATATCTATATCTATATCTATGTCTATGTCTATATCTATATCTAGTCCATTTGGTCTAATGTGTCACTTAGGGCCAGTGTTTCCTTGTTGATTTTCTGTCTGGATAATCTGTCCATTGACAGAAATGTGGTGTTAATGCTCCCTACTATTTTTGTGTTACTGTCAATATCTCCTTTTAAGTCCACTAATATTTGCCTTATATATTGAGGTGCTCCTATGTTGGGTGCATATATAATTACAATTGTTATATCTTCTTCTTGGATTGATCCCTTGATCATTATGTAGTGTTCTTCTTTGTCTCCTGTAATAGTCTTTGTTTTAAAGTATATTTTGTCTGATTATAAGTATTGCTACTGTGGCTTTCTTTTCATTTTTATTTGCTTGGAATACCCTTTTTCATTGCCTCACATTTAGTCTGTGTGTTTCTTTAGATCTAAAGTGAGTCTCTTCTTGGCAGCATATATATGGGTCTTGTTTTTGTATCCATTCAATCACTCTATGTCTTCTGCGTAGTGCCTTTAGTCCACTTACATTTAAAGTAACTATTATTAGGAGTCAATATGGCAGAGTATGAGGATGTGGAGTTTGCATCTCCTCACAGGTGCTGTGGGAATGCATCAGAGCAATTCTCACAAAGCACCTACTGGGTGCTGGGGGGGGCCCTCAGACCCCTAAGGGAACAGGAGGTATCCTTGTGTGACCAGGTAGAATGTGACAGGAAGGAACAGGGAAGAAAAGTGGAGGTAGGATGGGACAAGTGTCCCTGAGTGGGGCTGGGGAAGAAGAGAGGTTTCCACACTCAGAGGGGTCCACTGACAGAAAGGGGATCAGCAGGGGCGGAGAGAGGCCCTCAGGGTATAGGGGGATCAGAGGGGAGTAAGGCTGGTGTCTCCCTCACCTGCTCAGGCCCTGGTGAGCCTGCTAGGGTCCTGGGCTTAAGTCAGTCCCCAGAGCCCCCTCCAGCCTAACAGGTCCCTGGCCTGGGCCTCCAAGGACTCCCTCCACTGCACAGGTCCCAGGCCTGAGCCCCACCTCTGCTAAAGCCTTTTCTGCCTGTGCAGAACCCAGTCCTGAGCACAAACCCCACCAAAGCTTCTGAGGGCCACATGGATCCTGACAGCCTGAGTGCTGCCCCTGACAGGGCCTGCTTTGGTCATGCGGATCCAGGCCAGCCAAGTGCCATGCTCCCAAGACCTCCTAAGACTGCACTGGTCCCTGTGGGCATACCCATGGAGATCTGTTCCCCAGCTGGCCTGTGCAGGCATGGGTGCACCAGGCCAGCTTCAGGAGTAGACACATGAGAGGAGCATGCGCAGAGATGGGGCTGACACAGCAGGTACAGAGACCTACCTAGAGGTCTTGGAGTGCCTACTGGGGAGGCCAGGATTGGCTATAGCTCACTTTGGAGGAAGGACACAAATAGTGGAGACATCAGGGAAGTTTTTATTTTTTTTTACTTATTTTATTGTTTTATTTTTTATCATTTAATTTTATTTTTCACTTTATGTATTTATGTATTTTTTTATCTTATTTTTAATTTTTTTGCTGCAGTGGATCTGTTTTGTTTTCTTGTTGTTTCATTTTTATTTAGTTTTTCTAATGTATTTTTTATTTTTCTAATTTTATTCTATTTTTTATTCTTTGTGATTGTTGTCCTCTTTTTTGTTTGTTGTCTCTCTTTTTACTTTTTTGCCATGCCATTGCAGCTTGCGAGGTCTTGGTTCCCAGGCCGGGGGTCAGGCCTGAGCACCTGTGGTGGAAGTGCTGAGTCCAAGCCACTGGACTAACAGAGAATCTCAGACACCAGGGAATATTAATCAGTGTGAGCTCTCCCAGAGGTTCTCAGTTTGGCACCAAGACCCAGCTCCACCCAATTGCTTGCAAACTCCAGTGCTGAAGGCCTCAGGCCAAACAGCCTGGAAGACAGGAACACAACCTAAACCATTTAAAACAATGAGATGACAAAAATATATGTTACAGACAAAGCAGCAAGGTAAAAACCTACAAGAACAAATAAATGAAGAGTAAATAGGCAACCTACCTGAAAAAGAAATCAAAGTAATGATAGTAAAGATGATCCAAAATCTCAGAAATAGAAGGAGGCACGGATTGAGAAAATACAAGAAATGTTTAACAAGGAAATAGAAGAACTAAAGAACAAACATGCAGAGATGAACAACATAACAACTGAAATGAAAACTACACTAGAAGGAATCAATAGCAGAATAACTGAGGCAGATAAATGAATAGGGAGCTGGAACACAGAATGGTGAAAATACCTGCTGAGGAGCAGAATAAAGAAAAAAATAATGAAAAGAAATGTAGACAGTCTCAGAGACATCTGGGACAACATTAAATTCACCAACATTCAAATTATTGGGGTCCCAGAAGAAGAAGAGAAAGAGAAACGTTCTGAGAAAATATTTGAAGAGATTATAGTCAAAAACCTCCCTAACATGGGAAAGGAAATAGCCACCCAAGTCCAGGAAGTGCAGAGAGTCCCACTCAGGATAAATCCAAGGAGAAACATGCCAAGACATATACTAATCAAACTGACAAAAATTAAATCCAAAGAAAAATATTAAAAGCAGCAAGGGGAAAACAAAAAAATAACACACCAGGGAATCCCCATAAGATTATCTGCAGATTTTTCAGCAGAAACTCTGCAGGCCAGAGGGAGTGGCAGGATATATTTAAAGTGATGAAAGGGAAAAATCTACAACTAAAATTACTTTACCAAACAAGGATCTCATTCAGATTTTATGGAGAAATAAAAATTTTACAGACCAGCAAAAGTTAAGAGAATTTAGCACCACCAAACCAGCTTTACAGCAAATGCTAAAGGAAATTCTCTAGGTGAAAAAAACACAAGAGAAGAAAAAAACCTACAAAAACAAACCCAAAACAATTAACAAAATGGCAATAGGAACATACATATTGATAATTACTTTAAATGTAAATGGATAAAATGCTCCAACAAAAGCCACAGACAGGCTGAATGGATACAAAAACAAGACCTGTATATATGCTGTCTAAAGAGACCTATTTGAGACCTAGGGACACATACAGACTGAAAGTGAGGGGATGAAAAAAGATATTCCATGCAAATGGAAATCAAAAGAAAGCTGGAGTAGCAATACTCATATAAGACAAAACAGACTTTAAAACAAAGCCTGTTACAAGAGACAAGGAAGGACACTACATAATGATCAAGGGATCAATCCAAGAAAAATATATAACAATTGTAAATATTTATGCACCCAACATAGGAGCACTTGAATACATAAGGCAAATGTTTACAGCTGTAAAAGTGAAATCAACAGTAACACAATTGTATTAGGGGACTTTAACACCCCACTTAGACCACTGGACAGATCATCCAGACAGAAAATTGATAAGGAAATAGCAGCTTTAAATGACACAATAGACCAGTTAGACTCAATTGACATTTATAGGACATTCTATCCAAAAGCAGCAGAATACACTTTCTTCTCAAGTTCACACGGAACGTTGTCCAGGATAGATCACATCTTGGGTCAGAAATCAAGCCTTGGCAAATTTAAGAATACTGAAATCATATCAAGCATTTTTTTCCAAGCACAGCACTATGAGATTAGAAATCAATTACAGGAAAAAAACTGTAAAAAATACAAATACATGGAAGTTAAACAATATGCTATTAAATAACCAAGTTATCACTAAAGAAATCAAAGAAGAAATTAAAAAATACATAAAAACAAATGACAAGGAAACCATGATGAGCCAAAACCTATTGGATGCAGATAAAGCAGCTCTAAGTGGGAAGTTTATAACACTACAATTCTACCTCAAGAAACAGAAAAATCTCAAATAAACAAACTAATCTTACACCTAAAGCAACTAGAGAAGGAACAACAACAATAAAAAAATCCCCAAAGTGAGTAGAAGGAAAGAAAGCATAAAAATCAGAGCAGAAAAAATGAAATAGAAACAAAGAAAACAATAACAAAAATCAATGAAACAAAAAGCTGGTTCTTTGAGAAGATAAATGAAATTGATAAACCTTTAGCCAGACTCATCAGGAAAAAAATGGAGAGGATTCAAATCAATAAAATTAGAAATGAGAAAGGAGAAATTACAACAGACACCACAGATACAGGGATCATAAGAGACAACCATAAAAAACTATATGTCGAGAGAATGCACAACCTGGAAGAATGGACAAATTCTTAGAAAGGTAAAATCTTCCACGACTGAAACAGGAAGAAATAGAAAATATAAACAGATGAATCACAAGTAATAAAATCGAAATTGTCATTAAAAATCTTCAAACAAACAAAATTCCAGGACCAGATGGCCTCATAGGCAAATTCTATCAAATATTTAGAGAAGAGTTAACACCCATCCTTCTCAAATTCTTCCCAAAAATTGCAGAGGAAGGAACACTCCCAAGCTCATTCTATGAGGCCACCATCACCCTAATACAAAAGCCACCCAAAGACATCACAAAAAGAAAATTATAGGCCAACATCACTGATGAACATAGATGTAAAAGTCCTCAACAAAATACTAGCAAACAGAATCCAACAACACAGTAAAAGAATCATACACCATGATCAAGTGGGATTTTTTCCAGGGGTTCAAGGATTCTTCAATAAATGCAAATCAATCAGTGTGGTACTCTATATCAACAAATTGAAGAATAAAGACCATATGATCACCTCAATAGATGCAGAAAAAGTTTTTGATGAAATTCAACACTGATTTATGATAAAAACTCTTTAGAAAGTGGGCATAGAGGGAAACTACCTCAACATAATAAAGGCTATATATGACAAACCCACAGCAAACATAATTCTTTTTTTTTTTTTCCTGCGGTACGCAGGCCTCTCACTGTTGTGGCCTCTCCTGTTGCAGAGCACAGGCTCTGGACATGCAGGTTCAGCGGCCATGGTTCACAGGCCTAGCCGCTCCGCGGCATGTGGGACCTTCCCGTATTGGGGCATGAACCCGTGTCCCCTGCATCGGCAGGTGGACTCTCAACCACTGTGCCACCAGGGAAGCCCAGAAACATAATTCTTAATGGTGAAAGACTGAAAGCATTTCCTCTAAAATCAGGAAAAAAAACAAGGATGTCCACTCTTACTACTATTCAACATAGTTTTGGAAATCCTAGCCATGACAATAAGAGAAGAAAAAGAAATAAAAGGAATCCAAATTAGAAACAAAGAAGTAAAACTGTCACTATTTGCAGATGACATGATCCTTTATGTAGAAAATCCTAAATTACTAGAGCTGATCAATGAATTTGGTAAAGTTGCAGGATACAAAATTAATACAAAGTAAGCTCTTGCAGTCCTATACACTAACAATGAAAGATCAGAAAGAGAAATCAAGGAAACAGTCCCATATACCACTGTACCAAAAAGAATCAAATACCTAGGAATAAACCTACCTAAGGTGACAAAAGACCTGTACTCCGAATACTACACAACACTGATGAAAGAAATCAAAGATGACACAAACAGATGAAAAGATATACCATGTTCTTTTATTGGAAGAATCAATACTGTGAAAATGCAAATCTACCCACAGCAATCTACACATTCAATGCAATCCCTATCAAATTACCAATGGCATTTTTCACAGAATTAGAACAAAAAACTTTACAGTTTGTGTGGAAACACAAAAGACCCCGAATAGCCAAAGCAGTCTTGAGAAAGAAAAATGGAGCTGAAGGAATCAGGTTCCCTGACTTCAGACTATACTACAAAGCTACAGTCATCAAAACAGTATTGTACTGGCACAAAAACAGAAATATAGATCAATGGAACAGGATAGAAAGCCTGGAGTTAAACACACACTCATATGGTCACCTTATCTTTGACAAAGGAGGCAAGAATATACAATGGAGAAAAGATAGTCTCTTCAATAAGTGAAGCTGGGAAAACTGGACAGCTACATGTAAAAGAATAAAATTAGAACACTCCCTAACACTGTACCGAAAAATAAACCCAAAATGGATTAAAGACCTAAATGTAATACCAGACACTATAAAACTCTTAGAGGAAAACACAGGAAGAACACTCTTTGACAAAAATCACAACAGATCTTTTTTGACCCACCTCCTAGAGTAATGAAAAAAAAAACCAAAAATAAACAAACAGGACCCAATTAAATGGAAAAGCTTTTGCACAGCAAAGGAAATCATAAACAAAATGAAAAGACAAACCACAGAATAAGAGAAAATATTTGCAAACAATGGATTTGCAATCAAGGGATTTGTCTCCAAAATTTACAAACAGCTCATGCAGCTCAATATTCAAAAAACAAACAACCCAATCAAAAAGTGGGCAGAAGACTTAAATAGACATTTCTCCAAGAAGACATACTGATGATCAAGAGGCACATGAAAAGATATTCAACATCACTAATTATTAGAGAAATGCAAATCAAAACTACAAGAGGTATCACCTCACACTGGTCAGAATGGCCATCATCAAAAAATCTAAAAACAATAAATACTGGAGAGGGTGTGGAGAGAAGGGAACCCTCTTGCACTGTTGGTGGGAATGTAAACTGATTCAGCCACTATGGAGAACGGTATGGAGCTTCCTTAAAAAACTAAAAATAGAACTACCATATGACCCCTTAATGTCACTACTGGACATATACTCTGAGAAAACCATAATTCAAAAAGACACATGCACCCCAATGTTCATTTCATCAGTATTTACAATAACCAGGACATGGAAGCAACTTAAATGTCCAAAGAGAGATGAATTGATAAAGAATATGTGGTATATATCCACAATGGAATATTACTCAGCCATTAATGGAACAAAATTGGGTCATTTGTAAAGGTGTGGATGGACATAGAGACTGTCACACAGAGTAAAGTAAGTCAGAAAGAGAAAAACAAATATTGTATATTAACACATATATCTGGAATCTAGAAAAATAGTACAGATGAACCTATTTACAAAGCAGAAATAGAGACACAGATGTAGAGAACAAACGTGTGGACACAAAGTGGGCGAAGGAGGGGTAGGGTGAATTGGGAGATTGGGATTGACATATATACACTGCTATGTATGGCATAGATAACTAGTGAGAGCCTGCTGTATAGCATGGGGAACTCTACTCGATACTCTGTGGTGACCTAGATGGGAGGGAAATCCAGAAAGGAAGGGATATGTGTATACATATGGCTGATTCATTTCACTGTACAGCAGAAACTAGCACAACATTTTGAAGCAACTATACCCAAAAAATTTAAAAAAATAAAGTAATTATTATTATTTTAAAAATTCCCCACCCCTGAAGGGTAAGGGGAGGGAGGGACTGCTGACTTGGCACACCAGCTTGTCCTGACTCCCACACTTCACATACTCTGCTGCAGTCTGCAGCTGTGCCAGCCCCCTCACTTGCCTAAAGTAATTATTGATAGGCATGTACTTAGTATAATTTGAGTGCTGTGTCCCTGCCAAGCTAGCTTCTTGGACTTGTGCTGACAGGTTGGTGGATGTGACCAGGCCCCAGCACTAAAAATCTATAGGGAGGATTCTGAAATGGTGCTTGCCAGCACCAGTGTCCTCATGGTAGAACAATTTCCCCAAAGTAGGTGTTGCCTGCATCTATGTCACCAGGATGAGTTCCAGTTGCCTCCTGTCTCTTTAAGAGGGTCTCTAAGATAAGCAAGTGTGAAAGGACTCAGGTTCCTTTCAAATTACTGCTTCTGCCGTGGGTCTTGGAACATGTAAGATTTTTTGTGCATGCTTTAAGACTGGAGATTCTGTTTCCTACAGCTCTCTGGTTCTCCTTCAGTAAGCCCTGCTGGCCTTCAAAACCAAAGTTTGGGGGGTCTCACCTTCTCATTGAAGGATTCCCCAGGCTGGGGAGCCTGATGTAGGACTCAGACCCCTCACTCTTTGGGGATAATCTCTGCAATTGTGATTATCCTCCTGTATGTGAGTAGTCTACTTGGGGGTGTGAATCTTGAATATATCATGTCTCTGCCTCTCCTACACTTCTCATTGTGGTTCCCTTTTTATATCTTTAGTGGTAGAAGATGTTTTCTGCTAGTCTTCAGGTCATTCTCATTGATAGTTTCTTTGTAAATAGTTTTAATTTTAGTGTGCCCTTGGGAGGAGGTGATCTCAGAGTCTTCCTAATCAGCCATGTTGGCCACCTCCCTCTGACCTTATTGTTCATGTATAATTGATGGTGATGACCACTGTCAATAGAACCATTATATTAAAAAACACTTTTCCCTCTTTTAGTTTGGAGAAATACAGCAGATGCGCAGGAAATGATTTAAAGGCTTCAATTCTTTAATTTTTAATCATGTGGTTGAGTGATACATAAGTTTTGATAAGAATAAACATTTGAAAACTATAGCCAATTTTGATATTAAAAGGTTTAGGCAATACAGATTAATTTTGAAATATTGTATGTAGGAAAAACTGAGTAATTAGTAATTATCACTGAGTTACATTGAGGTATTTAGTCCACAAAATATTGAAAAAAATATAATGTCTGGCAAGAAAAGACACTTCACAATTTGTCTCAGGTAGACACTCCAACAAAAGTTAATTTTGATTTCCTGCTTAGCTTTTAGAAGATTGATCTCTTTCATTGAAGTCCAGGATATGCTCTACTATGACTTTGAAACTCTTTCCTTAGAGAATATTTACCTAAGCATTAGGGTATCAAAGAAACTAGGAAATAGTAACTTCTAGCTAGAGAGATAAACTTTTGAGTGGGATCACATTCTGATTATACTAATTTGATTTTGGTATTGCATATATATTTCAAGAACACCAAGAAAGTGAAATCTAAGTGTACAAACAGGTACCATTGCCTCAACATGGCCCTTCTCATAAGGGCGATTGTGCTAACCCATTAGGGACTCTCATGTTATCCAATACAAAGTCACAACCATCATGAAGTGTGGTCCAAGAGAGAAGAGCAAGGTCTCTTGTGATGATTAGGAAATAATATTAAAATAAAATGTTGGAATAAATGAGCATTTCTCTAAGTAGAAACAGTGAAGTCCTTGAGAATAAATCTTTAAAGGGCTTGGAGTTCTAGGAAATTGAAGTATAGTTGACTTACAATATTGTGTTAGTTTCAGGTGTATGGCAAAGTGATTCAATTATATATATTTTTAGATATATATAACACATTTTTAGATGCTTTTCCACTATAGGTTATAAGATATCAAATATAATTCTCTGTGCTATAAAGTAAATCCTTATTGTTTATCTAGTTTATATATAATGGTGTGTATCTGTTAATCCCATACTTTTTTTTTTACATATTGTGTGATTCCATTTATGTAAAATTCTATAAAATGCAAACTAAACCATAGTGACAGAAATCAGATCAGTGTTTGCTTGGGAATAATAGGGTGATGGATTGGGGAGGGATGGGAAGAATGGATTTCAAAAAGGCATGAGGGAAATTTTGTAGTGATGGATATGATCATTATCTTGATTGTGGTTATGGCTTTACAGGTATATATATATGTCAAAACTTATCAAATTAAATACTTCATATAGGTACATAGGTACATTTCATTGTAAATCAATTATACCCCAATAAAGCTATTTTTAAAATTACATATGTGGTGATACTATAAAATGGTACAGCCATTTTTGACAGTTGGGCAGTTGCTCAAAAAGCTAAACGTGGATATCGTCTAACCCAGCAATTTCACTGCTACATAACTGTCCAAAAGAAATAAAAACACGTTCCACACAAAGAATGCTCCAAGAGCAGCATTATTCAAAATATCCAAAAATCAGAAGCAACTCAGATGTCCATCAACTGATCAATGGATAAATAAATATGCTATATCCATACAATGGAATATTATTCAGCCATAAAAAGGAATCAAGTATTGATAGATGCTATGACATGAATGAACCTCAAAATATTTATGCTAAGTGAAAGAGCCATCATAGAACACCACATATTATATGACCCCATTGATACAGAAATTCCAGAATAGGAAATTCTAGAGAGATTGAAAATAGATGAGCAGTGGACTAAGCCTAAGTGTAGGGGAGAATGGGAAGTGACTGCTTATGGGTACAAGTTTTCTGTTGGGGATGATGAAAACTTCTAAAATTAGATTACATGATGATTTCACAACTCTATAAATATACTAAAAAACATTGAATCATATGCTTTAACATGTGAAGTTTATGGTATGCAAATTATATCTCAAAAAAACTGTGAAAAATTACATATATGGCTGGCATTCTATTTCTGTTGGACAGTTCTGTTTCAGAGAAACACAGCTTGATGCAAAATATGGGCCAAAGGTAAATAGGAGGACATAGTGGTACTCATTATATGCCTTCCCTGCATATGTTAAGTGTTCTATGAATATTTACTCATTGTTAACATAGGACAAATGCTGCAGGCAATAAAAATATATTAGAGGTAATTTTTTGACCCCAGGATTTTTTAAAACTATCATGTGTAAAAGATTTTAAATACTCCATTAACATTTAATAAGCAATAATTAAATTCTCTAATATCGGCTTGAATATACAAATTACATTCAAGTTTTGGATAGTTTTTAAGGATTTTTCTGTAATCGCTAAGGAGGCTATCCCCAACTCTAGCCTCCCCCCCCCCCAATCTACATCAGAGTTGCCTTTCCATCTTGCAGATTGCTGCCTTGGAAAAATTCAGACAGAAGCAAGTTTTCTAATCAAGTGCCACCTACTGGTGTGTCAGTATTTGGCTATATCAAATCTTAAATCCACGAAACGAATTTTACTAAGTTTGATGCCAGAATCAAACAACTTTATAGGTCATAAGCTAAAAGCATGATGTCTATGTGAGTTTTGGGCATGATGGTGGCTGGTAGTTTATTTTTTCCAAAGGGGTGGAACTGTCTTCCACTTCTTCAAAAGAAATGATGATGCTAAAATATCCCACATAGAAAATAGAGATGAAAGCTTTGATAAACATAATGGTCCCCCACACAAAGATGTCTAAGCCCTAATTCTTAAAACCTATGAGCATATTATGTAACATGTCAAATGGGACATTGCCGGTGTAATTAAGGTTGCAAACTTTAAAATAGAGATTGTTCTGTTTGATCTGGTGAGCCCAGTCTAATCACATGAGCCTTTACAAACAGAGAACTTTCTCCAGTAGGAGGCAAGAGAGCTGAGGCAGAGAGGTGAGACAGACTCGAAGCATGAGGACTCAATGCATCATTGCTGGCTTTGAAGATGTAGAAGCAATGTGACAAGGAAAATTTAAGGAGCTGAGAGGGGCTCCAGGCTGACAGCCAGATAGGAAACTAGCCCTCAACCATACAACGACAAGGAACGGTATTTCACTAACAACCAAGGTGAACGTACAAGTGGATTCTTCCCCAGAGTCTCCAGAAAGGAATAAAGCCCTGCTCACATCTTGATTTTGACATTTTGAGATCTGAAGGTGAGTACCTTGCCAAGCCCACCAGACTTCTTTTTTTTTTTTAAATAAATTTATTTATTTATTTATTTTTCACTGCATTGGGTCTTCGTTGCTGCGCCGGCTTTCTCTAGTTGCAGAGAGCGGGGGCTACTCTTCGTTGAGGTGCATGGACTTCTCATTGCGGTGGCTTCTCTTGTTGCAGAGCACGGGCTCTAGGCATGCAGGCTTCAGTAGTTGTGGCACATGGGTTTAGTTGCTCCACGGCATGTGGGATCTTCCCAGAACAGGGCTCGAACCCATGTCCCCTGCATTGGCAGGCAGATTCTGTTTTTTTTTTTTCTTTAACATCTTTATTGGAGTATAATTGCTTTACAATGGTGTGTTAGTTTATGCTTTATAACAAAGTGAATCAGTTATACATATACATATGTTCCCATATCTCTTCCCTCTTGCGTCTCCCTCCGTCCCACCCTCCCTGTCCCACCCCTCCAGGCGGTCACAAAGCACCAAGCTGATCTCCCTGTGCTATGCGGCTGCTTCCCACTAGCTATCTATTTTACTTTTGGTAGTGTATATATGTCAATGCCACTCTCTTACTTTGTCACAGCTTACCCTTCCCCCACCCCATATCCTCAAGTCCATTCTCTAGTAGGTCTGTGTCTTTATTACTGTCTTACCTCTAGGTTCATCATGACATTTTTTTTCTTAGATTCCATATATATGTGTTAGCATATGGTATTTGTCTTTCTCTTTCTGACTTATTTCACTCTGTATGACAGACTCTAGGTCCATCCACCTCACTACAAATAACTCAATTTCGTTTCTTTTTATGGATGAGTAATATTCCATTGTATATATGTACCACATCTTCTTTATCCACTCATCTGATGATGGACACTTAGGTTGATTCCATCTCCTGCCTATTATAAATAGAGCTGAAATGAACATTTTGGTACATGATTCTTTTTGAATTATGGTTTTCTTAGAGTATATGCCCAGTAGTGGGATTGCTGGGTCATATGGTAGTTCTATTTGTAGTGTTTTTTTTTTGCGGTATGCGGGACTCTCACTGTTGTGGCCTCTCCCATTGAGGAGCACAGGCTCTGGACGTGCAGGCTCAGTGGCCATGGCTCACGGGCCTAGCCGCTCCATGGCATGTGGGATCTTCCCGGACCGGGACATGAACCCGTGTCCCCTGCATTGGAAAGCGGACTCTCAACCACTGTGCCACCAGGGAAGCCCTACTGGTAGTTTTTTAAGGAGGCTCCATACTGTTCTCCATAGTGGCTGTACCAATTCACATTCCCACCAGCAGTGCAACAGCATTACCTTTTGTCCACACCCTCTCCAGCATTTATTGTTTCCAGATTTTTTGATGATGGCCATTCTGACCGGTGTGAGATGATATCTCAATGTAGTTTTGATTTGCATTTCTCTAATGATTAATGATGTTGAGCATTCTTTCATGTGTTTGTTGGCAATCTGTATATCTTCTTTGGAGAAATGTCTATTTAGGTCTTCTGCCCATTTTTGGATTGAGTTGTTTGTTTTTTTGTTATTGAGCTGCATGAGCTGCTTGTAAATTTTGGAGATGAATCCTCTGTCAGTTGCTTCATTTGCAAATATTTTCCCCCATTCTGAGGACTGTCTTTTGGTCTTGTTTATGGTTTCCTTTGCTGTGCAAAAGCTTTGAAGTTTCATTAGGTCCCATTTGTTTAGTTTTGTTTTTATTTCCATTTCTCTAGGAGGTGGGTCAAGAAGGATCTTGCTGTGATTTATGTCATAGAGTGTTCTGCCTATGTTTTCCTCTAAGAGTTTGATAGTTTCTGGCCTTACATTTAGGTCTTTAATCCATTTTGAGCTTATATTTTTGTATGGTGTTAGGGAGTGTTCTAATTTCATTCTTTTCCATGTAGCTGTCCAGTTTTCCCAGTACCACTTATTGAAGAGGCTGTCCTTTCTCCACTGTACATTTCTGCCCCCTTTATCAAAGATAAGGTGACCATATGTGTGTGGGTTTATTTCTGGGCTTTCTATCCTGTTCCATTGATCTATATTTCTGTTTTTGTGCCAGTACCATATTGTCTTGATTACTGTAACTTTGTAGTATAGTCTGAAGGCAGGGAGCCTGATTCTTCCTGCTCCACTTTTCATTCTCAAGATTGCTTTCGCTATTCGGGGTCTTTTGTGTTTCCATACAAATTGTGAAATTTTTTGTTCTAGTTCTGTGAAAAATGCCAGTGGTAGTTTGATAGGGATTTCATAGAATCTGTAGATTGCTTTGGGTAGTAAAATCATTTTCACAATGTTGATTCTTCCAATCCAAGAACATGGTATATCTCTCCACCTATTTGTATCACTTTTAATTTCTTTCATCAGTGTCTTATAATTTTCTGCATACAGGTCTTTTGTCTCCTTAGGTAGGTTTATTCCTAGGTATTTTATTCTTTTTGTTGCAATGGTAAATGGGAGTGTTTCCTTAATTTCTCTTTCAGATTTTTCATCATTAGTGTATAGGAATGCAAGAGATTTCTGTGCATCAATTTTGTATCCTGCAACTTTACCAAATTCATTGATGAGCTCTAATAGTTTTCTGGTGGCATCTTTAGGATTCTCTATGTATAGTATCATGTCATCTGGAAACTGTGACAGTTTTACTTCTTCTTTTACAATTTGTATTCCTTTTGTTTCTTTTTCTTCCCTGATTGCCGTGGCTAGGACTTCCAAAACTATGTTGAATAATAGTGGTGAGAGTGCATATCCTTGTCTTGTTCCTCATCTTAGAGGAAATGCTTTCAGTTTTTCACCATTGAGAATGATGTTTGTTGTGGGTTTGTCATATGTGGTGTTTATTATGTTGAGGTAGGTTCCATCTATGCCCACTTTCTGAAGTGTTTTATCCTAAATGGGTGTTGAATTTTGTCAAAAGCTTTTTCTGCATCTATTGAGATGATCATATGGTTTTTCTTCTTCAATTTGTTAATATGGTGTATCACATTGATTTGGGTATATTGAAGAATCCTTGCATTTCTAGTATAAATCCCACTTGATCATGATGTATGATCCTTTTCATGTATTGTTGGATTCTGTTTGCTAGTGTTTTGTTGACCATTTTTGCATCAATATTCATCAGTGATACTGGTCTGTAATTTTTTTTTGTAGTATCTTTGTCTGGTTTTGGTATCATGGTTATGGTGGCCTCATAGAATGAGTGAGGGAGTTTTTCTTCCTCTGAAATTTTTTGGAAGAGTTTTAGAAGGATGGGTGTTAGCTCTTTTCTAAATGTTTGATAGAATTCACCTGTGAAGCCATCTGGCCCTGGACTTTTGTTTGTTGCAAGACTTTTAGTCACAGTTTCAATTTCATTACTTGTGATTCTTCTGTTCATATATTCTATTTCTTCCTGGTTCACTCTTGGAAGGTTATACCTTTCTAACAATTTGTCCATTTCTTTCAGGTTGTCCATTTAATTGGCATATTGGTTTGTAGTAATTGGTTTGTAGTAATTGTAGTAATTTAACCACAGATGCAAATTGGTTTGTAGTAATTGTAATTGGTTTGTAGTAATCGCTTATAATCCTCTGTATTTCTGCAGTGTCAGTTGTGATTTCCCCTTTTTCATTTCTAATTTTATTGACTTGAGTCTTATCCCTTTTTTTTGTGATGAGGCTGGCTAATGGTTTATCTATTTTGTTTATCTTCTCAAAGAACCAGCTTTTAGTTTTATTGATTTTTGCTATCGTTTCCTTCATTTCTTTTTCATTTATTTGTGGTCTGATCTTTATCATTTCTTTCCTTCTGCTAACTTTGGGGATTTTTTGTTCTTTGTTCTCTAACTGCTTTAGGTGCAAGGTTAGGTTGTTTGTTTGAGATGTTTCCTGTTTCTTAAGGTAGGATTGTATTGCTATAAACTTCCCACTTAGAACTGCTTTTGCCGCATCCCATAGGTTTTGGGTCGTCGTGTCCCCATTGTCATTTGTTTCTAGGTATTTTTTGATTTCCTCTTTGATTTCTTCAGTGATCACTTGGTTATTAAGTAGTGTATTGTTTAGTCTCCATGTGTTTGTATTTTTTACAGATCTTTACCTGTAATTGATATCTAGTCTCATAGTGCTGTAGTCAGAAAAGATACTTGATATGATTTCAATTTTCTTAAATTTACCAAGGCTTGATTTGTGACCCAAGATATGATCTATCCTGGAGAATGTTCCATGAGCACTTGAGAAAAATGTGTATTCTGTTGTTTTTGGATGGAATGTCCTATAAATATCAATTAAGTCCACCTTGTTTAATGTATCATTTAAAACTTGTGTTTCCTTACTTATTTTCATTTTGGATGATCTGTCCATTGGTGAAAGTGGGGTGTTAAAGTCCCCTACTATGATTGTGTTACTGTCGATTTCCCCTTTTATGGCTGTTAGTATTTGCCTTATGTATTGAGATGCTCCTATGTTGGGTGCAGAAATATTTACAATTGTTATATCTTCTTCTTGGATCGATCCCTTGATCATTATGAAGTGTCCTTCTTTGTCTCTTCTAATAATCTTTATTTTAAAGTCTATTTTGTCTGATATGAGAATTGCTACTCCAGCTTTCTTTTGATTTCCATTTGCATGGAATATCTTTTGCCATTCCCTCACTTTAAGTCTGTATGTGTCCCTAGGTCTGAAGTGGGTCTCTTGTAGACAGCATATATATGGGTCTTGTTTTTGTATCCATTCAGCCACCCTGTGTCTGTTGGTGGGAGCATTTAATCCATTTACATTTAAGGTAATTATCAATATGTATGTTCCTATTACTATTTTCTTAATTGTTTTGGGTTTGTTATTGTAGGTCTTTTCCTTCTCTTGTGTTTCTTGCCTAGAGAAGTTCCTTTAGCATTTGTTGTAAAGCTGTTTTGGTGGTGCTGAACTCTCTCAGCTTTTGCTTGTCTGTAAAGGTCTTCATTTCTCCATCAAATCTGAATGAGATCTTTGCTGGGAAGAGTAATCTTGGTTGCAGGTTTTTCTCCTTCATCACTTTAAATATGTCCTGTCACTCCCTTCTGGCTTGCAGAGTTTCTGCTGAAAGATCAGCTGTTAACCTTATGGGGATTCCCTTGTGTGTTATGTGTTGCTTTTCCTTTGCTGCTTTTAATATGCTTTCTTTGTATTTAATTTTTGACAGCTTGATTAGTATGTGTCTTGGCGTATTTCTCCTTGGATTTATCCTGTATGGGACTCTCTGTGCTTCCTGGACTTGATTAGCTATTTCCTTTCCCATATTAGGGAAGTTTTCAACTATAATCTCTTCAAATATTTTCTCAGTCCCTTTCTTTTTCTCTTCTTCTTCTGGAACCCCTATAATTTGCATGTTGGTGCGTTTAATGTTGTCCCAGAGGTCTCTGAGACTGTCCTCAGTTCTTTTCATTCTTTTTTCTTTATTCTGCTCTGCAGTAGTTATTTCACTATTTTATCTTCCAGGTCACTTATCCATTCTTCTGCCTCAGTTATTCTGCTATTGATCCCATCTGGAGTATTTTTTCATTTCACTTATTGTGTTGTTCATCATTGTTTGTTTCATCTTTAGTTCTTCTAGTTCCTTTTAAAATGTTTCTTGCATTTTGTCTATTCTATTGCCAAGATTTTGGATCATCTTTACTATCATTATTCTGAATTCTTTTTCAGGTAGACTGCCTATTTCCTCTTCATTTTTTAGGTCTGGTGGGTTTTTATATTGCTCCTTCATCTGCTGTGTGTTTTTCTGTCTTCTCAAATTGCTTGTCTTACTGTGTTTGGCGTCTCCTTTTTGCAGGCTGCAGGTTCATAGTTCCCGTTGTTTTTGGTGTCTGTCCCCAGTGGCTAAGGTTGGTTCAGTGGGTTGTGTAGGCTTCCTGGTGGAGGGGACTAGTGCCTGTGTTCTGCTGGATGAGGCTGGATCTTGTCTCTCTGGTGGGCAGGTCCACATCTGGTGGTGTGTTTTGGGGTGTCTGTGGACTTATTATGATTTTAGGCAGTCTCTCTGATAATGGGTGGGGTTGTGTTCCTGTCTTGCTAGTTGTTTGGCATAGGATGTCCAGCACTGTAATTTGCTGGTCGCTGAGTGAAGCTGGGTGCTGGTGTTGAGATGGAGATCTCTGGGAGATTTTCACCATTTCATATTATGTGGAGCTGGGAGGTCTCTTGTGGACCAATGTCCTGAAGTTGGCTCTCCCACCTCAGAGGCACAGCCCTGACTCCTGGCTGGAGCACCAAGAGCCTTTTATCTACACGGCTCAGAAGAAAAGAGCAAAAGTAGAAATAATGAATTAGTAGAAGTAGAAAGAAAGAAAGAAAGAAAGAAAGAAAGAAAGAAAGAAGGAAAGAAAGAAAGAAAGAATGGAGAGAGGGAGGGAGGACGGAAGGAAGGAAGGAGAGAAGCAAGGAAAAAAGAAAGAAAGAAAGAAGATAAAGTAAAGTAAAATAAAATAAAGTAAGATAAAATATAATAAAGTTATTAAAATAAAAAAGTAATTGTTAAGAGAAAAAAAAACAGACAGATAGAACCCTGGGACAAATGGTGGAAGCAAAACTTTACAGACAACATCTCACACAGAAGCATACACATACACACTCACAAAAAGAGGAAAAGGGGAAAAATTCGTAAATCTTGCTCTCAAAGTCCACCTCCTCAATTTGGGATGATTCATTGTCTAAAGGTGGGCAGGAAGGAAAGAAAGAATGAAGATAAAGTAAAATAAAATAAAGTCATTAAAATAAGAAGTAATTATTAAGAAAAAAGTTTAAAAAAAACCAAAAAAATGGACAGATAGAACCCTTGGACAAATGGTGGAAGCAAAGCTATACAGACAAAATCTCACACAGAAGCATACACATACACACTGACAAAAAGAGGAAAAGGGGAAAAAAATTATAAATCTTGCTCTCAAAGTCCACCTCGTCAATTTGGGATCATTCCTTGTCTATTCCGGTATTCCACAGATGCAGGGTACATCAAGTTGATTGTGGAGCTTTAATCCGCTGCTTCTGAGGCTGCTGGGAGAGATTTCCCTTTCTCTTCTTTGTTCTCACAGCTCACAGGGGCTCAGCTTTGGATTTGGCCCTGCCTCTGCGTGTAGGTCGCTGGAGGGCGTCTGTTCTTCGCTCAGACAGGACGGGGTTAAAGGAGCCGCTGATTCGGGGGCTCTGGCTCACTCAGGCCGGGGGTAGGGAGGGGCACGGAGTGTGGGGCGAGCCTGCGGCGGCAGAGGCCAGCATGACGTTGCACCAGCCTGAGGCGCACCGTGCATTCTCCCGGGGGAGTTTTCCCTGGATCACGGGACCCTGGCAGTGGCGAGCTGCACAGGCTCCCTGGAAGTGGGGTGTGGATAGTGACCTGTGCTCGCACACAGGCTTCTTGGTGGCGGCAGCAGCAGCCTTAGCATCTCATGCCCGTCTCTGGGGTCCACACTTTTAGCCGCGGCTCGCGTCCGTCTGTGGAGCTCCTCTAAGCAGCTTTCCTAATCCCCTCTCCTCGTGCACCAGGAGACAAAGAGGGAAGAAAAAGTCTCTTGCCTCTTCGGCAGGTCCAGACTTTTCCCCGGACTCCCTCTCGTCCAGCCGTGGCGCACTAACCCCCTGAAGGCTGTGTTCACGCCGCCAGCCCCAGTCCTCTCCCTGCGCTTCGACCAAAGCCCGAGCCTCAGCTCCTAGCCCCGCCCGCCCCGGCGGGGGAACAGACAAGCCTCTCGGGCTGGTGAGTGCCGTTCGGCACCGATCCTCTGTGCGGGAATCTCTCTGCTTTGCCCCCCGCAACCCTGTTGCTGTGCTCTCTTCCGCAGCTCCGAAGCTTTTCCCCTCCACCACCCACAGTCTCCACCCGCAAAGGGGCTTCCTAGTGTGTGGAAACCTTTCCTCCTTCACAGCTCCCTCCCACTGGTGCAGGGCCCATTCCTATCCTTTTGTCTCTGTTAATTCTTTTTTCTTTTGCCCTACCCAGGTATGTGGGGGGTTTCTTGCCTTTTGGGAGGTCCGAGGTCTTCTGCCAGCGTTCAGTAGGTGTTCTGTAGGAGTTGTTCCACGTGTAGATGTATTTCTGGTGTATCTGTGGGGAGGAAGGTGATCTCCGCGTCTTACTCTTCCGCCATCTTGCCGGAAGTCCTGTGAAGTGTGTTTTATGGCCCAGTATATGGACTGTCTTGGTGAGTGTTTCATGGGTGATGGAAAAACAAACATGTATTCTGCTGTTCTTGGGTGGAATGATATATGTGTGTGTGTGTGTGTGTGTGTGTGTGTGTGTGTGTGTGTGTATCAATTAGATCCTGGCGTTTGATCATGGAGTTCAGGACTGCTACATCCTTGTTGATTTTTGTTCCAGTAGTTCTGTCAGTTGATAAAACAATACCAACAATTGTCAATAGTAATAAATTTTCTCAGTTTCTCTATCTACTCTATCAAGTTTTGCTTCATGCATTCTGTCATTTGGTTCATATACCTATAGGAATGTTACATCTTCCTTGTGGATTGATTCATGATTATTAAGTAATGTCCCTTGTTGTCTCTAATAAATTTCTTTGCTGTGAAATCTACTTTAGTATACTCCTGATTTTTAAAATTGATTGCATGATATGTGTTTTTCCACTCTTTTGCTTTCAATCTACCTATGTCATTGACTTTAATAAACAGCATATACTTACGATTTTTAATCCACCCTCACAATCTCCCTTTTGAAGGGTGTAATTAGAACTGTTACTTATTGATATGTGCGGGCTTAAGTTAGCCATTTGATTATTTATTTTACATGTGTTTCCTCTGGTTCTCATTTTTCTGTTACTTCTTTCCTGTTTTTCTGTGGGTTATTGGTTTATTATTTAAGATTCTATTTGGATTCATTCGTAATGTTTTTAGTGCATCTCATTGTAGTTTTCTTAGTGGTTGCTGTGAGTATTACAATATACATATGTGCCTTATCACAGTATATTACCACTTGTAGTTAAGTGTGAAAACATTACTTCATTTAGGTCCCTTTATCTTTCCCATTTTAAAATATAATTTTCTAGAGTATCAGTATTATCATTTTTGCTTCAGTTATCACATGTGATTTTAAGATCTTGTGGGTAGAAGGATAATCTATTGTATATACTCATATTTGTGTTCTTTTCATTCTTTCCTCCTTCCTAATGCTCCAGTATTTCTTCTTTTATCATTTACTTCCATTTGAAGAACTTCCTTTAGACATTGTTTAAGGGTAGGTCTGCTAGCAACAAATTCTTTCAGTTTACTTCCATCTAAAAACATGTTCATTGCACTTCATTACTAAAGAATAGTCTTGCCAGATGCACATTCATCAGTTGACAGTCTTTTCTTTCAGCACTTGAAGAAAAAGATCGTGCCATCTCCTTGTGAGTTCCAACGTTTCATATGGTATGTGCTGTCATCTGAACTGGTGTGTTCCCTGCTCCCCCATGGGTAATGAGTCATTTCTTTCTGGCTGCTTTCAGTATTTGTTTTGTTTTTAGTTTTCATAATTTTAAATATGATGTCTTAGTGTGAATATATTAGGATTTATTTAATAGTCACTTGGTTTCTTGAATCTGCACACTTAGGTCTTTTGCCAAATATGGGAAGTTTTCAGATATTTTTTATTTAAATAGTTTTTCAGTCCCATTCTCTCTTTCTGGGACTCTGATAACATAAATGTTAGCTTTTTTATTCTTGTCCTAGAGATTCTTTTTTTATCCCAGTCCTTTTACTCTCTGTTGTTCAGATTTGCTAAGTTCTATTGACCTGTCCTCAAATTATCTGATTCCATTTTCTGTCATATCAACTCTACCATCAACTCACTCCAATGAGTTTTAAATTTTCTAATTTTTAGTTGTATCATTTCCCCCTCACTTGTTGTATACCTTCTTTTTGTTGAAACTTTGTACTTTTTCCTTTGTTTCAAGAGAACTTACAATTGCTTGAAGCATTTTTATGATGGCTGCTTTACTGTCCCATCTCAGTATTGGTGTCAGGTGATTGTCTCTTCTAATTTGTGATTCCTGGTTCTTGGCATGATGGGTAATTTTCTATTGTATCCTTAACATTTAGCTGTGATGTTAAAGGACTCTGCATCTTGTTTAAATCTTTCATTTTAGCAGGAAGTCATTCTGTCTTTAGGTTTGGCCCCCAGATCCTGGCCTAGCGCTGTGGGCTGTGTTTGTTCCAATGACAGTTTTCAAAACTCTTGTGATACTTCGAATCTGTTTGGTTTATTTGGTAACACTTTTGCCCCCACTTTTCCCTGCTGTTGTTTTTGGAGTGTGTGGATGGAACCTCCCAAAACAGGCTTCTTTGTGTCTCTAAGTAGGGGATGCTGTGGCCCAAAATAGGAAAAGTTTCACTGGCTGAGCTACTGATGTATCAGGGTCCCCCTTCCCACTGTCTCTTGGCCACCTGGTATCTTTCAGTAGGGGAGGGGAATCTCTTCCTGGGCTGGGCAATTTAAGGTGGGGGAGAGGGGACATGTCCTTGCTGGTGCCTAGCTGCCAGGTGCCTTGCATGTAGATGGGGAGTCTCAGGTATGTGGGGATAAAGAACACTTTGTGGCACAGGTATTTCTTTGGCAGAATTGCCCTGGCTGCTACCAGCCAACTACCTAGTGCCTCTAGTTGAGAGGAGGGGAGTGTCAGTCCTGTGAGAAAAGAGAGCACTTCCCTTCACCACTTACTGTTATCAGGGGTCCTAATTGATACCACCTGCTGGTGCTGCTGGGCTCACCTGGTGTTGTCAGCAGGACTTCCGTTCCATCCAGGGAGGAATGAGCCTATTTGGGCTGTCTTTTGCTAGTTTGGGATCCAGGAAATACTGGGCCACTCCCTTATGTAGGGTGGGGGAGTGTAAGAAGCACTGTCACTGTGTTGTTATTCTAATCACAAGGTCCATTATCCAGGAAGTAGAGCTTAATTGCCCTCCCTAGGAGTATGAGCTACACTTATTAATTACTTTTAATGAACAGGGTATGCAAAGAGAAAAATGGTTGATTTTGTAGTGGAGAAAACTGTCCAACACTACTTTTATCAAGTGATCAAGGTTAACATCACCATGAATAAATCATGTTGGCATCATGTACCCCTTGATATGATACACTTCATTTCTGTGGTATTCTTGCAAAAAGTCCATGATGCAAGTCTAATGAGAAAGCTTCAGACAGTCCCAAATTGAGGGGCATTCAATAAAATAACTGACTAGCTCTTTTCAATGAAAGACAGAAACAGTGAAACTGTCACAGATTTGAGGACACTAAAGAGACATGATGACTAAATGCAGTGTCACATCCTAGACTGGATCCTAGATCATAAAAAGGACAATAGTGGAAAATCTGAATACAATGTGCAGTTCCTAATAGTGATGTCCCAAGGTTACTTTCTTAGCTTTAATAAATGTACTATGATTGTGTAAGCTGTTGATATGAGTAGGAAAAAGTGAAGTTACCAGTTGCTATTGACATTCTACTGTAAGCAATAGACTTCATTGACTTATATATTTATTTTTATTGACTTGTAAGTTTCTCTTTTTCTTCCCAGTGGTTTATAAGTGTACCCAAGTAGTTTGGTGCTCAAATCATCCCAGATTTGACCAGTTGGTGGGAATCCCTTCAAACTGTCTCCCCAGTCCTAGTGTTATCCTCCAACATGATTTTTATCATGTTTTACTTTCTGGATCCAGAATCATCTTGTACTTACCCTATTCTAACCCTGGAAGCAGCCAGTAAGCCAAGAAGCCAGGGTTTCCACTAATGGAAAATGGTGTTGGAGACTAAGATCTGGATGCTGGATGTGCTCACTGCTACTGAAGCATTCTTCTTGGACTTTTCAGTGGACAGACATAGAAAATACATGGGTATATACACACATATATAAATATATATGCATACAAATATGCATGGGCACATAAGCATGTACAGACACACGTATACAGACCTTACCAAATCTTAAGTTCACACCAATACTTCCAATTCCTGCTCATCCTCATGGGATTCTTCCCTGCTTTGTCCCATTCCATATTTGTATGACTTCTCTTCCACAGTGAGAACCCAGGCTCCCAACAACATAGACATAGGTACTCATTTGCTGAATCCTATAATGCATCCAAAACAGTTTCAAAACTGCTTCACCACACTGCTGTAAGAAACAAACCTACTAAAGAGTTAAAGATTTCTTTGTAATTCTAGCATACATATAAAAATAAACTGCCCAAGACTGAGGATATATAGTCAAATACTATGTTCATTATTTTTCCTTCTTTCTGACACAAGAGGTAACAAACTATATATGCTTTTTTCCCTTTTCTCTTTTCACTTCATAACATTTTCTCCATAATATTTCATTAATATCTTCTTTCTCAGACTTTTTCTCACATGTGTTTTATTCCATTGTGTATATGCTGCAGTTGATAGAGCCTCCTATGCTTAAACATTCAAGCCATTTTCAATATTTTGCAACTGTAAATAATGCTGTGAAAAAGAACCATGTGCATGTGTATATTCATAAAATTGCAAGTGACTCTTTAGATTCTTAGAAGTGTGCTTGCTGTGTCAATAGGTATGTATGTGTATACAGTTTAAATATTGGCCAGTTCTCCTCTAAAAGGCTTCTACCATTCTGCATTCCCACCAACAATATATTAAAATGTCTACTTCCTAACAGCCTCACTAATACAGAGTACTGTCAAGCTTTTGAATTTTTGTCAAGCTGATGAGTGAGAAATGGTTATCTCAATGTAGTTATAATTTGCATTTCTCTTATCATGAGTGAAGTTGAACATCTTTTCATTTCTTTATACCTCTTTTGGTAAACTGTCTGATCATGTCTTGTGTCCATTTTTCTATAGGACATCTGGTATTTTCTTCTTGATTTTTAAAAGTTCTTATAAAGTGGGGATATTAACCCTTCAACTGTGAAAGATATTGATTTATAAGGTGATATACTTTTCTTCCAATCATTTGTCTTTTGATGTTACTTACGATATTTTTTTGCCATGTGAAAGGTTTTTTTTTTTTTCTGGGCAGCCCCACGTGGTTTGTGGGATTTTAGTTCCCCGACCTGGGATCGAACACAGGCCCTCAGCAGTGACAACTCAGAGTCCTAACCCCTGGACCGCCAGTCAATTCCCAGGACCATGAAGGCTTGAACATAGGGAACTTCAGTCCATTTTTCTGTCCTGCAACAGTAGAGATCCAATTGCAAGACGATATTACAGAGACCCATTTTCAGGCCATTTTTCTCCATTCCCCAACTTATACAAGGCCCAGGCAATGTTACAATAGAGTTTAAGTTTTTCCCTTTTCAACCCATCTCTTTTGAAAATTTCCAATTTTATTTATTTATTTATTTTTTGCGGTACGTGGGCCCCTCACTGCTGTGGCCTCTCCCGTTGCGGAGCACAGGCTCCAGACGCGCAGGCTCAGCAGCCATGGCTCACGTGCCCAGCCGCTCCGCGGCATGTGGGATCCTCCCGGACCGGGGCACGAACCCACGTCCCCCGCATCGGCAGGCGGACTCTCAACCACTGCGCCGCCAGGGAAGCCCGAAAATTTCCTATTTTTAAGGATACGCTCCAGAGGTGTTTCTTCTGGCTTAGAAGAGGATCATCCCATGTTGAATAACATGGAACCGTGAAAAAGTGCTCCTAGAAATGAAGTCCAGTGTCCCAGAGACGTCTGCCAGGAGGCTTTTTTCCTATAATATTTCCCTATGCTGGGGGTATTCCTTGAGTTTGAGCATCTCTAAAGCCTAGGATGTGGGCTGCTTGGAAGTGGCCATCCAATAGGTAGTCTGTAACAAGGTATGGGCTGCCAAGGCCTTGAGCGAAAGGGGTCCTAGAGGTGCGAAAAAGGAACTCCTGGAGGAATTGGAGTTGGGTGCAATGGGAAATGCCAGGGGGGTCAGGACCTAAGGGCCTACATTGGGAGTATTCCCACAGGGGATTGTTTTTTTGGACATAGAATAAGGTGAGAGACTAGAGAGCAGAACAACGCAAAACCCTTTCCCTTATCTGTTTGGCAGCTAGGAGAAAACTGGGGGGAGCCGGATGATTCCATCTGACACAGGCAACAATGAGTTTGGACAGTTTCCCATGTAATTTAACATACCAAGTGAACACAATTAGTTTCGGATCTCTGTTTGGAGGCTCCAGGGGCCCCATGAAGCATCCCAAAATTAACTGAAGTCAAAAGAATTTCAATTAGAATTTGATATTTGGGAAATCTGTCAAACATTTCCAGAACTTTTAAAACACCCAGTCAAATAGAATCATAGGCTGCTGTGATTCCTTGAGCAAAGGTGGAAAAAGAAAAAGATTTCAAAAGTAAATACAGCTCACTTAAAGGCACAGAAACTCACACAATCTATTATCAAAAGGAGCATTCCCAGAAAACGTTGTTTTCTTATGAGAGAAAGAAACCAAATCCAGTCTTATATCAGCCTACTCTTGATAAGACCCAGTTACCTAATTAAAGTTAATCCAACCTTAGAAAATCCCAACCACATACAAAATTCTTTTCTCAATGTTCCGTTTCCACAAATCTTCTGCAACTTTCTGTAGCTGCATTTTGTCCCTTCTTTTTTCTGTTCAGAAATAACCAGCTGTAGGACAAAATCACATTTTTCCCTCTAACAAAATACATTTCCGTTCCTCATACCTTCTCTTCTGAAAGCACACATCCTACTTTCCTTAAGCCACCATGAACTGTCTTTTACATTAGCATTCCCTGATTGGAATATCCCATAACCTGTTGGGAAGATCCCATGTATCTTCCCAAAGCACAATTTCTTTCCTTAATGTGATGCAAGGTATGTGTCTAATAAATCCAAACATCCTGTTTCCCTCTCACAAGGAAACAAAAGTAGGTAAATTTAGGCCTGTTTAGCAAATACGGTTCCAATATTTCATCTTATTTGAAATGGCCTGGATACTCGATGGATTCCTATCATTTAACTTAATTTAGTTTCAAGTTACCAAAATCTGGCGGGACTATTCTAAATGAACATTTTGAAAACATGATTATTCCCATAGAGTTTACTAAAAACTTTTATCCAGTTATATTAACTTAAAAGTTTAATCCTATCAGGTTATTTTCCTTGATAGTAGATTTTATCTCAGAAACAATACGAACTTACTGACTTCCAGTAAGCGTAGGTACAATAGAAGTATTATACTTAATGTTGATAATACGCAGAGGTCTGTATTAATTAAACCCACAAGCTTAAGCTAGACAAGTTAATTTTTACATAATCAGAGATCTCAGTTTTCTTGCTTGAATTTAAAAAGGGCTCTTTTTTTCCCTCAGTCTGGGGGACTACAGATGGATCAGGGAGTCCCTGAGAGTCCAGGCAGAATAGTTACATTGCAAAGGCAGAGGAGAGAAGTGAAAGCCCTCTCTTCTTTTTTTGTTCTTTAAAATCCCACTAAGTAACCCAGGGCTGGAGTCGAGTCTCAGACAATGTGGGATCCATTTGTATTTCAAGGCTTAAGTGCTCCACCATGCCCACAATGTTGGCAGACACTTGTAGGAGTGGTTGGACAGACAAAACTCATAAAACAAAGATACCAATGACAAAAAATTAGACACAAATAAGAAGTTTTCAGGATAAAGGGGATGGGAGTGCAGGTATAAGGACCAAGGGAGAGGTAAAGGGAGGAGGGACAGAAAAGACTGAAAAAGAGAAAGAGAAAGAGAGAGATTGCCGTTTCAACCTGCCCCCTGCAGTTGTCTTTTCAGGCACCAACTTGCAAGCTTTCAGAAAGGGCCACTGAAGGAGGTTGCACCCTGTCCACTGCCCACCGGGGTGATCAAGCCTGGAAACCAGACAGTTGTATGTCATCTGTAGAAATCTAACCCACAGGTGGGACTCTCACCCATGCATACACCAATTTACAGAAATCTGCTGTAGCACTGCAGCAAAGGGTCCCAGGTCCCAGCCTGTCTCAAAAGTGTGGGGAAAGATAAGAGACATACAGAAAACAAATAGCAAAGTGGAAAATGTAGTTCCAACCATATCAATAATCACATTAAATGTGAATAGATGAAACAACGTTAAAGACAAAGATTGATAGACCATATTTAAAAAGGACGGTCCTTATAAATGTAGTCTCTAAGAAGTGGAGGAAAGAAAGGAAGTAAGGAAGGAAGGAAAAGGAAGGAAGGAAGGAAGGGAAAAAGAAAGAAGGTAGGAGAGAAGAAATTAAAGGCATGCAAATTTAAATGGTAGAATTAGAACTTTTATTGCAGAGGACATGATCCTATGTGTTGGAAAACCCCAAGGAAACGACCAAAACAAAATAAAACAAAACAGACTAGAATGTATAAACAAGTTTAGGAAGGTCAGAGGAAGCAACAATTTCTTATAAAAATAAATTGCATTTCTATATACTAGGTACAAAAATATGAAATGGAAATTAACAAAATAATTTCATTCACAGTAGCATGGAAAAGAATAAAATACTTAGAAAGAAATTTAATAAAGTGGTGCAAGATCTGTACACTGAAAACTACACAGTATTGCTGAGAGAAATTAAAGATGTATACAAACAGAAAAAAGCTACAGACTTGGAGAAAATCTTGCAAATCACACATCTGATAAAGAAGGAAATCTTTCCCTTTGCGACAACATGGATGGACCTAGAGGGTATTATGTTAAGTGAAGTAAGTCAGACAAAGGCAAGTACTGTATGATTACACTTGTGTGTGCAATCTAAAAAAGAAAACAAATGGATAAACATAACAAAACAGAGACAGAGTTATAGATACAGAGAACAAACAGGTGCTTGCCAGAAGGGAGAGTGTTGAGGGGAAGAAAGCAACAGGTGAGGTAGATTAAGAGGTACAAAGTTTGAGTTGCAAAATAAATGAGTATGAAATGTACAGTGTGGGAAATATAGTGAATAATTATGTAATATCTTTGTATGGTGACATATCATAACTGTATTTATCATTTTGAAATGTATAGAAATAACCAATCACTATGTTATGTAACAGGAACTAACATAGCATTGTAGGTCAATTATATTTCAAATACAAACAAACAAATTCATGGGAAAAGAGATCAGATTTGTGGTTACCAGAGGTGGGAGATTGGGGGAGGGGGAATTGGTTAGCTGTAGTCAAAGGTACAGACTCCCAGTTATAAGATAAATAATTACTAGGGGTGTAATGGACAACATGATAAATATAATTAACACTGCTGTATGTTATACATGACAGTCGATAGAGTAAATCCCAAGAGTTCTCCTCACAGGAAAACATTTTTTTCTATTTAATTTTGTATCTATGTGGGATGATGGATGTTCACTAAATTTATTCTGATGATCATTTCATGATGCATGGAAGTCAAATCATTATGCTCTACACCTTAAACTTAAAAAAATTTAAAACAAGAAAGAATGGACTTCACTTAACATTAATGTCTCAATATTGGCTCACTAGTTGTGCTAAATATGCCATAGTAATGTAAGATCCTAACATTAGGGGAGAGCGGGTGAAGGGGATATTGGGACTCTGTACTGTCTTTGCAACTTTTTCATAAATCTAAACAAGTCTATTTAAACATAAAAAAATAAATAAATTTTTAATAATGTACAGAAAATCATTGAATTGTCCCTTGTATAATAATAAGTGAACTTCATGGTATATAAATTATATCTTAGTAGAGTTGTTTAAAAGGTTATTAAGAAGGTCAGGGTGGGATCAGGGCTGGGCTGAGGCGGGGTCAGGGCAAGGTCAGGCAGGGCCAGGGTAGGGTCAGGCCGGAGTCAGCAACCCTGGCAATGGGTGCAGAGGCGTAGATCGCCCAAGGCCGAAGCCAGCCTGTGGCCTTTCTTTGGCTGCTGCTGCTGCCCGTGGCCACCCTGGAGCTGTGAGAATCCCCGGCCACGGCCACTGCCGACCCCGGCTGGGCTCCAGGCGCGGGGGTGTGCTGGAGGGCAGCGCTCCGACTCCAGAAGCGCAACGGTTGGCCCCGGGAGCCACAGGTGCGTTGGGGCCTCTGTTGAAGGCTGAGACGGCCTAAACTTCAGGGCCTGAGGGGCCGGCTATGACCAGGACCTGGGTGCCCTGAGTCACTGACTTTCATCTTTTCTCTGCCCTGGCCAACAACCAGGCAGCCCAGAGACCCCCTCAACCCAGGTGGGTCACCGACTCCCCACTGTGCATTCTCTGGGTGGGAAGTGCCCCAGGACTTCTGTGGGACTGTGGAAGTGGGGACATAGCAGGGTCTGATCCTGAGGCTGGGTGGCTGGGTGGAGGAAAGCACCAGGACTGATGAATGAGTGGCCCTGAGTCCAAGGCCGCAGGTCTCATTCCCCTCTGTGAGGCCCTAGGAGCACAGGCCCTAGACCAAGATACCTGCTCTCATGGGGCCTGGGCACAGCCCCTGCCCTCCGAGGTGTGAGTCCTAGAGCCAGGGCTGTCTTCATTAGCCCACTCCCTCTTCTTTTAGAAATGTAGAACCCTGAGTCAGAGGTGGGGAGTGACTTTCCCCAGCTCACAGAGCAGCACAGACTACTGCCTGCAAATCTCCCTCCATAAGGCACTGGGGTGACATGAAGGAGGCACAGGCCCTTAGAAGTCATGATCTTGAGCAAGTGATGTTGGCAAATTCTGAGACCTTTAGTTCTTTGATCTATAAGAGTAGGCACTGAGGTGTGCTAGTTGAGGGAAATAAGGTCTGTGACGTGCCCAGCCCTTGGCAGCCTCACTCGGGGATGTTCTTCTTCCTGGAGATGCTGCTGTGAGCTGCTGTGGCTACCTTTGGTCCTCCCTTGCCCCATCCCACCAGACCTCTGGGTCCTCATCCCCACAGGGCTTGCTCTGTCCAATTCTCAGGGGCAGCCAGTGAAGGCAGAGTCCTGGTAGCACTGTCATTTTGGCTAGGCCACTGGACACTTGGCCTTGTTTTCCCATCTATGAAGTGGAGAGGGCCTTCCTGGTAGTGGCATTTGGGGTACTACTAGTGTCTCTATTGTAGGTGGCAGGGGAGTCTCCACAGTGTGTGGGAAACCCAAGGTGATGGGGAAGATCTACAGTAGCCTGGACGTAGCCTGGCCCATTCCAGACCACTGACAAACACCCTGATTTCCCATTGCCATAAGAGGAGCTTGGGAAAAGTGGAATGAAAACACATGTACGACTTCTGACCTCTGAGCCTGCATGAGCAAGTTAAAATTATTATGACTTAAGTGTGTTTCACTCTCTGAACCTCACTTTGCTCTTCTCCCAACCCAGCTCAGCTATCTACTTTGTAAGCTTATTAGGTGAACTGAATAACACAGGAAAATAAGTATCTTTTTTAAAATTGAAAAGGAGAAATGTAGGCAAAGACTTATGAGCAAGTGTCTTTATTAAAGAAAGGAGTGTTTATGGTTGGGGGAAATGCTTATGGTGCAAAATTAAGAGGAAAAAGAATAGATATTTTAATTATTTGTAGGGTCATAATTTGGTACCGTGTTTCTCAACAGAGGTGCTACAGGCGTTTTGAACAGAGCCTGTCTTCATTGGGTGGGATGTGCCAGCATCCCTGGCCATTGCCTAGTAGTGTGTCAGGAACAGTCCCTAATCATAGGACAAACAATCACGTTCCCAGCATTCTCACACCACATATACAACACATACACACCACACATACACCACATTTCTCACACACAGACACAGACACACACAGACACACACAGACACACACAGACACACACACACACTGTTACTCCTTGAGGACAGAAACCCTGTCTTTCTTGTTTTAATATCCCAGCCTGTGGCCTGGGCACGGCCAGGCGCCTGGTAGGTACCCCACTGCTGCCACCCTGGTCCTATAGACCATCATTTCTTGCCTGGACCTCCAGACAGGTTTCCAAGATCTCACCCTTTGTGCTATACTTTAGTCTCCACATAGCTGTCTGGGTGTTTGCTTTAAAGCAGGAGTCATGCCAGTTCCCTGCTCATTACCCTCAGTGCCTTCTCATTTATACCTAGAAAAAAGTCGAAACTCCCTACCTTGGCTCTCAGGCCCTGCGTAATGTTGGCCCCTACTCCTCTCTGCTCATCTCCTACTACATCCCTCACCCACACCATCCCAGCCAGCAGGCCTCCTTCCTGCTTGAATATGCCAAGGCCATCACCACCTCAGGGCCTCCACCTTGGCTGCCTCCGTGGCCTCGCTTGCTCTCCCTGCTAACCTTGGCATGACTCATTTCTTTACATGTACAACTCAGCTGCTCCTGTGAGGAGTTTTACTTGATCGTATGAGCTACAACAGGCAACCTGTAATAGCACATCTCCCTGTTTTACTTCCTTTACACCACTTCTTAGATCTAAAACAATTTGTCTTATTTACTTCATTTACCCTGTTGAAGGCGCTAAATCAAATCTCGGAGACAGAGTTTTGGGTGAAGTAGAAAAGGATAGCTTTCTTACTTTGCCAGGCAAAGGGGGACACAGCAGGCTCCTGCCTCGAAAAACTGTGTGTCTCCTTGGAGAGGATAGTGAGAAGTTTTAAAGTAATGGTTCAAAGATGCATGATCAGCCCTTAGACATTC
Organism: Stenella coeruleoalba; assembly: GCF_951394435.1. Lineage (NCBI taxonomy): Eukaryota > Metazoa > Chordata > Mammalia > Artiodactyla > Delphinidae > Stenella > Stenella coeruleoalba. Next base: position 31,615,669 of record NC_137153.1, on the reverse strand, counting down.
TTCTGATGAGGTGGTTGTGAGGTAAGTAAGAGTCAGCATCATCGACCTTCAGGTTCCAACTGGTCTGGGGTCTACATGCTTGTGGGCAGCATACCATTGTTAATCATTAACTTCTCCCACCTGGAGGGGGTTTCAGTATCAGAAAACAACTCAAAGATATTGTTTTGTGTATCCGTTGATGGGGAGCCAGGACCTTGCCCCAAGGCTGCACTGTTGTTTCTCTTGAATGTTTCTCACTGGTCTCGCATCCCCTCCTTTCCCTAATTAACAACTCCTTGAATCTGCCCAGTGGAACTCAGAGAAGGTCATGGAGGCTGAATGAAGTCTATTTCCTGTAATCAAAGAAATGGGGGACACAGAAAGGCTTTGTGCCCAGGAGACCCACAGGCCCCTGCTCGGTATCCCTGTCTCCCCCAACTAAGAATGTTCCTGTGTATCATTAGTGTCTAAAAGATACTGAACACAAGGACAGAGGAATAAATGAGTGATTGGATGAGAGGGTGGATGGGTGAGGCGTAGGTGGGAGGATGAATGGGTGGAAGGGAAGATGGGTGGGTGGGTGAAAGGATGGTAGACAGAGATAGATGGAGTGAGTGGAGACGGATCAAAAGATGCGTAAATGGGCAAATGGATGGAAGGGTGAGTGGATGAATGGGACATGAGGAAAGAGGAAAGATAGGAAAATGGATGGAGGAATTAGTGGATGGATGGAAAGGTTAATGATAGACAAATGGAGAGTGGGTGGGATGGTTTGTGAAAGGGTAGGTAGGTTGGTGAATGGTTGCTAAGCACCACTGAGTGGCATGTGTTGGTGGGATTTGCCTTTTTCCTTTGTGGAATAGGAGAGGTGTGGTCTATTGCTATGAGGGAGGTGGAGGGAATAGGATGAGTTTGGAAAAGTTTGAGAAAAGGAGGAGGGTTTACTAGGCATAGGTAGAAGACTGAAACAGTGCTGAAGGCTCAGCTGTGCTGAGAAAACTCCATGTTGAAGTGGTGAACAGTAAGGCAGAGTAGCCTGTAGCTAAGCCACAGCACCCTTCACTGATTTCCTCCTGATCCTCTCAGCACCTCTGCTCGAACCCTTCCATCTCCAGGAGGTAAGGTGGGCTTCATTGAGAACAAGTTTTGTAATATATTATACGGACTTAGAAAAGGCAAGAACTTCTCCGTGCATGAGGACATGTTGTGTGCTGGGGACTTCTCGACAGGAAAGGCCATCTGCCAAGTGAGTAAGGTCATTTCTGTTCTTCCCTTGCCTGTTCTCAGGGCCTCAGTTTCCCTGGGAGAGGGGCTGTGTTGACTCTACTATCTTTGTGGAGCTCACTGGGACTTCCCATTTCCTCTCTCCACATGTCTTCCTGGGCTCCATTCCTTGGCAGTGTCCCCCAGGATAGCCCTTCCCTAAGCCCCTTACACATAAGGGCATCTACTGGTAGCACCCTCAAACAGCATCTTTTTATGAGGCATACTATAAAGTTTTTATTGAAGTATAACATACATACAAAATAATATATTCATACTGTTTTCATAAGTTGGATGAACTTTCACATAGTGACATGACCAATACCCCAGAGATCCCACTCACACCTCCTTCCTATCACCAACACCCAACAGAAACCACCACCTTCACTTTTGACAGGTTAGATTAGATTCTGAATATTCCATAAATAGAATTTATTTCCAGTTGTCAATCTTTCGTGTCTTTATATTTGTGAGATTCATCCAGACTCTTAAATGTAGTTATAGTTTGTTCAGTCTCATTGCTCTACAGGACTCTATTGTGTGAATTGAATTCTATGATCAGTTCTACTCTTGATGGGTATTTTAGAGGTTTCCAAGTTTTCCATTTCTTTTCACTTCCAAATGTTTTATCTTCTATTTCACAGAAGCCCTTGAGTAGAATTGTTGAATTAAAAGTTATGTGTATATTAAGCTTTGGCAGATATTTCCTAACATCTCCAAAGTGGTTGCACCATTTCCACTCATTCCAGCAGTGGATGAGAGTTTAATATTTATTTATTTATTTTCCTTATTTTTTTTGACTGTGTCATGTCTTTTTTCTTTTTTTAACATCTTTATTGGAGTATAATGGCTTTACAATGGTGTGTTAGTTTCTGCTTTATAACAAAGTGAATCAGTTATACATATACATATGTTCCCATATCTCTTCCCTCTTGCGTCTCCCTCCCTATCCCACCCCTCTAGGTGGTCACAAAGCACTGAGCTGATCTCCCTGTGCTATGCGGCTGCTTCCCACTAGCTATCTATTTTACTTTTGGTAGTGTATATATGTCCATGCCACTGTCTCACTTTGTCACAGCTTACCCTTCCCCCTCCCCATATCCTCAAGTCCATTCTCTAGTAGGTCTGTGTCTTTATTCCAGTCTTGCCCCTAAGTTCTTCATGACCATTTTTTTTTCTTAGATTCCATATATATGTGTTAGCATACGGTATTTGTTTTTCTCTTTCTGACTTACTTCACTCTGTACGAGACTCTAGGTCCATCCACCTCAGTACAAATAACTCAATTTTGTTTCTTTTTATGGCTGAATAATATTCCATTGTATATATGTGCCACATCTTCTTTATCCATTCATCCGATGATGGACACTTAAGTTGCTTCCATGTCCTGGCTGTTGTAAATAGAGCTTCAATGAACATTTTGGTACATGTGTGTTGTGTCTTAGTTTCACCACAAGGGATCTTTGCTGAGGCATGTGGGATCTTTTGTTATGGTGTGCTGTCTGCTCTGGTTTCTCTCTGGTTGTGGTTCTCAGGCTTCCCTCTAGTCGTGTGTGGGTTTTCTCTCTCTAGCTGTTGTGCATGGCGCTCCGGAGTGCATGGGCTCTGTAGTTGTGGCATGCGGGTTCTCTTGAGGTGCACAAGCTCATTAGTTACGGCACGCTGGCTTAGTTGCCCCGCGGCATTTGGGATCTTAGTTCCTCAACCAGGGATTGAACCCGCATCCCCTGCATTGGAAGGCAGATTTTTTACCACTGGATCACCAAGGAAGTCCTGGATGAGAGTTTATATCCTCGCCAAAACTTAGCACTTTCCATCTTTTCTCATTTTGATAGCTTATGGTGGTTTGCAAGTCCCTGATGACAAGTTAAATATACTTTCATATGTTTATTGTCATTGGATATCTTCTCTAAAGTTTCCCTTCAAGATATTCCGCCCTCTCACTTTTCTGTTGGGTAGTCTTTTCCTTTAGGGGCTCTTTGTGTATTTTTACATATTCCAGGTATGAGTCCACTGTTGGATATTTGAATTGTAAACATTTCTTTCCTCTCTCTGTAATGCCCAATTTTAGAGGTGGGCAAACAGGCCCAGAGAGGGAAAGTAGCTACCCTAAAATAAGACATCACAACCTGGTCCCCCGTATTCTGACTCCAAGCCTAACCTGACCTCCACCATATCCGCCTTAGGGCCCAGCCTCCCAATCTGGCATCGTGTGCGGATCTCTTACATAGATGGCATTGTGGAGTGGAGGGGAGAGTATTAGGGTTCTGGAGTTAGAGACACTGCTCTGCCCTGAAGGTCTTTTCACCTTCCGCGCCCATGTCCTCATTCATAGTGTAGGATTCTCAGGCCTCCCTCATGGGACTGTTGAAAGGATGGTATAGTGGGTTGGATAGTGTCCCCTAAATTTGTAACTATTTGGAATCTCAGAAAGTGATCTGATTTGGAAAAAGGTCTTTGCAGATGTGATTAGCTAAGAATCTCGAGATGAGACCATTCTGAATTTAGAGTGGGCTGAGAGACAGAGAGACACTTGATTTCAGACTTCTGGCTTCCAGAACTGTGAGAAGAGAAATTTCTGTTGTTTCTATAGTTACCCAGTTTGTGGTAATATGCTTTGGCACCCCAGGAAATGCACACAGGAGGGATGGGATGCACCTGGTCCTTGGGAAGGCCTCACGGACAGCTGTTTTCGTGGCGGCCCAGTGGAGCTGCTGAGCCAGAGGGAAGAAGCTTGGCCACGTGCCCACCTGGTAGGAGGTAGATACAGGTTTCTGGGTTCCCAGTCAAAAACTGATGGCTGTCTGGCCTGGCCCATTGTTCTCACAGAGTCAGCTGCACTGGCAGGTGAAATAAAGGGCTCAGACCCTCGAGTCCCCATCTAGCTGTCATGGTAGACCTCCCTTCCAGCCTGCAGAGCTCATGCCCATGGAGTTCAGGGCTGGAGCCCTTTGTCTGCTTGCCTGCTGACATCCATAGTGCCCCTTGACCCCACCCCCTCTCATTTATCCCCAGGCTGAGGACACCATTGAGCTGGACACCCAGGAGCCCCAGCACATGGCACCTCCTGCCTCCCTTAGCCTTTCAGTCACCACAGCCTGTCTGAGAGGTTCTGTCTAGATTCATCTTCTGCCACATGCCTGCTCTGGTCCCCATCCTCCAACCGGGGGTCTCTTCTCTCCCTGAAGTGCACAGGGCACCCAGAAACAGGTCTTTGGAGAGACAGACCATAGGAGCACTCAGTGCTCAGATTGTGGGGCAGGACAGACCTTGTTCAAGTCTTCAGTCTGTCATTTACTGAGATTGTGACCTTAGATAACCCATGAAATGGGGTTGCCAACGGCCTCCACTTAATAAGGTCCTTATAGAAAATTCAGTACTGTGCCCGGCATTCCGTGGGTGCTTAACAACTGCTGGCTTTCAATCTCCTGGGCTGGTCTGCCTCCCTCTATCTGTATTGTACCTGTTCTTCTGGGCCTGTCTTAGACCTGTCCTCTCACCCAAGGTAGAATTCATTGCTCTGGCCCTGCCCAACACACACACACACATGCACGCACACACACACACGCACACACACACACACAAACACACACACACAGACCCACGGTTTGCTGTGTGTCTTCAGTAGTGCAAAGTGCATCTCACTTTGCATGGGATACATTAGTGTTAGGGCTTCCTCTGCCTTCTGAGAGCTCCCCAGGGGCCAGGAGGTTATTGGAGCCCTTCCCCTCTCCCCCAGACTGGCCCAGAATCCATCATAATGTAGAAAACCACATGGCTTATCTGCATGAATCCCTGAGGCCTGGAGTGGACAGGGACCAGGCCTTCCCCTGGCCTTGAACAGCTTGGGGTGGGTACACTGTGGGGAGGGTCAAAGGCACACCAGCTAGGGAGCACAGAGGGGAAGAGCTGAGGTGATGATGGCACATTCCCAATCTCCAAGAAGACCCTGTGTATGACTTTCTTGGGTCTGCAGTGACAAATCTCCTCAAAGTGGGTGGCTAAAACAACAGAACTTTATTCTCTTACATTTCTGGAGGTCAGAAGTATAACATCAAGGTGTTGGCCAGGCTGGTTCCTTCTGGAGATTCTAGGGGAGAATGTTTTCTTGCGTTTGCTAGGTTTTTCCAGGTCGCCAGCATTCCTTGGCTCATGGCCCCTTCCTCTGTCCCCAAAGCACATCGCTCCTACCTCTGTTTCTGTCATCACATCTCCTCCTCTGACTCTGAGCTCCTGCCTCCCTCTTTCCGCATGAGGACATTTGTGATTACATTGGGTCCACCCAGATAATCCAGGATAGTCTTCCTATTTCAAGATGCTCAACTCCGTCACAGCTGCAGATTCTCTTTTGCCACATAAGGTAACATAGCCAAAGGGTCCAGTGATGAGGATGGGCATCTTTGAGGTTATTTTTGGCCAGCTACAGCATGTACCCTTCTCTCTCCTTCAAGCTGCCACTTCTCCCACCCCTCCCTCTCAGGTGGAGACCTTCTTATTTCACTGAGAACGCCAAACCAATCAATCAGACTAAAGCCCATTCATCTTGCCAGCCCTACTTTCCCCCACCCCAGTATCTTCCATCTCTCCTGAGCCTCATGGCCCATCCCAGCCAGTCCGTCCTGGAGCTCTGGGTGCCCAGAGGCTCCCCTGCTCCATGTCTTCTGTCTCCCCCTTTCTTGGCTCCCGTGTAAACGTGCAACAGCCATCTCCCTCCTGCTAGTTCCCAATTTGTCTGCCTTCCTTCCCCAAAAGACCCAGAGCAGCACAGAATCTAACCCACTCTACCCAGGAGTGTCGCCAATGTGTGACCAGAGCCACATGACCAACACCCCCAGGAGCCTGTCTTGCCAGAGCCACCGGTGGACCTGAGTCCTCCTCTCACTCAGCACTGCAGAAACTCTCACTCCCATTTCCTGGGCACCAGGACTAGCCAACTACTCTGCTCTACACCTGGTCCCCTCCCCTCCCACCTCTAAATGCCGGAGACCCCAGGGCTCCATGCTCAGCCTGCTGCCTCCCCTCTGCAGTTCCTCCCTGGTTGGTGAGAAAGGCTCAGATTTGAAAGGTCCTGTTGCCTCTTTCAACATATTGCCCCAAATCTGACTGTTTCTTACTGCCCTGGCCCTCCCCATCAATACTCTCTCACCTTCTCTCCTGTAGCTACCTCCCAACTGGTTCATTCTCCACACAGCACCAGAGTGATCCAGGTGCTAGACATAACCTATTCAGTTTTCCATGGGGGTCAAATCTAACCCCCACCGTAAGGCCCTGTGACCCCATGTCCCATCTATCCCCCTTGATCCACACACATCACTGCTCTTCCTCCCCACCACCTGGCTCAACTCTCCTCTCCTCATCTGCGTTTACTGCTCCCTCTTCTCCCGCATCAGAAAGTTAGGTTGTTTCTTGCCTGTAGTCTCAGCACAGGAAAGCTTTGTGCCTCCACCCTATGAAGTGCACTTCCCTTCCTGTCCTGTCCCTTCCATGGCTTGTTTCCACATATCACAGCTGACAATGGCAGGCTAATTGGCTTATTTACAAAAGCACCACAAAAGAGGAGCCTTGTCATTTCACCGCTGTGCCCAAAGGCGGAGGCTGTCCTGGATGCTTGATGTACGTGTTGGACAGGTGAGTGGAGGAGCACCAAGAATGGCTATGGCCCCTGCTCCTCTACCCCCACCCCCAAGGATGGGACCTTCATTTTGGCTGATAAGTGAAGGGATTTCCAACCAGACTGTCCTGCCCTGGCAGCATTTTAAGACTCCAGCAGCTTTCTGGGGACCAACGATCTTCTCCCCGAGCAAAACAGTCTGCCTCCACCACGCCTGGGTATGGGCATTTTCTGAAGTTGCTCAACCAAGAAGTTGAGAGAAAAATTAAAGGCCTAACTAAATGAAAGAAAAAGGAGGAGGAGCAAGCATCAGAAGTAGACTCAATTATGGCAGACATATTGGAATATTCAGACCACAAATATAAGATAACTATAATACTACGGATTCTAGTGGAAAACGTAAGCAACATGCAAGAACATATGGGTAATATAAGCAGAGAAATTTAAAAAATCTAAGAATTAAAAGTAAATGCTACAATGCAACATTGTAAATCAAATACACTTCAATATTTAAAAAAATTTTAAAAAGTAAATGCTAAAAATAAAAAGCACTGTAACCAGAATAAAGAATTCCTCTGATAGACCCATCTGTACACTGGACACAACCAAGAAAAGGATCCATGAGCTTGAAGATATGCCAAAAGAAATTTCTAAAATGAAATGTGAAGAGAAAAGAGAATGAAAAAACACAACAATGTATCCAAGAATTGTGGGATAATTATAAAAGATGTAATATATGAGTAGTGAGAATACCAGAGGAGAAAAAAAGAGAAAAAGGGACATAAAAAATATTTGAAGTGATAATGACTGATAATTTTCCAAAACTAATGACAGCCATCAAACCACAGATACAGAGATCTCAGAGAGCAATAAATAAGATAAATACCAAAAATTCTACACTTAGGCATGTCATTTTCATACTGCAAAAAAAAAAAAAATCAAAGATAAGGAGAAAATCGTGAAAGAAGCCGGAGGGGGGGGGGAACACTTTATCTGTAGAGGAGCAAGGAAAACAATTACATTGGATTTCTCTTCAGAAACTATGCAAGCAAGAAGAGAGTGGAGTAAAATATTTTATATGTTGAAATAAAGAAGCCACCACCATAGAATTCTGTATTCAGCAAAATTATCCTTCAAAAGCAGGAGAGAAATAGAGACTTTTTCAAATGAACAAAATTTAAGGGTTTTTTTGCCAGTAGTCCTGCCCTGCAAGAAGTGTTAAAAGAAGTTCTACATAGAGAAAGAAAATGATATATAACAGAAAATCAGATAAAGGAAGGAAGAATTTTGGAGAAAAAATAAGTGAAGGTAAAATACAAACATTTATATTTCTTATTCTTAATCAATCTAACAAACATCAGTTTGTTCAAAATAGTGATAATAACTATGTAATCAGTGATGGACTATAGCTTATGGATGAATGACAGTAATGTTATAAGGAACAGGAGGGAAGAATTGGGAATACTCTGGTACAAAGTAGTTGCACTACCCATGAAGCAGTATAATGTTATATGAAATTGAACTTAGATTAGTTGTAAATGTATAACACAAAATCAAGGATATCACTAAATATGTTTATATATATATATATATATATATATATATATATACACACACACACACACATATACACGAACTATTGAGAGGAGAAAAAATGGAGTCATAGAATGCTCAATTAAAATAAGAGAAGGGACCAGAGGGCAGACAGCAGAAGCAAGAAGAACTACAATCCTGCAGCCTGTGGAACAAAAACCACATTCACAGAAAGATAGACAAGATGAAAGGGCAGAGGGCTATGTACCAGATGAAGGAACAAGATAAAAACCCCAGAAAAACAACTGAATGAAGTGGAGATAGGCAACTTCCCAGAAAAAGAATTTAGAATTATGATAGTGAAGATGATCCAGGACCTTGGAAAAAGAATGGAGGCAAAGATCGAGAAGATGCAAGAAATTTTTGACAAAGACTTAGAATACACTAGAGAGAATCAATAGCAGAATAAATGAGGGAGAAGAATGGATAAGTGACCTGGAAGATAGAAAGGTAGAATTCACTGCTGTGGAACAGAATAAAGAAAAAAAGAATGAAAAGAAATGGAGACAGCCTAAGAGACCTCTGGGGCAACATTAAATGCAACAACATTCACGTTATAAGGGTCCCAGAAGGAGAAGAGAGAGAGAAAGGACCCGAGAAAATATTTGAAGAGGTAAGAGTTGAAAAATTCCCTAATATGGGAAAGGAAATAGCCACCCAAGTCCAGGAAGCACAGAGAGTCCTGTACAGGATAAACCCAAGGAGAAACACGCCGAGACACATAGTAATCAAACTGGCAAGAATTAAAAACAAAGAAAAATTATTGAAAGCTGCAAGGGAAAAACGACTAATAACATACAAGGGAACTCCCATAAGGTTAACAGCTGATTTCTCAGCAGAATCTCAACAAGCGAGAAGGGAATGGCATGACATATATTAAGTGACGAAAGGAAAGAACCTACAACCAAGATTACTTTACCTGACAAGGATCTCATTCAGATGCAATGGAGAAATCAAAAGCTTTACAGACAAGAAAAAGCTAAGAGAATTCAGCACCACCAAACCAGCTCTACAGCAAATGCTAAAGGAACTTCTCTAAGTGGGAAACACAAGAGAAGAAAAGGGCCTACAAAGACAAACCAAAAACAATTAAGAAAATGGTAATAGGAACATACATATCAATAATTACCCTAAATGTGATGGGATTAAATGCTCCAACCAAAAGATACAGGATTGCTGAATGGATCCAAAAACAAGACCCATATATATGTTGTCTACAAGACACCCACTTCAGACCTAGGGACACATACAAACTGAAAGTGAGGGGATAGAATAAGATATTCCATGCAAATGAAAATCAGAAGAACGCTAGAGTAGCAATACTCACATCAGATAAAATAGACTTTAAAAAAAGAATGTTACAAGAGACAAGGAAGGACACTACATAATGATAAAGGGATCAATCCAAGAAGAAGAAATAACAGTTATACATATATATGCACCCAACACAGGAGGACCTCAATGCATAAGGCAACAGATAAGAGCTCTAAAACAAGAAATCGACACTAACAAAATAATAGTGGGGGATTTTAACACCTCACTTACACCAATGGACAGATCATCCAAAATGAAAATAAATAAGGAAACAGAAGCTTTAAATGACAATAGACCGGATAGATTTAATTGATATTTATAGGACATTCCATCCAAAAACAACAGAATACACTTTCTTCTCAAGGGTGCATGGAACATTCCCCAGGATAGATCACATCTTGGGTCACAAATCAAGCCTCAGTAAATTTAAGAAAATTGAAATCATATCAAGCATCTTCTCTGACCACAACGCTATGTGATTAGAAATGAATTACATGGAAAAAAACGTAAAAAACACAAACACATGGAGGCTAAGCAATACGTTATTAAATAACCAAGAGATCACTGAAGAAATCAAAGAAGAAATCAAAAACTACCCAGGGACAAATGACAGTGAAAACACGATGATCCAAAACCTATGGGATGCAGCAAAAGCAGTTCTAAGAGGGAAGTTTATAGCTATACAAGCCTACCTTAACAAACAAGAAAAATCTCAAATAAACAATCTAACCTTACACCTAAAGGAACTAGAGAAAGAAGAACAAACAAAACCCAGAGTTACCAGAAGGAAAGAAATCATAAAGGTCAAAGCAGAAATAAATGATAGAGAAACAAGAAAACAATAGCACAGATAAATAAAACTAAAAGCTGGTACTCTGAGAAGATAAACAAAATTGATAAACCATTAGCCAGACTCATCAAGAAAAAGAAGGAGAGAACTCAAATCAATAAAATTAGAAATGAAAAAGGAGAAGTTACAACAGAAACCGCAGAAATACAAATCATCCTAAGAGACTACGACAAGCAACTGTATGCCAGTAAAATGGACAAGCCAGAAGAAATGGACAAATTGTTAGAAAGGTATAACCTCCAAGGGTGAACCAGGAAGAAATAGAAAATATGAACAGATGAGTCACAAGTAATGAAATTGAAACTGTGATTAAAAATCTTCCAACAAACAAAAGTCCAGGACCAGATGGCTTCACAGGTGAATGCTATCAAACATTTAGAGAAGAGTTAACATCCAACCTTCTCAAACTCTTCCAAAAATTTGCAGAGGAAGGAACACTCCTAACCTCATTCTATGAGGCCACCGTCACCCTGATACCAAAACCAGGCAAAGATACTACAAAAAAAGAAAATTACAGACCAATATCACTGATGAATATAGATGCCAAAATCCTCAACGAAATACTAGCAAACAGAATCCAACACCACATTAAAAGGATCATACACCATGATCAAGTGGGATTTATCCCAGGGATGCAAGGATTCCTCAATATATGCAAATCAATCAATGTGATACACCGTATTAACAAATTGAAGAATAAAATCCATATGATCATCTCAATAGATTCAGAGAAAGCTTTTGACAAAATTCAACACCGATTTATGATAAAAAATATCCAGAAAATGGGAATAGAGGGAACATACCTCAACATAATAAAGGCCATATACGAGAAACCCACTGCAAACATCATTCTCAATGGTGAAAACCTGAAAGCATTTCCTCTAAGATCAGGAACAAGGCAGGGATGTCCACTCTCACCACTATTATTCAACACAGTTTTGGAAGTCCTAGCCACGGCAATCAGAGAAGAAAAAGAAATAAAAGGAATAGAAATTGGAAAAGAAGAAGTAAAACTGTCATTGTTTGCAGATGGCATGATACTATACATAGAGACTCCTAAAGATGCCACCAGAAAACTATTAGAACTCATCAATGAATTTGGTAAAGTTTCAGGATACAAAATTAATGCACAGACATCTCTTGCATTCCTATACACTAATGATGAAAAAATCTGAAGGAGAAATTAAGGAAACACTCCCATTTACCATTGCAACAAAAAGAATAAACTACCTAGGAATAAACCTACCTAAGGAGACAAAAGACCTGTATGCAGAAAAGTATAAGACACTGATGAAAGAAATTACAGATGATACCAACAGATGGAGAGATATACCATGGTCTTGGATTGGAAGAATCGATACTGTGAAAATGACTATAACACCCAAAGCAATCTACAGATGCAATGCAATCCCTATCAATTTACCAATGGCATTTTTTACAGAACTAGAACAAAAAACTTAAAATGTGTATGGAGACACAAAAGACCACGAACAGACAAAGCAGTCTGCAGGGAAAAAAACGGAGCTGGAGGAATCAGACTCCCTGACTTCAGTCTATACTACAAAGCTACAGTAATCAAGACAATATGGTACCAGCACAAAAACAGAAACATAGATCAATGGAACAAGATAGAAAGCCCAGAGATAAACCCATGCACCTATAGTCAACTAATCTATGACAAAGGAGGCAAGGATATACAACAGAGAAAAGACAGTCTCTTCAATAAGTGGTGCTGGGAAAACTGGAGAGCTACATGTAAAAGAATGAAATTAGAACACTCCCTTACACCATACACAAAAATAAACTCTAAATGTATTAGAGACCTAAATGTAAGACCGGACACTATAAAACTCTTGGAGGAAAACATAGGAAGAACACACTTTGACATAAATCACAGCAAGATCTTTTTTGATCCACCTCTTAGAGTAATGGAAATAAAAACAAAAATAAACAAATGGGACCTAATGAAACTTCAAAGCTTTTTCACCACAAAGGAAACCATAAACAAGATGAAAAGACAACCCTCAGAATGGGAGAAAATATTTGCAAATGAATCAACGGACAAAAGATTAATCTCCAAAATATATAAACAGCTCATGCAGCTCAATATTAAAAGAACAAACAACCCAATCCAAAAATGGGCAGATGACCTAAATAGACATTTCTCCAAAGAAGACATACAGATGGGCAAGAAGCACATGAAAAGCTGCTCAACGTCACTAATTATTAGAGAAATGCAAATCAAAACTACAATGAGGTATCACCTCACACCAGTTAGAATGGGCATCATCAGAAAATCTACAAACAACAAATGCTGGAGAGGGTGTGGAGAAAAGGGAACCCTCTTGCACAGTTGGTGGGAATGTAAATTGATACAGCCACTATGGAGAACAGTATGAAGGTTCCTTAAAAAACTAAAAATAGAATTACCATATGATCCAGCAATCCCACTCCTGGGCATATACCCAGAGAAAACCATAAGTCATATAGACACATGCAGCCCAATGTTCATTGCAGCACTGTTTACATTAGCCAGGTCATGGAAGCAACCTAAATGCCCATCTACAGACGAATGGATAAAGAACATGTGGTACATATATACATATGGTACATATATACATAAAAAGGAGCGATATTGGGTCATTTGTTGAGACATGGTTGGATCTAGAGACTGTCATACAGGGTAAGTAAGTCAAAAAGAGAAAAACAATTATCGTATATTAAACGCATATATGTGGAGCCTAGAAAAATGGTACAGATGAACCGGTTTGCAGGGCAGAAATTGAGACACAGATGTAGAGAACAAATGTATGGACACCAAGGGGCAAAAGCGGCGGGGGGGGTGGGGGTGGGAGTGTGATGAATTGGGCGATTGGGATTGACATGTGTACACTGATGTGTATTAAGTTGATGACTAATAAGAATCTGCTGTATAAAAACATAAAATAAAATTCAAAAAGAACCCCATGGATTATTTAGAAGTGTGCATCTTAATCTCCAGACATTTGGAGGCTCTCTACTTCTCACTCTCATTTTTATACAATTTAAAAGTTAGACTTTGGACACAGTGGAATAAAATGCAATTATGTTTGTTTAGTTACTTTATAGAGGTCCTTCAAATATCACTGAAGTTTTGAAATATTAATTTTACATAGTAGTTCTCAGTCTTTTGCACATGTAACCATAAGTGAATTCCCAAAAAATATGTAACCCTGGCTGCTGGAGTCATGTTTATCAGGGGAAGTTCACAGACACAGGAATAGTGGGGAGTTTGTGGGTCCCCCCTGCACACTTTTTTCTGGACCAGCACACAGGTATCCAGTAGGTATCCAGGGTCCAGGAGAGGGACCCAAACTTTGGGCTCTGGTGCTTTATGTGTCCATGAAGTCTTGAGGAAGGCTGGCCTTCCTCCTACAGCGAGGCAGTCTTGAACAAGTTAGCCCTGTCCTCTCACTACTTCAACAGCCATAATTTTCATTACTCCCTCTTGGTCTCCAACCCCACTCAGACAAAAGCATAGTTTCTCATGGGGTTGCCAACCTTTTATTTTTCAAACATTATCAACATCATTTCATAAAAGGAAGAACATTCGAACCCCAATTAACTAAGAAGCACATATTGCAGAATAAGCTCGTTTGCCCTAAAACAAGACCCTTAGGTATTTCCATGGGCCATCCTTGATTTCTCCATTATGCTGCTGAGTAGTGCAAAGTTGGTGCTCAGGAACACCTTGGATGATGGTGTGCTATCAACAGCTGCTGTGAAAGAAAGAAGCTGGCACCCTCGGTGGCTATATGGGCAGAGGAGTTGAGGAGACAGTAGGTGAGGCTCTGTGCTGTCAGTGAGGGCTGTCCTCTGCCCGTACCCCTTTTAATCCCTTTGTATCCCTACCACCTGAGGAATGAAGGCAGTGATGAATTATTGGCAGAGTTGCCCTGTCTGATAAGAGGGTCACCTGCAAGCCAGAGGGCCCAAATCCTCCCTGGAACACATCACTCCCTACCCACCACTTAACAATTCCCTTCAAACAAAGGTGCAAATTTGTAATAGCTGTACCGTTAAGATATGCAGTCTATGATTCAGAAAACTGTGACTCCTTTCAATTTTCCTTTCGGAAAATTGTGCCCTGTTCTTGGAGAAACATGGCATTTTGTAGGGAGAACCCAGGCCAGGTGGCCAAACTCTCTGTCAAGTCTGTTTCTTCAGCCAATACTTTGATTTCAAGTGAGGGTGTTGGAGATGAGTGCACCTTCACCATGATAGCCTTTCCCTGGTATCACTGGCCAAGGTTCCTTTTGGTGTATATTACATACAAAAGGTTGCCCAGCACCTGCCTTGCTGCTGCTCCTGGGATTAGGCACCTCCTTTGCACACTCTGTGGATGGTGGTCCTTTCTCTGATTCTGTGAATGTGTCAGTTAAACTATTATTTCTTGAGGCCTGTAAACTATTATTTCTTGATGTCTGTGCAAGTTTCAATTCTGCAATTTCTATTTCATTCTTCTTACGGATTGAAAAACACTAGTGAAATTCCTCATCTTACAATCTATGCTCCTTAACATTAACCCTAGTCTTCTTAAAGTCCTTGGTCTTGCTCTCTCAAAGGCTTCCTCGGGCTTGATTCCAGTGGGCTGGTGACGTGGACACCACTGAGCTTGACAACATGTCATACTCCACCCAAGCCTGGAGATCTCCTGTGTCTGGGGGAAAAGGCAGGGGCCGTGAGACAGGAGACAAGAATGGAGGTAAATTCAGGGGTAAAGCCCAGGGAAGAGTCCATATGTCAGTTGCAGGTCAGCTATGTGCCCTCTGTCCGAGAAGACGCCCCTCAGTGTGGGATGACCAGCTCCTCTCAGAGAGAGTGAGGCTCCTGGGCCTGGCTTCTCATGTGATACTGGGCAGATCCTATGCACAGAGGCTGTGGCCTGCAGGGGTCATCTATCAGCACCTCTGCAGGGGTGAGGGGCCAAAGGGGGCCATAGGCAACCTCTTCCAGGAGAAGTCACCTGTCCTGCGGCTGGGGCATCTGTCCCTCAGACCCACACCATCTACCTTTCTACCTGGGTTCCAAGCCCAGCAAGGCACAATCCTGACTTCCCCAGTGTAGGATTTCCCCAGTGTGTGACAAGCCAGGCTGTGGCCACCTACTCCGAGGGTATAGGTCAGCAGGGCAAAGCCTGTCACTGCTCCCTGGTGAGGCAACTACAACAGAAAGGTGAGTTTTTGAGAGCAAGGGTCAGGTGTCAGGGAGGAGAGGCAGAAACCCAGAAGGGACCCATCGCCTGAGGCCACATCCTTGTCCACCTCTGTGGGGTCAGTCAGCCTCCAGTGTCTGCTCTGAGGTCACAAGACCCCACAGTACTGGCCATCACAACCACCTGCCTCAGAACAAAACAAGAGGGCACGAGAGCAGGAGGCCCATATGAAAAGTGTGGTCCGTTGAGGAGGTGCTCCCTGGGCCAAGTGACAAGACATGGCTGCTCATGGCACAGCTGCCCCCAGACTCAGCATTAATGTCTGGGCTGTGAGCCCATTGATTCTGGGAAGGGGACCAGCACAAGGTGAACAGATGCTCCATACTTTGAGTCAGGCAAGCCAGGAGCCAAGCACTGACAATCAGCCTGCGTTACACCCTCATGTTTCACAGGGCAGGAGCCTGGCGGCGGGGGCGGGGGGGGGGGGGCCTGCCCTGAGGTCACAGCAGAGAAGGTTTGCTGCTGGAGGGCCATACACAGGACAGCTGTATAGAATGTGATCAAAGTCTCTCTGGTGCTTCATGCCATTCAAAACCAGGGGCTCTTAAACAGCCCGAGGGTAAGATACCGCCAAATCCTTGCTGAAATTTCTGAGCCCATCCTCAGATCCCAAATTTTGCACAGATTGCCAAAAGTTCCATGGACTTCTGATCAAGAACCTGATTCATCTGGACTGCTCAGTGCACAGCAAGATTGCCAGGATAGGGCCTAGGGATCTTGCCCACACAACCGTCCCTGACATTTGCTCCTGGAGAACCACCTGCCCAGCTACCGACATCTCCTCCTTCCCTCTAATCAGGCTAAATGCAACTGGGAGAAAGGCAACACAAAAGGAGGCAAATGTGGAAAAATAAACCCGACAGTGCTGTCTCCCCCAGCCAAGACTAAAAGTCGATGAGTCTACCCACTGCACTCACCTGAAAACCCCCACACATCACCAGGAGCACAGAGAGCACACAGGCCATCAGATACACCTGACCTCAATTTCCTCCTGAGAGAGCACTCAGGGGCCTCCCTGGGATTTGGAGGTGTCAACAATTCACTGCATTGTGGCTTATGCCACAGAGCAATTTTGAACAAAGATTATAGTACCAGTAAACTTTAAGCACTGCTTTAAGTCCAATCACTTTACGTTTAAAGAGAGAGGAATTGGGCCTTCCCTGGTGGTGCAGTGGTTGGGAATCCACCTGCCAATGCAGGGGACATGGGTTTGATCCCTGGTCTGGGAAGATCCTACATGCCACCGAGCAACTAAGCTCCACAATTACTGAGCCTGTGCTCTAAAGCCCATGAACTACGACTACTGAGCCCGTGTACCACGACTACTGATGCCCGTGCGCCCTGAGCCCCTGCTCCGCAACAAGAGAAGCCACCATAATGAGAAGCCTGCTCACCGCAACTAGAGAAAGCCTGCGCACAGCAACGAAGACCCAACGCACCTAAAAACAAATAAATAAATTAATGAATTTAAAAAAAGAGAGAGGAATGGAATATTTTAAACAGAGACATATGAGCCCTTTAAAGGGCAAAAAAATGTTGCTTGCAGCTTTTCAAATGGGAAAGGAAACAAAAAATGACTGGGTTTGCTGTTTTCCTTGAATTTGTCTAGTACTAGCACTAGATAATATTGATGATCTTCATGCTTGATCACAAACAACATGATGCTGTAATATTCAAACTGTTGGTGAAACTTTTTTAATCTCATGATTTACTCTGGAACAATTGTGTTGACATAGGTACTGATGGTGCAAAAGCAAAGGTGGCAGAAGTGCTGGCACCTTAACCCAAATCAAGGAGTGGCACCAAACTGTACTACTTGGGCTTCTATTCACTATCATATACTTGTATTAACAGTGCCAGTTCCAGTTAAGAATGTTCTGTCTTCAACAGTAAAAATGATTTATGTTAGTAAATCTTGACCATTGAAATTGAATATTTTATAGTATATGATGAAATTCAACATACAAACATCACACATCTGTGTATCAAAGTGAATGGGAAAAAGTTAGATCAGATACTGATAAAGAGGAAGTGGACGACATGGATAATAGATATGAAAAATTAGCTAAAATGTAGCACAGAAAAGAAACGGTCAGAAATTATGAATGAGAAGTTTATGGACCTAGAGTCTGCTGGTGGCTTGATTTTGGACTTTGCAGCCTCCAAAACTGTGAGAAATAAGCCTCTGTTGTTTAAGCCACCCAGTCTGTGGTAGTTTTTTATAGTCCCTTGAGCTAAGACATATTTTGGTACCAAGAAGTAGCAAACATCTAAATATGTGAAAGTGGCCTTGGAATTGGATAGTAGGTAAAGGCTGAAAGAGATTTGAAGTGCATGCTACAAAAAAGCTGAGATCACCATAAATGCCTTTCAGCCCTTACCTATTAAAAGTGATTCTGGCGATGGCTCAGAAAGAAAAGAGGCACACTGGAGAGAAAATCTCCATCTTTGTAGAGAATACAGAAATAATCATGAACAGATAGAAATATGGACGTTAAAGGCTATTCTGGTGAGGTCTCAAACAGAAATGAGGAACACGTTATTAGAAATTGGAGGAGAGGCAATTCTTATTATAAAGTGGCAAAGAACTCGACTGAACTCTGTTTTAGTGTTTTTTGGAAGGTAGACCTTGTGAGTGATTAAACTGAATATTCATCTGAGGAGATCTCTGAACAAAGTTTGGAAGAAGTAGCTTGGTTCCTCATCACCGCTCACAGTAAAACACATCAGGAGAGAGAGAAATTGAAGACCAAATTGTTAAGCAAAATGAAATCAGAACTTAGAGATTTAGAAACTTCTCAGCCTATCCATATTTGAAAGTGAGAAAACTTGTTCTGAAGAAAACTCGAAGGGTGTAGCAGGTGTGCTATTAATTTAATTAGTCATCTCAGCAGAGGCCAGGAATAGAGAAGGATTAAACCAGCAGGGACACTGCCAGTTTGAACTCGCAGGGGACAGAGAAAGCCAGGCAGAATGAGGGAAGGCTGTAAGAATTCTTGGGTTCTACAGAATGGGAGACTAGAGCAATTCGGCTGTGAATGTGTACTCCTCTTGAAGAAAAGGGAAGAAAGACCCCAAAGGTGATTCCGAGGTCATTGGGTCTGTCAATCCCACCACAGGCCCAGGGGGCCTCAGTTTAAAAATGTGATATTGTCGCCCTCACAGAGAGTCATGGTGTAGGTGGAGGCCCTACAGAGAGCTGCAGTGTGGGTGGCACCCTACAAAGCGGAAGGAGTGGGGCTGCCCCACTGAGCTGTGGGGATGATGTTTCCACCCCAGTGGGACTGGGGGGCAAAGCATCAAACCAAAGAGGATTACTCTTATACCTTAAGATCTAATGGGATTGGCCTTGCTAGGCTTTGGACTTGCTTAGAAACTGTCACCCCTTCCTTCTTTCCTATTTCTTCCTTTTCGAGTAGGGATGTCTATTATATGCCAGTCCCACTATCGTATTTGGAAACACTTAACTTGTCTTGGTCACAGATTTACAACTACAGAGGAATTTTGCCTCAGGATGAATACTACCTCCAGTCTCACCCATATATGATTTAGATGGTGTTTAGCTCAGACTTTGGACTTTAAATTTTACAGTTGATGTTGGAATGAGTTAAGGCTTTTGAGGCTGTTGGGATAGAATGAATGTATTTTGTATACAATAAGGAAATGAATTTTGGGTACCAGGGGCAGAATGCTATGGACGTATATCCCCCCCACCAATTCTTATGTTGAAGCCCTAACCTTCAATGTATTTGGGGATAGGGCCTTTGGGAGGTAATTAGGTCATGGGAATGGAGCTTTCATAATGGGTGTAGTGCCCTTAGAAGAAAAGACACAAGAGAGATCCCTCTTTCTCTCTGCCACGTGAGGACACAGTAAGACAACCATCTGAAAAGTAGGAAGAGAGCTCTCACCAGGAGCTGAATATGGCACCTTGATCTTGGCCTTCCAACCTTCAGAACTGTTAAGAAATTACATCTGTTTTTCAAGCCACCAGGTCTATGGCATTTTGTTATAGCCGTCCAAGCTGATGAAGACATAGAGAATATATATAAGATGGTCTAATATACATATATCCAGGGTTCTAGAAGTAGAGACAGGAGAGAATGAGTAGAAGTAACATTTGAAAAAGATAATATTATGTTCTGGATGAGATGAAGAATGTGTATTATCAGTTAGTGAAGCAAAATAGATTACATGGAGGATAAATTTTTTTAACCTGAAACTAATCACGTGTCAAGAAACTGGAGAACACAAAAGAAAATCTTAAAAAAAACAATTAGCAAAGAAACTGATCACCCACCATGAAACAGTGTACTGATGGCATAATTTGAAAAAACAGTAACAAAAGCCATATTCGATGGAACAAATATTCAAAGTTCTGAAAGGAAAAACTTTTCCTCTGGAACTGATTACCCTGTCACATTATAATTTATAAAAGTTCACCAACAAGGGAACTGATAAATTATTTTTAATGTATGCATACAATGCAAAATTATAAATAATTAAAAAATTAAAGAACATCTAATATATCAATTTTTCTTAAAGTAAGAATGTTAAAAGAAGCCAAAGGCAATATGATTTACATGACACCATATATAACCAAAAATATTATTATTATACATAATTTTGATTATCTACAGCTGTGCTGAAAGCATAAACATTTTTATAAGATGGATATATACCAAGTTCTTGATGGTGGCTATCTTTCTCATTGTTGGTGAGAGTGTAAAATGGGACAATACTTATGGAAAACAATATGATGTTTCCTCAAAAAATTAAAAATATAACTACCATGTGATCCAGCAGTCCCACTTCTGGATTTGTATTCAAAAGAATTCAAAGCAGGATCTCAAATAGATATTTCCACACCCACATTCATCATAACATTATCCAAAATACCCAAGATGTAAAGAAACCCAAATGTCCATCAACAGATGAATGGATAATGGGGTCTATAAATACAGTGAAATATGTCCTTCCTTGAAATAAAAGGAAACCATGTCTCATGCTACAACATGGATAAACCTCTAAGACATTATGCTAAGTGAACTAATCCACTCATAAAAGGACATGTCATAGCCACTCACATGAAGTATCTAGAGTAGTTAAAATCATAGAAACATACAAAGGTGATTGTCAAGATCTCAGGGAGGAGGAGGGAGAATTAGGGAGTCTCTGCTGTCCCAACTCCGCCTGGGTCCTGGGGAAGGAATCAGAACTCAGAAGCAGGAGAAGAGGCTTTGGCTAGCAGGGAAGGGGGGGTGAGGCCCCGGGCGGGTTCACAAAGGATCAGAGCATCTGAGTGCATTAGGAGGAAGGAGCTTCAGAGGTGGGCCAGCACAGGCCATGACGGGGGCTGAGCAGACTGGGGGGGGGCAGTTCGGGGAGACAGCAGGGGTCTGCTCCCTGCCCCTCATTGTTTGCTCGTCTCACCCTTGTGAGCGGGTCATTTCCCCTGCTCTGATGATTCGAAGTCTCTGCCAGCACCCACAGGACAGTGACTGAGGCCTTCACACTCCTCTGCACGGATCCCAGCTCCCACCCAGATCTGGGGCCACAGACACCTCTCCCCAACCCCTGCTGCTCCTGTGAGCAAGCTGTTCTTGTGAAACGTGGTCATAGTTTGTTAGGAGGAACCGTTTTATATGGGAATACAAATCAGTGTTGATGCCAATACACACACATGTCCAGCCATGGGTGGAAAGGGACGGGACAGTAGTTCTGGGGTGTCTCTGCACACCCATAGGCCCCTGAGGCCAGTCTCCACAGCCACAGCCAGATGGGTCCTCCTCCCTCAGTTGAACGAGATGCTGCTGCAGAGAAATCCCACAAGTTCCACAAAGGGGCCCAACTGTCATTACCCTTATCCACACCTTTCACGGGTGCCCCATGAATTTCCCCGCACCCATTCCCCTTGTTGCATCCTCATTGGGATTAAGAGGTAGCTGTGTCCACCACTCTCCACATTGCAATAATCCCAGTGGGACTAGAGGATGCTCCCGCTACGACGAGGCAGACAGTCCTGTCCCCATGGCCAAGACTTTTCCTCTCTGGTCACTCCACCCACACAGGAAACCCTGGATGAGCGGAGGGTCATCCCAGCGCCGTCACCTGGCCACTTCAGGGAAGCAGAGAGAAGCTCCATAATGACAAGGGCTGTCTCCAGGCCCCATCCTAGAAACTGGTGAGTGTCCAGAGGGCTGAAAGGCACAAAAGCAGCTCTGCCTCCCCAGAAGGTTCTGGGATGCAGAAGATGGTACAGATGCCCCAGAAGGCCCCTAGCCAAGCAGGCTTTAGAGAAGGGGATGATGAGGGGGTCCCTGGGGAAAGTGAGAGCTGTGGGTTCCCAGGGCCAGCCTGAGGAGTCCTTGTCTATGTGGAGGAAAGGTTTGGCCACCTGTAGATCCAGAGCTCCTGTGACCGCCCTCATCCTTCCTTCCTCTCTGGATCAGCTCCCCTCTGTGGAGCAGCTCAACATGAACAAGATGACAGTGGCCTGAGAGCATTTCCCACCAAAACTATCTTTATTCACAATTTATATACATCACTCCAAA
Organism: Stenella coeruleoalba; assembly: GCF_951394435.1. Taxonomy (NCBI): domain Eukaryota; kingdom Metazoa; phylum Chordata; class Mammalia; order Artiodactyla; family Delphinidae; genus Stenella; species Stenella coeruleoalba. Next base: position 31,593,251 of record NC_137153.1, on the reverse strand, counting down.
GGTCCTGCTCCCACCCACACCTGGCCACACCCACCTCTCCCACCTCCCTAACCTCCCACAATCCCGCTCCCTCCCCCCACCCTGGTGGTCCTGCCCTCCCTCCCTTCCCCCCACATCATCTAGGATCAGCACTGGGATGACAGGGAGCCCGTAGGCTCCCCTGGGAGCCACCCTGGAAGGCCGGCCCAGCTGTTCCCTACTGGCTGCAGTGCTGCTTCTCCTCTTCCTACTCTTCTCTGTGACACACGGGTCACGCTTTCTCTTTCTTGGCTGTGAGGGGAGAGCTGGCCCCAGAGCCAAGGCTGGCCTCCCAGACACCCGGAGGCCAGCCCCGGGGATGGGCAGCTTCTCAGCAGTGGCTGGGTGTCCAAACAGAGCCTGCTTCCTCGACTTGGGAGCGGCTGGTGGAGCTGGGCTGAGGCCTCTTCTCTGAGGGGAGGGGGCATGGGGAGCACTCTGGGCCCCCCAACCTCCAGGGGAGGCCAGGCCTGAGGCATGGGCAGGACTCTGGGACACCCAGCAGAGAGCCGAAGAGGAAGGCCAGGCTGGGGAGCTCCTCCTCGTCCTCACCGGACCCGTCCCTGGGCCCTCGGGCCTCCCGAACAGGAGAGGCCTCTCTGAGCATAGACGCATCCCTGGGTCCCCGTAGAGGGCCAGCGTGCCTTTGACCCTGGGGAGGGGATGGAGAGACCTCCTGACGTCCTCGAGAGGAAACAAAGTCTTTGGGCCTGCACAGGCCAGTGTCTCTTTGGATGAGCCTATGAGGAGCCTCAGAATCAGTCTCTGGTGGGCAGGCTTCATCACTGACCCCTAGATGGGGGTCTTGGTCGTGCCTCTGGGCACCTTGGCCAGCGTCGGACTCAGAAGGACTTGAGCCCATTCCGGGTGCACTGTGACTCGGGGCTGCCCGCACACCCTCATCCTCTTTCAAGGCCAGGAGTTGTTTCTGCATCAGCTGGTAGGAGGGAGGAGGACAGTGACGGACAGTGACTCCAGGACTCGAATCCAAATACAGACACTGTGTCATTCCTGCCATCCTCCTGCAACTTATTCCCAGCTTTGTGCCCTTCCCTCCCCTCCTGGCTCCCCATCCTCTCCTTCCTTTCACCCTGCACTGCACCCACCCCAGAACAGGCACTTCCCCATGCCAGACCTCCCAGGCAGGGGAGGGATGGACAGCACCAGGTGACCCTCCTGTTCTGGGGCCCTACCTCTCCCCTGTTCACTGGGGTCCCTCCGTGCCCTGGTCTTCCTGGGTGTCCCTTGTGTCCCCTGTTCTACCGGGGATCCCTCCCTCCTCTGGCCCCCCTGGGACATCTGGGTTCCCCTGTCCCCTGGATCACCTGGGGTCCCCCTCCTGTGGGGTCCCCTGGCTCCCTGAGTGTCCCTGTCCCTCCTCTGGCTCACTTCTTCGGGAGTGAGCCCTTCCTCCTGCTCCAGCTCCTCCACTAGGTCCAAGAGATCCAGCTGTGGGTCTGGGGAAAGCAATTCTGCCAGGAATCGAGGGTGAATGACTGCCTCCACCTCGGACAGAAAGAAGAGGCTGTGAGCATCCTTGGCCAGGAGTGGCCTGTGAGACAAGAAGACCCAGAGGGAAAGTGAAAAGCAGAGACCCACCCCACTCTCCTCCACAAGGCGGGGATGGTCAGCACACACACAAACACACACACACGCACATACACACACAAACATGCACATACACAGTCACACACAAAAGAGCACATATACAGAGGCACATACACAGACACACAAAGGCATACACACAAAGAGACACAAACATGTACACACATACATCTGCGTAAACCTCCCCTAACACCTGGTTCAGGAACAAGGAGCTGAGCTTAAGTCCCAACGGCCTGAGCAGAGCCCAGATCTTGGGTGCTGAGTGTTCCATGCCCTGGCATCTTGTAGACCCCAGGCTCCATGCCTATCCTACCTTGGTGACAAAGTCCTCCTGGGAACACAGCTTGTCAATGTAGCTCAAGAGGCCCGGGTCCGAGTAGGTGCCATCCTCTTCCTGCTTCAGCTCATTTCCGTCCTCTCCACCTTCTGCATCTGACTCGCCTGTGGCTGAGTGGACGGGCCCCACCAGCACCTCTGTGATGTCCATATACTCCCTCACAGCCTCAGGGGGAATCTCCTTGGGTGCCTTGGGCTCTGGGGGCCGCTGGGACCTGTGTGGCTTTGGGCGGGAGGGCTGGGCCCTGGGGCTGGACATCCTGGGAACACAGGCTGAGACAGAGCAGGAGGAAGGGAAGGAAGGTGAGGGACTCCCGGTCCACCTCCTGACCACCAAGCGCACGTTGGTGAGGGCATTGTTTGGGGGACATTGATGTGGGTGTGGGGGGGGTCAGGACCACCTGACACCTCATGCACTGTTGGAGAGGGGAGGTAAGGGGGCATCTAAGAGAGTCACAAGTAAGGAAGTGGGGAACCTCCAATTTTCTAGGGGTCTGCCCATCAAGCCCACTTCCTAGGCAGACTTTTTGTGGGGTCCTTTGACAGGGAGGTGTGAGAGGAGTTACAAAACTGACCAAGTCAATACCCCATAGTGACAAAGGGCAGCTGAGACCCCATGCCCCCACCTCCCGCCTCGGTGGCTGTTTTGGTTGAAAGACCAATGCCCCTGTCTTGAAGGAAAAGGATCCACGTGGGGACAGTAGCCAACCCTAGGCCCCTGTTACCTGTGCCTTCAACTCCAGTGGGAACCTGGGTGCCTGGCTGAAGGCCCACTTTCGGGGCTGGGGGCCCCCGAGGATCCAGCTTCGGTGGGGCTGGAGGAGGCAGGTGCTGCGCACACTGCATCCACTACAACTTCTGAATCTGCATCTCCTCCTTGGCCTCAAATTCCATGAACCTGGGGGGTGACGGAAGCATAGGCCACCCTGAGGAAAAGGCCTGGGTTCTGGAGCCCAACAAAGGCAGCCAAGAATGAGGGATTGGGAGAGGATGTGCCTTGAGGCTGTCAAGGCCCTGTGAGGTGCTGTCCACAGCAGAGAGCTGCTCCTGGAACTGATACAAGATCTGGGACCCTTCCTGCCTCATCAGCACTGGAGGCCATTCAACAGCATAGACCCAGGTCGCTTAATTGAACCAGGTCAACGGGACACGTGGCTGACCCAGGGGGCACCCTCTTCATGCCCCCCGACCCCATCCAGAACCACATGAAGGGCTGACAGCCAGAGGCTGGAACAGGCATGTGTTCCCTACAGGGGTCCTTGCCCGAATCCAGAACCCTGGGCTGGGACTGAGAGTCCTGGAACATAGACCTGGAGACAGGGCCCAGGAGAGGCTGGGCAACGTGGATGCTGAGCTCAGAGGAGAGGCCTTCCTTTCCTCTGAGAGGCGCTCGTTTGTTTGGTTTTGTTTCTTAAACCAAGGGGATTACCATGGAGCAAACACTGGAAGGGCCGTTGACCCTTGGGCTGATGACAGCTGGCTTTCCCAGCCTCTTCAGGGATGCCAGGGTACCCACTCAGGCCACTTTTCATGAGGAGAGGGGGTCCCAAATCTATGTCAGTGGCCGCCAGCCACCCACCACTAAAGAAGCAGCAGGCTGGCGGGTGGAGCTCTTTCCCCAGCCCAGCCCATATGGCCGGAGTTGGACCCCTACTGGACTCACAGCTTCACCCTGTGCCGTCCTGAGACCTTCATGTCAAGGCAAGGGTAGGTCAAAATCAGGGGAGGGCAGAGCTCCTGGTGGAGGAAGGACAGAAGACCCAAACTCTCAAGGTGAGGGAGGGGTTTCTGGAGGACAGTAGGACCTCTGGGCTGCGGGGCCCCTGTTCTGGGTGACAGCCCTCCTCCTTTGTCCTCTCTGATGAGCACCCCCATGGCCAGACCCTGCCCTCACCCACTCGCCTCAGCCTCCACGCAGCCCCTGGGCCCAGGACGCTGACTCACTTTTCCGCTATCTTGTAGTAGATCATCCGGTCAACGTTGCTTATGCGCTGCCATTCCTGCACGGCCCTGAACAGTCCCCACTCCAGCGTCATGGTGGGCTTCAGGCGGGCCAGGGATCAAAGCACTGGGCTGTAAGCCCTCGGGGTCAGTCTCCGTGCCCAGCCCAGCCCCCACCTGCCTGACCCCACTGGCCAATGTGGACCACACATCACTCAACGCAGCATGACTGAGCAACAGGAGGGTGAGAGGCAGGTATCTGCGAGGGCAAAGACAAGCCTTCCCGGCTACTGCTGTCACCGCCTCACACTCACTCGAGGATGACCATCCACTCCCAGGCTACAGCTGGGACACTGTGCCTTGGGGAGCTCTTTTCCTCTTCAAGGTTGCCTTTTCATAATAAAAATCACTATCATCAATAAGGTGTGGCATGTGCCAGGCCATCTATGAAGCTAACACTTCATAGATTAGCCCAAGGAGTTTTCTGCCCAGTCCTCTGAGTGAAGTGTGATTGTCCCCTTTTTACGAGGGACCGGAGGTTTAGGATGGAAATGCCTGCCAGGCTCACAACTCTAGTGGGAGAGAGCCCACACCCTTAGGAGAGCTCTACCATCACCCTGTTCCTAGTGGAATTCTCCACAACAACAAAGTCGAGGCGTGCATTAAGCGCTCTCCTGGGCCCCGCACTCCTCCCCCTCCTGCGAAGTGACCTCCCCTGGCCATGTACATCAAGTCCTGTACGAAAGGAGATCTCACCACAGGAGAGTGCGGCATTCACTCCTTGGCTCCTCACCTTACACCACGACCCTCTCTGACTGCAAGTCTTCAGTCCATATTACCATGAGAATCATGGAAGAGCAAGTTGGCTAGACTCTCAGGGTGGTGGGGTCAGTTGAGATGAGGCACATTTCAGTCATGATGTCATGGACTGGCAGGCTCACCCATATGACCGACAATGTGCCTTCTCATAGCATGGACATCGCCCTCAGACCTTGCTTCCAGTATCCCTAGAAATCTAACCTGCGAGTCCATCCCCAGGTCCTCTTTATCTAAAAGCTCCAATAAGCTCATGACCCCCTGAGCGTTCACTCACATGAGAAAGCAGGAAAGAGCTTCTGCATCAGGACTCTGGGGAAGGTGTCTCCAGGCCAGTGGTTTGAGGCGCTGCCAACGTCGGAAGTTACTGTACACGCTCTGGGGGTTAGAGCAGTCACCGTGCGAGGCGTAGGACTGGTTGGTGGCCAGGCTGCCCTGCCTGGAAGTGCCATGTGGCCAAGGCCCATAGTTCACTGGGCGAATGATAGGGGCCAGCTGGGCAGCTGGTGGTGGAGCTTGAGGAGGAAAGCCTGGGGTCCAGCCTCCCTTGCCAGCCTGAGTAACTCCAACAGCTGGAGCAGTCACAATGGTCTCCATCGCAGGAGTTGCTAAGAATATGGATGCAGGACATGCAGCACTCCCGCTGAGGGCCCCTGGAGTACTCCAGGTGAGGGGGCCTTGGGTAACGATAAAGGTCTGAGTCTGGGGGGCCTCCACTGGACTCCCTTGTGACCTGACTTGGACAGTGAGGTTGCAAGCCCCAGGGGCACTGGGTCCACGGCCACCATTAGCCACCAAAGGCATCGTGGGGAATCAATCTGTCATCCTTGCTGCCATCCTTTCTCCATAGCCAGGGCAATTCCTCTTGATCCACCTCCAATGACCCCTCCTCCCCAGTGCAGTCTCAGGTTTCTTCAGGCTCCCTAGTCTCCCCAGCTGAAATGTGCTTGTGTTCAGTGCTCTCTTCTCCCTCTACTTCAGTCCAACTATGTGCCCACAGTGAAGTGTCACATGTGAACCCGAAGGATGTGAGAGATGGCAGGGTCTCTGAAAACACACCCCCAACCTATAGGCTTACCTTCTTCTGAAGCCATCCTGCAGGCTTGGGCACGGACTACTGCTGCCTGGTAGCCTCAATGAGAAAAGTCAAGACCAGGACCCAGAGAGTGACCTGGTTCAGCAGTTGCTCAGGATCCAAGTAAAGGAGGGACAAGTTTGAATCTAAATAGTAGAATGTGGGCTGAAACTTTCTGCAGTGGGGGAGGGGCAGAGGGCACATGGGTCTGGGTGGGGTGGGGTGGGGGGACATTTCACGAGGGCTCTGGCAGGTAGGCAAGAACCAGAAGTTCCTTCCACCTCACACAGTGGCAACACAATTGGCGTGTGCCTCTTCAGGCAGTTTATAAACTGTTTTTTTGATTCATGGCACCGAGGTTGGACATGACGGTCCCTTCCTTTCACGTCTTTATCCATCAACCTAGTTTTGTGTCCCTCAACACATTCTGCTTCCTACCAGGCTCTTGACTTACTTCAACAGAGACTAGACTTTCTGAACAAAATACCCAAGTGTTAGTCTGATAAACACTTGGGTATTTATGGCCACATGGAAGTGAGTATTTGAAATTAGGATTGTCTCAGCAGATCCAGTGTCTTTGACTGCTGTATGTACATCACTCCTAAGGAAGTGGTCCTTGTGCTCCAACCAACCTCCAGCAGGACCAGCCTTACTAATGATCCTTTGTGTCGGAAAGCCCCCGTCCATCAAAAAACTGTCATGCAGTCCCCATGTCCAAGACCAGAATTCACTAAATGTCTTTCTCATAGTATTCCATGGTTGTTAAAGATTTAGTTTTTTTACCTTTTAAATGATTTTAGTATAATATTTTAAGCAAGTAACACCTTCTCATGGTTCAAAATTAAATTGTGCAAAATGGAATATGCAGTGGCAAGTCCTCCTCCCACCTCTTTCCCCTGTCAACCCAATCCTCTTTCCCAGAGGAAACCAGTGTTATCTGTTTCATTAAAATCTTTCCAGAGATATGCCATGCAACTAAAAATGAAGGCAATCTATTTTCATTTTTAAAAATGCCTTCATTGTTTTTTCTAGTTGAAAATTCATATATGTTCCAATATATCTGAGGATATTTCCAATGATTGTCTTTGTACGGGTATCGTGGCTCCTCTGTTTCTGCACTAGATTCCTGGAACAAGAATTTCTACAGTCCCTTAAATTTCAAAGTACCTGAAAGAATAGGGTGGCTCGATCTAGCAAAGAAAAATAACAAATGCCTAACTGAATTTGGTTTTTGAACTTCACGTAAACAATGAATTTGTTTTTAGTATAACTGTGTCCCACGCAATATTTTGGACATACTTTTACTGCAAATTCTTTTCCTGTTTATCTGAAATTTACATTGAACTTGAAATCTGTATTTTATCTGGCAACACTACCAAAAAAGTATAACATACCAAGCTATTATTAGTTACTCATCCTTATGAGAAAGAGAACTTGGAGTAAAGAGACTCAAGTGTGCATCCTGGCTCCAACACAAAACACAATTGTAAACATACACAAAATCTGCAGGCTCTTCAGATGAAATGGATTTGGAAGAGCCATCATATAGCATTGAACGTCTTGGCTTAGTAGGGGTAAGGACAGAAGTAAGGAACAAGAAGGCGGAAAATCTTCTCTTTCCTTATGTTAAAGGGACTAAACATCCTAGAGCCCTGGTTTTTCTAGGTGTTAAAAATCCACTACCCATGAAATGGATGTGCACCTTGAGACAATGCCAAGAGTTCATCTACCAATTTCCAATCCCCATTCATACAAACTCACTTCCAACTAAATCCTAGCCTGCAAGCCCTGCTTACAAGTTTGTTAATTTCCTGTCTGCATTACATACCCTTGCTCTTTAGAATCTAGGCCTCATCATTGCATATGGTCCCATCTGCATGGGAATCACGGTAGCATTCCTTTTAAAAAACTTGTTTGATTTTTTTTTCAAATTGAGAATCCATGTCAGTCAGTTTACCACTATCAAAATATGAAAGAGTATTTGTGTTTTGTGTTGTGAGAAGAGAGGCCTGTTAGGAAACTTGTCAAGGGAGATGAAGGGTGAAAACCTCAGAGGATTGCAACCCAATATCTTGGGAGACGAGATTCACTGACTGCTGTAGCAGCAGTAGAACTCCTACTGATTGTGGGGTGTTGGGGAGGGAAACAGAGGTTTAGAAGGACTGTTCCACAGTGTGAAAAAGACTCCTGTTGGTGCTTAAGAAGTTCCTTGCCCCTTGTCAGGAGAAATTGACTCAGAAGAAGATGAGAAGATAAGGTGAGAATATTTCAAGCAACATCATGGTGAACTTTATATCTAAAGAAACTCCTGTTGGGGACTGAAAAAAATAAACAATTTGGGAATAACACTCAGTACTGGAGCTTTTATAATGAAGGAAAACTTAAATGATTTTCAACCAATAACTTCATACTAGAGGGATGGTGAGGCAAAATATTGTACCCAGGCACTCGAGGAAGGCAGGCTTCCTTGTTGCTTCCTCCCCTTGTTCAGTCATTGAACCAATTATTTACAAGATTCTCACTCATAATTCTGATACAGTATTTGAAGGAGTCTTCTCAAGGCCACTGATACAAAAATTGCACTGTGCAAAAATTAGCCAGTTCCAATTCTGCAATCACTTTTGTAATACTTCAAAATCCTACACCCCAGAGACAGAGATAATCAAATTAGCCCAAATGTAATTTGGGAAGACCAGTCACAGAAGGGAGTATCTAAAATTCCTTTGGATCATGATCTCTGACTATTCCTGCACAGAGGTTGGGGGCAGGCATTGACTACTGAGAAAAAACATCTCTGGACACGCATCACAAGCCTCAGAAGACAGTTCATTTCCACTCAATCACGAAACATTAAAGAAACGAAGAGATACCATGTTTGTGTCTTTTCAAGTCTGTGCACTTGGAGGCGCATAGTGCTATTAGGTGTGAGGGGTCTTCAGAGGCATCCTGTTGAGTGAGAAATGCTCTAATCTTGAAATTGACCAGAGAGAGGATCTGATGATTGAAGTTTCTTTGGGAAGTATTAAAAAATCAGGTCAGTAAGTTGATCCCACTACTATTTTTGTTGTTGTTGTTGTTTTTTATTGCCAACTGAAATTCTGCAAGATATTACAAAAAAGGAGGGAGGGAAAGTAAAATTGTTCCCATATTACCTGCTGTGTTGAAATTGGCCCAGATTGTCAACTCTTTCTCAAAGTTATTAAAAAAAAGACAAAACCGTACAAAGGAAACACCTGTTAATCAACATTTATTGAAAAACCTCCATGTATTTAATACACTAAGAAAAAAAATTCTATTACTGTAAATGCGTTTGGAAAAAACTCTAGGAACGGAGTCAGGAGACAGTATTTTAAGAGTGTTTCCCAGGTCTGAAATTCTTTCCTAGAATTGTTCTTTAATGGAAACTTCAGGCTTGCTAGGAAAAAGGACCTACTGTTTTTTGAAAGGCATAAACAAGAACCAAGGAACTGATGTCCAAAGGGCTTAAAAGCACTTGCCCCAACTTGAGGCTACTGTGCTTAGAGAGGAGCTCTCCAGAACTCTTTGTATCTAAGTGCATGGGTTTCACGTGTGCAATATAAAAATCACGAGTGCACATCTCACAAGAGCTGGTTTTAAGAAGAGAGCGTCACGAAGGTTCCCGGCGAGGAGCGTCGCCTGAGAAGTTCCGCAGCGTGCCCGATCCTTCACTTCTCTCCTCTCCTGCAGAGACCTTCTGGAACAGATGCCCGCGCGCCCCGCGCCTGCACGCCTGCGCACGCCCACTGGGGCGGGGCTCTCGGGCACGTGGACCGCCGTCCTCCAACTGCTCCCGGCGTCTGTTGGGGCAGTTTGCTCCGGAAGACAGGAGCGCATGCGCGAGCACGGGGGGCGGGGCCCCAACGGCCGTCGGGGGGGCGGGGTGTCTCATGGCGGCCTCTAGAGTCAATTATAGGAATCCTGTGGTAAGGGGTACGGGGACTTTTCACCCCTCAGGTGTCACCGCTATGCGCTGTTGTTCACCCTGTGGGTTATTTGTGCCCTTGTCCATGTAAGGAGACTCCCCCCACACCCCCATAGAGCTCGATTCCCTTGAGGTGTTTACCCCAGGGTTACTGGCACCACTGGGGAGCCGGCTGCATGAAGGGTTCAGTGATTGCGGGACCTACAGTGCGGGATAAATACTGTGTGCGAGCTATTAAACAGGTGCAGTTCTAGTCTGCGCGTTCTGAAGAGTACAAAAGCTAGAGGGAAGTTCTTGCGAGTTGAAAACCCTCATCTGGTTCCAAAGGTGTAGCTCAGGTCACTGGAATATGAGTGAAGAACTAGCGAACATCCTCATAGCTTTACTAGTAACTTTTTTTTTTTTTTTCGGTATGCGGGCCTCTCACTGCTGTGGCCTCTCCCGTTGCAGAGCACAGGCTCTGGACGAGCAGGCTCAGCGGCCATGGCTCACGGGCCTAGCCGCTCCGCGGCATGTGGGATCTTCCCGGACCAGGGCACGAACCCGTGTCCCCTGCATCGGCAGGCGGACTCCCAACCACTGCGCCACCAGGGAAGCCCACTAGTAACTTTTTAACATAAAAATATCAATCAACACTTATGTTCAAACTGTACTCTTTTGTCAATGAGAGGAGTAAATTTGCTGAATCTAACAATAAGCATTTATTCGTAGTCTGATACTCTCAAATCATGACGGAATTGCAAGCCTAGGTTGGCTGGTGATGCAAGAGTTCAGCAAAAATCAACGAAAGCATTAGGTAAGAATCAATTCGGTATATAGAATTTACAGTGAAGAGTAGTGTACATTTTATCTTATTTGTAAATTATGTGCACACATCTATTATATCATTAAAATTAATTATATGGTATATATCTCCACACTTCTTTAGGGAGTGCTGATTCAGGTTATTAAGGCTTTGCTTCATAACACACCACAGCAGGTGCGTATGGGGCTTAAGGTAGTTTATGTTTGTATTCTGGGGTCGTGAAAGTACTGTGTGGGTGTGTTTGTAGTGTGAATTATATATATGTGCGTTTGTGGCTTGTTGGAGTTCAGTGTCTGTATTTAAGGATATTAAGAAGTTACATCCTTGTTTTTGGCAGTTGGGGAGTTGTGGGTGTTTATGTGTATCTGGAAGTGTCATGTTGTATATGTGTATTTGTAGATCTTCCAGGGATTGTAGGACCTCATGGGCAGTGGGTGGTTTTATGTATATCATTATTTGGGAGCCTATTGGGAATGTGTTTCCATGAATTCCTGGCGTAAGGTTTATTTGTGTATTTATGGAGTTGGTGAGAATCTGAGTAGTGTATTTGTATTTGGGGGTTGGTGATGTCTGTGTGGATATTTGGGGTTAAGTGGAAGACATGAGTGTGTTGTTGTGAGAGTGGATGTATTTGAGTTTATGTAGAGGGTTTGAGATGTAATTCAGATGTACTCTAGTTGTTCGGATTATGTATCTGTAGTGTAAGACTTTGGGAATGTGCGTTTATGTGTGTGTTTTCTCCCAGCATGTTATAAATGCGTGTCTGATGGTGGGTTTTGAAGGGTTAGCTGCATGTACATAGTGGAAAAGTTGGAAAAAGTACTTGTGTTTATTATTTTTGGTGTAGGGTTGTGTGTTTTGCTTATTTTTGAAACGTAGAGGGATCATTTGTATCTATTCAGGGCATGCTGTATTATGTGCGTTTCTTTTGGTGGTTTTCAGGAATTGTGTGTTTTGGGGTGTGTGAGGGAAGGTGTATGACTGTTTTATGGGACTGGTGGTATAATGTATATGTGCATATGAATGTGTTGTGTGGTGTGGGGTTTATATGAATCTGTATTCTGGAAGCAGGTGGTGTTATTTCAGTGTGAGTATTTGGGAGTGTGGGATTATGTATATGCAGATAGTGTGAAGCCTCATGTCTATTTTTGGTTATAGGTTGGTACGTTTCCATATTTGTAGTATGCTGAGTAATTGGGGGTATATTTGGGGCTTGTGGTGAGAAACATATATGTTGAGTTTGTGTGTGTATTCAAAGAGCGTAGCAGATTAGATGAATATTTTCTAGAGTATGTGTTTGCATTTTTCACTGGGGGTTATTTGTATCTGGAAGTAAGTATTTTTGTGTTGATATAGTAATGGAGTTATGTGTATACAGGAGAATGGGAGAATTTATTTGTACTGGAAGTATATGATATGGTTCTAAGTAAGTATTTAGGGGTATGGAGGTTTAAGATGTGTAATTTGGGATTTGGAAGGGGTTTTATGTGTATTTATATATGATATGCTGGAGATGTGTCCGTGTCTTAGGAGTGTGTACTGGTTTGTGTGTATATCCATCAGGGCATGGGTGAATTCATAGGGTTTGAGGTAGTCAGAAATGGTTTCCTGGAATGCTGGGATTTTTGTGTTTGGAAATGTTTGGGGATTGTGCTGGTAATGTTGGATTCTGGAAATGTAAGGATGATGTATAGTGTTTTGGGGGATATATATATTTAGAGATTGGGAATATTTGCTGGTGTGTGTGTCCATGTGTGTGTGGGGGTCATGAGTGTATGTAGCTACAGTTGAGGGATTGCTGGTGTTTTTGTGTCTTTTATGTATCTGAGCATGAGGGGTGTATGTTCATGGTTAGTTTATGAGAGTGTGCATAAGGGCTTTGTGTGTGTATTAAAGCATTCAGGGATCCTCTTGTGTCATTTCTGGAATGTACTGGTTGAAGAACTTGGTGGAGTTGCTTATATGTGTATTTTCAATGTTTGTGGGATGGTCCTCTATATATTTGGCAAGTTTGGTTGTTTTGTGCCTGTGTGTGTGTGTCTTTAGGTTCATGGGGCTTATGGGGTGTGTATTCTGAGATACGGGAGAGGTTCAGTGTGTGTATTTGGAAACAGAGAGGCTGTGTAGGTTTGTGTTCAGGAATTGTGGAGTATATGTATTTTGAGACTGTGGTATTGTGTGTGGGTATTTTTTGGGTGGTTCATGAAACAACTGTATACTTGGTGTTTTTTGAAAGCCTATGTATCTACAGGTTATTTGTTGTGAATATATGGGTAGTGTGTTGGTTGCATATGTTGGTATTTGAGCGCATTCAAGGTGAGTGGTTTTGTGTAAAAATAAGGTAGTGAGAGGTGTTTTGTATGTACATTCAGGTTTCAGGTAGCAGTTGTATGGGTGTGTTTAGTGTATATTAAAGATTGTATGTTCTGAGATATGTTCTGGAGATATGTAGTGTGGTTTTCTTTGTATATCTGGGGTGAGAGTTCAGGGTGTTACTCAGGGTGCAGTCAGACTGTGTGCACATATTCACATGAAAGGGGATGGGGTGCACTGGAACTGGCTCATACTAGCTTGGTATAGTCAATGGTGCATATCTCTTCCTAGCTCTGTGATGTCAGGTTGAAATTAGTCATGCTGAGAATAGTTACACCAGGTAAGTTGTGAAGCTCCGTAAATCAAAGCTTTCCTACCTACCCTTGGAAAGCATTTTATTAAGCATTCATCAGCATTTATCACTGGTGAGTGTGTGCATGTGTGTGTGTGTGTGTGTGTGTGTGTATGTGTGTGTGTGTGAAGCAAGAATATTCAGGCATCAGTGCGTACGTGTATGGGAGACTCTGAGAATTTTGAGTGGGGCATTCAGGGGTTGTGGGCCTTTGTATGTGTGCCTTGACCCTGGTCGATCAAGTTGGTACATTCTCTTTTTTTTTTCCTTGCCCATGTACTTTTAATGTTACAAGTACATTTTGTTTCAATTCTGACATATTATTTTATGCTATAATTGATATATTTTATTTACAATAAATGTAACAAAATTTTCTTTTATTATTTTATTTGGTTTTTAGATTCTGTTTTGTTCTAAGTACTCTTTATATGTATACCTGTTACAGTGCCCTTAATTTTCCTTTTTCTTAAAAAATCTTTTGCTATCTAGTCTGTCAGTTTTAAATGGTACTCACTGACACTCATATATACAACAGTCAGTTACCTTTTTCAAATTTCACTCTTCTCCCTCTCTTCTCCTCCCATTTTTAATGGAATTCTTTCCACATAGTCAGAACATGTAACAATTAAACACTATTCTCTCACCCATTACCCTACTTTTGTGTTAGTATTTGATTTACAATTAAATATATTAAATAATCACCAGCAATCATTTACCAAGGTTTCCTCAGTGTGTGCTGTTTACATGAGCTCATCCTATAGTAGATTCCTCATGAATGACTCACCTGCACAATAGTCCCTGGGTTCTTGCACAGTCGAAACTGTTTACTTATAGACTTGATACGTTAAAGGCAGCTTGGCTGAATATAAAAACCTTGGGTGACTTTTGTTCTATGGAATATTTTGAAAATGCTGTTCCACTGTTGCTTTGCATTGTATGTTGCTCTTGAGAGGCTGGTGCTAGACTAATATTCTTCTCATTATAGGTATAATTTGATTATTTTGTTTAGAGGACCTGATGATTTTTTTCCTTAGAGTTGTTTTACTAACATATTTCTCAAAGTGATTTGTTTTTGAATCATTTTCCCAGGTACAAGGTAGGCCCTCTCAACATGTAAATTTAAGTTATCTTTTATTTCCAGATAGTTTTCTTGCCTTACAGATTTAAATATCAATATTTATTTCTGTTGTGTTTCTTTTTCTTTTCTAGTAACTCTAATTATATAAAGATCAGATTTTTTTTTCTTGCCTGCCTGGCATTTCATCCACTTTCTCCTTAAACTTTTTTACTCTTTGTTGTCTTCCTGCCTTTCCTCAAAGTCCCTTATTAAAATTTTGTTCCAATCTGTACTCTCTTGGGCACCCTATAATTTGCTCTTCCTTCCCTGGTGGACTTTGTCTTTTTCTTCTATTCCTTTTCTGAACTTGATTGACTTTCATTGAATTTTTTGTGTGTTTTGTCCTTTTTTGTCATTAGTTTTTAAAATTGCTGATTCAATGCATGCATTCAATGTTAAAAAACTTATTGTTTTAAAACTAATTGCTTGTTTATGAATACTTAATTCAATTTAGAAGTTTGTTACAGTATTCTGCTCCCTTATTAATTTTTGGAAAGAATATCTATCACAGGAAATATTTTAATTTGAATTTTCTATTTACTTTTTGTATAATTTATGTTGAATTGAGTTAATTTTTTTTCAGTCCTAGGCCTTTTGTTGATAATTTTCCTGGCGTTAGAGTGCCCTTTTCTACCAGTATTTTAAAATGCATTTAAAATTTTTGATTATGTTGGTAACGGTTGGGATGGTGGCAGAAAGAGAGGAGAGGTGGCATGACATGTTTGTCTTTGGTTTCTGTAGGATCCTTAACTTTTACTTCTTCCTTTTTCTTCCTTCTTTCTTTTCACTACCACCACTTCTCCATTTGGCAGATTCTCCCCCCAGAAGCAATGCATCCCAAAGGCTAATACCTATAGTTCTGCTTACTTTCAAGCCCAATTATTATAGCTGATGCCAGGAATTGACAATTCTTCAACTTGTGTTTAGCATTTTGACACTTACTGTTGTAATTTCACTTTCTGGAAGTGATTTTGTCTATCTTTATCTGCATCTTCTGTTCCACTCTTCTTTTTCACAGAATCTCTTAAGTTCACCTTCCCTCATTCTTCATGCCTGTAGACTTTTACCAGCCATGATGATACTGACCAGGGTTCTTGGCCTTCCTCAATAAATAGAAATTGACTAGAGGCCAGACAAGGAATTCAGGCAAGGCTTTATTGGAGCCCCTGCTGCAGCAGTGGGGAGCCAGAACAAGTTACAGGTTCCCTTGCTCACTTGCTCCCTTGGTGGGGGGGTAAGTGAGCTGGTTCTTTATATGGGGTGAGCGTAGGGGGTGTCCAGGGGTTGGGCCAGAGGGGTGGCTTAAGTGTTTTGTACACCCCTCTGGTGGTGTTGAGTGCAGGGGGCGTGTTCAGTACCCTGCTTTTGCTCCGGACACCCTGTTTTTTTGTTCCCAGGTCTTCAGAAGTGACAGTAGGGAGGTTTTTTGTTCTTTTTGTATCTTTTGTCCGTAATTTGTCCCAACAGCGCATGCACGCAGTTATTTTTAGTCCCTTATAGTTTCTTTGTACTTTTTTGCTTGAGGAGAGGTTTGTCCAGGTGCAAGCATTGCAGCACTGCAGCAAAAGGTCCCAGGTCCCAGGCCTATCTCAATGAGAGCCTGTTGAAATTTGTTTTTCATTTCTCTACTTGTAAATAATTAGAAGTTCATGGTGTTCTCTGCACCCTAGTATATCTAAAGCATGGCCAATAGTAATTTTATTAGTGTTCTTTATTTGTGTTGTTTTACTTGTCATTGTTATCTTCTGGTTTGGAAGGTTGAAGAGATTCAGATTCAGGTGGTCACCATTACAATCTGTAGCTGGACACTTTCCCAGGCAAGGTTTTAAACAAGAAAATGGCAGTTTTAGAAGCTGAGCAGAGGCACTACTGCAGGATTGAAAGAGTGGAACTGGGGATCACAGTAATTGTTCTGGTTGGTGAAGTGACTCACAATAAGAAAGTGGCAGTGGAATTTAGAAGTGAGGATGGATTCAAATTGCACTCAAAACAATAAGGACTAATTGTCAATTTCTTAAATAAATTGTCTCGGGACTTCCCTGGTGGTCCAGTGGTTAAGACTCTACGCTCCCAATACAGGGGGCCCAGGTTCGATCCCTGGTCAGGGAACTAGATCCCACATGCCGAGACTAAAAGATTCCCACATGCCGAAACTAAAAGATTCCCACATGCCACAACTAAAGATCCTGCATGCCGCAACGAAGATCCTGCACACAGCAACTAAGACCTGGCACAGCCAAACAAACAAATAAATAAATATTTAAAAAATAAATTTCTCTTTTTAAAAAATGTATGTATGGACTAAATGTAATGTATGGACTAAATTTTCTATTCATTGATAGCAAAATAATCAGTTCATGGGTTCAGATAGCCTCCTGCCAATGCACAGTAAAGATACCCACTGGTCATTGACCTTCAGGAAAATTCCAAAGGAAGCGTTATATATTTTTTTATTGAAGTATAGTTGATTTACAATGTTGTGTTAGTTTCAGGTGTACAGCAAAGTGATTCTTTTCAGATTCTTTTCCCTTACAGGTTAGTACAAAATATTGATTATAGTTCCCTGTGCCATACGGTAGGTCCTTGTTGATTATCTATTATATATATAGTAGTGTGTATATGTTAATTCTGAACTCCTAATTTATACCTCCCCTCCTTTCCCTTTTGGTTCCATAAGTTTGTTTTCTATGTCTGTGGATCTATTTCTGTTTCATAAATAAGTTCATTTGTATCTTTTTTTTTAGATTCCACATATAAGTGATATCAAATGATATTTATCTTTCTCTGTTTGACTTACTTCACTTAGTATGATAATCTCTCGGTCCATCCATGTTGCTGCAAATGGCATTATTTCATTCTCTTTTTATGACTGAGTAATATTCCATTGCATATAAATAGCACATCTTCTTTATCCATTCATCTGTTGATGGACACTTACGTTGTTTCCATGTCTTGGTGTTGTTAATAGTGCTACTATGAACATTGGAGTGCATGTATCTTTTCAAATTAGACTTTTCTCTGGATATATGCCCAGGAGTGGGATTGCAGGATCACATGGTAACTCTATTTTTAGAGTTGGTCCATTCTCTAGGGCCAAAGAATACCCATAAATGTTGGTGATTTCTGGCTCCTCTTCATGCAGATGGGTTCAGGGTGTCTGTACCTAGGCAGGTTCACACTCCTTCAGCATTTGTGTGGTCCTGGCATATGGGTCTTGAGATGAGTGAGCCTGGTGGACAAACAGCCATGTAGAGCAGCAGCAGTGTATTAATCAAGTTTTCATTTTCTGTATTTTGTGATGTTTTGACATCTTAAAAAGCTGTCTGGCCAGGGAGAGACTGCCCCACACTGGGCTAGCAAAGGGCTCTCTGGGAGCTTGTCTTTCATATGCAAATCAACCAACCAATCGGGAGTCTAGAGCCTCAATTACCCCGTTTATCTAACTTACACACTAAGCCAATATTTCCCCTGACCTAAAATGTCCCAGGGTCAGGTACCAGGCAACTAGAGACCACACCTATAGCCTAAAACCCACCAGAATTATTCAAACTAAGCAATCCTAAATTGTTTACTCTGCCCTCCCTTACATTTTCTGTCAAAATTCCAATAAACACTCTGGCATAGGCTTTCTCCTTGTTCCTGCTTGTGCCTCCTGACCAAACCTGGTACTTACCCACTAGCCCTGTGTGGTGTTGCATGTCCCCTTCTTTCAGGAAATGTAACTAATGAGTTTCAGAGGCATTGGATTCTCTGTATCATCACTTGGTCACCTCCATAAATTAAATCCTGGACATAATTTTAGAACAGTTGGCACAGTGAGCAGAATGACTCAAGTGTTCAATGGAGGGGCCTACCTCTGGGCTGCTCTTGGCTTTCTAACTGATTTTACCACACAGCAAGTTCTGCCTAAGAAGGTACTGTTAGTTCCTGGTGCGTTTGCACTTTGGCTGCTGCCACTTTGTGCTGTGTCTACCATATGCTGTATTCCAACTTAAATTGTTATAGGATCTTGAAGGAGTAGTCCTTAAGGTCCTTCGCAGCTCCTTCTGTAGCTTAAAGGTGCTATAGTATAGGTCTGAAAGGACTATAATTCACTAGTTGGCACCTTAGCCAGGATAGATTCATCTCATCAGTCTCTTTTTGTCTGAGATCAATATACTGCTTTTCAGGCTGGTGACCTTAGGAGTGACTAGAACAACTAGTTAACATACAAGGCAGAGGCTACTCCCAAAAGTGAGTGAGGAGAGGCTTCCTCCAATAGACTGTGTTGGGATGCCAGTCTGATCAACTAAGCCAACAATGGTGGACTGCAGTTTTGTTTTGTATTCCATATTCATTGAGAAATAATTAACATATAACATGGAGTGAGTTTAAGGTATACAGTGTGATGATTTGCTACAAATACATAATTGCAAAATGATTACCACAGTAGGGGTAGTTAACTTTTCCATTCCTTCACACAGTTACCTTTGTGTGTGTGTGGTTAAGCCATTTAAGATCTACTCTCTTAGCAACTTTGAAGTATATAATACAATATAGTTAACTGCAGTCACCATGCTGTATGTTAGATGCCCAGAACTTATTCATCTTATAACTGGAAGTTTCCACCATTTGATCAACATCTCCCCATTTCCCCCAATTCCTAGACCTTGGCAACTACCATCCTACTCTGTTTCTGTGAGTTTCAGCTTTGTTACATTCCATGTATAAGTGATAGCACACAGTATTTGTCTTTCTGATTTATTTCACGTAGCATAATGTCCTCATGGTCAATCCATGTTGCTCAAAAGGCAAGATTTCATTCTTTTTCTTGGCTAAATAATATTCCATTGTGTGTATATCTATATATGTAGATATATTTGTCACATCTTCTTTAACCATTCTTCTGTTGATGGACACTAAGGTTGTTTCCATACCTTGGCTATTGTGAATAATGCTTCAGTGAATATGGGAGTGCAGATATTTCTTTGAGACAGTAATTTTATTCCATTTCCTTTGGCTATATACCCAGAAGTGGGATTCCTGGATCATATGGTAGTTCTCTTTTTAATTTTTTGAGCATACTGTTTTGCATAATGGCTGCACCAATTTATATTCCCACCAACAGTGTACAGGCATTCCTTTCCTCCACTTTTATCTTTTTCTTTTTTATGATAGCCATTCTAATAGGTTTGAAGTGATATCTTATTGTGGTTTTGATTTGTGTTTAATGATTGTTGATGTTGAGCATCTGTTCATACACCTGTTGGTCATTTATATGTGTTCTTCAGAAAACTGTCTGTTTAGATCATCTGTCCATTTTTTAATTGAATTGCTTGGTTTTTTGCTGTTGAGTTAAATGAATTTCTTATGTAGTTTGGATATTAACCCCTTATTAGTTTGTTTACAAATATTACTCTCATTCCATATGTTGCCTTTTCATTTTGTGAATTGTTTCTTTGCTGTACAGGTTTTTAGTTTGATGTAGTCCCATTTTTTAAATTTTGCTTTTGTTGTTTGTGCTTTTGATGTCATATCCAAAAAATACTAAGACAAATGTCAAGGAGCTTCTACCCTATGTTCTCTTCTAGGAGTTTTACAGTTTCAGGTCTTATGTTTATGTCTTTAATCTATTTTAAGTTAATTTTTGTGAGTGGTGTAAATTAAGAGTCCAGCTTCATCTTCTACATGTGATATCCAGTTTTCCTAACACCATTATTTGAAGAGACTATCCTTTCCCCAGTAGGTATGCTTGGCTCCCTTATCAAATAATAATTAACTGTATATGTGTGGGTTTATTTCTGGACTGTCAACTCTGTTCCATTGTTTTATGTGTCTGTTTTTATGCCATATTCTTTTGATTACTATAACTTTGTAATAAGGTTTGAAAACAGGAAGTGTGGTAACTCCAGCTTTGTTTATTCTTTGTCAAGATTGCTTTGGTTTTTTGTGGTCTTTGTTGTTCCATTCGAATCTTAGGATTGTTTTTTCTATTTACATGGAATTTTGATAGGAATGACATTGGAATTGGAGTTTTGATAGGAATGACATTGGAATTTTGATAGGAATGACATTGAATCTGTAGATGGCCTTGGGTAATGTGGATATTTTAACAATGTTAATTCTTCTGATCCATGAACATGGGGTATCTTTCCATTTATTTGTGTCTTTGTCAAATTCTTTCATCAAGGTCTCATAGTTTGCAGTGTACAGATCTTTTGCCTCCTTGGTTAAATTTGTTCCTAAGTATTTAATTGTTTTGGATGCTATTATAAATAAGATTGTTTTCTTTATTTCTTTTTCAGATATTGGGTTGCTAGTGTATAGAAATGAAATTGATATCTGGATGTTGATTTTTGTATCCTGGAACTTCACTGAATTTTAAAAATTAGTGCTAACAGTTTTTGATGGAGTCTTCAGGATTTTTTATCTATGAGACCATAAACCTGAAAACAGTTTTACTCCTTTCTTTCTGATTTGCATGCCTTTTGTTTCTTATTTTTGCCTAACTTCTCTGGTTGGGACTTCTGGTATCATGTTGAATATGTGTGGTGCCACTCTGGGTACCCTTGTCTTGTTTCCTTGTTTCTGATCTTAGAGGAAAAGCTTTCACCCTTTCACTCTTGAGTGTGATTTTAGCTATAGGATTGTTGAATATGACCTGTATTCTATACTCAATTTGTGAAGTTTTTTTTTTATCATGAAAGGATATTTTGTTTCATCAAATGCTTTCCCCATCTATTGCAGTGATTATATTTTTATCTTTCATTTTATTAGTGTGATGTATCACATTTATTGATTTGCATATGTTGAACCATCCTTGCAGCACAGGGATAAATTCCACTTGATCATGGTGTATGATCCTTTTAATGTGCTGTTCGATTTTTTTCTATTGTTTTTCTGGTCTCTATTTCATTGATTCTGCTCCGATTTTTGTTGTTTCCTTTCCTCTGCTAACTTTGGATGTAGTTTGTTCTTTTCTTTAAATTTTTTGATGTGTGAAGTTAGGTTGTTTATTTGAGATATTTATTTTCTCTTAACGTAGTCATATATTGTTACAAACTTCTGTTAGAACTGCTTTTGCTGCTTCCCATAAGTTTTAGTGTGTTGTGTTTCCATTTTCATTTGTTTTAAGATATTTCATTTCTGTTTTGATTTGTTCTTTGACCCACTGGTTGTTGAGGAGTGTGCTGTTTAATTTCCACATATTTCTGAGTTTTTCAGTTTTTCTCCTGTTAATTGATTTCTAGTTTCATACCATCATGGTTTGAAAAGTTGTTCGGTATCAATTCAGTCTTCTTAAACTTGCTGAGAATTGTTTTGTGAGCTAGCATATGATCTAACCTGGAGAATATTCCATGTGCACTGGAGAAGAATATGTATTCCACTGCTCTTGGATGGAATATTCTGCATATGTCTGTTAGGTCCATTTGGCCTAAAGTATAGTTTGAGTCCAGTGTTTCCTTATTGATTTTCTGTCTATATGGTCTGTTCATTGTTAAAAGTGGGATAGTAAAGTCTTCTACTATTATTGTATTGTTGTCTATTTCTGCCTTCTTCACTGTTAATATATCTGGGTGCTCCAATGTTGGGTGCATATGAATTTACGATTGTTATATTCTCTTGGTGAATCAACCCCTTTATCATTATGTAATGATCTTCTTTGTCTCTTGTTACAGTGTTTGAGTTAAAGTCTCTTTGTCAAAGATGCAGACATAGAGAATGGACTTGAGGACATGGGGAGGGGGAACGGTAAGCTGGGAAGAAGTTAGAGAGTGGCATGGACATATATACATTACCAAATGTAAAATAGATAGCTAGTGGGAAGCAGGAACATAGCACAGAGAGATCAGCTCGGTGCTTTGTGTCCATCTAGAGGGGTGGGATAAAGGAGGGTGGGAGGGAGATGCAAGAGGGAGGAGATCTGGGGATGTATGTATATGTATAGCTGATTCACTTTGTTATACAGCAGAAACTACCACACCATTATAAAGCAATTATACTTCAATAAAAATGTTAAAAAGTTAAATAAAATTTGTCTGATATAAGTATACCTATCCATGGTCTCATGTTGTTTGCATTTTCAGGAAATATTTTTTTCCCCTTCACTTTCAGTCTGTATGTGTCTTTGAACCTGAAGTGAGTTTTCTGTAGGGAGCATTTCGTTGGATCTTTTTTTAAAAAAATCCAGCTCCTCTGCCTTTTGACTGGAGAATTTAATCCATTATATTTAAAATAACTGTTGATGGGTAAGGACTTACTAATGCCATCTTATTAATATTTTTCTGACTCTTGTAGTTCCATTGTTCTTTCTTCCTCTCTTGCTTTCTTTGTGAATTTATGCTTTTCTGTAATGTAAGCTTTGATTCTTTTCTCTTTAACTGTTATGTATCTATTGTAGGTTTTTGCTATGTGGTTACCATGAACCTTACATAAAACATAGATGTAACAGTTTATTTTAAGTTGATGACAACTTAACTTCAATTGCATACAAAAATGCTACCCTTTTACTCCCCCACCCCACATTTTATGTTTTTGATGTCAAAATTTACCTCTTTGTATATTGTATATTTTTACACATTATTATTATTGTCATTTTAAATAATTTTATCCTTTAACCTTTATACTAAAGTGATTAACACAACACTGTATTACAATATTACAATATTCTGAATTTGTCTATACACATACCTTTACCAGAATGTTTTATATTTTCATACGTTCTCATGTTAGTAATTACCGTCATTTCCTTTCAGCTTGAAGAAATCCTATCAGCATTTTTTGTGAGGCAGGTCTAGTGTAGAATAGCTCCCTCAGCTTTTATTTGAGAACAAACATCTCTTCTTCATTTTTGAAAGATAGCTTTGCTGGGTAAACTTCTTTGGCAGTGTTTCTCTTTCTGCGCTTTGAATTTTTCATCCCACTCTCTCCTCGCTTGCAAGGTTTCCACTGAGTATCCGCTGATAGACTTATTGGGGGTTCCTTTATTATGTGAGGGTTTGTTTTTCTCTTGACAGTTTTAAAAATTCTCTCTTTGTCTTTGATTTTACACAGTTTTTTAATAGTGTGTCTTTGAGAAGATCATTTTGGGTTGATATTTGGTGTTGACCTATTAGCTTCATGAACTTGTATGTCCAAATCTTCTCTCCCCAGACTGGGAGGTTATCAGCCATTCTTTCTTTCTTTTTTGGCTTAAAAGAGCAGAAATTTATTTTCTCACAGTTTTGGAGGCCAGAAGTCCAAAATCAAGGTGTTTGCAGGGCCATGATCTCTCCAGAGACTCTAGAAAAGATTCCTTTCCTTGCAATTTCCAACTTCAGTGAATGGCTGTTGGCATTCCTTGGCTTGTGGCTGCTCACTCCAATCTCTGCCTCCATTTTCACATGGTCTTTCTCCTCCTTTCTGTCGGTGTCTTCTCCTCTTATTATAAGGACACTTGTCATTAGATTTCGAGCCCACCTGGATAATCTAGAATGATTGCAAATAAGTTTTTGATATAATTACATATGCAAAGACCCTTTTCCAAAATAATGTCACACTAACAGGTTCCAGGGATTAGAACATGGACATATTCAGTGGGGGCACCATTTAATTCATTATACCCAATGTGAGGTGCCCTTCCAAGTGGCAGGGAAGCATTTGTCATTGACACATTGAACTTTCCTACAGGTGCCCACATCCTATTCTCAAACTTGCCAAGTATCCAGATGGGTTTCTGTGATGCCAGCAAACCCAGACAGGATGCAGAGTGGGACCCAGACACAGCTTTGTTTCATGTTAGCTTTCAGTGATGTCTCTTTTTTTTTTTAAACTTTCTTTTTTTTTTTTTTTTTTTTTTGTGTGTGGTACATGGGCCTCTCACTGTTGTGGCCTCTTCCGTTGCGGAGCACAGGCTCCGGACATGCAGGCTCAGCAGCCATGGCTCATGGGCCCAGCCGCTCCGCAGCATGTGGGACCTTCCCGGACCAGGGCACGAACCCGTGTCCCCTGCATCGGCAGGCAGACTCTCAACCACTGCACCACCAGAGAAGCCCTAACCTTTCTTTTTTATTGAGTTAAAATATATGTAACATAAAGTTTACCATATTAATAATTTGTAAGCATTCAGTTCAGTGGTGCTAAATACATTCACATTGTTGTGCAGCCATCTCCACCATCCATCCTCATAACTCTTTTCATTGTAAATCTGAAACTGTATACCTATTAAACAACTCAACTTCTCCATTCCCCCAGCCTCTGGCAACCACCATTATATGTTCTGTCTTTTTGATTTTGACTACTGTAAATGCCTCATATCACTGGACTTATACAGTTTTTGTCTTTTTGTTCCTGGTTTATTTCACTTAACATAATGTATTCAAGGTTTGACTATGTTGTAGCATATTGCAGAATTTCCTTCCTAAACATGAAGTTTTTAGAATAAAACAATGAAATATTCCATTGTAAGTATATAACACATCTTGCTTATTCATTCATCATTTGATGGGCACTTGAGTTACATCCTTGTTTTAAATAATATGAACAATGCTGCTAGGAATGTGAGTGTACAAATATCTCTTCAAGACCCTACTTTGTTTTTGGTATATATCCAGAAGTGGAATTTCTAGGTAATATGGTAATTCTACTTTTAATTTATTAAGGAACCTCCATACTTTTTTCCAATTGTAGCTGTACCATTTTAAATTCCCACTGACAGTGCACAAGGATGCCAAATTCACCATATCATTGTCAGTACTCACTGTTTTCTAAGAAGTCATTACCAAATCAAATATTATGAAGCTTTTGTCTTGTGTTTTCTTCTAAGAGTTTTGTTGTTTTAGGTCTTATATTTATGTCATTGATCCATTTTGAGTCAATTCTGTATATGGTGTAAGGTAAGGATCAAATGTCATTCTTTTCTATGCAGATATCCATTTTCGACAGCACCATTTGTTGGAAAGACTACCCTTTAGAGTTGAGGAAGATGGCGGAAGAGTAAGACAGAGATCACCTTCCTCCCCACAGATACATCGGAAATACATCTACACGTAGAACTGCTCCTATAGAACACCAACTGAATGCTGGCAGAAGACCTCAGACCTCCCAAAAGGCAAGAAACTCCCCACGTACTTGGGTAGGACAAAAGAAAAAAGAAAAAACAGACACAAAAGAATAGGGATGGGACCTGCACCAGTGAGAGGGAGCTGTGAAGGAGGAAATGTTTCCACACACTAGGCAGCCCCTTCGCGGGCGGAGACTGCGGGTGGCAGAGGGGGGAAGCTTCAGAGCTGCGGAGGAGAGCGCAGCAACAGGGATGCGGAGGGCAAAGTAGAGAGATTTATGCACAGAGGATTGGTGCCGACCAGCAGTCACCAGCCCGAGACACTTGTCTGCTCACCCACCGGGGCAGGCGGGGGCTGGGAGCTGAGGCTCGGGCTTCAGTCGGATCGCAGGGAGAGGACTGGGGTTGGCAGCGTGAACACAGCCTGAAGGGGTTAGTGCACCACGGCTAGCAGGGAGGGAGTCCAGGAAAAAGTCTGCACCTGCCGAAGAGGCAAGAGACTTTTTCTTCCCTCTTTGTTTCCTGGTGCTCGAGGAGAGGTAATTAAGAGAGCTGCTTAAAGGAGCTCCAGAGATGGGCGCAAGCCGCGGTAACAGCGCGGACCCCCACGGTAACAGCGCGGACCCCAGAAACATGCAGGAGATGCTAAGGCTGCTGCTGCCACCAAGAAGCCTGTGTGCAAGCACAGGTCACTATCCACACCTCCCCTCCCGGGAGCCTGTGCAGCCCGCCACTGCCAGGGTCCCGTGATCCAGGGACAACTTCCCCAGGAGAGGGCACGGCGTGCCTCAGGCTGCTGCAACGTCACACTGGCCTCTGCCGCCGCAGCCTCGCCAAGCATCCGTACCCCTCCCACCCCCAGCCTGAGTGAGCCAGAGCCCCCGAATCAGCTGTTCAACCCTGTCCTGTCTGAGCGAAGAACAGACGCCCTCAGGCCACCTACATGCAGAGGTGGGGCCAAATCAAAAGCTGAACGCTGGGAGCTGTGCGAACAAAGAAGAGAAAGAGAAACCCCCCCAGCAGCCTCAGGAGCAGCGGATTAAATCTCCACAGACAACAAATCATCCCAAATCGAGGAGGTGGAGTTTGGGAGCAAGATATATTATTTTTTCCCCTTTTCCTTTTTGTGAGTGTGTATGTGTATGCTTCTGTGTAAGATTTTGTCGGTATGGCTTTGCATTCACCATTTGCCCTAGGGTTCTGTCAGTCCGTTTTCTTTTTATTTTTCAAAAAATTTTTTTCTTAATAATTATTTTTTATTTCAATAACTTTATTTTATTTTATCTTTATTTTATCCTCTTTCTTTCTTTCTTTCTATTTTTTCTCCCTTTTATTCTGAGCCATGTGGATGAAAGGCTCTTGGTGCTCCTGTGCCTCTGAGGTGGGAGAGCCAACTTCAGCTGACTTCAGGTCCACAAGAGACCTCCCAGCTCCACGTAATGTCAAACGGTGAAAATCTCCCAGAGATGTCCACCTCAACACGAACACCCAGCTTCACTCAATGACTAGCAAGCTACAATGCTGGACACCCTATGCCAAACAACTACCAAGACAGGAAGACAACCCCACCCATTAGCAGAGATGCTGCTTAAAATCATAATAAGGCCACAGACACCCCAAAACATACCACCAGATGTGGACCTGCCCACCAGAAAGATAAGATCCAGCCTCATCCACCAGAACACAGGCACTAATCCCCTCCACCAGGAAGCCTACACAACCCACTGAACCAACCTTAGCCACTGGGGACAGACATCTAAAACAACAGGAACTACGAACCTGCAGCCTGCAAAAAGGAGACGCCAAACACAGTAAGATAAGCAAAATGAGAAGACAGAGAAACACACAGCAGATGAAGGAGCAAGGTAAAAGCCCACCAGACCTATCAAATGAAGAGGAAATAGGCAGTCTACCGAAAAAACATTCAGAATAACGATAGTAAAGATGACCCAAATCTTAGAAATAGAATAGAGAAAATGCAAGAAACATTTAACAAGGACCTAGAAGAACTAAAGAGGAAACAAGCAACGATGAACAACACAATAAATGAAATTAAAAATACTTTAGAAGGGATCAATAGCAGAATAACTGAGGCAGAAGAACGGATAAGTGACCTGGAAGATAAAGTAGTGGAAATAACTAGTGCAGAGCAGAATAAAGAAAAAAGAATGAAAAGAACTGAGGACAGTCTCAGAGACCTCTGGGAAAACATTAAATGCACCAACATGCGAATTATAGGGGTCGCAGAAGAAGAAGAGGAAAAGAAAGGGACTGAGAAAATATTTGAAGAGATTATAGTTGAAAACTTCCCTAATATGGGAAAGGAAATAGTCAATCAAGTCCAGGAAGCACAGAGAGTCCCATACAGGATAAATCCAAGGAGAAACATGCCAAGACACATATTAATCAAACTATCAAAAATTAAATACAAAGAAAACATATTAAAAGCAGCAAAGGAAAAGCAGCACATAACACACAAGGGAATCCCCATAAGGTTAACAGCTGATCTTTCAGCAGAAACTCTGCAAGCCAGAAGGGAGTGGCAGGACATATTTAAAGTGATGAAGGAGAAAAACCTGCAACCAAGATTACTCTTCCCAGCAAGGATCTCATTCAGATTTGATGGAGAAATGACGACCTTTACAGACAAGCAAAAGCTGAGAGAGTTCAGCACCACCAAAACAGCTTTACAACAAATGCTAAAGGAACTTCTCTAGGCAAGAAACACAAGAGAAGGAAAAGACCTACAATAACAAACCCAAAACAATTAAGATAATGGGAATAGGAACATACATATTGATAATTACCTTAAATGTAAATGGATTAAATGCTCCCACCAACAGACACAGAGTGGCTGAATGGATACAAAAACAAGACCCATATATACGCTGTCTACAAGAGACCCACTTCAGACCTAGGGACACATACAGACTTAAAGTGAGGGGACGGCAAAAGATATTCCATGCAAATGGAAATCAAAAGAAAGCTGGAGTAGCAATTCTCATATCAGACAAAATAGACTTTAAAATAAAGATTATTAGAAGAGACAAAGAAGGACACTACATAATGATCAAGGGATCGATCCAAGAAGAAGATATAACAATTATAAATATTTCTGCACCCAACACAGGAGCATCTCAATACATAAGGCAAATACTAACAGCCATAAAAGGGGAAATCGACAGTAACACAATCATAGTAGGGGACTTTACCACCCCACTTTCACCAATGGACAGATCATCCAAAATGAAAATAAATAAGGAAACACAAGCTTTAAATGATACATTAAACAAGATGGACTTAATTGATATTTATAGGACATTCCATCCAAAAACAACAGAATACACATTTTTCTCAAGTGCTCATGGAACATTCTCCAGGATAGATCATATCTTGGGTCACAAATCAAGCCTTGGTAAATTTAAGAAAATTGAAATCGTATCAAGTATCTTTTCTGACTACAGCACTATGAGACTAGATATCAATTACAGGTAAAGATCTGTAAAAAATACAAACACATGGAGGCTAAACAATACACTACTTAATAACCAAGTGATCACTGAAGAAATCAAAGAGGAAATCAAAAAATACCTAGAAACAAATAACAATGGAGACACGACAACCCAAAACCTATGGGATGCGGCAAAAGCAGTTCTAAGTGGGAAGTTTATAGCAATACAATCCTACCTTAAGAAACAGGAAACATCTCAAATAAACAACCTAACCTTGCACCTAAAGCAGTTAGAGAACAAAGAACAAAAAATCCCCAAAGTTAGCAGAAGGAAAGAAATCATAAAGATCAGATCACAAATAAATGAAAAAGAAATGAAGGAAACGATAGCAAAGATCAATAAAACTAAAAGCTGGTTCTTTGAGCAGATAAACAAAAAAGATAAACCATTAGCCAGACTCATCACAAAAAAAAGGGATAAGCCTCAAATCAATAGATTTAGAAATGAAAAAGGAGAAGTAACAACTGACACTGTAGAAATACAAAGGATGGTGAGAGATTACTACAAGCAACTTTATGCCAATAAAATGGACATCCTGAAAGAAATGAACTAATTCTTAGAAATGCACAACCTGCCAAGACTGAACCAGGAAGAAATAGAAAATATGAACAGACTAATCACAAGCACTGAAATTGAAACTGTGATTAAAAATCTTCCAACAAACAAAAGCCCAGGACCAGATGGCTTCACAGGTGAATTCTGTCAAACATTTAGAGAAGAGCTAACACCTATCCTTCTCAAACTCTTCCAAAATATAGCAGAGGGAGGAACACTCCCAAACTCATTCTAAGAGGCCACCATCACCCTGATACCAAAACCAGACAAGGATGTCACAAAGAAAGAAAACTACAGGCCAATATCACTGATGAACCTAGATGCAAAAATCCTCAACAAAATACTAGCAAACAGAATCCAACAGCACATTAAAAGGATCATACACCATGATCAAGTGGGGTTTCTTCCAGGAATGCAAGGATTCTTCAACATACGCAAATCAATCAACGTGATACACCATATTAACCAATTGAAGGAGAAAAACCTTATGATCATCTCAATAGATGCAGAGAAAGCTTTCGACAAAATTCAACACCCCAAAATAAAAAAATTCAACACCCATTTATCATAAAAACCCTGCAGAAAGTAGGCATAGAGGGAACTTTCCTCAACATAATAAAGGCCATATATGACAAACCCACAGCCAACATCGTCCTCAATGGTGAAAAACTGAAAGCATTTCCACTAAGATCAGGAAAAAGACAAGGTTGCCCACTCTCACCTCTATTACTCAACATAGTTTTGGAAGTTTTTGCCACAGCAATCAGAAAAGAAAAAGAAATAAAAGGAATCCAAATCGGAAAAGAAGAAGTAAAGCTGTCACTGTTTGCAGATGACATGATACTATACATAGAGAATCCCAAAGATGCTACCAGAAAACTGCTAGAGCTAATCAATGAATTTGGTAAAGTAGCAGGATACATACTCTCTTGATTAATGTAGCTTTTTAGTATAGTCTGAAGTCAGGGAGTCTGATTCCTCCAGCTCCATTTTTCTTTCTCAAGATTGCTTTGGCTATTCGGGGTCTTTTGTGTTTCCATATAATTAAAAAATTTTTTTGCTCTAGTTCTGTGAAAAATGCCAATGGTAGTTTGATAGGGATTGCACTGAATCTGTAGATTGCCTTGGGTAGTTCTTATCATCTTACCTCATGTGCCTACTTATCTCTAAGTGAGTCCTGCACACTGTATTTGAAAAGAGAGGCCTTGGGAGTTGTTAACCTTCTCCAGAAAAGATTTTCATTTACTCCCACCCAGTAACTGGGCAGCTGCAGCCAGTGCAGGGACTGTTTACTTTCAGACCACCCTCACTCTTAGGTTGCAACTTGATAACCCACCCCAATGTAAGAGGATTCACAGGGCTCCATTCCTTGGTGGACCTGCAGTCCAACTTTTGTCTACTTGGCTATTAAAGCTCTGCTCAGCCCCTTAGCTTTGTAGTAAACATCTCCAGGGCAAAAGCAGCCCCATTTTTGGCTTAGCACTTTGATTTCTGCCATCTTCTGAATCTTGGCCTAGAAACCGTTTGCTCTTTTTAGCTCTCTTACTTGATATATTTTCTAATTTTTCTAATTGTCCTTCACTGACAACTATGTGTGAATCATGTGCTCTACCATTCCCAAGAGAGAACCTTAGTGGATTCCTCTTCTTCTATACAATATATTCTCAAATTGCTCTGGAGATGTTAATTACACTTATTCCAAAGTCTTCTTTAAACAACTAGAGTTGTTTATGTGAAATCTGTTTCATCAGGTTTTACCTTTTTGTTTACAAGCTTAGTTCTTTTACAGAATTAGTTCTGTTTACATATGAAACTGTTCCCGGATGTCTGCTCATCTTGATATTTGCGATGCCAGTTTGCCCATGCTTTCAAAGACCTCCTTCCCTCCAGGAGGAGGATACTCCCCCCAGGTGAGAGCCACTTCCTCAATCTGCCAGCTAACACCCCCTTTTGCCATTTCTCTCTGGCCAAATGCTCCCTCCCAATGCCCAAGAATCACCTCTAAAACAAATGTCCTGGCAACAGAAGGCCTTCATCATCTGAAGCAAATGCTTGCATTCTGTCGAATATGCCTCAGTTTTCCTTTCAGTTGGGCCCTTGTGGAGACTTGAAAAGGGGGAAAGAAGGGTGAGAATGCAGTAGTGAGAAGGAACTGCAAGGAGAAGAAAGACTATGAGTAGGACAAGGAGACAGGAAAGCAGGGGCCCGTGGACAAGAAAACACAGGCAGCCCACAGGGCTGGACCTCTGAGAGGGTGAGAGGCTGCAGAGATGGGGCCAGGGAACAGGCTGTGGCACACTAGAGCCGAAGGGGGATGAGGAGTCTGCCCTCCATGTGGCAGGCAAGGAGGACCTTGGGGGACTGAGCAGAATTACGTGGTCACTTGGTCTGCCATGTGGAGGGCCTGGCTTGAAGTGCCACCTGGCACAGCAGTCTGGTGCCAGGTCCACAGACCCTGGGAAACAGCAGAGGTTCCTGAGAGCTGGGTCACTCACCAGCAGGAGGGGGCCTTCTGGAAAGTCACAGGCCTCCAATGAAGACGAGTATGTAGGCAGGCAGGAGGCTTGCTTACACCCGTTCTCTGCTTTGCATACTTTGATCAGTCCCCGCTCATCCACGGTGACAGCCAGTTGCAGCCGAGGGTAAGTCACCAAATTCACCAGAGCTGCAGGCTGTAGAGGGCTCGACAGAGCTCTGTGCCCTAGGCAACAACAAAATTAATGTAACAACTCACATAGGGCCCATTTATTTCCTAAACGCTTATTATTTTCATTCATTTGACCATCACCCAGTGCACACTGGGGACATGCAGGTGTAAAGGATGTGATCCCCATCCTCACAGGCTGCACAGCATGGTAGGGAACACAACACAGGAGCAATGTTCTACCACAGAGGAGACAGGTGTGTCCTGGAGGAGAGCAGTGGCTGAGCATGGGTGTTGAGACTGCCTGGGGTTGGTGCCATTGCAGGGGGACTGAGGGTGGGGTCCTTCATGTGCACTGGGCACAGGATGTCTGAAGCACTCCCAGTGGTTACCTATGGCTCAACTAAAGAAGGCTGGGCAGGGAGGCAGGACCCAACACTACCCACCCTGCCTAGGATCTGGGCTGTGCTTGGGACCCAGGCTGTGCTGGGGACCTGGGCTGTACTCAGGACCTGGGCTGTGCAGGGCTGCATAAAGAGAACTTCCACGTGGAGCATCTCACTTGGTCCCCAAGGAACCCAGGTTTACAGATAAGCTAATTCAGCCTTGTAGTTGTAAACAGTTTCTGTTGCATATCTACAACTGCCCTGCTCAGAACATGCCCTTCCCAGTGGTGTGCCCAGCAGTGCCACCACAGGCTGGGCCTGGCGAAGGCCATTAGCACAGAGGAAAATGACTGGTCCGAGATGGGCTGATTCCCAGATACATGGTCTCTCCCACGATTCTGAAAGCTAGAACAGCGAGGTAAGAGCCCGGGTCCAGCAGGCCCACAGCACATTAGGACCGGGCATCAGAGAACCAATCCTCTAATTGCTGTTTCTGAGTTTCTCAGAGTTGCCACATGGGGTTTGTTTCCAATTTGGAGTTATTACGGTTCTTTTTCTATCAAGTGTTATCATGTTAGCATGATCTTTTTCCAATCATGATATCCCAGTATTCTTCCATTCTTTTTTTTCTTCCCCCTCACATCAGCAAATCAACAGTTGATTTCTGTTGCTTAAACAGCTAACAAGACTATTACTAGTAGGGACTCAGCACCGGTGACTGGCTCATGTCAACTAGGTCTCGGAGAATACACATTATTCGCCGGTGGCTAGTAGTATGGAAGTGGGTAAAGAAGCAGTGAAACTCCCCTTCCCATTTCAGAATAGGAAGTAGCAACCAGGGAAACAGAGTTCAGAAACAGGCTACATAATGCATGACTCCAACAAAATGATTGAGCTTTTTAAAAATAAAATAAGATTGGAGATGTATTCACAAAGAGGATTAAGGTTGGGAAGCCAGGCAGAATAGGTGCCGAGGGGTCTAGCCCTGTCTAACAGTCCCACACTGTGACCAATGGACCACACTAGAGCTCAACAAACCATGGCCTGCAGCCAAACCCAGCCCACTGACCATTTTTGTATTTTCGTTAAAAAAAAATCAAAGAATATTTCACGACACATGAAAAAAACAAGAAACTCACATGTGAGTGTCCATAAGTACAGTTTTATTGGAACACAGCCACTCCCTTTTTGTTTACTTGTATACAGCTGCTTCTGCATTTCAGCCACATAGTTAAGTAGTTGCAACAGGACCACGTGGTCTGCAAAGCCTAAAATATTTGCTCTCTGGCCCTTTACAGAAAAGGTCTGCCACCCCAGCACCAAAGCTCTTTATGTTCAAGTCAAGACCTTTTTGCTTTGGCAACTATGGAACCTCCCAGCCTTCAGGTCTTCTTCCTGCCCAAGAGCCCCTCATCGAAGCCTGTGTGGTCTCATGTCCACAGCCTAAGGTGGGTCAGGGCAACACAACTGCAATGAAACAGAAACCAGCCACCTGCACCCATCAGTCACCAGAGACCTTCACTCGAAATTATAATGTCAAACATCACAATGTATATGAGGAAAATAAAGCACGTGGAAGAGAAAAAAAACATAAACAAATGAAAAAACTGACCATGGAGGAAAGACATATGAGGCAAATAACTGTATCCTTTAAACGACAAAAAAGAGCAATCAGAGAATATGAAAATGGATAGGAAAGCTTTTAACAATTAGTACCAACCAAGTTATCGAGGTTTTAACACTTAAGTTTGCAAGTGGGGTGAGTAAAATCTGCATTATCTGGGAAAAACCACCCAGAGGCAGGCATTGGCTCCAATGTGGACAGCACAGAACTGGGCATGGCAGCTGTCAATCCCCTTGCATAAACAGCCTCCATCAGGCACTGCAAAAATGCCCATCTCCCTGAGGCAGGACAGCAGAAAGTCAAGGGCATTTGCGATCAATCAGACTCAAGTCTGAAGTGTGACCTGGCACAGCGACTGAGCCTCCTGCAGCTCAGATTTCTCATCTGTACAATGGGGCTCCCACTACTCACCTCACAAGTTGGCTGTGATGATAAAGAATAAAGGCAAAGCGCCTTGCTAAGACTGAGGACATAGCAGCATCTGGTCACTTCTCATCCTGGCCCCCTCCTGAACAGCTCACCTCTTGCAGATCCCAGGCACACACGGTGCCATCTGATGACACGGCGCACACCACGGACTTCTCCCGCCCATCAAACCAGTACTCTTTGGTTGAGATGTAGGCCAGCTCATCTATCTCTCCTGAAAGAGAACACAGACTTGCCTTAAGCACAAACATGGATGCCTAGAATGTGAACATTCAACTTAGTGAAGGGGAGGCAGGCAAGTCATTCCTCTTCTCTCTCAGGAGCATGACAGGTGCTGATTCTGGGGACAGCACTGGACAGAAAGAGCTGGGACTTCAGACTTACAATTTGGGTATCATGCCCAGGACTGCCTACCACCCACCAGCCATGTTACTGTGAACAACAGTTACAACATCCTTATCTCTTAGTTTCTGTTTCTTTCTACTCTGAAATAGATATAATGATCTCTGTTAGGATCAAATGATAACAGAGGTATAGAACATAGCAGGGTATGTCCTCATTATGTGGCATTTTCCAACTAATTGGCTGAAAAACTAAATCCCTGGAGATCTGACCAGGGAAAGAGTGGGAATGCACAGTTACCACCTTCCCCACCCCATACCTTTGTGCCCAGCAATGGCTTTGCAGATAAAATCCTTCTCTGGCCACCCAGATTCCCTTTGGAACTCCAGCTCGGATCAGCAGAGATAGTACTGTTTCCATGTCTGTGTGCCCAGGGTCATCTGGGAGGCTTTACAGGAGGACCAGCGTCTCAGACACAGCTGCCTGAAACAAAGACCCCACAGTCCCAGGCAGAACAGGAGTCATTAGAAGGTGTTTTGGCATCAGTAGGCCTAGCTTTGATTCCCAGCTTCACCGTCTACTAGCTTGGACAACTCACTTTGCCTATGTAGGCCTCAGTTTCCTCCACCGTTAAATGGGGATAATGATATGACACTGAACGAGTGCTCACCACATGTCAGGAATAGGTGCTTTTTGTGTTTCCAGTCAATCTATATAACAACCCCATGAAGTAGGTCCTCATCTCCATTTTAGATATGAGAGAGGGGTTAAACAACTAACCCAGGGTCATGCAGCCTTGGTCATGCAACTGCAACTCAAGAGTCTGCATTTTTTTGAAGCCTCCAACTATTGTTGAACTGTCTATTTCTCCCTTCAATTTTGTCAGCCCTTCATGCATTTTGTTGCTTTGTTATTAGGTCCATATACATTTATAATTTTTTAGATCTTCTTGATGGATTGATCTGTTTATTATTATAAAATATCCTTCTTTGTCCCTAGTAACACTTTTTGTCTTAAAGTCTATTTTGTCTGTTATTAGCATGGTCATTCTAGCTCTCTCTTGGTTGCTGTTTGCATGGTATATGTTTCCATTCTATTATTTTCAACCTGTATCTTTGAATCTAAAATGTGTCTATTGTAAAGAGCATATACTTGGATATTTTTAATCCCTTCTGCCAATCTTTGCCTTTTCAATGGAGTGTTTAATCCATATATATTTAATACAACTGATAAGATAGGATTTACATATGTCATTTTGCTTATTTCTATGCATTTTTCCTTCTATTCCTCTGGTACTGCCTTCTTTTGTATTAAGTATTTTCTTATGTGCTATTCCCTTGTCATTTCTTCAACTGTATATTCTTTTAATTCTTAGTGGTTGCCTTGGGGATTACCGGATAAAATCTTAATTTATGACAATCTAGTTTTGATTAATATCAACTTAATAGTATCAAAAAACTTAGCTCCTGTGTAGCTCCATTTTATGCCCCTCTCATTCATGCTGTTATTGTCATACAAATTACTTCTTCATACATTATGTACCCAATGGAGAGTCACAATTATTGTTTTATGCAGTTGTCCTTTAAATCACGTAGGAAAAAAGGAGTTACAAACAATTCATTTATGTTGCCTTTTATATACACCTATGTGGCTACTTTACTGGTGCTACTTCTTCACGTGGATTCAAGTTCCTGTCTAATGTCCTTTCATATCAATCTGAAAGACTCTCTTTAGTATTTTTTGTAGGGCACATCTACTAGCAACAAATTCTCAGAGCTTTTGTTAATCTAGGAATGTCTTAATTTTCTCCTTCATTTTGCTAGATATAGAATTCTTGATGACAATCTTTTTCTTCCCACACCTTCAATACATCAGCCCACTCCTTTTTGGGCTCCATGGTTTTTTATGAGAAATCAACCATTAATCTCATTGGGGTTGTCCTGTACATGATGAGTTGCTTCTCTCTTGATGCTTTCAAGATTCTGTCTTTGGCTTTCAAGTTGGATTATAAAGTGTCTCGAAATGGAACTCTTTTGACTTTATCCTACTTGCAGCTCACTGAGCTTCTGGATGTGTAAATTAACATTTTCCATCAAATTTGGGAAGTTTTCAGCCATATCTTTAAATACTTTCTACTTTCTTTCTCCTCTCATCTGGAACTCCCTATTATTTGTTGCTTGCATGCTTGATGGTGTCCCACAGGTCTCTTAGGCACTATTCATTTTTCTTCATCTTTAGCTTCATTGCGTTCCTCAGACTGGATAATCTCAACTGACCTATATTCCAGTTTACTGATTCTTTCTTCCGCCTGCTCAAATCTGCTCTTGAATTTTTAATTTAATATTGTACTTTCCTACTCCATAATTTCTGTTTAGTTATTTTTTATAATTTCTCTTTATTAATATTCTCTATTAATGAGACACTGTTCTCATACTTCCCTTTAGTTCTTTTCACATGGTTTCCTCTAGTTCTTTGCACATACTGAAATAGTTGATTTAAAGTCTTTGTCTAGTAAGTCTGATGCCTGGGCTTCCTTGGGGACAGTCTCTATTGTTTGCTTTGTTTCCTGCATATTAGCCACACTTTATATCTTTGCATGACTTATAACTTCTGTTGAAAACTGAACATTTTAAATAACATAATGCAGAACTCTGGAAATCTGATTCCACCCCACCCCTGTTTTATTATAGCTGTTATTATTTTTTGTTTGTTTAGTGGAGTAACTCTGAAAAGTTTCTGAACTCTGAAAGTCTGTATTCTTTGTTATGTAGGGCCACTTATGTCTCTGTTCAGTTAAATTAATGTGCAGTAATGAGAGAACAGATATTTCCTAAATTTCTGGAACCACTAAATTTCCTAGTGATTGCCAAACGCTCTATGTGCAGGTTGGGGCATGTGTTCAACACTCAGCCAGGCAGTTGACTTCTCTGTCTTAGTCTTCACTTCCTGCTTCCATGGAACCTCAAGGTTAACCAGAGGTAAAAGTCTGGAGCCCTTTTATATCTTCCCTGAGTTAGCACACAGCCCTGAATAAGCACTTGGCCTTCTAGATTCCTAGGAATGTGTTGGAGCTTTCCAAAATCCCTAAGGACATCACATTCCCAGTTTTCCTTTTAAACTCTTTGGTTGGCCTATTGTTTCCTTAACTATCATTCATCAACTCTGATTAAAGACTAATTAAAAAGTTAATCAGGGCTTCCCTGGTGGTGCAGTGGTTAAGAGTCTGCCTGCCAATGCAGGGGACATGGGTTCATGCCCCGGTCCGGGAAGATCCCACATGCCGCAGAGCAGCTGGGCCCGTGAGCCATGGCCGCTGAGCCTGCGCGTCTGGAGCCTGTGCTCCACAATGGAAGGGGCCACAACAGTGAAAGGCCTGCGTACCACAAAAAAAAAAAAAAAAAAAAAAAAAAGTAAATCAATTCTCTTTAGTTGTCTTGACAGATGCCCCAAAGTAAAGGTTTTTCACATTGGGTGAACTTCAAGCAAGGTAAAATAAAGACAGCTTACATGTGAGCTCTTCCAGGAAACACCAGACAGGTTGAACAATGACAATTCTCTGGGAATAAGGCTTTGAAGAATCTTACCCATTCTTACCCTTCCAGTGACTGCAGCTCCTGGTTTCACTGTGATTGTGAACTGTTGGTATTCAAGACTAACACAAAGCTGGAAGGTTGTTATGGGAACAGAGCAAGTGAACACTTGCTGCTCTTACTGAGAATAAGCCATTTTTTTCTTGAATAAACACTTCCCAGACTACTGTAAGTCTCTGGTTAATTTCCAGAGTTCTGTAAAAGTTGATTTTGACAATTTATGCCAGTTTTCTCATTGCTTTTATGGAACAGAAAATTTTCAGAAGTCATTAATCCACCAGTTTCCAAGAGTCTGCATCCTTAACTTGTATGTATCAATAACTACTGTCAATTCTATGATAGCAACTCGCTTATAAGGCTGTTGAAGATAAAACATTAGCTCATCCACACTATGGAGAATACTGAATCCCCACCTAGTCTGTGGACCCCAAAGTGAGTGAGACATGGCCCTTGCCCTATGAGTACTCTCAGCTGGTGGTTAGGAGGATAAGTAAAACTAAAATTCTGGAGAGAAATGCTAAGTTTCAGAAGGGGCAGCCTATAGTGCCATGGGAGTAAAACACAAGGAGAGTGAACATCTGGGAGAGGATTAGGGAGGCCCCATGGACAAAGGCTTTCAAAATTTACAGTCACCAGAGTTGATACAGCATCAGAGGACTCCAGTCATATCTCACAGAGGAGAAAAATAAGGCTGGGTGGGAAATAAGTAGCTCACAGCCCATGGTCCCAATAAGTACAACGCAAAGAGTTTCTCTCCATTCAAAGCCTGTACACTCACTGAGCACCTATGTGTCAGGCTCTGTACTAGGCACTAGTGACCTCTAACACACTGGGAAGGATCCAGTGCTTATGTCGGATATGGGTTTTCCTGTCCTCACTGAAACCCTGTTCCTTCTACCAGAAGTAGCATACTCACAGCCTGCAGGCAGAATGGGCATCCAGATTACCTTGTCTGGCCTGCATAGGATTGGCCTACTTGAACTAGCTGTCAATACTTAAAAATCAAGAGATTTCACATACAAATTAGGTAAAAGAAGAAGATATCTAGCTATACTGAAATCAAATTCTCACCTGGAAAAATTTATCTGGGGCCACACAGAACGGTACTCCTCAGACAAGAATGAGCTTTCAGGGAATTCCCTGGTGGTCCAGTGGTTAGGACTATGCTTTAACTGATGAGGGCCTGGGTTCGATCCCTGGTTGGGGAGCTAGGATCCTGCAAGCCACATGGCACAGCCAAAAAAAAAAGAATGAGCTTTTAGCTCCACCATGGCCTTCACCATCCCTTTTATCTCTTGGACTAAGAGGCTGAGTATCAGCTGCCTCACATCATCATTCTTATGTTGTTGACTTTCTTTTAGTTGAAATAAACAGAAAGGGAAATTTCTTGTACCCATATCTCAACCTAAACAGTGTGAAAATAAAAGCTAGACTAAGAAGATAATGTGGTTTAAGAAAAAGGGGGGATAACATTTCTTTGTGGAAGTGAAATCTATTTCTACATATTTAAGGCCATTATACATCATAAGTAGGAACCATAACCAATATTCAGAAGAAATAAAACCAAGTGATTTGACCAAGAAAAGGGCAGACTGTCAACAAGGCTGAAGTGTGCACATGAGTAAAGTATGAGATAAGCCTCTGAAATACAAGGATGTATCAAGTGAAAAAACACCATGGCACCAAAACCTTTCAGAAAGCAATTAACAGCAAAACAATCTACTGTACACAAACAAAAAGAAATATTTTTTTTTTTGCTTAAACAAAAGCAAATATTTGCAATTTTAACCAAAAATCTAACGCATAGTGTGTTAAAGAGATGGCAGAATTTAAAAGGTCATGAAGCATTTTAAAGAAGTAACTTGCAGTGTTTTAAATTAGAATTATAGAGTACATATTAAAAACATACGACCGGTTAACCATGTTCATTACTGTGTCTGTAAGAGTTTCTATGGGCCTGGAGAGTTTTGGGGCCTAGTACCCATGACAGATACAACATTAGAAATGACACGTGCATGTGATGATGCTCCTGGAATGCTGCTGCAGTTGTCCCAGTTACAGAAGCATAAACCCAGTAT
Organism: Stenella coeruleoalba; assembly: GCF_951394435.1. NCBI lineage: Eukaryota > Metazoa > Chordata > Mammalia > Artiodactyla > Delphinidae > Stenella > Stenella coeruleoalba. The sequence goes on along the minus strand of NC_137153.1, from coordinate 31,552,753 downwards.
ATTTTATATGAACATAGGTCAAGGATACCATACCAAAGAATGACTGTAGGCTAAAAAGAGTTTAGCACCAAAAACTATAAAATAGTAATGAACCGAAAACCCATTCATGACTTGGCTTGCAGACAGCTGAAGAATCTGCTTGAGGAACCTGGAGGTACACACAATATGGTAACACATGCAAACATGTGGGGGTTAGGTGATAAGCTGCTCAAGAGATTTTATGAACTGCTGAAAGAAATATATTACTTATGTTACTCAAAGGGAAATTCCTACCCCAGCTTATCAGTAAAGATGAGAACAAAGACTAGGGTTTAGGGTTGGCATCCTACCCATTTCAACTGTGAGAATTGCCCTCCAAGGGCTTCCACAAATAGTTACACCAATCTATGAGTCAACTCATTTATTTCTAGTGACACAGTGTCTTTGAGAATCACATTTGGCAAGACATTCTCTTGTCCACTTATCTACAGAGAAATAAATTTCCAGAATTGAATGTTCTATGTAGAGTACATTCCCCAAATTGTAGAGATAAAGACTGAAATCCAGTAAAAGTTCCCTTACTTTAAAATTGACTAGAGATTAACATCATTTTTCTAATTAGTATGATTAGCAATAAAAAAATGAATAAAAAGCAAACAGAACAGTGCTGTATGATACTGAAAACTAAATATGGCAAGATTGGCATTCCACAATTCTCAAATTTATCAATTCACAGTTATTCTAAAAATAAAAACCATCAAGCAAAGATTCCCTCCATGTTTGGAGGAAACTTCATGTGAACAGTTGTTTTCCATAAGGAAAGACTAAAACTAAATGTAGCTCCTAGTTGATAGTCAAGGCTATATAGTCTGTCCTATATACTACAAGAGGCAGAAGATCTGACACTTACCCCTTGGGACAAAAGAAAAGATGTCAGGTTCCAAAGGAGGAATGAACAGAAAAGAAAAATTTAATAATTTAATGATTAAAATATTTTTTATTTTCTACTTTTAATTTTTTGAATTTTATTTAAGTTCTAATATCAAACATGCTTATATAACTATGTTGTTACACCAAAGTTGAAATCAAATAAAAGTGGTTCATTTGTCTATTGATTTGTCTATCAGCCAGCTGCATTCAAGTTGCTGTACATTTCTGCCCCTGAGTTTGGCACCCCCACCTACATCAACCTCCACTTGATTAACAAAATCGCTTATATTTCAATACACTGTAAAAAAAGTCTCACACCCCCAACTAGGGAGGAGTTTCCTGCTGGTAAGGGCTGTGGATTGTCCCTTCTTGTCTACTTAGCAGAAACGCAGTGAGTGCTGAAAAGTACACCCCTCTCTCCTTTGAGGGATACTCTCCTGAGCAGGCCTGGCTCTTCCTCCACTCACCTCCACAGTTCCTTGGTCCTTGAAGCCTCATTCCAGACCTAGAAGAGTATCTGGTCAGTCAACATGCAATTAGTGCCTAGCCTGCCAGGCCCTGTGGAGGGGACAGAGAGCTAAATGAGACCCAGTGCTTGCACTCAAGAACACTCACCGTGGGGAGTTAGAGACAAATTCAGACAATCAAATAAAACACACCAAATAATGAATGACAAAGGAGAGAATGACCAACTCAGTTGGAGCCAAGGGGTTCAGAAGTAATTACTGATCAACTCCTGAAGGATGAGCAGTTATCCTCTAAGAAAATGGCTGAAGTATTTCAGGGAGAGAAAGATCCACTTGGGCAAAGATTCAGAAGTATGAAAAAGATGATGAGTAAGTTGCCTTAATCATAACATAGAGAAAGGAGCTGGAGACAGGCTTAGACCAACTCTTGGAAGTCAGAAGGGCAAAAACAGTGAGAACTGTGAATGGAAAAGTGGCAAGTCAAACTGTGTTTTAGGCTTCTATGAGAAGGAAGGATTTGGAGACTTCCCTGGTGGTCCAATGGTTAAGAATCTGCCTTCCAATGCAGGGGGCACGGGTTGGATACCTAGTCGGGGAACTAAGATCCCACATGCTGGGGCAACTAAGCCCATGAGCGCTCTAGAGCCTGTGTGCCACAACTAGAGAGCCCGTGCACCGCAACGAAAGATCCCACGTGCCACAACAAAGATCCCGTGTGCTGCAAATAAGACCCGATGCAGCAAAATAAATAAATAAATATTAAAAAAAAAAAAAAAGACTCTGAGCTTCCACTGTAAGGGGCATGGGTTGGATCCCTGGTTGGGGAAGTAAGATCCTGTAAGCCATGTGGTAGGGCCAATTAAAAAAAAAAAGAGAGAAGGAAGGACTGGAAACGAGGGCAGAGCAGCAGGACCCATAAGAAGGCTGCTGCAATGGAGTAAATTAAGGCTCTGGCTAAAGGGATGTCCCAGAGATGCCAAGGTGAAGGAACAGAACTGCTACCTGGGGAGGGCACACAGGCCCTATTCCCACAAACTGCTCTCTGCAGAAGTATCTGGAAGAGATTCAGGTGGCCCTGGGAAGGGATCAGAGTACCCTGCCTCCCCCTCCCTCAGGCCCACACCTGCATCCTGGAACTTCTTGGCCTCTCCAGCTGGGCCACCCTGGATTCTGGAGCCTACACAGCTTCAGTAGAAACCACTCTGGAGCTTTCTGTGGCCCAGACCTACTGAGGGTCCCATCCAGATACGTGGCTTTCCAGGCCCTGGTAGAAATAACAACCACCCTGTCTGAGCCCAGGTTCCTACTTCCACAGCCCTCACTCACCCGAAATCAAAGTTTCTCAGTCCTTAAGAAATCTTTTTGGCTAGTAGGAATGTAAAATTGATATTTTGCAATAATCAAACCAAGTAAGAAGATTTCCGCATTCTGTTTTTCTATAGTTCCCGGTTCAAAACCCAACTGAGATGTTCTTACTTCCCTAACATAAAATTATAGTATGTAATATAACCTGCAAAATGGGTGTTACCCACCTTGGAGAATGCCTCTGTTAGATGCTGATCTTCATGATGACACTGTAAGGCAGGGTTTATTGACCTCATTTTACCTAACAGGGAAACCAGAACCTGGAGAAGTTGCTGCTATCAAAGGGTAAACGGCACCTCCCTTTCAAAATCTGCTGGGAGACTACCTGGGTGACCTCAGCCAATGCACTCACGGCACGATACTCACTTTCCCTATTGGTAAAAATGGGGATAACAACGCAGTATTTTACTTGATACATTTAAGTTATAATTACACAATTCAGGTAAGGGTCTGTTTATTAATCTTTTTGTAAAATGATATAATAATGTATTTTAAAAGTAAAGATTCATTTACTCAACAAACATTTACTTAGAGTACACGAAATATCAAGCCATACGCTGAGTGTATACACACAGTGATCATACAGTGGTTATATACACAGCGATGCAAGAGAGAAAAGAATGAGTCTAGCGGGGGTCGGGGGTGGGGGGGAAGCAAACATTTAACAAGTACACTATGTGATCATTTAGTTACAGTTGTGCTGCGTAAGAGCACAGAGGAGGAAGAGCTCGGAACACAACAGGGGCAGAAGCGCAGATCAGACTAATGCACTAAACAGGCACTTAGGGCGCACAGCCAGTACAGTTCGACTGGCTGGGAAGGGACAGGCGGAGCCCGCAGGAGGAGGTGCCACTCACGGGGAGCGCACGGCTTTCCAGGCAGGCCTCAGAAGGGAAATTCCAGAATATGCCAGAAGAGGTGGGGATCCCTAAGCCAATCTTAGGGGTGAACCCTGTTCACAGGTGCCCGGTGCAAGCCAACCGCGCAGGAGCTCTGGACACACCGACAGACGGAGGGACGGAGGGACGGAGGGATAAGAGGCTTTCAGAGAGACCCCTTCATAGGTCGCCGAGGTCGCCACCCCGGGGGCCAAAAGCGCCCTCTGCAGATCGCGGATTCAGGGCCGTCCGACGCCCCCTCCCAGATTTGGGAAACTGAGGCTCCGAGGGGACGGGCCGACCACGAGCCCAGCCCTGCCTCCCGCCTGGGACAGGACGCGCTACCCTGTCCACCTGGGCGACGCAGAGCATGTCTTGGGCCTCCAAAAACACATGCAGCAGCTGGTGCAAACCCATCTGCGGCTCCACGGTGCCCGCCCCCATGGCTGCCTGGGTCGGGCTACGCCTTTGCTGCGCTTCCACCCCCGCAGGCCGAGCCCCGCCCGCTCGCTTAATCCTCGCCCAGCCTCCGCGCTTCCTTTCGGAACACCCACTTCTACTAATCCGCTCACCAGCCCCACTTCTACTTGGCCTCAGACTGGCTTCTGCCCTTGTCCTGACATTCGCTGAGACCCTTGCCCACCCCCTTATACTGACATTCATCCTCGTTCTGACCTTCGCCCTGACCCTCACGCGGGACCTTGTGGTGCCCCTGAACCCAGCACCTCCCGAGCCCTTGCCCTGGTGCCGGCCCTTATCCAGACCTTGACCCTCTTCCTCAACCTCGCCCTAATCATCACCCTTGACTTCATTAGCATCTGACATCTACCATACTCCTGTTCCTACCCTCACCTGACCCTGACTCACCCTAGTACACACCTTCATCCTGAGCTTTGCCCTAGCCCCGACCCTGGCCTTCACAATCACATTCAGAATGACCCTCAGCCTCCGTCTTACACTAGCACTGGCCCTTGCCCAAGCCCTGGCCCTAACCTGGTACCTCCCTCATCATGGCTCCTGCCCAGCCTCTCACCCTACCTAGCCTTAGCCCCGACCCTGGTTTTGGTCGTGGCCCTGACCAAGATCAGATCAGAGTTAGTGTAAGGGTGAAGGTCACGATCAAGCTCAATGTCACAGCAGCCAGGGTCACAGTCAGGATGAGGGTAAGATCAGGGACAGAGTGATTAAGATCAGAATCAGAGTGAGGGTGAGTGTCCAATTCAAGGTAAAATTCTACGTCAGGTTAAGGATCAAGATAAGAGAATGGTCAGGGTCATGGTGCCAGAATCAGGTTCAAGGACAAGGTCACTATAAGGGAAATTTTAGATCCAGGGTTCAGTTCAAGATCAGTGTGAGAGCCAAGGTTAGGATCAGGTTGAGGCTCCATTAGAGAGGATCAGTGAGAGGATGAATGTCAGGATTAGGGTGATGGTTATTGTCAGGGTGAAAGTAAGATTGAAAGTTGGATTCAAGTTGACAGTGGATGTCCAGTTCCGTGTAGGATTCAGGGTCAAGGTGAGGGTGAGGTTGATGTTCAGGATTAGAGTCAGTGTCAGGTTCAGGGTCAAGATCAATGTGAGGTAATGTCAGGGTCAGGGTGAGCATGATGTTCATTGTGAAGGTCAAGGTCAATTAAAAGTCAAGGTGGGTTCCTTTTCTATTGCTGCTGGAAGGAATTAAGTCCTCCTCCTCCAACTCTCCCTCCCCCCAACCCCATTACATTGGCCCAATCTGCATAATCCAGGATACTCTTTCCATCTCAAAGTCTGTACCCTTAAATCACATTTGCAAAGTCCCTTTTGTGTGTAAGGCAATGTATTCACAGGTTAGGACATGGGCATCTTTGTGGGAGGGGCACATTATTCTGCTTACCACAGAGGGTCAGAGTTTGGTTTATAGTCAAAATCAAGTTCAAGGTTAAGTTTCAAAGTGAGGATGGGTCAAGATGAAGGTGACGATCAGGCTGAGGATGAGTCTTCATAATAATGAAAGTCAGTGTCAGTGTGAAGTTCAATTTCAGGGTCAAGGTCTAGATCAGGTTCAAGGTCATGATGGGATTAGGGTGTCAACGGTGACAGCCAAGTGTGAGTCCATGTTCTGTGTGAGGCTCAGCATTAGGATGAGGACCCAGGTCAGGGTGAAATGGAGGTCTAGGTCAAGATGAGTGTCAGGATCAGGATCATGGTCAGGCTTGGGGTGCAGACTAGTTTCAGGTTGAGTGTACAATGTAGTTCAGCATCAAGGCGCAAGTTCAAGGGCAGGGTGGGTCAGTATGATGGTCCTTGTCAAGGTGAGGATTCAGTCTAGGGGCAGAGTGAAGTTGAAGGTCAGAATCAGATTGAAGGTGGTGAGTATCTCATTTATCACAGTATTCACAATCAGTGTGAGAGAAGCTGTCATTGTCAAAGATAAGTCAAGTTCAGGGCAAGTGTGAGGGACATGTTAACGATCAGGATCATAATGAGCATCAAGGTAAGAGGAATGTCAATTAGAGACTCAGGGTTAAGGTGAAGATGAGAGCCAAGTTCATGGACAAGGTTTAGTTCTAAGTCAAACGGGGTCAGAGTTTGGGTGACGGTCAGAGTCAATGCCAAGATCAAAGCCAGGCATGGGTGGGGAAGGGGCTGGCAAAGAATTGAGGGTGAGAGTCAGTGTCTATGTCAGGGTCAGGGTGATAGGGTCAGGTTAAGTGTAAGGTTTATGGTCAAGGTGAGGGTCAATGTCAGGGTGGAGTAAGCTTTAGTCTTTGCGAGTGGAACTGGCTGAGGGTCAGTGGTCAGGGTTTGGGTACAAACTTGCATTCATACGGAGGTAAGAGACACCAGAAACTGAGCTAGACTGAAGCTTAGAGTCTACAGATGTGGTTGGACAGGCAGAGGCCAGATCCTTAAAACACCTCTAAAGACATATGAGACACTCAGACTCTTCCCTGAAAGCAACAACTGGAGTTTACTGTGCTTTGCCCTCTAAGAGCTTGGAGGGCAGTGACTGTGGCACTGTTAGTCACCGCTGTGACTGCAGTGCTTACAGAATTCTATCCACATGAGCACAAAATGAATATTTTAAGAATAAAAGATTGCTAAGAATAAGTTTCTCTGATTTATCTGTTTTTATCTATCTGTGAACCAATACCACATTGCTTATTTATTACAGCCCTATAATAGTCTTGGTATCTGATAGGGTAAGTCCTTTCATCATTTTTTTTTTTTTTTGCCTTTTCTTCTGCTTCTGCCTCCTCTTAACCCTTTCATTTCCACATATATTTTAGAATTGGCTTACCAAATTATTTAATAAGAAAAACAAGAGCCAGTTCAGATTGTATTGGGATTTACTGAATTAACAAATGAGTTCCAGGAATGTCTGTCTTCTTATTTGCCCAGTATCTCTGAGTAAAGAGGAGGCCCATGTGGTCCAGGCTCACCCGTATCCTGAGGGTGATGTTGGTAAACCAGCTTAAGGTGTGGAGGGTCACTTATTGGGTCCCCAACTTGAGCCATTCCTGGGTCCTGATTTCTGCCAACTCACCTCCAAAAGGGAGCTCTGTCACATGAAGCACCTAGCAATCCCCCAAGAGTAAAGTAGTCATGAATGGGGCCACTTTCCCATTGACCACAGAGAAAGCAAGGGCCAGGGGATGATGCTACCTCAGCCACTTCCCTCAACTGGAAAGGAAGAGGGGCATACATCACGTAGAACTACCGGGGGGTTTTATAATAAATCTCAAAAGTGAACTAGTGTTTAATGTCTCTGAGAACAAAATCAACCCAAACTTTCCTTCCCACTTGGATTTCCGACATGAGGACATCCTAAACTCAGCGCTCCCCCAAATGGCTCTACCAGGACTGACCCTGACCAGGAAGGCAGCAACTAGAGAACCAGCCCCATGGCAGGCATGACAGCGGAACTCACTGCCTCCTTCTGATGGATCTGTTACCAGCACACAGATGGGAGGCCGACAGCACAGGCCGAGGGTCCCCTCTGCTGAGGCTGGATGGCCTGGCCAGGAGCAGGACCACTGTGGTCGAATCAGGCCAGAGCAGAAGAACAAGAGGCCTGGCTTGTCCTGGGGAGGGAAGGGGGGGACACGCCGGTGGGGCCTGGCCCAACGTCTCAGCCCTCCAGGATGAAGGGCCGAATCAGCTCTGGGTTCAACAGCGACTCCTCGAGAGGCCGGTCCACGTGGAAGTCATGGATGTGGGGGGGTCCTGGGGGGGCCTTGAGGGCAGGTCCCCCTGGGCGCTGAGGAATCGGCAGCTCCGAGGGGTGGGCAGGCAGGGGAGCTGTGAAGAAGTACTGGTGCAGGAGGGCCTGAGGGTAGCAAGCAAGGGGCAGCAAAAGGAAACTGGTCACCTCCCCGTCCCAGCTTCAGCCACTTCCCGCCGAGGAGGAGATGTGAATATTGCCCTGAAGAGTATTTTTCCTTCATCTGCTCATCGTTCGGGTGACTCCAACACCTCTGAGTGCTCACTGTTTGAGCACTGCTCCAGACACAGGAGATGCAGCGGTAAACAGAACAAAGAGCTCTGCCTTCAAGTTTTCCACAAAGTGAGGGGTGGGGGTAATAAACACGATAAAGAAGTAAGACAAACAGTGCATCAAATGATTAGTGCTGTGGGAAAGAGAAAAGTATGAGGGGGGGATGAGGAATACTGGAGGGGCTGCAGGCCTGAAGAATGGTGAGGGGAGGCCCTTGGGAGGTGGCGTTCAAGCAGAGACCTGAAAGGTGAATGAGTGAGGCCTAGGGACAGAAATGCACAGACCCCCAGAACATGAAGGAGCCCTGGGGCCCGAGGGGAATGAGCAAGGGGAATGGGAGCTGGCAGAGTCACAGAGGTGATGGCCCCAAATGTGTGATGCCTGTGGGCCACTAGGACCTGGCTTCTCCTCTGAGGGAGCCCCAGGAGGGCCCTGCAGGTGAGGATACGACAGCCTACCTGGACAAGGTCCCTCTCTCTGCCACGTGGAGGAGAGACTAAATGGGCAGGAGAAGCAGATTCTGGGAGGCGATGGGGGGGTGGTGGTGCTTAGACTGGGGGTAGCAGCAGGGGGCTGAGAGGTGGTCAGTTGGCCTCAGTACACTCTGAAGGTGCTGCTGACATGGGAACTCGCCAGGGCCATGTGTAAACACACGCTGCTAGTGCCGAGGGCAGGGAGGGGAGGCTGCCATGAGGCCAGATGGCCAGGTACACCCGACAGAGGCCCTCACACCATCAGCCATCAGCCCATGGTCCTCCCCTCCTCCCCTGCCTTCCAGCCACAACCCACCCCTCCTGGGTCCTCCTCTCCAGGCTTCTGCTCATCATTTCTCTTGGGAAAACAGCTCCCCATGCTTAAACTTGCCCTTCTCCAGGAAGCCTTGCATGACCCCAAAGTCAGTCCCAACAACCCTCCCCTCGGCTCCCACAGACTGACAGCCCTGCCTCACCACAGGGTGGAGACCCCACAGGCACAAGCCATGTCTGTTCACTCTGGATCAGGGTCCAGGACAATGCTCAGCATGTGCAGCTGCTAGTAAATTCTTGTTGAAGGAATGAAGGGATGAAGAAGCGAGTCACCAATAACCCGAGACTCGCTCTTCTGCGAGGTGTGCATGCCCTTCTAATGGGACACCCCTGGCCACCTGCCCTCTAGGGTCCCCTCTAGGATCCACTCAGGAGAGGCACACCTGCCCTGCACCCTCCTACCCCTGGCTCCAGGGGTTCTGGTCCCAGCCCATCACATGTTCTGAGAATCTCAACCTGCTGGGTCAAAAGGGCACAGACGAGGAGGGTCAGGGCAATGGGTGTCACCCTACCTGGGAGGCTGCAATGCGCTGGCGTGGAGGGTAGAGGAGGAAATGCCCCAGCAGGTCCAAGGCCTGGGGAGAGGCATCGGGCAGCACCTCCTCCAGGGGCACGGGAGCCTGCTCCTTGAAGGAGATCTTGTTGTAGTCAGGCAGGTCCTTGATCTCCTGGAGGAGAAGGGGGTCCATCAGGGCCGGCACCCACACTGCCAGCCCCCTTAGGTGTCAGTTCTTGCTCCCTGTCACCTACCTGCTCCCATTCACTCATCACTCCCCCATCCATGCACCCCTGCTCACATGTCACTCATGACATCACGTGCTCACTCAGTCCTTCAGTCCTTCCTCCACATCTCAGGCGCCTACTCCATGCCCAGCTCGGTCTGGATGCGTGTGTGCTGGGGACGGGTGAGAAGGGATAGGGCTTGGGCCCTGGCCCTCCCACCTCCAGCAGGGCAGGGGTGGAGGAGATCCCACGCTGGGCCAGGACCGAGGTCCGGGAAGTCAAGGAGGCATGGGACCACGAGAGAGAAGGTGCAGGTCAGGGGAGTCACTAGCTATTGGGGTAATAGAAGCCACCCGCCCCCACCCCTCCCCACTGTAGGCCCCTGCAAACCGGCCAGACTTGAGGACTGGGGGTGCCCAAGATTCGAAGCACACAGCAAAGCTGTTCAATGTCATTCTCCCCTGGGAAAAGGGGGGACCCGTTCAACAGCTCCCCCAGGATGCAGCCCACAGCCCTGCAGATACAGAACCCAAACAACTCAGAGATCTCATACCATGGAAACAGATCTCCCCACACCAGCACCCACACCTCACACTGCGGTCAAGATACCCACAAAGTAGACTTCAGGCTTCATAGCTAAGGATACAGATCCCCAAACAGTCAAAGACTTCAAGCCTAGAACACAGAGCATATCCCCCTCTCTAAACAGCTCTCAGGCCTCAACTCTGGAACACACATCAACCCCTCAACAGTTCTAAGACTTCTCAGAGCCTCACATTCTGGGACACACTGCCACCTCCTCCCATTCTGGGGCAGACTCCAAAACGGCCCCCAAATCTCAAACTCTTAGGCATACACAAACCATCCTACCCCAAATAAAGGTTCAGGGCCTTCATATCCAGGGACCCAGGCCTCTAGATAGCTCAGGAATATTGCAACCTGGGATATCACCCCGTGCATAGCAGCTTAGATGCCCCATGCCTCAGACCACCTCCCCGACCTCAGCCCAGAAGCTTCCTACTGGGACAACCACTCTGATCCCACTTGACCCCTCCCAGCTCAAAACTGTCATGGGGAAGAACACTGATCCCAAACTCCTCAGAGATACTCTAACCAGGGGAGACACCTCCATGGCAACCTAGAGCTCACGGCAGGAAAACCCCCAAATGGCTTAGAGACCTCAATGCCCAGGAGGAAAAGGTGACCCAACAACCCACATTTCCCCTTGCCCAGCCCATAGGAGTCTCACCACAGGTCGACACCCTGATCATACTGGCGGGCACCATACAGGAGCTCAGGGGCTCGGTACCACCTGTGAGAGGAGGGCAGGTGGTCACAGCCAGGTCACCGGTCTGTCAGGAAGCTGCCTCGGAAGGTCATCCTGGCCCCCACACCAGCCCCAAGAGTACTGTTTGGACAGAAGGTCCAGAAGCACCTCTTCCTAGCAGGAGGGTTGGGGCCTGTCTATTGCTAGGTCCTGCTTGGGAACTGGTCCTCCCTACCTGGTGGCCACCTGGTGCGTGTAGAGACGGCTGCCATCTGGGGAAAAGACCCGGGCAAGGCCAAAGTCCGCTATCTTGAGCTGGCCCGAGGCACTGATAAGCAGGTTGGCTGGTTTCAGGTCCTGAGAGCACCAAAAGAGGCATCAGTTCCTCCAGAGCCCCCACAGGACCTCGGGTTAGGAGGGCTTGGCAGGCTGGGCACCCAGGTCAGCGCAAGACCAGACCTCCTCCAGGGCCCCAGCCCTGGCCTCGTACCCATAGGCCCTGCCCCCTCTGTCCCTTTTCTAACCATGCCCTTCATCAAGGGCTGGCCTACCCACAGCCCAGCCACCACCACCCCAGGTCCCACCCCAGCCCATGCTGGAACTGACTCGATGCACAATGTTGTTGGCATGGCAGAAGGCGACCCCCTTGAGCAGCATCTGCAGGTAGCTCTTGACCTGCGCCTGGGCCAGCGGCCTCTGGGCGTGGCGCACCACCTCAGCCAGATCTGACAGCATGAACTCGAAGGCCAGCACGAAGCCTGCGCCATGCGGGAACACGGCCTTCAGCTGTACCACCTGCAAGCGGGGCATCCCATCAGCCACCAGCCTCACATGGCTCAGACTCTCTCTGGGACCCTCAGCCCTTGCACCAACAGAGGACCAGGCAGGCAGAGATGGTGGCATGAGATCTGAGCTCAGAATCAGGGAGCTTGGTGATCTCTTGCTTCCCTCTCCCAGGAGAAGGCAAGTCCCTACTCTAATGCTCCAGTAAACACTCAGGGAAAAGGAGGTCTAAGAAAGGCGACTTAGGGCAGTGTCTGGTCCCCCACCCAGCCCACGAACTGGAAAATCACCTGGAAACACACACACACAGGTGATCACAACTCCCAGCAGTGGGAGAGCAGGAGACATGTCATATATACTTCCTGAGGGCCCACAAGGTCACAAGGGCAGGCTGCACAGTAGTGAACAGGAGCAAGGGCTGGTGGGTCCTGAAGGACTTTAAGGAGTTCAGGGGACAAATGACTGACAAATGACCAAACAATAAACATATAGGGTATTTTGATGAAGATTCTGATGAAGAAAGAAGAGAAGGCATCTGGGAAGGAGCTCTGGGCCAGGGGACAGCAAACACAAGGCCCAGAGGCAAGAACAGGAAGGAGGCTCCTCTGTTCTGCACTCCTGGAGCCTAGACAGTGCTTATCATGGGAGAGACACTTAAGAAGTTGTGAATGAATGAAAAAAGAGGCTGGAGTCGGGTGGAAGCAGATGGTGACAGTTCTTTCAGATTGAAGAGAAGCCTCTGGAGCTTTTCAAGCCAGGGAGTGGATGATTTTATGTACATTTTTTGACTGTGGAGTGGAGGCAGTGGCGGGGGGGCGGGGGGGGCAGGGGAGCCTGCTGTAGTTGTTCTGATGAGAGGTGAGGATGGCCTGGGCCAGGGTAAGATCTGGAGTGTTTTAAAGATAGACTCTTCAGGACTGCTGATGCACAGGAAATGGGACCATATCACCAGCTTCCTATGGGCCCTCCACCTCTCCCACACACAAGCTGTCAGCAAAGCCCTTTTACTTTCCTCAAAAAACAAGAATGGCCATATTGCTGTTTTTCTGATGTTGAGGGTAGTAGACACTCATTTTACAGATTGGGACAAACAAATACATTCAGATAATACCCAAAATTATAATGAAAAAAACAGCAAAAGAAAAACCCTATCACCTATAGTCAACCTTAGGAGTCTATTCCACCAGACTTTACAAGAGACATGGCACACACAGACATGTATTCATATATATATACAAAATATTTTCATGCAAAACCAAGATGACACATGCAGTTTTATAACATGCTTGTGTTACCCAATATATCAAGGACATCTCCAGAGAATAAGAAACAAGTCAGAGTATCACCCACCCTTAGGTGGGTGGACCTACCCTTGTCACTCCCCAGGAAGTTAAGCACATCCTCTACTCAGGACATGGACAAGAAAGAATACCACAAAGAGAATGAAACTGGGTGTGTGAGGTGTCTCTCCTCGTGTGCGCACAGCCCCTCCCAGGCCTGTCACAGCACAAACCACGCCAGATGGGCGCTGTAGCCTTTGTCCATCTCCCCTACCACACTTCAGTTCTCAAGAGCAGGGTAGGGGCTGGTTTCTGTGTTGCCAGTGGCCAGTAGAGGGTAGAATCTATGGGAGGCTCCAATGTTAAACCGTCCTGATTCTGCGATCAGACCTGGGCCAAAGCCTCCACAGACAAGTGGAAAAAGCTGAGCACCCATAAGCTGGTGGCTGTGCCTCCTCCCCTGGCCTGAGATAGGGAGAGCCTGAATGTGCCTTGCGGAGCAGAGGACAAAACTCAGAAGGACAATATACATAAAGCAGTTAACCTGGCATGCAGAACATAACAGGAGCTCAATAGGTGGCAATTATTATCTTCAGAAATCACTAAGTGTTTTGAGAAAAAAAAAGATAAGTTAGTGAATGAGCGAAGGAGTACGCGAAGAAATAAGTGAGTGAACAAGAGGGAATGAATGAGTGAAGTAATTGGGTGAATAAGGGTGAACAACAAGTGGAGAAGAAAGGGAGTGAGTGAGGGGTGAGGAAGCAAATGAGTGAACAGAGTGACTGCAGGACCTCAGAGTGGGAGTGAATGGAGGAGGGCGGGAACCAGCACCTCAGAACACCAGCCCCACTCACATACTGACTGTCCTCGATCTCCTGCAAGGCCTTGATCTCCCGCAGGGCCTGGCTGGGGATGCCATCCTCCAGCCGCCGCAGGGCCACCTTCTTGAGGGCAACGATCTCTCCAGTCTGTTTGGGACAGGACGCAGACACTGCAGCCCCATCCCCGGCTGGAAAAGGGGATGCGACGCTGAGGCCTGAGGCCCTCGTGGGGGTGGGACGCGCCCCCCACCCCGTGCTGGAAGGAAATCAGGGCTAGCAGGCGCAGCGCTGAGCAAACAGCTCAGAGACATCCACGCCACGCTCCTAGGAGGCACTCTCCGGAAGAAAGCACCGCTGGTAGCTGGCCGCAACCTGTACGCCCTCCACTCAAGAGAGCAAAAGAGGGGGGAGCACGCCACGAAAAGCTGCGGGGAGGCAGGAGCCCAAGCGTGGGTCGGGAAAACAGGTAGATCTCAATGGAACCGAAGGAGGAAGGGCTGGGTGCTCACCTCCACGTGCTTGGCCTTGAAGACGATGCCGTGCGCGCCCTCCCCAATGCGGCCCAGGATGCAGTACTGCTCCATAGCCCTCTGCCAGACACCCGGACCCTCCGCAATCACAGCCCCTCCCCGGCACCCGTACCTTTCCGCATTAGCCCGCCCTGCCTCCCGCGCCCAGAGGCGGCTGCCTAGCAACGGCGCAGGAAAGCGCGCAGAGGCCGGGAGGCCGAGGGCAGCTACAGGCGGCGTCCGGGCCTGTCTGCGCCTTCCCCTAGGCCCTCGCCATCACGCCTCAGTGAGCTTCATTCGGCGGAAATCATCCCTGCGCAGACCGTGGCAGCGGGAGCGACACCCATCGCCTACCCCTCGCAGCACTGCCGGACGTCACGTGACGAGTGACGCCAGGTTACGCAGAGGGGCGGGGGCATGCAGCCTGGGAGCAAGGCGGAACAGCCTTGGGAGTGGGCTACCTAGGCGGGAGGGTGGAGCCGCTCTCCGGGGTGGAGGCGAGGCACTCAGCGAGATGGGCGGGGCAATCAGCTGGGCGAGCGGGGGCACGGGGCGGGGCCGCACAGCCGAGGGCGGGACCACGGCGCCGGGGGCGTGGCCGAAAGGTGACGGGGCGGGGTCGGCTCCTCGGGCAGGCCAGGGTACCCTCGGCCCCATACGTAGAGGTGCAAGTTTCTACCTGTGAGAACCTACGGGTGCCATTTCCACCTATGAGCCCCAAAGCCAATGATTGAAGCGAGACGGGTTCGGATCTGCATTGTGGAGGGAGCATCAGTTGGCAACATGTAAAGACAACGTTTAAAAAGTACAAACTCTGACCCGGAAAGTCCATGTCTAAGGGCTTCTCATGAGGAAATATTTGGAGGAATTTGCAGCCTGAGTGATTTTTAAGAAGTTCATGCCATGAAAGGATGTTGACAAAAAACACAATTAGTTTTTTTTTTTTTTTTTGCGGTACGCGGGCCTCTCACTGTTGTGGCCTCTCCCGTTGCAGAGCACAGGCTCCGGACGCGCAGGCTCAGCGACCATGGCTCACAGGCCCAGCCGCTCCGTGGCATGTGGGATCTTCCCAGACTGGAGCACGAACCCGTGTCCCCTGCATCGGCAGGCGGACTCTCAACCACTGCGCCACCAGGGAAGCCCACAGTTAGCTTTTTAAACTTCTGAAAAGGTGCTCAATCTCATACACAATGAGATAAATGGAAAATAATCTACAATTTTCCATCTTTGGGATAGCTAAAGATCTCAGATCTAACAGTCCATTTAATCTTGAAGAGGCAGCAGTGAGTGGTGGCGTGAAGCAAGATCTTAATTCCCTGCCCAGGAATTGAACCTGGGTAGCCTGGATGAAAACCAGGAATCCTAGCAACCACACCCCTTGGCTCTTGCCCCCTGTGAAAAATGCATTTCTCATGGAGGCAAAACTGTAAAAACAGGTACAAAGTTTATTATTAGAGACACAGCACAACAACAACAAGTGGGAGAGCACACAGAGAAACAGTTTGTTTAGTTAAGACAGGAGCAAGGCAGAAATGCACACCTGGGCACAAATGGTGTGGGCGTCCTCCCTAATGAGGAGGAGCACAGTAAAGAGGAGGTTAAGTCATTTATATAAGGCAGTTCTTCTGGGTCTTTGTGTACCTTTGGCCAATTATCTGGTTTCTTTTTCCACACCTGACCTGCCCTAGGACCCTCCCCAACATGCGTGCGCAACTTTTTTCTAAGATGGATTTCAGCCCAGAGGCCTGTGGGATGGCCTTAGCATCACATATTATGGGGTGGTGCCCCCTCCCTTTTGACCCCCAACGAGACTTTCTGCACATGTGCCCCAAGGGTGGGAAATGTATGACCCCTTGATGTTTTAACAGGGTTTAGTCCCACTCTGTCCCTGCAATAAAAATGTCCAGTGTCCGGTTATTTACCCTATTTCTGTTGCTGGTTTTTATACTGCGGTGCAGATCTCAAAATATAGACAGGAGTCCAGTCATAAATATGTAGTCCTGGAGCCCATTTATCTCTTGCTTCAGGAAATGTAAACAGGGGGCTGGTTATGAATGCCCGGCCTGGAGCACATCTTCTTCTCACCCCAGGAAGGGCAAACAGGAGGCCAGCTGTAAATGTCTAGCCTGGAGCCCATCTATCTCCTGCCTCACATTGGCCATGCTGTGGGAAAACAGGAGCTTTCATATATTTCTGAAGCGTTGGCAATGCTCATCAAATTACAACTGCATATCCCCTTGGACCCAGCAAGGTCTCTTCTAGAAGTACCTCCAACAGATATATTGCGCACAGCGAAATGATATGTTCAAAGTTACTCATTGAAGCATAGTTTGAATAGCAAAAGATTAGAAACACCATAGATGCCAATCAATAGGAGACTGTCTAAATTCTGATACACCCATCAAATGGAAAATTATGCTCACTACCTTAAAAATGAATAAGGATGCTTTTTTTATTACAGTAATAGGAAGATTTCTAAGATGTTTTGTTAATTTAGAAAAGCAAGATGAACAACAGAGCATATAGAGTACCACTAGCCGCATAAAAAGAAAAGAAGAAAAGAATATAAAGAATGAATTTTTGTGCATTGCAGGATATCTGGAAAATACTCAAGATTTCATGACTGTGCTTACTTGTTGAAGGGACTGGGAGGGTTGCGGACAGGGTAGGAGACAGATGTTTCACTGGGACTCTTCATATTCTTTGAGATGTGAACTGTATAATTTACTAATTCTTAAAATATGTAAGAATTTTCAGGCTCAGAAATTCTACTTTGTTCTAACAACTTCAGAAGAAGGCCTTAATGTCCATACAAAGATGTTCACCCTGTTTGATGATGGCAGAGGCCAGACAATAACCCAAATATCCCATGGAAGAGTGGCTGAATAAGTTATGAGAGTAACTTAGAATGACATGCTTTACAGCTATTATAAATGGTGAGGGTAGACACAGTGGTGGAATTCAAAAGGATGGTCTTCAAAAAATAGTACGGGTCATTTGAAAAGTCATATGAGGAAGAAGTGTCTATTGACCCAAATCTCAAATCATAAACGAAAATTGATTCCAGATGGACTGCATACCTAAATATAAAAGGTAAACAATGAAGCTCTTAGAAGAAAACATGATATCTTAATGACTTTGGGTTAGGTAAGGATTTTCTAAATGAGGTTACAGAAAATACTAAAAGGGAAATAAAAATTAGAAGTCGGACTTCATCATTAGTAAGAACATCTGTTCATCAAAAGAAACCATTTAGAGTGAAAAGCAAAGCCACAAAAAGGGACGTGGTATTGTAACACATGTATCTGACAAAGCACTCATATCCAGAACTTATAAAGAACTCTTACAAAATCATAAAGAAGAAGCAAACCTTCAGAAAAATTGGCAAAACCTGTGATAGACACTTCACAAAAGGTGACACCCAAATGGCCCATAACCATTTGAAAAGGTCTGTGCTAACTCCACTAGTCATCAGGAAATTTCAAATCAAAACCATAATACAATATTACTATAATCACCAGAATCATTCCACTCCTAGGAATTTAACTTGGCAGAAATGTGTAAATATATATATATATATATATATATATATATATATATTTTCACCAGAAACACAAAAGAATATTCATAGCAGCACTCTTTTTAATAGTCCAAACCTGGAAACAACCCCAAAGTCTATAGTAGAATAAATAAATAAATTGTGGGATTTTTACCTAATGGAGTGCTACACGGTAATGAGAATAAACAAAGCATAACTACTAGCAACAACATGGATGAATCCCAAACACAATGTTCAGCAAAGAAACTTGACACAAAATAATGTAAAATGGTGCTTCTGCTATGGAAAAAAATATAGCAGTTACTCACAAATTAAAAATAGAATTACTCTTTGATCCAGTAATTCCACTTCTGGGTATATATCAAAAGAATTAATAGCAGGATCTTGAAGAGGTATTTGCACACCCATTTTCATAGTAACACTGTTCACAATAGGCAAGAGGAGGAAGCAACCCAAGTGTCCATAGACAGAGAAATGAATAAACAAAATGCAGTATATACATGCAATGGAATACTGTTCATTCTTAAAAAGGAAGAAAATTCTGACACATTCTACAACGTGAATGAACCTTGAGGACATTATGCTAAGTGAAATAAGCAGGTCACAAAAAGAAAAATACTGTATGATTCCACTTATATGAAATATGTAGAGAAGTCAAATTTATATCAACAGAAATTAGATTGATGGTTGCTGGGGCCTGGAGGGAGGACGAAATGAGGTGCTGTTTTTTAATGAGTACAGAGTTTCAGTTTTACAAGATGAAAACTTCTGGATATTGGTTGCACAATACTGTAAATATACTTAACACTGTTGAACTGTACACTTAGAAATAGTTCAAATGGTAAATTTTATATGTGTTCTTTTCCACAATTAAAACTATTTAAATAAAAAAATTAAAAATAAACAGAATATGAAGGGCTGGTAGGAAAATAACAGTAGATCTAACATTTAGGAGAGGAGGAAAAGGGCAAGGCTGAAAAATAATATTTGAATAAATAATGACTGGAAGCTTCACAAATTTGGGGAAAGGCATAACCTACAGATTCAAGAAGCTGAGTAAGAATAAGCCCCCAAAGATCATAATGTCCAGAAACAGCATAATCAAATTACTGAAAACTAAAGGGAAAAAAAGCAAAAAAAAAAAACCCAAACCAAAAAAAAACCTTCCTGAATGCATCCATAGAGAGATGACACATTGCCTCCTGGAGCAGAATGTCTCTAATTCCTGTGATTTCTCATTAGAAGCCATGGAGGCCAGAAGGAAATAGCACAACATTTTTCAAGTGCTAAGAGAAAGGAGCTGTGAACAGAATTCTATATCCAGGGAGAATATCCTACAGAAATGAAAGTGAAATGAAGACACTCTCAGATGAAGGAAAACTGAGTGAATTTGTTGCCAGCAGACTTAATTTGAAAATTGCTAAAGGAAGTTCTTGAGACAGAAGGGGAATGATAACAGAAGGAAGCAGGGAATGTCAAGAGTGAAAAAGAAGAATAGAAAGGGTTAATATTTGGTGAGGATACTAGATTATTCTCCACTGAGGTTTTAAAAATTGCTTGATACTGAAAAACAAAAATAAATTATAGCGTTGTTTGAAGTAGTTCTCAGTGTATTCAGATAACATTTAAAACAAACAATATTTAAAACAGAAAGCAAGAAACTGCTAAAAAATCAGGATACAAAATTAATGCAGAGATTTCTTGCATTCCTATATGCTAATGATGAAAACACTGAAAGAGAAATTAAGGAAACACTCCCATTTACCATTGCAACAAAAAGAATAAAATACCTAGGAATAAACCTACCTAAGGAGACAAAAGACCTGTATGCAGAAAACTATAAGACACTGATGAAAGAAATTAAAGATGATACAAACAGAGGGAGAGATATACCATGTCCTTGGATTAGAAGAATCAACATTGTGAAAATGACTATACTACCCAAAACAATCTACACATTCAATGCAATCCATGTCAAACTACCAATGGCATTTTTCACAGAACTAGAACAAAAAAATTCACAATTTGTACGTAAACACAAAAGATCCTGAATAGCCAAAGTAATCTTGAGACAGAAAAACGGAGCTGGACCAGCCCCTCCCATCAGGAAACTTGCACAAACCTCATAGATAATCTCATCCACCAGCGGCAGACAGCAGAAGGAAGAAAAACTACAATCCTGCAGCCTGTGGAACAAAAACCACATTCACAGAAAGGTAGACAACATGAAAAGTCAGAGGGCTATGTACCAGATGAAGGAACAAGATAAAAACCCCAGGAAAACAACTAAATAAAGTGGAAATAGGCAACCTTCCAGAAAAAGAATTCAGAATAATGACAGTGAAGATGATCAAGGACCTTGGAAAAAGAATGGAGGCAAAGATTGAGAAGATGCAAGAGATGTTTAACAAAGACCTAGAAGAATTAAAGGACAAACAAACAGAGATGAACAATGCAGTAACTGAAATGAAAAATACACTAGAAGGAATCAATAGCAGAAAAACTGAGGCAGAAAAACGGTGAGTGACCTGGAAGACAGAATGGTGGAATTCACTGCTGTGGAATAGAATAAAGAATAAAGAATGAAAAGAAATGAAGACAGCCTAAGAGGCCTCTGGGACAACATTAAATGCAACAATATTCGCATTATAGGGGTTGCAGAAGGAGAAGAGAGAGAGAAGAGACCTGAGAAAATATTTGAAGAGATTATAGACGAAAACTTCCCTAACGTGGGAAAGGAAATAGTCACCCACGTCCAGGAAGCACAGAGAGTCCCATACAGGATAAACCCAAGGAGAAACATGCCGAGACGCATAGTAATCAAACTGGCAAAAATTAAAGACAAAGAAAAAGTATTGAAAGCAGCAAGGGAAGAATGACAAATAACATACAAGGGTATTCCCATAAGGTTAACAGCTGATTTCTCAGCAGAAACTCTACAAGTCAGAAGGGAGTGGCATGACATATTTAAAGTGATGAAAGGAAAGAACCTACAACCGGGATTACTCTACCCAGCAAGGATCTCATTCAGATTCGATGGAGAAATGAAAAGCTTTACAGACAAGCAAAAGCTAAGAGAATTCAGAACCACCAAACCAGCTCTACAAGAAATGTTAAAAGAACTCTCTAAGTGGGAAACAGAAGAGAATAAAAGGACCTGCAAAAACAAACCCAAAACAATTAATAAAATGGTAATAGGAATATACATATCGATAATTACCTTAAGTGTGAATGGATTAAATGCTCCAGCCAAAAGACACAGGCTTGCGGAATGGATGCAAAAACAAGACACATATATATGCTGTCTACAAGAGACCCACTTCAGACCTAGGACACATACACACTGAAAGTGAGGGGATGGAAAAAGATATTCCATGCAAATGGAAATCAAAAGAAAGCTGGAGTAGAAATACTCATATCAGATAAAATGGACTTTAAAATAAAGAATGTTACAAGAGACAAGGAAGGACACTACATAATGATCAAGGGATCAGTCCAAGAAGAAGATATAACAATTATAAATATATATGCACCCAACATAGGAGGACCTCAATACAGAAGGCAACTGCTAACAGCTATAGAAGATGAAATCAACAGTAACACAATAATAGTGAGGGACTTTAACACCTCACTTACACCAATGGACAGATCATCCAAACAGAAAATTAATAAGGAAACACAAGTTTTAATGACACAATAGACCAGATAGGTTTAATTGATATTTACAGGACATTCCATACAAAAACAGCAGATTACACTTTCTTCCCAAGTGCGCATGGAACATTCTCCAGGATAGATCACATCATTTGCCAATGAATTAACTGACAAAGGATTAATCTCCAAAATATATAAACAGCTCATGCAGCTCAATATTAAAAAAACAAGCTACCCAATCCAAAAATGGGCAGAAGACCTAAATAGACATTTCTCCAAAGAAGACATACAGATGGCCAAGAAGCATATGAAAAACTGCTCAACATCACTAATTATTAGAGAAATGCAAATCAAAACTACAGTGAGGTGTCACCTCACACCAGTTAGAAAGGGCATCACCAGAAAATCTACAAACAAAAAATGCTGGAGAGGGTGTGGAGAAAAGGGAACCCTCTTGTACTGTTGGTGGAAATGTAAATTGATACAGCCACTATGGAGGACAGTATGGAGGTTCCTTAAAAAACTAAACATAGAATTACCATATGACCCAGCAATCCCACTACTGAGCATATACCCATAGAAAACCATAATTCAAAAAGACACATGCACCCCAATGTTCATTGCAGCACTATTTACAATAGCCAGGTCATGGAAGCAACCTAAATGCCATCAACAGACAAATGGATAAAGAAGATGTGGTCCATATATACAATGGAATATTACTCTGCCATAAAAAGGAACGAAATTGGGTCATATGTAGAGACATGGATGTATCTAGAGACTGTCATATAGAGTGAAGTAAGTCAGAAAGAGAAAAACAAATATCATATATAAGCACATATATGTGGAACCTAGAAAAATGGTACAGATGAACCAGTTTGCAGGGCAGAAATTGAGACACAGATGTACAGAACAAACGTATGGCCACCAAGGGGCAGAGCGGCAGGGGTTGTGGGGGTGGTGTCATGAATTGGGAGATTGGAATTGATATATATATATATATATATATATATATATACTAATATGTATAAAATGGATAACTAATAAGAATCTGCTGTATAAAAATATAAATTAAATAAAATTCAAAAATTCAAGAAAAAGAAAAGAAAATCTGAACTGGAGGAATCAGGCTCTTGGACTTCAGACTATACTACAAAGTTACAGTAATCAAGACAGTGTGGTACTGGCACCAAAACAGAAATTTAGATCAATGTAACAGGATAGAAAGCCAAGAGATAAACCCAAGTGCATATGGTCACTTTATTTTTGATAAAGGAGGCAAGAGTATACAATGTAGAAAAGACAGCCTCTTCAATAAGTGATGCTGGGAAAACTGGACAGCTACATGTAAAAGAATGAAATTAGAACACTCCCTAACACCATACAAAAAAATAAACTCAAAATGGATTCGAGACCTAAAAGTAAGACTGGACACTATAAAAGTCTTAGAGGAAAACACAGGCAGAACACTCTACGACATAAATCACAGCAAGATCCTTTTTGACCCACCTCCTAGAGAAATGGAAATAAAAACAAAAATAAACAAATGGGAACTAGTGAAACTTAAAAGCTTTGGCACAGCAATGGAAACCATAAACCAGATGAAAAGACAACCCTCAGAATGGGAGAAAGTATTTGCAAATGAAGCAAGTGATAAAGGATTAATCTCCAAAATTTACAAGCAGCTCATGCAGCTCAATACCAAAAAAACAAACAACTGAATCCAAAAATGGACAGAAGACCTAAATAGACGTTTCTCCAATGACGATATACAGATTGCCAATAAACACACGAAAAGATGCTCAACCATCACTAACCATTAGGGAAATGCAAATCAAAACTACAGTGAGGTATCATCTCACACTGGTCAGAATGGCCATCATCAAAAATCTACAAACCATAAATGCTGGAGAGGGTGCAGAGTAAAGGGAACTCTCTTGCACTGTTGGTGGGAATATAAATTGGTACAGCCACTATGGAGAACAGTATAGAGGTTCCTAAAAAACTAAAAATAGAACTACCATATGACCCAGCAATCCCCCTACTGGACATATACCCTGAGAAAACCATAATTCAAAAAGAGTCATGTACCACAATATTCATTGCAGCTCTATTTACAGTAAGCAGGACATGGAAGCAACCTAAGTGTCCATCGACCGATGAATGGATAAAGAAGATGTGGCACATATATACAATGGAATATTACTCAGCCATAAAAAGAAATGAAATTGAGTTATTTGTAGTGAGATGGATGGACCTAGAGTCTGTCATACAGAGTGAAGTAAGTCAGAAAGAGAAAAACAAATACTGTATGCTAACACATATATATACAGAATCTAAAAAAAAAAAAGTTCTGAAAAACCTAGGGGCACGACAGGAATAAAGACGCAGATGTAGAGGATGGACTTGAGGACATGGGGAGGGGCAAGGGTAAGCTAGGATGAAGTGAGAGAGTGACATGGACATATATACACTACCAAATGTAAAATAGATAGCTAGTGGAAAGCAGCCACATAGCACAGGGAGATCAGCTTGGTGCTTTGTGACCACCTAGAGGGGTTGGATGGTGAGGGTGTGAGGGAGATGCAAGAGGGAGGATGTATGGGGATATAGGTATATGTACAGCTGATTCACTTTGTTATAAAGCAGAAACTAACATCATTATTGGAGTAAAGCAATTATACTCCAATAAAGATTTTTTTAAAAAAAGAAAAATAAATATATAAAATATTAAAGACAGACTTTCAAAAAAATAAAAAAGAAACTTCTAAATAAATAAATAAGGTCTACATGAGCCAACAAAAAGAGCTTCCAATGGCTAAAGCTGAAGCAATTTGACCAAGAAAATAAATAATGTAGTATTGGGTTATAACCCAAAGAATAAAATAAATATCCATGAATCCATATTAATAAATAAATGAGAAAGAAAAAAGAAAGAAAGAAAGGAAGGAAGGAAGGAAGGATAATAGAAAGTATCCTTTACAGAAGAATTCCAAATAACCTATATAGGTACTCTGCTCTCAGGAGGTGCAGTATAACTCCCCACTTTTTAACTGTGGGCTGTACATTGTGTCATACTGTCAAAGAGGACAATATGGAAAGGGAATAAACAGACTATACAGTGAAGAAATTTGACAGGAGTCCACCTCAGCCAGGAGGCTAAGGTCAACATCACTAAGGATAAGTCATGTTGATAGTATGTACCATTGATACGTGAAGAGATGGCACTTTACATCTGTGGTCTTCCTCCCCAAATCCTATAACTTCCATCTAATCATGAGGAAACATCAGGCAAATCCCAAATAGGGTACATTCTACAAAATAGGTGACCAACACTCCTCAATACTGTCAAGGTCTTCAAAACCAAGGAAAGTCTGAGAAACAGTTCAGCCAAGAGGAGCCTAAGGAGACTAAATGTAACTTGGTATCTTAGACGGAATACTAGAAACAGAAAAAACACTTTAGGTAAAAACTAAGGAAATCTAGGGACTTCCCTGGTGGTGCAGTTGTTGGGAGTCCGCCTGCCAGTGTGGGGGATAAGGGTTCAAGCCCTGGTCCAGGAAGATCCCACATGCTGCGGGGGTAGCTGGGCCTGTGTGCCACGGCTACTGAGCCTGTGCTCTAGAGCCCATGAGCCACAACTGTTGAGTCCGTGTGCCACAACTACTGAAGCCCGTGTGCTTGGGGCCTGTGTTCCACAACAAGAGAAACCACCGCAATGAGAAGCCCACACGCTGCAATGAAGAGTAGCCCCCGCTCACTGCAACTAGAGGAAGCCTGTGCACAGCAACGGGGACCCAATGCAGTCAAAAATAATAAATAAATAATAAATTAATTAATTTTTAAAAAACGAAGGAAATCTGAATAAAGTGTGGACTTTAGTCAATAATAATGTATTAATATTCATTTATTGTCATAAATTTGCCATACTAATACAAAATGTTAATAGAAGAAACTAGATGTGAGGTATATGCAAGCTGTATTATCTTTGCAATTTTTCTGTAAATCTAAAACTATTCTAAATTTTAAAGTTTCCTCTAAAAATATATCATTAAAACAGTAATATCATTATTGTGATTTCTGTGATTAATATCATTAATCACAGAAAGCCGGAGTGGTTATATTAACGTGAGACAAAATGGACTTCAGAACAAAGAAAATTACCAGCGTCAAAGAGAGAGATGATAATGATGAAAGGGTCGATTCACTAAGAAAATATAATCCAAAATGTGTATGCACCAAAAAACAGAACTGATAGGACTGAAAAGAGAAGCAGACACATGTTCAATTATAGGCAGGGATTTTGACACTCATCTCACAGTCATCGATAGAACCACCAGATAAAAGCAGCAAGGGTATGGAAGAACGACACTATCAACAAAATACCTACAGTATTTTGTGTAGATGTCTATAGACTGATTATCAGATTTTGTGGGAAGGCAAAGAAACTGGAACAGTTATTTTTAAAAGTTTTGAAAATGAAGAATAAAGTTTGAAGAATCACCCTACCCAATTTTATGGAGTTGTATATATCTATAGTAATCAAGACAGTGTGATACTGGCAGACAAATACACCCATAAATCAATGGAATAGAATAGAGTCCATGAATAGACCAACACAAGTATGGTCAAATGTTCATGTTTTAAATTGAGATATAATTCACATACCATAAAATTTCCCCTTTTAATGTGTACATTAAGTCGTTTTTCATGTTTTCACGAGATTTTTAATATGTCCACAAGACTGCAACCAACACTACTATCTAAACCAGAATATTTTCAACACACTCCATAAGATCCAATACCAATTAGCACTCACTCGCCATTCCCTTCTCGCCCCAGCCCCTGACACCCACTAACATACTTTCTATTACTGTGAATTTTCCTAGTCTGGACATTTCATATAAATGAAATCATACATATGTGACATTTTGTGTCTGACTTCTTTCATGTAGCATGTTTTTAAGGTTCATCCATGTTGTAACATGCATTAGTACTCATTCCATTTTATGGCTGAATAATATTCCGCTCTACAGATATACCTCATTTTGTTTATCCATTCATCAGGTGATAGACATTTGTTTCCACTTTTTGACTCTGACGAATGCTGCTATGAACACTCATGTACAAGATTTTGTGTGAAATTATGTTTTCAGTTTTCTTTACTGTATTTGTAGGAGTGGAATTGCTGGATCATATGTTAACTATGTTTAACTTTTTGAGGAGTTGCCACATTGTTGTCCAAAGTAGCTGCAACTGCAACAGTTTACATTCCCACCAGAAATGTATGAGATTCCAATTTCTCCACATCCTTACCAACATGTGTTATTAACCATCTTTTTTATTCCAGCCATCCTAGTGGTATCTCACTCTGGTTTTTATTTGTATTTTCCTAATAACCAACGATGTTGAGCATTTTTTCACTTGCTTGTTGGCCATTTGTATATCTTCTTTGGAGAAATTTGTGTTTTGGAGAAATTTGTGTTTGGGATATTTGTGTTTTTACTGTAGACTTGTAAGAGTTTTTTATGTATTCTGGATGCTAGACTCTTATCAAATATATGATTTGCAAATGTTTTCTTCCACTCAGGGGTTGTTGTTTTTTTTTTTTTTTCACTTTCTTGACAGCATCCTTTGAAGCACAATTTTTTTTTATTAAGTTCAGGTTATCTATATTTTTCTTTGGTTGCTTGTGCTTTAGGTAGCATATCTAAGGAATCATTGACTAATCCAAGATCACAAAGGTTTATGCTTATATTTTCTTCTAAGAGTTCCATAGGTTTAGCTCTTACACTTAGGTCTTTCATCCATCTTTTGTAGATAGCGTGAGGTAGAGGTCCAACTTCATTATTTTGCACGTGAGGATATATAGTTGTCCCATCAGTATTTGTGAAAAGACTCTTCTCTTTTTGTATTGTTTTAGAACCCTTGTCAAAAATCAGCTGCCCAGGGTTTCCCAGGTGGTGCAGTGGTTGAGAGTCCACCTGTGGATGCAGGGCACATGGGTTCGTGCCCCGGTCCGGGAAGATCCCACATGCCGCGGAGCGGCTAGGTCCGTGGGCCCTGGCCGCTGAGCCTGCGCGTCCGGAGCCTGTGCTCTGCAACAGGAGAGGCCACAACAGTGAGAGGCCCGCGTACCGCAAAAAAAAAAAAAAAATCAGCTGCCCATAATGATTGGATTTATTTCTGGTGTCTCAATTCTACTCTGCTGATTTATATGTCTGTCCTTATGCCAGTATCACCTAGTCTGGATTACAGTAGCTTTGTAGTAAGTTTTGAAGTTGGGAAATGTGAATCCTTAAACTATATTCCTATTTTTCAAGATTGTTTTGGCTATTCTGGGTCCCTTGCATTTCCATATGAATTTTAGTATCCGCTTGCTAATTTGTGGGGGAAAAACTCAATTTTGTAGGGATTGTAGTGAATCTGTACATAATTTGGGGAGTATTGCCATCAATATTAAATCTTCTAACCCATGAAGACAGGATATCATTCTATTTAGTTAGATGTTCTTTAATTTCTTTTTTTTTTTGGTAGTTTTCAGTGCATAAGTCTTGTGCTACTTTTGTTAAATTTATTCCTAAGAAGCTTATTCAATTTATGCTATTGTAAATAGAATTGTTTTCTTAATTTTATTTTCAGATTGTTCATTGCTACTTTATAGAAATACAACTGATTTTTGTATATTGATCTTGTGTCCTACAACATTGGTGAACTTTATTAGCTTAATAGTTTTCTTGTGGATTCCTTAGTATTTTTTATATACAATGACATATCCTCTACAAATAGAGATAGTTTTACTTCTTCCTTTCTAATCTGGCTACCTTTTATTTCTTCTTCTTATCTGATTTCCATGGCTAGAACCTCCAGTAAAATGTTGCATGTAAGTGGAGAGAGCAGACATTATTGTCCTGATCCTGATATTAGGGAGGAAATTTTCAGTCTTTCACCATTAAGTATGATGTTAATTGTGGGGTTTCCATAGATGCCTTTATTAGGTTGAGGATGTTCCCTCCTATTTTTATTTTGTTGAATATTTTTATCCTGTAAGGGTTTGGATTTGTCAAGTGCTTTTTTCTGTGTCTATTGAAATTAGCATGTGAGATTTGTCCCTTATCGATATGATATATTACATTTATTGATTTTCTTATGTTGAACACTTTGCATTCCCGAGACAAATCCTACTTGGTTGCTGTGTATAGTCTTTTAAACACAAACACACATACACAGACACACAGATACTCTATTTTTTGAGAAGATTTAGGTTCACAGCAAAACTGAGCAGAAAGTACAGAGAGTTCCCTTATACTCCTTGCTGCTCTGCACACACAGCTTCCCCCACCATCAACATCCTGCACCAGAGTGGTACATTTACTACAATTAATGAACCAACATTGACACTTCATTATCATTTAAAGTCTATAGTTCACATTAAGCTTCACTCTTGGTGTTGTATATTTTACGGATTTTGGCAAATGTATAATGGCATGCACCCACCACTATAGTATCATATATAATTATTTCACTGCCTAAAAGTCCCCTGTGCTCATTCTATTCATTCCTTCGCCCCAGCCCTTGGCAACCACTGAAATTTTTACTGTCTCCATAGTCTTGGTTTTTCCAGAATATCACGTAGTTGGAATCACTCAGTAATTGGCTTCTTTCACTTAGTAATATGCAATTAAAGTTCCTCTATGCCTTTTCGTGGCTTGGTAGCTCATTTCTTTCTAGCACTGAATAATATTCCATTGTCTGGATATACCACAGTTTATTTATCCAATCACCTACTTAAGGACATCTTGGTTGCTTCCAAGGTTTGGCAATTATGGTACAAAGCTGCTATAAATATCCACGTGCAGGTGTTTTTGTGGAATTAAGTTTTCCACTTTTTTGGGTAAATACCAAGGAGCACAATTGCTGAACTGAATGGTAAGAGTATGTTTAGTTTTGTAAGAAACTACCAAATTGTCTTCCAAAGTGGCAGTATCATTTTGCATTACCATCAACAATGAATGAGCATTCCTCTTGCTCTCCATCCTCACAAGAATTTGGTGTTGTCAGTGTTTTGGATTTTCACCATTCTAATACGTGTGTAGTGGTATCCTCATTGTTGTTTTAATTTGCAGTTCCTAATGGCATTTGATGTAGAGCATCTTTTCATATGTCATTTGTATATCTTCTTTGGTGAATTGTCTGCTCAGATCTTCTGCCCATTTTAAAATCAGGTTGGATAACAGTGCTTTATCAGCTGTCTTTTGCAAATATTTTCTTCTAGTCTGTGGTTTGTCTTCTCATTATTTTGATATAATCTTTTTTATACGTTCTTGATTTGCTGTGCCAGTATTTTGTTGAAGATTTTTAAAGTCCATTTTCATTATCCATATCCATTTTATCCATAAAGGATATTAGTTTATAGTTTTCTTCTGATATCTTTGTCTGATTTTGGTATCAGGGTAATACTGGACTCATAAAATATGTTGGAAAGTGTTCCCTTCTCTTCTGTGTTTCAAAATATGTGAAGGAGTGCTGTTAATTCTTTAGACATTTCAGAGAATGCACCAGTGAAACTATTCCTGGGCTTTTCTTTGTGGGAAGTTTTATATTATTAATTACTTGCTATGTATATATTCAAAATTTCTTTTCTTCTTGAACAATTTCAGGAGTCCATGTCTTTCTGTAAATTTGTCTATGTCATCTGGGTTATCTAATTTATTTTGCCATGCAATTGTTCATAGTATTCCAATATAATCCTTTTTTTTACATCTGTTAGGTCAGTAGTGATGTTTTTCATTCATTCATTTTTTTTTTTTACAGCTAAGATTTTTTATTTGTTTATAGATTTTGTTCTTTGTGGAATAATATTGAATGAATTGGTTTTATTCCTGGATGCCAAACTGATACATTCCCATACTTAGTGAAAACCTAAGTAAGGGTCATAGAAAATGGGGAAACGGAAATCTCTCCTCTCCCTTTTTTAATTTATTTACTTATTTATTTTACTGATTTTTTTTTTTTTTTTTTTTTTGCCTGCGTTGGGTTTTTGTTGCAGCATGCAGGCTTTCTCTAGTTGCGGTGAACAGGGGCTACTCTTACTTGTGGTGTGCGGGCTTCTCATTGCGGTGGCTTCTCTTGTTGTAGAACACAGGCTCTAGGTGCACAGGCTTCAGTAGTTGTGGCTTGCGGGTTCTAGAGCACAGGCTCAGTAGTTGTGGCACACTGACTTAGTTGCTCTGTGGCATGTGGGAATCTTCCCAGACCAAGACTCAAACCCATGTCCCCTGCACTGGCAGGTGGATTCTTAACCACTGCACCACCACGGAAGGCCTCTCCTCTCCCTTTCTTTAATTCTCTGGAACCTGATAGGAAATTCCTAACAAGCACAAGGTAACATCTGAAGTCACAGTTTGTAAATAAATCAGCTGTGTCAGAAAAAATTTCAGGAGGAATGAGTCAATAATTAATTAATTCCAACCAATGAGTAGGTTATAAACTCTTGGTATAATTTACTTGCTCATAATGGGGAATTCAGTATAGCCCTTAGGTCTGTGCTGACTTACAGGGTCTTTTCTATCCGTGAGGTGGGCCATCTTCTGCACAGTTTACGCTTCTGTACTGCTTAATCTCTACCACTAGTAAGTGTAGAATTTGAAGTGTTTTAGTATACAGGAGGGATCTAGACCCATCATGCTGTCCAAGGGCCACCTTTTAGGAGTTTTTGATTTACGTGGATTTATAATACTCTTCTCACTAAAAGAAACTTATACTTATTTTTACTTGCAATTTCTTAAGGAAAGTCCAGGCTGCTTTTTTTGTTTGTTTGTTACTTACATACAGTAAATTCACTCCTTTTGGTGTACAGTTCTAAGAGTTTTTTTTTTTGTTTTTTTTTTGGCGGTACACGGGCCTCTCACTGTTGTGGCCTCTCCCGTTGCGGAGCACAGGCTCCGGACGCACAGGCTCAGCGGCCATGGCTCACGGGCCCAGTCGCTCCACGGCATGTGGGATCCTCCCGGACCGGGGCATGAACCCGCGTCCCCTGCATCGGCAGGCGGACTCTCAACCACTGCGCCACCAGGGAAGCCCCAGTTCTAAGAGTTTTAACAACTATCACCACATTCATTCTTGATTAGAGTATTCTGAATTTTCTCTCTTTTTCCTGGTCAGGCTAGCTGTACTAAATGTTTGTCAGTTTTATTGATTATTTCAATAACCAACTTTTTTTTGTTGATTTTGTTGATTTCCTCTATTGGTTTTTTATTCTCTGTTGTATTTATTTTCTCTCTAATCCTTATTATTTTCTTTATTCAGCTTGGTTTGGGTTTATTTTGCTACTATTTTTTCAGTGTTTTAAGATGGAAGTATGTTATTGATTTTAGATCTTTCTTTTTTAAAAAATATAGGCATTTACAATTATAAATTTCATTCTAAGTACTGCTTTTGCTGTGTCCCTTAAGTTTTGGTATGTTGTATATCTTTTTTCAACAATATCAGAGCATTTTCTCATTTTCCTTGTGTTTCTTCTTGAAATATTTAGGAGTGTGTTTCATTTCCACATATTTATAAATTTGAAAAATTATATTCTGTTGATTTCTAATTTCATTCCATTATGGGTTCAGAACATATTTTGTGTAATTTCAATCATTTTACTTTTATTGAGACTATTTTATAACCTAGCATATGGTTTATCCTGGAGAGAGAATATTCCATGTGCACTTGAGAAGAAAGTTGCATTCAGCTGTTGGTTGGTGGACTCTTCTACAGATGTCTGTTAGGTCGAATTGGGTTTTAGTGTTGTTCTAGTCTTTTACTTCCTGGCTTATCTTCTGCTTAGTTGTTTTATCTGTTATTGAAAGTGGGGCATGATGTCTTCAACTTTTATTGTTGAAATATGTATTTCTTCATTCAATTATGTCTGGTTTTGTTTCATGTATTTTAGGACTCTATTATTAGGTGGATATGTGTATATAATTGTTATTCTTCTTATTCGATTGACCCATTTATTTCCTTAAATACCTCTATAAAATGTCCTTTGTCTCCAATAACAATTTTTGTCTTAAAGTCTATTTTAAGACTCATACTAGTATAACCACTTGGCTCTCTCTCTCTTTTTTAAAAACTATTTATTTGTTTGGTTGCACAGGATCTTAGTTGTGGCAGGCGGGCTCCTTAGTTGTGGCTCACTGGCTCCTTAGTTGCAGCATGCATTTGGGATCCAGTTCCCTGACTAGGGATCGAACCCAGGGCCCCGGCATTGGGAGCACTGAGTCTTAACACTGTGCCACCAGGGAAGTCCCCACTTGGTTCTCTTTTGGTTACTATTTGCATGCTGTATCTTTTCCTATCTTTTAACTTTCTAAAGTGAATCTCTTGTAGACAGCTTATAGTTGGAACATGTTTTTGAAAAAAATCCATTCTGCCAATCTCTCCCTTTTGGTTGGAATGTTTAATTCATTTGCATTTGTTGTAATGATTCATAAGGTAGGATTTACATCTACCAATTGCTATTTATTTTCCATGTCTTTTTTTAATTTCCCTATTCCTCCATTATAGGCTTCTTTTGTATTAAATAGAGTACACATCAGGCGGGCGATTGGCGGCATCGGATCCGGACTTGGTGGCAGCTGCTCCGGTACTCCCAAGTCTTCTAAATCTTTAAATCCCAGATTTCTTTGTAGTTCTTTGTGCTACAAAACAGCTCCATCCAGTGCTGTCTTTTCCCTTAAGCAGCCCTAGCACAGCTATGTGCCCTGTATTTATTTTTAATGAGTTAAGGGAGGAAGACCTGGATACTTTGCTTAGTCAAGAATTGAAATGGCTAGAACCCCCCCCCCCCCCGAAGGGCCACAGGATATCATCCATAATCCCTTGTCTGCTCAGGCTGATCTTTCTTCCCTGTGATCTCTGGATCAGGGAAGTTTCAAGCATAAAGTGAGGGCATTAATTCATTGGTCCTCAGACTTTTGAAGAAAATAAAATAGCTAATGTTTAATAAGTACTTAACAAGTGCCAGAGCCTACTGAAGGCACTTTACATGATAACCCAATGATGCAGCAAGTATAGTTATTTCTGTTGTTCACATAAGAAAAATGAAGTTTAGAGAATTTTTCTAAATATTTCAATTTCAGGGAGCTAGGAAGGGAGAAGCCAGAATCACAACAAAATCTACCTGATACTAATGTCACACTCCACCCCTTGGAATGAAAGGAAGAGAATGGGGCAGGGGGAGAAGGGAAGAGAGAGAAAAAAATGATGGAGTTCGTTTTAGCCAAGTGCAGGAAGCATGGTCCTGAGGGTCTTACACAGGTCTTTGTGAAGACATGAATGAAAAGAATCTTTTTGCGGGCTTCCCTGGTGGCGCAGTGGTTGAGAGTCCGCCTGCCGATGCAGGGGACACGGGTTCATGCCCCGGTCCGGGAAGATCCCACATGCCGCGGAGAGGCTAAGCCCGTGAGCTATGGCCGCTGCGCCTGCGCGTCCGGAGGCTGTGCTCCGCAACGGGATTTTTGATTCCCTCTCAGTCAATCTTCATCTCTCTCTCACACACAATCCTTTTTTTTTTCTTCTCTTTCCTCTATCTTCATCTACTGCTCTGTCATGCTTTTTAAAATTTTTTTGCCATGATTCTTAAAATACTAACCTCAAATAATCAACTAATATTCAAAACTATGTTACAAATACTGCCATTTCTTGTGGGGAAAACTGATTAACTTATGAGTGTCTAATACACTTCAACTGAAAAATAAACAAAATCTGGGATAGACCAACCTGTCAAATACCTTTGGCGCTAAAGATGAAACTTCCTTACTTTTTTTTGCCTTTTTCCCTATTATTCTCTAAAGGAATCTGGAACCTTGGCCTTATCCCATGAGGATTATGGACTCTTCCTGAAGCCATAAGAAATAGTATTTGTCTTGTTCATATAATTATCTTCAGGATCTTGCCCATTATCTGCACCTCATAGGTGTAGAGGTACTGCATAGCAATTAAGGGCACAGACTCTTAAGAAATATAATGTGAGCCACATATGTAATTTTATTACTTTTTAATTTTTTATTTTTTAACACCTTTATTGGAGTATAATTGCTTTACAATGGTGTGTTAGTTTCTGCTTTATAACAAAATGAATCAGCTATACATATACATATATCACCATATCTCCTCCCTCTTGCATCTCCCTCCCACCCCTCTAGGTGGTCACAAAGCACCAAGCTGATCTCCATGTGTTATGTGGCTGCTTCCCACTAGCTATCTATTTCACATTTGGTAGTGTATATAAGTCCATGCTACCCTCTCACTTTGACCCAGCTTACCCTTCCCCCTCCCCGTGTCCTCAAGTCCATTCTCTAAGTCTGTGTCTTTATTCCTGTCCTAGTCCTAGATTCTTCATAACCTTTTTTTTTTTTTTTTTGGATTCCATATATATGTGTTAGCATACGGTATTTCTTTTTCTCTTTCTGACTTACTTCACTCTGTATGACAGACTGTAGGTCCATCCACGTCACTACAAATAACTCAATTTCATTTCTTAATATGGCTGAGTAATATTCCATTGTATATATGGGCTACACCTTCTTTATTCATTCATCGGTCAATGGACATTTAGGTTTCTTCCATGTCCTGGCTATTGTAAATAGAGCTGCAATGAACATTGTGGTACATGACTCTTTTTGAATTATGGTTTTCTCAGGGTATATGTCCAGTAGGGGGATTGCTGGGTCATATGGTAGTTCTATTTTTAGTTTTTTAAGGAACCTCCATACTGTTCTCCATAGTGGTGGTATCAATTTACATTCCCACCAGCAGTGCAAGAGGGTTCCGTTTTCTCCACACCCTCTCCAGCATTTGTTGTTTGTAGATTTTTTGATGATGGCCATTCTGACTGGTGTGAGGTGATATCTCATTGTAGTTTTGATTTGCATTTCTCTAATGATTAGTTATGTTGAGCATTCTTGCATATGTTTGTTGGCAATCTGTATATCTTCTTTGGAGAAATGTCTCTTTAGGTCTTCTGTCCATTTTTGGATTGGGTTGTTTGCTTTTTGATATTGAGCTGCATGAACTGCTTGTAAATTTTGGAGATTAATCCTTTGTCACTTGCTTCACTTGCAAATATTTTCTCCCATCTTGAGGGTTGTCTTTTCATCTTGCTTATGATTTCCTTTGCAGTGCAAAAGCTTTTAAGTTTCACTAGGTTCCATTTGTTTATTTTTGTTTTTATTTCCATTTCTCTAGGAGGTGGGTCAAAAGGATCTTGCTGTGATTTACGTTGTAGACTGTTCTATGTTTTCCTCTAAGACTTCTATAGTGTCAGGCCTTACACTTAGGTCTTTAATACATTTTGAGTTTATTTTTGTGTATGGTATTAGGAAGTCTTGCTATTTCATTCTTTTACATGTAGCTGTTCAGTTTTCCCAGCACCACTTATCAAAGAGGATGTCTTTCCTCCATTGTATATTCTTGCCTCCTTTAACAAAGATAACGTGACCATATGTGTGTGGGTTTGTCTCTGGGCTTTCCATCCTCTTCCACTGACATATATTTCTGTTTTTGTGCCAGTACCATACAGTCTTGATTTTTGCAGCTCTGTAGTATAGTCTGAAGTCAGGGAGCCTGATTCCTCCAGCTCCATTTTTCTTTCTCAAGATTGCTTTGGCTATTCGGGATCTTTTGTGTTTCCATACAAATTGTGAACTTTTTTGTTCTAGTTCTGTGAAGAATGCCATTGATAGTTTGTTAACGGTTGCACTGAATCTATAAATTGCTTTGGGTATTATAGTCATTTTCACAATATTGATTCTTCCAATACAAGAACATGGTATATCACTCCATCTATTTGTATCATCTTTAAGTTCTTTCATCAGTGTCTTATAGTTTTCTGCATACAGGTCTTTCATCTCTTTAGGTATGTTTATTCCTAGGTATTTTATTCTTTTTGTTATAATGGTAAATGGAAGTGTTTCCTTAATTTCTCTTTCAGATTTTTCATCATTAATGTATAGGAATGCAAGAGATTTATGTGCATTAATTTTATACCCAGCTACTTTACCAAACTCATTGATTAGCTCTAGTAGTTTGCAGGTATCATCTTTAGGATTCTCTATGTATATTAACATGTCATCTGCAAACAGTGAAAGAATTATTTCTTCTTTTCCAATTTGGATTCCTTTTATTTCTTTTTCTTCTCTGATTGCTGTGGCTAAAACTTCCAAAACTATGTTGAAAAAAAGAGGTGAGAGTGGGTAACCTTGTCTTTTTCCTGATCTTAGTGGAAATGGTTTCAGTTTTTCACCATTGAGAATGATGTTGGCTGTGGGTTTGTCATATATGATCTTTATTATGTTCACGTAGGTTCCCTTTTGCCTATTTTCTGGAGGGTTTTTATCAAGAATGGGTGTTGAATTTTGTCAAAGGCTTTTTCTGCATCTATTGAGATGATCATATGGTTTTTCTCCTTCAATTTGTTAATATGGTGTATCACATAGATTGATTTGCATATATTGAAGAATCCCTGGATTCCTGGGATAAACCCCACTTGATCATGGTAGATGATCCTTTTAATGTGCTGTTGGATTCTGTTTGCTAGTATTTTGTTGAGGATTTTTGCATCTATGTTCATCAGTGATATTGGCCTGTAGTTTTCTTTCTTTGTGACATCTTTGTCTGGTTTTGGTATCAGGGTGATTGTGGCCCTGTAGAATGAGTTTGGGAGTGTTCCTCACTCTGCTATATTTTGGTAGAGTTTGAGAAGGATAGGTGTTAGCTCTTCCCTAAATTTTTGATAGAATTCGCTTGTGAATGGATCTGGTCCGGTGATTTTGTTTTTTGGAAGAGTTTTAGTCACAGTCTCAATTTCAGTGCTTGTGATTGTTCTGTTTATATTTTCTATTTCTTCTTGGTTCAGTCTTGGAAGGTTGTGCTTTTCTAAGAATTTGTCCATTTCTTCCAGTTGTCCATTTTATTGGCATAGAGTTGCTTGTAGTAATCTCTCATGATCCTTTGTATTTCTGCAGTGTCAGTTGTTACTTCTCCTTTTTCATTTCTAATTCAATTGATTTGAGTCTTCTCCCTATTTTTCTTGATGAGTCTGGTGAATGGTTTATCAATTTTGTTTATCTTCTCAAAGAACCAGATTTTAGTTTTATTGATATTTGCTATTGTTTCCTTCATTTCTTTTTCATTTATTTCTGATCTGATTTTTATGATTTCTTTCCTTCTGCTAACTTTGGGCTTTTTTTGTTCTTCTTTCTCTATTTGATTTAGGTGTAAGGTTAGGTTGTTTATTTGAGGTGTTTCTTATTTCTTGAGGTAAGATTTTATTCCTATAAACTTCCCTCTTAGAACTGCTTTTGCTGCATCCCATAGGTTTTGGATCATTGTGTTTTCATTGTCATTTGTTTCTAGGTATTTTTTGATTCCCTCTTTGATTTCCTCAGTGATGTCCTGGTTATTTAGTAGTGTATTGTTAGCTTCCATGTGTTTGTATATTTTACAGATTTTTTCCTGTAATTGATATCTAGTCTCATAGCATCAGAAAAGATGCTTGAAATGAATTCAGTTTTCTTAAATTTACCAAGCCTTGATTTGTGACCCAAGATATAATCTATCCTGGAGAATGTTCCATGAGCGCTTGAGAAGAAATTGTATTCTCTTGTTTTTAGATGGAATGTCCTATAAATATCAATTAAGTCCACCTTGTTTAGTGTATCATTTAAAGCTTGTGTTTCCTTATTTATTTTCATTTTGGATAATCTGTCCATTGGTGAAAGTGGGGTGTTAAAGTCCCCTACTATGATTGTGTTACTGTCTATTTCCCCTTTTATGGCTGTTAGCATTTGCCTTATGTATTGAGGTGCTCCTTTGTTGGGTGCAGAAATATTTATAATTGTTATATTATCTTCTTGCATTTATGTCTTGATCCTTATGTAGTGTCCTTGTTTGTTTCTTATAATAGTCTTTATTTTAAAGCTATTTTTTTCTCATATGAGAATTGCTACTCCAGCTTTCTTTTGATTTCCATTTGCATGGAATATCTTTTCCATCCCCTCACTTTCAGTCTGCATGTGTCCTTAGGTCTGAAGTGGGTCTCTTGTAGACAGCATATGTATGAGTCTTGTTTTTGTATCCATTCATCCAGTCTATGTCTTTTGGTTGGATCATTTAATCCATTTACATTTAAGGTAGTTATCA
This sequence comes from Stenella coeruleoalba, assembly GCF_951394435.1. NCBI lineage: Eukaryota > Metazoa > Chordata > Mammalia > Artiodactyla > Delphinidae > Stenella > Stenella coeruleoalba. Next base: position 31,514,069 of record NC_137153.1, on the reverse strand, counting down.
ATATGTATGTTCCTATTCCCATTTTCTAAATTGTTTTGGGTTCGTTATTGTAGGTCTTTACCTTCTCTTATGTTTCTTGCCTAGAGAAGTTCCTTTAGCATTTGTTGTAAAGCTAGTTTGGTGGTGGTGAATTCTCTTAGCTTTTGCTTGTCTGTGAAGGTTTTAATTTCTCCATTGAATCTGAATGAGATCCTTTCTGGGTAGAGTAACTTTGGTTGTAGGTTTTCCCCTTTCATCACTTTAAATATGTCCTGCCACTCCCTTCTGGCTTGCAGAGTTTCTGTTGAAAGATCAAATGTTAACCTTATGGGGATTCCCTTGTATGTTATTTGTTGGTTTTCACTTGCTGCTTTTAATCTTTTCTCTTTGTATTTAATTTTTGATAGTTTGATTAATGTGTGTCTTGACATCATTCTCCTTGGGTTTATCCTGGATGGGACTCTCTGTGCTTCCTGGACTTGATTGACTATTTCCTTTCCCATATGAGGGAAGTTTTCAAGTATAATCTCTTCGAATATTTTCTTAGTCCCTTTCTTTTTCTCTTCTTCTTCTGGGACCCCTATAATTCGAATGTTGGTGCATTTAATTTTGTCCCAGAGGTCTCTGATACTGTCCTCAATTCCTTTCATTCTTTTTTCTTTATTCTGCTCTGTGGTAGTTATTTCCACTATTTTATCTTCCAGGTCACTTATCTCTTCTCTGCCTCAGTTATTCTGCTCTTGATTCCTTCTAGAGAATTTTTAATTTCATTTATTGTGTTGTTCATCATTTTTTATTTGCTCTTTAGTTCTTCCAGGTCCTTGTTAAATGTTTCTTGTATTTTCTCCATTCTATTTCCAAGATTTGGGATCATCTTTACTATCATTATTCTGAATGTTTTTTCAGGTAGATTGCCTATTTCCTCTTCATTTTTTAGGTCTGGTGGGTTGTTACCTTGCTCCTTCATCTGCTGTGTGTTTCTCTGTCTTCTCACTTTGCTTAACTTACTGTGTTTGGGTTTTCTTTTTGCAAGCTGCATGTTCGTAGTTTCTGTTGTTTTTGGTGTCTACCCCCAGTGGCTAAGGTTGGTTCAGTGGGTTATGTAGGCTTCCTGGTGGAGGGGACTGCTGCCTGTGTTCTGGTGGATGAGGCTGGATCTTGTCTTTCTGGTGGGCAAGACCACACCCAGTGGTGTGTTTTGGGGTGTCTGTGACCTTATGATGATTTGAGGCAGCCTCTCTGTTAATGAGTGGGGTTGTGTTCCTGTCTTGCTAGTTGTTTGGCATAGGGTATGCAGCCCTGTAGCTTGCTGGTCATTGAGTGGAGCTGGGTCTTATCATTGAGATGGAGATCTCTGGGAGAGCTTTCGCTTTTTGATATTATGTGGGGCCGGGAGGTCTCTCATGGACCAATGTCCTGACCTCAGCTCTCCCACCTCAGAGGCAGCAGCCTGACACCAGCCAGAGCACCAAGACCCTGCCAGCCACACAGCTCAGAATAAAAGGGAGAAAAAAAGAAAGAAAGGAAGAAAGAGAAAAATAAAATAAAGATATTAAAATAAAAAATAAAAAAAATTCGAAAGTATAAAAAAAGAAAAAAGGAAAGTAAGAAGAGAGTAACCAAACCAAGAAACAAATCCACCAAGGATACCAAGCGCTAAAAACTATACCAGGAAAAAAAAAACTGAAAACGGACAGACAGAAACCTAGGACAAATGGTAAAACAAAACTGTACAGAAAAATCACACAAAGAAGCATACACATACACACTCAGAAAAAGAGAAAAAGGAAAAAATATATATATAATTGCTCCCAAAGTCCACCACCTCAATTTTGGGTTGATTCATTGTCTATTCAGGTATTCCATAAATGCAGGGTACATCAAGTTGATTGTGGAGCTTTAATCCAATGCTCCTGAGGCTGCTGGGAGAAATTTCCCTTTCTCTTCATTGTTCACACAGCTCCTTGGGTTCAGCTTTGGATTTGGCTCCACCTCTGCATGTATGTCGCCTGAGGGCATCTGTTCTTTGCTCAGACAGGACGGGGTTAAAGGAGCAGCTGATTAGGGGGCTCTAGCTCACTCAGGCCGGAGGTGGGAGGTGTACGTGCCACAGAGGCCAGCATGATGTTGCAACAGCCTGAGGTGTGCCATGTGTTCTCCCAGGGAAGTTGTCCCTGGATCATGGGACCCTGGCAGTGGCGAGCTACACAGGCTCCCGGGAGGGGAGGTGTGGATAGTGACCTGTGCTTGCACACAGGCTTCTTGGTGGTGGCAGCAGCAGCCTTAGTGTCTGATGCCGGTCTCTGGGGTCAGAGCTAACAGCCGTGGCTCATGCCCGTCTCTGCAGCTCATTTAGGCGCTGCTCTGAATCCCCTCTCCTCACGCACCCCGAAACAATGGTATCTTGCCTCTTAGGCAGGTCCAGACATTTCCTGGACTCCCTCCCAGCTAGCTGTGGCGCACCCCTTCAAGCTGTGTTCACTCATAAACCCCAGTCCTGTCCCTGGGATCTGACCTCCGAAGACCGAGCCTCAGCTCCCAGCCCCCGCCCGCCATGGCGGGTGAGCAGACAAGCCTCTCGGGCTGGTGAGTGCTGGTCGGCACTGATCCGCTGTGCAGGAATATCTCCGCTTTGCCCTCCGCACCCCGGTGGCTGCGCTCTCCTCCGTGGCTCTGAAGCTTGCCCCCTCCGCCACCCGCGCCTCCGCCAGTGAAGGGCCTTCCTAGTGTGTGGAAACCTTTCCTCCTTCACAGCTCCCTCCCATTGGTGCAGGTCCTGTCCCTATTCTATTGTCTCTGTTGTTTTCTTTTTTCTTTTGCCCTACCCAGGTACGTGGAGAGTTTCTTGCCTTTTGGGACGTCTGAGGTCTTCTGCCAGCGTTCAATAGGTGTTCTGTAGGGGTTGTTCCACATGTAGAAGTATTTCTGATGTATTTGTGGGGAGGAAGGTGATCTCCATCTCTTACCCTTCCACCATCTTGAAGGTCTCTCCCCATATATGTATTTTTAAATTTTATAGTAATCATCTTGAAAAGGTAAGAAGAAACAGGTGACATTGATTTTAATAATATATTTTATTTTGCCCAATATGTCAAAAATGTTGTTTCAATTCTGTAATGGATAGGAAAATCATTGAGCTGATGAAACAAAATTATTTTAAGGCAGGGCAAGAAAAATTGAACATAAAATTTTCTCTGCTGTTTGGGCCACTATTCCATCCCCTTTGTATGCATTGTGCATCTGAACTCTACATAAACTAGATCCCCTTAGAAGACACAGGAATGCCTGCTCACCAACAAAAAAACAAACTAAGTAAAAAACCCATCAAATGGGCTTCCCTGGTGACACAGTGTTTAAGCATCTGCCTGCTAATGCAGGGGACATGGGTTCGAGCCCTGGTCGGGAAGATATCATGTGTCACAGAGCAACTAAGCCCATGCACCACAGCTGCTGAGCCTGTGCTCTAGAGCCCATGAACCACAACTACTGAGCCCAAGTGCCACAACTACTGAAGCCCAGACGCCTAGAGCCCATGCTCCACAATGAGAGAAACCACTGCAATGAGAAGCCCGTGCACCACAACAAAGAGTAGCCCCCACTCACTGCAGCTAGAGAAAGCCTGCACACAGCAACAAAGACCCAATGCAGCCAAAATTAATTAAATACATTAAAAAAAAAAAACACCCACCAATTTTCTCCCAGTGCCAGCAGGGTAACTCCTTAGGGAATAACATTCCCTTTTTAATTCTTTTAAGAGGTCGCGATGACTCACTACTTGCCTTGTTGGATTATGTAAACTGTCAATATGTTTCTCTGATGTCTAACCCTTGGTCTTGAAAACTTATATAACTGCTTTTACCTCTAATGGGTGGAACAGTCCTCAGAGCTTTCTGAGAGACTGTCTCCTGGGTTTTAATCCTCAGGTTGGGTTGAATAAAATTTTCCATTTCTTTCTTATATTGGCTATTGAGTATTTTTTTCATGGACAGAACTATTTCACATCCTGTGTTTTGCGCTGAGTGCCCCAAATGCAATGTTTTACATTCACAACACATCTCAGTTTGGACTTGCCACATTCAGGTGCCCAATAGCACGTGTGGCTCACAGCCACTGTATTGGACATAAACACCCTTACAGCCTGTTTCAGAGGAGGAAACAGGGCAGCAGTTTACTGCCAAAACTGGCTTGGATCCCAGGACTGCACCTTCCAAAGGGCCTGGGCTTGGCCTCCACTCTTGAAGAAATGGGGGTGAGAGCTGTTCTGGGGACCAACTAACACATGGGCAGGGCTTGGCCCAGAGAAGAGATCCAGATCCCTTCAGCTCTGGATGCATCCTTTTGTGACATCGCACCATAGGTCATCTCATCTCTGCTTTGATCCACGCTTTCCTATAACAACGCTTGGGTTTCTCCCATTCTAAAGCAAGTTTCTCCTAAAACCCGTGTCCACCCATGTGTAGAGCTCCTTCTGTTCCCCTGCAAGTTCTGCAGGGTCTCCTCACTTCTGCACCTCCCATTCATCTCTCTCCTCCCTGCACAAAGCTTCACTCTCACCATCCCCTGAAAGTGCAGTAGTCTTCTCAAACTTAGGAACAAGTAATAAATTGAGAGATGTCAAGGGTGAAAGAGGTGGTGGTGGTTGTTGGACATCATGTGGGATGGTGTGGTGTAATGTGGAGTCATGTTGGGTTGTTGTGGGGTCGTTTGGGGTCTTTGCAGGGTGGTTGTGGGATCTTGTGGGGCTGAGGGGTGTCTTGTGGGGTCTCACAGGGCTGTGTGGGTTGGGGAAGTACGACTGCTTGGAGCTGGCATAGTTGTTCCTTGGTGAAGGGGTGGGGACAATCATATACGTAAGGTGGTTCCTTCTGCCCCAGAAGGCATCTCTGATGCTGAACCTATTCAAGCAGAGTATGTCCTTCATGGACACGCAGCTTTGGAGATCATTTTCAACCAGAACCGGTGCAGATGGAGAACCTTTCAGGACTGGAAGCATTCTGGGTTTTCAGTCTGCTTCTCCTTTCTGTAGGAGGGAGACAGGCCAGCAGAACCAACCTCAGGGCAGAGCAGGAGGGTGATGCCCATGTGTCTCTGAGCTTCCTGGACTGCAGAGCAGGAACCAGGTTTCTGAGATGGAATTCTCCCTGGGAGACCATCAGGAAAGACTTATATGGCATTTTGAGGCTGTCCTTTCTTGGCAACTTTCAAGGAGCCTTCCCACTCTACTTCTCAACAACTGTATCTTTTCAAGGCTGCTCTTGCTATTTAAATCTTTCAGCTCAGGATAGACTTTGGTGGAAACAATTTCTTTATTTTTCTGAGGCAATCCCAAAGTAATCCAACTAATTGCAAATTAATTCAGCCAGAAGTAAAACAAAACAAAACTATAGAGCTTGAAAGGAAACACTTTATGGTGGTTGAAATGTGATCATAACTAATGCCCCACCCTGCTAATCACCAAAGTGAGATAAGCCAATTGCCATGCAGCTTTCCACCCCTTCCTCTCCTGCTACCTGCAGCTTGGGGGCAGTTCTCAAACTATTTCCTTTCTACTTCTGTGGGTTTACATGCTACTAAAACCCCTCGAGACTTGCTCAATTGTTGGGATTCAAGAAAAGGGGGCCCTGATATACAGCATAAACCCTAAGTCTAAATCTTGACTCATCACTTTCTATGTACTAGGTAGGCATAGTGGCAGCTTTTGTAATAGCTCATTTCATGATCAAAAAGTCAATCGGAGGGTATGGATGAGGAAACAGCAGTGGCAAGTTCCTTAGTAACTGAGTAGGCAAGAGTGACTCAGCCCAATGTTTGCTATTGGGGGATGCTTGCTGCACTGCAGATGGGCAGGAGGGGCACATGTGGGGTGCAAAAGGGTTGTTGTCTTTTCACTCCGTGATGAATTCATTTGCTGTTGTATCCCTCAACGGCATCAAATCTCCTTGATGACATGTGTGGTCTGGCCTACGCTATTTTGCGGCTGTGCAGGGCAATCTTAAATCATGTTTCTTTTTTTTTTTTTTTTTGGCCATGCCTCGGGGCATGTGGGATTGTAGTTCCCTGACCAGGGATAGAACCCGCGCCCACTGCAGTGGGAGCATGGAGCCCCAACCACTGGACCTCCAGGGAAGTCCCTTAAATCTGTTTCTTAAGCCCTGACTCAGTGCTCAATGTCTCAGTAGCTCCCCAAGGCCTGGGAGCTCTGCGCTCCCAAAACCTGTGCTCTGAAGGGAAGTTGGAAGGAAGAGCCCGTGGTGCCACTCCCTGAACTCCTTTCAGAGAAGATAGCATTAAGGGACGGGGCCTTGCAAAGTGTTAAAAAGGGGCTTAACAGGGTGGGTCCCTCCAGTGCATCTACAGGACTCCTAGAGAGAGGGAGGCTGTTCCCGCTGAAGTTCCTTGCTCATCTGCAGGCGCATCCTCGTCATGTCTTCGAAGGGTGAGTCCTTGGGAGGAGGGCCTGCGCCAGTGGCAGGAAAAGCAACGGGATCCCGTCAGGGCTCACCTGGAGTAGTTTGAAGTCTTCTGCTCACTGTGACATTTGGTGCTGAGACTTGGAAAGGGGGAAGGCTAACCAAACCAGGCCCTGAAAAAGCCGCCTTGGAGAAGGAGCTCAGGACGGTAGTAGGCATCCATGGCGATACAGTGCTTTCTTAATTCGGAAGTGTGGAAAGTTCCCTCTCCAGGGTGGGGCGGCACTGGATTACTCTGAGGCGGGCTGGGAGGGGAAGGGAGCCTAGCTTCACTGGAGCCTGGTATTTTGCCCATTTTTCATCATGGAGTGAATTCTGCTTAGAACTGAGTCAGTGGTGAGCCCAGCTTTGATGGACTTGGGAGCCCAAAGCTAAAATTAAGGACTGGGGAGCTTCTCCAGGTCACAAGGGGAAATACAAATGTTAATGTATAGAAATTCCCCGATGTTAGGTTTTTCTCTCAGATGACATTTCCTCGTTTTAGTTTTTGACATCTCCTGATATCTGTGTATTTGGGGTCCTTGCATAGGTGGTAGGTACATGTTAGTAGGAGTCTTGACACATCTGGGCATGCCAAGGCCAGTATCTGGACCTATGCATTGAGTTGTCATTATAGTTTATATGGCAGATGCCCCCAGAACTATTTGGAGTGCACTGACTTTTGCGGTATCAGTAAGATGTGTGGCTGGAACCCCTGAATTGGGAGCTGAGGGAGAGTTGGGAGCAGGTTCTTTGTCCATATTTCATGGGATTCCTCAGAGGATGCCGGCACCAGGAGCAGAATCCCAGGAGCGGCCCTGAGAGAGCTCTGCAACAGGAACCTAAGCTTCATGCCTGGAAATAAATTCCTTCTCATTGGGGGGTTGCAGGTTCTACACTGACCTGGACTAAGGGAGCAAGTCTCAGGTCTCACATGGAAGTTGATGGGTCAAGAGTGAACCTGAATGTGAGGCCTGAGATGAAAGTCTCTTTTCTTATTCTGGATCTGTTCCAGGGCCCCAAGATGGCCGCAGGCGCAAGAGAACCAAGTTCGACAAAAACCAATACAAGATTCTTATTGAGGCTTTTGAAAGTGACGCTTACCCTGATATTAATGTCAGAATAGATCTGGCCAAGCGAACCCAGATTCCTGAGCCGAGAATCCAGGTAAAAATATAAATCTGTGCTCCTTGACAGGAGGGTGGGTCTGGGTGAGGAACCAGTACCTGTATTAACAGCCGGTTTTTAACACTGGCTTAAAAAACCACTTTGAAGTCAATCCTCTTAATATCCCTGTGAGGTAGGCATTATCCCCATTTACTGGATTAGGAAAATAAAGGTCAGAGAGGTTTAGTAATTTATGTTGCTACTCTCGCAATGGGTAGAGTCTAAACTGGCTTCTGTGGGTTATATCTGTCAAATTTTTAACATGTTAGAAATTGAAACTGAGAAATATCAAAAAAATAATTCATTAAAAATAACCATAATAAACCCATTACATGGTAACTTAAGTATTTTTCAAGAAAAGCAACCATAGTCCCAAAGCCAGAAAATTGATTTAGTGAGAGGAATGGCAGTACAAGAACCGGAAGTTGGCTTCTCAGTTCTGCTTTGCATTCCCTTTGCTGGAGCAGGTCTCCTGGCCTCTGGGAATCACTGAGAGAATAGGAAGTAGGCAAAAGGGCAGAGGCAGGTCACATCTGGGTGTTGTAAAGAAAATGGTTTTGATCTCACAGGGGTCCCCCAAAGGAGGCCAAAGGTCCCAGGGGTCTTGGATCATTTGGACCTCTGGGTCTCAGCCTTGGGGGCATGCTGTAATCTCTCTTGGAAGGGGTGAGCGGACTGGGTCCTGGTTCCACCTCCAGGAAGTCTGCCGGGATGGGTCTGGGTGCAGCCTGGGAATCTTACACCCCCTCCTCTGCTCCCTAGGTGATTGAAGTGTGAGGTCAAGTTTGAGAACTGCTGCCCTAAATGAAATTCAGGTCTTTCAGAGTGGAGCTGGAATACACACAGGTTGTTTCGGAGGCCTCCCAGGTGATTCTGATGTGTAGCCAGGATTGAAATCTCTGTCCTCGACCAGTGCTTTTCAATCCTAGACTAACAGGATCCCATCGCAAAGTTTGATCCAGAGTCTCTGGGGGTGTGACCCCCGGCATGCAGAAGTTTTTAAACTGTCAAGTGATTCCAGCATGCCGATGACCCCCAGCCCTGCACCCTACACTGATGGTTGGTGTTCAGCTTGGGCCCAGGGAGTTCTGAAATCTCCCCAGGTGGTTCTCCTGTGCTGGAGAGTCTGAGTCACTCCACAGCATGCCTCAGCTCCCGGGGTCCCCCATGCCACCATTTCCTACCCAGCACTTTTCGAGGTGCTTGATGATGGTGGAATGAGTCTGCGGCCGAGTCTGCGGCCGCTGGAGTGGGAATGAACATCCCTTGAGGTTTGCTATGTGCCAGGTGCTCTTTTAAGAATTTTATATTTCTAAAAAAAACTATGTTAACTCCAGAGATAAACAAACCACAGCCCAGAGGGAAGAAGGGTTACCGAAAATACCCAGTACTAGGATGAGAGATAAACCTGAATGGTGAGGGCTATGTAAGTTCCTATTTTTAGAAGTGGTAACCTGAACTGAATTTTTCCAAATTAATTTCCATATCTTTCCTATGGAACACCTCCCCCCCAACCCCAGGTGTTCCAAAGTGAACTGGAGTACAGAAAAGCTTGTGATGGCCCTAAGCCAGTGACTTGATTTAGAGAGAATTGAAAGCCTTGCAGTGGCCTCTTATCAGCTGGCCTGAGGAACCTCACTCAGAGGGAGGGGCAGGCAGCCCACAAGGACTTGATCGCAACCAGAAGGCAGTCATTATTTCCTTGAAGCCTCAAACAATCCTGTGAGCTAGGTGCAACTTCATGACCACTTACGGGGCGAAAGCACTGGCCTCAGTAGCTCAGTAAAAGGTTCTGGGGTTCCGGTTACAGTTCAAGTAGCTCCTGGAGCCAGATGGGAAACCCTAAAGTTCAAATAGTTCAGCTGTAGGGTGTCCCTCAGAGGGCACCTGGGAGACACCCTATCGGGTCCAGAGGGGCTGGCAAAATTTGCTGGTTGAAAATCAGATTAGCATTTGAAAAGGCCCTGGAGGAAGAAAGCTGGATTAGTTTAGGTACAAGCCTGCACCCTGTGCCTGCCCTGGGGCCTGGGTGTGTACAGGAGGGTGCAAGGCTGGAGTTCTGGGAATGCCCCCCTGTAGGATTGGGCCTTTGTCTTGCAATTTTCGTGGAGGAGTTTCGTGGAGTTCCCTTTTCCTAAGGGAAAAGAAGATGCGAGAGAGTTGTTTGTGCAGTTCCCCTATTGCTGTGTTCCATCTTCAGGGCTTGCCTGGTGGCTGGGCCTATGAAGAGGACACTGTTGTGTTCCCAAGGGCAAAGGGGAGGCCTGGCTGAGCTGGACCAGGCTGAGGGGTGAAGGGGAGCCCACCAGGAGAAAGAGTAGCCCTGGGGGAAGTGGAACCATATCTCAAAACTAGAGGAGGCCTGCCTGGAAATGGGGAGAGAGGAGGACTTCCTGTGTTTGGGCAAAGGAGAGGAGGCAGGACTAACAGGTGTCCTGCTCTCAGGACTCATCTGTGCGAGGTGAGGTTGGGAAAGGACTCACAGAGGAACTGACACTGAACTGGGGCTTAGGGTGAAAAGTGATTTGACTCAGAGGGGCTCTGTCTTATGCATTGCCACATGATTACCACTGTAGCTTACCTAACACCTCCATCCCATCACATAGTTAACATTTCTTTTTTGTGGCAGGAACATTTAAGGTCTATTCTCTTAGCAACTTTCAAATATATGTTACTGTATTATTAGCTATAATCACCATGTTATACATTAGATCCCCAGAACATGTGAATCTTATGACTGAGAGTTTGCACCCTTTGACCAGCATCTCCCCATTTCCCCCAACCCCATGGGAGGAGGCTTATTTGAAAGATAATCTGGATAAGAAAGGGTGAATTGCAGTTGGCAGAGAAGAGAAGGGGCAGGAGTGAAAGTGCAAGCAAGGATTGGAAAGGTGAATGGGAGAGGACCAGGATTTCACTCTGGACGCTTCCACACAGTGTCCTGGCGTGTACCTGTGTGGGTCTGTGCACATGTGCACGTGGATGCTTTGGGGAGATTTGCCCAGAAGGTACGGCTGGACCACACATTGAATGGTTTGAATCAGCTTAGACAAGAATTTTACTTTTATTCTAAACTCTAGTAGTTTTGACACTTGTTTAACCTTAGGTCACATGCTACCTGGTGGCAATGATTATGGGACTGGGCTTAATTGGAAAATGTCTTTTTTCTCTCTCCCTTTGTCTCTCTCTTCCTTTCTCCATCTCCCCCCACCCCCACCCCCCTAGGTCTGGTTTCAGAACAGGAGAGCTCGAGTTCTTCTGAAGAACACCCAGAAGGAAGAGGCACAACCCCCAGTTCCAGAACCTATTCAGGGAGGAGTTGGTGTCCTAGTTCCAGGATCCAGTCAAGGTGGACTCTGTGCCCCCATCAGCCCTTGCCAGCAGGGTCTTCTGGTGGCCCAGAGAGGTGCCAGTTCTTTTTCCTGGAAGCCGGAAGATGCTTCTGGTCAAGCTGTTTTTGGGGGGTATGCTGGTGGCCTGGGTGTGAATATGGCCTCGCCTGACCTGCAGACCCCAGCTAATGAGCCTTCTGGAGACCTCCACTCGTCTCTCTCCTCGGGTTTCAACCCCAAAGTTCTTAACACTACCCAACAGCGCTTCTCACAGCTGGAAGACCACAGTGCAGAAACTCATTTGGGAGACCCTGGACAGCTCCTGGCACATGGGAACTGGGGCCTGCAGTGGTGTGGGCAGCATCCTCCCTCTGGAGAACAGCAACAATGGTGGAGCTGGCAGCCTCCGCCTGCTGTGGACTCAGAGGTGGCACCCCAGCAACTGCTGTCCCAGAGCCCGGAGGCCTGGGCGCCACCATGGTCCTGTTCGCCCCTTCTGCCCACTCCAGCATCTTCACCCCCTCAACCCTCTCTGTCCCAGAAGCCCTGTTCCCATACTGCTTCTCCTCAGCCCTATCCAGTGAAGGCACCTGCCAGCATCAGGAGCCGTTTCCATCCCTACATCTGAGAAAGGACCTTGGTGGGAGACCCTAGAGCACCACAGCCCTCAGCCGTTGCAGCAGTGGGAACAGCACTTGAAGCCTTTGCTACAGCAAAACAGTGGAAATAACCTAAGTAAGTGTGAGTTGATAGAAGACAGTTTAAATCAACTAGGGCTCATCTATACTTTCAATATTATGCAAAATTGAAAAGGGATTTGAAGATTTGTATATTTTGCCATGGAGAGGTCTCCTAGACATACTTCTCAGGAAATGAAGTTGTCAGGATGGAAGGGCATAAAGTCCATATCAGTGGATACGGAAGAGAGGCAGAGGACCAAAGGGGTTTCCTTAGATGTGAGGAAAAAGGATCTTTAAAAGTCCATCTATCCTGCCTTTTGTGGTTGATCAACATGGAGCACTTAAATTGTTCTATAAACCTTAGAAGGGACTGAGGGATAGGGTGAGGGCTGATTTGTAGAAATATACTCAAAAATCAATAAAGAATGAGGAGTCACTGTGGCTATTGCTGTGTGCCTGGAATGGATCCTCCCTCTTCTCTGTGTGCACAATGGCCACTTCCCTTGACCAGGACTTCACGGTGCTCCCAGACCAGTCCTTGCTTCTCCCTGTGTCCAACCAAGTGTGGCTTCTCTCTGGACGCTGAGCATGTCCCTGCTCCTGGGCAAACAGTTTCCTGCAAGGAAGCCCTCCTCTCCCAACTCACCCTGCAGGGCCAAATGCAAACCCCAATGTAAAATGAATGGGTCTGAGTAGAGAGAGAAACTGGAAGATGAAGGAAATGCATCTCTTCTCTCCAGTTCACACAATGCTGCCTGGGTCCCTCCACTACTGATCCATCCATGCCGAGAGAGAGAAGGAGAGGGAGAGGGTGGGAAGCATACCTGCGTGGAGGAAATCTGCTTAGCCACGGGGACTAAGGTTGGGGAAATCATAAAGACCCCTCTCATTCACTTGGAAGACTATACCTTTGAGGTTACAGAGCAGAAAAAGCTTTACCCAATTTATAAATAAGGATCTGGTATAAGTCAGAGATGAACTCCAGGAGACTTAAATTGTCCTGCATAGTCTGAATTTAAGAAGAACCAGGGGTTGAGCACAGGCTGCTTGTCCATAGAAATGTCCATTCACATATTTCACCTTCCTTTCTACCCTGCCATTCTGTGAAGTTAAGAAAGAGCCAACACACAAACTGCCAGGACATTTGTGAATGACGGTGCAGTGGCTTCTTGGTGAGCCCAATTCACCAGCTTGTTCCCCTTTGTCAGGTGAGGCCTAGGGAGGCCTCACACTCTGATGAGTCTAAAGTTGGCTCTACACCAACTTTGGATCAGCACTTCAGGTTTTGACTCCAAACTACTCAGGTTTGACCAGTAGACATTTTTCTAGCTTACAACCCCACGCCACCCCCATTTTCCTTCCCAAATGACAGTCCTAGGTAAAGAGGGGATGTGACTCCCACCAGACTGAGCTGGAGGGCAGAGCCCCAGGCTGCCCTGTGCCCACAGAGGTTGTCAAGGAACTGCCCCTCTGTGTCTCTTTGTGAGGGGATGTGCTGGGTTTCCCAGGTCCAGGGCCCGAAGGGATAGGAGCAGAGATGCATGGCAGGGGACTCTATGGCTGTCCTCTCTTCATATGGACCAGCGTGAAGGCTTGGCTGAGCACTGACCTAAAGGGTAAGGTTTCTCTCTTGTCTCCTGTCTTTCTGCCCCTATAACACCTTACAATGTGTGAAATCCACATTGGAATGCATTAATAAATATTAATTGGTCCTTAATATTTATCAGGTTGTGGTAGAGAGAGAAGACACTGATTCACCAGCCATTTATTATATGCAATGACAAAGCTGGCCACAGAATGTGCCCGTGCTAAGACGATTGGTGAGTGATGTTCTTCCTCTGAAATAAGATCTCAGCATTTCCAAGCTTCCTGTAGATGCAAAAGAAATAAAAAACACTACCTCTTGCTTTTTGTCTCTATTTTTTCGTATATTTGCAGGAAATTTGTCCTCAACAGGGGCAACGTCTTGGGAATTCCCTGACGGGCCAGTGGTTAGCACTCTTCACTGCCTGGGTCCCGATTTAATCCCTGGTTGGGGAACTAAGATCCCACAAAGTGAGCGGCATGACCAAAACAACAACAACAAAAACCAGGGAATTGGTATTTTTGGAAGGAAATGATTTAGGATACACAACTGAAAGGCTGGCTCGCCAAGGTTCCATGCCCCTTCTCCTCTCAGATGAGCAACTCCCTGGCCACCCGCCTCCCTTTCTCTCCCCAGGCTCCTGTGCATCCGTCTGCCAGGCGGCTGATCAGAGAAAGGCTGAGGAATAAGGGGAAGAGCCTGAGGTAGAATTGGAGTTCAGTTCTGGCCCCACACTTTCTAGATGTAGGGCCTGGGCAATATTTCTTCTCTTAAAGCCTAGTTTTCTTAATTACCAGGCAGCATATGAATGCCCACTCAGGCTAAGATGATGGTTCCAAGCATAAAAATAAACACATATGTGGTACATATATACAATGGAATACTACTCAGCCATAAAAAAATGAAATAAAGCCATTTGCAGCAACATGGATGGACTTAGAGATTATCATACTAAGTGAAGTAAATCAGAAAGAGAAAGACAAATATCATATGATATCACTCCTGTGGAATCTAAAATATGACACAAATGGGAATTCCCTGGTGGTCCAGTAGTTAGGACTTGGCGCTTTCACTGCCTTGGGCCCAGGTTCGATCCCTGGTTGGGGAACTAAGATCCTGCAAGCCGCGTGGTGCAACCAAAAAAAATGAATTTATCTATGAAACAGAAACAGACTCACATAGAGAACAGTCTTGTGGTTGCCAAGGGGAAAGGGGTAGTGGGTGAGGGATGGATTGGGAGTTTGGGATTAGCAGATGCAAACTATTATATATAGAATGGATAAACAACAAGGTCCTACTGTATAGCACAGAGAACTATATTCAATATCTTGTGATAAACCATAATGGGACAGAATATGAAAAAGAATATATATATATATATATATATATATATATATATATAAAAAACTGAATCACTTTACTGAACATCAGAAATTAACACAACATTGTAAATCAGCTATACTTCAATAAAATAAATTTTTTAAAAAAGCAACACAATTTAAAATAGTGAAATGCTATATTTTATGTATTATATTGGATTAAAAAATGAAAAATTTGTCATATATGGTCAAATATTTAAGGATATGCATAATAGAGCATTGTTTATAATAGTAAAACTTAGAAAAAAATTAATGAAAATTGAATGGTTAATTATATGGATCTTCTAGTGCAAGAATTATTATGCACTCATTTCAGTGTCCTAAATGAATTGTTTTCAACATCTGAGCTAGAACCATTTAGCTAATTAAATCCCCTATTTTACAGGGGAAGAATCTGAGCAGATAATTAGTCAAATCGCAACTTCCTTCTTTCTCCATTTCACCAAATCTTTCCAGCTAATTATAAATGCCTTTAAAGGTGCACCAACACTGTTCAGATAAATCATATGAAACTTCTAAATGCTCCTGGTCCTGGTTTGGTTCAGTACACGTTGGGGGTGGCTAAAGACATTTGCTAAGAAATGGCATCTTTGGGTTTTGTGGGCCAAACATCAAGACCAAGGGAGCCTCCCTCTCCTTTCCTACCCCCAGGAAATGTGTCCCAATCCCTAGAATGCATTTCACTTCTGGGAATTTCCCCTTATCTATGCATCTTTGCAGCAGCTCTTCATTGCCTTTCAGGCCCCCTTCCTGGAAGGTCGGAGAGAGGAGGATGACAGAGCAGAGGTAGGAGATTGGAGGCCTGGTGCTCACACCTGCATTCGGTTCCAAGGGAGACAAAGAGAAAGGGAAGAGGAAAGAAAGTGAAAACTGACCCCTAAGAAACTGGCCTAAGAAACTAAGCTGTGGGAACTGCGAGTTTTCTGGGGAACATACATGACACTTGGGAGTGGTAAACACAACCCTGTAAACTCCATCCGAAGCCCTGGTTTTCATTCTGGGTCTGCCAGGTGAGATAATCTAATGAATATAGAAAACCATTCCTGCTTACCTCACAAAGTAGAGTGTTTGAAAGAAGCCTGTGTTGTAGTAAGTGCTATGTAAATGTAGGACACCTGTGATTTTGTGTGATGGGTGGGGAATGCCAGTTCAGAATTTTCAGAATACATTTGCAGAAAATCGAAAAATCAGCAAATGAAAGGGTATAGAGGGGAAACATTTACCCCATGGACACAACAGCTCTCCATTTCAGAGTTTTTTCCAAGAGCTGATCTCTACCTCTTCTATCTGCTAAACCCAGACTAAAAGTATATAATCCCCATGAGGTGTTTCTTCACTTCCAATTTCTCAACTTCTTAGCATTTCTCATCTGCCTGCTCCCTTACCTGCATTCTTAGGCATCCAAATCCCTCCGTGGGTTTGACCTGAAAAAGCAACTGGACTGTCTTCCCCCACACTTTTAAAATCTTCCCTTTATTACTTTATTTCTTTGTCTTACAACAAAGTTTCTTCCCCTTTCTCCCCTCACCCTCATCTCTTTTGAGTAAAGGCAAACACTCACGGGATTATAATTGCCATCATCTCTTCTCATTCACAGAGATTTGGGAGAGGGGAACCTGGGATGGATGGATGATCAAAGTGATGGGTGTGGCCTTAAAAGCCTTTCTTCTAACTGACTCAGCAAGTCTTTCTGGGCTCTTTCTAGGGATATACTTAGAAATATAGACAAAGAGTTAAGGACACAGATGTTCATGGCATACTTTTTAAACCAACTAAAAGAGAAATAGTTGAATAAAAGAGGGAAAAGTACAATAAGGTTAAGATTTGTCCCTGACGTACATCAAACTCCTTTACTCCCCAGGATGTCCCTTCTGCAAACACCTCGTGTCTCCCCAGAGAGCCTTGACCTTTCAGGATATATGTGTTGAACTAATTAACTGTCCCAAATGGATAACCTGTACCCTGTGTTTGAGACTGTGTGAAATACCACTGGGTATATGGGAGCACACCCCAGAATCTGTGGGGTGGGTGGTCAGGGCCCACTTCCCACACTTCCCTTTGGCCCTGAGCAGACTCACAGATGAATAGGAAAATCTCCCCAGAGGCCAGCTTAGTGGGAGTTTGGATGACCAGATGCAGTCAGAGCCACCTGAGTAGTCAGACTATCCATCCAGGGAGCATTGGGATTAGGGTGAAGAGAGTGAGGCATTCCCCTGGGGGCAAAATTTAAGGGGATGCCAAAAATCTCAGTAATCAGCATGAATAATATTTTAATGTGATATTCAAAAAATATTGGTATTAATGCATATATAAAAAAGAACAAAACAAAACAAAACAAAAAACCACCTGATGAATAAATAAAGACAAGATCTCACAGTGCCAGGCTGAGCCACATCAGAGCCTAAGGCAAATGGAAAAATGAGCATCCCTATCTGTGTGCTTTTATGTGTTTTTGTTAAATTTTTTTTCAGAACCTTAAGGCAGTTGAAAAAATATTGAGAAATTGCAAAGTAGGTTTATTCAACATCTAGCTGAGAAGTTAGTGAACAGAAGTCCTGGGGTGACATCAAAGGCAAATGTCAAAATGCCCCTGAAAGAAGATACTCTGAAAAAGCTCTTCTGGAGATGAGCTTAAATATAAAGGCAAGACACCTCACACCTGCTAGAGTGGCTATCATCAAAACATCTACAAATAACAAATGTTGGCTAGGTTGTGGAGAAAAGGGAACACTTGTACACTGTTGGTGGGAATGTAAATTGGTGCAGCCTCTGTGGAAAACAGTATGGAGGTTTCTCAAAAAACTAAAAATAGAACTACCATATGATCCAGAAATTCCACTCCTGGGTATATACCCGAAAACAAAAACACTAATTCGAAAAGCTCATGCACCCCAATGTTCATAGAAGCATTGCTTACAATTGCCAAGACCTAAGTGTCCATCAACAGATGAATGGATAAAGAAGATGTGGTTATATGTATACAATGGTATACTACTCAGCCATAAAAAAGAACTAAATTTTGCCATTTGAGGCAACATGGATGGACTTGGAGGGCATTATGCTTGTGAAATAAGTCAGAGAGAGACAAATACTGTATGATATCACTTACATATGGAAACTAAAAAACTACAACAAACTAGTGACTATAACATAAAGGAAGCAGACTCACAGATATAGAGAACAAACAGGTGGTTACCAGTGTGAGAGGGACCGGCAATAAAGGGGTGGGGGAGTGGGAGGTACAAACTACTGGGTGTAAGATAGGCTCAAGGATGTAATGTACAAGGTGGGGAATATAGCCAATATTGTGGTTATAGTAACTTTGGGGAAAGTAACCTTTAAAAATTGTATTAAAATTAAATAAAAAGTAAAGTAAGGAATTCCCTGGTTGTCTAATGGTTAGGAATTGGTGCTTTCACTGCCCAGGGCCAGGGTTCAATTCCTGGTCCGGGAAATAAGATCCAAAAAAAATAACAGAATAGAATAGAATAGAATAGAATAGAATAAAATAGGCATGAGAGACATGCCTTTAGGAACATGATTTGCCTTGAGCAAGACTTAGCAGACACAGCAATAAAAAGTTTTCCCACCTGGAGAACTTAATATAAGAGAAGAGCGATCCACAAGATTGATTTGAAAAAAATAAAAAAAACCCAAAACTCTGTTTAAGATGATTAACCGTAATTAGCCTCTTAGAGGAGAGGCAACTGGGAAACGCTCACCTCCCAGGAGATAGAAACCTCTAGATGGCGCTACGAACGATAATAAGATACTAGTGAAAGAGGCAGAGATTAAAAAAAAAAAAGTCAACAAAAAGGGCAATGACAAAACAATGGGAAAATGGATAAAACACCCTGGCGGGGTGTGGAGCCTCAGGGTGCAAAACTTAAGATAAAGTCATTGTCTGGGTACTCAAGTTAGAAACCTGCGACTCCTCCTGACTCTTTCTCACCGAAGGTCACTCTCTTCCTTTCATCACCCAGTCCTGTTTTCCTTCCTCCTTAACGTCTCTCAAAGCCCTCAGCTTCTCCCACCTTGGTTCATCATCCTCTCCGAACCCCTTCTTCTGTGGGGACCAAGGCATTAGTTCCCTAAACAAGCCGAAGCCCCCCAGGTGCGCACATCAGACACGATGTCACGTCATTTGGGACAACTTGGCTGAGAATCATGCGTGATGGAGGGTCGCCTCTGTGTCAATTAAACAACAAAAACAAGCACAAAACAAAATCTCAATAATCAGGTCTCTTCTACTAAAGTGAATTCCAGATGGATAAGATTTAGGAAAATGTTCTAAAAGTTTTGTGGCACTTTTTTGGTATTATATTTAAGTTTAGAATCACGTGTAGAAAAGCCATTCTAAGCGTAATTTTGAATTTAAATGCCATACAGTAAACACCAGGTAGATTTGAGGATTCTTTAGTTTTTGTTTTAATTTTATCATAATGCTACATGTACTCGTTTTTTAAAATGGACTGTTTTTCCAGTATTTATAAAGAGAAACAGCACTATCCTGCTCCACCCCTCCACATAACAAATTCTTATTTACTAAATGCAAGAAGATTTAAATCTTTTAGTGGCTTATTATGATTTTATGTCTACATTTATACATGACAAACATATAATGGTACTTCTCGATTTTTAGTTTTATGTATTGTCTGCTTTCTTACTATGGAAGATGAGAATTTAATTCTTTTTTTTTTTTAACCTTTTTACTCTTTTTTTTTTTTTTTTTGTACATCACGTGGCATGCAGGATCTTGGTTCCCTGACCAGGGATC
Source organism: Stenella coeruleoalba (assembly GCF_951394435.1). NCBI lineage: Eukaryota > Metazoa > Chordata > Mammalia > Artiodactyla > Delphinidae > Stenella > Stenella coeruleoalba. The sequence continues at coordinate 31,494,721 of NC_137153.1, read as the reverse complement.
CAACCAGTGCCCTTGGCAGTGAAAGCACAGAGTCCTAACCACTGGACCGCAGGTAAATACCCTAATTTTAAAGATTTTATTTGTTTATTTATTTATTTGTTTATTTATTTATTTATTTATTTTGGTATGCGGCTTACAGGGATCTTGATTCCCTGACAAGGGATCAAACCCGCCCAGCAGTGAGAGGGCAGAGTCCTAACCACTGGACTGCCACGGAATTCCTGAGAATTTAATTCTTTTGGTACCTCAGTATTTACTTTTTTTTTCCCATTCTCTCATCATAAAACATCATAATTTCTGGGTAAAATTACAGTGTTTACATTATCATGATCACATTATTCACATTATGTTAGTCATATTCATAGCATATCTGATTAGGTTCTCTTTCTGGTACAACTTTTCTTCTTCTAGATTCAATTTTATTGCATATTTTTCAATCATTACTCATTCATTAATTCCCCACACCTCTGATGACCATATAAACCAAAAATACACCAAATATTCTCAGTTTCCTTTTCCCGTTTAATTCTCCTTTCCTCTGAGATGTTTCTCCTGGAGGTCTCAGTTTCCCTACTCCAATCTATATCACCTCCTCTCTGGGCTTCTCTTCCCACCGTTATCCTGGAATTTTCCTTCTCCACCATCTTGGGACATTTCTCCCCCTCTGCCTTCTGTCGGAGCTCACATTTTCCAGATCCTATATTGTCCTTTTTCTTGATTTTTTCTATTATTTTGTGGATCATACTCTCAGGCAGCTTCATAAGAATAGGTTGTGAACATTAATTTTTTGAGACTCTGCATGTCTGAAAGTATCAGTTTGGCTGGATATATACTGGCAGTCATATTCCTTCTGAATTTCAAAGGCAATTCTTATGATCATTTAATATACACTTTGCTGATGAGAATTTCAATGTCATACTGATCCCTGATGCTTTGTAGGTAGACAGTTTATTTTTCTAACTGAAGAAAAATAGAGTTTTTTAGAGACCTCTCTCCATTCTTTGTGTTCCTTTGTGTGTGCACATCAAATTACATTTATCTTGCTGTGCATTTGGTGGCTATTTTAAATTTGAGAGTTAATGTCTTCCCATATTAGAAAATGTTCTTGTACTTCTTTGCTGGTATCTTTCTGTTTTCTTTGCCCTCTCTTTTAGGATTCCATTATTTTGATTTTGGCCACCCAAACCAATCTCCTAATTTCTTTATTTTCTTTCTTATTTTTCATCTTTTTGTTCTACTTTCTAGAAGCTTTTAAAAAAAACTTCATTCTGATCTTTCAGTCAGATCCTGATTTTTTAAAATGATATATTTTATTTTAAAATTTTTAATCTTTATTTTTTTATTTATTATTTTATTTTATTTTTTTGGCCACACTGCATGGTTTGTGGGATCTTAGTTCCCCAACCAGAGATTGAACCCAGGCCCTCGGCAGTGAGAGTGAGGAGTCCTAACCACTGGACCACCAGGGAATTCCTTTAATTTTTTTATTTAATTGAATTTTAGTTGATTTACAATGTTGTGTTAGGTGTACAGCAAAGTGATTCATATATTCATATATACATATATATAGTCTTTTTCAGATTCTTTTCCATTATAGGTTATTACAGGATGTTAAATATAGTTCCTTGTGCTATACAGTAGGACCTTGTTGTTTATCTATTTTATATATAGCAGTGTGTATCTGTTAATCCCAAACTCCTAATCTATCCATCCCTGTCCCCTGCTTTCCCCTTTGGTAACCATAAGTTTGTTTTCTGTGAGTCTATTTCTGTTTTATAAATAAGTTCATTTGTATCATTTTTTTTTAGATCACACATAAAAGTGATATCATATGATATTTTCCTTTCTCTGTCTGACTTACTTCACTTAGTATGATAATCTCTGTCCATCCATGTTGCTACGAATGGCATCATTTCATTCTTTTTTTTATGGCTGAGTAATAGTTCATTGTGTATATATACCACATCTTCTTTACCCATTTATCTGTTGATAGACACTTAGGTTGCTTCCATGTTTTGGCTATTGTAAAGAGTGCTACTATGAACATTGGGGTGCATGTACCTTTTTGAATTAGAGTTTTCATCTCTTCTGGATATATGCCCAGGAGTGGGATTGCTGGATCATATGGCAGCTTTATTTTTAGTTTTTTAAGGATCCTCCATACTGTTCTCCATACAGGCTGCACCAGTTTACATTCCCACCAACAATGTAGAAGGGTTCCCTTTTCTCCACACCCTCTTCAGCATTTATGATTTGTAGATGTTTTGATGATGGCCATTCTAACCAATGTGAGGTGATACCTCATTGTACTTTTGATTTTCATTGTCTCTAATAATTAGTGATATTGAGCAGGTTTTCATATGCCTGTTGGTCACCTGTATGTCTTCTTTGGAGAAATGTCTACTTAGGTCTTCTGCCCATGTTTTGATTGGGTTGTTTTCCTGATATTGAGCTGTGTGAGCTCTTTGTATATTTTGGAAATTAATTCCTTGTCAGTAACATCATTTGCAAATATTTTCTCCCATTCTGTAAGTTGTCTTTTCATTTTGTTTATGGTTTCTTTGGCTGTGCAAATATTTTAAGTTTAATTAGGTCTCATTTGTTTATTTTTGCTTTTATTTCCATTACTCTAGGGGAAGGATCCAAATAAATATTGCTGTGATTTATGTGAAAGAGTGTTCTGCCTATATTTTCCTCTAGGAGTTTTATAGTATCCGGACTTACATTTACGTCTTTAATCCATTTTGAGCTTATTTTTATGTATGGTGTTTCAGAATGTTTTAATTTCATTGTTTTACAGGTAGTTGTCCAGTTTCCCCAGCACCACTTATTGAAGAGGCTGTCTTTTCTCCATTGTATTCTTTTGCCTCCTTTATTGAAGATAAGGTGACCATATGTGTGTGGGTTTATATCAGGGCTTTCTATCCTGTTCCCTTGATCTATGTGTCTGTTTTTGTGCCAGTACCTTTAGTCAGTTTTGATTACTGTAGCTTTGTAGTATAGTCTGAAGCCAAGGAGCATGATTCCTTCAGCTCTGTTCCTCTTTCTCAGGTTGTTTTGACTATTGGAAGTCTTTTGTATTTCCATACAAATTAAAAATTTTTTTGTTCTTGTTCTGGGAAAAATGTCATTGGCAATTTGATAGGGATTGCATTCAATCTGTAGATTGCCTTGAGTAATCTTCTCATTTTAACAGTATTGATTCTTCCAATCCAAGAACACAGTATATCTTTCCATCTGTTTGTGTCACCTTCAATTTCTTTCATCAGCATCTTAAACTTTTTGGAGTACAAGTCTTTTGCCTCCTTAGGTAGGTTTATTTGTAGGTGTTTTATTCTTTTTGATGTGATGGTAAATGGGATTGTTTCCTTAATTTCTCTTTCTGATATTCATTGTTAGTGTATAGAAATGCAACTGATTTCTGCATATTAATTATGTATCCTGCAATTTTACCAAATTCATTACTGAGGTCTACTAGTTTTCTGTTGGTGTCTTTAGGATCTTCTATGTATAGAAGTATCATGTCATCTGCCAACAGTGATAGTTTTAGTTCTTCCTTTCCAATTTAGATTCCTCTTATTTGTTTTTCTTTTCTGATTGCTGTGGCTAGGACTTCCAAAACTATGTTGAATAAAAGTGGTGAGATTGGGCATCTTTGTCTTGTCTGATCTGAGATGGAATGCTTTCAGCTTTTCACTGTTGAGTGTGATGTTAGTTGTGGGCTTGTCATATATGGCCTTTATTATGTTGAGGTATGTTCCTTCTATGCTCACTTTCTGGAGAGTTTTTATCATAAATGGATTTTGAGTCTTATCAAAAGCATTTTCTGCATTTATTGAGATGATTGTATGGTTTTTATTCTTCAGTTGTTAATGTGCTGTATCATGCTGATTGATTTGTGGATTTTGAAAAATCCTTGCATTCCTGGGATAAATCCCATTTGATCATGTGTTTGATCTTTTTAATATATTTTGGGATTTGGTTTGCTACTATTTTGTTGAGGATTTTTGCACCTATGTTCATCCGTGATATTGGCCTGCAATTTTCTTTTTTTGTGGTATCTTTGTCCGGTTTTGATATCAGGGTAATGGTGGCCTCAAAGAATGAGTTTGGGAGTATTCCTTCCTCTGCAATTTTTTGGAGTAGTTTCAGAAGGATAGGTGTTAAGTCTTCTCTAAAAGTTTGGTAGATTTCACCTGTGAAGCTATCTGGTCTTGGGCTTTTATTTGTTGGGAGTATTTAAATTATGATTCAATTTCAGTACTGGTAATTGGTCTGTTCATATTTTCTATTTCTTCCTGGCTCAGTCTTGGGAGATTGTACCTTTCTAAGAATGTGTCCATTTCTTCTAGATTGTCCATTTTATTGACTTATCTAATAGTTGCTCATAGTAACCTCTTATGATCTTTTGTGTTTATGGGGTGTAAGTTGTAATTTCTCCTTTTTCATTTCTGATTTTATTGATTTGGGCCCTCTCTATTTCTGAATGAGTCTGACTAAAGGTTTATCAACTTTGTTTACCTTTTCAAAGAGCCAGCTTTTAGTTTCATGGATCTTTTTGTATTTTTATTTATTTTTTTAATCTCTTTCATTTATTTCTGCTCTGATCTTTAGGATTTTTTTCCTTTTACTAACTTTGGGTTTTGTTTGTTCTTCTTTCTTTAGTTCCTTTAGGTGTAAGGTTAGGTTGTTTATTTGAGATTTTTCTCATTTCCTGAGGTAGGTAAGGTTGTATTGCTATAAACAGAACTGCTTTTGCCACATTGTTTTGGATTGTCTTGTTTTCATTTTCATTTGTCTCTAGGTATTTTTTTATTTCCTCCTTGACTTCTTTGGTGATTCATTGATTGTTTAGTAGCATATTGTTTAGCCTCCACGTGTTTTGTGTTTTTTACATTTTTTTTTCTTGTAGCTGATTTTTAGTCTCATAGAATTGTGGTCAGAAAAGATGCTTGATAAGATTTTAATTTTATTATTTTAAAGTGCTCTTTTTTGTTCTCTGAAAATGGCTTTGAATAACTTTCTGTTATTGTTTTATGGAGTCAGTATCTTTTATTGCTTGAACATACTATAGTGTGTTGCTATTTTTGTTTTTTTTCTGCTTTCATCTGGTTCCTACTTATGCTTATTTTTTTTAAGTATTTGTATTGGTCTCTGTCTTTTATAAAGAGCCTTCCTTCAAATATTTGGTGATCTGCAAATGTTCATTTAATTTTAAGAGGGAGGTATTAAAAATCTTATTGGAAGTTTGAGTAGGAGGTTGTTGTGTGGGCTTCTCTGTTTCAGGTGCAGATGAACCATTTCATTGGAAGGGACCCTCATTGCCGATATCTGTGTATTTTTTCCCTTCTACTGGTCACTTTCTGAGAGAGAATCTTCTCATCTTCTCTTGTACCTGCCAGGAAGCCTAGCTGCTGGGATTATCAGGGCAGAGTGGGGAACATATGACTGGTGTGGGGTATCTCTCCTTTTACTGTGTCAATTTTCATCTAATTCCCCTTTCTCTACATGTCATTGCCATCCTCATCTTTACTACATGAAGCCTTTCTGATCAAATTTTGGCCTTTTGCTGGGGAGAGTAGCCAGTGTTGCTTGGCTGTGTGGGGTGCAAAGGAGATCTAGGGATGCACCATTTGATAGCCACATACAGGGTTCTGGGGTGGAGGGTGGGAGAGAGTATTAATTTGCTGCAATAAGGAAACTTAGTTAAATTTGGAATTATTACATGGTTTAGTTTACAATAATACACTATAATTTTGAAAAATCCATCAGTCTTTGTTTTGTTTTTAATTGGACAAACAATGGGTAAGAAAGTCATCAACACATCTTTTAAGACTTTGTTGGTGAAACTAGTGTCTGTGTATCTTCCAGGGACATAGCATTACTCCTGATATACCAGCTAGTAGGCTTCTGCTAGATCCTCCTGATCTAGCTAAAGGAACTGCATTGGATTTTGCATTTGCTGAGGGAAATCATTCCACTGCTATACTCAGTAACTGAGAATAAGTAACAACATATGTCTGGGGTCTCACTGGATATTTAGCAAGTTTGTTTCAAGATTCTCTTGATAACTGGACAGCCCATTAGCTCTCTGACCAGTCAAGTACAGACAAATTGATCCCCCAGGACCAAAAGAATCTTGAGAAAGAAGAACAAAGCTGCAGGTATCATGCTCCCTGATTTCAAACTATGTTACAAAACTATAGCCATCAAAACAATATGGTACTGGCACAGAAAATAGACACATAGATCAACAGAACAGAATAGAGAGCTCAGAAATCAACCCATGCAATTTTTTTCAATTAATCTATGACAGAGGGGGCAGAATATACAATGGGAAAAAACTTCTTTAATAAATAGAGTTGGGAAAACTGGACATCTTTGTGCAAAAGAATCAAACTGGACTACTCTCTCACACCATGCACAAAAATAAATTCAAAATGGATTAAAAACTTACATGTAAGACCTGAAACCACAAAACTTACAGAAGAAAGCATAGGCAGTACTCTCTTTGACCTCAGTCTTAGTAACATTTTTGGGGGGCTATGTCTCCTCAGGCAAGGGAAACAAAAGCAAAAACAAAGGAGACTACATCACACTGAAATCTTGTGCACGGCAAAGGAAACTATCAACAAAACGAAAAGGCCAACTACTGAATGGGAGAAGATATTTGCAAGTGATATATCCAATAAGGTGTTAATATCCAAAATATACAAAGAACTCATACAGCTCAACATCAAAAAACCAAACAACCCAATTAAGAAATGAACAGAGGAACCGAATAGACGTTTTTCCAAAGAAGACATACAGATGGCCAACAGACACATGAAAAGATGCTCAATGTCACTAATCATCAGGGAAATACAAATCAAACCACAATGAGATATCACCTCACACCTGTCAGAATGGCTGTTATAAAAAATGCAAGAAATAACAGGTGTTGGCAAGGATGTGGAGAAAAGGGAACCCTCTCGAACTGTTGATGGGAATGTAAATTGGTGCAGCCACTATGAAAAACATTATGGATGTTTCTCAAAAAATTAAAAATAGAACTACCATAAGATCCATCGATTCCACTTCTGATCATTTATTCAAAGAAAACAAAAACACTAATTAGAAAAGATATATACACCACTATGTTCATTGCAGCATTATTTACAATAGCCAAGATACAGAAGCGACCCAAGAGCCCATCAATAGATGAATGGATGAAGAAGATGTGAGATATATAATAAATAATCCTCACCCTTCCCTGAAATAGCAAGAATATTCCTCCCACTTGTTAGCATATGAAATTACTTCGCCCATAAAAACAAATGACCCCTGTGCCCTGAGGCTGCTCTCACTTTCCAAGAAGGTCTGCATTCTGCCTACATAGTGTGTATCTTTGGCTCGCTCTTGAATTCTTTCCTGCCTGAAGGCAAGGACCCTCACTTGGCGACCCGTCCTAAGGACTCCTGTGGGTCCCAGGACGTGACATCTCCCTCTCCTGCAACAACTTGGTTCTGAGAGTGCAGAGGTCTGTCCCCACTGTCTGGCAGCCTTCACTGTGGGTCCTTTGCCTCATGCCTCCTGCTCTCCAAGCAGACGCCTCTGTGTGCCAGGGCCATCACTGTGGCCTCTTTGGGGCTTTTCTTTCCTGAGTACATCAAATGCCCTGTCTCTTCCCTCTGCTTTCTCCTGTGCAGCTGCCCATGCTGTGCGGGTCTCAGTTAGTGGTTTGTCCCTGTCCTGGTTTTATTTTGGTGTTTATGAAGATAACTCATCACCTAGTTTTGTTGTAAGTAATGCTCATGGGTTTTATTTTTGCTTTCTAGCTTCTCTGTTTTTATTGGGAGATTTTGTAAGATTTTAAACTAGGCCAGAGCTGCTGTTGCCATATACTTGTTTCTCCCTTTTAAAGATTTCTGGGAAGAGAGAACCTCTTACCTCTCTGACAATTAATCCTATGGGCAAGGAATTTGTACTTAGGTGTGAGCTAACTCACTTACTATGAATCCAGCTAATTTTCTTGTAGTCAGCCACTGGGGGAAACATAGAACAATTACTTTGTATGTTCCCATGGGCACTCTCCACCTGTAGTTCCTGCAGCCAGGTGCACTGCTAGTCGGCTCTTCCTCTACCAGAAACAGCCCTGCCCTGTCCAGCAGGACCCAGCTTTCTTATAAGACAGAAACCCTTTCTCCTGAATCTAAGTGCCCTGCCCTTCAGCCAGACTCCTGACAGAGCCTGAACAGAAAAACAGAGGCAGAGTCAAGATGGTGGTGTGGGAAGACATGGAGTTAGCATATCCCACAACTAGGGCACCTGCCTGCCACTGGTGGAGAACTCTGACGCCCAAGGAGATGGGAAGAATCCCAAAGTGAACCAGTAAGACGTAGGGGGACTGAGTGGGGAGGAGAAGTGGAGGCGAGGCAGGATCGGCGCCCCTGAGGCCGGGGAGAGCAGGAAAGGCAGGTGGGAGGGACTCTCCGGGAAGAATGGGAGAGGAGCAGAGGGCAATTGCCTGGCCCACTTGGCTGGGGAGCCTGCTGAGCTCCCAGGAGGGTACCCCACCTCCAAAGCCCCATCCAGGCCTCGTGGGTCCTGGGGATAGGAGGGAGGCCAGGGGGATTAGGAGAGGCAGGTGGGAGGAGCCATCCAGGAGGAGGAGGAGAGGAGCGGAGGGTGATTACCCCACCCACTAGGGCCCAGGGAACATGCTGAGATCCCAGGCTGATCCCCTGCCCTCCAACACCCACCCCCCCAGGCTTCTTGGGTCCTTGGGGGCATAAAAGGGAGGTTGAGGAGATCAGGAGAGACAGGCAGGATGGGCGCTCCCAGATGGGAAGAGCAAGAGAGGAGAGGAGGGCATTTACCCCACTCACGTGATCCCAGAAAGACTGCTAGGCTCCCAGGTGAGGTTCCCTGCCCTCTGAGACAAGGGGTGGGGGGCACACCTGGGTCCTTCTGTTCCTTGAGCCTAAGGCCCACCCCCCAGAGCCCCCAGGGCCTTCTCCAGCCCTGTGGGTCCTGAGCATTGGCTCTCCCCACTACCCAAAATATGCCCTTGCTTAGGTCCCACCCTCCACAGCCAAGGTCTTCCCCCCGCTTCTTTTTTTCTTTTCCCTCCTCCTCTTTTTTACTATTATTGTACTGATGTACCTTCTGTTGTTGATTCATCTATATTTGTATTTTCATATCCTTCCTAAGATATCTGTTAATTTCCTAGTCTAATTTTATGTTTTAGTTTGTTATTGTTTTTTTGCTTTTTTTTTTTTTTTTTTTTTTTTTTTTGCCAGGCAGCTTGTGGGATCTTGGTTCATGAGCCTAGAGTTGGGCTGAAGCTACTGCGGTGGGAGCTCCAAGTCTGAACCACTGGACTAACAGAGAACTTCAGACCCCAGGGAATATTCATCAGAGTGAGGTTTCATGAAGTTCCTCATCTCAACACCAAGAGCCAACTCTACACAATAGCCTACAAACTCCAGTGTTGGAAGCCTCAGGCCAAACAACCAGTAAGACAGGAACACAATCCTACTCATTAAAAAGAAAAAAAAAAAAGAGAGATGGCAAAATAATATGTCACAGATGAAGGAGCAAGGTAAAAATTTACAAGACCAAATAAATGAAGAGGAAATAGGCAATCTACCTGAAAAAGAATTCAGAGTAATGATAGTAAAGATGATCCAGAATCTCGTAAATAGAATGGAGGCATGGATTGAGAAAATACAAGAAATGTTTAACAAAGATCTAGAAGAACTGAAGAACAAACAAACAGAGATGAACAACACAATAACTGAAATGAAAAATACACTAGGAGGAATCAATAACAGAATAACTGAGGCAGAAGAACAAATAAGTGAGCTGGAAGAGAAAATGGTAGAAATAACTGCCAAGGAGCAGAATAAAGAAAAAAGAATTAAAAGAACTGAAGCCAATCTCAGAGACCTCTGGGACAACACTAAATGCACCAACATTTGAATTATAGGGGTCCAAGAAGAAGAAGAAAAAATGAAAGCATCTGAGAAAATATTTGAAGAGATTATAGTTGAAAACTTCCCTAATATGGGAGAGGAAATAGTTAATCAAGTCCAGGAAGCACAGAGAGTCCCATACAGGTTACCCTAGGAAAAACACACCAAGACACATATTAATCAAACTAACAACAATTAAATTCAAAAGAAAAATTAAAAGCAGCAAGGGAAAAACAAAAAATAACATGCAATGGAATCCCCATAAGGTTATCAGCTGATTTTTCAGCGGAAACTCTTCAAGCCAGAAGGGAGTGGAAGGATATGCTTAAACCTACAACCAAGATTACTCTAGCCAGCAAGTATCTCATTCAGATTTGATGGAGAAGTCAAAGCTTTTCAGACAAGCAAAAGCTAGGAGAATTCAGCACCACCAAACCAGCTTTACAACAAATGGTAAAGAAACTTCTCTAAGTGGGAAACACAAGAGAAGAAAAAGACCCAGAAAAACAAACCCAAAACAATTAAGAAAATGGTAATAGGAACATATGTATCAATAATAACCTTGAATGTGAATGGATTAAATGCCCCAACCAAAGGACACAGACTGGCTGAATGGATACAAAAACAAGACCCATATATGTGCTGTCTACAAGAGACCAACTTCAGATCTAGGGACACATAAAGACTGAAAGTGAAGGGATGGAAAAAGATATTCCATGGAAATGGAAAACAAAAGAAAGCTGGAGTAGCAATACTCATATCAGGTAAAATAGACTTTAAAATAAAGACTGTTACAAGAGATAAGGAGGGACACTACATAATGATCAAAGGATCAATCCAAGAAGAAGATATAACAATTATTTATGCACCCAACATAGGAGCACCTCAATACATAAAGCAAATGCTAACAACCATGAAAGGAGAAATTGACAGTAACACAATAATAGTAGGGGACTTTAACACCTTACTTACACCAATGGACAGATCATCCAAACAGAAAATAAATAAGGAAACACAAGCTTTAAACGACACAATAGACTATATACATCTAATTGATATTTATAAAATATTCCACCTGAAAGTGGCAGAGTACACTTTCTTCTCAAGTACACATGGAACATTTTCCAGGATAGATCACATCTTGGGTCACAAATCAAGCCTCAGAAAATTTCAGAAAATTGAAATTGTATCAAGCATCTTTTCTGACCACAACGCTATGAGACTGGAAATCAATTACAGGAAAAAAAACTGTAAAAAACACAAATACATGGAGGCTACACAGTGCACTACTAAATAACCAAGAGATCACTGAAGAAATCAAAGAAGAAATAATAAAATACATAGAAACAAATGACAATGAAAACATGACGACCCAAAACCTATGGGATTCAGCAAATGCAGTTCTAAGAGGGAAGTTTATAGCAATATAATCTCACCTCAAAAACCAAGAAAAATCTCAAATGAAAATCTAACCCTACACTTAAAACAACTAGAGAAAGAACAACAGAGAAAACCCAAAGTCAGTAGAAGGAAAGAAATCATAAAGATCAGAGCAGAAATAAGTGAAATAGAAACAAAGAAAACAATAGCAAAGATCAATGAAACTAAAAGCTTGTTCCTTGAGAAGGTAAACAAAATTGATAAACCCTTAGATTCATCAAGAAAAAAAGGGAGAGGACACAAATCAATAAAATTAGAAATGAAAAAGGAGAGATCACAACTGACACTGCAGAAATACAAAGAATTATAAGAGTCTACTACAAACAACTATATGCCAATAAGATGGACAACCACAAAGAAATGGACAAATTCTTGGAAAGGTACAATTTTGCAAGACTGAACCAGGAAGGATTAGAAAATATAAACAGACCTATCACAAGTAATGAAATTGAAATCGTAATTTAAAATTTTCCAACAATCAAAAGTCCAGGACCAGATGGCTTCACACGTGAATTCTATCAAACATTTAGAGAAGAGCTAACACCAATCCTTCTCAAACTCTTCCAAAAATTTTCAGAGGGAGAAACACTCCCAAATTCATTCTACGAAGCCACCATCACCCTGATACCAAAACCAGAAAAAGATACTACAAAAAAAGAAAATTATAGACCAATATCACTGGTGAACATAGATGCAAAAATCCTGGAAAATACTAGCGAACAGAATCCAACAGTACCTTTAAAGGATCATACACCATGATCAAATGGGATTTATCCCCAGAATGCAAGGATTCTTCAATATATGCAAATCAATCAATGTGATACACCACATAAACAGATTAAGGAATAAAAACCATATGATCATCTCAACAGATGCAGAAAAAGCTTTTGACAAAATTCAACACCAATTTATGATAAAAACTCTCCAGAAAATGGGCATAGAGGGAACCTACCTCAACATAATAAAGGCCATATGTGACAAACCCACAGCAAGCGTCATACTCAATGGTGAAAAACTGAAAGCATATCCACTAAGGTCAGGAACAAGACAAGGTTGCCCACTCTCACCACTCTTATTCAACATAGTTTTGGAAGTCCTAGCCACAGCAATCAGAGAAGAGAAGAAATAAAAGGAATACAAATTGGAAAAGAAATAAAACTGTCACTGTTTGCAGATGACATGTTACTATATATAGAAAATCCTAAAGATGCCACCAGAAAACTACTAGAACTAATCAGTGAATTTGGTAAGGTTGCAGGATACAAAACTAATGCACAGAAATCTCTGGCATTCCTATACACCAGCAACGAAAAATCAGAAAGAGAAATTAAGGAAACAGTCCTATTTACCATTGTAACAAAAAGAATAAAATACCTAGGAATAAACCTGCCTAAGGAGGTGAAAGACTTTACTCAGAAAACTATAAAACACTGAGGAAAGAAATCAAAGATGACATAAACAGATGGAGAAATATACCATGTTCTTGGAGTGGAAGAATCAATATTGTGAAAAAAGACTATAATATCCAAAGCAATCTACAGATTCAATGAAATCCCTATCAAACCACCAACGGCCCTCTTCACAGAATTAGAACAAAAAAGTTTTACAATTCGTATGGAAACACAAAAGACCCCGAATAGCCAAAGCAATCTTGAGAAAGAAAAACAGAGTTGGAGGAATCAGGTTCCCCGACTTCAAACTATGCCACAAAGCTACAGTAATCAAGAGAGTATAGTACTGGCACAAAAACAGAAATATAGATGAATGGTACAAGACAGAATGCCCAGAGGTAAACCCATGCACATATGGGCACCTGATTTTCCACAAAGGAAGCAAGAACATACAGTGGAGAAAAGACAGCCTCCTCAATAAGTGGTGCTGGGAAAACTGGACAGCTACATGTAAAACAGTGAAATTAGAAAACTTCCTGACACCATACACAAAAATAAACTCCAAATGAATGAAAGACTCAAATGTAAGACCAGACAGTATAAAACTCTTAGAGGAAAAACACTCTTTAACATAAACCACAGCAAGATCTTTTTTGACCCACAACAGACATTTATTTCCCCCAGTCCTGGAGGCTGGAATCTGGGATCCAGGTGTCAGCACCTCCTGCACTGTTGGTGGGAATGTAAATTGACTCAACCACTATGGAAAACAATATGGAGGTTCCTTAAAAACTAAAAATAGAACTACCATATGACCTAGCAATCCCACTACTGGGCATATATACCCTGAGAAAACCATAATTCAAAAAGAGACATGTACCACAATGTTCATTGCAGCACTATTTACAATAGCCAGGACATGGAACCAACCTAAATGTCCATTGACAGATGAATGGATAAAGAAGATGTGGCACATATATACAATGGAACATTACTCAGCCATAAAAAGAAACGACATTCAGTTATTTGTAGTGAGGTGGATGGACCTAGCATCTGTCATACAGAGTGAAGTAAGTCAAAAGGAGAAAAACAAATACCGTATGCTAACGCATATATATGAAATCTAAAAGGTAAAAAATGGTACTGATGAACCTAGTTGCAGGGCATGAATAAAGATAGACATAGAAAATGGACTTGAGGACATGGTGTGGGAGGGCGAAGCTAGGGTGAAGTGAGAGTAGCATCGACATATATACACTACCAAATGTAAAATAGTTGGCTGGTGCGAAGCAGCAGCATAGCACAGGGAGATAGTCTCGGTGCTTTGCGATGACCTAGAGGGATGGAATAGGGAGGATGGGAGGCAGGCTCAAGAGGGCGGGGATATGGGGACATGTGTATGCATATAGCTGATTCTCTTTGTTGTGCAACAGAAACTAACACAGTATTGTGAAGCAATATACTCCAATAAAGATCCATTAAAAAAAAAGAAAAAGAAAAACAATCTGCTATTCCTTCAAAGCAGGAATGGGTTTCCGTTTCTTTAAGAGTTAGTTTAGAGAAAAATCCGTTGTTTCCCTTCCCTCTTACTGCTTCTCAATCCCGTTTCATCACAAATGATAACCCGGTGGGCCAGCCCTCTCACATCAACATCTTTGGTTGTACCTGACACGTTTTTGATTGTGAAACACGTATAAGAAAGGAATAAGTATTAGATTTGGACAGCTGGAAGTTAGCTTGTTTTCTCCCTCAGATATGATTTTTTAAAAATTACATATCTATATATGAAAGTCTCACTTTTGTACCCAATGAGTATTTTTTAATGCAATTTGTTATTCTTTAATGCCATTTTGAAACTATAATTAATGGAAGTAGTGGCAAAAATATAAAAACAGGTAAGAGGAAGGTACTTGGTTCCGAGTCAACTTACAGATTCTGTTATTTAGGCAGCAGTAGGGAAAGGGCAGGGTTAAACCAAAGTGTGTTTTTGTTTTGCAGAAACTAACCATTAGATGGCAGCAAGTTCCAAACACCCAAAGTTCTGAAAAGGTTACAGTGCATTCCAGTCAACAAGATGACCACAGTGCAAGCAAACATCCAAGCACCTGCTCGCTTGCAGTTTTTGGCAACCTAGAGTAACATTTGCCTCATTACAATATTTACGGATGATCTGTCTGCCCTTTCATGAATATGCATACCCCCAGGCTTAACCCTGCCCCACCCTCCGCCCTGTCCAACTACACGGGGAGACAGTGCTTTGAGAGCTGTCTCCCTGTCTCCTTACTTGTCAAAAGTAAGAAATGCTTCTGCTTAGTCAAAAATACTTGGCATGTCCCTTGGCTATGTACCCGAAGCAAAGGATCCATTTCATCCAGTTACCATTCCTTGATTAAAGAGATCTAGGGGCAACATTTAAAGATATTTGGTGGGGTGGGGGTGGGGGGAAAGGGGGGTGGGAGAGGAGTCATCTTGCAGTTGTGGACTGAAAAAAAAATACACCTGGAAGTTGAGAATTAAGTTTTCTTTGGCGGACTTTCTGAGAGCTTAAGCCCAGGAGGCAGCCTCTCAGATAAGTCTGAGGGACTGCTCGGAAGAGGTAAGGGCGGTGCCAGGATATATGGGAGTTTTTGTGAAAAAAACAAAACACTTAGTTGAAACATCAAAAGATATTGTTAATTGAAGAAAACCAGACATTTCAGGTTAATTAATTCAGTGCTTTTCTATGTATGGGAAGATGTAAGAGTCTGAACTTTGGAAATCATCCCTTTGATACGCACCTCAGCTACCTAGGGCCAGTATACCATCTTTCTCCATCCTGAGTCCTCTCATAGTGGCGGAGGCTGCAGTGACTGATGGCTTGATGGTTGCAACATCCTTTATTTACTGATATATATGGCAGGTGACATTTATCATCCACACAGTCATGGACTTCTACTTAGAAAGGGAAGGCACAGATGACCAAACCCATTGTTCAATACCCAGGTCTGAAGGAAATGGCTGGATCTGGTTTCTTTAAGTCCCTGGATGCTTCTTTCTCCATTATGTGCCACATGTCCTGAAATCCTATAACCACCTACTGGTCTGGTCTCAACCTGCATATTAGGAAATGAAGCCAAAGATCATACTGCAGAATATTGCCCTGTGCACTGTATGGGCTGGGAACGGGAGAAGTTGTTGTTGTTGTTGTTGAGTGTGTGTGTGTGTGTGTGTGGTGTGTGTGTATTTATGCATATATATGTTGTGCATGTGTGTGTGTATATGTGTGTGTATCCCAGTGAGATATTTGTCTGAGTCCTAAAGGACAACTTAATGTAGTCACAGACAACAAGCCAGATTGTTCAATAAAAAGAATTTTTAAGTGCATAAATCAGCATTACTTTGTAGCTCTTACATGAAATATACCTTTCTAAAGTGCTGAAGAGAAAATACATATATCTCTGACCTTCATATAAAGGTTCAGTAGAGATGTGGGGAAGAACACAGAAAGATGTGATAATATGCAGCGGGCAGCTGTCTGGAAGCACATAAACGACATAGTCACGCACAGGATGGGTCACCAGTCAGAGAACCGTCAGGAATTCACATGAATAGATAGCTCATGGTCACGTTTACAATCTCTCATTCTTTATTTATCTGTTTCTATCCAATCATGAAAACTTCAGTGGTAGGACTAACCAGGTGCCCAATAGAAGTTAATACCGCACAGGAAGGCTGTTTCTCTATGAGTTGTCCCACGTGGGATGAATATGTCATTGTAAGTAGAAGCCTCACTGCTGTAGCACAACTTGATGACAGGTCAGGCCACTGTGTGGAGTCAGTATTATGAGCTCTTTCATGCTTGTCACTGCTTGTGGCATTGTTGGTACATGCCATGAAGAACAGGACCCTTCTCTCTTGCCCTAACTCTAATCCCACCTGCACT
Organism: Stenella coeruleoalba; assembly: GCF_951394435.1. Taxonomy (NCBI): domain Eukaryota; kingdom Metazoa; phylum Chordata; class Mammalia; order Artiodactyla; family Delphinidae; genus Stenella; species Stenella coeruleoalba. The sequence goes on along the minus strand of NC_137153.1, from coordinate 31,478,012 downwards.
CACCTTTAGAACGGAGAGGCATGGAATAGTTAGAGGGACTTGGCAGTTGCCACTGTGTGAGGCTGATGCTCCCCCTGAAAACTGCATTCATCAGTTTAGATGTAGATACTTTGACTTCACTATATGTTGCAGGTAGGATAATGAGCTCCCATTTCAGCCACTGTTTCATTTGCTGAGGAGTATTGCTGAGTGTATGTATTAATCTGATCGGGCTGCCATAACAAAATACCGCAAGCCGGGTGGCTTAAACAGCAGAAATTATTCTCTCTCAGTTCTGGAGGCTGGAAGTTCAAGATCAAGGTATCAGCAGAGTTGGTTCCTTCTGAGGCCTCACTCTTTGGCTTGTAGACAGCCACCTTCTTCCTGTGTCTTCATGTGGTCTCTCTGTGCTTGTCTGTATCCTAATCTCCTCTTCTAATGACACCAGTCATAGTGGATTAGGACTCACCCTCATGATTTTATTTAACTTTAATTACCTCTTTAAAGACCATATCTCTAAATACAGCCACATTCTGAGGTACCAGGGGTTAGGCGTTTCAATCTATGAATTTTGGCGGGACACAATTCAGTCCATAGCAGTATCTCACCCATTACATTCCTCAGTGCTCACTCTGTTAAGACCCACACTTCTGAAGAATTGCTTTCAGACCAGTGTCCAAAATGTTTTTTCCCTTAAAAAGACCAGTATACTTTCCCTTATGGGTAGTTTGAATTTTGTAACTATCTTTATATATGTTAGTTGTGCCCAGAACTAAATTTTTGGCCTGTGTCTGAAATAGGGCAGTAGTTCTCAAGCTCAAGTGTCATCAGAATCACCCGATTGTAAGATTGAGATCATTGGGATCCACCCCCAGAGTTTCTGACCCAATATGTCTGAGTGGGACCTGAGAACTTGAATTCTGACAAGTTCCAAGGTAATTGCAGATGCTGCAGGCAGGGATGTGCTTCCAGCACAGCCCCAGAGCCACTCACTCGGCTATTTCAGAGGCTTTCCACAAGGTGGCGCAGTGGGAGCGCCTCTGGACAGGCTATCACACAGCTCTTCCTCTGGGTGGGCAATGGGCACCTCGACATCAGGAACTCTCCCCACCACCCACTGATCTCCTCATCCTCTTTTACATAAAGTTGTTATGATCCAACTTCAGCTGTGGCATTTCAGACCTCAAAAGTAACACAATTTTATTTATTTTTTCTTTTTTTAACATCTTTATTGGAGTATAAGTGCTTTAAAATGGTGTGTTAGTTTCTGCTTTATAACAAAGTGAATCAGTTATACATATACATATGTCCCCATATCTCTTCCCTCTTGCATCTCCCTCCCTCCCACCCTCCCTATCCCACCCTTCTAGGTGGTCACAAAGCACCGAGCGGATCTCCCTGTGCTATGCGGCTGCTTCTCACTGCTACCTATTTTACGTTTGGTAGTGTATATATGTCCATGCCACTGGCTCACTTTGTCCCATCTTACCTTTCCCCCTCCCTGTATCCTCAAGTCCATTCTCTAGTAGGTCTGCATCTTTATTCCCGTCTTGCCCCTAGGTTCTTCTGATGATTTTTTTTTTCGTTCTTTTTTATTTTTTTTAGATTCCATATATATGTGTTAGCATATGGTATTTCTTTTTCTGTTTCTGACTTACTTCACTCTGTATGGCAGTCTCTGGGTCCATCCACCTCACTACAAACCACTCAGTTTTGTTCCTTTTTATGGCTGAGTAATACTTCATTGTATATAAGTGCCACATCTTCTTTATCCATTCATCTGTTGATGGACACTTAGGGTGCTTCCATGTCCTGGCTATTGTAAAAAGAGCTGAAATGAACATTTTGGTACATGTCTCTTTTTGAATTATGGTTTTCTCAGGGTATATGCCCAGTAGTGGGATTACTGGGTCATATGGTAGTTCTCTATGTAGTTTTTTAAGGAACCTCCATATTGTTCTCCATAGTGGCTGTATCAATTTTACATTCCCACCAACAGTGCAAGTGGGTTCCCTTTTCTCCACACCCTCTCCAGCATTTGTTGTTTGTAGATTTTTTGATGATGGCCATTCTGAGTGGTGTGAGGTGATATCTCATTGTAGTTTTGATTTGTATTTCTCTAATGATTAATGATGTTGAGCATTCTTTCATGTGTTTGTTGGCATTCTGTATATCTTCTTTGGAGAAATGTCTATTTAGGTCTTCTGCTCATTTATGGATTGGGTTGTTTGTTTTTTTGATATTGAGCTGCATGAGTTGCTTGTATGTTTTGGAGATTAATCCTTTGTCAGTTGCTTCATTTGCAAATATTTTATCCCATTCTGAGGGTTGTCTTTTCATCTTGTTTATGGTTTCCTTTGCTGTGCAAAAGCTTTGAAGTTTCATTAGGTCCCATTTGTTTATTTTTGTTTTTATTTCCATTTCTCTAGGAGGTGGGTCAAAAAGGATCTTGCTGTGATTTATGTCAAAGAGTGTTCTGCTTATGTTTTCCTCTAACAGTTCTATAGTGTCTGACCTTAAAGATTTAGGTCTTTAATCCATTTTGAGTTTATTTTTGTGTATGGTGTTAGGGAATGTTCTAATTTCATTCTTTTACATGTAGCTGTCTGGTTTTCCCAGCACCACTTATTGAAGAGGCTGTCTTTTCTCCACTGTATATTCTTGCCTCCTCTATCAAAGATAAGGTGACCATACGTGCGTGCATTTATCTCTGGGCTTTCTATCCTGTTCCATTGATCTATATTTCTGTTTTTATGCCATTACCATACCATCTTGATTACTGTAGCTTTGTAGTATAGTCTGAAGTCAGGGAGCCTGATCGCTCCAGCTCTGTTTTTCTTTCTCAAGATTGCTTCGGCTATTCGGGGTCTTTTGTGTTTCCATACAAATTGTGAAATTTTTTGTTCTAGTTCTGTGAAAAATGCCAGTGGTAGTTTGATAGGGATTGCATTGAAGCTGTAGATTGCTTTGGGTAGTAGAGTCGTTTTCACAATGTTGAATCTTCCAATCCAAGAACATGGTATATCTCTCCACCTATTTGTATCATCTTTAATTTCTTTCATCAGTGTCTTATAATTTTCTGCATACAGGTATTTTGTCCTCTTAGGTAGGTTTATTCCTAGATATTTTATTCTTTTTGTTGCAATGGTAAATGGGGGTGTTTTCTTAATTTCACTTTCAGATTTTTCATCATTAGTGTATAAGAATGCAAGAGATTTCTGTGCATTAATTTTGTATCCTGCTACTTTACCAAATTCATTGATTAGCTCTAGTAGTTTTCTGGTAGCATTTTTAGGATTCTCTATGTATAGTATCATGTCATCTGCAAACAGTGACAGCTTTACTTCTTCTTTTCTGATTTGGATTCCTTTTATTTCTTTTTCTTCTCTGATTGCTGTGGCTAAATCTTCCAAAATTATGTTGAATAATAGTGGTGAGAGTGGGCAACCTTGCCTTGTTCCTGATCTTAGTGGAAATGCTTTCAGTTTTTCACCATTAAGGATGATGTTGGCTGTGGGTTTGTCATATATGGCCTTTATTATGTTGAGGAAAGTTCCCTCTATGCCTACTTTCTGCAGGGTTTTTATCATAAATGGGTGTTGAATTTTGTTGAAAGCTTTCTCTTCATCTATTGAGATGATCATATGGTTTTTCTCCTTCAACTTGTTAATATGGTGTATCACGTTGATTGATTTGCATATATTGAGAATCCTTGCATTCCTGGGATAAACCCCACTTGATCATGGTGTATGATCCTTTTAATGTGCTGTTGGATTCTATTTGCTAATATTTTGTTGAGGATTTTTGCATCAGTTCATCAGTGATATTGGCCTGTAGTTTTCTTTCTTTGTGACATCTCTTTCTGGTTTTGGTAACAGAGTGATGGTGGCCTCTTAGAATGAGTTTGGGATTGTTCCTCCCTCTGCTATATTTTGGAAGAGTTTGAGAAGGATAAGTGTTAGCTCTTCTCTAAATGTTTGATAGAATTCGCCTGTGAAGCCATCTGGTGCTTGGCATTTTTTTTGTTGGAAGATTTTTAATCACAGTTTCAATTTCAGTGCTTGTGATTGGTCTGTTCATATTTTCTGGTTCAGTCTTGGCAGGTTGTGCATTTCTAAGAATTTGTCCATTTCTTCCAGATTGTCCATTTTATTGGCATAGAGTTGCTTGTAGTAATCTCTCATGATCTTTTGTATTTCTGCAGTGTCAGTTGTTACTTCTCCTTTTTCATTTCTAATTCTATTGATTTGAGTCTTCTCCATTTTTTTCTTGATAAGTCTGGTTAATGGTTTATCAATTTTGTTTATCTTCTCAAAGAACCAGCTTTTAGTTTTATTTTTCTTTGCTCTTGTTTCCTTCATTTCTTTTTCACTTATTTCTGATCTGATATTTATGATTTCTTTCCTTCTGCTAACTTTGGGGTTCTTTTGTTCTTCTTTCTCTAATTGCTTTAGGTGTAAGACTAGGCTGTTTATTTGAGATGTTTCTTGTTTCTTAAGGTAGGCTTGTACAGCTATAAACTTCCCTCTTAGAAATGCTTTTGCTGCATCCCATAGGTTTTGGATCATTGTGTTTTCTTGTCATTTGTTTCTAGGCATTTTTTGATTTCCTCTTTGATTTCTTCAGTGATCTCTTGGTTATTTAGTAGTGTGTTCTTTAGCCTCCATGTGTTTGTATTTCTTACAGATTTTTTCCTGTAATTGATATCTAGTCTCATAGCGTTGTGGTCGGAAAAGATACTTGATATAATTTCAATTTCCTTAAATTTACCAAGGCTTGATTTGTGACCCAAGATATGATCTATCCTGGAGAATATTCCATGAGCACTTGAGAAGAATGTGTACTCTGTTGTTTTTGGATGGAATGTCCTATAAATATCAGTTAAGTTCATCTTGTTTAATGTATCAGTTAAAGCTTGTGTTTCCTTATTTATTTTCATTTTGGATGCTCTGTCCATTGGTGAAAGTGGGGTGTTAAAGTCCCCTACTATGATTGTGAAAAGTAACACAACTTTAAATGAAACAAACTGGTAATGAGCAAAGCAGTAATGAACTGTAAGACATTACTGAACACAGGACCTCTTTGTGCCAATGTGATCAACATATGGCAAAATGGAGCAGAGGAATATGAAAGGGTCTTTGCTTTCTTCTTCATACATTTTGTCTGCCAAAGTCAACACAGGATCCATTTACTTATGAAATTAGTTTCCTAAACATGTGTCATCCTTCATCTTAACTCCTATTTTTTTGCACAGTGCAATGTGAGATATTTCTATTTAACCTATGCTTGCAGCTGACAGCAAGATTAGCACAAGGGTTTGCATGATTCAGCTAGGTTAATCGAAGAAAATGTTTACTATTTTGGGAGAAGAGAAGCTAATTAAATATGTAACAAATTATATATATATATATATATATATATATATATATTAGAGAAAACTAATATGATGAAACAGTAATTTTGAGTGGTATAAGTCAGTGAGATAATTAAAAGCAGGAGTCATGAATAAATAAAAATGTATTAACTACTGGAGACCACATAATTGAAGTCTTCAAAAAGTTTGTGATGGGCCTGGTTATATGTATACCCTGTGAATTTTTGTCCAGGAATCTCAAATGTTCAGTGCAAGTTATATAATTATGTTATAAATTGTATCTATGATTTCTAGCAGTTTTCCAAATGATATGGAGAAAGCAATTATCAAGAATACACTTTTGGGGAAAAGTGTAAAGCAAATTCTACTAGAGGAAATAAAAGGCATGAGGAGAAATGTCAAATTATTTTGATACAGGCAGATTTCTGAACACTTGATTAACAAAGAGTGTTTGGACTGCACATTCTAAAGAGAGCAGGTGTGAATGCACTGTTGCCCAGCATGGGATAACAAACATTTTGCATCTTAATTCACAGGGTCACATAGCACTTCTGCCTGAAAACACAGGGGCACATGCTTCTCAAAGAAGCAGGGAGTTGAAATGGCATAGGGTGCACAGTTGACATTCACAGAGTATCCTGCCTCTGAGTAGTCCCCATTGCAGGACTGCCAAAGAGATGCAGAAATATCATCACATCAGGAGGGCCTTTGTGGCAACAATTCTCACAGTGCATCCATAGACCAGCAGCATCAGCATCACCTGGAAACATGTTGGAAATGCAGATCCTTGGGCCTCACCTCCACTGAATCAGGAACTCTGAACATGGGGCCTGGTAATCAGTGTTTAAACAGGCCCTCAAGGTAAGGTTGCCAGAATAGAGCAGAAGTGCCTTTGGAGGAGGGAGTTCAATATGGTGGCATAGGAAGGCCCTGAACTCACCTCCTCCAATGGACACAACAATTTTACAGCTGCACATGGAATAATTTTGCTCTGAAAAGGACCTGAGAACAAGATGAGCGCTTTCATAAAAAATGATAAAAGAGACACATTGAGACAGGTAAGAGAGGCAGAGACTCAGCTTCGCCAGGTGTGGTGTCCCACAATCTGAAAGGGATCTCCAAAATATGGAACTTTTTTCTGCGGGAGTGAAGGGACTGTGCCCCACATCAGGTGCCCAAACCCCTGGGTGTGGTACTGGAAAGATGAGCCCGCAAAACTTCTGGTTTTGAAAATCAACAGAGATTAAGTCCAGGAAAACCATAGAAACGAGGGGATGGAGAACCCACTCTTAAAGGGCTCAAGCGCAGACAGACTTGTCTTGTGATTTAGCCAAAAGCACCTGGAGAATAAGTGAGGAAGACCCACTTACCAATCCTAAAGTGCTGCCAGAGAAGCAGCACCTGCAGTGACTCTCTCCAAGGGCTGAAATGCTGGCTGGCGTCATTTTGTCATGTCGTTCTCACTTGCTGGTGACAGAACTGGCAGACACCATTTTTGGTGCCCTCCCTCTAGCCTGCTAACACCGGTGGGTGTGCTCTGCAGCCTGACTTTCCTGAACACCATCTGAGGCCCTGTCACAGCTGGCAAGGGTGTGCAGTCCACACACAGGATACCCACACATATATGGTCAGTTAATGTAGGACAAAGGAGGCAAGAATATACAATGGAGAGAAGACAGTGTCTCCAATAAATGGTGCTGGGAAAACTGAACATGCAAAAGAATGAAACTGCACCACTTTCTTATACCATACACAAAAATAAACTCAAAATGGATTAAAGACTTAAATATAAGACCTGAAACCATAAAACTCCTATAAGAAAACAGAGGCAGTAAAATCTTTGACATTGGTCTTAGCAATGTTTTCTGGATTTGTCTTTTTAGGTAAGGTCAACAAAAGCAAAAATAAACAAATGGGACTACATCAAACTAAAACCTTTTGCACAGAGAAAGAAATCATTAACAAGATGAAAAGGCAACATATTGAATGGAAGAAGACATTTTCAAATGATATAGTTGATAAGGGATGGATATCCAAGATATATCAATATCAAAACCCCCCAAACAATCCTATTAAAAAATAGGCAGGGGCTTCCCTGGTGGCGCAGTGGTTGAGAGTCCGCCTGCCGATGCAAGGGACACGGGTTCGTGCCCCGGTCTGGGAAGATCCCACATGCTGCGGAGTGACTGGGTCCGTGAGCCATGGCCGCTGAGCCTGCGCGTCCGGAGCCTGTGTTCTGCAATGGGAGAGGCCACAACAGTGAGAAGCCCGCGTACTGCAAAAAAAAAAAAAGGCAGAAGACCTGAACAGACATTTTCCCAAACAAGACATACAAATGGCCAACAAGCACATAAAAAGAGCTCAACATCACTAATCATCAGGGAAATACAAATCAAAACCACAATGAGATACCACTTCATACCTTTCAGAATGGCTGTTATCAAAAAGACAAGAAATAACAAGCGTTGGTGAAGATGTGGAGAAAAGGGAACCCTGTGCACTGTTGATGGGAATGTAAATTGGTGCAGCCACTGTGGAAAACAGTATGATATTCCTTTAAAAATTAAAGAGAACTACCATATAATCCAGAAATACAATTCTAGGTATTCATGTAAAGAAATAAAACAGTAATTGGAAAAGTTATATGTGCCTCTATGTTCATTGCAGCTTTATTCACAATAGCCAAGATTCGGAAACAACTTGTGTCCCTCAATAGATGAATAAAGAAGATGTGAGATATATCTATATCTATCTATTTATATATATATATAGTGGAATATCACTCGGCAATAAAAAAAAGAATGAAATGTTGCCATTTGTAACGTGGATGGACCTAGAGTATATTATGCTAAGTGAAATAAGTCAGGCAGAGAAAGACAAATACCATGTGATTTCACTTATTTGTGAAATCTAAAAAACAAAATGAATAAACAAAAAAAACTGAAACAGACTCATAGGTACAGAGGACAAACTGGTGGTCTCTAGAGGGGAGGGTTTTGGAGGGGATGGGTGAGATAGGTGAAAGGAATTAAGAGGTACAAACTTCCAATTATAAAATAAAGAAGTCACAGGGATGTAATGTACAGCATAGGTAATACAGTCAATTATATTGTAATAACTTTGTATGGCAACAGATGGTAACTAGACTTGTGGTAATCCTTTTGTAATGTATACAAGTATCAAACCACTATGTTCTACACCTGAAACTAATATAATATTGTAGATCAATTTTAATTCAATTAAAAATGCAGGACACACAGTTAAATTTGAATTTTAGATGAGCAATGAATCATTTGATTATAAGTATGTCCCAGTTTTTGTATGGGACATAATTACATTAAAATGATTCACTGTTTATCTGAAAATCAGATTTAACAGGGGTTCTATATTTTATCTGGCAGCTCTACTTCCAGAGGATTCCAGTGCACGCCAAAGTTTGGGAAGCAGTGGCATAGAGACTAGGGTGGCATAAGGTCTAGGTCAAAAGCCCTGTTTGGGCTTTTTCAAAGCCCTTTTCTGGCTTTTTCAATGATGAACTCCAAAAGTCCTATTTCTTTAGATTCCTCTCACTTTTATCTCTCTGGTTCTTTTATAACCAGTGACTCCATGTTCTACAGACTTCTTTTCCTGAATCTGAGTGCTAGCTTATCCAATCAAACAGTTGCTTAGAATGTGGTTGTATTTTCATCTTGTACCTACTGAAGGGGATTTGTAACATAGACATTATTGGGAAGAAGGACGATGGTCTCATCAGAATTTGCAAGCTAAACTGCTCTCCCTTCCTCCTCATCTCTGTCCTTATGCAGCTCTGACAGGTTGACTTAAGATTTGTTCTGATATTTGCACTGTTACCTGAAAGTATTACTATTTGTTCCCATGGAAGCAGACTTGAGAGGGTCACTGTGGCCTCCTCTCCAGCCCCCCAAAAGTTCTCCAAAAAGAGCAGGAATGTTGGGCACACAGCCATCTCCCAGATTGCTCCTGTTATCAAAACTCAGCACAGTCCACGAAACAGCACATTTGTGGAATGACAGAAATTGAGAGATTGCAGCCAAGCATTAAACTATAATTTATTTTACTATCAAAGTGACATATCGTTATGGAGGGACAGAGGTCTCAGATGTGCTGATGTGAACCTTGGACAGCAGTCCAACGCAAGGAGTGTGCTGATCGTCCTGGCCCCTTCACAGGGGTTTAGAAGGTCCAGGAAGGGGGCTACATCGTCTATTTGTGGGATTCTTAAAGGCAAAAACAGTACAGCTATTGACCATAAAAGCTTTGATTTCTTTTTTTATGATTCCTCCTCATCTTGTGTGAAGATTATAGGAGTTAAGCTATGTTTAGTAGTTCAAAATGGAGTCACCATGGCTAATGTGACTTCCATGTTGGTTGTTTTGAAATGTTTGGTTTAGGACTGCAAGTATTTTAGAGTGAGAAGGAGCAACTGATAGAGACAAGACCCCTGTGGTGTAACCATTACACCTTACTGGCAGACTTTTTAAAAGGAGACCACTGAGCCCAGAGACTTGAAGTCTCTTTGCTAGAAGACCCGACTCCACGCTGCTGAGAACTATTCTAGATGGGCCTGCTGGAGACTCTGTTGGAGCAGAAGCGACTTCCCACTCACGCTTGTCAAGAGACCCGTTGCTGGACCAGAGACTGCTGCTGATGCTGAGACACCTCCTTCCTGGACTTCTCCCTGGAGTGTTTCATTACCCCCTTTCCTGTTTTATCCCTACTTTGACTAAGCTGTGTTGTGTGCTGATTGTGTGCAATAAACCATGTGACTTGTGAATTGAATATTGGCTACATTTTGTGCATCTCTAATCTCATGTGACACCTCTGGGCCTCACCACTGTGCCCTGCGACAAAGTTTCCAAGTCCAGTTGGCAATTTGGGCAGAAGGAAGTCTTTGATCCTCCCATTCATCTCCCTGTGTACATTTTTCTCTTCCCTTCTTGTCTGAGTCTCTCTGTCTGCTCTCTCATTTACATTTCCTCTGCATTTTCACATCAGTGGCTTCTTATTTCCATCAGGGATTAAAGATGTCCTCTAAATAAAAATTTCATGGAGGTAATATATATTCATTTATTGTTTGTGGCTAACTCAGAAGGGGTGAGATTGGGCATATTCTGACCAGGACACCAGCTTGCCCAGGTTGTTCTGCATCTGGCTCCATGCCTCCACATGCACATATCAAATAGCTCTAGTCATCAAGAGCCATCCGAATCAAAGGAAAGGAGTCCTCCAGGCTTAAAAATTTTTGCAGAATGTGCTCTTGCTTTGATTCTGAGCCAGACACTGGGCTGCACAGAGCTCCTTGATGGTTAAAAGACAAAACCTTAAATACAAGGGGCACAGAACTGGTGTGTCATATTGTTTATGATAGACAATAACTAGCAAACCAAGCCTGGTTGAATTATTGATTCAAGGTATTTGTCGGCCTAAAGCCTAGGAGGGTCACATAATATTTAGCAAATATATTATACAGAGAAATGGAGGTAGATATGTTCTACTCCTTGTGGTGGCACATCTGATGATAGACAGAATGTCATAGCCCCCATTGTTGATGGAAGATTTTAAGCATTGTGTTTTCTTTTTCTTGATCAGAATCTGGTCAAAGATTCAATATAGTGAGGAAACGGTGTGTTTTATGCTTAAGAAGAAGAGTATGCAGCTATCAAGACATGCAGGTTGTTGACATATTTATATCAGGCAGGTTTGAATTGAGACAGTGATGCTTGGTCTGGACAACCTCAGGCAGTGATTGCCTGTATGGCCTCGACATTGATTAGGGTAATACTCATAAAAGATCATTCCAGGATCCTGACAACCGAGTTTCAGCACGGTTGCAAAATAGGGAAAACTAGCTCACTGTCATGATATGGACACTCTAACATGCCTGCACTTGGAAACTACTTCACTTGTGTTTATAAAGACCCCTTCTTAGATAGTCAATATGCAATTGCTGTGTGTTGATTTTCATTGTGTAGACTCGGCACTTAGACAAAAACACAGATGACCCAATGTGGTTCTAGAATAGAGTGTCCGTGGGCTAACCTCAGCAATGCCAAAATCCAAGCACTGCTGGAGGGCAAGCAGTGGGCACTGAGTCTCATAGAGAGGCAAGTTAAGTCACCAAAACAGGGACAGAGGCTTAAAGACATTGTTTAAAGGTATAAAGATAAGCAATAAGAGAATCAAAATGAATTGAGAGCTTATAGTATAATAATAAGTAGAAAAGCATGGTGGAAGATTCTGAAGAAGGGTAACAGAGTTAACCATCAGAAAAGTGTTAAAATATGGGTTCCAATTGTGGGAGGAAAACTTTTCCTTTTCAGAGTAGGTCCAGGTGGCCAGAGGCCTCCTTAACAGGAGACAAGTTTATTTCACATGCATGCAAAAGCCTCAAAAATGAGCAGCTCCTCGAAAAGATGGGGTAGGGGGTATACATCACTATAAGTAGAGGGGTGTTTGGGCCCCAGCAGAAAGTATTGAAGGTTTTCACAGGGCTCGATACCAATGAGTAATCACAGTTATTTATGATGTTCTAATGTTGTAATTATTAATGAATTAATGAGTTACTAGCTAATTGTTATTAATGAGACACTCTCTAATTCTAGTTCTTGGAGTCCCCTGTTCAAGTTTCTAAAAATAACAAAGTGGGAGTTAACTTCCAGATATTATTATACTTTAAAATTGTATTGATCCAACCCCATAATTACTTTAAAGAAGATATGCAATTAAAATGAGTAGAATACGTGCCAACCACTGTCCATTCAACAGGTGTTCTGTGCTTGCACTGAGGGCCATGCTATGAGAGCCCACCAAGACACCTGGCCTCACAGAGGCCTCTGTGCTCCTGCTCAGAGCCCTCAGGCCTTGAGCCAGCTGGGGAGCAAGTGCACAGTAACCTAGTTTGTGGAAATACCCAAGAGGGACATCAAGAAAGCCACTGTGTCAGCCTCTGTCTTTAGATGAGGTGGTTAAGAAAAGCTAGCTGAGGGCTTCCCTGGTGGCGCAGTGGTTGAGAGTCCGCCTGCCAATGCAGGGGACATGGGTTCATGTCCCAGTCTGGGAGGATCCCACATGCCACAGAGCGGCTGGGCCCGTGAGCTGTGGCTGCTGGGCCTGTGCGTCCGGGGCCTGTGCTCTGCAACGGGAGAGGCCACAGCAGTGAGAGGCCTGCGTACCGCAAAAAAAAAAAAAAAAAGAAAAAAGAAAAGCTAGCTGACTGTATTAGTCAGGGTTCTCCATAGAAACAGAACTGATAGCATGTGGGTATATATATATATATATATATATATATATATATATATATATATATATATATATGATGGTGGGAGGCAGGGGGAGAAAGATTGACTTTGAGGAATTGGCTCATACGATTTTGGAGGCTGGCAAGTCTGAGATCTGTAGGGCAGGTTGGCAGGCTGGAGACCCAGGGAAGGTTGATGCTGCAGCTTGAGTCCAAAGGCTGTCTGGAGTGAGAATGTCCTCTCCCTTGGGAGACATCAGTCTTTTTTTGAAGACCTTCAACTGATTGGATGAGGCCCACCCACATTATGGAAGGCAATCTGCTTTACTCAAAGTCTACTGAGTTAAATGGTAATTTCATCTACTAAATACCTTCACAGAAACATCTATAATAATGCTTGGCCAAATATCTGAACACGGTGGCCCAGTCACGTCAACACATGAAATTAACCATCACACTGACCAAGTGAAAATACTGAAGCATGGCCGAGCCCTGGGTGGAACATTCCAGAAAGGAGGACAAGCAGCCCTGGCCTGGAGGGGGAGGAGGCCTGTGCAGGGCTGTGTGCACCGTAGTGTTGCAAGAAAGAGAAGTGTGAGAGACGCTGCGAACCTCAGGCTGAGGCCATACCATGCAGAGCTCTGAAGAGCAAGGCAGGGGGTTGGAATTTATTCTGAGAGCAATGGAGAGAAAAATTCCAAAGGAACAAATATGTGCAGTGATAAGTGTCAGGGCTACTTCTGAAAAGATCTTCCAGTTCCATGTGGCAAGTGGGAAACAGGGTGCCTTGCAGACAAAATATTTGCCTTGCTGAATAATGAATACCAGATACTAGCTGAAAAGGAGAAGAATGATATTAAATATGTAGAGTAGCCTTTTCCTTACACTTTCACTCTTAAAGGATACTTTAACAGTCACTGATACCCTAACTACCACTTTCCAACATTTTAATATTATATATGTATATTTCTATTTTACATTTTAAATGACATTGTATTGTATTGTATTACAGTCCCCTAAAAATGCTGAGACTAATAAAGACAAATTTTCATCTAGAACACAACTAGAGTGTATTTTTTTGGTGACTGGGAAGTCAGTTTCTCTTTCATAGCGACAATTACTGCAAACATTTCTGGGAACTTTTACAATGTTTTCTTTGGAATGCAACAGTTACCCAATTTCAAAGCAGTCACCATTTAGCACTTTGAACAGAGTGTGAAATAATTGAACTTTGGCTATCACAAAAGGCGTGCAGCTTAGTAATGAGAGGCCAAATCTTAAATACTGATTGAGAATCTCCTCAAAGGGCTATAAAGCGACACTTTAAGAGCCCTTTAGAGAAACAAGCCACAGGAAGGGGGGCTGACTGTGAGAACCAGGCCCATCTGCTGGTGTATGTAGGGTTTGCAGTCAGACAGAGCCTCCTTCATCAGGACTCCAGCGGGTTTTCTAAGAGGTTTCTATTTCTAGCTCCTTTTACAGAATGCATCTCAATGCAGCTTGATTAGCAGGGAAGTACTTGAGAAAACAAAAGGAAATGGTTCAGTAAGTGGATGAGAGCCTGAGGCTAGTGCTCTCTGGTGCATCTCTCCTGACCTACAACAGTTCCTGAAGCTTAAATGCCCAACAACTCCTTGCTGTGGGGGAGGGTGGGGCCTCTTTGCCTGGAATTGCTAAGTGGCTAAAGCGGCCAGCTGGTCTGCACTGAGAGTACCAGGCACAGCGCAAGAACATCTTCCCAGAAACTCCCGGCTTCAACCTCTTCTTTCTTCTCTGCTTGTGGAGATGCGTGCCCAACTCTGGCAACGACAGGTGACCTTCAGAAAACAAAAACAAAACAGGACAAAACAGGACACCAACTTGTTTCGCAGGCGGTTTTGACAGCATTCCTGTTCATTTCACCCAAGTTCTCCTCCTCGCTGTGACTAAAGCACCTGAGGGGATTGATCTTGGAGAGGCAGCAGTGAGCAGTGGCAGGAAGACGGATCTTAGTTCCCTGCCCAGGAATGGAACCTGGGTAGCCTGGATGAAAACCAGGTATCCTAGCCACCACACCCCCTGGCTCTTGCTCCCAGTGAAAAATGCATTTCTCACGGAGGCAAAAACTGTAAAAACAGGTACAAGGTTTATTATTACAGACATAGCACAACAAGTGGGAGAGCACACAGAGAAACAGTTTGTTTAGTTATGACAGAAGCAAGGCAGAGATACACACCCAGAGAGCAAGGGTGTGGGTGTCCTCCCTAATGAGGAGGGGTGCAGTAAAGAGGATGTTAAGTCATTTATATAGGGCAGTTCTTCCGGGTCTTTGTGTACCTTTGCCCAGTTATCTGGTTTCTTCTTCTACACCTGACCTGCCCTAGAACCCTCCCCAACATGAGTGTGCAACTTTTTTCCAAGATGGATTTCAGCCCAGAGGCCTATAGGACAGCCTTAGCATCACATATTATGGGGTGGTGCCCCCATCTTTTTGACTCCCAAGGAGGCTTTCTGTGCATGTTCAATGTTTCCCTTGCCCCAAGGATGGGAAGTGTATGACCTGTTGATGCTTTACTCAAACCAGTGTTAGCCCCTCTCTGTTCCTGACATGACTGTTATCTTAAGGTGTCCACAGGAGACAAAGCCTGGCTATTTACCCTGTTTCTGTTGTTACCTCCATTTCAGAGAGCAAACAGGAGGCTGATTGTAAATGCCTAAACTGGAGCCTACCTATCTCCTGTCTCAGGAAATGCAAACAGGAGGCTAGTTTTAAGTGTCTAGCCTGAAGCCCACGTTTTTCTTGCCTCAGGCTGATTTTTCACTTTTCTGAGTCCTTCAAAAGAGGGCACATGAGAAAGATGACTCAGTCAGGGACTAAATCAGGCCCCATTACACCTGTGGTCTCCGTGGTTTCTACAAAAGTCTGAGGATCATTTCTCAGGACTGTTCTTAAAATCGATAAAAGAAATTTTCACATATTAAGATACAGGGAAGTCATTCTGGCTTATACTTGAGTTAACTTGCACTTTATGCTAACTAAAATAACCTGTTTGTGGCCTATCAAACATACATTGTACTTCTGCTTTAATTATTAAGAAAAGGGCACACTGATCAGAAATAAAAAATGTCCATGTTAAAAATGAAGATGAAATGCCTCTCCTCCCAGGGCACCAATGTCGCAATGCTTGTACTCCTCCTTTGATTGTAAGACTCCCTTCCCGGGTGCCAAGGCCATGCTGACTTGCTGTATATGTGCTGATCTGTGTTGTTATTGTTTTTGTTTTGGGAACCTTGAAGAAATGTATCCTTGACTTGTTTAATGTTCTTTATTCTGACAAGCTAAAAAACTATGCTGGAAACCATGTTTCTCCAGAACAGCTTCTCAGAGTAATCTGGGAAGCTGGCTTCTGGGCTAGTCCTCAGTTTGGCTCGAATAAAACTCTTATTATAGATTGTTTACTGATTATTTTCATTGACAAAATTCAGGAGCTTTTTTTTCTCTATGAGCAGACATTTTCTAGCAGAGGCTAACTGTGTAGGTGGAAAATTGAGGTACATCTCAGAATTTTCTTCTTTTTCAGGGCATAAGAAGAAAGATAATTGAAATTAAGAAATTTAGAGACAGGAGCCCACATCCTTCAACCAGATGTAATCTCATTGTGGGCTTAGTGGAGATAAAGAAATGTTTTTGTTTCTACAAGTTTACTTTCCATAGAAATTTGCTTCTGTGGAAGAGCCGAGCTCGTCTGCTACAGGTAATGGTAGCACCGGTTCTGGGTGTGAGCTTGGCGGGGGAGGCAGGAAGACAGTTCAGGGCCTTGAAGCGCGAGGGTGGGGAGCACGGCACAGGTGGGACCACTGCTTGTGTCCAGGCCAGTCTTGTATTCTCAGCCTGTCTCTGCAGTTAGGGTCTCAGTGTGTGAAAGCAGGTGAGGGACAAACCAGAGGCCAGAGTAGTCCCTGTGTAGCAGAGGCTGTGGGCACTGCCAAGCAAAAATCGCAGTGGAAGAAACCAAACAGGGAAGGACGACTTTACTCAAGGCTATTGCAGTAGGGAGAGAGCGGCCAGATTCCATCTGAACTCAACTCCTCTGACACAAAGGGCAGCAGGGGATGGCTGAAGGGGAGATGCTAGGCATCTGTTTGTTAATTGGCTTTAAAAAGGAAAAGTGACCTTCTCTTGTCTTTATGGCAGGAGGTAGCTGGACAACTTGGAGACTGGGCTCCTACCCTCTCACAGTAACTGGGATATAGGGGCACCATTTCCTATGATGTTACATTTCAGAGAGATGGCTCCCAGGTCCTTGAGAAAGACATTTCTGGGTTGTAAACTGGCAAGAGTCTTCAAAAAAGATTTACATACGTCTCGAAGGGTCAGAGAAAGAATTTTACAACTATTAGTTTTCTAAAGAAAATGCTTGTATTAGTCCAAAGAAACAGAACCAATAGGTACACATATAGAAAGAGATTTATTAAAGGAATAAGCTCACACAATTGTGGAGGCTGACAAGTTCCAACATCTGCAGTCGGCAAGCTGGAGTCCCAGGAAAGCTGATGGTGTAAGTCCCAGTCCAAAGTAAGTCCTAGCCCTGGTGCAGGTGAAGATTTGTGTCCCAGCTCAAAGACAGCCAGAAAGAGAGGGAATTCTCCCTTTCTCCAACTTTTTGTTCTATTCAGAACTCCAGTGGGTTAGATGAGGCTGGTCCACAGTGGGGAGGATGATCTGCTTTACACAGTCCACCAATTCAAATGCTAATCTTGGGACTTCCCTGACGGTCCAGTGGTTAAGACTTTGTGCTTCCACTGCAGGGGCACGGGTTCGATCCCTGGTCAGGGAAATAAAATCCCACGTGTGGCCAAACAAACAAGCAAACAAACAAAAACCAAATACTAACTCATCCAGACACATCCAGAATAATGTTTAATAATATTCACCTGGATACGAATGGCCCAGTCAAGTCGACACATAAAATTAACCATCACAATGGGTCAGGGGCCGAGACACAGGAGCAGAGGCAGGTACCAGCTCCACTGCCAGCTGACAGCAGAGCTGCAGGCTCTCAGGCCTCTGGAGCCCTCCCTGCCTGGGTGCATGGCTGGCCACAGGGGCTGGCCTTCAAGCATTACCGATGAAGCCCAGTCGGGGGAAGACACTGACCCCAGTGCGGTGGAGCCCAGTTGCCCTCAGAAGTAGCCTGCTTGATGATGCACCCTGCCTGCCACCCACCAGCTCTGCTTTCTGGAATCTTCGTCTCAAATAAAGTACTGCTCTGAGAGAGCTCAACTTGACATAACATGTGTGCCCTGCCTTCAAAGCCCCTGACCTCCGTAGATGTACTGAGCCAGAAATGGAGGAAAGACCCACATGCTAGGGGAGGGGATGCAGTCACCAAGAGGGGTGGTGGTTCCCACTCATTTTGTTCAGCAGAGAAGACAATGATTGGGCTGGTAACTGGCCTTTAGCACAGAGAGCCTAATGCTGTACAGAGCACGAAATAAACATTTTAGGTTCCAGACATAATAAGAAGATTGACTTTGAACCCAATTGCTTTTATCCAATGAATAATCCCAGAGCCACGATTACTGTGCCTGGTTGGGCTGGCACAGATCTGTGTGCCCTGGGTGGGGAAGGTGCCATTTCCCCGGCACATGGGTCCTCTGGGCTCGTGTCCTGCCTGCAGAGACTCATTGGGGGCAGATCTCCTCGTTTTTGTTTGAACTGGATTCAATAACAACCCTAATGTTAACAGCGACATCTGTAACCACAGTGCCCCTGGTGATGGTGCTCGGGTCCCAGGGCTTAGGCAGTGCAGGAGAGGCCTGGGAGTAAACGCGTCACTTTTTATGTTATACGTACAAAACAAAGGTGAGTCGTCTTGGTGCTGTGCCTCCTTGAGCCTCAGTTTCCTCACCTTTAAGTGAGTGGTAGCCCAGATGAATGGGGGTCTGCTTGCTTGCTTTGATGGAGCCCACCCTCATGTCTCTGAGTTTGGTTCCAAGTGCAGAGCGCACCCCCTTCCCCCTCTTCCTCTTTCTCCTCCCCAGCTGCCAGAGAGTCACCACCACTCTGGTCTATGCTGAGCTTGAACAGAATGCAATTGGAGGGCCCCAGGTAAAGGCCATCCTGTCAAATGTGTTGGCTGTCTGCAGGTAGACAGCAATGGGGCAAGAGGGTAGCCTCTGGGCAGGAAAGTCAAGAGATCCTAGATCCAGGTACATGGGGAAAAAAATGGTGCAGGAAGGAGGAAGCCTGTCATACAAAGTCAGTAGCACATCCTAGAGCTGGGCCATGCATGTATAAAGTGAGGTTTTTGGGGAAAATGCTATAAGAAGAGAAGTAGCATAGGGCACACAATCCTGGAGATCGTCCATCTGCAGGAACATTGTACAACTTGGGACACACCAGGAGAGCATTCTTGGAGAGAGTGACTGTGTCCACATGTTTCTGACATTAAGGTTCAGGGGACCGGAAACCTCCATGGGAGACTGGCAGGGTAGTGTCAGAGAAGTAAGTGGCCTGATCCTGGGGCTTCAGTTGACTAAGTCAGTCCTCCCTGTCCAGCTTCTTGCAATCTATATTTGCACCTCCCCAGAATCCCTACTAATCTCCAAGTTTTCCCAGTATTAATCAGCTAGGGCTGCTGTAGCAAAGTACGACAGCCTGGGAAGTGTAAGAAATAGAAATTGATTTTCTCCCAGTCTTGAAGGCTGGAAGTCCAAGATCAAGGTGTTGGCAGGGCTAGTTTCTTCTGAGATCTCTCTCTTTGGCTTGTACATGGCTGTCTTCTCATGAGGTCATGTCCTCACATGGTCTTCCCTTTGTGCATGTCTGTGTCCTAATCTCCTTTTCTGCCGAGGACCAGCCCCAGCTGAACAGGATTCACCCAAAGGGGAAGACGGAGTCGGCGTGGACAGAACTCAAGACACCTCTTCTTGGATGCAAGGATCTGACAAATTTATTTTCAAGATTCCAAAAGCTTTTATATTATAAAGTGATCTCATTTTCAAATTCAACATCCTCATTCCCACGCCAAAAACTCCCCCACATAGGCCACAAAACAAAGGTAATTTACATCAGCAGATTGATTAAAACAGGTTAGGTAATTTTCCCATCGCCCAGAGTCTCTTTCTTCTCCTGTGGTTAGTCACATGTTGGTCACATCTAGGTCAGGAACTCTGTTTGTTCTTCTCAGGAGATTAAAGTGTTCTTGTACTTGCACATTCTGCTTGATCAAGCCATAAACTTAAACATATAATTCTATTAGTGATTAACAATATTCAAATAACATTTCATCTACAAATTTCCCAACCCTACCATAATAATCAAAACAATACACATTATTTTTATGCTTCTAAAAAACTATGGGAGCGGGCATTGTACCATAAACTCATTGATTAAACTCACTGTTGCATAAAAACTCGCCACCATACCCAGGTATTTTCCAACATGTTTATAACTTCACTGGGAGGCCATGACTCTTACAATTTTTCTTTTAAAATCAAAAAGCTACTGCAGAAATATTCCCACCATTGTATTTCCCCAACAAATATAATCATTAAAGGAGCCGAAGTAGTTACAATTCTCCTCTTGATTTTTACCCTAAGTAGGGGTCTTTCTCTAAATCCTCTATCAAAGCCGGGAATATTTATCACCTTAAACAAAAGCAGGGGGGGAGGCAAGGGGAACCATACAGAGGAGAGTTTTGCTTCTCCATATTTGTACCTGGCAGTACCAGCTTTGCTTGGCACTATGGGTCTCGTTGTGCCTGGCAGTACCAGCTTTGCTTGGCACTATGGGTCTCGTCCGTGCTGAGACTCAAAGGCACTTCCTATACGGCTCCCGGCATCTCCCCCTTTTTTATTTATTAGAACACCAAACAGAACATAGCCCGTACGAGGGCAGTTTTCTGTTGGCATGTCTGAGGCACCCTCCTGCGTGCCCCACGTTGGGCGCCAGACTCTGGGCGATGGGAAAATTACCTAACCTGTTTTAATCAATCTGCTGATGTAAATTACCTTTGTTTTGTGGCCTATGTGGGGGAGTTTTTGGCGTGGGAATGAGGATGTTGAATTTGAAAATGAGATCACTTTATAATATAAAAGCTTTTGGAATCTTGAAAATAAATTTGTCAGATCCTTGCACCCAAGAAGAGGTGTCTTGAGTTCTGTCCACGCCGACTCCGTCTTCCCCTTTGGGTGAATCCTGTTCAGCTGGGGCTGGTCCTCGGCACTTTTCTTATAAGGACGTCAGTCAGATTTGATTAGGGCCC
Organism: Stenella coeruleoalba; assembly: GCF_951394435.1. Lineage (NCBI taxonomy): Eukaryota > Metazoa > Chordata > Mammalia > Artiodactyla > Delphinidae > Stenella > Stenella coeruleoalba. The sequence goes on along the minus strand of NC_137153.1, from coordinate 31,457,152 downwards.
ACACTAAATGACCTCATTTTACCTTAATCATCTCTTTAAAGGCCCTATCTCCAAATACAGTTACATTCTGAAGTACTGAGGGTTAAGGGTTTGGAATTTGGGGAGACAACATTCAGCCCATGGCACCCAATACTCAAATGCATTAGGAACTTGCTGTGTGCTGGGGCTCCCACATCACTTTTCACAGCTCTCACAATCATATGATATAGGTGGTATTCACATTTCAAAATAAAGGAACTGAGGCATAGACAAAGTAACTCACCCAAGGCTGCCAAGTCGACCAGCAACGGCCAGCACCTGGATTCAGTCTGAGGCTTAGTGGATTTTCAAGCCCAGCTGTGTCCACTTCACAAGGAAGAAGAATGGGCATTGGCCAACTTCAACTCCAAGGTAAGGCGTCACCAGTGCTCAGAATTCATTGGCAGGAATATGTGGTGAAGTTCCCAGGATATATTCCCAATTTTATGACCTTCAAAGTTTCAAAATACCCCTAAAAGATCTGCTGCTGATACAGCTGAAGATGCATATGGATTTGTCTCACAGGCTGGGAGGAATGTTGACATCAGTCACATCTATGAGCCCTTCACTTAGAAATCATGAGGAATTATGACACTGAATCTTCTCTTAACAAGCTGGTATCTTGTGGCTCTTCCCCATAAACAGCTTGAGGTGAGGCCAGTTCTCCACACATGATGTCTCAGGCTGGTGTTTATACCTGAGGACACCCAGGGCTTTCCCCAGGGTTTGCCTGTGATGTGGGCTGAACTGACATCCTTGCAATGTTAAGTTACCCCATCCATGGACATGGTCTGTCTCTCTATTAACTAACTTTTTGTCACCTTTCTAGACTTTTAAAATCATCTCCATAAATCTCACATGCTTTCTTAGGTAGGTTGATTCCTACCATGCTTTAGCTAAAATACATGCTAAAAATACTAAAAATACAACAAAAATACTACTGTGTATTTGTGAAGAGGAACACTCATGATTTTACAACTTAATACTTTGCCCAGAAGCCTTTATAAACTCTTCTAATAGTTTTGATAAGCTTATAAACAGAACTTTGATAAGTTCTGTTGAGATTTATATGTAAACTATCATATCACCTGCAAGTAATGAGAGTTTTATCTTTTTTATTCCAATCTCTATTTGGATTGCAATTTTAATTTCTTTTAAATGTCTTATAACATGGATTAATACTGCAAGAATTATGTTAAACAATAGCACTAATAATAGGCATAATTGTCTATTTCTTATCTGAAGTAAATTTACTTAAAACATCCAAATTAATTACATATTTTTTGCTGTGTTTTAAAAAATTTAGTCTTTATCAAGTTAAGAACGGCCCTAGTATTTTTATTTCCTGATGTGGTGGTGCTAGGTGGCCAGCTATGGCATCACTGAAGGTCTGGTTGGTGACATTTCTGGCATGACCTTGACTGATTCCCTCTGTCTGGCCTCCCTTCTTTCCTGACCACTTGCAGAGCCTCATTTCTCTGGCCTTCCCATTGACTTTGCTTGCTCACCAACATCCTTCAGTACATTTATTTAAGATGGCCAGGGCCATTTTCTATTACTTGCACCAAAAACTTGACTACTGCAAGGAGTGAGTTGCAGAAAACAAACTATTAAGGGAAATGAGAGGAATGTGAGATTAGCTACCTGATTTAGTAATCATGAAAGGTAATAAACATTTACTTAGTATTTAGGGAGACAACACTGATGACATTGAACAGCTTGAAGAAAGATAACAAGAAACTTAAATGCCTTACATTCCAAGATTAAGGCATAAAGTGTACCCCAGGGTCCTTCTAAAACCATGGTACAGTTTGATGCTACAGCATGCCGAGTTGCAAAGTCAGTTGAATTCACAAATCACCTTGTCACTCTGTCAAAGTGAGCATATTGTTTGGAACTCTAAGAATTAGAATGGGAATATATGAGAGAATTCAAAATATCTGGACTACTCTGAACCCTGACTTCTCCTTCCCTCTGGGCCTTCCTTACTTGCCCAAGTCCTTCCTTGTGTGAAGACCCTGAAACTCTCTTGCCTGAATGAATTCCACTGCAAGGGGAACTTCTCCTTGCACCCCAGTCCTTGCATGCTATTCTGACTGTCTGATGGCCTTTAAGTAGGCTCAGAGCTCCACATGTCCAGGAAATCAACTACAAAGAAATAAGAAAACAAACTGTTTTTTAAACAGCAAAATCATCAGAATATGAGTGTGAACAGATTCTGATGGTCTAAGACCAAGGAGAAAGAGAATATATTTTTAGGTTGGGCTGAAGTGTCTATATGAGTGAACTATTTGGAGATTGGATTCTGAGTTGCTGTGCTACCTGCAGGAGCCCTAAGACTTTGCTCAGTGTTAGGCTGAGGGTAACGTGGATTAAAGCTTTGGTTTATATGGACTCCTTGATTTCAATGTTGGTTCTGCAGAGGTGGGAGCCACATAGCACAAGTAAATCAGGGTTGGTCACCATAATAAGCTCCAGGTCAGTTTGCTAAACCAGGTGTTTTCACTGATGAGGCCCCAGGAATGAGATCGACAAGCAGTTCATTGAGGCCCTGTTTGATTTTTAAAATAGAAATATTTCAGCTCTGGGGAATAGAGGCCTGAATTAAGCCATCATGATGAGGAGTCAAAGCCTCCCTATGTTTAGATTTGAATTGTTCCGCAGGCTATGATCTCCTGAATAAACAGGAGGTCTTCCAAGGAGGATTACATGATATTCTCACAAAATATGCTATGAGTCTGCTTCCTCATCCTCCCCTAAAGCCTATGGCCACTTACCAAAATAACCCTTCATGGGAAAACACTCAGACACAGGGAATGCTCTCTGAGGTAAGGCTAATCTCCATAGACCAACAAAGTTACTGTGGTCCATAGGCCAGTCTGGGGGTGTATGGTAGGCTTATTAATATGACAAATGGGATAGGATCCAAGTCTACTTCGTGGCAATCCAACTATCCTGTAGTTATTTCCTGTATATATCTACAATTCCTGTATTTACTTTCCCAGTTCCTGAATGGAGCATTGGTTAGATGACCTCAGCAACTGGTAAAATTCTACCACTGGTTCCCTGGTCCAGAGGGTAAAGTTGTTATGGTAGAAAGCCTCAGATAGCTTTCCTCACTGTTGACAAAAAAGCCAAAAGCAATGGCAAATATCTGAGGGAAATTCAGAGGATGTTGGCACTGTTAATGACCAAAGATTCAGGGATGTTGATTCCCATCATGGTCCCATTTAGCTCCCTAACGTAGGCAGTGCAAAAGGTAGATGAAAGCTGGATAATGACAGTGGATTTTTATTCACTTATCCAGATGATGTCTCTAATTGAAGTTGCTTTTCCAGATGTAGCCTCCTTAGGAGCAAATCAAAAGACCTCCAGTCATCAAGGGTGCAGCTAAAGATAAGGAATTTTTTCCCCTTAATTCCAAACAACAGAAAGTAATTGAGTTTTATTTGGCCAAGAAGAACATCTTCAGTGTCTTGACTCAGGGGTATTTCAATGCTCTGGCTCCTTCCCACACTTTTTCCATTTCACCACCCTGCAGGACAACATTCTGAGTCACTGCATTGATGACATCTTGATGACAGGACTCCAAGAGTGGATGGTGGGACACATGTTTTGATGAGACACATAGGATGGGAGATGAACATACTCCAGTCAATACACCAAAGTCTATCTCCTTGGTGGAGTTTCTAGAGTCCAGTGTCCTGGGATATTTGGGATTATTTTTTTCTAATATGAAAGAATGTTGCTGTGCATTGCATTCTTTACTGCCCAGAAAGATATACAATGTTTGTTGGGCTCCTTTGGGGTTTGGAGGTAACCTACAACAGAGCTGAGTATGCTGCTCTGAGTTACCTGAAAGGCCTCCAGTTTTGCATAGAGCACAATGCATGAGAAGGCAGTAGAGCTGATGATCCACATTGCCCAGAAGGAGAGCAGGCCTGAGGTGAAGATCTGTACTGATTTACGGGCAGTGCCTAATGTCAGGGACTGGGAAGGATGGGTGACAAGGAGTGAGTAAGTAGTGTGACAAGACACTGAGTGCCCAGCAAAAGTAGTATTTTTATCACTGACATTGCTTAGGACATCTAGAACATGGTGATAATAAAATGTAGACTTTCCGTTAGCTTTATTCTTATCTTGAAAGTGCACCCCCTTACTACCTTCACAATCCCCACCACCCTGCCCTTGGTATATCAGTGCAAGTAAGTTTGTGCAAGATAAATGTGGATCATCCCACAGTTTGAGAACATTCTGGGTGTAAAGAAATAAATAAAGAAATAAATAAATACGCTTGTGATGCCCCACTGTGGATGGAGCTTTTAAGAATCTTGTAGACAAGATAGCCCACATGCTGCAATGAGTCAGCCTTTCCCACTCCACCGGTGCTTGCCTACTGAACTCGCAAATAGAGTGACAAGGACGGCACTGTTCATCTGTGGGTGTTAGCTGTGATTAACCCTATAACTGGACTGGGGATCACAGAGTCTGAGGAAGAATCATAGCAAAACTAGAAGGAGAATGGACTTCAACCTGATGTCTGGATGTGGGTGCAATAACTGATGAAGCATTGGCTACTAGGTGATTGGAGTTCATGTGTATTTACCTAAATAAGGGGTAAATAGCAGCTTTTATTTTATTTCATTTCACTTTGGGGGGACAGATGTGAAGCGAGTACTGTCGTCATTGTCATCTTCCCCACCTCCCTCCGGTGCACTGCAGACACTGCCTGTCTCCCCACCCCAGCCCTGTGGGTTCCGCCTACCTCTTCTAACCCATATACCGGCATCCATCCACCTTCTATCTTCTAGCAATCTGTCAAAGTTTTCAAAGTCTGTTGGTCTCCATCCTCCACTCTGCTCCCTTTCCTTGGTTTCCACAGATTTACTCCCACTTGGATTTCCCTTGGATGATTTTAGTGAGGGAGAGGAGGAAAGCAGAGTCTCATTCTGCCATCTTGAGCCAGATGACTGGGCTTTTAAATAAGGTCTCCCTTTGGTTTAATTATCACAGACGTCTGTAGAAGTGCAGGGGAAACACCACATGCTTGTAATAGTAGTATTCCTCCTTCCCCTTGGGATGGGGAAAGCCCTGCTTTTCTACTTAAAATTAGGAGGAAATGAGCTGGAGAGTGATGAGTGGCCATAGAAGGAGGATATCAGTGTGAAATTCCACAAATAATATTTTACAAAACTCATGTAGAATGATTATTTCTGTTCATCTTGAAAACAACACCAGAGTCCTATGAATATGCTCCCTGGAGCATTTCCAGAATAAAACCAAGGCAGAGAATTAACCCGAGAGCATTGCATTGTCAGTATCAATCAATACAGTGAAATTATACCCCTCAGTTGCAGTCTGTTGGTCTCACAATGTGTTGTGTGATGGCCACGAGGAGATGCCAGGGGGAAAAATGTTTAGAAAGAAATGTTTGGCTAAATTCCTCTGAGAACAGCAAGGGAGAGCAGCAGCTCCCAGCCTGCAGGACCACGAATGTGCCACTTGGAGGAAAATGAAGCTCTAATCACTTACCTTCTTCTTTCTTCAGATACCATCAATGGCTCTTTAATTCAGGAGTTGTGTCACATCAAAGCAGACATCTGCTGGGTGTCTCTGCGGATTTGTTTTTGTGAAGTGGAGCTGCTTCAACAACTTGGGTTTCAGTGCTTGCAGCGAGGGACTCCGCATACCCAGAGCGGCTTCTCCATTCTCCTCCCCATGAGTGCAGCACATTCTGGGGCCGCTGCGCTTTTTCATCCTCCCTCCCAGTTCCCTCCCTCCCTGCCTTGAAGCACTGTGCATGTTGGAGGTGTGAGGAGAACCAATTGCAGTAACTAGACTCTCTCCTGTTTACTTTGCAGCTTGGTGCTTGGTGCTCATATGAGCGCCGGGGTTTTCATTTCTACCCCTGGGCCAAGCTGGAGAGAGACCTGCTCGTTTTGGCTCTGAGAATTTCTGGCCCACCCCAGCCCCTGCAGCCCCTGCAGGCATCCTCTGAGCCTCCCGGTTATCAGCCAGCCCACACATCCTCCTCTGGTCCTGATGAGCCTCCCCGCTGCTTCCTGGGAGGTACTGCTTGTTATCTGTCCCTTGCCCTTCTGCACCTAGAGGGTGGGGTCCTCTCCCCACCCCCAGCCCCTCAAGTGCTCCGCCTCCAGGAGCAGGTGGTTCCTGTAAACGTAGATGAGCATGTCCTGTTCTCCTCAAAACCTGCCTGCAACCTCCAGTCTAGGAATAAAAGCCAAAGTCATGGCATTGCTACGAGGACCACATGACCACGGCCTTTCTGACCACATCTCTTGCTCCCTGTGGCTCTCCCTGAAGAGCCTCAAACCTCAGGGCCTTTGCACGGGTCACTCCCAAGTCATCTTGGGCTACTATAACAAAATACAACAGGCTGGGCGGCTTAAACAACAAACATTTCTTTCGCACAGTTCTGGAGGCTGGAAGTCTGAGATCAGGGTGCCAGCATGGCCCTGGTGTGAGCCCTCTTCCTGGCTTGCAGACAGTCACCTTTTGCTGTGTCTTCACATGGCAGAGAGAGCGCTGGTGTCTCTTCCTCTTCTTCTAATGCACTAGTCCTCTCAGATCAGGGCTCCATCCTTATGATCTCAGTTAACCTGAATTACCTCCTTAAAGGCTCTATCTCCAAATAGAGTCACAAGGGGATTCAGGGCTTTAATGTATGAAATTGGGTGGGACACAATTCAGTCCATAACAGTCCCTCTGCCTGGAATGCTCTCCCTTGGATATCTGCAAAGCCAAAACCTTTACCCCTTAGACCAAGTCATGTGCTGAATTCCTCTGTGGAGTGGTCTTTTCTGGGAACACCTGGACTGATTTGGGGAAATACTCATCACCAATGCAAAATTAGGCTGCTATTGTCACAGGAATAGGTGGCAGATGCTGGGTGGTATAAAGCAAAGGTACAACAAACAACAACCTCCAAACAAAAGCCCAGACAGCCACAGTACAGTTGCCATTTATAACAGAAGGCCAACTTTGTTTCACATGCAGGTTCCCACGGAGCTGCATCCCTAAGTGAGTTTCCAATACAAATTTACAGAGAGGACTACGGTGGGATCAGTGGGGGAGAAGACGGTTGCAGAGTCTGGAGAGACAGACTACACGTGCCATGAGCCCCTCACCCTCCCGCCTCAGACCTAGTGAGGGCCAGCTCTGCTGAGCCTCTGGAGCATGGAGACACAGTGGGCTGGGGGATACTCCTACCCCTGGAAGCATGGAGGGCAGAGCAAACGGCAAGAAAACAGGAGGGAGATGTTTCTAGAGCACTGTCATGAGCCAGTGTGAGTCAGCGATCTCTCATGCCCCTTCCCATTGTCCCTCCATGTGCTCCAACCCAGAGGGCCATGGGCACAGCTGGCAGAGAAGGAGCTGGAAAGAGAAGGACCACCCCTTAGCCCGTTAGAAATTACCTTCACTGAGAATCTCTCATGTACAAGGAATGGCACCTCTTCTAAGTTTTGACAAACGTGTGCCCTCCTGTCATCAACACCACAGGCAAGATTTGGGGTGTTTCCATCATCCCAGAAAGTTCCCTGGTCCTCTGCGGTATGTGCTGTTACTAAGTCAAGCAAAATGCTATTGCCTCCTTCCAATTTCAGTGTATGCACTTTGTTTTATTTTACCAAAGGCTAAAAAAGTAGTGGGCCAAGCTAAGAGCTCTGTATCTCAACCTCTGAGCAACTGGAGGCTGGTGAGAAGCAAATTTGGGTTTTTATGATTATCCAGATTGCAGGATGGAGAATAGATTGTGGCTGAGCAGAGCATGAGAGTGTGTGCCGGGAAATAGTGAGAGGGATATCCAGGTCATCTAGGTGAGAGATGATGGTCTGGAACAGAGTGGTGGGGAGAAGAAAAGAACTAGGGGTCCAAAAGTGTGCAGGAGGTCAAACCCAGAGCCAGCATGAGATACAAATTGCCACAAATTCTTTGTAGCTCTTTCCATCCAGCAGCGGGTTCTGTGTCCCTCTCTTTGTAGCTGTGCAGGCTTGTGACTTCTTTGACTAATACAGTTTAGTGGAAGAGACCGTGTGTGACTTCTGATTCTGGGCCATAGAAGGCCATGCATCTTCTGGCTCCGTTACCAGACACTCTTGGGGCCCGCATGTAAGAAGCCTGCTCCACCCGAAGTGGCTTTGCTGTGAGGAAGCCCTGCTTCACGGAGAAGCCACGTGCAGGAGGTCCAGGCTCGGGGGAGCCCAGCCTTCGAGTCATCCTAGTCCAGGTAGCTGATGAGTGAGTAAAGAAGACTTCAGGTGATGCCAGCCCCTGCCTTTTGAGTCCTCTGAGCTGGTATCCCAGACTCCACAGAGCAGACAAGCCATTGTCTCAGGGCCTGTCTAAATTCCTGACCACAGAATCCAAAGGCATAATAAAGTGGATGTTTTATAGCACTGATTTTGGGGTTTGTTTTACAGTAATCTATAACTTGGACAAGGAGAGAGGGGAGGTGTTGGGATGACTCACAGAGAAGATGGTGCATGTTTACTACCTTGTTTCTTGTCAGCTAAAATTGTTTCCTGGAGGAAGTGGGATGTCAAGAATTAATGTGAGAAACCAGGACTCATTCCTGGTATATTTCATTAAACAGCAAATAATTCGAGTATTAACTGAAGCTGTGAGTGGAGTAACTTTGTCGAGCTAGTGATAAGAGAGGATGATGGCTGTGGTACAGAGGTGGGGGAGACCATCCCAGAGCAGCAGTGGGGCCTGGGGATCTGAGGCTGCTGACAGCTGTCCACACAACCCTGGGGTAGAAGTCAAGTCTGCTCCAAGACTGTAATAATTTTGGTTTCTAGATCAGAAAGTGCCCTGAGCTCAGGACAACTTTACAGAAAACTTGATTATTTTTTCTGGAATATTTATCCTTCATTTGTCTTTCCAAATGAGTAATGAAAAATTCTAAAGAATATTTATTGGTTTTAATAATTTTGCTTTTTGGAAATTCAGTGCTGAGTTTCTAGGGGAATGAAAGTTACATGCCTGAAAGGGCTTTTCTCCTGTTAAAAAGTGTGATTAGAGGATTACCCAGAGTGCTCTGTTTTACATTTTTCTGTGGCTTTCATTACAACTGTTCCTTCCTTTCTCAGCAGGTTCCATAATTATACAAATGTCACCTTTCAAGTCTTTCATTATTCATTTGTTACTCACTCAGAGCTCCCAAGACCTGTTCAGCTGCAGAGGTAGCTTGCTCAATGTACTGGCTATGGATTAATTTTTGACTTGGTCTTTTGTGTTTCATAGGAAAGATGAAGTGGAAGATAGCATTTTATGTTATGATTCTCTTTGCTTGCAGACCTGGCTCTTATTATTATTTTTTTGGCCATGCCACGTGACATACGGTATCTTAGTTCCCTGACCAGGGATCGAACTTGTGCCCCCTGCACTGGAAGCGCCGAGTCTTACCCACTGGACCACCAGGGAAGTCCCCTGGCTCTTATTCTTTATTGTCTGTATGTGTGAGCCTACTGACTGTTCGATCCTTGATTCCTTAGTTGCACTTACTTGCAAATTATAGGTACCATCATTGAAAGCAATCTTGCCTACTTGAAATATTTCATTTACTGTCGTTTCTTCATTTAGGCAACAGTCTCTTTCCCAACCTCTGGGTTTCATTGCCCATGGAACCATCTACTTCTACTTAGTCATTCAATAATAAAAGGGTCAGCAAAACCATTTCAGAATCCCAATTTCTAATCATGTATTTTACTTATATATAACTTTAGAAAAAGTTATATAGAACTTCAAGCTGTATATCCTCAGTGATATGTATAAGAGGGAATAATTCAGTGATATGGAATGGATAGAAATCATAAACTCTTTTGACAAACAGCAACTAATAACAACTTTTATATGGTTAATTATTTGGCCATTTAATTGTCATTTAGAAAAGTTCAGAGATTCAAAAGCTTATAGGGGTAACTAAATAGTATAAATGTTGGGGGTGGTGTGGGGCTGGGTTATGTAAAACAATAGGAATGAAGCGTAACACATCTATAACTATACCATATTTTATTAAATTAACCTTTTATTTAGAAAAAAAATTTACCTTCACATGCAGTTGTAAGGAATAATACAGCAAGATTCTGAGGACCCTTCACCCAGCTTCCACCGATGGTAACATCTTACAAAACTATAGGATGATATCACAACCAGGATGTTGACATGGACACAGCCAAGATACAGAACATTTCCATCAGTGCAAGGCCCCCCTTGTGTAGCCCCATCCTCCCTACCCCAGCCCTAGCCCTGGGCAATCATTCATCTTCACTAATCTGTTCTCCATCTCTATAATTTTGCCATCTCAAGAATTATGTATAAATAGAAGCATACTGTAATGTAACCTTTGGGCACTGGCTTTTTTTCACTTAGTAAAACTCCCTTGTAACTGTTGCATAAGTTAACAATTATCTTAATTGCTGAGTAGTATTCTGTGGCATGGAGATACAAGAGTTTGTGTGACTGTTCACCCACTGAAGGGTATCTGGGTTGTTTCTAGTTTTAGCTATTATGAATAAAGCTGCTCTGAACATTTGCATACAGATTTTGTGTGAACATAAGTCTCCATTTCTCTAGGATAAATATCCAATGTTTACTTGCTTGGTTGTACACTAATTGCACGTTTAGTTTTGTAAAAACTGCCAAACTGTTTTCCAGTGTGAATATATGAATTTACATTCCTACCAGCATGTAAGAGTGATTCAGTTTCTCTGTATCTCCACCAGCATTTGATGTTGTCAATATTTATTATTTCAGCCATTCTGTTAGGTCTGTAGTGATACCCCATTGTGGTTTTAATTTACATTTCCCTCACAACTAATCATGTTGAGTCTCTTTTCATGTGCTTATTTGCCATCTGTATACCATCCTCAGGGAATGTCTGCTCATGTCTTTCCCATGTTCTAATTACACCCTATTTTAAAACACAGGACAGAGAAAGGCAGCACATGCTAGTTCATAGAGGGTCTGCTACATAGATGACAATCTCATAGAAACTAAAATCCACTAAATCTTTTCCCTTTTAAGAATTTTAAAAATACTAATGAATTTCCAATGCATTCAGTTTAATAATCACTGACGTAGGTCCAGAGAGAAAAGAAGTATTTGTTTGCCATCAACAAAAGGACTCTGAAATCTGGGATTGGGATCTCTCATAGCTAAGAAACAGAAAACACATCTGCCTTTACCAAGATCTCCTCATGTCCTCCTTACTATAAACAGGCAGGGAGACAGCTAGGAGCTTCAAGAGGCAGAGCGAGATGGGGTGGGTTGGAGCACATAGAACCCCAAATTCCTTCTTTTCCTCCTTGTCCTTGATACTGAAAATTTCACTTCAATCCAGAGTGATTGCTCAAGTGAGGTTCCCCTGGTTTGAGCCCCAAATCTGTATTTTCAGTAAGCATCAAGATCATTCTTATCCTTTTCTAAGTTTGGGAAACAGTGCCTTCTATTGTTTCTGTGCATCCATCACTCCTCTGTAACAAAGTAGGTTCTCAGGGTGATGGACTTTTAGGCCTTGAGAGTGTTACTTAGAGTCATTTAGTGCACACACCATGGCCTTGCAAGTCTGAGATTAATGGCAGCCACCAACGTGTTCATCAGTATCCCCATGAAAACTGTCTGGCATTCACAGAAGAGGGTTTTGTGCATGTGTTCTTAAATTGCACAGGTCCTATTTGTCTCATAGAATCTAACTTCATGCTTCTTGCTTCCTTACCATGTTATGAACATTTTGTAAGCACAGATTCTTTGGGGGAGGGATATAACAGGTTTTGTTAATACTAGAAATTACAGGTTATCTAAGAAAGCATTTCTAAAATAATTTGTGTAAGACATTCCCAAATATCCTAATCAGGGATCCCTCTGCCCCATGCCTTAAGAATTAGATTCCCAAAAGAAAAGTGAATGGTTTCTTGAAGTCCCAACTGGCCAAAAGCACCAATAAAGCCTACTTCAGCTAGATTACTGCTACACTGTGGTCAATTTTAATCAGAGACAGTTTTAATTATGTCTTCCCTGAAAGGGGCCCCAGAAACATCACCGATTCCACACCACCTCATGTTTTCACACCCAGAGCCTGGATAAGAGAAGCAGCCTGTCTAAGATCCCAGTTGTGGCAGGGCCAAACTGAGGACCCAGTTCTCCTAATATTAAGCCTTGAGCGATTTTGAGTTGCTTTCTCTCTCTCTTAATTGTACAAACATTCAGATAAGGATTTGCTAGAATATAGAATTCAATCAATCCATAGGGTAAAATTGTCCAAAGTTTTGTGTGTGTCATGGAGGGACGTGGACCTGTGTCAACAGGACCATCTCCAAAAAAATTCTTCAGTCCTTGGGAATAAATGTCCTCCTGCCCAGGTGCCTGCCCTCATGCCTCAGGAGGAAAGAAAGAAGCATTCAACAGTTTTGTTTCTGGTGATGAGACTGTGGATTTCCCCTCCATATTCCATTACACTCAGATCATACAAAATGTACATGCTTTTATAAAAGCTTCAACAACAAAAGGCACATATACAAGGACTCCAGGGCCCATCAGAACCCCTTGCCTGAGTTTCCAGTCAGTAGGCAGCATATCTGGCCTGGTGTGGGGTGGCCCATGTGAGGGCCCAGCTTGGAGGTGGCATCCACCTCTGAAGCTGGCCCCCGTCCTGCACATGTGGCTGGCTGACTTTGAGATGTGCTGTAAGAGCAAAATACAAACTGGAGTTTGATGTATTTTTATGGAAAAAAAAACGTAAAGTATCTCATTAAAAGTTTTATGTCAATTACATGTCAAAATAATACTATTTTGGTATATATTGGGTTAAATAAATTAAATTTGTTTCTTTTCAGTTTCATAGTATGGTGATTAGAAAATTTAAAATCACAGATGCGTTTTTGTTCTACTTCTCTTGGACATGCTGCCAAGAAAGTTGCACAACTCCCTTCCGCTCCTCACTCAGCCCTCAGGAGGTCATCTCCACTGATAACTCCCCCTGATCCCTCTGTCTCCTTACCCTGCTGTATTTTGGTTCATAGCTCTCACCTTACCTGACTTCACATTTGTTATTTTTTTGTCTCTCCCACCAGAATGAAAGGCAGGGACTTTGAGGGACTTTGTATTCACAGAACTGACAATAACGTGTGGCCCCAGCAGATGCCCAATAAACATTTGTTGAATGAATGAATTTATACACTAGTATGACTGTATAAGAGAAAGTTGCAGTTGAATTGATGACCCAGGGCTATATTTTATTAACAATTAATTAAACATATTAATTTTGGAATTAAAATATTTTTCTTCTTATTTTCATACTTTAGATGTTTTCACAGGCCCTAGAAAGACTTATAGCTCCTGGCACAGGCCCTTGTGACTAATGATCCACTGGGATCTATTTCCATTTTAATGATCATTTTCCTTCTTTGGTTCTTTGTGCCCAATGGATATAAGCGATCTGAACCTTGGTCATGGATGGAAATTCTATATTTAAAATATATATTTAAAACCAAAAGATGGCAGGGGAGAGCTTGATGGGGACATGGGATGGTTGCCATCGAACTCTGCACCTTGGTGTCACTTAATGCATGATTAGGAGGTGAATCCACCAGTGAGTTAACAGGAGAGGTTGCCTCAACTCCTCTTCATCGCTTAGATGTGCTTGGTTAATTTGGCATCTCTACTCTCCTATCCTGGGGTTAAAATGCTAAGAAATGACAGTTTCCCAGGGAGAGACCCAGAGGCATGGGGTCCTGGGGAAGAACCAGGCTTCTACTTTAGTAGAAGGGGTTAAAGAAAAGTCAGTGGGAAGACCAGGGATCCTACAGTGCCTTTGACTTCTGTCTGCCAGCACCCTGACCTGCTGTGTGAGGCCAGGACATGAAACATCTGGACCTCAACACCCATCATGAAAATCCATTGAGTGTCATTGTTTTTTCCTTGTCTGCATTTAAAGCCCATCAATCCCCATCAAACTAGTGTTCAGGACAACCCTTTTGCCAAGAGGAATACTCACAGTGTGATGTCAACATTCTCTTAAGCACTGTGTGTTTAAAGTTTTACTCTTCTGCATTGATTCCTCTGTTGGTTGGAGCTTTTTTTTTTTTTTTTAAAAAAAAAACTAACCCTTTAAAAAAAATCCAAGAAATAAATGAGCAGTGTGATACAAAGATGGGTCAGTAACTCTAAGTCAATCCTTCTGAGATGACACATGCCACGTACTCAGAAGGATGTCTGGGTTGCATTCAGCGTGCAGGGCATGTCAGCTGTGACAACTAAGTTTTCACATTATGAGTATGTCCACTAAAATGTCCACATTTGCCGTTAGATGTTGTCACTCTGAGCCTCACACCACTCTCAGGAAAACATTGCTTAGTGGTCGGCCAAGTGGACAATCCCAACTGCATTAACGTGATATGAATTGAAACCTTTCCATTAACATTTTTTCCAGTTTTATTGAGATATAATTATATATAGCACTGTACAAGTTTGTGTACAGTATAATGACTTGAATTACATATATTGTTAAATGATTACCCACGATAAGTTAGTTAACATCCATCTAATATAGATACAAAAAAGAAAAAGAAAAAAATGTTTTTTTCCTTGTGATGAGAACTTTTCTTAACAACTTTCCTATATAACATACAGCAGAGTTAGCTATAGTCATCATGTTGTACATTATACCACTAGTATTTATTTATCTTATAACTGGAAGTTTTGTACCTTTTGATTATCTTCATCCAATTTCCCCCTGCTCCACCTCCCTCTGGTAACCACATATATGATCTCTTTTTCTATAAATTTGGTGTATTTTATCTTTTTCTTTTTAGATTCCATATATAAGTGAGATCATACACTATTTGTCTATCTCTGTCTGCTTATTTCACTTAGCATAATGCCCTCAAGGTCCTTTCATGTTGTCACAAATGGTAGGATTTCCTTCTTTTTTATAGCTAAGTAATATTCCATTTTATACATATATATGGTATATATATGTGATATATATACATACATACATACACACACATGACATCTTCTTTATCCATTCATCCATCAATGGACACTTAGGTTGTTTGCATCTCTTGGCTATTGTAAATAGTGCTGCAATGAACATGGGGCACAGATATCTTTGTCATAGTGTTTTTGAAACCTTTCCATTTTAATTGCCGTTTTTACTCTCCTGTCCAGTCTTTCTATTTTAAGTATAATATAAATATGAGTCCATTCTCTAAATCACAGAGCATGTCTAAAACTGGCATGTCTTTGAAGGATGTGAGATTCTAATCAGCCTTGGAAATTTGCTCTTGTTATTTATTTGACAAATACCCACTCCATGTAGTTCTGATTTCTTTTTCTTTCTTTCTTTCTTTCTTTCTTTTTTTTTTTTTTTTTACCACACTGCGTGGCATTTGGGATCTTAATTACCCAACCAGGGATTGAACCTGCACTCCCTGCATTGGAAGCGCAGCATCTTAACCACTGGACCTCTAGGGAAGTCCCCTCTCTCCCTTTTTCCAAATGTCTTTCATAAACTTAAGCATGTTTTTATAGTCTGTCATATCAAATATTATGACAATAAACAAGGGATGACTTAAAGAAAAAACAAATACTTTGTTCTCTCCATCACAGGTCAGCACACTTTTTCCATGAAAGGCCAGATGATAAATATCTTAGGCTATGCAAGCCTCTGTTCTGGCCACTCAGCTCTCCCCTTGGAGCAGGAAAGAAGCTGTAGACCATTTATAAATAAGTAAGCATGGTTGTGCTCCAATAAAACTTTATTTGGACATTTATTATGAACACTGAAATTTGAATTTTCACATCACTAAATAGTCATCTTCTTTTTTCCCCCTAACCATTTAAAAATGTAAATCTATTCTTAGCTCACAGGCCACAGGAAAAGAGGTGGAGGGCTGCAATTTGCTGCTTCCTGCTCTAAAGTGCCAATGATTATGACCAATAATTAGTGGAATAGTTTTGATGCTGTTGTTAGCCATTACCACATGTCCACAGGGGCTAAATGACAGGGAAAGGGCCTCAACTCTGAGAAAATTTCTTCTAAACAATGCTAGACAAATGGAAAATTATAAATTTTGCTTAAAAATCTATTTCTGCCTGTTCCAATTATATCTGTTTGCTCTCCTGTTTTGCTTCCACTCAGCAGCTCAGAGCGAGGTGCTGGAATGTGAACTCCCGGAAAATCAAATACCATGTTCCCCTCTGTGTCCCTTGTGTGGTGTGTGCTCCCCTCTTACTCGATAGCACCAACCCCACTTACACCTGCCCACAGTCCACTTTTGCTCAGCTCGCTGGTACCTCTGGCCAGGCCCAGGTCTCTGTCGGCTTCCACCTATGCATAGCCTTGTGTCCCCTGGTTTCCTGGCTGCCAACTTCTCCTTTCTCTCTGTCCTATTCTCCACTCCAAAGGGAGTATCTGAGGAGGAACCCGATTTAACCTTGACTCCCCTGTGGGTTGGGGACTCAATTTCCTCTTCTTGGGAGATAATGCCTGTTGTTCAGTGTCCAGGTGACTAACTTGTAGCCCATAGAAGGTGAATTCTTTTTTTTTTTTTTAACATCTTTATTGGAGTATAATTGCTTTACAATGGTGCATTAATTTCTGCTTTATAACAAAGTGAATCAGCTATACGTATACATATATCCCCATATCTCCTCCCTCTTGCATCTCCCTCCCATCTTCCCTATCCCACCCCTCTAGGTGGTCTAAAAGCACCGAGCTGATCTCCCTGTGCTATGCAGCTGCTTCCCACTAGCTATGTATTTTACATCTGATAGTGTATATATCTCAATGCTACTTTCTCACTTCCTCCCAGCTTACACTTGCCCCTCCCCGAGTCCTCAAGTCCATTTTCTACGTCTGCGTCTTTATTTCTGTCCTGCCTCTAGGTTCTTCAGAACCTTTTTTTTTTTATTCCATATATATGTGTTAGCATATGGTATTGGTTTTTTTCTTTCTGACTTACTTCACTCTGTATGACAGATGCTAGGTCCATCCACCTCACTACAAATAACTGAATGTCATTTCCTTTTATGGCTGAGTAATGTTCCATTGTATATATGTGCCATATCTTCTTTATCCATTCATCTGTTGATGGACACTTAGGTTGCTTCCATGTCCTGGCTATTGTAAATAGAGCTGCAATGAACATTCTGGTACATGACTCTTCTTGAGTTATGGTTTTCTCAGGGTATATGCCCAGTAGTGGGAATGCTAGGTCATATGGTAGTTCTATTTTTACTTTCTAAAGTAACCTCCAAACTGTTCTCAATAGTGGCTGTATCAATTTACATTCCCACCAACAGTACAAGGGTGTTCCCTCTTCTCCACACCCTCTACAACATTTATTGTTTGTAGATTTTTAGATGATAGCCATTCAGACTGGTGTGAGGTGACACCTCATTGTAATTTTGATTTGCATTTCTCTAATGAATGTTGAGCATTCTTTCATGTGTTTGTTGGCAATCTGTATATCTTCTTTGGAGAAATGTCTATTTAGGTCTTCTGCCCATTTTTGGATTGGGTAGTTTGTTTTCTTGATATTGAGCTGCATGAGCTGCTTGTATATTTTGGAGATTAATCCTTTGTCAGTTGCTTCTTTTGCAAATATTTTCTCCCATTCTGAGGACTGTCTTCTTGTCTTGTTTATGATTTCTTTGCAGTGCAAAAGCTTTTAAGTTTCATTAGGTCCCATTTGTTTATTTTTGTTTTTATTTCCATTTCTCTAGGAGGTGGGTCAAAAAGGATCTTGCTGTGATTTATGTCATAGAGTGTTCTGCCTATGTTTTCCTCTAAGAGATCGATAGTGTCTGGCCTTACATTTAGGTCTTTAATCCATTTTGAGTTTATTTTTGTGTATGATGTTAGGGAGTGTTCTAATTTCATTCTTTTACATGTAGCTGTCCAGTTTTCAAAGCACCACTTATTGAACAGGCTGTCTTTTCTCCATTGTATATTCTTGTCTACTTTATCAAACATAAGATGACCATACGTGTGTGGGTTTATCTCTATGCTTTCTATCCTGTTCCATTGATCTATATTTCTGTTTCTGTGCCAATACCATGCCATCTTGATTACTGTCACTTTGTAGTATAGTCTGAAATCCAGGAGGCTGATCCCTCCAGTTCTGTTTTTCTTTCCCAAGATTGCTTTGGCTATTCAGCGTCTTTTGTGTTTCCATACATATGTGCAATTTTCTGTCCTATTTCTGTGAAAAATGCCATTGGTAGTTTGATAGGGATTGCATTGAATCTGTAGTTTCCTTTGAGTAGTATAGTCATTTTCACAATGTTGATTCTTCCAATCGAAGAACATGGTATATCTCTTTATCTGTTTGTATCATCTTTAATCTCTTCCATCATTGTCTTATAGTTTTCTGCATACAGGTCTTTTGTCTCCTTAGGTAGGCTTATTCTAGGTATTTTATTATTTTTGTCACAATGGTAAATGGGAGTGTTTCCTTAATTTCTCTTCCTGATTTTTCATCATTAGTGTATAGGAATGCAAAAGACTTCTGTGCATTAATTTTGTATCCTGCTAATTTACCAAATTCATTGATTAGCTCTAGTAGTTTTCTGGTGGCATCTTTAAGATTCTCTATGTATAGTATCATGTCATCTGCAAACACTGACAGCTTTATTTCTTCTTTTCCGATTTGGATTCTTTTTATTTCTTTTTCTTCTCTGGCTGCTATGGCTAAAACTTCCAAAACTATGTTGAATAATAGTGGTGAGAGCAGACATACTTGTCTTGTTACTGATCTTAGAGGAAATGGTTTCAGTTTTTCACCATTGAGAATGATGTTGGCTGTGGGTTTGTCATATATGGCCTTTATTATGTTGAAGTAAGTTCCCTCTATGCCTACTCTGAGAGTTTTTATCATAAATTGGTGCTGAATTTTGTCAAAAGCTTTTTCTGCATCTATTGAGATGATCATATGGTTTTTATTCCATAGTCTGTTTATGTGGTGTATCACATTGATTGATTTTCATATATTGGAGAATCCTTGCATTCCTCAGTAAATCGCACTTGATCATGGTGTATGATCCTTTAATGTGCTGTTGGATTCTGTTTGCTAGTGTTTTGTTGAGGATTTTTGCATCTATGTTCATCAGCGATATTGGCCAGTAGTTTTCTTTCTTTGTGACATTTTGTCTGGTTTTGGTATCAAGGTGATGGTGGTCTCATAGAATGAGTTTGGGAGTGTTCATCCCTCTGCTATATTTTGGAAGAGTTTGAGAAGGATAGGTGTTGGCTCTTCTCTAAATGTTTGATAGAATTTGCCTGTGAAGCCATCTGGTCCTGGGCTTTTGTTTGTTGGAAGATTTTTAATCACAGTCTCAATTTCAGTGCTTGTGATTGTTCTGTTTATATTTTCTATTTCTTCCTGGTTCAGTCTCGGAAAGCTGTGCTTTTCTAAGAACTTGTCCATTTCTTCCAGGTTGTCCATTTTATTGGCATATATTGCTTGTAGTAATCTCTCATGTTCCTTTGTATTTCTGCAGTGTCAGTTGTTACTTCTCCTTTTTCATTTCTAATTCTATTGATTTGAGTCTTCTCCCTTTTCTTTTTGATGTGTGTGCATAATGGTTTATCAATTTTATCTTCTCAAAGAACCAGATTTTAGTTTTATTTTGTCTTTGCTATTGCTTCCTTCATTTATTTCTGATCTGATTTTTTACTTCTTTCCTTCTGCCAACTTTAGGGTTTTTTTTTTTTGTTTTTTTTTTGTTCTTCTTTCTCTTATTGCTTTATGTGTAAGACTAGGTTGTTTATTTGAGATGTTTCTTGTTTCTTGAGGTAGGTTTGTATTGCTATAAACTTCCCTCTTAGAACTGCTTTTGCTGCATCCCATAGGTTTTGTGTCATCATGTTTTCAGTGTCACTTATTTCTACGTTTTTTAAAATTTCCTCTTTGATTTCTTCAGTGATCTCTTGATTATTTAGTGGTGTATTGTTTAGCCTCCATGTGTTTGTATATTTTACAGATTTTTTCCTGTAACTGATATGCAGTCTCATAGCATTGTGATTGGAAAAGATACTTGATATGATTTCAATATTCTTAAATTTACCAAGGCTTGATTTGTGACCCAAGATATGATCTATCCTGGAGAATGTTCCATGAGCACTTGAGATGAAAGTGTATTCTGTTGTTTTGGAATAGAATGTCCTATAAATATCAGTTAAGTCCATCTTGTTTAATGTATCCTTTAGAGCTTGCATTTCCTTATTTAGTTTCATTTTGGATGACCTGTCCATTTGTGAAAGTGGGGTGTTAATGTCCCCTACTATTACTGTGTTACTGTCGATTTGCCCTCTTATGGCTATTAGCATTTGCCTTATGTATTGAGGTGCTCCTATGCTGGGTGCATAAATATTTACAATTGTTATATCTTCTTCTTGGATTGATCCCTTGATCACTATGTAGTGTCCTTCTTTGTCGCTTCTAATCATCTTTATTTTAAAGTCTATTTTGTCTGATATGAGAATTGCTACTCCAGCTTTCTTTTGATTTCCATTTGTATGGAACATCTTTTTCCATCCTCTCACTTTCAGTCTGTATGTGTTCCTAGGTCTGAATTGAGTCCCTTGTAGACAGCTTATATACAGGTCTTGTTTTTGTATCCATTCTGCCAGTCTATGTCTTTTGGTTGGAGCATTTGTTCTATTTACATTTAAGGTAGTTATCAATATGTATGTTCCTATTACTATTTTCTTAATTGTTTTGGGCTTGTTTTTGTAGGTTTTTTCCTTCTCTTTTGTTTCCTGCCTAGAGAAGTTTGTTTAGAATTTGTTGTAAAGCTGATTTGGTGGTGCTGAATTATCTTACATTTTCCTTGTCTGTAAAGGTTTTAATTTCTCCGTTGTATCTGAATGAGATCTTTTCTGGGTAGAGTAATCTTGGTTGTAGGTTTTTCCCTTTCATCACTTTAAGTTTGTCCTTCCACTCCCTTCTGGCTTTCAGAGTTTCTGCTGAAAGATGAGCTGTTAGCCTTATGGGGATTCCCTTGTTTGTTATTTTTCCCTTGCTGCTTTTAATATTTTTCCTTTGTATTTAATTTTTGATAGTTTGATTAACATGTGTCTTGGCATTTTTCTCCTTGGATTTATCCTGTATGGGACTCTCTGTGCTTCCTGGACTTGACTGTTTCCTTTCCCATATTAGGGAAGTTTTCAACTATAATCTCTTCAAATATCTTCTCAGTCCCTTTCTTTTTCTCTTCTTCTTCTTCTGGAACCCCTATAATTCAAATTTTGTTGCATTTAATGTTGTCCCTGTGGTCTCTGAAACTGTCCTCAATTTTTTTCACTCTTTTATCTTTACTCTGTTCCGCAGTTGTTATTTCCAGTATTTAATCTTCCAGGTCACCTATGCATTCTTCTGCTTCAGTTATTCTGCTATTTATTCCTTCTAGATAATTTTTTATTTCATTTATTGTGTTGTTTATTATTGTTTGTTTGCTCTTTAGTTCTTCTAGGTCCTTGTTAAACATTTGTTGTATTTTCTCCATTCTATTTCCAAGATTTGGGGTCAACTTTACTATCATTACTCTGAATTCTTTTTCAGGTAGACTGCCTATTTCCTCTTCATTTGTTTGGTCTGGTGGATTTTCACCTTGCTCCTTCATCCGCTGTGTGTTTCCTGTCTTCTCATTTTGCTTAACTTACTGTGTTTGGGGTCTCCTTTTTGCAGGCTGCAGGTTTGTAGTTCCCATTGTTTTTGGTGTCTGCCCCCAGTGGGTAAGGATATTTCAGTGGGTTGTGTAGGCTTCCTGGTGGAGTGGACTGCTGCCTGTGTTCTGGTGGATGAGGCTGGATCTTGTCTTTCTGGTGGGCAAGACCACACCCAGTGGTGTGTTTGGGGTGTCTGTGACCTTATGATGATTTTAGGCAGCCTCTCTGCTAATGGGTGGGGTTGTGTTCTTGTCTTGCTAGTTGTTTGGCTTAGGGTGTCCAGCACTATAGCTTGCTGGTCGTTGAGTGGAGTTGGGTCTTACCATTGAGATCGAGATTTCTGGGAGACCTTTTGCTGTTTCATATCACGTGGAGCCGAGAGGTCTCTGGTGGACTAATGTCCTGAACTCAGCTCTCCCACCTCAGAGGCACAGGCCTGACACCTGGTCGGAGTACCAAGACCTTGTCAGCCACATGACTCAGAAGAAAAGGGAGAAAAAAAGAAAGAAAGAAAGAAAATAAATAAAATAAAATAAAGGTATTAAAATAAAAAAATTTAATTATAAAAAAATTAAAAAGTAATAATAAAAAAAGGTAGAAGAGAGCAACTAAACCAAGTAACAAATCCATCAAAGATAAGAAGCCCTAAAAACTATATTAAAAAAAAAAAAAAAAGGACAGAGAGAACCCTAGGACAAATGGTAAAAGCAAAGCTATATAGAAAAAAACCACACAAAGACACAAAGAAGCATACATGTACACACTAACAAAAAGAGAAAAAGGAAAAATATATATGTAGATATATATAAAAAATATTAAAAAAGAAGAGAGCAACCAAATCAATAAACAAATGTACCAATGATAATAAGCTCTAAATACCATATTAAGATAATTATAAAACTGGAAACAAATTAGATTCAGAAAGCAAACCCCAAGTCTCCAGTTGCTCCCAAAGTCCACTGCCTCAATTTTGGGATGAATCATTGTCTATTCAGGTATTCCAGAGATGCAGGGTACATCAAGTTGATTGTGGAGATTTAATCTTTCTGCTCCTGAGGCTGCTGGGAGAGATTTCCCTTGCTCTTCCTTGCTCGCATAACTCCTGGGGTTCAACTTTGGATTTGGCCCCCCCCCATGTGTAGGTCGCCTGAGGGGGTCTGTTCTTTGCTCAGACAGGACGAGGTTAAAGTAGCAGCTGATTAGGGGACTCTGGTTCACTCAGGCCAGGGGGAGGGAGCGGTATGGAATGTGGGGCGAGCCTGCGGCAGCAGAGGCCAATACGACATTGCAACAGCCTGAGGGGTGCCATGTGTTCTCCTGGGGAAGTTGTCCCTGGATCATGGGACCCTGGCAGTGGTGTCCCAGGAGGGGAGTTGCTTGCACAGGGGCTTCTTAGTGGTTGAAGCAGCAGACTTAGTATTTCATGCCCGTGTCTCACGTCCGCGCTGGTAGCCTCAGCTCGTGCCCGTCTCTGGAGCTCATTTAGGCAGTGCTCTGAATTGCCTCTCCTAGCGCAGCCCAAAACAATGGGCTCTTGCCTCTTAGGCAGATCCAGAGTTTTTCCCGGACTCCCTCCCAGCTAGCTGTGGAGCACTAGCTCCCTTCAGGCTGTGTTCACGCAGTCAACCCCAGTCCTCTCCCTGGGATCTGAACTCCGAAGCCCAAGCCTCAGCTCCCAGCTGCTACCCACCCTGGTGGGTGAGCAGACATGCCTCTTGGGCTGGTGAGTGCTGGTCGGCACCCATCCTCTGTGCAGGAATCTCTCTACTTTGCCCTCCGCACCCCGGTGGCTGCGCTCTCCTCTGTGGCTTCAGAGCCCACTCCGCCACCTGCAGTCTCCACCCGTGAAGGGGCTTCCTAGTGTGTGGAAACTTTTCCTCCTTCACAGCTCCTTCCCAGTGGTGCAGGTCCTGTCCCTATTCTTTTGTCTCTGTTTTTTCTTTTTTCTTTTGCCCTGTCCAGGTACGTGGGGAGTTTCTTGCCTTTTGGGAAGTCTGAGGTCTTCTGCCAGCATTCAGTAGGTGTTCTATAGTTGTTCCACATGTAGATGTATTACTCATGTATTTGTGGGGAGGAAGGTGATCTCCACATCTTACTCCTCTGCCATCTTGAAGTTGTCTCAGAAGGTGAATTCTTAATCTTTCTGTGCCTCACTTCCCATGTCTGTAAAATGGGGATAATTGTGTGTGTGTGTGTGTGTGTGTGTGTGTGTGTGTGTGCGTGCGAGTGGGTTTGCTGAGAAACCCTTGCAGGTACAACTGAGATGTGTAGGAATGTTAGTTCCTTTCTCCCATCTCTGTTCATTGGTTTCATCCTGAGCCTGAGAGTTCCAGAAGACCATTAGCTCCCCTGTGACTAGTTCTCAAATAATCGAAAGCAAATATGTAACTCTTATTTTCTTTTTGGTCACACCTCAGACCCAGTCATGGCCCCGCGTTCCCGTGCTCTGGGTGCCCTCTGCTCAGGGTGTGCCCCTCTGTCTCTCTTAGGCAACTTATCTTCTCCCTTCATGCAACTTAATTTTCTAACAAAACTTTCAATATTACATATTTAGAATGGAGAGATCTATGGTTTGTCAGTTTGACATGTTTTAAAAGAACTAAATGTGTAATAAAATCATTTTGAAAGAAAAATGTGTAGAAGAACTGTTTTGTAGCCAATGTTAAAAAGTCAATGAAAAAAGCTTTTTAGACAAATAAAAGGTGGGGAGATTTCCAGGAGCTGTCATCATTATTTAAGTTTTTTATTCCCTGCATTATTACTGACACTGACGTTTACATTTAAAAAGGTTTATGAGAGATGAATCCACACTTTATGTATATTCATTCACATAGAATAGTTTTCAGTATTGCTACTGGCAACTTGAATGAAATTATAATTTTGATAATTTTGAATGAAATATGTAACATCTTCTTTCAAAGATAATGAAGGTCTTTGTGCTATAAGATACCTAATTCTTTTTGATATCTAATTTTGAAGGAGATGCTTGTGTTGGAATTTGACACCCAGGAGAGAGGCAGCATGGAGAATACAGTCTCCTCCAACCTCACATTTCCAGTGAGGAATGGCCGGAGGTCAGATGCTGGGCTACGGTCTTGCTTCCCAGTGAAGTGAGTGTCCAGCAGTCCAGTGTGGTGGCTTTACAGGTGTGAACCTGTCCCTCTGTAAGGTTTTCATCCAAGGCCCACGGACCTGCCCTTTTCCTTTCAGGAGTGGGGCTGCCCTGGTTGTTGGTGGTCTGTGGAGATAAGCCTGCACAGTCTGCTGCTCTCGGCACACCAACGTCAAGACTGGCTTGACCCAAATCGTACCATAACCTAGAAAATCACCACTGCGAGATCTGAGCTGAGATTTCTCATGACAAGGCGCTGGTACAACCCCAGTACAGATCCAGGTGTTGAGGAACAGAGGTGAAAAATCTGGTGAGATGCCAGCCTTCAGATGCACTGAAGGCCCAGCATTAAACACCCATCAGAACTTTTGAGTCAAGTAACTTTGGGTTAAAAGTGAAATTTTATGGTCTAAATTAAAGCACATTATTTTTCTTTTTTTTAATAGAAAGCACTGAAACTTTCATGAAATATCTGTCTAATTAGGGGAAGGTTTTAGGGAAAGGTGAGACAAAAACATTTAGGAAGTTTCCTCCTTGAAGAAAATGTTTTCCAATGGAAAATGATATATGGAGAGGGTCTTAGGTGTATTGCTTGAGGGCTGATCCCAGAATTTTCTGTCATTTTGATCAAGCATCAGTGTTGAAGGCTTGACCCCACTGTGATGCCAAAGAGGGTCCCTGCTGACTACTCAGGCAGTGTTCTCCTTGGAACTGGCTCCCTGATAGTCTTTACTCCAGGGTGGTGTCCGCAGTTATTTTCCATGTACCCATAGCTGTAAACTCTCAAGAGACTGATGTATAAATCAAAAAAGCCAATCTATTACTTTCCAGTGAGTGAAGGATAAAAGCTCAGCTCTTGCTCTTCAGCACATGCTCCCCGCAATATAAGAAACTGACTATCCTTAGGAGGCTGTTTAGGGTGGACAAGAGGTGTGCGTGATACACCTGAATGGCATCTTGCTTGGTGGCAGTCTTAGGAAGCAGCTGTGAATTGGCAGCTGAGTTGTGTCCTGTGGTGGCTGATGCATCCATCATTCCTATATGTGGACCTCAAGTGCCGGTTGACAGAATTGCTTCCTTCTGCACGTGGTTGAAACACTGTAGGATCCTTTGGTCTACTCACAGATGGTTTCTCTTTAATTAATACTGATGCTTCAGACAAGATGCAACATACATGTGATTTCAGCTTCCCTGAGCTGAACCACATTTTAGTCCTAACTATTTGTTTCTCCTCCACAGAATTCACACCCTTTGATGATACGTGGATATTCCAAAATCTCTCTAGCTATGCAGTTATAGACAAGGTTTTACAGTAGTTAAAAACTCACATTAAGGGGGTCATCTCATTCCTAGCTTGTGTGGAAAATTGATCTAATTTAGCTGTATCTTTACATATATTTTAGATGTTAATTCTTAGAAAATTTGTTGATTTATTCTTGCTAAATTTTTGCTTTTCTTTCAGTTTTTTGTTTGTTTGTTTGTTTTGTTTTTGTTGTGGGGTATGCAGGCCTCTCACTGTTGTGGCCTCTCCCGTTGCGGAGCACAGGCTCCGGACGCGCAGGCTCAGCGGCCATGGCTCACGGGCCCAGCCACTCCGTGGCATGTGGGATCTTCTCGGATCGGGTCATGAATCCGTGTCCCCTGCATCGGCAGGCAGACTCTTAACCACTGCACCACCAGGGAAGTCCCTTTTCTCTCAGTTTTGTTATTGGGGACATAATATCAGTTTAAAAATGAATTCTAGGAGGGAATGTTTGTATTCAGTTGGGGCTAAATTAAGGAGAGGACAAATGTGAAAGGAGGGGAGGGAAGGAAAGAGAAAGAAAAAAAATCAGCATTGTAATCACAAACTTCTACTTGCCAGCAAACTTATTTATATAAAGTGTGTCATACACAATTGAAAACATTTCTGTTCCAACCTACAGAATATTCAGTGTACACACTTAAGCTTATGTCCTGGGGCCTAGGTTCAGTGATAGTAATGCTGTGCCAGCTCTCTGCAATTTTTGCACATTTTGGATTCCCATTAAGTGTC
The DNA here is from genome assembly GCF_951394435.1 of Stenella coeruleoalba. Lineage (NCBI taxonomy): Eukaryota > Metazoa > Chordata > Mammalia > Artiodactyla > Delphinidae > Stenella > Stenella coeruleoalba. Next base: position 31,430,290 of record NC_137153.1, on the reverse strand, counting down.
CATCTTGATTATCTCCAACCTGCCAGTGAAGTCTACCTTTAATACTTCTTGTATTATTCTGAGGGATAATTTTAGTACTAATTCTTTTTTTTATGTGCTATATATTTTTTTAACATCTTTATTGGAGTATAATTGCTTTACAATGTTGTGTTAGTTTCTGCTGTATAACAAAGTGAATTAGTTATATGTAGTACTAATTCTTGATCTCATCATCTGGATAGTACAATAGGTATTATCACTATTCAGCTGTCTATTTATGATTTTGTGGCCACAGAAATTCAGTATTCTTTCAAGTATTTAAACCCTTCACATCATCATATGTGAACCTTGCCTCTCAGTGACTTTTATAAGAAATATGCTTTACCTGGTACTTTCCATCAGCACCAGCAGGGTAGATCTTACTTTCTAATACATTTATGTATTTTTATTTCAAGTATGCTTCCTGTAAGGGGTAAAAAACTGGATTAATAAAAGAACTACTGGAAATGACCTCTCTCTCTCTTTCTTTCTCTCTTTCTCTTTCTTCCTTCCTCCTTCTTCCTTCTTCCCTCTCTCTCTCCCTTCCTTCTCTTTCTCCCTTCCTTTCTTTCTTTTTTTCTTTCTCCCTCCCTACCTCCCTTTCTTTTTAAATAGAGGAGTTCTGCCTACTTGCATTTGTTGACATATGGACCGATTCCACCATTGTTGTTGGTGCATTTTTTGCTTTCTGCCACATGGCTCCTTTTGCATAGTATGAGCTGGTCACGTGGCTCTCACTGACTTGATGGTAATTTTCTTCAAATGAGTTATGAGGTAAAGAAATGCACAGATCTGTGCCACATTCTTCAAGGATCTATGTGTCTTATTGGAAAAAACTTACTGTTGGCATGCATCCCTTTATTTACACTAGTGGTTGTTAGAAAAGCATTGGTCTGGAGAAGTGCCTTTCAAACTGGTGGTGCCAATCGCTTTTGCCTTTCATTCAGCTGGTGCAGCTCCAAGAATGGGAGGGGGCCCCACCCTGAGGCCAGAATTTCTCAGGGCCCTGGGGACACAGCTTGGCAAAGGTGGGGCAGCTGTGGGGACTGAGGGATGAAAGAAAAGATACAGAAAATGCATCTTCTTTGCCAGCCACTCTCAACTTGGACTCATTCCCTCATCTAGTCTTTGGATCATCAGTGATATTACTTTGAAGTAGATTCTTAATGCCACCTGGAGGACACTATCAGGTGTGGATGATGGGGAAGAGACTGTTTCTTCATCTGTCTCTCACCTCACTCCTTGCCCACACTGCTCAGATGTGTCCAGGATGTGTTGCCTCTCAAATCAACTGAAAAGTAATGTCTTTCTTTCAATTTTTGGCTGAAAATTCTTAAAACATAGACTAATTTTGACAAGAGCAACTCAGTGTGTTTGAAGGTAAGATTTCTCTTCACTGAGGCTGTTCAAAGCACAATGGAAAGGGAAATGATGTTACTGATAGCACACTTGAATTCTTTCTTTTTAAATTAATTAATTAATTTATTTTTGGCTGCATTGGATCTTCGTTGCTGCGTGCAGGCTTTCTTTAGTTGCAGTGAGTCAGGGCTACTCTTCACTGCAGTGCACGGACTTCTCATTGCAGTGGCTTCTCTTGTTGCGGAGCACGGGCTCTAGGCGTGTGGGCTTCAGTAGTTGTGGCTCGCGGGCTCTAGAGCGCAGGCTCAGTAGTTGTGGCTCACAGGCTTAGTTGCTCCATGGCATGTGGGATATTCCTGGACCACGGCTCAAACCCATGTCCCCTGCTTTGGCAGGTAGATTCTTAACCACTGTGCTACTAGGGAAGCCCCACATGACAATTTTTTAACTGTTGGGTTATTTTGACATTTTTGCAGCACCCTTTTAAAAAATGAAGTGACAGAAGCCACTATAGTTGGGATTCCTTAGAAAACAGAGTCTGCAGGGAGTTTTGAGGTGCCTTGTTGGGAACCATATGATGAAGGACTGAGGGCAGAAGGACTGGGCAGGGTGGAGCTGGGCTGTGATGTGGCTGTGACAACAGCCTCAGTGGACCATGAGGAGTTTTGAGCTGGGATGGCATTGCTGAGCTGCCCCTCCATGAGTCAAGGGGTCCTGGTCTTGTGCTCTCCAGTGAGGGGATGTGACCTTGGGTAAGGTTGCATCCTATGCTGAGGGCAGTTCCAGAAGAGGGACTCAGCCAGAGAATGAGCTCCTTGGTCCTGAGGGGAGATCTGGGTGGCATACCAGTGTCCACCATGGCAGTTATTAAATCACTGATTTTCTCTTCTTCTTGAATATTGATCATAACAAAAGGAAAGGGAAGACTGGAAGCCTCACCAGACAAGGAGCCTCAAAGGGACAGGTCCATACGAGGTTCTGGCAGAGCCTGTCTTCCCAGTGAGGACTTGAGAAGGGTTCAGGGTAGCCACTAGATTTCCATGACCATCCCTGCCCCCTCCAGTTCCAGTGACAGAGGAACTCTTTTGTATTATAACTAATATCTACGTTGTCTCACCTGGACAGATCCTTTTTCACATTTTAAAAACAACAGTTTTATATGTAGTCTCACTGAATCCAGAATAAGAAACTATGATTTTAGCAGTTTATTACAATCTTGCTTTGATGTGCTCTGGGAGAGACTTGAGTGCTTTTTTTCTCTAGGCAATATACTTCTGACATATCAAGTTATATCTCTTCAAAATAGACTCTGGAGGAGAGAAAGCAAGTGAAAAAAAATGTTGTTGATTTGGAACTTCAGCAGATAGTATTGCTACAATCTTACATAAAGGTAGGTATTTGGCAGGAACTTAATTACCTTTTGATGCTTTGTGATTTTCTGGTTCTCAGAGGGTTATTTTGAAGAAAAAAATTGATTTCAGTTTTATTGAGGTATAATTGACATTTAAAATTGTAAGATAAAGTGTGCATCGTGGTAATTTGATATACGTATACATTGTGAAAGGATTCTCCTCATCTAGTTCATTAATACATCCATCACTTCACATAATTAACATTTTTTTTTGGTAAGAACATTTAGGTTCTACTCCCATAGCAAGTTTCAGTTATACAATACAGTGTTATCAACTATAGTCACCATGTTATACATTAGATCCTCAGATCTTATTCATCTTATAGCTGGAAGTTTGGACCATTTTACCAACCCCTCCCTATTTCCTCCACCCCCCAGCCCCTGGCAACCACCACTGTACTTTTTGTTTCTCTGAGCTTTTCTTTTTAATATTCCACATATAAATGATACCATGCAGTATTTGTCTTTCTCTGACTTATTTCACTTAGAATAAGCCCTCAAGTATCATCTCTGTTGTTGCAAATGGCAGGATTTTCTTTTCCCTCATGGCTGAATAATACTCCATTGTATATGTATACCACGTCTTTTTAACCCATTCATCCAATGAGGGACACTTAGGTTGTTTTCATATCTTGGCTATTGTGAATAATGCTGCAATAAACACGGGGGTGCAGATATCTCTTCAAAATAGTGATTTCTTTTCCTTCAGATAAATACCTGGAAGTGGGATTGCTGGATCATATGGTACTTCTATGTTTAATATTTTGAGGAATCTCCATACTGTTTTTCATAATCGAGGTGCCAATTTACATTGCCACCAGCAGTGCACAAGGGTTTCCTTTTCTCTACATCCTTGTCAGCACTTGTTATCTCTTGTCTTTTTTATAATAGCCATCCTAACAGGTGTGAGGTGATATCTCATTGTGGATTTGATATTTGCATTTCCCTGATGATTAGTGATATTGAGGATCTTTTCTTGTACAGTTGGCCATCTGTACGTCTTTTTTGGAAAAATGTCTATTCAGGTTCTCTATCCGTTTCTAAATCAGATTTTTTTTTGCTGTTGAGTTGCATGAGTTCTTTTTGTTTTTGTTTTTGTTTTTTTGCGGTACGCGGACCTCTCACTGCTGTGGCCTCTCCTGTTGCGGAGCACAGGCTCCGGACGCGCAGGCTCAGCGGCCATGGCTCACGGGCCCAGCTGCTCCGCGGCATGTGGCATCTTCCCAGACCAGGGCACGAACCCGTGTCCCCTGCATTGGCAGGCGGACTCTCAACCACTGCACCACCAGGGAAGCCCGCATGAGTTCTTTTATATATCTTATCAGAGCTATCATTTGCAAATATTTTCTCCCATTTGGTAGGTTGTTTTTTGATTTTGTTGATGATTTCCTGTGCTGTGCAGAAGCTTTGTAGTTTGAGGTAATCTCACTTGATAATTTTTGCTTTTGTTGCCTTTGCTTCTGGTGTAATGGAGAAAAAAAATTATTTAAGAACAAAACCGATTCAGTTTAAAAAGTGAATTGCTGGGACTTCCCTGATGGTGCAGTGGTTAAGAATCCACCTGCCAATGCAGAGGACACAGGTTTGACCCCTGGTCCGGGAAGATCCCACACACCGTGGAGCAACTAAGCCCGTGTGCCACAACTACCGAGCCCACATGCCACAACTACTGAAGCCCGTGTGCCTGGAGCCTGTTCTCCGCAACAAGAGAAGCCACTGCAATGAGAAGCATGTGCACCATAATGAAGAGTAGCCCCTGCTTGCCACAACTAGAGAAAGCGCACGCTCAGCAACGAGGACCCAACACAGCCAAAAATAAATAAATAAATTAATTAATTAAAAAAAAATTTTTTTAAGTGAATTGCTATTAACACTTGTCTTCTCTCTTTATGTCAACAGCAAAGAACACATATTGGTCTTTCAAAACCTTTAATATGATAAATAAAACCTATAAAATATCATAATTAAATCAATTCATTTAATGCTTCTTTTAATAGTCATCATTTATATTACTTTGCACATAAAGAATAACTTTAATCCAAAATTCTCAAAATATTCAAGTACGTTTCTCAATAAAAGAATATTTTGCAAGAAACTATACATTTCTTACTTTCCCTCATGCTTAGCTGAAATGGTGTGAGTCATTAAATTTGCTCTGCATATGCATGTCCCAATCACTTATCAGAGAACTTTCTAGAAGCTGACATCTCTTACCTGAGACAGCATGAATCCAGTCTTGCTGTGTCTCGTGTACCAGGGCCCCTACCACCTCTTTTGTTGCCCTGTATCCTTGGCAGTCCGATGTCAGAACCTTGCCTGGACTTGCTTCTGGGGGAAGTTCCTACAACGACTTTGTAAATTAAAAGAATAATGAGTCAAAGGCTCTGTCCATGGACCTAGGAGAATCATGGAGGAGTGAGAGTGCATCCTCGGGCAGTACAGTGTTGCAGGTCCTCCCTGAGACTCCAGCCTTCCTCCGAGGATGAGGATATCACCATTCCTCTAGAGCAGGGTGGCCATCCCAACTGCCTCCCAGGTCCCAGGGGCTGCAAGTGAGTGGATGGGCCTGGAAGGGCCTGGGTGAACAGAGAGCTCATGTCCATCCGGGAAGGTGTCCTTTCCTGGACCTATGTAGTCCCTGCCATGCTGGAGGCTTGGAGCTGCTGATTTTTCTGGAGAAGCCAGAATCTAGACGTTTTTAATGTGAAACCTCTCAAATTTTACATGTTGGCAACTATTTACATTTTTCTCAAAAGCACAGTGTGAGCTAAAGAAAATAGGTGTGAGGGTCCATGAGCCTACAGCATGCATTCTCCTCTAACCTCCTGTTGTCACTGTAGCTGAAGTGGGACAGAAAGAAGAGTGGCCCCTGCTTGGGAAGGGTTTCCCATCAACTGTGTGTCAGTAAGCACATGGGACAGACACCCAACCTCAGCTCTGCTGGGAAACTGATGCAGAGATGAAGATTCTAGCCATCCTGCTGGCCAGACTTGTAACAGAATTAATTTTCTTTCTGTAATTTCAGATCATCAACTTAAAGTTGAGTCTCAATGAGAGTTTTTTGGAGTGGTTCATAAAATGCCTTGAAAATGTAAAGTATGGAAGGTCCTACAGTGGCCCTCAGAGAATCTACGGTCCAGATAGACTCACATTAGAATGCAGGCCAGGGCAGGCAACTCCACTGCCGGCACCAACAGCCGCTGGATTAGTGGATCCCTCCTGCATTTACCTGCTCTTTCCTTGTATTTCTACAGGCATTGGAGTTTCTTGTTATGTAGTTCCACCAGGGACAGAAGAAAATCAGGAAACATGTGGATGACCTTCTGTTCGCACGTGTAGAGAAAAGGAAAGATTTTCATCATCTTTCTGGCTCCAGCTCTGCATGCTGTTAAGGACCTTCACAAATGCACAGAGACGGTCCCAGCAGGAATCTCTCTATCTGCAACCACCCTGTTTGTTGTGGTGTAAAGTGATTGTCTCCTGTTCCCATATGACCGGTCCCTTTCCCAGTGTCACACAAGGTGCTTTTGCCATAGATCTGTCTTCCAATTATCTTCCAAGTAGAAACCAGTGAGCCAAGAGGGCCTACTAAGCAGATGTACTTTCCAAAATGACGCCTGCTGGCTGCCACGGTGTGGTGAAAATCAGAAGACGAGAAAAAAGACTAAGTAAGGCTTATTCTCATCTCCTTACATTCAGCAAAATCCATTGTTAATTTCTCAGCATTTCTATGAACTGGAAAACTCCTAATAATTCTAAGTGTAACCTATTAGAATGATGGCAAAAAGATTTGAAATGTGTCAAGGCTATCTTACATCTTTTATCCTTGATAAAAACTTTCTTACTTGTCAAACATGTGACTTAATCTTATTTCTATCTAGAAGAGTTGCCACACACCACCACCACAGAAGCTCTGATTACATCATCTTTGCAACGTTGAAATGGTGGAAGGTTTGCCTGGGTGAGAATCACATAGCCTGTTAGGAAATGAGCACATTCATACTTAACTGCCGTACAAGTGCTTTCAGCTCTTTGCTCTTGGTATAAATTGACTCCAGAGTAATAGAGCAAATACCCTCCAATAAGACTAACTCCACACCACATTGCCATGAAGACTGGCAAGTGAGGATGTCATATGTGTTTTGGAGCCTCCTATTACAAAGGGTGTTCAACATAATTTGGCACCTGCCACTGAATCTAATATATGAATCTGTATCCCTTCAGATAAAGCTGGGTTATTTGCTGGAAGAGCCAGAAATAGGCAGAAAACTCTTACCTTCACATTACCAAGCAAACTAGGAGCAGATGAATTGTGAAGTCCTGTTAGGGAAATTTATTTTAAAAGACTATGTAAGTTTAAATAGTCAAGGCATTTTAAATAATTAAAATCCTTATTTTCTTCATCTCTTTAAAATATCTTGAGGCACTACTACTAATGATTTTCTGCTCAAGCCTATATATCAAGATTATATTTCTGTGCACAGTAAGTTAACATGGGCATTATCCAAAGGGCATTTTCATTCCTGGGCCTGGGAATTTCAAAAACCAGGCACACAGATTGTACTGGAGTGTTTTAATAAATACTCTTAATGGGTCACAATAGAACAGGAACTGTTTTCAAAACCAATGTATAGGGACTTCCCTGGTGGTCCAGTGGTTAAAGTCTCCATGCTCCCAATACAGGGGGCCTGGGTTCCATCCCTGGTCGGGGAACTAGATCCCTGAATGCCGCAACTAACAGCCCACATGCCACAACTAAAAAGATCTCGCGTGCCGCAACAAAGAGCCCAAGTGCTGCAACTAAGACCAGGTACAGCCAAATAAATAAATAAATAAAAACAGAAAAACAACAACAAAAAACCCAATGTAGGGCTTCCCTGGTGGCACAGTGGTTGAGAGTCCGCCTGCCGATGCAGGGTACATGGGTTCGTGCCTCAGTCTGGGAAGATCCCACATGCCGCGGAGCGGCTAGGACCGTGAGCCATGGCCGCTGAGCCTGCGTGTCCGGAGCCTGTGCTCCACAACGGGAGAGGCCACAACAGTGAGAGGCTCACGTACCACAAAAAAAAAAAACAAAACAACCCAATGTATAACGTGATCCAGATGATTCTCAGAGACAGGCTTCTGAGGACAATGTACCTCCTATTGCTGTAGTGGAAAGTGTATAAATTATGCATTTTTTATTGGAATATTTGAATGTCAGTTAATAGAATCAAAGAAGAACCAACAGATGTAACAGGTGTAGACAATTTCAAGAAATCATTCAAAAGAGTACAGCCTGGTTTCTTCTGCTTCCATGAGCTCTTCAAAATAGATCCTTTGGAAGGAGATTTCCTATTATAGTAATTTCTTACTAAATTTGGCTTGTTTTTGATAAAAATATAAAAAACTTTTTTCTCTAGATTTCCTACTTGAATGCATGTACTAGTTTTCTTACTGAAATCATTGCAACCAATTTTTAACCTCCAAAAGACACATTTGGATAACTTTTACGTCACTTTTCTGTCTACAAACTTGTAAACATGTAAACTCGTATTTGGTTTTTCAAATGTCTGTATAGAGGCTGCTTGATTTTTTTAAAAGCTGGGAATATTATGAATATTAATAGTCTTTTAGAGGGGTGTGAATTTCTAGAACTACATTTCTACTTTGCCTCAATTTCAAAGGGATGCAAGGGCAGGCATGTCTGGGGCTCTGGCCACCACTCACCCTGCCTGGGAGAGCAAATGCCAGAAAGCATCATCTACTATCCTTACCTCTGGGGCCTCACCTTCCTAATGACTTGTTAGCTTCAAATTGTCTCCTACACATTGCCCAAAGGCCATTTGCATTGTAATTTACAGAATTCCAAGCAGGTGCCTCATGAAAATGTAATTAATTTCCCCCCAAGAAAATGTCCTCTTTTTTTTTTTTTTTTTTTTTTTTTTTTTGCGGTACTCGAGCCTCTTACTGTTGTGGCCTCTCCTGTTGCGGACCACAGGCTCCGGACGCTCAGGCTCAGCGGCCATGGCTCATGGGCCCAGCCGCTCCACGGCATGTGGGATCTTCCCAGACCGGGGCACGAACCTGTGTCCCTGCATCGGCAGGCGGACTCACAACCACTGCGCCACCAGGGAAGCCCGAAAATGTCCATATTTAAATATACAATTAATAAAATATAGAGAGTCCTATTTTTGTGAATAATAGCATTTCCCTAGCTTTCATTCCATAATGAAGAGGAAGCTGGTTTTCTGAGGCTGTGAAATATCAGAGTGACAGTTCAAAGAATGTTTCATCTGACTGTAAGAATGAAATAGCAGAGAAATAAACATGACAGATCTGCAAGTAAGGATTTGGAATTTAGGTTGTATTAAGAGACTAAAATTTTATGATGACCATCCCAAACACCTAATGATTCCAGATGTTTGCCTTTAGACTTTATTTTTCAGTTTAGTTCTAATTCATCATTGTTTTGTTGTGTGTTGTGTTTTTTTGTGGCATGAGGAGAGAAGAATCTTTCTGAACAGGGTCCATGGTAGCACCAGCAGAGTAGAAGCTGCCATGTAGAGTTGTATGTCAAGCCAATCAGAGCAGGAGTTGACCTAGTGGAACATTTTTCTGCTCTATTCTTAATGACCATTGGGAGCATCTTACTTTATTTCATATTAGCATAGGTTCTGAGAAGTCCTGCAAAAATAAACCAGTATAATCATTTTTATCCTGTTGTTTCCTAAAGTTAGTTCCCTACAGTCTCACCCCTTTTTTATAGAACACTTTTGAACATCTCTTAGGACACTCATTTAAGAAAAATTAACCAGTATTATAAAGTATAATTTACATAAATGAAATATATCCCTTTTAAGGGTACCATTCAATGCATTTTGACAAACGCACACAGTTGCGATGCATTGTCCCAGTCCAGAGAAAGAACACTGCCATCACCACCAAAGTTTCCTTGTGTCCCTAGCAGTCCATCTCCACACACCCTCCCCCAGCACCGGACAACTACTAATCTGATCTCCATCACTGTGGAGCAATTTTCCCTGTCTTAGAACATTATATAAATGGAATCACACACACATGCTTCTTTGTGTCTGGCTTCTTTCCTACTGCATAATGTTTTTGAGATCTATTCATGTTGTTGTGTATCAGTAGTTGATCATTTCTACTGCTGAGTAGCATTGCATTATATCAATATTCCACTTTTGCTTTATCCATTTTCCTGTTGGTGGACTTTTGTGGATGCTTTTTTCAATATTTCTCTGTACTCTTGTACAAGAGTGGTCTGGAATTATTTTCATTAAAAATTTTAAATTATAATAATTATTTAAAATTTTAATTATAACAATTTAAATTTAGTGATCAGTAACCTAGAGAGAGATTTTATGTGGAAGAGTAGATATTCTTATGGCAAAATCTCAAAGGTGTATAGTTTATCCATCCAATTTATTTGGTTATTTTCCCTGAAAAAGAATGAAAAATTTGTTTTCATATAGGCTTTTAAAAACCCATAGGTGGTTTATATGAAAACATATGCTGGATAAGATAGTAAATTTTCAAAATATAAAATCAAAAGCCAAGTAGAGGAGTATGCAAATATGCCAACAATAAAGGCCAAAGTAGTTATTGGGATTGAGCTTAAAGTTTGACTGGATTCTTCCTGGTAAGGATTCACACCAGAAACTTTATAAGTCACATGACTCTTGTTATGGTACACAAACGTTATCAATGAGCATGTATTATAAGGTTTCAGAACTGTGTGGATTTTTAATTCTTACATTTCTTTGCGAATTTTAACTAGAGCTCTGTTTGCTTTCTTGGAGACCACAAGGTTTTTACACGTGTGTGGGCAGCAAAAAATTCTGAGGTAATAAGAGACGTGGAAGTGATTTTCTTCTTGCAAAAACTGACCTATTGACAGGCCAAGAGCTTGAAGGATTGGCACGTGGCCACTCCACTCTTAATTTTTCCCCACAATTAACCAAAAAATGTTTTGTTTTTGTTTTTTCAGGTTAAGCATTCAGAAAAAAAGACTATAGAAAAATGAGAATTTAAATTTTATTTTTTATTCGTTTTTCACTTCAGACTGGTGGAAACATCATTGAAAATGTCTTTCACCTGCAGACTCAAAGGTTTCTTTTTATTATTTCTTCTTTTTTTCCTCCTGAGGATCCTGGGGCAATTTACATGGACTGTGACACTTCATAAGGAACACCCCTTATAACTAGCTTATAAATTGTACCTTAAGTAACCAAAACATACTATGGAGTAGAATTTAATGGTCATGACAGAATATGGTCACCATTAATGGAAAAGATACTAAATGAATAAGGGCACTATTATTAAATAAACATCTCACATAATTACTGATTTTTAAAAATTACGTTTAGTAATTTATCAACAAATGTAACAAATGCCCTCATGTTCTATCTTTCTTAATTAAAATGCTAGTATTTTTATTAAAATATATCCGAACTCTCCTAATCACAAGTGACAGAAACTTCAGTCCTACTGGGAGTGGCAATGCCTCAAGCGGTTGAGAAGTGGTTGATTCAGCGGTAGGTGGCGCCCCCGAGTCGGGGTACCCAGCCTCCTAGCAGGTCCTTGCTTTTGCTACCAGACTACAACTCCTTTTAGGTTCCAGGTAATACGAGATTCTTCTTAGGCTCTTGCCAGATGGAGAGAGGGAGTTCTGCTTGTCCTGCAGGGCTAACCCATGTCCTCCTAGACCTCTCTCTGTGATCAAGGCAGTGGATATACAGGGGCTTAACATAGCCAGGGCCTGGGCCTGGGGCTGGAAGCAGGGCCAGTGCCACTTGGTCACATGCCTGAGAACAGAGGGCAGTCATCCCCCAAAGGAAGTCCCGCGGCCCTGCTCCTGGAAGGAGGAGAAAGGAGTACTGACCAGCAAATGAAAAATTCTAAAATCAACCCAGAAATTTTGCGGCATTCTTAAGCTAAAATGTTCCTTGCACTACCTTCCACAGTCCTGTGAGGTCATTCCAGTGGTCCTCCTGTTTCTCAGGATGTCTTTGTCATGGCTGAGCTCTTACTTAATTTTTTTCTTTTTAAAATTATTTTTAGAATCAATTTAATTTTATTTTTTTAATTTTGTTTATTGTGATAAGAACACTTTACTTCGTGAGATCTACCCTCTGAACAAATTTTTAAGTGCATAATACAATATTGTTATCTATAGGCACAACATGGTACAGCAAATCTCCAGAACTTATTCACCCTGCATAACTAACTCCTTATACTTTTTGAATGGTAATTCCCCATATCCCCCTCCCCCCAGCTCCTGACAACACTATTCCGCTCTCTGCTTCTAAAATCTGACACCTCTAGGGACCTCATATAAGTGGACTCATACAATATTTGTCTTTCTGTGACTGGCTAATTTCATGTAGCATAATGTCCCCAAGATTCATCCGTGCTGTAGCATATGGACAGATTTCCTTCTTTTTAAGGCAGAATAATATTCTATTTTATATATACACAACATCTTCTTTATCCGTTTATCTGTCAATGGACTTTAAGGTGGTTTCCACATCTTGGCTCTTGTGGCCACACTTTCTTTTCTTCTTTACAGATGGATGAGCTGTAGTCCAGGCAGATGTAACCACTTCTTGGTTGCTTGTAGCAACAATTTAGTGAATATTTGAATGTTCGTGGATCTCAGCATTTCTGAATCCTTCCTCCCCTGCAAAGCTCTTTCCAACGAAGCTGGGCTCAGATGTGTCCCAAATATGCCCCATCCCATGTAGCACTCTGACTTGAGGCTTCGCGCAGATGTGGACACACCTCTCATTTTAGAGTCTCCAAGGCGTGGCTGAATATGCCCACCCAGACTTTCTGAACTGGGAAACCTGATAGCTTTGCAGCTTCAGAGAAATGGAATGTAAATATTTTCTCTTGCCTCCAGAGAGGATAAGAAAATAAAGCCTTCACCATTATCAAGGAAAAGAGCGCTGGATTTAATAGGTCGTAAAAAGATCTTTGAGGATTAGGGACATTTAGAGTTTCAGAATGTGGGGTAGAGGACGTCCCTGTGGGAGACAAGAAGAAAGAAGCATTTTCCTGAAATGGAGGAACAGTCAGAGGAGGGATGTGGACGGAGAGCGACAAGGCTTTGCTCTGGCAGTGTGGCCTCGCCTCTCCCAGACCTCAGAACCCCACGTTCCACCTGACTATCCCACATGATACCCCACGTGGTGAATGTCCCAGGACACCCACAAACCCAAGAAAAGAGAAGTACAGGATATGCAGTGCTGTGATGGTGGGGAAACCCCATGTTTCCGGTCCCACTTAGAATAAAGCTGGGAGCCTCACTGTGGTCCACACAGTGCTCCATGAACTGGCTTCCACCTGGTCTCCCATCACCCAGACCTCACACACTTACTGATCTCTTGTACTTCTACCTCAGGACCTTTGCATTTGCTGTTCCCTTGGATCTTTCACCAGGATCTCTGTATTTGCTGTATCCACACGACCCAGTGCCTACACTATCTTCAGAAATAAACTAACAGAGAGAGGCCCTTCATAACTATCTGATATAAAAGAATACCCGCATCACTCTCTATCACTTTATTTTGCTCAATTTTTCTTTGATATCATACCCTGATATTATATATGTTATTAAATAAGAATATAGGGTTCAGAAAATAAAGGATTTTTCTGTTTAAGTTTGTTATTTCTGCAATGTCTTAAAAGGTGCCTGATGTTCAGTGGAACATCATACTTAATTAATAGTAAACTGAGGGAAGAGCTTTTTCCTCCCATCCATTACCCCAGGCCAGGTGAGAACTGAGCAAATGGGAGAGAATGCAATGGTCTGAGGCAGCAGCAGATGGCACTATAAAGACAATATGTGTGAACCTAAAACTGCTCTAAAATTTTTTTATTAAAAAAACAAAAAGAAAGGCTGAGTACTAAATTTTGGACAAAATCAAGGAGTCTGTAGGGACTGCTGGTTTTGTAAAAAGAGGGTGACACTTGCTATATGACTTAACCACCATCACCCTCTTCTGCTTATCACCACTAAAGTGCAGGAAATCCTAGTGTGAAAAGGTTAGTGCCAGTGACCAGGAAAGCTGAGCCACCTGATTTCCCATACTCGCTTCACAGGGGGAGGATGTCTCATAACGTCGTCAGCTTCTTGCCTGGATACTCCATGAGGAAAAATCTAACACATTTGAAAGGGGTCATCTTAAAGAGGTCTTGTTCTAAGAACAAGCCATTGGGAATGTGGATGGCACACGACCTTAGTGTCCTTCTAATGACAAAGATGTTTCTATCTTGATTCAGTTTTTTAAACTTTTCTTTTTATGGCTAGTCCCCTTTGGGGATACAGTGAGGGAATGTGTGTTTGGGACTAGGCTATTTTCTTCTGTAAATTTTTTTTTTTTTTACAAAAACAAAGTTTTTTTACATTGTTTTATAGTATCTCGAAATAACTTTGTGTGCTTTTTTTCCAAATGGAGAATGATGCAGGTGTGTATTAGTCAGTGTTCTCCAGAGAAACAGAACCAATAGGATGTGTATATGGAGAGAAAGTGATTTATTGTAAGGAATTGGCTCATGTGATTATGGAGAATGACAAGTTCAAATCTTCAGTGGGGGCTGGCAGGCTGGAGATCTAGGAGAGCTGATGTTGCAGATGAAGTCTGAAGATCATCTTCTGGAGAATCTCCTCTTTCTTGGGGGAAGCTGGACTTTTTATTCTATTCAGGCCCTTAACTGATTGGACAAGGCCCACCCACATTAGGGAGGCCAATCTGTTTTACTTAGTCTATTGATTTAAATGTTAAACTCATCCAAAAACACCCTGAGACACACATCCAGAATAATGTTCAACCAAATATTTGGGCTCCCCTTGGCCCAGCCAAGTTTACACATAAAATTAAGCATCACAAAGTGGGAGCGAGGGACATACGGACTCATCTTTTGATTAAAAAACTCACCTCGAGTGCATCACTTCTCTGAAAGCCTCTGGATGGTTTGCTCCCAAAAAGTAAATGTGTAAAGCAACAAAAATAAATATACAGGATCTTGAAAACAAGGAACTGAAAGAGAGTCAAATCCTTTTCACCAGTAAGACAAGGTAAGTGATATCTGGAGTGGAAAAATCAAGAAATAGCAATACAGGCACATTATTTGTCAATATGGAAGTAAATACGAAAAGAATGAGCAAATAGAGCTGAAATGACCTGCCTTTGCAAGGGTGACCAGTGATACAGATTCACCCAGGGCTCTCCCAATTTTAGCATCCATTCAAGCCCATGAGACTGGCAAAATATTTTAAAGGAATTTAAAATATCAAGTGATGTTACCAAATGTAAAATAGATAGCTAGTGGGAAGCCGCTGCATAGCACAGGGAGATCAGCTCAGTGCTTTGTGACCACCTAGAGAGGTGGGATAGGGAGGGTGGGAGGGAGACTCAAGAGCGAGGAGATATGGGGATATATGTATATGTATAGCTGATTCACTTTGTTATAAAGCAGAAACTAACACACAGTTGTAAAGCAATTATATTCCAATAAAGATGTAAAAAAAAATATATATATCAAGTGATGACTAGGCCCCAAAGAAGCAGAAATTCTTATCTTGCTAGTGGAAGAATAAATTGGCAGAGCCACACGAGAGTAGTTGGGCAATATCTGGAAGAATTAGAAATGTCCTTCCTTACGACCAAAAAACCCCCCAAAAAACCCAAAACCCCCCAAACTCTTTCACACATATGCAGCAAAATACAAAAATATATTCACAACATAGCACTATTCATAAGGGGAAAATAAAACCCTGGTAACATCCAAAAATGTCTAGAATGAGGAATAAATGAATAAATTATACAATAGAATATTACAGTGGATAAGATAAATGACCTAGAGCCATATGTATCAATGTGTATACATCTTTAAAAAATAAAATTGATAACAAATGCAGTTTCAAAGTGAAACATAAGCTGGAATACCATTTATGTAAATTTTAAAGTAAACTTTTTATTGAAGTATGTGTAACTATATGTGTAACTATTAAACCATGCAAAATAATGTTTTGCAAACAAACAAGATTAGGCTAGAAGAAAACATACCAAATGCAGGGTAATGACTACTTATTACTCTGATAATGGGACTGGGGGGGGGGAATGGGGATCAGAAAACCAAAAAGGGTGATTTCAACTTTATCTCCAGTGCTTTCATGTTAAAGAGAAAAAGACCTAAAATAAAATGTCTAGATTGGTTTTTCTGTGTAATGGGTACAAAGGTGTTTATGATATTATTCTCTGTAACCCCCTGTAATTTTTAATGTCTCAAAATTTAAAAAATTGAATATGAAATATTTACTATGAGATCCCTCAAAAAGGTGAGACTATAAAAAGTTAGTAAGCTTTTTTGTTTGGACAAGTTTTCTCTCTGGAGAGAAACGATGAGTTAATTAATCCCAAATCAAACAATGTTAAATAACTAGTCTTTAAGAGCTGAGAAAATAATATATGCTGATGCTGAGCACATTAGGCTGGATTCCCCAGAAGCAATGCCTGAGTCAATGGTGAGTAGGTAAGTTATTTTGAGAAATGATTCCAGAGAGCGGAAGTGGAGGACTGTGGAGACTGACACAGGAAAGGAAGGAAAGACAACACGAGGGTGAATTCTCAAGCCACTCGTCGCGGTGGGCGAGGACCAGGTTCCGGCACGACTTTCTGTGGAGCAGTGGGAAATGACTCCGGGAAGTGTCTCCATCAGCACCTGTTGCTCAGTGACCAAAGGCTGTCCCAAGAGATGACAGCACCCTCACATTCCATGGGTGCCAGGGGGGGTGCCCACGGTGTCCAAGAGGTCCTGGTCAGAAGCTAGAGATAAACCACGAGGTGGAGCAGAGTGCTGCCAGGTGTTCCGTGCATGGAGCTTGTTGCTGCATCAGTTACTGGAGGAAAATGCAGGCGGAGTGTATATGAGAGAGGCAGGCACGTTGAGTGCCTGATCCGGGGAGAACATTTTCATTTGCGCAAGGTAGCAACCAACCTACACTTATATAGTAAGGATGGAAGTCAGACATTGGAAAACACTCCCAGGCTTAAAGGATATGAGCTCCAACAAGAATTAGTAAGGAAGGAAGGATGGCTGACTTCCCTGGAGACTTTATTGGAAAGGTACCAGAAGGATCTCTCCACAGTGATAGACCTGAATGGAAGAAGGAGGATGTCTGAGACAATTTCTTGACAAGCCAATCATTTTGAGACTTTAGTTCTAATTGTAGATTCTCTTTTCCTTCTCTCCCTTCCCCTCTCTCCCTCTCTTCCTTCCTTCTTTCCTTCCTTTTCATCCCCACAAATCTCTTCAGTCCATTTATATCATAGTCATCTTTTCTAAGTTGTATTTTGAATCCTATTCAATTTAAACTCATATTTATAACAGAAAGTAGGTTGATATCTAGATATTCTTAATAAATAATTTGAGACAGGGAAGGCAGATATTTAATCTGATTCCTTCACCAAGTGGTACTAAAAAAATTGAGTTTTCCTTATTTTCAGCACTGAAATGCTTTAATGGGAAATCCATTCCTTTCATAATTATAAACAATGCAATTTTGGTCCCTTTATTTACCAAAGTTAAATAAACATTTTTAATATCTATGATGTAGTATTTTTCTTTTAAAAATAAGTTTATTTTTTAGGCATTTAAAAAAGTTATGCAAATTTACATTGTAAGCTTCTCCTCTCCCTTTTCTGTGCTCTCCCTTCACTGCCCCAAGTAAAATCTGTGTCTTTGGCTTTTCTTTCTTTATCCCCACCAACATAATATAACATCATTAAAATATTTTTAATTGCAGTATAGTTAATGTACAATATTATATAAGTTACAGGTGTACAATACAGTGATTCACAATTTTTAAAGGTTATATTCCATTTACAGTTATAATATATTGGCTATATTCCCTGTGTTGTACAATATATCCTTGTAGCTTATTTATTTTGTACATAATACTTTATACCTCTTAACTACCTACCAGTATCTTGTCCCTCGCCCTTTCTTTTCCCTACTGGTAAACACTAGTTTGTTCTCTATATCTGTGAGTCTGTTTCTTTTGTGTTGTATTCACTCATTTATTTTTTAGATTCCACATATAAGTGATATCATACAGTTTTTGTCTTTCTCTGTCTGATTTATTTCACTCAGCACAATGCCCTCCAAGTCCATCTATGTTGCTGCAAATGGCAAAATTTCATTCCTTTTTTTATGGCTGGGTAATATTCCATTGTATGTACATACCACATCTTCTTTACCCATTTGTCTGTTGATGGACACAGGTTACTTCCATACCTTCATTATTGTAAATAGTGCTGCTATGAACATTGGGGTCCATGTATCTTTCCGAGTTAGTGTTTTTGGTTTTTTTTTGGATGAATAGGTAGAAGTGGAATTGCTGAGTCATATGGTAGTTCTATTTTTAGTTTTCTGAGAAACCTCCATACTATTTTCCATAGAGGCTACACTAATTTACATTCTCACCAACAGTGTATGAGTGTTCCCTTTTCTCCACATCTTCGCTATCATTTGTTCTTTGTCTTCTTTTTGATGATAGCCATTCTGACAGAAGTGAGGTGATATCTCATTGTGGTTTTCATTTGCAGTTCTCTGATGATTAATGATATTGAGCACCTTTTCATGTGCCTGTTGGCCACCTGTATGTCTTCTCTAGAAAAAATGTCTATTTAGGTCTTCTGCCTATTTTAAAAATTGGGTTGTTTGTTTTTTTGATGTTGAGTTGTATGAGCTCTTTACATATTTTTGATATTAACCCCTTCTTGGTCATATCATTTGAAAATATTTTCCCCCATTCAGTAGGTTGTCTTTTCATTTTGTCAGTAGTTTCCTTTGTTGTGCAAAAGCTTTTAAGTTTGATTAGGTCCCATTCGTTTATTTTTGCTTTATATCCTTTGCTTTAGGAGACTGAGTGAAAAAAATACTGCTACAATTTATGTCAAAGACTGTTCGGCCTATGTTTTTTTCCAGGAGTTTTATGGTTTCTGGTTTTACATTTAGGTCTTTAATCCATTTCGAGTTTAGTTTTGTATATGAAGTTAAAGAACATCCTAATTTCATTATTTTATATGTAGCTGTTCAGTTTTCCCTGCACCACTCATTGAAGACACTGTCTTTTCTCCACTGTATATTCTTGCCTCCTTTGTCATAGATTAATTGACCAAAGTGCGTGGGTTTATTTCTGAGGTCTCTATTCTGTTCTGTGTTTTTGTGCCAGTACCATACTCTTTTGATATTGCAGCTTTGTAGTATAGTCTGAAGACAGGGGGAAAGATTCCTCCAGCTCTGTTCTTCTTTCTCAAGATTGTTTTGGCTATTTGGGGTCCTTTGTGTTTCCATACAAATTTTAAAATTATTAGCTTTAGTTCTGTGAAAAATGCCATTGATATTTTGAGAGGGATTGCATTGAATCTGTAGATTGCCTTGGGTAGTATGGTCATTTTAACAACAATAATTTCTTCCAGTCCAAGAATACTGTATATCTTTCCATCTGTTTGTGTTGTCTTCAATTTCTTTCATCAGTGTCTTATAGTTTTCATGTCTTTTACCTCCTTAGGTAGGTTTATTCTTTTTGATGTGATGGTAAGTGGGATTGTTTCCTTGATTTCTTTGTTAGTTTGTTGTTAGTGTATAGAAATGTAACAGATTTCTGTATATTAATTTTGTATCCTACAGCTTTACTGAATTCATTTATGAGCTCTAGTAATATTCTGGTGTCATCTTTAGGATTTTCTATGTATAGTAGCATGTCAACTGCAAACACTGACAGTTTTATTTCTTCCTTTCCAATTTGGATTCCTTTTATTTCTTTTTCTTGTCTGATTGCTATGACTAGGACTTCTGATACTATGTTGAATAAAGTTGGGTTAGTGCTGGCCTACTGGCTGGCAGAGCTGGGTCCAGGAGTCTGCTTGCAGGCCCCAGGGATCCTAGAGCTGGTGTTGGATCTTTGGCAAGGGGGAGGGGGTGTTGCTCCTGACACAGCTGGGAATGGGGTCTGGGGTGTCCTGAAGCTTGTATTGACCTGTTAGCAGGTGCAGCTGGGGCCCAATCCCAGGACAGGGTTTAGCCTGCTAGTGGACAGGCCAGGTCCTCAGGCTGTGGGATTGTGATTTTTCTTGGGTGTGGTGTCTTCCCCCTCATAAGTGAAGCTGGTCCTGAGACTAGAGCAGGATCCCTAGAGGTCAGGGCCAAAGCCCAGGAGATTGGGGCTAATACCTGCCCACTGGTGGGTGGAGCTGGGTCCTGGGCCCTCTGGTGGGCAGGGCTGTGTATAGAGGCAGCTGTGGACTCAGGGAGTCTTAAGGCAGCCTGTTTGCTGGTGGGTGGGGCTGTGTCCCCACCCAGTTAGTTGCTTGGCTTTAGACATCTCAGCTCTGATGCCTTCAGGCCAGAGTGGGAGTGGGTCTTGGGGCCAGTAAGCTAGATGGAGGATTCCAAATTGGGGCTTGCCAGCCAGTGTCCATGTGGTAGAAGGAGCTCCCCAAATGACTGCCACCAGTATCCATGTCCCCAGGGTGACCTCCAGTTGCCTCCTGGCTTTCACAGAGACTCTTCAAGAGTCTCTTAGCATGTAGGTCTGACCCAGGATCCTATCAAATTACTGCTTCTTTCCTGAGTACTGAAGCATGTGAAACTTTGTGTGCTCCCTTAAGAGTAAAGTCCCTCTGGGACTCCTGAAGGTAATCCCCATTGGCCTTCAAAGTCAAACACTCTGGGGGCGGCTCATCGTCCCAGTGCAAGACCCCTGGGCTGGGAACCCGGACATGGGGCTCAAATCACTCACTCCTTGGGGAGAACTTCTGCAATTATAATTATTTTCTGGTTTGTGGGTTGCCCACCCTGGCGTATGGGACTTGACTATATCACATCTCTGCCTGTCCTACTTGTTTCATTGTGGTTCCTTCTTTATATCTTTAGTTGTAGAAGAACTTTTCTGGTAGGTTTCAATCTTTTTCTTAGATGTCTGTTCTGCAAATAGTAGTGATTTTGGTGTGCCCATGAGAGGAGGTGAGCTCAGGGTCTATCTACTCTGCCATCTTCTCTCTGGTGTAGTTTTTAATCATACATGATTTCACAACATTTTCCACATGCTAAATTGTCTCAACTTGTCTAATTTAGGTACATTTGGGAACTTTCCATATAAAATGTCACATATGAATTTTATTTATGAATATGTATATATTGTTTAAATATCATCATAATCTACAGGGTTTGAAATGGTATGTGAGCGTAAGGGTTGTGTTGATAGTCTATGGTCATAAACGTATACACATTCAAACTCATTAAAAAAACATTCTGCATAGCAAAACAAACAACAGTAAAATTCCCAAACAAAACTTACACACACACACACACACACACACACACACACACACACACACAGACATCTGCTAACTTTCATACGCTATACTTGGGAATTGGCCAAGGCAGGATAAGAGACACACACTTAAATGCCTTTGTCATCCACACAAATAATCTAAATAGATTAAGCATTAATAGGTAGCTATGGAGACTGCAGTGAGCTTTAGAGTGGACACTGCACCCAAAGAAACTTATCAAATTTACCTTTCCTTCTTCAGTGGGAAGAGGTGTCAGCATAAACAGTATGAGGACAGGCCACATGTGTAAAATTGAATGTACTTTGGAGTGAGGTGATGCATAGGAGGGAATTATGAAAAGTATAAAGAATTTTAAAGACAAATGCTACCACTATTACACAAAACCAGGTGACCACTTCATTTTAAGAGGCATCTGGTAGTCTCAGAAGCTTTAGATGTTTCATAATCTAGTCAACAGCAAGTAGTAGATGAATAAAAAATATATTTGCATTAAGTTCTTAGCTAAGACATAAAGCTAGGATGTACTGATTATCTCCAGCAATGCTGGAAGGGACTGAGCTTTTCAAATCCATGACTTTGGCTTTTTGCTCTGACCAAAGGTCAACATCTTCTCCCATCATTCTGACCCACTCTCCCAGGTACAATGGGTCCTCTCTCTCAGAGCACATGTTAGCAGATATAAAATCTGTCATTCTGGCTTCCATTAATTTATTTTCAGAAAAGTCCAGACACGATTTTATCTGCAAAATGGGGAGGAGCGGAGAAAGCATCATATGACTTATATTATTCACAGAAAACAGACAGTTTTTATTTCAGGCTGTAATTCATTTGAGAACACAAAGAGAACTTTGACCTTAGTCCATTTGGTGTGGTTTTAAAAAGGAGCATCATTTGCTTACTTTGAAGGTGTTTTTAACTTCAGGCTTGGTCAAACGTAAAGTTTTGCTCCAGAGAAAAACTCATTTTGGAAGGCAGCATGGAATAGGTTATAAAACATCTCTGGATCTCAATTCAGCCATTTACTACCTCTATAACCTTGAGTTAGTTACTTCTCACTAAGCTTAAGTTTTTCATCAACATCCCTATTCAGTTACCTTAACATTGCCTATACTTCTATTGTACTAGTAGTTATTTCATTAATATATGGTTTCTCAACTTCACCAGCCATTGGAATAGCCCAAGAAGCCTGGGTCCTATACCCAAGCATGGAGAATTTGAAAGTTCCCAGGCAATTCTAATGGGTGGCCATGGTTGAGAGCCACTGTGTTAAAGTCTCTCAGTTTGAAACATCTGACGTGAATTCTATTTTCTGCTTGGATCCTGGATACAGTTATTACTTGCATTTTACATTTATTCCTGCTAAATACTCATTGAGACTCAGATAGGCTGTAGGGATAGATTAATTTTTTAAAATTTCCTGTTTTTAAGAATGTTAACTAATGTGTAGAAGGTGCATTTAGAATTCAAATAGCATAGACCTCGGCTTAAAGGATACACATTGTTATTTTAATTATATTTGTCATCATATATTGCTGCATAGCACAGAGGGATCAGCTTGGTGCTTTGTGACCACCTAGAGGGGTGGGAGGGAGGCTCAAGAGGAAGGGGATATGGGGATATATGTATACATATAGCTGGCTCACTTTGTTGTACAGCAGAGACTAACACACCATTGTAAAGCAACTATACTCCAATAAAGATAGTAAGAAGAAAAGACAGAATATTGAGGAAACTTAAATGCATATTGCTAAGTGAAAGAAGCCAATCTGAATTATACATCATACATAATATATGATTGCAACTATGTGACATTCTGGAAAAGACAGAACTATAGAGACCGTGAAAAGATTAGTTGTTGCAAAGGGTTGGGGATGGGGGAGGAAGGGATCAATAGGTGGAGCGCAGGATTTTTAAGGCATTAAAGTTATTCTGTGATACTATACTGGTAGATACATGACATTATGCATTTGGCAAAACCCAAGGAACTGTACAACACAAAGAGTGAACCCTAATGTAAGCTATGGACTTTAGCCAATAATAATGTACCAATATTAGTTCACCAGTTGTAACAAATGTACCACAACAATGCAAGAGGTTAATAACAGGAAAACTGACGGCCAAGGGTGAAGGGAATATGTATGAACTCTCTTTACTTTCTGCTCATTTTTTTCTGTAAACCTAAAACTTCCCTAAAAAATAATGTCCATTAATTTAAAAAAATACACTACAGAAATATCACAGGCCCCCCTTAATGAAATTATTTCTCATAAGCATCTAAAATTCTGGAAAAAAATTTATTAATAAAAATCTGATTGATTAGAAATAGTTGAATGTCCAAATGAAGGTGAGGTGGGGGAGCATTGGTGGTCATTTGTGTCGCTGGAGTAGGAAGCCATTACACGCTAGTGGGGAGAACATTAAGAGGCACAGCCTTACTAGGTTTGGCTGTATCTTGTCTTTCCCACTAATAACAGACATCCAGTCCAGATGCATTAATGGAAATGTTGCCCTGCATTTATTTAAAATTTATTATTTATTTATTTATTTGGCTGCATCGTGTCTTAGTTGTAGCATGTGGGATCTTTCCTTGAGGCGCATGGGCTTCTCTGGTTATGGTGCATGAGCTTTTCTAGTTGCGGTGTGTGGGCTTCTCTCTAGTTGTGGCACGCAGGCTCCAGAGCAAGTGGGCTCAGTGGTTGCGGTGCCTGGGCTCAGTAGTTTTGGTGCGTGGGCTTAGTTGCCATGTGGCATGTGGGATCTTAGTTCCCTGACCAGGGATTGAACCCACGTCCCCTGCATTTGAAGGCGGATTCTTAACCACTGGACCAAAAGGGAAGTCCCTGCCCTGCATGTAGATTTTGGAGTTACTGTTAAGACTAATTCTTGCAGACTTGAAGTTGGACAAAAAATAGGTAAAGATAAAATTTGGGGGTGTGGTCTCATGGAAGTCTCCCCACATAGACTTTATTTTCCCCTGCTGCAAACAAGGGCAAGTGAATGGATGATTTGGAAGGTTCCTCTCAATTCAAATGATAGGAATCTTTGATGTTTTGGGTACAGTAGGAAAAATGATTAAAAACATGTTTAGGAGATAATGAGTCTTGGAGTCATCATTCAGGAATGGAATATAAAATTTCTCAACTAATCCCTTAAAGTCAGGGGCAGACAAACTTGTTCTATAAGAGGTTAGACTGTAGCTGCTTTTGACTTCATGGGCCATGCAGTATGTCACAACTATTCAACTCTGCTGTTATCGCAGAAAGGAATTACAGACCCCTACGATTTGCTAAGAAGAGAGAAGAAGCTTGATATTCATTGGTCAGCTGGAGAAGGATGAATTACTCTTAACTAGGGAGATCCCAGACTTTCTCAAGAGCAGTGGGCTGACATGTAAATTAGCTCAAGCCCTTTCTTTAAATATAAACATAAGCTTATCAGTTGAGATTTATTAAAATATAACAGAAAGGTGCTGCCTTAGAAAATATTTTTTTTAATTCATGGAGCTAAAATGAAGCAGAAATCCATAGTTATTTGGGTGAGGTTAAAATGAACACCTACCCTCACCTGAATGACCCATAGGGACAATTTCCTATGTGGTACCAGATGCATTAGGTTAATCACTAAACTCCCATCCCATACTCCTTTTTGCTTTAATTTTCTGTTTTTAGCTTAAATGTCTCCCTCTGAGGAGACCAATATGGCATTGGGGAGATTAAAACTGAAATGATAAATGCTTGGGATTTGAGACTTGTTCTCAGAAGAGAAATGGGCTCAAGCCAACTTGCCCAGGAAGGATACAAATTTTAGCATCTCTTTTAACACCTGCTCTTGTGTGCAATATATAAAGAAAGCTGTGCCTACCATAACATGGTTCTTCGTCCATTCCCTGCCTCCTCCCAAGGGACATTAAAAGATTCTAGAAAATACAAAAAGGGGGAGGCGAACACAAACTTGGCTCCAAGCCAGGACAGAGAAGCTCACACAGAGAGGGAGAAAACCTGCAAACAAGCTAAAGTGCATCAACACCCACCACACCATCTTTAAGCCAAGTACAGAGATACAGCAATGTGCTAAAAACATTATGATAACATTAATAAGTAATCAGAAAATTATGGAAAAGATATTTCCTCTGCTTGGAATATGGGACCATGAAAAACCAAGGTGAAACTTGGGGTTGTATAAGTGCCTGGGGGCACTCATGAGTCACAGCAGATGGTTCTTGGTCCTGTAGTTAATTGCTCTACATGAATATGAGTGTTTTGTCCTTTAAATTTTTAAATTCTGTCTTGTAACCACCATATGGTCCCCTGTCATCTGCATAGTTTTCTGTCACTTAAGCAGTGACTTATTTATTATACTCCAAAAAATATTTGCAGAGTGAATAATGGATTGGTACGAGTAAAAATATTCATTAGAAACCTGTTTCTGAAAGTGATTGCTGAGTGTCTTGGAGCATCACCTCATGTCCCTGGAACTTAAAACTCACAAAATAAATATTTGCCACAGAGCAAAGCATGGAGCAGAGCTACTCTTATTTTCAACATCAGATTTATGGTGATACTCTGTGTTAACTAATTTTTCCTAATTTTGCACACATTGAAGAGAAGCTTAGCATAATTATTAAAATGTACGTGATCTCCTCACCTCCAGCACTGTTACCATGGGCAAACATTTGATTATTGTTCAGCTTATTCACCTCAGCTCACGGAGGGGTGTGGTGGCTCAGGTCCAGAAAAGTATTCCTGTGCTTATCATTCCATAACCGTAGGTCTACACCCTGGGCTTGTTTTTGTATTACGTTTCTTTCTCATTGTGATGGGTTTATGAAGATCAGAGGTCTTTTTTTTTTAATTTTTAAATTTTATTTACTTTTTTATACACCAGGTTCTTATTAGTCATCCATTTTATACACAACAGTGTATACATGTCAATCCCAATCTCCCAATTCATCACACCACCGACCCGACCCGCCACCACTTTCCCCCCTAGGGGTCCATACGTTAGTTCTCTGCATCTGTGTCACTATTTTTGCCCTGCACACCGGTTCAACTGTACCATTTTTCTAGGTTCCACATATATGCATTAACATACGATATTTGATTTTCTCTTTCTGACTTACTTCACTCTGTATGACAGTCTCTAGATCCATCTATGTCTCTACAAATGACCCAGTTTTGTTCTTTTTTATGGCTGAGTAATAGTCCATTGTATATATGGACCACATCTTCTTTATCCATTCATCTGTCAATGGGTATTTAGGTTGCTTCCATGACCTGGCTATTGTAAATAGTGCTGCAATGAACATTGGTGTGCATGTGCCATTTTGATTTATGGTTTCTTCTGGGTATATGCCAGGTAGTGGGATTGCTGGGTCATATGGTAATTCTAGTTTTAGTTTTTTAAGGAAACTCCATACTGTTCTCCATAGTGGCTATATCAATTTACATTCTGACCAACAGTGCAAGAGCGTTCCCTTTTCTCCACACCCTCTCCAGCATTTGGTGTTTGTAGATTTTCTGATGATGGCCAATCTAACTGGCGCGAGGTGATACCTCACTGTAGTTTTTTTTTTTTTTTTTGTGGTACACGGGCCTCTCTCTGTTGTGGCCTCTCCTGCTGTGGAGCACAGGCTCCGGACACGCAGGCTCAGTGTCCATGGCTCACAGGACCTAGCCGCTCCGCGGCATGTGGGATCTTCCCAGACCCGGGCATGAACTCGTGTCCCCTGCATTGGCAGGCAGACTCTCAACCACAGCGCCACCAGGGAAGCCCCCTCACTGTAGTTTTGATTTGCATTTCTCTAATACTTAGTGATGTTGAGGAGCTTTTCAAGTGCTTCTTGGCCATTTGTATGTCTCCTTTGGAGAAATGTCTATTTAGGTCTTCTGCCCATTTTTTGATTGGGTAGTTTGCTTTTTTAATATTGAGCTGCATGAGCGGTTTATATATTTTGGAGATAAATCCTTTGTTGATTCATATCCAAATATATTCTCCGATTCTGAGGGTTGTCTTTTTGTCTTGTTTGTAGTTTCCTTTGCTTTGCAAAAGGTTTTAAGTTTCATTAGGTCCCATTTGTTTATTTTGGTTTTAATTTTCATTACTCTAGGAAGTGGATCAGAAAAGATCTTGCTGTGATATATGTCAAAGAGTGTTCTTCCTATGTTTTCCTCTAAGACTTTTATAGTGTCTGGCCTTACATTTAGGTCTCTAATCCATTTTGAGTTTATTTTTGTGTATGGTGCTAGGGAGTGTTCTAATTTCATTCTTTTATATGTAGCTGTCCAGTTTCCCAGCACCAGTTATTGAGGAGACTGTCTTTTCTCCATTGTATATCCTCGCCTCCTTTGTCATACATTAGTTGACCATAGGTGCATGGGTTTAACTCTGGGCTTTCTATCCTATTCCATTGATCTCTATTTCTGTTTTTGTGAAAGAACAATACTGTCTTGATTACTGTAGCTTTGCAGTATAGTCTGAAATCAGAAAGTCTGATTTCTCCAGCTCTGCTTTTTTCCCTAAACACTTCTTTGGCTATTTGGAGTCTTTTGTGTCTCCATACAAATTTTAAGATTTTTTGTTCCAGTTCTGTAAAAAATGCCATTCATAATTTGATAGGCATTGCATTAAATCTGTAGATTGCTTTGGGTAGTATAGTAATTTTCAAAATATTAATTCTTCCAATCCAAGAACATGGTGTATCTCTCCATCTGTTTGTGTCATCTTTGATTTCTTTCACCAGTGTCTTATAGTTTTCTGCATACAGGTCTTTTGTCTCCCTAGGTAGGTTTATTCCTAGGTATTTTATTCTTTTTGTTGCAATGGTAAATGGGAGTGTTTCCTTAATTTCTCTTTCAGATTTTTCATCATTAGTGTATAGGAATGCCAGAGATTTCTGTGCATTAATTTTGTATCCTGCTAATTTACCAAATTCATTGATTAGCTCTAGTAGTTTTCTGGTAGCAACGTTAAGATTCTCCATATATATTATCATGTCATCTGCAAACAGAGAAAGTTTTACTTCTTCTTTTCCAATTCATATTCCTTTTATTTCTTTTTCTTCTCTGATTACCATGGCTAGGACTTCCAAAACTATGTTGAATAATAGTGGTGAGAGTGGGCAACCTTGTCTTGTTCCTGATCTTTGAAGAAATACTTTCAGTTTTTCACCATTGAGAATGATGTTTGCTGTGGGTTTGTCATATATGGCCTTTATTATGTTGAGGTAGGTTCCCTTTATGCCCACTTTCTGGAGAGTTTTTTACATAAATAGGTGTGGAATTTTGGCAAAAGATTTTTCTGCATCTATTGAGATGATCATATGCTTTTTATTCTTCAATTTGTTAATATGGTGTATCACATTGATTGATTTGTATATATTGAAGAATCCCTGGATTCCTGGGATAAACCCCACTTGATCATGGTAGATGATCCTTTTAATGTGTTGTGGGGTTCTGTTTGCTAGTACTTTGTTGAGGATTTTTGCATCTATATTAATCAGTGATATTGGCCTATAATTTTCTTTTTTTGTAGTATCTTTGTCTGGTTTTGGTACCAGGGTGATGGTGGCCTCATAGAATGAGTTTGGGAGTGCTCCTTTCTCTGCGATTTTTTGGAAAAGTTTGAGAAGGATGGGTGTTTGCTCTTCTCTGAATGTTTGATAGCATTCACCTGTGAAGCCATCTGGTACTGGACTTTTGTTTGCTGGAAGATTTTTTGGAGCACAAGCTCTGGATGCACAGGTTCAGCAGCCATGGCTCACGGGCCCAGCCGTTCTGCAGCATGTGGGATCTTCCTGGACCGGGGCATGAATTCACGTCCCCTGCATTGGCAGGCGGACTCTCAACCACTGCACCACCAGGGAAGCCCTGCTGAAAGATTTTTAATCACAGTTTCAATTTCATTACTTGTGATTGGTTTGTTCATATTTTCTGTTTCTTCCTGTTTCAGTCTTAGAAGGTTATACCTTTCTAACAAGTTGTCCATTTCTTCCAGCTTGTCGATTTTATTGACAGAGAGTTGCTTGTAGTAGTCTCTTAGGTTGCTTTGTATTTCTGTGGTGTCTGCTGTAACTTCTCCTTTTTCATTTCTAATTTTATTGATTTGAGTCCTCTCCCTCTTTTTATTTATCAGTCTGACTAATGGTTTATCAATTTTGTTTATCTTCTCAAAGAACCAGCTTTTAGTTTTATTGATTTTTCTATGGCTTTCTTTGTTTCTATTTCATTTATTTCTGCTCTGATCTTTATGATTTCTTTCCTTCTACTAACTTTGTGTTTTGTTTGTTCTTCCTTCTCTAGTTCCGTTAGGTGTAAGGTTAGATTGTTTATTTGTGAATTTTCTTGTTTTTTGAGGTAGGCTGGTATTGCTATAAACTTCCCTCTTAGAACTGCTCTTGTTGCATCCCATAGGTTTTGGATCATCATATTTTCATTGTCAAGGTATTTTTTGATTTCCTCTTTGATTTCTTCAAGTGATATCTTGGTTATTTAGTAATGTATTGTTTAGCCAACATGTGTTTGCGTTTTTTACATTTTTTTGCCTGTAATTGATTTCTAATCTCATAGCATTGTGGTCAGAATGGATACTTGATATGATTTCAATTTTCTTAAATTTACTGAAGCTTGATTTGTGACCCAAGATATGAACTATCCTGAAGAATGTTCTGTGTGCACTTGAGAAGAAAGTTTAATCTGCTGTTTTGGGATCGAATGTCCTATAAATATCAATTAAATCTATCTGGTCTATTGTGTCATTTAAAGCTTGTGTTTCCTTATTAATTTTCTGTTTGGATGATCTGTCCATTGGTGTAAGTGAGGTGTTAACGTCCCTCACTATTACTGTGTTATGGTCAATTTCCACTTTTATAGCTGTTAGCAGTTGCCTTATATATTGAGGTGCTCCTATGTTGGGTGCATATATATTTATAATTGTTATATCTTCTTCTTGGATTGATCCCTTGACCATTATGGAGTGTCCTTCCTTGTCTCTTGTAGCATTCTTTATTTTAAAGTCTATGTTATCTGATATGAGTATTGCTACTCCAGATCTCTTTTGATTTTCATTTGCATGGAATATCTTTTTCCATCCCTTCACTCTCAGTCTGTATGTGTGCCTAGGTCTGAAGTGGGTCTCTTGTAGACAGCATATATATGGGTCTTTTTTAATTTTTTTTTTTGCGGTACGTGGGCCTCTCACTATTGTGGCCTCTCCTGTTGTGGAGCACAGGCTCCGGACGTGCAGGCTCAGCGGCCATGGTTCGCAGGCCCACCCGCTCCGCAGCATGTGGGGTCTTCCCAGACCGGGGCACGAACCCGTGCCCCTGCATCGGCAGGTGGACTCTCAACCACTGCGCCACTGGGGAAGCCCTATATGGGTCTTTTTTTTGTATCCATTCAGCAAGCCTGTGTCTTTTGTGTGGAGCATTTAATCCATTCACATTTAAGGTAATTATCGATATGTATGTTCCTATTACCATTTTATTAATTGTTTTGGGTTTGTTTTGGCAGGTCCTTTTATTCTCTTCTGTTTCCCACTTAGAGAGTTCTTTTAACATTTCTTGTAGAGCTGGTATGGTGATGTTGAATTCTCTTAGCTTTTGCTTGTTTGTAAAGCTTTTGATTTCTGCATCCAATCTGAATGAGATCCTTGCCGGGTAGAGTAATCTTTGTTGTAGGTTCTTCCCTTTCATCACTTTAAATGTGTTATGCCACTCCCTTCTGGCTTGTAGAGTTTCTGCTAAGAAATCAGCTGTTAACCTTATGGGAGTTTCCTTGGATGTTATTTGTCATTTTTCCCTTGTTGCTTTTAATAATTTTTCTTTATCTTTAATTTTTGCCAATTTGATTGCTATGTGTCTTGGTGTGTTTCTCCTTGGGTTTATGCTGCCTGGGACTCTCTGTACTTCCTCGACTTGGGTGGGTATTTCCTTTCCCATGTTAGGGAAGTTTTCAACTATAATCTCTTCAAATATCTTCTCGGGTCCTTTCTCTCTCTCTTCTCATTCTGGGCCCCCTATAATGTGAATGTTGTTGTGTTTAATGTTGTCCCAGAGTTCTCTTAGGCTGTCTTCATTTCTTTTTATTCTTTTTTCTTTATTCTGTTCTGCAGCAGTGAATTCCACCATTTTGTCTTCCAGGTCACTTATCCGTTCTTCTGCCTCAGTTTTTCTGCTATTGATTCCTTCTAGTGTATTTTTCATTTCAGTTATTGTATTGTTCATCCCTGTTTGTTTGTTCTTTAATTCTTTCAGGTGTTTGTTCTTTAATTCTTCTAGTTCTTTGTTAAACATTTCTTGCATCTTCTCAATATTTGCCTCCATTCTTTTCCAAGGTCCTGGATCATCTTCACTATCATTGTTCTGAATTCTTTTTCTGGAAGGTTGCCTATCTCCACTTCATTTAGTTGTTTTTCTGGGGTTTTATCTTATTCCTTCATCTGATGCATATCTCTCTGCCTTTTCATCTTGTCTGTCTTTTCATGAATGTGGTTTTTGTTCCACAGACTGCAGGATTGTATTCTTCTTGCTTCTACTGTCTGCCCTCTGGTGGATGAGTCTATCTAAGAGGCTTGTGCAAGTTTTCTGATGGGAGGGACTGGTGGTGGGTAGAGATGGGTGTTGCTCTTGTGGGCAGAACTCAGTAAAACTTTAATCTGTTTGTCTGCTGATGGGTGGGGCTGGGTTCCCTATTTGTTGTTTGGCCTGAGGCGACTCAACACTGGAGCCTATCTGGCTCTTTAATGGGGCTAATGGTGGACTCTGGGAGGGCTCACGCCAAGGAGTACTTCCCAAACCTTCTGCTGCCAGTGTCCTTGTCCTCATGGTGAGCCACAGCCACCCCCTGCCTCTGCAGGAGACCTTCCAACACTAGCAGGTAGGTCTGGTTCAGTCTCCTGTGGGGTCACCGCTCCTTCCTCTGGGTTCCGATGCACACACTACTTTGTGTGTCCTCTCCAAGAGTGGAGTCTCTGTTTCTCCCAGTCCTGTCAAAGTCCTTCAATTAAATCTCACTAGTCTTCAATGTCTGATTTTCTAGGAATTCCTCCTCCTGTTGCCAGACCCCCAGGTCGGAAGCCTGACGTGCAGCTCAGAACCTTCACTCCAGTGGGTCGGCTTCTGTGTTATAAGTGTTCTCCAGCTTGTGAGTCACCCACCCAACAGTTATGGGATTTGACTTTATTGTGATTGCACCCCTCCTACCACCTCATTGTGGCTTCTCAATTGTCTTTGGATGTTGGGTATGTTTTTTGGTGAGTTCCAGTGTCTTCCTGTCGATGACTGTTCAGCAGTTAGTTGTGATTCCTGTGCTCTCGCAAGAGGGAGTCAGAGGTCTTTCTTTCTAAGACCCACAGCAAGGCTGTGGTTGTCCCCATGGGTCACCACACTGCAATTTGTAAAGTGAGCCCTGAGACACCTGAAGAAGCAAATACAATCTGACCTCATTTTGACAAGATGTGACATAGTTGTTCACAAAAGTGACCCAGGCAATTCCTTTGCTTCTTGTGTTGAGTACAGGGGCAACCACAGCTCATTTTCCTCTGGGAAGTTCTTCCCTAGGACTGTCTTTTCTCCCTGTGGTAATGTAAACTGAATTTCGCTATAGCTTCATTCTGTGTTGCACTTACTGCATAATTGAGTTTCTCCATTTTCCTTTGAGGAAAAGGGTAAGGAAGATGGAAGAACAGAGGAAGAAGAAGAAAGCACACAAGTGCTGTAACTTTCTCAACTTGGACATGAGAAAAGTCCTTCCAAGGACACAGATACTTTTAACTCATGCCACTACCATGTGGCTGGTACAATGAACCTCTTCCATTGGCTAGGTCGAGACCATGGCACTTCTGGAGAAGAGAATAAATAACACTTTGAAAATATTATCTAGAAAACGATATTTAGAACTTGCAGGAAAAGATGTTTGGGTCACCCCTACCAATAGCCAATGAGAAGAACATGAGAAACACAAACACAACTGATCATCAGGCAGCCAATGAGGAGGAAGGTTAATTAATAGCCACAGAAAGAAACAGAACAGCTGGCTTGGTTTGGAGAAGCTTCTGGACCTGGTTTGGAGAGTTTCTATTCTTAGAACACTCCACGAATTAAGGGAGAAGTGGGTGAAAAAATCCTGAGGATTCTCACAAATGCCCATCTTCCTATCACCTGCTACCAAGAAAAGGAGGTAAATGGGGAAAAGGTACAAAGAAGTCCCTCAGGCTGGCTGCAGGAGCAGGGTGGACTGGGACATCCAGGGCCTCCAAGCTTACCGTTTGTGTTTCTTCAAGCTGGGAGGAAAGAAGAGAAAATGCAAAATTATTATACTTGCAAAGAGCTAATAATCCTCATGAATAAATAAACACCCAGGGGAAGGGGAAAAAAAGGAAAAAAACCCATCCACTCCCTGAAGAAGGAGAGATGGAGGAGGATGAAGAGATTCTAGGAGTGATGTTTCAGGCCGAGCCCAGGAGGGAGAGACCCACAGGAGCCAACAAAAACACAGGTGGAGGCTCCCCAGGTGGTGAAAGGTGGCCATTCCCCCAACCCAAGGATCAGTCCACAGCAGTCAATGGCTCTGGCAGACAGTTTAGCCAAATTGCAGAAGCAGTAGGAGCTAGAGGAGTCTCAGCCAGCTGAGCTGCCCTATCCTGAAGTGGCCACTCCCTAGGAAGGCAGAGGACACAGGGGTGGCCACGATCTGTCCTAGTGCCCATTAGGAGTGGGTGCAGGCAGCTTTTGCATGGGGGACACTGGAACACATTTCAGAGATTAGAGCTGCCTCAGGTAAGCAAGACTTTAAGATGGCAAAGTAAAGACTTCACAGAACTCTCTTTTATCTTAAACCTTAAGAAACAACAAGGAAATTAAGAACAGAAACAGAAATTCCAGCTTAGATAACATAAGAGAACACTTGTAATGCCAACCCTCAGTATATTTGAAGTGGGGCAGCTGAAGGCAGTGGGAAATCAGAAACCTTGAAAACACAGTGTAAGCATGCCTCACATGCAGCTGGGATAGCAAAAAAGAAATGGGTCAAAAAAGCTGGTGCTCCCGGCCGTGTGTCAATTGGCAACTTGTGTCAAGTTTCGCAGAAAAATTTGATGAGAAAACCTTAGAGAAAAAGCTCTTTGAGAATTCAAGTACTGTGATGGCTACTATGATCAACAACAGAAATGAAGAAGAGTGGGTTGCCATGGGAGCACAAGGAACAGAGAGCAATGTGGGGGGAGGGGGAGGCTGGGCTCATGTACCATTTAATTACAGTCTTCCATGTTTGCAAGATCTCCTATGTTAGTGGCTTTCAACCTATTTTGTTCTGGAACATGAGTAAGAAATACATTTTCTATTACACACACACGTTTGTATTAGTAGCAAAATTTTCATTTAAAAATACATACTCTTACTACATATGATGCATTCTGATAATATATAATTCTATTCTATTTTTTTAAATGCAGCTGTGGTGATAAGACCTCAAGATGATCCTCAGTGGTCTTTATCTCCTAGTGTTCCCACCTTTGTATAGTCTGATTATTAGTATTAAAATTTGCTAGAAAGGGGAAAAGGTAGGAAAATGCACAAAGAAAATGATTTGAGTGAACAAAGAAACAAGATTGGCTTGGGGTTCTTATATTTAGCTTTGGGGCCCAGGTGCAAGCTCCTGCATGTGGGCAGGGGCTTGTGTGGTTTGAATAACCCCCTTTTGGCCACACACAGGGGAAGGGAAAAGGGCGGGGCTTAAATGCTATCAGCAGTCAGATATCAAAGATGGGATCAAACTCTATTATATCTCTAAGGCCAAGAATTTGATTTTTCGTCAAACCTCAAAATGATCTCTCATCAGACAAGTAAGTGGATAACATGATTGGGAAGTTTAAAAAACCATATTCAAAAGCTTCCATAAAGTGTGGATACATTTCCAGAACAAAGAGCAGCCAAAGTGTAATTATTAGGAGCTCATTCATCATTATCTCATATCAAAACAGTCAGCCTTCCTGCCTCAGTGAGTTTGTCACCTGGGATCAGACGAAGCTCAATATAGTATGTAGTAAAAAATAAGAAATCTCTTTGAATTTATGGGTCTAAGTGCAATAAGAATATTCTGAATTGTCTGACAAAGCCAACAAGTTCTTACTGTTATTATTACAATTTATCTCTGAGGGTTGTTATTTTATAATTTATAAAATAAAGGGGAGGGGCTTCCTTGGTGGTACAGTGGTTAAGAATCCATCTGCCAATGCAGGGAACATGGGTTCAAGCCCTGATCCGGGAAGATTCCACGGGCCGTGGAGCAACTAAGCCCGTGCGCCACAACTACTGAGCCTGCGCTCTAGAGCCCACAAGCCACAACTACTGAAGCCCATGTGCCTAGAGCCCGTGCTCCACAAGAGAAGCTATGGCAATGAGGAGCCTGCACACCATAACAAAGATTAGCCCCACTCGCCACAACTAGAGAAAGCCTGCGTGCAGCAATGAAGACCCAACACAGCCAAAAATAAATAAATAAATAACATTATAAAAAATAAAGAAAATAAAGGGGAGGAAAACAGTAACCAGGCAGCCAGCTCACTTCCTTCGGAGAGCCAGGTCTAGACCCATTGTCTGTTGAATAATCATTACCAATTTCAAATGTCTTATTTCAGACCTCTGTTATGTGTATGCAGAATAAAGATGTTTCTGTCCCCTTCTCCCCTTGTTAATTGCAAAGGAGAGAATAAGAGAAAACGAAAAACAAGCAAAAATTATTTAATGAAACCAAGAGATATCTTCTGCCCAAATCACCACACATGAAAAAAGGACTTAAAACTGCTTTAGCAGAATGTGTAGAGTGACACTTAAATGCCTACTGAAGAACTGATTCATCCTGCAAAACTTGGAAATGCTCAGGAATTGAAGACATGCGTACCTTGAAGGCACCAGTCAGAAGTGAATAGCCAAACGATAGGAAAGAATGAAAGTCTGTGTAAAAAACTGCCAGGATCCCTGGACCTCCATTCACACCTGAAAGAGGCCACACAACTTCCCTTTTGTGGTAGGTTGTTTTCCAAAAGGCTATAATTATTTCCCAAGCCTGAGTTGGCTTTGAGGCTTGCTTTAACTGATAGTATGTGGTAGAAATGTCATGGTGCCAACTCTGATCTCAGGACTTGAGGCCCCCTTTAGCATCCACTCACTCTTTGAGAACCCCACTGGGCTGCCATGTAAACAAGCCTGGGATAGTCCCTTGGATGAGGGAGACAGAGGGCCCCTCCTTGCCCAACATTGAGAATAAGGTAGCCTAACCCACCAGTAACTGACCATAGGTTTATGAAAGAGCTGGATAAACCACCCAGCAGAACCTATCCTAGATTGCTGACCCACAGGATCTTAAGCTAAATAAATGGTTGCATTTCTTTAAAACACTCCATTTAGGGGCAGTATTCTTTTTTAATGCAGCAAAATACAACACATTTACCTTCGTGGAAAACTGGAAGATTCTTCTCTGAAGAAATGGAACCAGAAAGCTTCCTGACTCAGGGTCACCAGTTAAAGCAGAAGGTAGGGGTGAGGTTTGGACTTGAAAACAGGGAGATTTATGACAAGAGGTACACACCTCTACCTAGTTCTCTGGCATTTATCACCCAAGAAGATTAGAGCAGCATTCCTGGAGAAACCCAGGGAACACAGAGGGCCCTAAAATGAGGACCTCATCAACTTGCTCCCTGTGGGGTACTGCGTTATCAGACCTGAGGTGATCTTTCAGTTATAGCAAGAAAAATCATAGATTTTAGAAAATCCAACTTTCTCCCTAGTCATGCCACCTCTTCACCACTCCCATCGCAGGAATGTCAAGCAACTTTTAGGTGCATTACTCACAAATATTAAGGATCAGTCAAATGTAGGAGAGGAAAAGTTTTTTTCCTCTACCCTCTTAGGTTCAGTGATTATGGCTCAAAAATCAAACTGATAAAAGACATCAACAAGAGGAAGAAAAAAAAACAGTTTATTTACACATGTCGTGTGCATACACATAGGAAAATTCGGTGATGAGTAACTCAAAGGGGTGGTTAGAACTGAGGGCTTATATGCCCTCTTAACAAAGGGTGATAAATTTATGGAGAAGTGCTAAGATTAAGGAAAAGGGATATAGGCTTCTAAAGGTGGTAAAATATGAGATGGTAAATATACGAAGAAATTAATGAAATTAGGGAATATTTTAGTAAGTTGTGTTTGTGCAGGCCCAACGTGGTGTCAACTTTCTGTCTCCAGTGATAATGGTGGTTTGGTTGTGATAATGGTCCTCTCCTGGTATGGGAGAAGAGATGGGTAACATCTTCAAAGAAAAATTTATATCCTTCCTTTCAGCAGAAAGCAGAGGATAGAGGGCTTTTCATGAATCTGCTGCTTCTCAATTGCCTTCTGCTGAAAATAATTCTTATGCCAAAGGGCATATTTTGGGATGATGTATTCTGATCCCCTTCACAAGGATAACAAGATATTTGAAAATAGCCTATAACATAAAAAGCAAAAAAGAAAACCATTATGCAGAAAAGAGAAAGGAGCACATCAGCGATGTGGACAGTAAAAGACAACTTCAGAAAAACCTGCAATTAATATGTTTAGGGATATAAGAGACAATATTTAATCTATAAAACAGGAACATGATACTGTGGAAAGAAAACTTAAAGAGTAAGAAAATGCTAAGAAATTAAATATGATAGTGAAAATTAAAATTTCACAAGAAGCATTGGATAATAGTGTCAAATCAGTCATTGAGAAAGTAAAATAAATAAAATAAATAAAAACTGATGGACTCATGGAAAGAAAATAAAATGAGTGCATCAATCTGGGTTTGACTGATAGGTATTTGCCTAATAGGTATTTGAGAAAATGAGACTAGAGAAGGCAGTAGGAGAAACTTACCAAAGAATCATACACGTGAATTTCCCCAGAAGGGAAGGACTTGACTTTTCAAACTGAGAGAGCCACCAAGTCCTTCCATCAAGTGAAAAAACCCAAGGCATGACTCATAAACATGGATGATAAGGAAGATTACAAAATATTCTAGAGAGATTACTGCACAAAAGAGTGGGGGATAACATATTATCAGACATCTCAACATTATTAAAAATAGAAGAAAATATGGGGTATGCCCTCAAAACACGGAAGAAAAATTATGTTCAGCATATATATATTTTAATTTATTTATTTATCTTATTTACTTATTTTTGGCTGTGTTGGGTCTTCCTTGCTGTGTGTGTGCTTTCTCTAGTTGCGCTGAGCGGGGGCTACTCTTCATTGAAGTGCATGGGCTTCTCATTGCGGTGGCTTCTCTTGTTGCGGAGCACGGGCTCTAGTTATGTGGGCTTCCGTAGTTGTGGCTCGTGGGCTCGAGAGCGCAGGCTCAGTAGTTGTGGCGCATGGGCTTCGTTGCTCCGCGGCATGTGGGAACTTCCCCGACCAGGGCTCGAACCCATGTTCCCTGCATTGGCAGGTGGATTCTTAACCACTGCGCCACCAGGGAAGCCCACAACTTATATTTCTATACTGAGTGAAACTATTAATCAAGCATGAGAGTAAAATAAGGTCATTGTTAGAGATCCAACAACTTAAAAATTTATCACCCAGGCACAAATTTTCAGGAAACTAGTAGAAGAGGTCTTCTGTACAACTGAGAGATAATGTTAAGAATGACACGGGATTCAAAATCAGAGACTCCAATCAGGGTTGAGAGCAGGGGTCCCCAACACCCTGGCCTGTTATGGGCCACACCACAGGAGGTGAGCAGTGGGAAAGCGAACAAAGTTTCATCTGTATTTACAGCTGCTCCCCATCACTCACATTACCGCCTGAATTCTGCTTCCTGTCAGATCAGTGACAGCATTAGATTCTCACAGAAGCCCAAACCCTACTGTGAACTGCGCATGTGAGGGATCTAGGTTGCATGCTCCTTATGAGAATCTAATGCCTGATGATCTGAGGTGGAGCTGAGGAGGTGATGCTAGCTCTGGGGAGCGACTATAAATACAGATTATCATTAACAGAGAGGTTTGACTGCACAGAGCCTGTAATAAATCAATTGCTTGCAGACTCATATCAAAACCCTATCAGTGAGTGGCAAGTGACAAGCTGCATCTGGTGGCAAGCTTTATAGTGGCAAGTGAGTTGATATACTTCAATTGTACAGCTGCATCTAGTGGCAGGATTTAAGTCAGAATACTACACTTATTTTAGTCTGCGTGTGGCCTGCCCACTATTTTACTTACTACTTCCACCTGCACCTCTTTCCCCGCACTACACACTTGTCTCAGTCACAGTTTTGGTAAGACCACAAGCTAACCCTAACCAAAATGAATAAAAAAACAAATGGCTGGAGAGCTTCTTTGAAAAGGGGGAAAGACCCAATGATGAGACAGAAGAAGACTCTAAGACTGCCACCTAAAAGAAAGCTGCATTTAAAAGAAAATACCATGAGTCCTACTTAAATTACAGGTTCATTGCAACAGGTGATTCACATTCCTCAAGCCTGCTTTGTATAATATGTGGTGACCGGCTATCCAACAAAGCCATGAAAGTTTCAAAACTGCTTCGCCACATGGAGACCAAGCACCTTGCATCAAAAGACAAGCCTTTGGAACTTTTAAAAAGAAAAAAAAAATGTGAACACGAAGAACAGACGCAATTATTGAAGGCCACAACTTCAACAAATGTGTCTGAACTGAGAGCATCATTCTTAGCGGCTAACTGCATTGCTAAAGCTAAGAAGCCCTTTACTATTGGTGAAGAGTTGATCCTGCCTGCTGCTAAGGACATTTGTCGTGAACTTTTAGGAGAGGCTACAGTTCAAAAGGTGGCACATATTCCTCTTTCGGCTAGCACCATAACAAGACAAATTGTTGAAATAGCAGAGGATACTGAAGCACAATTTTTAGAGAGAATTAATGAGTCACCATGGTATGCAATCCAGGTTGACGAGTCTACTGATGTTGACAACAATGCTTGTTTTTGTGTGATATATTTTTCAGGAAGTTGGGCATGAGGATATGTTATGTGCACTTTTGTTGCCAACCAACACCACAACTGCAGAACTATTCAAGTCTTTGAATGATTACATATCAGGAAAACTGAATTGGTCATTTTGCGTTGGTATATGTATGGACAGAGTGGCTGCCATGACTGGGCAGCTTTCTGGTTTCACTACTCAGGTCAAAGAGGTCACTTCTGAATGTGAGTCTACACACTGTGTCATCCATAGAGAAATGCTGGCTAGCCAAAAAATGTCCCCTAGAACTTAGCAACATTTTGCAAGATGTGATTAAAATTATCAACCACATTAAAGTACATACCCTTAACTCACATCTGTTCCCGCAGCTCTGTGAAGAGATGGACGCAGAGCACACATGTCTTCCCTTATACACAGAAGTGAGAAGGCTTTCTGAAGGTAGATCACTGGCCAGAGTTTCTGAGTTACAAGAGCCACTCTAGAGATTTCTTTTAGAAAAACAGTCACCATTGGCAGTGCATTTCAGTGACACAGAATGGGTCTCAAAACTTGTTTACTTGTGTGACATATTCAACCTGCTCAAAGAACTCAATCTGTCACTTCAGGGAAGAATGACAACTGTGTTCAAGTTGGCAGATAAAGTGGCTGTATTCAAAGCCAAACTGGAATTATGGGGGCAACGAGTGAACATTGGGATTTTTGACATGTTTCAAACATTAGCAGAAATTTTGAAAGAGACTGAGCCAGGGCCTTCTTTCTCCCAGATGGTGCATGATCACATATCTTAGCTTTCAAAAGAGTTTGAGCATTACTTCCCAACCACAAAAGACCTCTAAACTGGGAAGGAATGGATCCACAACCCATATGTGAATAAGCCAAGTGAATCGACTTTGTCCATGCTAGAAGAGGATCAACTGCTTGAGATCGCAAAAGATGGTCACCTTAAAATTATGTTTGAGACAACTTTATCTCCATACATTCTGGATTAAAGTCAAGGTGGAATATCCTGAGATTGCAACAAAAGCACTGAAAAGCCTGCTTCCATTTCCAACATCCTATCTTTGTGAAGCAAGGTCTTCTGCAGTGACAGCAACCAAAACGAGATTACGGAGTAGACTGGACATAAACAGCACACTTCGGGTGTCACTGTTTCCCATCACCCCCAGATGGGAACATCTAGTTGCAGGAAAACAAGCTAAGGGCTCCCACTGATCCTGCATTATGGTGAGTGGTATAATTATTTCATTATATATTACAATGTAATAATAACAGAAATTAAGTGCACAATAAATGTAATGTGCTTGAATCATCCCCAAATAATCCCCCCTCCCCGGCCCGTGGGAAAATTGTCTTCCACAAAACCAGTCCCTGGTGCCAGAAAGGTTGGGGACCGCTGGTTAAGAGCATCCCCAAAATAGTCTTAAAGGCAAGTACCAGGACCACTGATGGACAGCAGTGGAGAGGAGAACAAATGCAGAATCCAGGAGAAAAAGCATGAGGAGAGAAGGGGGGAAATGGAGCTGGCATATAATCTGATAAAACAATCAGATTATACGCAGTGTAGACAATTGCACTGAAGAGGTTAGAGGGTGAGATAAAGATAAGGATAAAGAAAAGCAAAGAAATGAAAAAGATGAGGAAATTATTAACTACAAACAAAAAATTTTGTGATAATGGATGATACATAACTTGACTCATGGAGAATAGTATTTACATGGCTACAAGTATGAAAGCATCACAAACTAATTTAACCCAAAAGATGTTTAACTTATTGGGAGAGTGAGGGAGAGGAAAAGTGTGGGGGAAGAAATTGGATACCCAAGTCCTCATTTCTCGTAATAGGTCAATAGATAGAGGAGATTTTGATGAATCAAGACACAGTGGACCTGATAAGTAAGAAGAATTTACTGTTTAAAACAGGGAATTATATTCAATATCTTGTAATAACATATAATGAAATATAATCTTAAAATGTATAACGGAATCCCTTTGCTGTACACCTGAAACTAACACAATATTGTAGTCAACTATACTTAAAAAAAAAAAGACAGAGTGGACCCACTATAGAGTCTGCCAAAGTTGAGTGTTTAAAAAACTGTTCACCTCAAAATTCCTAAAGACAGAGAACTTCAAGATGGTGGAGTAAGATGTGGAAATCACCTACACTCCACAAATACATCAGAAATACATCTACATGTGGAACAACTCCTACAGAACACCTACTGAATGCTGGCAGAAGATCTCAGACATCCCAAAAGTAAAGAAACTCCCCACGTACCTGGAAAGGGCAAAAGAAAAAAGAAAAAAACAGAGACAAAAGAATAGGAACAGAACCTGCACCTCTGGGAGGGAGCTGTGAAGGAGGAAAAGTCTCCACACACTAGGAAGCCCCTTCTTTGGTGGAGACAGGGGGTGGCAGGGGGGAAGCTTTGGGGCCATGGAGGAGAGCGCAGCAACAGGGGTGCAGAGGGCAAAGCAGAGAGATTCCCGCACAGAAGATCGGTGCTGACCAGCACTCACCAGCCTGAGAGGCTTCTCTGCTCATGCACCAGGGCGGGTGGGTGCTGGGAGCTGAGGCACGGGCTTCAGAGGTCAGATCCCAGGAAGAAGACTGGGGTTGGCTGCATGAACACAGCCTGAAGGGGGCTAGTGCACCACAGCTAGACAGGAGGGAGTCCAGGAAAAAGTCTGCAACTGCCTAAGAGGCAAGAGACAATTGTTTCAGGGTGCGTGAGAAGAGGGGATTCAGAGCACCGCCTAAATGAGCTCCAGAGATGGGCGCGAGCCACAGCTATCAGCACAGACATCAGAGATGGGCATGAAACAATAAGGCTGCTGCTACTGCCACCAAGAAGCTTCTGTGCAGGCACAGGTCACTATCCACGCCTCCCCTCCCAGGAACCTGTGCAGCCCGCCACTGCCAGGGTCCAGTGATCCAGGGACAACTTCTCTGGGAGAACACGTGATGTGCCTGAGACTAGTGCAATGTCATGATGGCCTCTGCCAATGCAGGCTCGCCCCACATTCCATAACCCTCCCTACCCCTGGCCTGAGTAAGCCAGAGTCCCCTAATCAGCTGCTACTTTAACCTCGTCCTGTCTGAGCAAAGAACAGATGCCCTCAGGCGACCTACACGCAGAGGTGGGACCAAATCCAAAGCTGAACCCCAGGAGCTGTGCGAACAAAGAAAAGAAAGGGAAATTTCTCCTAGCATCCTCAGGAGCAGCGGATTAAATCTCCACAGTAAACTTGAAGTACTCGGCATCTATGGAATACCTGAATAGACAACAAATCATCCCAAAATTGAGGCGGTGTAGTTTGGGAGCAGCTGTAGAGTTGGGGTTTGCTTTCTGCATCTAATTTGTTTATTGTTTTCTGTTTATCTTAGTTCAGTATTTAGAGTTTATTATTATTGGTAGATTTTTTTATTGATTTGGTTGCTCTCTACCATTTTTTAAAATATATATATATATTTTTTTCCTTTTTCTCTTTTTGTGAGTGTGTATCTGTATGCTTCTTTCTGTGATTTTGTCTGTATATCTTTGCTTTCACCATTTGTCCTAGGGTTCTGTCTGACCACTATTTTTTTTCTTTTTTTAATTATACTTTTTAGCACTTGATGTCATTGGTAAATTTGCTTTTTGGTTTGGTTGCTCTCTTCTTTCTTTCTTTTTTTATTTTTAATAATTTAAAAACAGTTTTTATGAAAATAATTTTCTTTTCTTTCCTTTCTTTCTCTCTTTCTTTCTCTCTTTATCTCTCTCTTTCTCTTTCTCCCTATCTTTCTTTCTCTCTTTCTTTCTTTCTCTCTCTCTTTCTTTCTCTTTCTCCCTTTCTTTCTTTCTTTCTTTCTTTCTTTCTTTCTTTCTTTCTTTCTTTCTTTCTTTCTTTCTTTCTTTCTTTCTTTCTTTCTTTTTCTTTTCTTCTCCCTTTTCTTCTGAGCCATGTGGCTGACAGGGTCTTGGTGCTTCGGCCAGGTGTCAGGCCTGTGTCTCTGAGGTGGGAGAGCCAAATTCAGAACAGTGGTCCACCACAGACTTCAAATGGTCAAGGCTCTCCCAGAGATCTCCATCTCAATGCTAAAGCCCTGCTCCACTCAACGACCAGCAAGCTACAGTGCTGGACACCCTATGCCAAACAACTAGCAAGACAGGAACACAATCCCATCCATTAGCAGAGAGCCTGCCTAAAATAATAAGGACACAGACATGCCAAAACACA
This sequence comes from Stenella coeruleoalba, assembly GCF_951394435.1. Taxonomy (NCBI): domain Eukaryota; kingdom Metazoa; phylum Chordata; class Mammalia; order Artiodactyla; family Delphinidae; genus Stenella; species Stenella coeruleoalba. The sequence continues at coordinate 31,385,942 of NC_137153.1, read as the reverse complement.
CCACCAGGTGCACTCCGGCCTAACAGAAAGACAAGATCCAGCCTCATCCACCAGAACACAGGCAGCAGTCCCCTCCACCAGGAAGCCTACACAACCAACTGAACCAACCTTACCCACTGGGGGCAGACACCAAAAACAATCGGAACTACAAACCTGCAGCCTGCAAAAAGGATACCCCAAGCACAATACGTTAAGCAAAATGAAATGACAGAGAAACAAACAACAGATGAAGGAGCAAGGTAAAAACCCACCAGACCAAACAAATGAAGAAGAAATAGGCAGTCTACCTGAAAAAGAACTCAGAGTAATGACAGTAAAGATGATCCAAAATCTCGGAAATAGAATGGAGAAAATACAAGAAACGTTTAACAAGGACCTAGAATAACTAAAGAACAAACAATGATGAACAACACAATAAATACAATTAAAAATTCTCTAGAAGGGATCAAGAGCAGAATAACTGGGGCAGAAGAATGGATAAGTGGCTTGTAAGATAAAATAGTGGAAATAACTACCACAGAGCAGAATAAAGAAAAAAGAATGAAAAAAAATTGAGGACAGTCTCAGAGACCTCTGGGACAACATTAAACACAACAAAATTCAAATTATAGGGGTCCCAGAAGAAGAAGAGAAAAATAAAGGGACTGAAAAAATATTTGAAGAGATTATAGTTGAAAAATTCTGTAATATGGGAGAGGAAATAGTTAATCAAGTCCAGGAAGTGCGGAGAGTCCCATACAGGATAAATCTGAGAAGAAACACGTCAAGACACATATTAATCAAACTATCAAAAATTAAATACAGAGAAAAAATATAGAAAACAACAAGGGAAAAACAACAAATAACATACAAGGGAATTCCCATAAGGTTAACAGTTGATCTTTCAGCAGAAACTCTGTAAGCCAGAAGGGACTGGCAGGACATATTTAAAGTGATGAAAGGGGAAAACCTACAACCAAGATTACTCTACCCAGCAAGGATCTCATTCAGGTTTGTTAAAGAAATTAAAATCTTTACAGACAAGCAAAACCTGAGAGAGTTCAGCACCACCAAACCAGCTTTACAACAAATGTTAAAGGAACTTCTCCAGGTAGTACACACAAGAGAAGGAAAAGACCTACAATAACAAACCCAAAACAACTAAGAAGATGGTAATAGGAACATACATATTGATAAGTACCTTAAATGTAAATGGATTGAATGCTCCAACCAAAAGACAGACTGGCTGAATGGATACAAAAACAAGACCTATATATATGCTGTCTACAAGAGATCCACTTCAGACCTAGGCACACATACAGACTGAAAGTGAGGGAATGGAAAAAGATATTCCATGCAAATGGAAATCAAAAGAAAGCTGAAGCAGCAATTCTCATATCAGACAAAATAGCCTTTAAAATAAAGACCATTACAAGAGAGAAAGAAAGACACTACATAAGGATCAAGGGATCAATCCAAGAAGAAGGTATAACAATTGTAAATATTTATACACCCAACATAGGAACACTCAATACATAAGGCAAATAATAACAGCTATAAAAGGGGAAATCGAAAGTGACACAGTCATAGTAGGGCACTTTAGCAACCCACTTTCACCAATGGACAGATCATCCAAAATGAAAATAAATTAGGAAATACAAGCTTTAAATGATACATTAAACAAGATGGACTTAATTGATATTTATAGGACATTCCATCCAAAAACAACAGAATACACTTTCTTCTCAAGTGCTCATGGAATATTCTCCAGGATAGATCATCTCTTGGGTCACAAATCAAGCCTTGGTAAATTTAAGAAAATTGAAATCACATCAGGCATCTTTTCCAACCACAACGCTATGAGACTAGATATCAATTACAGGAAAATATCCGTAAAAATACAAACAAATGGAGGCTAACAATACACTACTAAATAACCAAGAGATCGCTGAAGAAATTAAAAAGGAAATCGAAAAATACCAGAAACAAATGACACTGAAAACACAATGACCCCAAACCTACTGGATGCAGCAAAAGCAGTTCTAAGAGGGAAGATTATAGCAATACAATCCTACCTCAAGAAACAAGAAACATGTCAAATAAACAACCTAAACTTACACCTAAAGCAATTAGAGAAAGAAGAACAAAAACCCCTAAAATTAGCAGAAGGAAAGAAATCATAAAGAGCAGATCAGAAATAAATGAAGGAAACAATAGCAAAGATCAAAAAAACTAAAATCTGATTCTTTAAGAAGATAAACAAAATTGATAAATGATTATCCAGACTCATCAAGAAAAAAATGGAGAAGATTCAAATCAATAGAATTAGAAATGAAAAAGAAGTAACAACTGACACTGCAGAAATACAAAGGATCAAGGGAGATTACTACATACAACTATATGCCAATAAAATGGACAACCTGGAAGAAATGGACAAATTCTTAGAAAAGCACAACCTTCTGAGACTGAACCAGGAAGAAATAGAAAATATAAACAGAACAATCACAAGCACTGAAATTGCGACTGTGATTAAAAATCCTCCAATAAACAAAAGCCCAGGACCAGATGGCTTCACAGGGGAATTCTATCAAACATTGAGATAAGAGCTAACACCTATCCTTCTCAAACTCTTCCAATGTATAGCAGAGGGAGGAACACTCCCAAGCTCATTCTATGAGGCCACCATCACCCTGATACCAAAACCAGAAAAATGTATCACAAAGAAGAAAAACTACAGGCCAAAATCACTGATGAACATAGATGCAAAAATCCTCAACAAAATAGTAGCAAACAGAATCCAACAGCACATTAAAAGGATCATACACCATGATCAAGTGGGGTTTATCCCAGCAATACAAGGATTCCTCAGTATATGCAAATCCATCAATGTGATATACCATATTAATAAACTGAAAGATAAAAACCATATGATAATCTCAATAGATGCAGAAAAAGCTTTCGACAAAATTCAACACCCATTTATGATAAAAACTCTCCAGAAAGTAGGCATAGAGGGAACTTACCTCAACATAATAAAGGCCATATATGACACACCAACAGCCAACATGGTTCTCAATGGTGAAAAATTGAAACCATTTCCTCTAAGATCAGGCAGAAGACAAGGTTGTCCACTCTCACCACTATTATTCAACATAGTTTTGGAAGTTTTAGCCACAGCAATCAGAGAAGAAAAAGACTTAAAAGGAATCCAAATCAGAAAACAAGAAATAAAGCTGTCACATTTTGCAGAGTACATGATACATAGAAAATCCTAAAGATGCTACCAGAAAACTACTAGAGCTAATCAATTAATTTGGTAAAGTAGCAGGATACAAGATTAATGCACAGAAATCTCTTGCATTCCTATACACTAATGGTGAAAAATCTGAAAGAGAAATTAAGGAAACACTTCCATTTACCATTGCAACAAAAAGAATAGAATACCTAGGAATAAACCTATCTAAGGAGACAAAAGACCTTTATGCAGAAAATTATAAGACACTGATGAAAGAAATTAAAGATGATACAAACAGATGGAGAGATATGCCATGTTCTTGGATTGGAAGAATCAACATTGTGGAGATGACTATACTACCCAAAGCAATCTGCAGATTCAATGCAATCCTTATCAAACTACCAGTGGCATTTTTTACAGAGGAAAACATAGGCAGAACACTCTATGACATAAATCACAGCAAGATCCTTTTTTCACCCACCTCCTAGAGTAATGGAAATAAAAACAAAAATAAATGAATGGGACCTAATGAAACTTAAAAGCTTTCGCACAGCAAAGGAAACCATAAACAAGACAAAAAGACAACCCTCAGAATGGGAGAAAATATTTGCAAATGAAACAATTGACAAAGGATTAACCTCCAAAATTTACAAGCAGCCTATACAGCTCAATATCAAAAAACCAAGCAACCCAATCCAAAAATGGGCAGAAGACCTAAATAGACATTTCTCCAAAGAAGATATACAGAGTGCCAACAAACACATGAAATGATGCTCAGCATCACTAATCATTAGAGAAATGCAAATCAAAACTACAATGAGGTATCTCTTCACACTAGTTACTCCTCATACACCCACACCCTAGCCCCTGGAATCCACTAATCAACTTTGTTTTTACGGATTTTCCTTTTCTGGCCATTTTATGTGAATAGAATCATACAATATGTGTCTTTTGTTGGCTTCTTAGCATATTATTCTCAAGATTCATCCATGTAGTAGTATGTACCAGTACTTCATTGCTTTTTAAGGCTCAATAATATTCTCTTATATGAATATGTCACATTTTGTTTATCCAATCATCATTTCATGAACATTTGAATTGTTATCACTTTCATGGCAATTAGAGATAATGTGTTATAAACATTTGTGTACAAGTTTTTGTATGGACATATGGTTTTAGGTCTCTTGGGTGTTTAGCTAAGAGTGGAATTGATGGGTGAAGTTAGAGAGTGTTAATCCTTTGACTTTGTCTTTCTTTCGTACAATCAACCCTTGGTATCTGTAGGGAATTGATTCCAGGACTCCTGTGGATACCAAAATCTGGGTACACTCAAGTCCCTTATATACAATGGCATAGTACACTGGGCTTCCCTATCCAGGGGTTTTGCATCAGAGGATTCAACAAACTGCAGATCAAATTAGATCCAACTATGGATATGAAAGGTTGACTGTATACTGTTGGTTATCCTGGGTCTTTTCCTTCCCATATAATTTACTTGTGTATGTTGAGCCAACTTTACTTTCCTGGGATAAATCCCATTTGATCATGGCACATAATCCTTTTTACGTATTGCTAGATTCAGGTTGCTAGTATTTCATTGAGGATTGCTGCATCTATATTCTTAAGGGATATTAAAATATAGCTCTCTTTCCTTGTGATGTCTTTATCTAGCTTTGGGATCACCTTGGTACTGGGTCATAGGGTGAATTAGGAAGTATTCTGCACTGTTCCATTTTTTTTGAAAAGTTTGTGAAGGAGTAGTATTAATTCTTTAGACCTCTGATAGAATTCACCAGTAAAGCCCTCTAGGCCTGGGCTTTTCTTTTGTGGGAAAGTTTTTAGTACTAGATTAATCTCTTTACATTTTATGGATCTATTCAGATTTTCTATTTCTTATTGAGTCAGTTTTGGTAGTTGGTGTCTTTCGAGGCATTTGTCCATTTCATCTAGGTTATCTAATTTATTAGTGTATTAGTTTTCCATTTTTGCCAAAACAAATTAATGCCAATTTATGACTTAAAACAACAGAAATATATTAAATTTATTATTTTACAGTGTTGTAGATTAGAAGTCTGACATAGGTCTCATTGGGCTGTAATCAATGTGTTGACAGTGCTATATTTCTTTCTGGAGACTGGAGGGGAGAATCTAATAACTTTTTCTTATAGCTTGCTATGGACTCCTGCACTTCTTGACTCAAATCCCTCTTCCTTCATCTTCAAAGCCTGTAACAGTTAGCCATTTCCTTCTCATTTTGCCATATCTCTGGTTCTGTTTCCAGCCTTGGAAAGGTCCACCACATTTAAAGACTTATGTGATTAGATTGGCCCACATGCATCATCCAGGATAATCTCCCCATCTTAAAGTTCTTAACCTTAGTCACATTTAAAAATTCCCTTTTGCCATGTAATATTACATATTTATGGATTCCTGTGATTAAGGAAAAACATCTTTGGGGAGAAAGGGAGTCATTATTCTGCCTGACATAACTGGCATACAATTGTTCATAGAATTCCTTTATAATCCTTTTTATTTCTGTATTATCAGTAATGTCACCTCATTCTTTCCTGATTTTAGTAATTTTAATTCTACTCTCTTTTTTCTTTTGTATATCTAGCTAAAGTTTGTCCATTTTATTAAATTTTTCAAAAGAGCCACTTTTAGTTTTCTAATTTTTTCTATTGTTTTTCTAGTCTTTCATTTATTTCTGCTCTAGTCTTTATTATTTCCTTCTTTGTGCTTGCTTTGGGTTTAGTTTGTTGTTCTTTTGGTAGTATCTTAAGGTGAAATTTTATGTTACTGACTTGAAATCTTTCTTCCTTTTCAGTATATGCTTTTATGGCTATAAGTTTAATTTAGTGGCCTGTCATAAATTTTTGTATGTTGCAATATTTAAATTCATCTTAAAGTATTTTTTAAGTGTGATTTCTTCTTCAACTAATTGGTTATTTAAGAGTATATTGTTTAATTTGTACCTGTTGTAAACAATTCAAATTTCCTTCTATTACTGATTTCTAATTTCATTTTATTGTGCTCAGAGACCATACTTTATGTGATTTTCATCCTTTTAAATTTCTTTAGACTTGTTTTATGGCCTAACATATCCTGGAAAATTTTCCATGTTACCTAAGAAAGCATGTGTATTCTTTCATTATTGGGAGGAGTATTCTATAGAAATCTGTTAGGTCTTGTTGATTTATAGTGTTAAGTCTTCCATTTCCTGGTTGACCATCTGTGTAGTTGTTCTATCCATTATAGGGTATTGAATTCTCCAACTGTTATTATTGAACTGTTTCTCCCTTCAATTCTGTAAGCTTTTGTTTGTGTAGTTTAGGGCTCTGTTACCAGGTGCATATATACTTATAATTGTTATATATTTTTCATGGACTAACCCCTTTATTATTATATGTCCTTCTTCATCTTTAGTAACAATTTTTGCCTTAAAGTTTATTTTATCCCATATTGCAGTATAATCACATTAACTCTCCTTTGGTTATTATTTGCATGAAAAGATGACTTTTTTCATCCTTTTGCTTTCAACCTATTTGTGTCTTTGAATCTAAATTGTGTCTCTTGTAGATTGTATATAGCTGAATCATTTTTTAAAAATTCATTCTGCTCATCTCTGCCCTCTGTTGGATTTTTTAATCCACTTACAATTAATGTAATAACAGATAAAGTAGGATTTACATCTGCCATTTTACTGTTAGTTTTCTATATACCTTATGTCTTCTTTTGTTCCTGTATTCCTCCATTAATGCCTTCTTTTGTGTTAAATAGATATTTTCTAGTGTGCCATTTTACTTCCTGTTTCCTTTATTATATTTTTTGAGTTGTTTTTAAAGTGTTTTTTCTGGGGATTACAGTTAGCATTTTAACTTATGACAATCTAGTGTTTGTTAATACCAACTTAATCTAAATAGTGCACAAAAACGTTGCTCCTATATGTCTATTTCCTGGCTTAGTTTTTTGTGTGTGTGCTGTTACTGTCATACAAATTACATATTTATACATTATATGCCTTCCAACACAGTGTAATTTTTGCTTTATGTAGGTGTCTCTTAAATAATATAGGAGAAAAAAATAATTACAACCCCCTCAAATACATTTACACTCTCTTTTATATTCACATATGTCATTATCTTTACTAGTGCTGTTTATTTCTTTATATGGATGTGAGTTACTGTCTAGTTCTTTCATTTCAGTCTGATGGATTTACTTTAACATTTCTTGTGGAGCAGATCTGCTAGCAATGAATTCTCTGTTTGTTTAATGGGTTTGTTCTAATTGATCTTTCATTTTTTTTTAAGGATAGTTTTGTTGGATATATAATTTTTGGTTGGCAATCTTTCTTTAAGCATTGTGAATATGCCATCCTGCTACCTTCAAATATCCATGGTTTCTGTTGAGAAATCAGTTCATCTTTTTGAAGATCACTTGTACATGATGAGTTGCTTCTCTCTAGATGCTTTGAAGATTCTCTCTTTGTCTTTTGACAGTTTGATTATGATGTTTCTAGATGTGGATCTCTTTAAGTTTATCTTACTTGAAGTTTTTTTAGTTTCCTGGATATGTTGATTAATACATTTTCCACCCAATTTGAGAAGCTTTGGTTATTTTTCTTCAAATATTCTTTCTTCCCCTTTCTTCTCCCCCCTCTTCTTCTTCTGGAACTCCCATTATATGCATGTTGATATATCTAATGCTGTCCCACAGGTTTCTGAGGTTCTATTCATTTTTTTCCCTATTTCTCAGACAGGATAATCTCAATTGACCTGTCTCCAAGTTTGCTGATTCTTTCTTCTGGCTGTTCAAATTATTTGTTGGGATCCTATAAATAATTTTTCATTTCAGTTATTATAATTTCAGCTCCAGAAATTTTATTTGTTCTTTTTCTTAGCATTAAATTTTTTTAAATTTATGTTCTATATTTGGTGACAGATTGTTCTCAATCTCCTTTAGTTCTTCAGATATGGTTTCCTTTAGTCTTTGAACATGTTTATAATAGGTAACAAAGTTTTTGTCCAGTAAGCCCAACATCTGGAATTTCTCATGGATAGGTTCTACTGGCTGCTTTATTTCCAATGTATGGGCTATATTCACCTAGCTCTTTGCATGTCACCTAATATTTGTTGAAAACTTGACATTTTAATAATATAACATGGTAAGTCTGGTAATCAGACTCCCTTCCCTTTGTTTTTGTTGTTTTCGTCAGACTTTATTATTGTTGCTATTTCTTTAGTGACTTACTTGAAATAATTCTCTAAAGTGTGTATTCTTTGGCATGTGTGGTCATAGAATTCTCTGCTCAGTTAGCCTAATGGTCAGCTAACAACTGGACAAAGAGTTTCTTAAATGTCTTGAACCAATTAATCTCCCAGCCTTTTCTGAGAGGTCCTGTGTGCATTGGGGCATCCCTTAAATGCCCCAGCTGGGAGTTTAAAACTCTGCTTTGGCTTTCACTTCTTGTTTACACAGTGTCTTGAAGTCAGTCAGAGGTGAGAGATTAGGGCCTTTCCAGGTCTTTCCTGGGCTTGTGAATGACCCTGGGCATGTGTGTGACCTTCTATAATTCCTGGAATGTGTTGGAGTTTCTCAAATCTCCCTATGGACATCTCATTAATCAGCTTTTCCTTTTAAGTTTTTTGGCCAGCTTCTTGTTTGCTTCAACTTTTATTGCCACTTCAGGAAACGACGATGTTAAATATTTGTTGTTGATTTTTTCCGACAAATTTCCCGGAAAAGAAAGGTGTTTGCAGTGAGCAAGTTCTGTTTCAGATCAAATAAAGTCAAATCCTATGAGTGGGGGTTTCCATGGAATTGACAGGCCAAATAATGTCAGTTATCTGGGGATGGGGCATTTGGAGGAATGCCAAACCACTTCTACCTCTTCCGATGTCTGTTAGTGTGCTGGTTTTCACAGCTACAAGGCTATAACAGTTTTACAGTTTTTGCAGGCTGTTTTTTTTTTTAACATCTTTATTAGAGTATAATTGCTTTACAATGGTGTGCTAGTTTCTGCTTTATAACAAAGTGAATCAGTTATACATATACATATGTCACTATATGTCTTCCCTCTTGCATCTCCCTCCCTCCCACCCTCCCTATCCCACCCCTCTAGGTGGTCACAAAGCACTGAGCTGATCTCCCTGTGCTATGCGGCTGCTTCCCACTAGCTATCTATTTTACGTTTGGTAATGTATATATGTCCATGCCACTCTCTCATTTTGTCCCAGCTTATCCTTCCCCCTCCCCATATCCTCAAGTCCATTCTCTAGTAGGTCTGCATCTTTATTCCCGTCTTGCCCCTAGGTTCTTCTGACCATTTTCTTTCTTTCTTTTTTTTTTTAGATTCCATATATATGTGTTAACATACGTATTTGTTTTTCTCTTTCTGACTTACTTTACTCTGTATGACAGTCTCTAGGTCCATCCACCTCACTACAAATAACTCAGTTTCGTTCCTTTTCATGGCTGAGTAATATTCCATTGTATATATGTGTCACATCTTCTTTATCCATTCATCTGTTGAGGGACACTTTGGTTGCTTCCATGTCCTGGCTATTGTAAATAGAGCTGCAATGAACATTATGGTATATGACTCTTTTTGAATTATGGTTTTCTCAAGGTATATGCCCAGTAGTGGGATAGCTGCATCATATGGTAGTTCTATTTTTAGTTTTTTAAGGAATCTCTATACTGTTCTCCATAGTGGCTGTATCAATTTACATTCCCACCAGCAGTGCAAGAGTGTTCCCTTTTCTCCACACCCTCTCCAGCATTTATTGTTTGTAGATTTTTTGATGATGGCCATTCTGACCAGTGTGAGATGATACCTCATTGTAGTTTCAATTTTCATTTCTCTAATGATTAATGATGTTGAGCATTCTTTCATGTGTTTGTTGACCATCTGTATGTCTTCTTTGGAGAATTGTCTATTTAGGTCTTCTACCCATTTTTGGATTGGTTTGTTTGTTTTTTTGATATTGAGCTGCATGAGTTGCTTGTATGCGTTGGAGATTAATCCTTTGTCAGTTGCTTCATTTGCAAATATTTTCTCCCATTCTGAGGGTTGTATTTTCACCTTGTTTATGGTTTTCTTTGCTGTGTAAAAGCTTTGAAGTTTCATTAGGTCCCATTTGTTTATTTTTGTTTTTATTTCCATTTCTCTAGGAGGTGGTTCAAAAAGGATCTTACTGTGATTTATGTCAAAAAGTGTTCTGCCTATGTTTTCCTCTAAGAGTTCTATAGTGTCTGACCTTACATTTAGGTATTTAATCCATTTTGAGCTTATTTTTGTGTATGGTGTTAGGAAGTGTTCTAATTTCATTCTTTTACATGTAGCTGTCCAGTTTTCCCAGCACCACTTATTGAAGAGGCTGTCTTTTCTCCACTGTATATTCTTGCCTCCTTTATCAAAGATAAAGTGACCATATATGCATGGGTTTACCTCTGGAATTTCTCTCCTGTTCCATTGATCTATATATCTGTTTTTGTGCCAGTACCATACTGTCTTGATTACTGTAGCTTTGTAGTATAGTCTGAAGTCAGGGATGGGCTGTTGTTTTTTACAGCTACTGCAGAGTTGCAGAGAGGATGATGGGGATGGGAGAAGTTAAAATGCCCCAAAGCTCACTATTCTTACTGTGATTCAATCATTTTTTTCTTGAATAAAAGGTCCTCAAATTGTTGAATGTCCTTGGTTAATTCCAAGAGTTATGGAAAATGTTTATTTTGACCAGTTTTGCCAATGTTCTCATTGCTTTCATAGAGGAACAGAGTTTTCAAGGTCTTTACTCTGCCATTTTGGAAGTGCTGTCAGTCTCAGTTTTTACAAGCACCAAGTTGTTATAATAGTACTTATCTTGCAGAGTAGTTGTAAGCATTAAATACGGTGATGGACATAAAGCATCCAGTGCAATGTCTGGATTATTGGCGATAATGAAGAAATGTATTCATGTATGTATGTTAGTGTATGTATACATAGGAATAAAATTTTACATTTAATCAACTAGTAGTCAAACTTTTTTTTTTTTTTTTTTTTTTTTTTTTTTTTTTTGCAGTACGTAGGCCTCTCATTGCTGTGGCCTCTCCCGTTGTGGAGCACAGGCTCTGGACGCGCAGGCTCAGCGGCCATGGCTCACGGACCCAGCCGCTCCGCTGCATGTGGGATCTTCCTGGATCGGGGCACGAACCTGTGTCCCCTGCATCAGCAGGCGGACTCTCAACAACTGTGCCACCAGGGAAGCCCATAGTCAAACTATTTTTACCTGTGACAATTTTTGTTAACAAAATCTGTCATTGGAATTCTTGGATTCTTTTTTATGGAAGTTTCATTCTGGAGTTTCTTAAAATAAAGTACATAGAGAATCAGGACATTCATTTATACATTGAAAGTGAATGCAACATTATGTGTGTGTGTGTAAGTGTGTGTGTGTGAATTTTTCAAAGAGAATGTCCATAGTCTTCATCAGATTCTCAGCAAGTCTGTGACCAAATATTAAGACCTTTCAGCAGTGGTATATTTGAGTGTTTTTTCCACTAAAAAATGACTTGGATATTCAAACTTTCTTAAAGGGAGTTTTTTAAGCTTCCTTCTTAGATATAGATGATGTCTTGCCTCTAGTCAGAGCAGGAACTTGACTATGATGATGTTATTGGACAAATGCTCATGTCAAGTTCCTCTCCTCCCACTATGACAGGCTGCATTACTTTCAAAAATTGCCTTTTACTACTTTCCTGCCGTTTAAAAATCATTACTTTATAGTAAACACATACTTTCATGGTACTCTTCTTCTTTGATAAATAACTTGACTTCATTATGTACATGGAGCAGTTAATGTCCCTAAATTGCTATCAACAGAACAGTACAGAGAAGGTGGAGTCATCTTATGTGAAAGCTTGTCCCCTCATAACAACTGCTTCCCTGACAGTGTCCTTCAGTCATAATTTCTATGGGGCAAGGCCAGTGAGGAAGAGAAGGGTCTCTGGCCCCTGACCTACTGGGTATGGATTCCCAACACTGCCACTCACTAGCTGAAATAAAGGTTGCAGAATTACCAAATATAAAAGTAGGTATGAAAGTGACAATTAATTTAGAATTAGAAAACAAATTACACATAACAACAAATAACACAAACATCAAAAAATCCAAAGAAAGTCAATAGTTTTATTAATTAGTTTTCTGACATGAAACACTAATATTATAATTTATATTATAAAATGTTAAATTTACAATATTATTTTTCCTTCAAATTTGGCTGCACACTCTTTGTTCACGTCTTTACTGGACAATGATTTTCTATAGAGAGAGTGCTTTCCTCTAGCGTGTTTCTCCTCTAGTTTCACTGAACCTGGTCTGCAGGACAAACTCATCTTGCAATATGACCTCTGGCCCTGAACCTTCACATTAAAAGGGACTGGTGGCTCATTACAGTGAGAAGTAGAATTATTTTTCAAGTCATTTGTATACCCAGAATGACAAGCAGCAATTTCAACATACACAGAAATGAGAGTGAAAAACACAAGTATATTATTATATCCCTAAGGTAATATCTTCAACTCAAAAGCTCCCTAAGTGGCTCCCCAAAATGCCCACGGACTCTCCAACCTCACACAACACAAGGGGAAGTGTGATAGCTTCTTGAACAGGTGGAGATTAAAATATCATATTGTTGTGAATTTTATAAGGACACATGACCTAGTGAACACATTGTTAGGGCACTGTGTAGAGGTGAGTGCATAGAGTTTAAAAAATGCAGTTGACTGGCTCTATATCCACTTTGGTTTGTTGATCAGTGGTAGAAAGAATAGAAGGAGTCATCTTTTATGAGTTGAGGCCATAGAGTATGGCAAAGGAGCAGGAAGACAAGGATGGAAAGGATGAGAAGATGAGAAGGACCTGGTCCCATGAAACTCACTGAGCGTGAAGCAACTTGTAGGGATTGATGTTCTGTGCCTTAGATGTTTGTCTTTGAGTTAAACAAACTTTGCCTTTAATTCCAGCTAGCTAATTCCAAACAATGCTTCTTTACTCAGTCGTCACTTTCTTTGCCTTACATTTCAGGCAGAATATGGAAGATTGCCCATAGTGCCTCTGTTTCTCTGTTTGTGTAGGCAACAAAGAGCAGTCATCATCTTCTCCCTCTTTATTATTTTAGTTGATTGATGAGAGAGTCATCATTGGAAGAGAACATGAAGGAGTGATAAGAGAGCGGAGTCATGGATACACTTCACTATTCTTGTAGATTCCATACAATTTTCTACATAGATAGACATGTCATCTGGAAATAAAGACAGTTTCTTCCTTGCTACTCTTATCTTCTTGCACTGACTGGAAACATCAGAGTAATGGTAAGTAGAAGGATGAGAACAGATGTCCTTATCTTGTCCCTGATCTCAGGGGAGAGCATTCAGTCTTTCAGTGCTAAGTGAGAGGTTAGCAGTAGGTATTTATAGATGCTCATTATCAGGTTCAGTTTTCCTTCTATTCCTAGTTTGAGGTTTTCTTTTTTTTGTTTTTATTTTTTTTTATCAGCAATGGATTTGCATTCTTTTGAACACTTTTTCTGCATCTGTTGACATAATCATATGATGTATCATTTTAGTATTAAAACAGTGTGTTAAATAAATTGATTTTTGAATGTTAACCAACCTGGCATTCCTAGGATAAATCCTACTCGGTCACATTGCATTATCTTTCTTATATATGTTGGAATCTATCTGTTACCGTTTTATTAAGAATTTTTGCATCTGTGTTCATGAGGGATATTGGGCTGTAGTTTTCTTTTGTTTGTAATATCTTTGTCTGTTTTTTGTAATAGAGGAAAGCTGGCCTCATAGGATGAATTAGAAGATTACCACCTCTTGTATTTTCTGAAAGAGATTGTGTAGAAGTGATATTACTTTCTCCATAAATGTTCTGTAGAATTCATGAGTGAAGCCATCTGTGCCTCAAGTTTTCATTGTGGAAAAATTATTAACATGAAATTTAAATTCTTTTATAGTCTTTTATAGACATAAGCCTACTCGGATCATCTGTTTCTTCTTAAGTGAGCTTTGATAGTTTGTGTCTTTCCAAGATTTTGTTCATTTCATCTAAATTGTCAAAATTATTGGCAAAAAGTGATCAAAATGTTCTCCAATTATCATTTGTAGAATCTGGTATGATGTCACCTCTCTCATTCCTGATATTAGTAATCTTTGTTTTCTCTCTTTTTTTTCCATTCAGTCTCCCAGCAGTTTAGAAGTTTTACTGATTTTCTTAAAGAACAAACTTTTGAATATATAATTTTTACTCCTCTTTTTTAAATTTTCTATTTCAAAAATAATCTTTATTATTTTTTCTTCTGCTTACTTGGACTTCATTTCCTCTTTTTTTTAATTTCTTAAGGTAATTTATTGTAGCAGCATTAGGAAACTAATATAAATTTTGGAATCTGGAATTAGGTTCTGCTACAATCAATCAGCACAAACAGTGGATTAAAACAATGTAAATTTATTATCTTATACTTCTGGAGCTAGAGGTCCAAAATACGTCCACAGGGCTGCATTCCTCCTGGAAACTCTAGAGAAAAATTCTGTTTCCTTACTTGGAAAAGCTTCTAGACACCACTTACTTTAATAACGACATTTTCTAATTTCTGTATTTGATCCTCTGATATCTTAAGGCCTTGCTGACCCTGGTGGGATGCCTTCCCAGAGCTAGTCAACTCCTGGAGATATTATAGGTCTCCTCTCCAAGCACTCCTTTCATATGCAAGCCAAACAATCCAGAGTCCACACCCCAACCACCTACTTGATCAGCTTTCACAATCAGATCCATTATCCCCTTGCTCGAACCACCCCAGGGTTAGGTGCCAGAAAACCAAGACAACCCCTATACTTTAGAGCCTGCTGAAATTATTCAGGCTAGCCAATCTTAAACCTGCTGTCCCTCATTCATTCCCATGGAAACCACATAAATGCTCTTGCCCACATTTTCCCCTCATTATTTGATTATAATGTGCTTTCATGTGGGTTTCATATTTCTTGCTCTTGGGGTTCAGTGAGATTCTTGGATCCAGGTATTTATAATTTTCATCAAATCAGGAAAAATTTTAGCCATTTATATACTTTTTAATTTACAGAAAAATTTTATTTGTAAGTTTATTTGAAGATTTTCTTGGCTAGATGCTGTTTTAAAAAGACTATTGTTTTTGAAGCAGTTTTAGGTTCACAGCAAAATGGTGGGGCAAGTACAGAAATTTCCCAGATATCCCCTGCCCCTACATACACAGTCTCCCCCATTACAAACATCCCCTAGCACAGTGGTACATCTGTTACCATTGACACATCATTGTCACCTAAGACCATAGTTCACTCTTGACATTGCCATTATTTTTTCAAATATTTTTCAGTTTCTCACCTCTCCTCTTCTTTGGGGACTCCAATTACCTATGTCTGGTCACTCTGTTAATTTTTTTTAATCTTTGTTTTTCTTGTGTTTTATTTTGGACAGCTTCTAATGCTATGTCTTTCAGCTCACTAATATTTTCTTCTGAAATGTCTAATCTGCTGCAATGGTCATCTGGTATATTTTTCAACTCAGTTATTGTAATTTTTGTCTCTAGAAATTTGATTTGGGTCTTCTATGTCTCTACTTAGCATTTTCAATCTGTTCTGTAGCTTCTTGAACATACGGACTATAGTCAAAATAACTGTTTTAAAGTCCTTGTTATTCATTCTATCATCTGTGTTATTTTGGCGTCAGTTTTGGTACATTGATTTGTCTCATCATTATGGGTTGCATTTTCCTGCTTCTATGCTTATCTGGTAATTTTTTACTGGATGCTAGATTTGTGAATTTACCTCATAGGTTATTGAATATTTTTGTATTCCTATAAATATTTTTGAGCTTTGTTCTGTGATGTGGTTAATCTACCTGCAAACAGTCTGATCATTTCTGGGCTTCATTTTAAGATTTGTTCAGCAGAACCAGATCTGAGTTTAGTCTAGGATTAATTCCTTCCTACAGGAGCAAGGCCCTTCTTAGTACACTAACAAATGTCCTTTGAATTATAAGGTTTTTCCCTCTGACTTTGGGGAACGGGCACTGTTTGGGGGCTGTGTGCTCTGTGAGGCACTGTTCTCTTTAATATTTTGAGTCACTCTTTCCCAGTCCTTGGATACTTTCCTCACACTTATATCCTAGGCATTACTTTGCTGAATATTCAAGGGACCCTCTGCAAGTCTCCGAGGTTCTTCCTGTGCATCTATCTCTTCTCCAAAACCCTTGTTATGTTGATTTTCCCAGGTTCTCAGCTCTAATTCAGAGAGACCACCAGCATCCCCATTGCCCCTACTGGCACCATGGCTTAGAACCTCTCTAAGGGCCAAAAACTGAGTAATCATGGGGCTCCCCTCATTCCTGCTTCTTGGGGATCATTGTCTTTTGTTGTCTGATGTTCAATGTCTTAAATGCTTTTGTTTCATGTATTTTGTCCATTTTTTTATTCAGTCCATAGAGTAAATCTGGCCACTGTTATTCCATTTCAAACAGATCTAAGTAACACCTACCTATCTTTAAATACCTGGAAGATTACTTTAGAGTTATTATAGTAGAAACTCATTTTCATATGTCAATATCAAGCTTTCTTTTTTTTTTTTTTTTTTTTTTTTGCGGTACGCGGACCTCTCACTGTTGTGGCCTCTCCCATTGCGGAGCAACAGGCTCCGGATGCGCAGGCTCAGCGGCCATGGCTCACGGGCACAGCCGCTCCGCAGCATGTGGGATCTTCCCGGACCGGGGCACGAACCCGTGTCCCCTGCATTGGCAGGCAGACTCTCAACCACTGCGCCACCAGGGAAGCCCAAGCTTTCTTTTTAATAACAATATTTTCTACCTTAAACTTATTCATATTTCAGTTTTTCTCAAAATGTGCTATGAAGCTACTCTTAAAGATGAATCATGGAACTACCTTGCAAGGGCCGAGAACTAGGACTATGGCTTTGTTTTAGTAGAGAGTATCACTCTCATACTTCTTTATAAAGCAAAAGTGTTGTTATCAATATTGTGACTGAATTTTCCATGTTAGTGTTTTCAAAAAGTGCAGTAATGAGTACTCTAGTATTTTTAAAATTTGCACAATAACATATCAAAATAATGTATGTATATTGTTCTCCAGGATTCTTGAAGACCAAACCAATATAACAACATTTCCCATTATTTGAATTGTATAGACATATTCCATTGTTCTCCTCCACTATAGAACTGGTATATCCTTCGTCTTTTTGGTAAAGTTTGGGTTTTTGCATTAATAAGGTACATTTAAGGACTTCCATGACTGAGCCACTACTGACTACCCCACGCTTTCTGATCCACCCAAGTGGAGAATTCCAAGACCCCCTCACAGCTACACTTGACGGCCCCCACCTCTGTGTTCTCTGCTTCTCCTAGATGAGCTTCTGCCCCCTCCCAAAGGTGCACCACTCATCTTGCCCTTCCTTAGAAAGCCTGTCACAATACCAAATCCAGGAAACCTTTCCAAAATTTCTCTTGGCCTCAACTCAGTTTTCCCTCTGGAAATTCCACTGTATTTTTTTTTTTGACAGTTTTTTGTTGTACCTTTATTCACCTTAGTTCTTTAAAAATGTACTTGTTTTAAAGATCCTATGGCGTGATCACCCACTAATGTGGGATGTAAGTAAGTCACTCCTCTCAACATAGTATTTTTGTCTTTAAAAAGCAGAGTTTCTTATAGGAATCTTATTGACCACACAGTAGTTACAAGAATGTCAGATATAATGCTGTATACAATCTAACCAAGACAGGCTAATTAAGAATTTACATAATGTAAAAATATACATATTAAAAGTTAGCCATGTGGACAGATGCATGCAGTGGGAAGAGTAGTTGACTGGAGTTGAGGGCCCATATGCACTAGTAGAACAATGTAAATTGGTGCAACCACTATGGAAAACTGTATAGAGATTCCTCAAAGAATTAAAAATAGAACTGCCATATGATCCATCAATTCCACTTCTATGTACATATCCAAAGAAAATGAAAACAGGATCTCAAAGAGATATCTGTACCCCCATGTTCATTGTAACATCATTCACAATAACCAAGATATGGAAACAACCTAAGTGACCTCAATGGATAAATGAATAAAGAAAATGTGGTATCTAGATACAATGGAATATTATACAGCCATAAAAAGCAAGGAAATCCTGCCATTTGCAACAACACAAATTGGCATTGAGGGCGTTATGCTAAGTGAAATAAGTCAGACAGAGAAAGAAAAATACTGTAAGATCTCACCTTTATATAGAATCTAAAACAACAGCAACAAAACAAAACAAAAACCAAATTCTTAGAAACAGAGAAATGGGGGTGGGTGAAATGGTGATGGAGTCAAAAGGTTCAAAACTTCCAGTTATAAAATAAGTAAGTCCTGGGGGTGTAATGTACAGCATCATGACTATAGTTAATAATACTCAATTGTATATTTGAAAGTTGCTAAGACAGTAGATTTCCAAAGCTCTCGTTAAAAAATAATAGTAAAAAAATAAACTAGTATGGAATCTTCTCAGGTTAGTCTATGCCTTCAGTGATCACATTTTCTCAGGTTAGTCTATGCCTTCAGTGATCACATTGATCACAAATTTAGAATAGGAGTGATAAATGCTCACGTCACTACTGGGAATAAAAGTCTTTCAAAAAATTCTGTGATTCTCCAAACAGTTCTAGAGGATATAAAAGCCACAGGCAGTGTATTGTATAGAAAGAAAGTTCTGGACACCCCAGGTTGTCTGGTGTTCATATCTGTGTATTCCCAGCCCCTCTCTTCCATTTCTCCCAAATATCCTGAGTCTCCAGGAAAGGAGAGAGAGTGAGAACAGGCAAGGCAAAACTCATGTCTTTATCAGCTTTTTTAGTCATGATGTGGATAGATTGCTGTGGAATGGAAGTAATTTCATGGTAATGATCTTCACTGGAACCCAGGAGAGAGTCTACATCTTATATCTGAAGTTTTAGGGTGGTGGCTAGTGTATATAAACAGAATAACCAACGGAAACCCAACCAACACACAGGCAATCTCTCAGCAATGTTCTTCCTCTTATAGCATATTAATGTTTCCACTGAGAGCCCTGGAATTTTCTGTAAGTTTTGCCTTTGCTTCTTATAGCAATAGAGGGAGGAACTTAACAAGTAAGGGACTCATAAAGTGCAAAAATCACTCAGAGATGGTGTTTATCCAGCTGGACTTCTACAGTGAGAAACACACCTCAATAACACAACTAAAGGCAAGGAGCCAGTCCCAAATTACTGATGCAAAGATTGGACAAAGGCATCAGAAAGGGAAAAGATCATGTGTCAGACTTCTAGCCTTCCTGCTACTTTTCACATTTTCAGTGTTATTTCCACCCACTCTGGCGTGAAGAAGGCAGCCTGCCCTCACAAGAAGCTCTAGAAACTTCCTGTACCATCCTTTCTTCTTCATGCTCAGGCACATGCTCTATCCTTCCTTCCTTCCTCCCTTTATCTCTTCCTTCCCTCCTTCTTTCCTTCCTTCTTTCCACTGAGCAGGACAAATTCAATCATGTGTTCTTTCTTCAGACTTTCTTTTATAGAGATTTCCAAACATACACAAAAGTAACAAGAAGCACATAATGAACACCCAGGTAGCTATCACCTGCTTCAGATATATCAACACTGTGCCAGCCTTGCTCTCCCAGCTCTCCACCCCAACTCCCCCTGCCACCCAGTGTTTTCCTGCAGCATTTTAAAGCAAATCCCAAAATGTCACTCTTAAATATGTCATTATGTCTCTCTAAAAGAATTTTTTAAAAACCTAACCAAAATACATTATCATACTTTTCAAAATTAGCAGTAACTCCTTGACATCACCTAATACCCAGTTTGTTTTTAAATTTCTCAGAAAATATTTTTACAGTCATTTTGTTCAAATAGGCTCCAATCAAAGTCTACATGGTGCATTTGGCTGAGAACTCTCTCAAGCTCTTTCATCGTGTAATACTTCCCTTCTTTCTGTTTTCATGACTCATGTGAGGCCTGCTCAATTTCCCACAGTTTAGGTTTTGCTGCATTGCATCCTCACAAAAGTTGTCAAAAGTTCAGGAAAAAAAAAAAAAAAGAAGTAAAAACAATGACTCACTGAAGTAGAAATTAGTAAAAGTTTATTGTGCAAAGACCAAAAAGACAGTTTGCAAACTGGGAGCATTCAGATCAAAATATGAATGAGGCTCAGAGGTAAATTGTTGTAAAGCAGTATAGTGTGAAGGCAGCTCTCTTTATTTTTCAGAGTAATTGATTAGAATTTTAATTTTCTTGAATGAAAAGCTATTGGTTAGTGGTTACCTCATATCAATTTGGGGGAAAAATTTTTTTGTTTATGATTTTCAGAGGCATAAGCAACAAGTGACCCAGGTCAAGTTAGCTTTACTTGTCCTGCAAAATCCGCTAAATTAAGCTTTGCTTATATGATTAAACTGGTTTTGTCTGCTCAGGGAATTTTCAAGTTTGGTCTCTGTGTTTGATTTGAGCACAATGTAACTAACACATTCCTTTCCTCTCATAGTTCCTGTAAGCTAGTGTTTGGATTTAGAGGCTTGTTTAGACTGGGATTTGAAATTCTTAGCATGAATAGTCCATAAGTGGTGCTGGTAGTTCCTTTTGTACACCTAATGTCTCACCCCAGGTTTAGTGGATTTGAGATTAATCAGTAGCATATTAGGGTGTTGTCATCCTGATCCACTTATCAAATGTTTCTTATCAGCCTCATGTTATTAACATTCATTTATTGCCCAGATCTGTTTTTTCATTAGTAGTTGCAAAATGGTGGTTTTCTATTTTGATTTTTTTCTTCTGCATTTATTAGCTAGAATTTTTCTGTAACTATTTGGTTAACCTGAGATACAGTCTGTAGAAGAAAGGTGGAATAAATACTTGATGCTTTCTCTTTATGAATTTTCAGAATAATTGGGAACCTACAAGGAAACCAATGAGACTTTCTTTTTTATTATTATTATTATAGCATAGAACTTTATGTGTCCATTTTATTTCAATACATTTTAGTCATTTATTGTCATTGGTGCATCAATTGTCCTATCTTTTTCCTGTAGGGGTTCCTCCAGGTTGGCTCCTGGACACAGCTCCCTTGGCAACTTCCCTATTTTTGGCCACAGTATGATGTCTCAGGATCATCTTGTACTGTATCTGCCCCAGAACAGCCATTTCTCCAGGAGCCCTGCTTCCCTTTAGTGAAAAATAGCATTTGGAGACCATAGTCTGGGAACTTGGAGTGGGGAGTGTGTGTGTGTGCTCATTGAAACTGTCTTGTCCTTGAATCTAGGCCTCTTCTGTGTTGTTGTTTTTAAGATCACATTATGAGCTTATATTCACCTTTCCAAATCAAAGTAAGTTTATAGGGTTTTACTTAAGTCTGATTATAAGGATGTATTCCTTTTCTTACATTGAAAATCTTAGTTTCTAAGGAATTTTATGTAATTATTTATTTGCTCAATCTTGATCTCTCTCTAAGTATGTGTGTGTGTGTACACATGTGCATATATACATATATATATATATATATATATATTTGCCTATGTGGATAGGTCAAATAGTAATGTCAATGTTACCATTAAAGGTAAGAATCTATGATGAAAGAAAAGTTTGTGAACTGAATGGCAAGAAGCCATAGTGATAACTCACTTTAAGTGCATGAAGAGTTTTCGGGAGGAGTTTCAATGACAATGACAATGACAAAATCAAGAAGAATTAGTTTAAAGAGGGTTTAGGTGTATGTACTTACCTGACTGTGAGATTGCTCTGAAACTAAAACTCTGAAACCATGCTCTTAGAGGAGTCTCATCACTAAGGATGTTTAATAATAGATAGTTATTGGCATCCAGGGTCTTGGGTAAGAAGTGATGGAAAGATCTTTTCATCTACTTTATGCTTCTAGGAGGATTTACAGAGAATATGTTGGCTGTCTTGATTTTAACTCCTACTTGTAGGTCCATAACTCCTTCTTTTTGACTTGGACCTAGGGGTGGCACAAAAGAAGTAAAAGTGAAAAGATGATTGTAACTTTTCCAATTTCCCTCACTTTTCTCTAAGCTTCTTCACTTCTGTCAAACTCAACATGAATTATTTTTAGAGATTATCAGCCTAATAATAATGGTAAAAAGTCAAGCCAACTTATACTCTTGCTTTTTAAGACCTTCCCCAGAAAGGCTCTATTATTCTTCCTGACAGCTATGTTTCATCTTATGCTGATGTTGTTCACAATAGGCCCAGGGTCTCATGTCCAGGAAAAGGGAATTCATGCTGGCATACCTAGTTATATTTAAAGTGAATAACCCTTGACTTGTTTAGTAATTAAGTTGATAATGATATATTTTACTAAGTCTGTTACTTAATAAATAGAATGATTTAGCACTTAATTATAAGCATTGCCAACTACTCTTAGAAAATATTAATTCATTATTTTAAAAAACTGTTTTGGAGTATTGACTATGGCATTAATCCTGAATTTTCCCAAGGATGATGGTGCAGTCACCTGTTTGCAGCTCACTTGAAGTGGCCTCAGTTCTCAGTGTTTGTTTGGGTCTATGCTACTTGTTTTGGGGAAACATGGAGAAAACCGAGCAGGGTAAGTTCATTTTTCAGATTTACTAATATGCCTGCCCACACCCTTCTTTCATTTAATTTCCCACAACACCACAGTCCCAGGGGTAAAATTGTATCCTAAAGTGGGGAATTGAAAAAAGTGAAATGATTTGCTCAAGGTCACAGCTAATAGGTGACAAGCGAGTTTTAATCCTGCTTTTACCTTGCACATGAACCCCAGCTGCCTTTCCTTAAAACTGGCAGTAGAAACTGATCTGAGTTGGACCTTAGAGTAAGAGGCGCCAGTTAAGGAGTGGTTGCGTGAGATCAGGGGATGCATGGCAGGCGTTTATGTCCCCCATTGCCAACACAGCATCTCACTCAGAGTCAGGGTCAAAACGTGCTTATTGAATCAAAGCAGCTGATGAAAGCCAGATTCTCAGGACTTCAGATACAAATATATTATTCTCAACTGAGAGGCCCCAGATTTTATTAATACAAACTGTATGTTGTAAAAGTTTTATCTTATGACCTTTGCCAATTTTGATCAGCTCAACCTAGCTCTAGCCCTTTCTGTTTCATCTTTTTCTCATAAACAGAAATTAGAGCAAGAAAATTTTTTTTAAGATCTTAACGTTTCTTAAACTGTGAGAATTTTAAACTACATATATGAAGAAGTTAGTAGTTTACTCAAACAATGTAGACACTTATTTGGAAACTGACATCTTCAGTGTCTGTGCTTGTCATTTTCTGTGACAAATGCTCTCTGTTCACTCTCAAAACTTACCAACTGCCAGAGATTTATTTGCTGGGAAGTTAGTATGTCTGGGAGAGTTGCACATTCTTTTTAATTTAGTCATGTATACAATTTTTTTAAGTGGGATACATATTTTTTTAAGAAGATCTCTTTAGCAAACCAGAGATTGAAATCTATGGGTTCATTTCCCCCTTTATTTTTCCTATAACTTAAAAAAATTCCCCTTTGGAAGTTGAAGCAGGAGAAAAGGTAGGACCCAGCATCACACAGAAACAGCAGGTGAGAAAAGATTCATGTATTCAGGGTCCCAAATAGGTTCATGGCTGCCTGCTAGAAGGAGCTGGAATCCCTCTGCACCAGAGTCCTGGATGGAAATCATCAGCATGCATGTGAGCTTCACCAGTGGGTGCCCAGAGCCAGGTCATTAACCCATGGTCTGGTTGGGAGCCATGTACCTGTGAATCAATGTGAAATTTTTTCACAGGGAGACAGCTTTTTTGTCTTGGGACACCCAAGAAGTAAAATTCCCACAGAAGATAAGCTCACACACAAGAATTACAAATCATATGAGACAGTCCAGTGTTATGAAAAATAGCCAGAAGACCCAGATCTGCTGCATACAGCTTACACAATTATAGATAGTGTACTACACAATTATAGGAGTGTCATTCATATTGACCACAATCACACACAAATGCACACATGATGTAAAACCTTAGAATAAGTATTCTAGGGCAATCTGAGAAAGATATTAAATCCTCAGACTGATAAAAGAGGTCATTGCATCCATGGAACAAGAACATTCAAAATAAAAGCATGCCATTATGGCAAAAGAACAGGTGATTATGAGAAAAAATCAGATATCTTGATAATTAAAAGTCTCAGACTATAGATTTAATAGAGGATATATCCAGAAAGCAAGAGATTTAGTAAATTGAAAAGGAAAACTAATCCAGAGGGAGCATGGCCCTGCCAACACCTTGATTTTGATCTAGTGAAACTGACTTTGCGCTTCTGGCCTCCAAAACAGTGAAATAATAAATTTTAATTGTTTAAGCCACCAAGTTTGTGATAATTTGGTACAGAAACCATAGGAAAATAAATTACTAGACAAAGATGGAGCATTTTGAGCATGATCAAAATAATAATTATAGTGAATCACAGCATATAAATTGTGTTTTTAAATAATTCATGTGTTCCAAATGGTACCAACACCCTCCTATACACATAACCTCGCTTGTCACTAGGTAACCAATTCATTGTCCTGAAAACCAAAATAAAGGGAAATAACTGTACTTCAGAGTAACAATACAGTTGATGAGGAAAAACTTTGCTTGATGGAAAAATTTAAATAAAGAAGGATTTGTAGAATTAAGATATCACCATTTTGTAATTTGTTATGAAACAATAGACCTAAGCAATGATCATGAATGGTTTCTAAAACCACCAGGTGAAAAGGTTATGAGAAATTTGTAATCAGGTTGGCAACTTCCAAATGCCACAGTTCAGTTTCAACATTAAAAACAAAAGAACAAACAGACATATGTACCTCTTGATATGATGCAATAGGAAAGAAAAATAACAACTATGAAGTTTTCTTGAAAAAAATGCAAACCTGAATCTGATCAAACTTCTAGATCTAACTACCAGTTTATAAGAAATATTGGGGACAGGGAAATATGATAAATAATACTGCTGGGATGCTACCAGCAGAATCCAAAATACAGGAAACTATAGAGGAAAAAGACCTAGTCTGTTCAACAAAATAAACTGCAAAAACAAAAAGATAGAAGAAAGAATCTATAATTAAAAGCAATTTAAGAGATTTATCAACCAATGGGTCCTGATTAGAATAACCCAACGATAAAACGTAATTATGGAGATTGGTTCAAGATGGCAGAGTAGAAGGACGTGCTCTCACTCCCTCTTGTGAGAACACTGGAATCACAACTAACTGCTGAATAACCATCGACAGAAAGACATTGGAACTCACCAAAAAAGATACCCAACATCCAAAGACAAATGAGAAGCCACAGTGAGATGGTAGGAGGGGTACAATCACAATAAAATCAAATCCCATAACTGCTGGTGGGTGACCCACAAACTGGAGAACACTTATACCACAGAAGCCCACCCACTGGAGTGAAGGTTCTGAGCCCCATGTTAGGCTTCTGAACCTGGGGGTCCAGCAACGGGAGGAGGAATTCCTAGAGAATCACACTTTTAAGGCTAGCAGGATTTGATTGCAGGACTTTGACAGGACTGAGGGAAACAGAGACTCTACACTTGGATGGCACACACAAAGCAGTGTGTGCATCGGGACGCAGGGGAAGGAGCAGTGACCCCATAGAGACTGAACCAGACCTACCTGCTAGTATTCGGAGGTCTCCTGCAGAGGCGGGGGTGGGGGTGGGGGTGGCTCTGTCTCACCGTGAGGACAAGGACACTGACAGCAGAAGTTCTGGGAAGTACTCCTTGGTGTGAGCCCTGCCAGAGTCTGCCATTATCCCACCAAAGAGCTCAGGTAGGCACCAGTGTTGGGTCCCCTCAGGCCAAATAACCAACAGTGAGGGCCCCATGCCTCACCCATCAGCAGGCAAGTGGATTAAAGTTTTACTGAGCTCTGCCCACCAGAGCAACAGCCAGCTCTACCCACCACCAGTCCCTCCCATCAGGAAACTTGCACAAGCCTCTTAGATAGCCTTATCCAGCAGAGGGCAGACAGCAGAAGCAAGAAGAACTACAATCCTGCAGCCTGTGGAACAAAAACCACATTCATAGAAAAATAGACAAAATGAAAAGGCAGAGGGCTATGTACCAGATGAAGGAACAAGATAAAACCCCAGAAAAACAACTAAATGAAGTGGAGATAGGCAACCTTCCAGAAAAAGAATTCAGAAAAATGATAGTGAAGATGATACAGGACCTTGGTAAAAGAATGGAGGTAAAGGTCGAGAAGCTGCAAGAAATGTTTAACAAAGACCTAGAAAAATTAAAAAACAAACAAACAGATATGAACAATACAATAATTGAAATGAAAAACACACTAGAAGGAATCAATAGCAGAATAACAGAGGCAGAAGAACAGATAAGTGACCTGGAAGACAGAATGGTGGAATTCACTGCTGCAGAAGAGAATAAAGAAAAAAGAATGAAAAGAAATGAAGACAGCCTAAGAGACCTCTGGGACATTAAACACAACAACATTTGCATTAGAGTGGTCCCAGAAAGAGAAGAGAGAGAGAAAGGACGTGAGAAAAATTTTTGAAGAGATTATAGCCAAAAAATTACCTAACATGGGAATGGAAATAGCCACCAAAGTCCAGAAAGCACAGAGTCCCACACAGGATAAACCCAAGGAGAAACATGCCGAGACACATAGTAATCAAGCTGGCAAAAATTAAAGACAAAGAAAAATTAGTGAAAGCAGCAAGGTAAAAATGACAAATAACATCCAAGAAACTCCCATAAGGTTAACAGCTGATTTCTCAGCAGAAACTCTGCAAGCTAGAAGGGAGTGGCATGATATATTTAAAGTGATGAAAGGGAAAAAAACTACAACCAAGATTCCTCTATCCAGCAAGGATCTCATTCAGATTCGATGGAGAAATCAAAAGCTTTACAGACAAGCAAAAGCTAAGAGAATTCAGCACCACCAAACCAGGTTTACAACAAATGCTAAAGGAACTTCTCTAAGTGGGAAACACAAGAGAAGAAAAGGACCTTCAAAAACAAACTCAAAATGGTAGGAAAATGGTAATAGGAACATACATTGAATTGAACATACATTATCAATAATTACCTTAAACGTGGATGGATTAAATACTCCAACCAAAAGACACAGACTTGCTGAATGGATACAATAACAAGACCCATATATATGCTGTCTACAAGAGACCCATTCAGACCTAGGGACACATACACACTGAAAGTGAGGGGATGGAAAAAGATATTCCATGCAAATGGAAATCAAAAGAAAGCTGGAGTAGCAATACTCATACCAGATAAAATACACTTTAAAATAAAGAATGTTACAAGAGACAGGAAAGACACTACATAATGATCAAGGGATCAACCCAAGAAGAAGATATAACAATTATAAATATATATGCACCCAACATAGGAGCACATCAATACATAAGGCAACTGCTAACAGCTATAAAAGAGGATCTCAACAGTGACACAATAATAGTGGAGGAATTTAACACCTCACTTACAGCAATGGACAGACCATCCCAACAGAAAATTAATAAGGAAACACAAGCTTTAAAAGACACAAAGGACCCAATAGATTTAATTGATATTTATAGGACATTCCATCCCAAAACAGGAGATTACACTTTCTTCTCAAGTGCACACAGAACATTCTCCAGGATAGATCACATATTGGGTCACAAATCAAGCCTCAGTAAATTTAAGAAAATTGAAATCATATCAAGCATCTTTTCTGACCACAATGCTATGAGATTAGAAACCAATTACAGGGGGAAAAACATAAAAACCACAAACACATGGAGGCTAAACAATACGTTACTAAATAGCCAAGTGATCACTGAAGAAATCAAAGAAGAAATCAAGAAATACCTAGAGACAAATGACAATGAAAACACGATGATCCAAAACCTATGGGATGCAGCAAAAGCAGTTCTAAGGGGGAAGTTTATAGCTCTACAAGCCTACCTCAAGAAAACAGAAAAATCTCAAATAAACAATCTAACATTATACCTAAAGGAAATAGAGAAAGAAGAACAAACAAAACCCAAAGTTAGCAGAAGGAAAGAAATCATAAATATCAGAGCAGAAATAAATGAAAGAGAAAAAAAAAACAATAGCAAAGATCAATAAAATTAAAAGCTGGTCCTTTGAGAAGATAAACAAAATTGATAAACTATTAGCCAGACTCATCAAGAAAGAGAGGGAGAGGACTCAGATCAATAAAATTAGAAATGAAAAAGGAGAAGTTATAACAGACACAGCAGAAATATGAAGCATCCTAAGAGACTACTACAAGCAACTCTATGCCAAAAAATGCCCAACCTGGAAGAAATGGACAAATTCTTCGAAAGGTATAAACTTCCAAGACTGAAACAGGAAGATATAGAAAATATGAACAGACCAATCACAAGCAATGAAATTGAAACTGTGATTTAAAATCTTCCAACACACAAAATCCAGTACCAAATGGCTTCACAGCCTCACAGGTGAATTCTATCAAACATTTAGAGAAGAGCTAACACCCATCCTTCTCAAACCCCTCGAAAAAATTTCAGAGGAAGGAACAATCCCAAACTCATTCTATGAGGCCACTATCACCCTGATACCAAAACCAGACAAAGATATTACAAAAAAAGACAATTACAAACCAATATCACTGATGAATATAGATGCAAAAATCCTCAACAAAATACTAGCAAACAGAATCCAACAATACATTAAAAGGGTCATACACCATGATCAAGTGGGATTTATC
Source organism: Stenella coeruleoalba (assembly GCF_951394435.1). Lineage (NCBI taxonomy): Eukaryota > Metazoa > Chordata > Mammalia > Artiodactyla > Delphinidae > Stenella > Stenella coeruleoalba. Next base: position 31,356,883 of record NC_137153.1, on the reverse strand, counting down.
CCAGGGATACAAGGATTCTTCAGTATATGTAAATCAATCATTGTGACACACGGTATTAACAAATTGAAGAATAAAAACCATATGATCATCTCAATAGATGCAGAAAATCTTTTTACAGAATTCCACACCCAGTTATGATAAAAACTCTCCAAAAAGTGGGCATAGAGGGAACCTACCTCAACATAATAAAGGTCATATATGACAAACCCACAGCAAACATCATTCTCAATGGTGTAAAACTGAAAGAATTTCCTCTAAAATCAGGAACAAGACAAGGTTGTCCACTCTCACCACTATTATTCAACATAGTTTTGGAAGTTTTAGTCACAGCAATCAGAGAAGAAAAAGAAATAAAAGGAATACAAATTGGAAAAGAAGAAGTAAAACTGTCACTGTTTGTGGATGACATGATACTATACATAGAGAATCCTAAAGATGCCACCAGAAAATTATTAGAGCTAATCAATGAATTTGGTAAAGTTGCAGCATACAAAATTAATGCACAGAAATCTCTTGCATTCCTATACACTAATGATGAAAAATCTGAAAGAGAAATTAAGGAAACACTGCCATTTACCATTGTAACAAAAAGAATAAAATACCTAGGAATCAACCTACTTAGGGAGACAAAAGACCTGTATGCAGAAAATTATAAGACACTGATGAAAGAAATTAAAGATGATACTAACAGATGGAGAGATATATCATGGCCTTGGATTGGAAGAATCAATATTGTGAAAATGACTATACTACCCAAAGCAATCTACAGATTCAATGCAATCCCTGTCAAATTACCAATGGAAGTTTTTATGGAGCTAGAACAAAAACTCTTAAAATTTGTATGGAGACACAAGAGACCCTGAATAGCCAAAGCAGTCTTGAGGGAAAAAAACGGAGCTGGAGGAATGAGACTCCCTGACTTCAGGCTATACTACAAAGCTGCAGTAATCAAGACAATATGGTACTGGCACAAAAACAGCAACATAGATCAATGGAGCAAGGTAGAAAGCCCAGAGATAAACCAATGTACCTATGGTCAACTAATCTATGACAAAGGAGGCAAGGATATACAATGGAGAAAAGACAGCCTCTTCAATAAGTGGTGCTGGGAAAACTGGACAGCTACATGTAAAAGAATGAAATTAGAACAGTCCGTAATACCATACACAGAAATAAACTCAAAATGGATTAGAGACCTAAATGTAAGACTGGACACTATAAAACTCTTAGAGGAAAACATAGGAAGAACACTCTCTGACATAAATCACAGCAAGATCTTTTTTGATCTTCCTCTTAGAGTAATGGAAATAAAAACAGAAATAAACAAATGGGACCTAATGAAACTTAAAAGCTTTTGCACAGCAAAGGAAACCGTAAACAAGATGAAAAGACAACCCTCAAAATGGGAGAAAATATTTGCTAACGAATCAACAAAGGATTAATCTCCAAAATATATAAACAGCTAATGCACCTCAATATTAAAGAAAGAAACAGCCCAATCCAAAAATGGGCAGAAGACCTAAATAGACATTTCTCCAAAGAAGACATACAGATGGCCAAGAAGCACATGAAAAGCTGGTCAACATCACTAATTATTAGAGAAATGCAAATCAAAACTACAATGAGGTACCACCTCATACCAGTTAGAATGGGCATCATCAGAAAATCTACAAACAGCAAATGCTGGAGAGGGTGTGGAGAAAAGGGAAACCTCTTGCACTGTTGGTGGGAATGTAAATTGATACAGCAACTATGGAGAACAGTATGGAGGTTCCTTAAAAAACTAAAAATAGAATTACCATATGACCCAGCAATCCCACTCCTGGGCATATACCCAGAGAAAACCATAATTCAAAAAGACACATGTACTCCAGTGTTCACTGCAGCACTCTTTACAACAGCCAGGTCATGGAAGTAACCTAAATGCCCATCGAGAGACGAATGGATAGAGAAGATGTGGTACATATATACAATGGAATATTACTCAGCCATAAAAAGGAACGAAATTGGGTCATTTGTAGAGATGTAGATGGATCTAGAGACTGTCATACAGAGTGAAGTAAGTCAGAAAGAGAAGAACAAGTATCGTATATTAACACATATACATGGAACCTAGAAAAATGGTACAGATGAGCTGGTTCGCAGGACAGAAATTGAGACACAGATATACAGAACAAACGTATGGACAGCAAGCGGGTAAAGTGGCGGGGGGCTGGTGGTGGTGGTGTGATGAATTGGGCGATTGGGATTGACATGTATACACTGATGTGTATAAAATGGATGACTAATAAGAACCTGCTGTATGAAAAGATAAATAAAATAAAATAAAAAAAAAAACAAAATAAAACCACATAGGGGCTTCCCTGGTGGCGCAGTGGTTGAGTCTGCCTGTCGATGCAGGGGACACGGGTTCGTGCCCCAGTCCAGGAAGGTCCCACATGCCACGGAGCCGGTAGGCCCGTGAGCCATGGCCGCTGAGTCTGTGCATCCGGAGCCTGTGCTCTGCGACGGGAGAGGCCACAACAGTGAGAAGCCCGCATACCGCAAAAAACAAAAACAAAAAACCCCACATAATTATGACACAGTGGCAGAAATTAAAAATGGATTTTGTATTTGATTAAATTAAGGAATTATTCTTACTATTTTAGGCAGGATATGTTTTAGAAATGATACCTATTACCTATCCTAATTCAGAGATACATACTGAAGAATAAATAAATGAAATAATATGATATTTGGAATTTATTTCCAAACAGCCCAGTTGGGGTTGGAAAGTTAATGAGAGTGAAAATAAAATGAGATTTGTCAGTTGATAATTGTTGGAGTTGGGTGATGGGTATATGGGAGTTTCATTATGCAATTTTCTCTACTTTTGTATATGTTTGAAGATTTCCATATTAAAGCTTTCTTTTAAAAATTAAAAAAAAAAGGAAAGATAATCTCCCAGATCAGAGATGAAGAAATGGAAATTAGAAAAAATAAAGTTATGGTATATATATATATATATATATATATATATATATATATTTAAAGAAGTGTCTGAATGAAAGAATAAAGCTGTATTAGTCACGGTTCTCCAGAGAAATAGAAACAGTAGGAGACAGATAGATGATAGTTAGATATAGATATAAAGGAGATTTATTATGAGGAATTGGCTCCCCCGATTATGTAGGCTGTGAAGTCCCAAGATCTGCTGTCTACAAACTGGAGACTCAGGAAAGACAGTGGTGTAATTCAGTCAGAGTCTGAGGGCTTGAGAACCGGGGAGCTGATGGTGTAAATCCCAGTAGGAGGGCAGGAAAAGATGAGATGAGGTGTTCCAGCTCAACAGTGAGGCAGGAAAAAGGGCAAATTCCTCCTTCCACCACCTTTTGTTCCATTCAGGCTGCCAGTGGATTGGAAAGTGCCCGCCCATGCTGGGGAGGGCAGTCTACGAAGCCAAATGCTAATCTCCCCCAGGAACACCCTCACAGGCACACCTAGAAATACTGTTTAATCTGGGCACCGCATTGCCAGCCAAGCTTACACATAATTAACCATCACAAAAGTGAAAGTTGGAGAGGTGATAATTGAAGAGATGAAAGCTGAGATTTTCCAAAACTGAAGGACATGAGTCCTTACATTGAAAATTCTACGTAGTGTTGAATAAATAGTAATAGTAATAGTAAATTCGTAACCAGACCCATCATAGTAAAACTCCAGAGCTTTAAAGATAAAGAAAAATCCTGAAAGATAACCAGAGGGGGAAAAATTCACGCATAAATAAAAAGAAAGCAGATCATTTGTTACCTAGGGAAAGGGAGGTAGGGAAAATGACAAATACAGTGACAGAATGGAAAATGGTACAGCCATGCTGAAAACAAGTTTGGCAGTTTCTTGTGAAGGTAAACATACAGTTACCATCAATCCCAGTTCTTGGTAATTACCCACGAGAAAAGAAAATGTGTGTTCACACAAAAACTTTTACCGAAATGATAATAGGAGCTTTATTTATAACCATCAAGAACTGGAAACAACCCAAATGCTCTTCAACAGGGAAGCAGATAAACTGTTTTATATGCATAAGATGGCAAAACACTCAGAAATAAATAAGAATGAACTATCAATACAGGTAATAACACCAATGAATCTCTAAAGGCATTTTGCCAAGTGAAAGAAGCCAGTCTCAAAAGGTTACATTCTACATGATCAATTTTATGTGACATTCTGGGAAGGCGCAATCACAAGGAGTGGAGAAGGGAGCAGAGTTCCTAGGGGCCCAGGAAGGGGAGGGTGTGACTTCAAAGGATCAACACTTGGGAGTTTATTCCCTAGATGATGGAACTATTCTATATCCTGATTGTGGTGGTGCTTATACAAGTCTATGCATGAGTTAAAATTCACAGAACAATAGACCCAAAAACAGATCACTAAGTAAATTCAAAATTTAATTAATTAAAAAAATTGATGCAATGAAAGGACAGTATTGGATAATGAGACTTAAAATCAGTAATTGATTGTCTTTTCCTTAATGACCTAGAGGTCACAGACCAACTGATTGGTCACAGACCAATTCCAAAGCATTGTTTTCTGAAAATTGTATTTTCTTAAATATTCTCCACACGAAGTACATGGTATAGATAGAAATACTTTTTTGTGTCCTCTAAAGCTCTCAAGCAGATGTGGTGCAGTAGTTGAGTCTGCCTGCTGAGGCAGGGGATGTGGGTTCGTGCCCCGGTCTGAAAAAAAGGTAACTTTTTAAATTAAAAGTTATTATTAAATGATAACAAGGAAATGACAACATTCCCAGCAACGTTCTTAAAATGATATTATCGAGGAAGGTTCAATTAAGTGAAATGAAAATATATGGAAGCATATTAAAAGCTATGGAAATACGTTTAAACAGGAAAACCAAGGGTTTGAAAGATATACTTTGAGCCTGAAACTGCATCTGTGGGAAAACAAAATTTGCATAATACTTCAGGGCAAACTGAGTTTGCCATAGTTCATGGCATTATTATTACAGCTTCGATTTGGAAAAGGTTAACAAAATTTTGTTACACTAACAGATGTTTATAAGATGATATCTTTTATTTGTCTGTTTTTCACCAGCAAAGGCCTAGCTGAAGGCATTTATCACCCAGCCCCCTCTACAAGCAGATTGAGGCCCAGGGCCTAATAAAATCAAGGTCGGTGCTGCCTTCTCCTCCCAGGCTTCATGTCCTGGGATAGATGGGGCTGGCTGGTTTGGAACCAAAACTCCTGGGCCTGTAACTGAATAATCACAGTTTTCTTTCTGTTTGGGATCAATATGTTTATTACACAAAATCACTGAATTGCTGTGTCTGTTAGGTTTAGAAAATGAAGTCTGTTTCTTTATAAGAGAGAGTTTGTTCCTGTCTATCTATCACATGCTGTCCTGCAACATTTAACTCAATTCCGGGAGAGCTGCCCAAGAAGCGACGTTCAGACCCAGGGGATAAGCAGTGGCCACCCTGCTCTCACTTTACCTGCTGACGAGACACTCACAGAGTCTGGGAGGAGAAAGCTGCTTGAGAAGAAATTGTCTGCAGTGAGCCAATTGACTCATTCAACTAATACAATTGCCAAGGTGGGTTGGGGGTGAGGGTGGGTGACTCATACCAAAAAAACAAGTGGAAAATAACTGTGGCATAGCCGGTGGCGGTTCCACCCTAGCAAACCTCTCCTCAGAAGAAAAAGAAGTCAGTTTCCTCAGTTACAGGTGAGCAGCTCAGGACTTGAGAGGTGACCTGATTTACCAAGTCAAAGAGCTGGTGGGAGCAGAGCCGTGACCTGCACTTGGGTTCCAGACACAGGGTTGACCATGCTGACCCAAGAGTGGGCACAGGTGGGTGTCTCAGGGCAGCTGCGGGGGTGCTAGCTCAGTGGTCACCCTCTGGGCCCCTGTTGGCTTGCACTGGGTCCTTCCCAGGGTTGAAATCAAGATGGGTCTGTTCCCATTTACACATGAGCTGCAAGTACTGAAGCCTGCAGAGGGAGACCAGAGCTGGGAAGGAACAGAGGTGTGTCAGATGCACTCAGCTGGGAACGGTGCCAGGTGGGGGTTGGGGGAGGGGGATGGAACAGGGCTTTCTCTGTCCCAGACACAGCTTGAAACAGGAGGGAAGGGGGCAGGGCACAACCTTTAAAAGAATGACATAGCCCGAGGACATGACATAAACTGATTACAATCAAATAGGTCCAAGATGGTGGACAAGTCGACTGGACGAGTGGACTTCCACTAGACCTTGAGCCTCAGTATACACTCATTGTAACACATTAGCAACGTGTTACAACACATTGTAACACACCCACAGGTGCCATGACAGTTCCAAAGCCAGCCATCAAAGACCAAAAGGTGGGCGGTGGCCAAATTTCTGGAAATCCCCACAGCAGCTGGAATACTCCTCCCACTCATTAGCCTATGAAATTAACCACTCCTATAAAAACTGACAACCTCAAACCCTGGGGTTGCTCTCGCCTTCTGAGATGGCCCACACTCTGTCTGTGGAGTGTGTTTCTCTCTAAATAAATCCACTTCTTACCTATCACTTTGTCTCTCACTGAATTCTTTCTGCGATGAGACATCAAGAACCTAAGCTTCATTAAGTCCTGAGACCAGGTGTGTGATCTCAGTTAAAAGAGCATGGGTTCAAGTCCCAATCTGAGTTACATGGTTTTAGCTGTGCAACCCAAACTTTCTACCAACTGCAATAGTGGCTCTCTGACTGTTAGCGACCAGAAGCAGTCACTGACCACTTTGTCAGAGTAGCTCCTAGGAAGACCAAATCAAGAAAAAAGTCACAATTCCTCTGTATCATTTTCTCCAGGGAAGTGTTTCCCCAATCTGTCTCCTGTCACATCCCCAGTGCCTGAGCCAGGATGTGTCTAGGGTACAGTTCCTGCCCATCAAAGGCAGCAACTTTGTGAGATCCTTGCGTTGGGCTGGCTGTTTAGACAGAAAGCATCAAGCAGTTGGCATGAAGTACGACTCAAGAGGCAGAGATACCACCAGTGCCTCTCAAGTCTCTTCAGTAGCAGGTTCAGATTGGAGGACACTGCAAAGGCCTGTCAGGCACCACATGTGGCCTGCTTTCTCCCTCTGTGTGGTGATAGCCACAGGTCTGCTTAAAGAAGATTTTTACTGGAAAGGAATGCGCTAGAGACTTGTTCCTGACATGGGTTCTGAGCCCACACCTCCTGCACATCTGCTCTTTGTAACAAAGGTCTCAGGGAAGGTTCACCAGATTTCATTAAACATGACCCATTAAAAAGGACATTTGACTTCTCTTTGGCCTTTCCTCTGTTTCTAGAGAGTTGACACGAGGTGGAGCACTGGGCTGGGCTGTGCTGAATGGGCTTCCTGGATCAATAAGGGGGAGAATGTCTACCTGGTATGCTGAGGACCAGCCCCAGCGGTACAGGATTGCCAGAGGGGAGGACGGCGTCGGCGAGGACAGAACTCAAGACACCTCTTCTTGGATGCAAGGATCTGACATTTTATTAGCAAAAAGCTGCAACATTTATAATTCTACAGTTCCTTATTCTTATTTTCATATCATCTTTTAATCTTTCACAACCTTTTTGTTCTTGAGCCAAAAATCTTACACAAGCAATAACACATTAACCACTTTAACAAAAAATACCCGTTTACATAAGCGGTTCACACAATAATCTCATTAATGTTTCCCTCACACAGTCTCCTGCGGTGGAGCATATCCTGATCACAGCTCCTGTGGTCTCTTTGTACTTTGACGAAATCAGACACAATCTCTTCGGTTTTTCACACCTTGGTGATTTTTTTGGCTCACGTAAGCTATTTTCTTTATAGGTCAGTACCAAGCAGTCCAAGTCCCACCGGGTACTCCATGCTCTACCTTCACAGGCTTGCCGTTCCACTTCCAGATCGTATCTCTTCCTATTATTGGCCACCTCGCAGGGCACCGTACTGCAAGACCTAACCTATTCTTAAAATATCTGCAATAAATCAATTAAGCTTTATATCTATTTCTTTGCATAGCTTTATCTGCATCTTTAAAATCTACATATCCCATGATCATTTTAATTCTAGCTATTTCCCACATAACCCAATATAGTTTCTTATATACCCAATCTACAAAAAATCTTCCCCTATACCAAAACCAAATGTTTCCATACCCATCAGCAACTCCCCAAGGAGGCCATACATCATCTAACTGTTTCTCCAATGTAGCCTCCCTCCATACAGCTGATCCAGTAACATTTCCTTTAGCCCAATGTGCGAGTCGATATGTGGGGATAGCCGGCGTGGTTAAAGGGGGTTCTGTAGGGGGTTTCCATTTTACTCTATACTGTGGTCTAGGTTTAAATCCTGCATTACAACATAATATGTTGCATAGCAAAAATACCCCAATAAGCATCATTTTACAACCAGGGAATTGCTTGGGGAAATCTTGAGGGGAACCACCTCTCGGGAAGCTTTGCTTTCCCATTTTGTACCTCCCAGTACTAGCTTTGCTCAGTACTGTCAGCCTTGGCTTTGCACAGACCTCTTGGTACATTCAGAGCCGGATCCCGACACTGGTAGATGGTCAGGTGCCCGGGAGAACACAGGTTGTGCCCAGCATCCCACATACCTGTGGGCACAGTGCATGTGCTTCCTTTACAAGCACAGGAATCACTGCCCACTGAGTTAGGAATAAGGGACCAAATTGGAGCATTTCAGAACCTCCAGAGAAGGCTGGAAAACCAGGATCAGAAAGAACCAGGGCACCAAGAGTGACTCCCTTTTGGAATGCTTGGGCCCCAACCCCTATTCCTGTATTCAGAATTAGTCCACTGAAGGCAGAATCCCAGGGGAAGATCTGATGGGCCACCATAAGGCACATGCTTCCATTTGACTGTTTGGCCATAAGAGTCCATTGGCTTCTGCAGAGGGAGAGCAGAGCACTTTGATTTCCAGTCCCACCAAGACTTATCCAGAGGAGAAAAAGAATTCCCCAAATGGAAAGAAGGATGCCGATAGGGAAGGAGAGAGAGTTACTGTGCAGGCAAAGCAAAAGCAAAACTGTCCACTGCACTATTTTAACATGGTAGTCGATGGAGCTGCCGGTTCCTCAGAGGACATCTGTACCAGCAACCACGCTCTCTCCACTTTCCAGCCCTTCCTCAGTTTGCTGGGCTGGATGGGTACAGAGAAAGGTTATTGAGTGCTCAGATTCATCCCAGTCTCAGAGCTGGAGAAGTCCTTAGGTATTTCTGGTCCAAGCTCTTCTTGGATTGCCACCCAGTGAGGTGGTGGCCGGATTGTATAGACCACTGAGGTGGTAGAAGTGTGGGACCCAGGAGGAATGAAACACTCTGACTCAGGCATTGGAAGGACCACTGTAGACCAGACTGTGGGGACCCTAGTGGGGAAGCTCATGGCCTCCTGGGAGAGATGAGGCAACTGGGACTGGGGTGGTAGCCAGACATGAGAGGGAAGATCTGAGTCCGGAGAAACCCTGAAGGAGAGGCAATGAGACTTACGACAGGGTGGGTGAGGGTGTGCAGGCTGGTGAGGACTCAGGGACTACCCTTGAGGGGACAGACACTAAAAGGATGTCCACGCTGAGCATCCTGGGACTTGGGGTGCCTTGAGAGCCATTTACACAGGCTGGTGTCTCTTCAACTGTTTTCAACACAAGTTTGAGAATTTGTTCGCTTATTCCTTATCATATTTACATTTAATATTCCTCCTTTCTTTTGCAAGTTTTATTAAGACCTAAATTAAATATGCAGCCAAGTAAAACTGTGCCCACTAAGAACTTAACCACAAATTTTTTAAGTTTAGTAAACAAATAAATGTACTCTTATTAGAAGGAAAACATGAGAACTGAGGAAAAATGAGAAAAAAAAATCAGAGGGAGGAATAATTTTTTTAAGAAAAAGGGGGAATTTCTATGTATTGTAATGCTAAAATATTAACAACAATTGGGGTAAATAACTGATTATTGTTTTTTTTGAAAATAGACTTTAGTTTTCAGAGTTTTAGGTTTAGGTTCACAGCAAAATTGAGGGGAAGATACAGAGATTTCCACAGCTTCCTTCATAATAAACATTCCCAAGAGAGGTACATTAGTTACAACTGATGAACCTACACTGACACATCATAATCATCCAAGTCCATAGTTTACATTCAGGCTCACAGTTCATGGGTTCATGTGTTCACACTCGGTGTTGTACATTCTATGGGTTTGGACAAATGTATAATGACATATACCCAACATCGTAGTTTCATACAGAGTACTTCACTGCCCTAAAAATCCTCTGTGCTCTATTTATTCCTATCTTCCCCCTCAAGCCCCTGGAAACCTCTGATCTTTACTGTCTCCATAGTCTCGTTTCTTCCAGAAAGTCATAGAGTTGGAATCATATATTACGTATCCTTCTCAGATCGGTTTCTTTCACTTATAATATGCATTTAAGATTCTTCCATGTCTTTTCATGGCTTGATAGCTCATTTCTTTTTAGCACTGAGTAATATTACACTATCTGGATATGCTACAGTTTGTTTATCCATTCACCTGCTGAAGGACATCTAGGTGGCTTCCAGCTTTTGGCATTCATGAATAAAGCTGCTATAAACATCCACATGCAGGTGTTTGTGTGGACATAAGTTTTTAACTCCTTTGGGTAAACACTAAGGATCATGATTGCTGAGACCTATGCTAAGAGTATGTTTAGTTTAATAAGAAACTGTCAAAAACGGTCTTCTAAAGTGGGTGTAGCATTTTGCATTCCTACCAGCAATGAATGAGGGTTCCTTTTGCTCGACATCCTCATAAGTATTTGGTATCGTCAGTGTTCTGGATTTTGGCCATTCTAATAGGTGTGAAGAGTTAGATTCTTTTTAGCAATAGGACTGGCACATCCCAAATGTGAGCATGATAGTGGTTGTTTTAATTTCTAATATAGTCTTTATGGCTAAATATCCAGAAACATCTTTTAGTTTAGTGGAATCACTTGTCATCATGAAGTCTTGATAGACTCATGCAAATCTGAAAGATACTATCATCTTTTAACTATGAAACAATCAGCAGTCTTTATTACATGGAAACAAAACATTATAACAAAGATTTTTTTTTAAAAAATTCAAAGTAAGTCCAATTTTAAGTTTCTTCTTAGCACCATCTGCATGCATCACCATATCCTATAAAGCAGTAGAAAAAGAAATCAGATTTAAACTGATGAGAACAGCAGATACTATATTTGATCAAAAGACTGAGAAACAACAGCACATACAGTTGAGTAATGATTTTCAATGACCTTTTAGGGAGTTAAAAATGTAGGAAAAGAAGGGTGTGATAAAGTCATCAAGCGGTGATGGGGCACTAAGAAGAGATTCCTTTGATTCAGGGAGAAAGAGAAAGTACCAGTTATCCTACAATCCATGGAAGAAGTCTTCACTGATCCCCTCAAGGAGACTAGACAGGGAACATCTTGGGAAGGACCCTTGGGCAGAAAACCTCTGCAGACCTCTGGGCCTTAGTTTCCTCCTCTGGTGGGGGAAAAAATAGGGAACTAAACAAAAAGAGGGAACTAAAGTTGATGATGGTACACATTAATTTTGCTGCTCTGTTATACAAATATTTAATAATTTCTTATCTAAAATTAGGTCTGACAATCTTAAGGTACTTGAGAAAATGAGAGATGGCCTCAGGCACTTGTGGAGAACATGCTAGCACTGGTCATGGGAAGGGTCAGCAGCCCTGAGGTCACCCACACACGCACGGCCAGAGGATGGAAACTAGAGGTCCCTCCAGACACCCTCTCAGTCTCCTGATGCACTGGCTCCAGTCTGTGGGCTTGCTTCTCAGCCCAGTGTTTCTGCCATTCAGGCAGCTCCTAAAAAGTATTCCAGTATTTTGACATGGCTATTTCAGAGATAGTCTGGATGCTAACAATTTCTTTGAGAAATGTTTACTTCCACATAACCAGAACTCCAACCTGATATTATCAATCAACTTTGGAGAAATAGTGGCAAATTTGGTGTTTTTCTTAGAAATCCAGGCAAGCTATGTGGAAATCTTCATTCCATCAGGATCTACTCAGAGGGTGCTTATAAGGTCATTTCAATACAAGGAATGTAAAAACAATTTTTTTTAATGAATCATGTTATAGTCCTTCATAAACCCCAGCCCCTATTAAAAATAATTGGTTTTATTTTGAAATGTTTCCACTCCTACATAATGAACTTTAAAAAAATAAATTTATTTATTTTATTTATTTATTTTTGGTTGCGTTGGGACTTCCTTGCTTCGAGCGCAGGCTTTCTCTACTTGTGTCAAGCAGGGACTACTCTTTTTTGCAGTGCGCGGGCTTCTCATTGCAGTGGCTTCTGTCATTGTGGAGCACGGGCTCTAGGCACGCAGGCTTCAGTAGTTGCAGCATGCAGGCTCAGTAGTTGTGGCTCACAGGCTCTAGAGCACAGGCTCAGTGATTGTGGGGCATGGGCTCAGCTGCTCAACAGCATGTGGGATCTTCCCAGACTAGGGCTCGAACCCATGTACCCTGCATTGGCAGGCGGATTCTCAACAACTGTGCCACCAGGGAAGTCCAATAATGAACTTTTAACAAAGTAATTTTATGGTACTTGAACTAGATCAATTAATTCTGATCAATACCAAAGAAAGTGAGTTTGCCCAATATGGCAGCAACATAACAGGATGCCCATTGCTGCTGGAATCAGTGAAGGCTGAACATAGTTCACCTTTGTGACTACAATCAATTTCTCAGATAACCAATCAAGATAAAATCATTTACTTTCTTTCTTATCTCTAGTAGTTTTCTGATACTGAAGCTTCAATTTCTCAAAATGTTCATTTTGCCTGTTAAAAACACCCATAAATTTTAAAACTTAAGGTAAAAAGGAAAATCGAACACAACAACATGTAACTGGATCTAATCTATTTTATTACTTTTTTTTTGCTTATGGGAAAAGCCAGGAGATTTAAGAAATCTACCTAAGAGATTAACCAGACATCCCCTCTTTAGTCTCTGATACATCAGAGAGATCTATAACTCCCATCTGGTTATAATAAGAATAAAAAGTTAAAAACCTAGAGTTTTATTGTTACTTTAAAGAATCAAATTCTTAATTTGAAAATAGAAAACTGAAAGCCAATTTAGGGAGGAAGTCTAAGATCCCCTGAAGCAAATGTGAGTTTCTTTCAGTTTGGAAATGATAATAAGCCATGTTATCTGAAAGGCAGAAACACTTTTTTCCTTTATAGAAACCGAGACCATGACCAAGCATCTCTCAGCTCAGGCCTGCCATCCTGCCCCATAGTCTGGAATTTACCTCTCATGTGGCCACTCTGGTTTTCTTCAAACTTCAACATCTGAAATTGGCTTGGAAGACTACATATGAGGACATCTGTATTTTGCTTTTTTAAGAGAAATTCCCCACATTGCCCAGGGAACAATTATCTACTCTTTAAGTTTTGCTGATTATATCTGAGGTTGATGCTTTTGCAGGAGCCTGTGTACTTGGCCAAATTTCCATTTTGTAGATTGCTTATGCTGAAATACTTAGTCTATTATCACTAATTTATTCATCTTAGAATATAAGTGACCAAAATCAAGTTAAATTATTACCTCTCTAAGAGGTTTACAAATTGAGAAGGGAACAATTATTCATTCTTTTCTTTTTTTTTGGGGGGGGATGCAACAAATGCAGTCTTTTTTTTTTTTTTTTACATCTTTATTGGGGTATAATTGCTTTACAATGGTGTGTAGGTTTCTGCTTTATAACAAAGTAAATCAGTTATACATATACATATGTTCCCATATCTCCTCCCTCTTGCGTATCCCTCCCTCCCACCCTCCCTATCTCACCCCTCCAGGCGGTCACAAAGCACCGAGCTGATCTCCCTGTGCTATGCGGGTGCTTCCCACTAGCTATCTACCTTACATATGGTAGTGTATATTTGTCCATGTCTCTCTCTCGCTTTGTCACAGCTCACCCTTCCCCCTCCCCATATCCTCAAGTCTGTCTTCTAGTAGATTTGTGTCTTTATTCCTGTCTTACCCCAAGGCTTTTCATGACATTTTTTCCCTTAAATTCCATATATATGTGTTAGCATACGGTATTTGTCTTTCTCTTTCTGACTTACTTCACTCTGTATGACAGACTCTAGGTCTATCCACCTCATTACAAATAGCTCAATTTCGTTTCTTTTTATGGCTGAGTAATATTCCATTGTATTTATGTGCCACATCTTCTTTTTTTTTTTTTTTTACTATCTTATTTGGGGTATAATTGCTTTACAATGGTGTGTTAGTTTTTCTGCTTTATAACAAAGTGAATCAGTTATACATATACATATTTTCCCATATCTCTTCCCTCTTGCATCTCCCTCCCTCCCACCCTCCCTATTCCACCCCTCCAGGCGGTCACAAAACACCGAGCTGATATCCCTGTGCTATACGGCTGCTTCCCACTAGCTATCTACCTTGCATTTGGTAGTGTATATATGTCCATGCCTCTCTCTCGCTTTGTCACAGCTCACCCTTCCCCCTCCCCATATCCTCAAGTCCATTCTCCAGGAGGTCTGTGTCTTTATTCCTCTCTTACCCCAAGGCTTTTCATGACTTTTTTTCCCTTAAATTCCATATATATGTGTTAGCATACGGTATATGTCTTTAGCTTTCTGAGTTACTTCACTCTGTATGACAGACTCTAGGTCTATCCACCTCATTACAAATAGCTCAAATTTGTTTCCTTTTATGGTTGAGTAATATTCCATTGTATATATGTGCCACATCTTCTTTACCAATTCATCCGATGATGGGCACTTAGGTTGTTTCCATCTCTGGGCTATTGTAAATAGAGCTGCAATGAACATTTTGGTACATGACTCTTTCTGAATTATGGTTTTCTCAGGGTATATGCCCAGTAGTGGGATTGCTGGGTCATATGGTAGTTCTATGTGTAGTTTTTTACGGAACCTCCATACTGTTCTCCATAGTGGCTGTACCAATTCACATTCCCACCAGCAGTGCAAGAGGGTTCCCTTTTCTCCACACCCTCTCCAGCATTTATTGTTTGTAGATTTTTTGATGATGG
This sequence comes from Stenella coeruleoalba, assembly GCF_951394435.1. NCBI lineage: Eukaryota > Metazoa > Chordata > Mammalia > Artiodactyla > Delphinidae > Stenella > Stenella coeruleoalba. The sequence continues at coordinate 31,341,795 of NC_137153.1, read as the reverse complement.
CCATTCTGACTGGTGTGAGATGATATCTCATTGTAGTTTTGATTTGCACTTCTCTAATGATTAATGATGTTGAGTATTCTTTCATGTGTTTGTTGGCAGTCTGTATATCTTCTTTGGAGAAATGTCTCTTTAGATCTTCTGCCCATTTGCAGATTGGGTTGTTTGTTTTTTGTTACTGAGCTGCATGAGCTGCTTGTAAGTTCTGGAGATTAATCCTTTGTCATTTGCTTCATTTGCAAATATTTTCTCCCATTCTGAGGGTTGTCTTTTGGTCTTGTTTATGGTTTCCTTTGCTGTGCAAAAGCATTGAAGTTTCATTAGGTCCCATTTGTTTCTTTTTGTTTTTATTTCCTTTTCTCTAGGAAGTGGTTCAAAAAGAATCTTGCTGTGATTTATGTCATAGGGTGTTCTGCCTAAGTTTTCCTCTAAGAGTTTGATAGTTTCTGGCCTTACATTTAGGTCTTTAATCCATTTTGAGCTTATTTTTGTGTATGGTGTTAGGGAGTGATCTAATCTCATACTTTTACATGTACCTGTCCAGTTTTCTCAGCACCACTTATTGAAGAGGCTGTCCTTTCTCCACTGTACATTCCTGCCTCCTTTATCAAAGATAAGGTGACCATATGTGCATGGGTTTATCTCTGGGCTTTCTATCCTGTTCCATTGATCTATCTTCCTGTTTTTGTGCCAGTACCATACTGCCTTGATTACTGTAGCTTTGTAGTATAGTCTGAAGTCAGGGAGCCTGATTCCTCCAGCTCCGTTTTTCATTCTCAAGATCGCTTTGGCAATTTGGGGTCTTTTGTGTTTCCATACAAATTGTGAATTTTTTTGTTCTAGTTCTGTGAAATATGCCACTGGTAGTTTGATAGGGATTGCATTGAATCTGTAGATTGCTTTGGGTAGTAGAGTCATTTTCACAATGTTGATTCTTCCAATCCAAGAACATGGTATATCTCTCCATCCTTTTGTATCATCTTTAATTTCTTTCATCAGTGTCTTATAATTTTCTGCATACAGGTCTTTTGTCTCCTTAGGTAGGTTTATTCCTAGATATTTTATTCTTTTTGTTGCAATGGTAAATGGGAGTGTTTTCTTGATTTCACTTTCAGATTTTTCATCATTAGTGTATAGGAATGCCAGAGATTTCTGTGCATTAATTTTGTATGCTGCGTCTTTACCAAATTCATTGATTAGCTCTAGTAGTTTTCTGGTAGCATCTTTAGCATTCTCTATGCATAGTATCATGTCATCTGCAAACAGTGCCAGCTTTACTTCTTCTTTCCAATTAGAATTCCTTTTATTTCTTTTTCTTCTCTGATTGCTGTGGCTAAAACTTCCAAAACTATGTTGAATAAGAGTGGTGAGAGTGGGCAACCTTTTCTTTTTCCTGATCTTAGTGGAAATGCTTTCAGTTTTTCACCATTGAGGATGATATTGGCTGTGAGTTTGTCATATATGGCCTTTATTATGTTGAGGAAATTTCCCTCTATGAGTACTTTCTTCAGGGTTTTTATCATAAATGGTGTTGAATTTTGTCAAAAGCTTTCTCTGCATCGATTGAAACGATCATATTGTTTTTATTCTTCAATTTGTTAATATGGTTTATCACACTGATTGATTTGCATATATTGAAGAATCCTTGCATTCCTGGAATAAACCCCACTTGATCATGGTGTATGATCCTTTTAATGTGCTGTTGAATTCTGTTTGCTAGTATTTTGTTGAGGATTTTTGCATCTATGTTCATCAGTGATATTGGCCTGTAATTTTCTTTCTTTGCGACATCCTTGTCTGGTTTTGGTATCAAGGTGATGGTGGCCTCGTAGAATGAGTTTGGAAGTGTTCCTCCCTCTGCTATATTTTGGAAGAGTTTGAGAAGGATAGGTGTTAGCTCTTCTCTTAATGTTTGATAGAATTTGCCTGTGAAGCCATCTGGTCCTGGGCTTTTGTTTGTTGGAATATTTTTAATCACAGTTTCAATTTCAGTGCTTGTGATTGGTCTGTTCATAGTTTCTATTTCTTCCTGATTCAGTCTTGGCAGGTTGTGTATTTCTAAGAATTAGTCCATTTCTTCCAGGTTGTCCATTTTATTGGCATAGAGTTGCTTGTAGTAATCTCTCATGATCTTTTGTATTTCTACAGTGTCAGTTGTTACTTCTCCTTTTTCATTTCTAAATCTATTGATTTGAGTCTTCTCCCTTTTGTTCTTGATGAGTCTGGCTAATGGTTTATCTATTTTGTTTATCTTCTCAAAGAACCAGCTTTTAGTTTTATTGATCTTTGCTATTGTTTCCTTCATTTCTTTTTCATATATTTCTGATCTGATTTTTATGATTTCTTTCCATCTGATAACTTTGGGTTTTTTTGTTCTTCGTTCTCTAATTGCTTTAGGTGCAAGGTTAGGTTGTTTATTCGAGATGTTTCCTGTTTCTTAAGGTGGGCTTGTATTGCTATAACCTTCCCTCTTAGAACTTCTTTTGCTGCATCCCATAGGTTTTGGGTCATCGTGTCTCCATTGTCATTTGTTTCTAGGCATTTTTTGATTTCCTCTTTGATTTCTTCAGTGATCACTTCGTTATTAAGTAGTGCATTGTTTATCTTCCATGTGTTTGTATTTTTTACGGATCTTTTCCTGTAATTGATATCTAGTTTCATAGCGTTGTGGTCGGAAAAGATACTTGAAATGAATTCAGTTTTCTTAAATTTACCAAGACTTGATTAGTGACCCAAGATATGATGTATCCTGGCGAATGTTCCATGAACACTTGAGAAGAATATGTTTTCTGTTGTTTTTGGATGGAGTGTCCTATAAATATCAATTAAGTCCATCTTGTTTAATGTATCATTTGAAGCCTGTGTTTCCTTATTTATCTTCATTTTGGATGATCTGTCCATTGGTGAAAGTGGGGTGTTAAAGTCCCCTACTATGAATGTGTTACTGTCGATTTCCCCTTTTATGGCTGTTAGTATTTGCCTTATGTATTGAGGTGCTCCTATGTTGGGTGCATAAATATTTACAATTGTTTTATCTTCTTCTTGTATCGATCCCTTGATCATTAGGTAGTGTCCTTCTTTGTCTCTTGTACTAGTCTTTATTTTAAAGTCTATTTTGTCTGATATGAGAATTGCTACTCCAGCTTTCTTTTGGCTTCCATGTGCATGGAATATCTTTTTCCATCCCCTTACTTTCAGTCTGTATGTGTCTCTAGGTCTGAAGTGGGTCTCTCTTAGATGGCATATATATGGGTCTTGTTTTTGTATCCATTCAGCCTATCTGTGTCTTTTGGTGTGAGCATTTAGTCCATTTACAATTAAGGTAATTATTGATATGTATGTTCCTATTCCCATTTTCTAAATTGTTTTGGGTTCGTTATTGTAGGTCTTTACCTTCTCTTATGTTTCTTGCCTAGAGAAGTTCCTTTAGCATTTGTTGTAAAGCTGTTTTGGTGGTGCTGAACTCTCTCAACTTTTGCTTGTCTGTAAAGGTTTTAATTTCTCCATCAAATCTGAATGAAATCCTTGCTGGGTAGAGTAATCTTGGTTGCAGGTTTTTCTCCTTCATCACTTTAAATATGTCCTGTCACTCCCTTCTGACTTGCAGAGTTTCTGCTGAAAGATCAGCTGTTAACCTTATGGGGATTCCCTTGTGTGTTATTTGTTGTTTTTCCCTTGCTGCTTTTAATATACTTTCTTTGTGTTTAATTTTTGATAGTGTGATTAATATATGTCTTGGTGTATTTCTCCTTGGATTTGTCCTGTATGGGACTCTCTGTGCTTCCTGGACTTGATTAACTATTTCCTTTCCCATATTAGGGAAGTTTTCAACTATAATCTCTTTAACTATTTTCTCAGTCTCTTTCTTTTTCTCTTCTTCTTCTGGAACCCCTATAATTCGAATGTTGGTGCATTTAATGTTGTCCCAGAGGTCTCTGAGACTGTCTTCAGTTCTGTTCATTCTTTTTTCTTTATTCTTCTCCGCAGTAGTTATTTCCACTATTTTATCTTCCAGGTCACTTATCCGTTCTTCTGCCTCAGTTATTCTACTATTGATCCCCTCTAGAGTATGTTTCATTTCATTTATTGTGTTGTTCATCGCTGTTTGTTTCATCTTTATTTTTCTAGGTCCTTATTAAATGTTTCTTGCATTTTGTCTATTCTATTTCCAAGATTTGGATCATCTTTACTATCATTATTCTGAATTCTTTTTCAGGTAGACTGCCTATTTCCTCTTCATTTGTTAGGTCTGGTGGGTTTTTATCTTGCTCCTTCATCTACGGTGTGTTTTCCTGTCTTCTCATTTTGCTTATCTTACTGTGTTTCAGGTCTCCTTTTTGCAGGCTGCAGGTTCGTACTTCCCGTTGTTTTTGGTGTCTGTCCCCAGTGGCTAAGGTTGGTTCAGTGGTTTGTGTAGGGTTCCTGGTGGAGGGGACTAGTGCCTGTGTTCTGCTGGATGAGGCTGGATCTTGTCTCTCTGGTGGGCAGGTCCACGTCTAGTGGTGTGTTTTGGGGTGTCTGTGGACTTATTATGATTTTAGACAGCCTCTCTGCTAATGGGTGGGGTTGTGTTCCTCTTTTGCTAGTTGTTTGGCATAGGGTATCCAGCACTGTAGCTTGCTGGCCGTTGAGTGAAGTTGGGTGCTTCTGTTGAGATGGAGATCTCTGGGAGATCTTCGCCGTTTGATATTATGTGCAGCTGGGAGGTCTGTTGTTGACCAGTGTCCTGAAGTTGGCTCTCCCACCTCAGAGGCACAGCACTGACTCCTGGCTGCAGCACCAAGAGCCTTTCATCCACATGGCTCAGAATAAAAGGGAGAAAAAGTAGAGAGAAAGAATTAGTAGAAGTAGGAAGAAAGAAAGAAAGAAAGAAAGGAAGGAAGGAAGGAAGGAAGAAGGAAAGAACGAAAGAACAAAAGAAAGGAAGGAGGGAGGGAGGGAAGGACAGTGGGAGGAAGGAAGGAAGGAAGGAAGGAGGGAAGGAAGGAAAAAAGAAAGAAAGAAAGAAGATAAAGTAAAATAAAATAAATAAAGTTATTAAATTAAAAAATAAATATTAAGGAAAAAAAACGGACGGATAGGACCTTAGGACAAATGGTGGAAGCAAAGCTATACAGACAAAATCTCACACAGAAGCATACACATACACACTCACAAAAAGAGGAAAAGGGGAAAAAATCATAAATCTTGCTCTCAAAGTCCACCTCCTCAATTTGGGATGATTCGTTGTCTATTCATGTATTCCACAGATGCAGGGTACATCAAATTGATTGTGGAGCTTTAATCCGCTTCTTCTGAGGTTGCTGGGAGAGATTTCCCTTTCTCTTCTTGTTCTCACAGCTCCCAGGGGCTCAGCTTTGGATTTGGCCCCACCTCTGCGTTTAGGTCGCCGGAGGGCGTCTGTTTTTCGCTCATACAGGATGGGGTTAAAGGAGCCGCTGATTCGGGGGCTCTGGCTTACTCAGGCCGTGGGGAGGGAGAGGCACGGAGTGCGGGGCAGGCCTGCAGTGGCAGAGGCCGGTGTGACGTTGCCCCAGCCGGAGGCTAGCCGTGCGTTCTCCCGGGGAAGTTGTCCCTGGATCCCGGGAACCCGGCAGTGGCGGGCTGCACAGGCTCCCCGGAAAGGAGGTGTGGATAGTGACCTGTGCTCGCACACAGGCTTCTTGGCCGTGGCAGCAGCAGCTTTAGCGTCTCCTGCCCGTCTCTGGGGTCCGCGCCCGTCTCTGGAGCTCCTCTAAGCAGCGCTCTTAATCCCCTCTCCTCGCTCACCAAATAACAAAGAGGGAAGAAAAAGTCTCTTGCCTCTTCGGCAGCTCCAGACCTTTTCCCGGACTCCCTCCCGGCTATCCGTGGTGCACTAACCCCTTCAGGCTGTGTTCACACAGTCAACCCCAGTCCTCTCCCTGCGCTGCTCCGACCAAAGCCCGAGCCTCAGCTCGCAGCCCCGCCTGCCCCGGCGGGTGAGCAGACAAGCCTCTTGGGCTGGTGAGTGCCGGTCGGCACCGATCCTCTGTGCGGGAATCTCCCTGCTTTGCTCTCCGCACCCCTGTTGCTGTGCTCTCCTCCGAGGCTCTGAAGCTCCCCCGCTTCGCCACCCGCAGTCTCCTCCCGAGAAGGGGCTTCCTAGTGTATGGAAACCTTTCCTCCTTCACAGCTCCCTCCCACTGGTGCAGGTCCCGTCCCTATTCTTTTGTCTCTGTTTTTTCTTTTGACCTACCCAGGTACGTGGGGAGTTTCTTGACTTTTGGGAGTTCTGAGGTCTTCTGCCAGCGTTCAGTAGGTGTTCTGTAGCAGTTGTTCCACGTGTAGATGCATTTCTGGTGTATCTGTGGGGAGGAAGGTGATCTCCGTGTCTTACTCTTCCGCCATCTTCCCCTTGTCCCCTGCAGTATTAATTTTGATAGACATTGTTAAATGCTTTCCAAGGGCATAACAGTTGTGGAGAATATCTGTTTTTCCAGGTCTCCTCTGTTTACGTTTACTGTCAACTTAAAAAAAAAAACTCTTTGCTAATTCTAATAAAGTATAGATGACTTCATTGTGATTTTAATGTTATTTATTACATGGGTTAGGATGATCGTGGCATAATTATAACAAAAAATTGGAAACATCCTAAACATACATTAATATGTGAATGAGGTAAATAAATTGTGTTATATCCATAAAGTGGAACACATATGGAGGAAAGGTAACATAGATCTGGGTGGGCAGATAAGGAATATTCTTCAAAATATGTTAAATTGGAAAAAACAAGGTATAAAACACTATTTATAGTATATGCCCAATTATGTGACTATATATCTATATTTTGTATGTATGTGTGTGTTAGATGTATAAATAGATTAGAAATATATATATATATATACACACACACACACACACACACAAGCACACACACTTGGAATATTTCTAGGAAACAAAGATTTTTACAAAGTGGTTGCCACTGGAAAGGGGGACTAGAGTAATGGGGACAATTACTTTTTTTTTACCCTTTGGTACTTTTAAAATTGGGTTAATAAATAATTAACTGAAATGTATCATAATATAAAAATTCTACCTAAATATTAGCTGATTGAAAAAATGTCCAATAATAGGTAAGAATAATAATAGGCACAGATATTTTGAAAAAGAGGCAATGAATGGCAATTTGCTCTGTTAGTATTAAACTGAACTACAAAACTATTGAAAATAACATGGAGTAGAACTGGTGTTGGAATAAATAAATAAATAAATGGAACAAAATAGAGAGTACAGAAACAGAGCCATGTTTGTTTGAAAATGTAGTATATTTATTAATTCATTCTGCATATGTTTGTTGAATGATAGGTATCTTGCATAAGATAACAACCAAAACATTCAAAATCCTTGAGTTCACAGAGGTTGTAGTCTACAGAGAGAGAAAATTAGCCAAAATAGAAAAGTAAATGTTTCAAAATTTAGTGAGGCACAGTCAGGCCAACAGATCAGGAGATGACAGCCATTGAAAAGATTATTTGTTACTCACAGATCCCAAAAGGAGGGGGGCATGCCACACTATGCAGGGCTACATGGGAAAGCACCAGTGTTGGTCAGAAGGCAGGAGTGAGGGTCCAGAACTGTGGGCAAGAGGCTTTATTGCAGTTTGCACAGAAGGAATGGGTAAGGCAGGGCAGGCAGGTTTAGGATGGCTAGTCTGAATAATTTCAGTGGGTTCTGGGACAGAGGGTCTGTCCCTAGTTGTCTGGCACCTGGCCCTGTGGTGATTAGGGCAGGTAGACAGCAGCCTGGAGTATGAGAGTTGGATAGAGGAGGTGGGCGGGGTGAGGTCTCTGCATTGGCTGGTGTATTTGAAAAGCATGGTCACGGGTGAATTGTTTACTATCTCTAGTATTTGGTTAACCTTAGGAGCATCAGCAAGGTTCCAGATGTCAGGGCAACAGGATACAAAAAATAAAAGACAAGGCTAAACATAATACATAAGAGTGTGGGAAGTACTATAAAAAATTGGGAGGAGAAAGGAAACAACAGGGGTGGGTGTGCATTTTTAATAGGGTGGTGTGCATGGCCTTCCCTGGTCAGAAAATGTTATACAAAAACAAGAAGGAGGAGAGAGAGTACACTGAGCAGGTGTTTGGGAGCAGAGCATTCCAGGACATGGGAGAGAGAATGAATTATTCAGTAAGTGGTTTTGGAACAAATGCATATCTCTTTGGAATATATACATAACCTTAAATTTCTAGTGCACACAAAATACACACACACAAATAAATTCCGACTGGATTAAGGAACTAAATGTAGTGAGTTCCAGTTAAAGATAGTAAACTGAGTACCTCCATTTACATTTGCTCCTTCCCGTAATCTTAATAAAATCTTGGGAAGGGATTTTTGAAGACATAAACCTACAAAGGGAACAGGAAAAGAGGCAACGACAAATGTATGGAAGCTAGAAAGCAGAGTGATGACTAGAAATGGGCTTAGCAGAACTTGGAAAGCTGAATTATAAGCCAGCAGTAGGAAAATCCTGATTTACAGTACAAAATCCCCAAAGCCTCAGAAACTGGAAGCATCCTGGATCTCAAGAGGAAAGGAGAGGAGTGAGCTATAAATTAGATGATTGCTTTCAAACCTGTTTAATAAGCTGTTGGACACTCAGATCCTATCCACTGCTCCTCACACATGGAAACTTCTCCCCCTCTCTAACAGAATGCTGGAGGTTTGTTCTCTGGAGAGGGTAAAGCAAAATGTATCCACTTTGGTAGACTCCAGCTGCTTTGACTGGAGACTCTTGCCATTCTTCGCCAGTGTAGCCTCAGGATTCTGGAGCCAGGGTTTAATCCTCAAGGAAGAAGACTGAAGGTGTATTTTTTGGTGAGTTTGAGCCAACCCAACAGGAGTGACCTAACTTCATTAGAAACAGGGACTCCCCCCACAAGACAGCTCACCCCACAGTGAAGCCCACTGAGCACAAGGGACTCACACATCAGCAAACAGCCAAGAGTCACAGACACTTGAAGAAACCCACCCGGTAAATGACAGGGATGGAAGCAGACAATTTGGGAGGATTCAGAGGCTGTCCAGGAAACAGAAAGCTTTTAAAAAGCATCAATATTCTCAGATGGTTGAGAGAAAATATTCTATCGTGGTAACAAGCAATAACAAAGAAACAGCTAGAGAACCATAAATTTAAAATGGGATATCAGAAAAATCACACTGGATTGATGTATTTGAAAACATTAAAATTATGAATTTCTGTTTATCAAAGCACACTATCACAGGTGTGAAAAGGCAAGCCACAGAATAACAGAAAATCTTTGCAATTTTATCAAAAACAAAACACCTGTATCCAGAATATATAGAGAACCTCTACAAATAAATAAGAAATAAGTTAGAAAACCAATAGAAAATTGGGCAAATGGTCTGAACAATCACTTTGCAAAAGAGAGTACTCAAATGGGTATGAAAAGATGCATAACTTAAGGGAAAAAAATAAAACAAATTAAAACCACAATGATGTGCCATCCACCAGAATGGCTAAAATGAATTACACACATTCCAAGTATCAGTGACAATGTAGAGCAACTGGAGCTCTCAGACGCTGCTGAAGGGAATGTCAATTGGTAAAACCCCTTTGGAAAACTGGTTAGCAACATCTACTAATGCTGAAAATATGAATGCCCTATGACCCGATAATTCTACTCCTAGGCATGTATCCAACAGAAATACATACATATGTTCACCAAAAGACATGTACGAGAATGATCACAGCAGCACTATCCATAAAAACTGGAAACAATTGTCTATCAGCAGTGTAAAATGGGCAAATAAATTGTAGCACATTCTTACAATGGAATACCATGCAGAAATGAGAATGTACACAAGATAAATGAATTGCATAAACATAGTGGTGAGTGAAAGAAGCCAGACACAAAATAATATGATCCTGTGTGCTTTCGTTTATGTGAAGTACATAACAGGCAAAACTAATCTGTAATGTTTGAAGTAAAGGATAGTCGTTTCCCTTAGGAAGGGGAGTGAGTGAGCAAGGCACAAGGGAGGCATCTGCAGTGATGGTAATGCTATTTCCAGAGCTAAGTGCTGGCTACACAAGTGTTTCCACTTGGTGAAAAGTTATAGAGTTGGATACTTTTGATATTTGCACTGTTCTATTGGGATAAAAAACTTCAATAAAAAGTGACTTCATAAAACTTACTGGAAAGTTTGTAAGATGAAGATATAGCACTCTCTCAGAAAGTAAAACACAATAACCATAAATTAAAAACAGGGAGAAAAATTATTACCAAAAAGGCAAGAAACAACAAGTGTTGGTGAGGATGTGGAGAAAGAGGAACTCCTGTGCACTGTTGGTGGGAATGTAAATTGATGCAGCCACTATGAAAAACAGTATGAAGCTTCCTCAAAAACTTAACAGTGGAACTACCATATGATCCAGCAATTCCATTTATGGGTGTTTATCGAAAAACAAACAAACAAAAAAATACTAACTCAAAAAGATATATGCACCTCCAGGTTCATTGCAGCATTATTTACAGTCATCAAGATATGAAACAACCTAACTGTCCACCAACTGATGAATGGAGGCACAAACACACACCCACACACTGGAATATTATTCAGCTATAAAAAAGAATGAAATCTTGCCATTTGTGATAACATAGATGGACCTCAAAGGTATTATGCCAAATGAAATAAGTCAGACAAAGACAAATACTGTATGATGTCACTTATATGTGGAATCTAAAAAGCAAACAGAAAACTGAACTCACAGATACAGAAAACATATTGGTTGTTGCCAGAGTTGGGGACTAGAAGTTGGGTGAAACGGGTGAAGAAGGTCAAAAGGTACAAATTTTCAATTATAAAATAAGGAAGCTCTGGGGATGTAATGTACAGCATGGTTTTTATAGTTAATAATACTGGACTCTAACAAACAGTCTAACTTTACACCTAAAGGAGCTAGAAACAGAACAAACAGAACCCAAAGTTAGTAGAAAGAAGGAAATAATAAAGTTCAGAGTGAAAATAAGTGAAATAGTGACTAAGAACTGGCTCTTTGAGGACTTCCCTGGTGGCACAGTGGTTAAGAATCCACCTGCCGGGGCTTCTCTGGTGATGCAGTGGTTGAGAGTCCGCCTGCCGATGCAAGGGACACGGGTTCGTGCTCCGGTCCGGGAAGATCCCACATGCCGTGGAGCGGCTGGGCCTGTGAGCCATGGCCGCTGAGCCTGCGCGTCCGGAACCTGTGCTCCTCAACGGGAGAGGCCACAGCAATGAGAGGCCCGTGTACCGCAAAAAAAAAAAAAAAAAAAGAAAAGAATCCACCTGCCAATGCAGGGGACACGGGTTCGATCCCTGGTCCGGGAAGATCCCACATGCCGCAGAGCAACTAAGCCCATGCACCACAACTACTGAGCCTGCATCCCACAACCACTGAAGCCCACACACCTAGAGCCCATGCTCCGCAGCAAGAGAAGCCACCACAATGAGAAGCCCGTGCACTGCAGCTAGAGAAAGCTCACATGCAGCAACGAAGACCCAAAGCAGCCAAAAATAAATAAATAAAAATATATAAAAAAAAGAACTAGTTCTTTGAAAAGATAAACAATTGACAAATCTTCAGTTAGACTAACAAAGGAAAAAATGGAAAGGGGCAAACAAAATCAGAAATGAAAGAGGAGAAGTTTCAACTGATACCACAAGAATACAAAGAATCATAAGACAATACTAAAAACAATTATATGTCAACAAATTGGACAACCTAGAAGAAATGGACAAATTCCTAGAAACATACAAGTTTCCAAGACTGAATCATGAGGAAATAGAAAACTTGAAAAGACCAATTACTAGTAAGGAAGTTGAATCAATAACCAAAAACCTCTCAATAAACAAAAATCAGAACCAGACTTCACTGGTAACTTTTACCAAACATTTAAAAAAATATTTAATACCTCTTCTTCTCAAATTCTTCCCAGAAAATGAAGAGAGAATGCTTCCAAATTCATTTTATGAAGCCAGCATTACCCTGATACCAAACCAGACAAGGACACCACAAAAGCGAAAATTACAGGTCTATATCCTTGATGAACATAGATGCAAAAATCCTAAACAAATGTTAGTAAACCAAATCCAGCGATACGTTAAGAGGATCACACATCATGATCAAGTGAAATTTATCCCAGAGATGCAAGGATGGTTCAAAATCCACAAACTAATCAATGTGATACACCACATTAATAAAATGAAGGATAAAAACCATATGATTATCTCAACAAATGCAGAAAAAGCATTTGATAAAATTCAACACCTATTTATGATAAGGAAAAAACTCTCAGCAAAGTGGGTATAGAGGATATATACCTCAACCTTAACTCAAAATGGCTTAGGTACTTGAATGCAAGACCTGAAACTATAAAAATCCTAGAAGAAAGCATAGGCAGTACATAACCTCCTTGAAATTGGTCTTGGTAACGTTTTTGTGGATCTGACTCCAAAGGCAAGGGAAACAAAAGCAAAAATAAACAAATGGGACTACATCAAACAAAAAGGTTTCTGCACAGTGAAGGAAACCATAATCAAAATGAAAAGGCAAGATACTAAATGAGAGAAGATATTTGCAAACCATGTATCTGATAAAGGGTTAACATCTAAAATATATAAAGAAGTCATACAACTCAACAACACAAAAACACAGAACCCAATTAAAAAAATGGACAGAGGATCTGAATAGACATTTTCCCAAGAAGACAAACAAATGGCCAATAGACACTTGAGGAGATGTTCAGCATCACTAATTATTAGGGAAATGAAAATCAAAACCACAGTGAGATATCACCTCACAATTGTTAGAATGGCTGTTATCAAAAAGATGAGAAATAACAAGTGGTGTAAAGGATGTGGAGAAGAAACACTCATACCTTGTTTGTGGGAATGTAAATTGGTGCAGTATGGAGATTCCTCAAAAAATTAAGAGTAGGGGCTTCCCTGGTGGTGCAGTGGTTAAGAATCCACCTGCCAATGCAGGGGACATGGGTTTGAGCCCTGGTCCAGGAAGATCTCACATGCCATGGAACAACTAAGCCCATGCGCCACAACTACTGAGCCTGCGCTCTAGAGCCCATGAGCCACAACTACTGAAGCCCCTGTGCCTAGAGCCCATGTTCCACAACAAGAGAAGCCACCACAATGAGAAGCCCGCACACTGCAACAAAGAGTAGTCCCTGCTCGCCGCAATTAGAGAAAGCCCACGTGCAGCAACAAAGACCCAAAACAGCCAATAAATAAATAAATAAATAAATTACAAATTCTTTTAAAAAAATTAAGAGTAGTACTACCATATAACCTAGTTGTTCCACTTCTGGCTGTTTATCCAAAGAATACGAAAACACTCATTTAAAAGATATATGCACCCCTGTGTTCACTGCAGCATTATTCACAATAGCTAAGATATGGAAGTAGCCTAAATGTCCATCAATGGATGAATGGATAAAGAAGATATGGTGTCTGTGTGTGTATATATATATATATAAATAATATTTTTAATTTTTAAAAATATGTGTTTTGATTTTAAAAATTAAAACTAAGTTTTTCTTCAAAAAGAAACCTCCAGTCTCTTCCACTGAAGAATGCTATCAACTGTTTAAAGAAGAATCAACACCAACAATACACAATCTCTTCCTGAAAACATAAGGAGGGAGAATATTTTCCCATCTCACTTTATGAGACCAGAATTACAGTGACGCCAAAACCAGACAAAATACAAAAAAGGGAAACTAGAGACCAATAGCCCTCATGAACAGAGACATAAAAATCCTCTAACAATATTAGCAAATAGAATTCAGCAATATAGGAAAGGAATTATACACCATGACCAAATGGGGTTTATTCTAGGGACTAAAAGCTAGTTCAATATGCAAAAATCTATCAGTATTATCCACCATATTAACATAATGAAGAATAAATTTCACATGATTGTATCAATTGATGCAGAAAAACAGCATCCATTCATGATTTTTAAAATTCTCAGAAAACTAGGAACTGAGAGGAACTGCCTCAACTTGATAAAGAACACCTGCCAAAAGCTTACAGCTAATATCTACATAATGGTGAAGACAGAATGTTTTTCCCCTACCACTGGGAATAAGACAAGGGTGCCCACTCTCACCACTACTATCCCACATAGTGCTGGGAGTTCTAGCCAGAGCAAAAGGCAAGAAAAGGAAATAAATGGCATACAGTTACAGACGAGTCTCATTTTGCAGTAGTTATGTTCTATAAAGTTGCCATGAGCACTGAGTTAGCAAATACTGATACATAGCTCCTTGGGGAAATACAGAGTTAGGTTCCTGTGAGCCTCTGGTCACTCCATTTTCATTAACCCAAACACCATTTTCATAATATAGGTTTGTTTGCCATTGTCCTTGTAAATCAAGACTGTCTCATCAGCGTTGAAAACATGTTCTTCCACATAACCTTTTTCCTGTACAATTAACAGGTATTTTTAAAATTCTTTCCCAGAAGAATTTATCCTCAGAAGCTGCCTCACCTGCAAATTTAACATTTTCACACTGTCTCACTTTTTCATATGTGTGAGCTGGCCAGTGCATCTGAGAAGGGTTTATGTTTTCCTGACATGGGGCAATGTGACCATCAATTGGCTTCGGCTTTCCTCACAACCAGTCTGTCACTATGCATTCCTTTGTCAGTTGTCATCTCATGAATCCACAAATTTAAGTGCTTTTCCATAGTTTCTTCATGCACTAGAGATGTTACTTTGCACTTTCCACAGCAGCCTCACCTACAGTTTGGCAAATTTCTTCTTCCTTTTTCTGTATGTACCATGTTGTTCATTCATTGACATTGAACTCATGGCCAACAGCACCATAACTCACACCCAGATGAAGCTTATCTTACGCACATGTTTTCTTCTAATGCACATCACAGCATTCTTGTGCTTAGGAACACTAGATAGCATTTCAACACTACATTTGGGGCTATTTTAAACAGTGAAACAGCCAACAAAAAGCACAAAGATGTGAAAAATGTGACACTACACAGACCATGAAAAGGACACTTGTTTATAAGAAGGCAGAGCATCGCTTTGTTCAACCTCAGCTGGGAATGTGTGCACCACGGAGCTGACATTTTTCACGGTCTTGTGAGTGTTCACAAATGACCACAAAAGCACCATGTGTATTGTTTTGGGGCTTAAAAATAAATTTTAGTGAGTAGGTAAATTTGCAAATATAGAACACATGAATAGTGAAGATCAACTGTATTTGCAAAACACAAATGTGACAAAGGATTCATATCTAGAATATATAAAGAACTCTCAAAACTCAACATTAAAAGTATAAATAATCCAATTAGAAAATGATCAAAAGACACGAAAAAACCATCACTGAAGAGGATATAGAGGTGACAAATTAAGTATATGAAAAGACGTTCAACATCACTAGCCATCAGGAAAATTAAAACCACGAGGAGCTATCACAAGACACCTATCAGAACAGCTAACATAATAAGTAATGAAAGACCACAGGCTGGTGAGAATGAGGATGGATCTCTCACACACAGCTGGTGGAATGTACAGGGTTATCACCACTTTGGAAAATAGTACGGCAGTTTCCTAAAAAACTAAACATACACTTACCATATGACCCAGCACTTGTAGTCCCAAGCATTTATCCTAGAGAAATGAAAACTTACGTCTACGCAAAACCTGTCCATGAATGTCACAGCAGCTTCACTTGTAATAGTTTAAAATTAGAAACAACCAAAATGTCCCTGAAAGGGTGAATGGTTAAACAAACTATGGTCCATCTGTACCATGGACTACTACCCAGCAATAAAAAGGCAGGAACTATCAATGCACATATCCACTTGGATGGATCTCAAGGGCATTATGCTGAGTAAAAAACTAATCTCAAAAGGTCAGACACTGTATGACCCTACTATAGAACATTCTCAAAATGAGAAATTATAGAGCTAGAGAATACATTAGTGTGCCAGGGTCAAGGTTCATGGGGTAAAGGGTGTAGGTGGGACTACAAAAAGGCAGCAGGAGGGAGATCTTTGTTGTGATGCCACAATTCTGTATCTTGGTTGTGATGGTGGTTATAGGAATCAGCATACGTGATAGAGCAACACAGAACTGCGCACACAAACTCTAGCAATGTCAAGTTCCTGATTTTGATAATTGTATTATAGTTTTGTAAAACATCACCTTGGAGAAAACTGGGTAAAGATATAATGGGGTCTCTCTGTACTAATTTTGCAACTTCCTGTGAATCTATAATTATTTCACAGTAAAAAGTGAAAAAAAATTTAAAGACATGCAACAGCTTGGAAAAAAGTGTTTTTAACCACAATGAAAAACAAAGGGTTAATAACAGTGAGTATAAAAATAACTTCTACAAATCAAAAAGTAAAAGACAGACTAAGATAAATGGGCAAAACATGGGAATAAGGAAATTCACAGTAGAGGACATATGACGACTAATCAACTGAAGGGTCACCATGCTTTAGATGGAGAGTGTGTGGTGGCGATCAGAATGAAAGGGGAGCCCTCGCTGGCCAGCCACCCATATCTTGCTATCTATCCTGGAGGGAAAAAGTCACATAGATGAACAAAGCAGTGAACACAGATGTTCACGTGGGCTCTGAGTCAAGCTGCGTCTGCTGTGATCTACCTGGAAGTTTTGGCTCCATGAGCCAGTAAGTCCCCTTCTTTGTTGGTTAGGCCTTTCGTCCCTACCCATGAAGGGATTTATTCTTTGTTGCTTGGTATATCTCTGCAACTGGAACAAGGCCCGCTGCGGCCAGAGTGAGTTCCTACTCATCTTTTCAATTCCACTCCTGGCAAAATAGGACATGTGGAGGCTCAGAAAATACCTGCTGGCTGACTCGATTCACTACTCCAGGATGGCATTGGTAAATACGTAGCTGCTCTCAGCTATCAGATAATGAATTTGGCTTCTTATCGGCTTCAAGGTAACTGCACCATGACCCACTGGATCACCGAAAGGTCACTGTGTCTAATGAAATTCTTTTCTTGGCTTCTACAAAACATTAAAAAAATAAACAAACAGCACCAAGTTTAAGGCATGCTGTTTCCTCTTGAATCACTGTGTATTTTTAGTGTGGGCAACAACCGCAGGATTAGTGTTTGCCTTTTCAATCTGCAGGAGCGCCTGTAGGCTTCGCTAAACCCACTGGAATACATTATGACCTTTGGAGTCAATGTGCGTTGGCAGGGTCAAGAACACAAAAGCAGAGCTGCGAATGGGGTCCGCCTGAGGGTGGGGCCAATTGCTGGCCCTGTGACCAGTGTAGGGAATGGGTCCACAGCCACCAGGGGAGGGCAGGGAGCTGGCCAGCATGGATGTTCACCTTACAGAGGTGCTCTGGTCACCTACTGCTGTGCAACAAACCACCCTAAAACTTAGAGGCTTAAAAAAAATCATCGGTTTATTAAACTGCAATTTTGTGGGTCAGGCTTTGGGGTGTGTCTCAGTGGAACCATTTGCCTTGCAGCCTTGACAGAGTCTGTGCAGTGGAGTCCAATTGCTGGATGGGCTGGTCCAGAGGGTGTGAAATGGCCTCCCTCACATGCCTCATGCTAGAAGGTGGGGTTCAGCAGATCCTTCTCCTTGAGGTCATGTGGTCCCCAGCAGGGTGGTGTAGCTCCCCACCGTGTAATTCAGGACTCCTGGAGCCCAAGGTGGCCCTGCCAACCCTCTCACCTGCCACAGCTTTAATTCACTCACCCTTTATTGGCCAAAGCACTCACAGGCCGGCCCAGGTTCCAGGAAACAAATCCACCTCTCCATGGGATAGTGTTACAGTATCTACAGCCACCATGAGTTCACCATATGGAGGGTATCATTAAATAGTCAAGGTTGGGCAGACACTAATAGGAAGCCCCTAAATGGCTAAGTGAGTTTATTCTACTGCGTACTTCTTGAACACTCCTACCAAGATACTCCTACTGACAGCAAGCCCACCTGTAGATGGGAATAAACCAGAAGCCATAAGTGAGAAATGCATTTGAAAATTCACATGGTAATTGTTTCCCAGAACAATTAAGATGTTTGGGGACTTCCCTGGTGGTCCAGTGGGTAAGACTCCACACTCTCAATGCAGGGGGCCCGGATTCGATCCCTGGTCAGGGAACTAGATCCCCGCATGCCACAACTAAAAAGATCCCGCATGCTGCAACGAAGATCCCGCACATGGCAATGAAGATCCTGTGTGCAGCAACTCAGACCCGGTGCAACCAAAATTAATTAATTAATATTTTTTTAAAAACCAATAAAGATGTTTGTTTTAGAAGAGAAGCAATGTTTTAAGAGCTTGCCACTGCGTAGATTCAGTGTCTCAGGGGCTCGTGCTCACCATGCCCCCAGTCAGCCCAGGGCTTTCATGCACTTCTGCCTCAGGTGGGAGCACAGTGGGAGATGCACATGGAGTCCTCGCAGTGCTGGCTGCAAGATTTTAGGGATGTTACTCGGACAATGACGTGCCAAGTAGATGGACCAGACAGCCAGGAGGCTACTTGCAGACATGTTACAGTGTATTCATAAGGTGTCACTTTTTTATCTTTATTTTTTTCTGATTATACAAATGATATATGCACATTAAGCATTTCCAAACAACTTTTAAAAGCATAAGAAAAAACCCTGAAACCCTACCAAACTGAAATAATCACATGACGTGTTGGTTTCCCTCTCTGTGTGTAGATCTCTATACATGTGCACACACATATTTCATTTTTCAAAAATGGAATCATATCCTAGTTGCATAGACAGCTTTTCTTTTACTAGCCATTTTTGGGGTCCCCTGCAGGTCTCATGTACACACAGGTTTGGGGTGACATGGGGAGTGTAGCTGCTGCAGCCACCCGCCAGATGTTAACTACCTTCCCTGCCTTTCCTGCCATCTCCCTCCACACTGCAGTCTCAGGGTTCTACCGGGTGGATTCTCCCCATGCAGCCCCTGGACTTGCATTTCGGCCTATAGCTGTCAGCTGCTTCTCCTCCAAAAAAACCTGTGGTTTATACTCCAGCTTCAAAGAATAAATAGAAATTTCTGGATCTACTGTTAACGTTCCCTTCCATTCTCTTCTCTTTCAGTAGACTTTTTTTTCTTACAACATCATTTTTTCAAGGATTGCTATGCTCTGAATCATTTCAGTAACAAGGTCTAGGTGTGGTGTGTAGGACAGTGGTTCCCAAACATCGTACATGATGGGCCAAGAACATGATGGGCCAAGAACCAAGGAAAGAGGCCTCAGAAGGAACCAACCAGACCGGCACCTTGATCTCTGACTTCCAGCTTCAGAACTGTGAGAAAATGAACCTCTGTTGTTTGAGCCACCCATAATGTGGGCAACCCTAGCAAACTGACACGCCACTCTACTCAAGTGTACTTTACAGAGCCCTCAGAACTTTGGGGTTGGGGTCTCAACCCTGAGACATTTAAGCCTCTGATAGGGAGATCAGCCTTCCTGATGACAGTTACTTAATAAGTGGGCAAAGCCCCAGCTAACCAGTGCTTGTCTTTGCTTGTATTATAGGTATAAACCTTTTGCATAAATAATACTTGAAAACACTAATTACTGATAGGACAAAGTAGATTGTATATAGATGTATATAGATGGATACAGTTCATTATTTTAACCTTGAAATAAACCATGTTCTGAATTAGCAGCTTTGCAGGACTTCTGCTCTTTAGGGGATCTTGTTATGGGTTGTTTCTCAGATTCCCACTAACCTTAGCTACACAGATCCACAAGTGGATGTTGGGCTCTGCAAGTGTTTTTTCTTTTTTTTAAATTGGGGTATAGTTGCTTTACAATGTTGTGTTAGTTTCTGCTGTACAGAGAAGTAAATCAGCTATATGTATACATATACCTCCTTTTCTTTGGATTTCCTTCCCATTTAGGTCACCGCAGAGCACTGAGTAGAGTTCCCTGTGCTATACAGCAGGTTCTCATTAGTTATCTATTTTATACATAGTAGTGTATATATGTCAATCCCAATGAATAAAGAAGCTGTGGTACATATATACAATGGACTATTTACTCAGCCATAAAGAGGAATGAAATTGGGTCATTTGTAGAGACATGGATGGACCTAGAGACCATCATACAGAGTGAAGTAAGTCAGAAAGAAAAAAACAAATATCGTATATTAACGCATATATGTGGTATCTAGAAAAATGATACAGGTGAACCTATTTGCAAAGCAGAAATAGAGACAGATGTAGAGAACAAACCTATGGACGCCAAGGGGGGAAAGGCAGGGTGAGTTGGATTGGGAAATTGGGAGTTTTTTTAAGTCCCTCAGCTTGGCACTAAAACAATTTAAGTGAATTTATGTCACCCCTGGCCAGTTGGCACATAATCAGTGCCAAGAAGCTGGTGGAATGAACCATAGGAATTGCAAGAGCTTCAGTTGGGAGAAGACCATATAGAAGCCATGACAGAGACAGAAGGGCAGCACCGGTGGGACTGCTGAGTGTACAAGCATCTGGCATTGGTGAGCCCATGAGGTGTGGTCGAGGACTGCCCAGAGGCAGGCGAGTTGAAAGATGGCAGTAATCCTGATAACATGAAGGAATGAGGAAAGGATGGCACCGAGATGTACCCTTAACTCCTTGAGGCCCTGAAGCACACTCCACCCAAAACCCCAGTGAAGGACAGCAGAGATGGAGTGCTTTACACGGTGTTGGTATCAACAAGCACTCTGATAAAGAGAAGCTCTACCTGGCTGGAAGGCAGCCTGACTGCACTGCTGTGTCAAAGGATCCCACAGTAGAAGCAAGAGGGTCTCACCACTTGTTACAGAGTACTGGGCTGGCTGAAAACACCTGAAGTTCACATTGTTGAACCAGAGAGGCTGCTGCACTGCTGGAAACTGATGCTGTGTGGCTGACAGGGTCTTGGTGCTCTGGCCAGGTGTCAGGCCTGAGTCTTTAAGGTGGGAGAGCTGAGTTCAGGACATTGGACCACCAAAGACACCCAGGCCCCATGTAAAAAAAAAAAGAGCTCTCCCAGAGATCTCCATCTCAACACTAAGAGCCAGCTCCACTCAATGACCAGCAAGCTCCAGTGCTGGACACCCCATGCCAAACAACTAGTAAGACAGGAACACAACCCCACCCATTAGCAAAAAGGCTGCTTAAAATCATAATAAGTTCACAGACACCCCAAAACACACCACCAGATGCGGTCCTGCCAATCAGAAAGACAAGATCCACCCTTAGCCACCAGAAAACAGGCACCAGTCTGCTCCACCAGCAAGTCCACACAACCCATTGAACCAACCTTACCCACTGGGGGAAGACACCAAAAACAATGGGAATGAAGAACTTGCAGCCTGTGAAAAGGAGACCCCAAACACAGTAAGTTAAGCAAAATATGACGACAGAGAAATATGCATCAGATGAAGGAGCAAAGTAAAATCCCACCAGACCAAACAAATGAAGAAATAGGCAGTCTACCTGAAAAAGAACTCAGAGCAATGATACTAAAGATGATCCAAAATTTTGGGAACAGAATGGAAAAAAATACAAGAAACTTTTAACAAGAACCCAGAAGAACTAAAGAGCAAACAAACAATGATGAACAACACAATAAATGAAATTAAAAATTCTCTAGAGAGAATCAATAGTACAATAACTGAGGCAGAAGAACAGATAAGTGACCTGGAAGATAAAAGAGTGGAAATAACTACTGCAGAGCAGAACAAAGAATGAAAAGAATTGAGGAAAGTCTCAGAGACGTCTGGATCAACATTAAATGCACCAACATTCGAATTATAGGGGTTCCAGAAGAAGAAGAGAAAAAAAAGGGACTGAAAAAATACTTGAAGAGATTATAGATGAAAACTTCCATAATATGGGAAAGGAAATAGTTAATCAAGTCCAGGAAGTGCAGAGAGTCCCATACAGGATAAATCCAAGGAGAAACATGCCAAGACACATATTAATCAAACTATCAAAAATTAAATACAAAGAAAACATATTAAAAGCAACAAGGGAAAAACAACAAATAGCATACAAGGGAATCGCCATAAGGTTAACAGCTAATTTGTCAGCAGAAACTCTGCAAGCTAGAAGGGAGTGGCAGGAAATATTTAAAGTGATGAAAGGGAAAAACCTACAATCAAGATTACTCTACCCAGCAAGGATCTCACTCAGATTTGATGGAGAAATTAAAACCTTTACAGACAAGCAAAAGCTAAGAGAATTCAGCACCAACAAACCAGTTTTACAACAAATGTTAAAGGAACTTCTCCAGGTAGGAAACACAAGAGAAGGAAAAGACCTACAATAACAGACCCAGAACAACTAAGAAAATGGTAAAAACACTATACATATGGATAATTACTTTAAATGTAAATGGATTAAATGCTGCAACCAAAAGACATAGACTGGTTAAATGGATGCAAAAACAAGACCCATATATATGCTGTCTAAAAGAGACCCACTTCAGACCTAGGGACACATACACACTGAAAATGAAGAGATGGAAAAAGATATTCCATGCAAATGGAGACCAAAAGAAAGCTGGAGTAGCAATTCTCATATCAGACAAAATAGACTTTAAAATAAAGACTATTACAAGAGACAAAGAAGGACACTACATAATGATCAAGGGATCAATCCAAGAGGAAGATATACAAGTTGTAAATATTTATGCACCCAACATAGGAGCACCTCAATACATAAGGCAAATGCTAACAGCCATAAAAGGGGAAAGCGACAGTAACACAATCATTGTAGGGGACTTTAACACCCCACTTACAGCAGTGGACAGAACAACCAAAATGAAAATAAATAAGGAAACACAAGCTTTAAATGATACATTAAACAAGATGGACTTAATTGATGTTTATAGGGCATTCTATCCAAAACAACAGAGTACACTTTCTTCTCAAGTGCCCATGGAACATTCTCCAGGATAGATCATATCTTAGGTTACAAACCAAACCTTGGTAAATTTAAGAACATTAAAATTGTATCAAGTATATTTTCTGACCACAATGCTATGAGATTAGATATCAATTACAGGAAAAAAAAAAACTGTAAAATATACAAACACATGGAGAATAAACAATACACTACTAAATAATCAAGAGATCACTGAAGAAATCAAAGAGGGAACAAAAATACCTAAAAACAAATGACAATGAAAACATGATGACAGAAAACCATGGGATGCAGCAAAAGCATTTCTAAGAAGGAAGTTCATAGCAATACAATCCTCCCTCAAGAAACAAGAAACATCTCAACTAAACAACCTAACCTTACACCTAAAGCAATGAGAGAAAGAAGAACAACAAAAAAAAAAAAAAACCCAAAGTTAACAGAAGGAAAGAAATCATAAAGATCAGATTAGAAATAAATGAAAAAGATGAAGGACACAGTAACAAAGATCAATAACACTAAAAGCTAGTTCTTTGAGAAGATAAACAAAATTGATAAACCATTAGCCTGACTCATCAAGAAAAAAAGGAAAAAGACTCAAATCAACAGAATTAGAAATGAAGGGCTTCCCTGATGGAGCAGTGGTTGAGAGTCCACCTGCCAATGCAGGTGACACGAGTTTGTGCCCCAGTCCGGGAAGATCCCACATGCTGCAGAACAGCTAGGCCTGTGAGCCATGGCCACTGAGCCTGCATGTCTGGAGCCTGTGCTCCGCAACGGGAGAGGCCCACATACAGAAAAAAAAAAAAAAAAAAAAGAAATGAAAAAGGAGAAGTAACAGCTGACACTGCAGAAATACAAAGGAACATGAGAGATAAATACAAGCAACTATATGGCAATAAAATGGACAACCTGGAAGAAATGGACAAATTCTTTGAAAAGCACAACCTTCTGAGACTGATCCAGGAAGAAATAAAAAATATGAACAGATCAAGCACAAGAGCTGCAATTGAAACTGTGATTAAAAATCTTCCAACAAACAAAAGCCCAGGACCAGATGACTTCACAGGTGAATTCTATCAAACATTTAGAGAAGAGCTAACACTTATCCTTCTCAAACTCTGCCAAAATATAGCAGGGAGAGGAACACTCCCAAACTCACTTTATGAAGTACCTTATTCTATGAGGTACCATCACCCTGATACCAAAACCAGAAAAAGATGTCACAAGAAAAGAAAACTACTGGCCAATATCACTGATGAACATAGATGCAAAAATCCTCAACAAAATACTAGCAAACAGAATCCAACAGCACATTAAAAGGATCATACACCATGATCAAGTGGGGTTTATCCCAGGAATGCAAGGATTCTTCAATATACATAAATCAATCAATGTGACACACCATAATAACAAATTGGAGGTTAAAAACCATATGATTATCTCAATAGATGCAGAAAAAGCTTTCACAAAATACAACACCAATTTATGAAAAAACCCTCCAGAACATAGACATAGAGGGAACTTACCTCAAAACAATAAAGGCCATATATGACAAACCCACAGCCAACATCATTCTCAGTGGTGAAAACTGAAACCATTTCCACTAAGATCAGGCATAAGACAAGTTTGTCCACTCTCACCACTATTATTCAACATAGTTTTGGAAGTTTTAGCCACAGCAATCAGAGAAGAAAAAGAAATAAAAGAAATCCAAATCTGAAAAGAAGAAGTAAAACTGTCCCTGTTTGCAGATGACATGATACTATACATAGAGAATCCTAAAGATGCTACCAGAAAACTACTAGAGCTAATCAATGAATTTGGTAAAGTAGCAGGATACAAAATTAATGCACAGAAATCTATTGCATTTCTATATACTAACGATGAAAAATCTAAAGAGAAATTAAGGAACCACTCCCATTTACCATTGCAACAAAAAGAAAAAAATACCTAGGAATAAACCTACCTAAGGAGACAAAAGACCTGTATACAGGAAACTATAAGACACTGATGAAAGATATTAAAGGTGATACAAATAGATGGAGAGATATACCATGTTCTTGGATTGGAGGAATTAACATTGTGAAAATGACTATACTACCCAAAGCAATCTACAGATTCAATGCAATCCCTATCAAACTACCAATGGCATTTTTCACAGAAGTAAAACAAAAAATTTCACAATTTGCATGAAAACACAAAAGACCCTGAATAGCCAAAGCAATCTTGAGAAAGAAAAATGGAGATGGAGGAATCAGGCTCCTGGACTTCAGACTATACTATAAAGCTACAGTAATGAAGACAATATGGTACTGGCACAAAAACAGAAACATAGATCAATGGAACAAGATAGAAAACCCAGAGATAAACCCACACACATTTGGTCACCTAATTTTTGATAAAGGAGGCAAGAATATACAATGGGAAGTAGACAGCCTATTCAATAAGTGGTGCTGGGAAAACTAGAGAGCTACGTGTAAAAGAATGATATTAGAATACTCTCTAACACCATAAACAAAAATAAACTCAAAATGGATTAAAGACCTAAATGTAAGACCAGACACTATAAAACTCTTAGAGGAAAATATAGGTAGAACACTGTATGACATAAATCACAGCAAGATCCTTTTTGACCCACCTCCTAGAGAAATGGAAATAAAAACAAAAATAAACAAATGGGACCTAATGAAACCTAAAAGCTTTTGCACAGTGAAGGAAACCCTAAACAAGATGAAAAGACAACTCTTAGAATGGCAGAAAATATTTGCAAATGAAGCAACTGACAAAGGATTAATCTCCAAAACATACAATCAGCTCATGTAGCTCAATATCAAGAAAACAAACAACCCAATCCAAAAATGGACAGAAGACCTAAATAGACATTTCTCCAAAGAAGATCTACAGATTGTCAACAAACACATGAAAGGATGCTCAACATCACTAATCATTAGAGAAACAGAAATCAAAACTACAGTGAGGTGTCATCTCACACCAGTCAGAATTGCCATCATCAAAAAATCTACAAACAATAAATGCTGGAGAGGGTGTGGAGAAAAGGGAACCCTCTTGCCCTGTTGGTGGGAACGTAAATTGATACAGCCACTATGGAGAACAGTATGGAGGTTCCAAAAAAAACTAAAAATAGAACTACCATACAACACAGCAATCCCACTACTGGACATATACCCTGAGTAAACCATAATTCAAAAAGAGTCGTGTACCACAATGTTTATTTCAGCACTATTTACAATAAGCAGGATATGGAAACAACCTAAGTGTCCGTCGACAGATGAATAGATAAAGAAGATGTGGCACATATGTACAATGGGCTATTACTCAGCCATTAAAAGAAACGAAATTGAGTTACTTGCAGTGAGGTGGGTGGACCTAGAGTCTGTCATACAGAGTGAAGTAAGTCAGAAAGAGCAAAACAAATATCGTATGCTAACACATATATATGGAATCTAAAAAAAAAAAAAATGGTTCTGAAGAACCAAGGGCAGGACAGGGAAAAAGACATAGAGAATGGACTTGAGGATGTGGGGAGGGGGAAGGGTAAGCTGGGACGAAGTGAAAGAGTGGCATGGACATATATACACTACCAAATGTAAAATAGATAGCTAGTGGGAAGCAGCCTCATGGCACAGGGAGACCAGCTCAGTGCTTTGTGACGACCTACAAGGGTGGGATAGGGCAGGTGGGAGGGATACGCAAAAGGGAGGGCATATGGGGATATATGTATATGTATAGTTGATTCACTTTGTTATAAAGCAGAAACTAACGCAACACTGTAAAGCAATTATACTCCTATAAAGATGTTAAAAAAAAAGAGAAGCTCTTCTTCCAATTGATAGCATATATGCCTGATAAACACATGCTGACAAACTGAGATCAATAGCTTGAAATATCAAAGAAATGAGTATTAGTTATCTGTCTTTCTATGGGAACAGCTCGTCTCCACCATGCTGATGGGTGAGTTTAGATAATGGCCAATTACATGTCCTCAACCTCTGGCCATATGTTGTTACATAACCAGGCTGTATACCCCACTTCCCTGGCCACAGTGCCTGGTTCAGCAGTATGTGACCCAAAGCACTGGGATTTTTCAATGTGGTGACTTACAAAAAGACCTTTGCCTTACATCTCAGATCAAAGTTGGAAGGATGTGATGCTGGATCTGCTTGTAGCCTCATCCCTACCACTGTGTGAAGTCAGGAAATCAAACCAAGAAGAGGCAAGCAGAGATGGGAGAGAGCATCCCAAGATCTCCTCTGTCCCTGGGCCTCCCCACCCACCCTTGGATGTTCCCAGCTGTATGAGCAAATGAATCCCTTGTTTGTGTAAGCTGCTTTGAGCTGGGGATACTCACAAGTAAGTGTTATAACTCACACAGTGTTTGGTACCTGGAGTGGGCTGAGGCTCAAGACTGACCCTAAGATAAAGAAGGTCTGGATCCATGTGGGAAAGGGCAGGGGTGCCCCATAAGACACCAGTCCTTTATGGGGCAAGGTGCTGCAGAGCCTTAAAGTGCTCTGGTATTGAACCACTTATCTCCTGAGGCTTTATCCACAGGGCTAGATGGAACATGCCAGAATATCAGGAGGGCATTGACCCTGGCAGCGTTAGCAGATGCCCTGCCCTGCCACTGGGCCTTGGTCAGGAGGAAACCAGTATAGAACCTACTAGATTTCCCAGCTCAGAATCTTTGGAAAAGGGGGTAGACAGTGTTGTCTTTGCGGTAGTCAGGTCCCCTGAGGTGCTGTACTGGGTGTTTTCCAGGGGTCTCCCCACCTTTCCCCATCTTGCTCTGCTCATCAGGAGTTCATCTACAACCTCCTTGCATTTTGGCCCAGTTGGTATATTAGTATTCTGTTGCTGTGTAACAAATCACCATAAACTTAGCAGCTTAAAACAACATACATTCATTACCTCACAGTTTCCCTGGGTCAGGAGTCTGGTCACAGTGTGGCCTGGCCCTCTTACTCTTAGGTCTGCAATCTAGGCATAACTGGGCTACATGCCTTTCTGAAGTTTGGTGTCCTTTTCCAAGCTCACTGGTTGTTGCCAGACTTCAGCTCCTTGGAGTTGTAGGACCAAGGTTCCCATTTCCTTGCTGGCTGTTGACTGGGGACCATCCTCAGCATTCTCAGCTCCAGTTCTGGCCCTGTGGACCCTTCAAGAGTCTTCCTCACCGCATGGCAGCAAGAGAAACTCTCTGATGTCAGGGAGGGCTCAATTCTTTTAAAGGGCTTACCTGATTAAGTCAGTCCCACCCATAAGAAGCTCCTTTGATTAGTTCAAAATCAACTGATTAGAGACCTTAATTACATATACAAAATCCCTTCACCTTTGCCATGTAATGTACCATGCTCATTGGAGTGAGGTCCTCAAAAAACTAGAAATAGAGTTGCCATATCATCCAGCAATTCCACTTCTGGTCATTTATCTGGACAAAACTATAATTCAAAAAGATACATACACCCCTATGTTCTATATAGCAGCACTATTTACAATAGCCAAGACAAGGAAACAACCTAAATGCCCATCAACAGAGGAATGGATAAAGAAGATGTGGTACATATATACAATGGGACAGTCTTCAGCCATAAAAAAGAATGAAATAATGCCATTTGCAGCAACATGGATGGACCTAGAGATTACCATACTAAATGAAGTACTTCAAAATGAGGAAGACAAATACCATATGATATCACTTATATGTGAAATCTAAAATATAACACCAATGAACTTACTACAAAACAGAAACAAACTCACAGACATAGAGAACAGACTTGTGGTTGCCAAGGGGGAGGAGGAGTGGGGGAGGGATGGATTGCGAGTTTGGGATTAGCAGAAACAGACTATTATATATAAAATGGATAAACAACAAGGTCCTACTGTATAGCACAGGGAACTATATTCAATATCCTGTAATAAATCATAATGGAAAAGAATATGAAAAAGAATATATACATACATACACACATATATATATATATATGAATCACTTTTCTGTACACCAGAAACTAACAACTACAAACTGTAAATCAACTATACTTCAATAAAAAATAAATTAAAAACAATTTTTTTTACCCATTCTAAAATTCCAGATTTCTGTGCCCAGGGATAAAATAACTTTGCTTAGGCAACTAGGGAAGCAAAAGTATATTTTTCACCATTTTCCCAGTGTTTGTCTGAAGGCCACAGGCATGATCAAGATTTGCTGAAAGATGGGCTATGCCAAGAAGGGGAAACATATAATTTCTGGTAAGGTAAAGAAAACTGTTTATCACATTACACTGTGATATGGGAATGGAAGGAAGCCCACATCAACTGAGCACCTAAATTCTGTTCAATCCTTAGCTATACTCCTTGTCTACATTATCCCATTTAATCCTCTCAACAGCAGTTTCTGCTTTGTTTTCCTTCCTAGCACTTATCGATATTGACCGTCTATACAGAAATTAAATAATGTCCCCTCCTCATCACCTCGAAATGTGAGCTCAGTGATGATGGAGAATCTGTTCTGCTCATTGCTATATCTCAAGCACCTAGAACTTCCTGGAACACAAAATATATGGGAAAAATATTTGTTTAAAAAATGTTATAACTTAGGTATTATCAACATCATTTGATGCTTGAGAAACAGGCTTGGAGAAGCTACAAAACTGTGATGATTAATTTTGTGTGTCAACTTGACAAGGCTACAGTGCCCAGTTTTTTGGTCAAACACCAGTCAAGATGTCACTGTGACGGTATCTTAAAGGTGTGATTAACATTAAAATCAGTAGACGTTGAGTAAAGCAGATGACTTTCCACATTACGGGTGGGCCCCATCCAATCAGTAGAAAATCTTAAGAGCGAAGACTGAGGATTTCCCCCAAAAGAAGAAATTATGCCTCAGACTGTAAAATAGAAAAACTCTGCTTGAGTTTCCAGCCTGCTGCCCTAATGAATTTGGACTGAATACTGCAAGCTCCACTCTTCCCTGAGTTTCCAGACTGCCATCCTGTCCTACAGATGTCAGACTTGCCAGCCCCCGCAACTGCATGGACCAATTCCTTAAATAAATCTCTTTATGTCTCTCTTCCCCTTTTGATAGATAGATGATAGATTGATAGATAGGTGGATAGATAGATAGATAGGCAGACAGATTAGGATAGGATAGGATATAGATAGGTATAGATATATAGACAGAGGTATAGGTATCTTATTGGTTCTGCTTCACTGCAGAGCCCTAACACACTGTCTTAGCTCATACACCTGTTCAGTAGAAGGGTAGGCTAACGGCTGATAGTTATTATGCGATTTGATCCATACAACCATCGTTCATTGTATTTTACAGGTGAGGAAACTAAGGCTCAAAGGATAAGGACTTGGCCCAGTTCGCACAGCTAGAAAGAGTCAGGCTTTGCACATATAAGGTGTATACAATACTTGAGCCTGACATTCTTCACTGCTTGATGGTTCAGTCCCCTGAGAACAGGTGTGAGCCAATGGACCCATCACTGTGACCCTCCCAACAACATCCTCATGAGTTTCTTGAGAAGGGAAATTCACAGTAACAATAACAATAACCATTAACAGCTAAAGCCAGCACTTGCCATGCTCTGTTACCTTCCAGGACTTTCCTCCCCGCCCTGGCACTGTGAAGCAGGCACTGCTTTTATCAGAAGAGGAGACAGTGGATACACAGAGACTGTGTCACTTGCCCAGGTTCACAAAAGTCGAAATTATATCCAGTGATATATTGGATTATCACTAAGTGCTTGCTATAACCACAATAGACTGTTCTGTGGTGATGTTTTCACCAACCACTCAAACTTGGTGGGACGGACCCAGTTGGCAGGAACTTCAGCTGCCATCAGTTGTTTAGGGTCCAGGTCACCAGACTGTCCCTGAAGCCCTTGGCCCCTCACCCCCTTCCCTGACATCTGTTGAGTTGCCTGGAGTGAGTGGTGCTGAGGGAGTGATGCAGGGGGCCCCTGTTCATGGGAATCACTATCAGTGGCCGTGATCCCCGGAGCATGGCTGTCACCTCATCCCTCTGTCAAGGCACTTTGGTTGGGCCAGCTTTGGGCCCAGAGCTCACCTCACTGCTTGTGCTCACGACATGAGCCCTGGAGCCCTCAGGGCTTTCTGAGGGACTTCCGAGAGATTTACAAAGGCGTGGACTTCATGCCTCTCTCCACAAACATCCACAGGGTGTCTACTAATTGTCCCACACAGCAACAGGAACATCATGGCAGGGAAAGTATGCTTTCTGCTGCGGAGGGCAGCCATCTGTCTGGGGAAGCCCAGATTCAATGATCAGCACACTCTGCACCGTGTGGAAGATGGGGCTTGCTGAGGATGACTCCTGGGACAGCCAGTGGGCACAAAATATGCATGGTGACAAGATCAGCTTCAGGTGGGGGATGGTGAGGAACTTTTGTTTTCTTAGAGTTTTCAATATTTTCTCAAGTATTTCATAGTGAGTGAATCACTTTCAAAAAAAAACATTTAAGGATATTTTCCCACTTGTCCTCCAAAAACTCATTATTAGTGTTCTTTTTAAGTTTGTTCATCCAATAGGCCAAGAGAGACAAGAGATAGAGAGAACAGAGAGAGAGAGACAGAGAACAAGGAAGAAAGAGACAGAGAGGTAGAGAGAGACAAAGACAGAGAGAGAGAGAAGAGAGAGAGATACAGAGACAGAGACCGAGGGAGAATTCCTCTGAACTTGCGTATCTCTGATTACTAGTGAGGCTGATCTTTTTTGCAGATATTATCACTTTGCATTTCTTCTTTTGTGACTTCAGTATTCCTGGGTTACATTATCTTCTTCCTTGTGTTGTTTCGCTTTTCAAGACCTACTTATATTAAAGTTTTTAATCATTTGTTTATCACATATGTTGCAAATGTGTCTTTGTCTTCAACCTTTGTTTACTATTTTATCACAGGCAGACATCTCTATGGGGACAAATCTAATGATTCTGTTTGTGCGTTTTACCTTTGTTGTCAGGCCCAGCAAGTTTGTCGGCATCCTAAAAGATCAAATGGATGTTGACTTTTATGCTATTCTCATAGTTTTTATTTTTGCCATTTAATTATTTAAACGATTTGGGATTCATTTTGATGTAACACATGAGAGGGGGATCTAACTTTTTTCCACTTGAAATTTGGCTGATTGTAACAATCACAATTTGGTAACTCCTTTCCCACTGATGTGAAATTCTCCTTGATTGTTTAAGAAAGTGTAGTAAAGTTATGTATGTTTCTGTGTGATTCTGGACTTCCTTATTTTTTCCACTAATTAATTGGCCCTAATAGCAGTACCATACTAATCATTATAATTTTTACAATATCTATTAAAAATTTGCTAGGAAAGTTACCTTCATTGTTTTCTCTTTTAGAATTTCCAAGCTATTTTTTTTCTGAATAAACTTTAGAACATTTTGTCAAGTTTCCCCTAAGGAAATTTTGATTTGATTTTTTTTTTATTTTTAAATCTACAAAACAATAGTTAGGCTTCGCATCCAAAAAGAAGGCATGAATTTCCATTTCAGTGAAAAAAATAATGGCTAAGAGTATGAACTTTTCACCTACATGGTCTGGGTTCAAATCCCACCTCAGAAAGTTTCTTACTGTGTGACCCTCAGTGAGATATTAAACCTCTCTGTGCCTCAGATTTTATGTATATAAAATGTGGATAATAAGAGCAGCACTTCATAAGATGGTTGTGAAAATTAAACAAATAAATGTTTCTCAGTGGTTAGAATAATGCCTGGCACATTTTTAATAGATGTTAACTTTTCTCACGAATATTTTGTTACTTTCCTCACTAATATCTTGTAGTGTGTTCCACGTGGGTTCCAAACAAGAACACAGGAAAGAATAAATGAGTTGATATTCAGAAAATACAGAACAGTGCATTCCACACAATAAGCACTTCAATTACACTGTCTTTTGAACATCAAATGGCAGAGTCACCTCTTTCTACCCTCACCCTTCAGGGTCATCCCACCTTCAATATCCTGGGAACAAAATGCAGGAGAAACCCTCATTTGGGGCAATAGTCCATATTTTCTGTACACTAAAATTCTTCCTTTTTTGTACTTTCACGTAATTCAAGCCAGAGATCAAGTATCTCTGAGAATATATAGCCCTCGTGGGTGAGGAAGGGAGACAAGGCCTTTAGCTATTGTGTTTTGTTTTAAATTTCATTTCCAAGTTAAGACTGTGTTTTAAGAGTTTCAGCTGGAATGAGGTTTCCCATCTCACTATGAACCCGTATGAGCATTATAATAGAAATGATGAGAACTTCATGTACAATTGTAGCTATATATCTTTTCACTGCATGAAAAATGCAGCATTAATGTGAATTCCTTGTATTTCACCTTGTCAGTCCCCCATAATCGCAGGAGCCAGAGCACTCCCTGGTCTCCACACCACAGATATTTCCTGCTCCATAGTTCTCTCCACTCATCCCCATTTATGGCTTTTAAGAAGGTGTTGAAATATAGTTTAATGAGCAATATCAGCCAGGCACACACCTGGAATGCCATGAGACTTTAAGAAAGACATTTTCTTCTCATTTACTTCAAACAAAAATGAACAGAAATTCACAAAGAGGTTCCACTGGTGCTAAAACTTGAAGTTTTAATTTCTAATGGCAGCTGGCTCACAGATCAATGGGATCTTAGTTAAGTCAATCTCCTTGAACCTAATTTTCACTTTCTGAAAAGCGTCGTAATAATCACACAGTACTTTGATACTTCATGAATGTAAATAATTATTTGAAGTTCTGAAAATTTTCATAAGAACTGTTTTAGTTAACTATGGCTACATAACAAATTACTCCAAGACTCACACAGTCTCTGAGGTTGGGAAATCAGGAGTGGCTTATTTGGGTGTTTCTGGCTCAGGCCCTCCCACAGGCTGCAGCCCAGCTGTCTGCCAGGCCTCAGTCTCCTCTGACGGCGTGAGTGCGGCTGGAGAGTTGGAATCTAAACTGCTGTCCCCATGCCTCAGCTCTTCACTATTTGACTGAAGCTTCAGTTCCTCCCCACGCAGGCCAGTCTATAGAGTTGCTCACAAAATGATCGCTGGCTTCCCCCAGTGCAAGTGATGAGAGAAGATGGCTAGCTCCAAGACCAAAGTCATGGTTTCTCCTCTGACCTCGTCACGTCAGTGACATGCCATTACTTACACTGTATGCAATGGTCACACAGACCTACCTGGCACGCTGTTAGAGGGGACTCCACAAGGGCGTGAAAGCCAGGAGGTGGGGTTTCCTGGGGGCCATCGTAGTAGCTGGCTACCACAAGTACCATAGAAATGCTCAGCTGGGAGAGATAGGTAGAGTACACCGGCTAGTGGTAAAGGAAAATCAGAATTTGTTCCTTTTTGCAAATCAGACATCAGTCACAATTCACCCTGGTGGCTCCTTCATCAGCAGCCCAAACTCTCTGGTGGTGGCCTGCAGCCTGCCCAGCCTGGAGAGTTTGCCAGTTATTTCCAGAGCTGTGTTCCCAACAGTGTAGAAATAATGGAAGTATACCCACATTCCCCGACCCAGAGAATCCCTCAGGGTCCCAGAGCCTTCTGGTCAGCCCACCCGAAGCTTTGGCTGCCCCACACCAACCTCAGTGAGTGCTGATGAGCGGTCACCTCCAGGAAAGGGCATCTGGTCCCTCAAGCGTGGAAACCAGGATTCTGACCACAGGAGCAAGCCTTCAGACTAGCTTGGCAATGACTGTTGAGAGCAAAGCCCGGTGTCATCTGGCTTGAATCTAACCTTTTTCTGTCTTGCTCTGCAGGCATGCTAAGAGGGGTGGAGGGGAAGGTCTTGGGCTAATTAATACAAGACACCTAAAAGCAATTTTAAGGTCTTATGCCTCCAGGTTTTCTGGTCCTTTTTCAAAGAAGGAATGTCCAGTGGCCATGTCTGTTGGGGGGACAATTAGTAAAGTGATAGTTGTACAACACAGAACCTAAAATTTGCCTTTCCCTTGTCATTGGTTTTTCTGTTGATCTTTTATAAAATGAAGATTTAAAACAAGGTTTTCCTATGACAGGATGGGCACTTATATTCAACTTTTTGAGGTTTCAGAAAATCCTTGTTTCTGAAACAGCTGAAGGCTGAGAGACAATGTTATAACAAATACTTTAGCAGAAAACAAATGATGTACTAGTCTCATGTTTTCTTAACAAATTCTGATGTGAGCAAGTGAAGGCAATTGAAAGTCAAGCCAGGTAGGCTGCATATCTCCAGCACCATAATGAACTGTTGTGCAGGGATGCATGAGAAATCCCGTTCAGAACCGATCCTGATCCCGTGCTGAGCAGACCGGCTGCATCAGATCCCATGTAGGGCCCTGTACAGGTTACAAAGATGGACCACAGGTACCGTCTGCCCTCAAATAACCTCCACTCTGCAGAGGCAGGTAAAAATTGCATGCAAATGACTATCACGCAGGCCTGATGAAATCAAGATAAAGTAATCTGGGAATTCCAGAGGGAAAAGTATTAATATTTATTGGGAAGATTCATTTCTCCTACATGTGTTTATTGAGGCCTGCTGTGTGGCCAGCAGTGTGTTGGAACGCAAAGAGAAAACATACAGTCCTAGTGGAAAGGAGCAGGATTGCAGTGCCGTGACCTGCACAATAACAGAACTGTGTTGATGATGCTGAAGCCGTATCAGGGAGAAGCTGGTTCTCTTCAGGCGGTTGATCAAAGCTGTGCAGAGGGAGTCATACCTGGAGGGGACATTGAAGGATGAAGGAGAGGGTGCCAGCTGGCAAGAGCAAGCAGGCTGTATGGGGAGAACATTCCAGAAGGTGCCACAGGTACAGTAATATGAAACCATTAAATACCCCAGCACATTCAAAGAATTACAAGTGCTTCACGGTTGTTGGATTTATAGAATACAAGGGAGAAACTCAGGCAGCAGGAGGTCCAAATTGTGGATGGGCTAATGTACATGTGAAGGAATGTGGATGCTTTTCTGTAGGCAGTGCACCTCATTTGGAGGTCTGGGAACAAACCTCTTTGAGAATCCAAACAAAGCTATGGCCACATTCCTTGAAATGCTGCCCACAAATACAATTGTGTCTATAATTTCAGAGGGTCTACAGGGCACTGGGGTGTGAAGAAAAGAGCCCCTGATGTGGAACCCTGCGGACCCATTGCTGGAATTCATGCCAGAGTCAGAGGATCAGATGTTCACTTCAGAGTCACATTCCAGGTGGCAGAGTGGAGGGCGTATCTCTGGGAGAGAAAGCAGGAACCATCAGGAAGCTGTGGAATGCATCTCAAAATGTGTAGTCCAGAACTGTGACATTTCCTTGCTTCTAACAAGTCATCAACTTGTTAGAACATCATCAACTTAATAACAGCTATTTGGGAAAAAGAAAACTCCATATTAAATGTACATTATTTTGTAATCTAGTATTTTTCATTGAGGATTTTTTTGGTGGGGGCTGTGAAAACCAACTCTGATTAGTTGAGTCTAAAGTTTTGCTATCTTTTTATCTGAATTACCTATTTCTGGAAATCATCTGGAGGTTTCTTTTTTTAAATTCTATTTATTTAATTACTTGTTTTTTGGATGCGTTGGGTCTTTGTTGCTGCATGCGGGCTTTCTCTAGTTGCAGTGAGCAGGGGCTACTCTTCGTTGCCATGCGAGGGCTTCTCATTGCGGTGGCTTCTCTTGTTGCAGAGCACGGGCTCTAGGTGCGTGGGCTTCAGTAGTTGTGGCATGCAGGCTCAGTAGTTGTGGCTTGCGGGCTCTAGAGCACAGACTCAGTAGTTGTGGCGCATGGGCTTAGTTGCTCCACGGCATGTGGGATCCTCCCGGACCAGGGTTCGAACCCGTGTCCCTTGCATTGGCAGGTGGATTCTTAATCACTGTGCCACCAGAAAAGTCCCTGGAGGTTTCTTAAGAGGGCGTTTCCACCCTTAGGTAGCGCATAAGAGTCAGGCATAAGAGATGAGCCTCTGTCTTATATCTTCAATTGCATTATTGCGTGGTGTACACCTTAGGCAAACTTGTATGCTAAAAACAACATTTGCTTTCAAAGTTCATGGTGATGTGACTTCAGTAAAAACCAGAGACACCCAAATTTAATTTAAACTTTAGCTATTAGTGTCATCACCAACACCAGTGACAGAGCTATTGCTCCTGCAGTGATGCCACAATTCACCTGGCTGGTGGCAGTGTTTGGGTTTCAGAAATGTCAGATTGTGAAAAATTATGTGTCTTAGAGTGGACAATATGGTCCAATCAGTAGTTAGCCAGGAGACTGTATCAGGAACAGGCTGACTGAACAGGGCAGCCTTTCCCAGGTCTTTATTAAGCAGCTATGTGAACGAAGTCATAGACAGATATGTCACATTGGGCTTCTGCCCTTTTGGCCAAAGTCAGGCCCGTGGAATTCCATGTTCCCAGGTTTACAGAGCTGCAGACATCGCAGGGCAGGGATGTGAGCCGTCTGCCCAGCTGTGACAACTCTCTCAGGCTTACCCGCACCCTGTGACAGTCAGATGCACCATGGACAAATGTGTGCTCATACCCCGTCCTCCTCCTGAGCTCACTGAGCCCTTAGCTGAGTGTCCAGACCCCATGTCCCCTCCCCCAAAGCCTAGTGACCCCCAGCTCTGAGCACAGACTGAGGCTCAGAGGTGGTGGGAGGTGTGAGAAGCCTAACCCGGGGAAGCAGACAGTCTGGGTTTCACTGCAGCTTCCTTTGGGAAATTCGGGGTTCCTGAGAGCTAGGGTGAACCGCAGGGCAATCTGGGGCCGGCAGGGAGACTGGTATGCAGGAACATTCCTCCTCGGGCTCCCATGACGGGCTCTACAGTGCTGGAGGAGATCCACAAATATTTGTCTGGTTGCATAGTTCAGGCATGTGAAAATTAGAACCAAGAAACACGCTCTTTATTCTCTTTCCAGAAATGCTGCCTGAACTCTGACCCCTGGCACTCCCACTCGTCTTGGGCCGGTTTTTAATCTGTTCCCCATTATTTCACTTCACATGCTTTTGCAGACTTTGCTAGAAATGTGAGTCCTGTCTTGAGCCCTAGTCAAGCAGGGGTCAATGTGTTCTTCTGAATTTCACTGAGTAATTTCCCATCATTTTGCAGGATTGATCCTGGGTACCGCTTCTCCCCACACTCCTCCTCCGCCCTGCAGGCCCTGCCTGCGCAACTGTGCTGTGTGCAGGGAAGGCCCCTCAGCCGGCCCTCTGCCCCCAGGCCATGTGGGCTTCTGCTGCTTCCTGAAGAGGGAGTGTTTCCCACAGTTCTGAAATTCTTGATTATGCATGCATCTGTGCGTGTGAGGCCAACCATGGCACCCTGGTACTTGTCACACTGTTCCAACCAGCTGTTTTCAATCTGTCCGGGTTTCAGCCAGGTGAGTTGTTCCTTCCATCCTGCAGTATGTAACTCAGCCTGGACCCTGCAGACCCAGGCATCTGTGTGTTTGATCAAAGCTGGAGACCTGCAGGAAATGCAGGGATGACCCCGGTCCAGGGGTTAGATGGAAAGGGCTCCAGTAGGACCTCAGGAAGAAACTGTGTCTTTTGGGGAAACATCAAGGGTGTACCTGCCCTGGGGGAGGCCTTCCTCAGCCAGGGAAGTGTGTTGGGAAGCTGTCACTTGTAAGCTGTGTCTTGCATTTTATGGTCACTTCTGTGTGGGCAGAAGCTGTACCATGGGGCCCATGGACAAAATTCAGGGGACCAAGAATGTGGATGGAAAAAAATTACTAGCTAACTGGCTAGCTAACTAACTAACTTACCCATTTTCACTAGCTTCTAACTACAACTTAGCATTTCCTTCTACTATGAATGCAGGTAGCAAACCACAGCAGCAACAGCACAACTTGGTGCCTTTGTCAATAATAGAAATCTCAGTCATCTCATCTCACCCTGAATTACTGTTTGTGCTCATCACTATTCAAAATTACAGTGACCATTAGACCCGCTTCTAGGGCTTATTACATTGTTAATAAAGAAGCATCCATATTACTATATCACAAATTTATTTCTTATATTCTATCCAGGATTTTCAATAAAATGGATTTTTTTCATAATCCTGTTTGTTTTAATCATTATTCTGAGACAGGTCCTGAACTGGCCACCATCAGTGTGCCTCCACCCTGTATTCCTGGACCTCACCGTCCCAGCTTCACCCTCCAAGCATGCCTTGGAACCAAGAAAGGCCACTTGCCTGTGGGCACAGAAGGACATAGGGCTTTAAAGTCCTTACCTCCAAATACAGTAACTTTCTGGGGCACTGGGGGTAGGGGTTAGGACTTCAACATATGGATTTGAGCAGACATAATTCAGCACCTAACAGAAGGTTCCCAGAGAAGGTGATATTAAAATGAAGTATTGACAGTATTGGTGATTGCATGTACCCAGAATGAGAGAGGATGCCAAGTCTAGGGCTGGACCCTCAGCTTTGCAGAGTCAGAAATTCAGTTCTGTAAATGCCCAGTCTCCTGGGGGAGCCTTGTACAACTAAACTGACAGAGACCATGAGCTCACAGCCAGGCAGAAGCCCAGTTTGATCTTCTATGGTGGGAAATAGATCCCAAACAAGCAGAAATACTCACACTGATTGTTGGTTCATTTTCTTCCTAGCTATGTAAGAAAATCTTATGAGACACAATATTTTACTCAGGGGATTGGACAGTAAGCAGAGACGAGATGATCAAAACAGTATTTTCCAATCTACAGGGAACAACCATTCATAGATCCTAAAATTAATTTAGTAGATTAACAACCACCTTTTCTAACAGAATCTAATAGAGAGTAAATTGAAGAGAAGGGAAGGGAGATGAGATGTATCACATACAGTAAAGATAAATATTGTCTTATCAAACTTTCATTACAGTGTTTCATATGTCCATGAGGCATGTATGTGTACAAAATGGGCCCCAGTGTATTTTTTTTTCTTTTCTGTGGCTTCTGTTAAAAGATAAAAGTTTGAAACACCCTACATTAGATGAACTTGAAAGCCAGACCTTCCACCCTGATACTACAGAGTTAGATGTATCCAATGAATGGGATATTTTGCCTTATTAAAATACGGCATGCTTAGACTCTTGGTCATGAGGGAAAAAGTGGAAATAGCAAAGGGAAAGGGCCAAGTCACTGTAAAGATGCAGAAGAGGTGAACCACCCATTGGAGCGCAGGGCAGAAACGTCATCTAGGAGCCCTGAAGCCTCTGCTTCTCTCTGCAGGGCTGCTTCATTTGTCTTTGGAATCTGGTTATCTTGCTTTCCCAAACCTCGAGACAGAACACAGCTAGTGCCAATTTGTTAGCTTCCCTTTAACAGAAAAGTCCTGACCCCTGCATCCAGGGTGGGGGCAGCAGTGGGCTCAGCATGGCCAGCTGTTCTGATGACTCCAAGCAGTTGGTCCACCCCTGGGATGTCCCCATAACTTGGATTTAAGTACCTACATCTCTCTTGGCTGCTTCAATTCTGGCTCCTTCTTTCCTTGAGCCATGCCTGAAACTTCTCCAGGGCAGATCCACCTCCTAGCTGTGCCAGTGGCTCAGTAAATTCTCTGTGAATGAACGAGATGGTACATATTCCTAGGGATGGGGTGTTAGAGTATGGATTGTTTGGACCTATTTTGTTTAAGATAGCATATTAGTTAGAGAGCTGTGAAATCATCAGAAAAGTAGATCTCAGTAACTATTTGTATTTATCAAAAAGAAAATTAAAATAAATCATAAAGGTGGATAAAGAAATGGTTTTTAATGCATGTAGAGGAACATCTTAATTTTTATCAAATTACAAATTTAAGTTTATGAATAAGACATGAAAGGCAAGGAAGAAAACAGAGGAAGGAAGGAGGGAAGGAGAGAGGAAGAAGGAGAAAGGAAGAAAGGGAGGGAGGGAGGAAGGGAAGGAAGGGGAGAGGGAGGGAGCTTACCCATTTTATTGGTGTTGTTATAGGTGGTTCCTTTTTATTGCTAAGTAATATTCCATTGCATGAAAATATCACCATTCATTTATCCATCTTACTGTTGATGGGCATTTGGATAGTTTCCAGTTTGAGGCAAAATTACCTTACAGTTAATTAGTTATGCAGTGTATATGTTTGTAACAAAAATGCTTGTGGCAGAGATGCTTACAGTGAAAATACTGGACACACTTCCCAGTCATGGACCTCACACCTTCCCCTCTGCCTCCTAAGAACCTCTGCATCTGAACTTATTTGGGGGCAGCCAGGGGTCCCTGATGGCTTCATGGGCAGCAAGGGGGGTTTTCCTGAGAGCAGAGTGCAAGAAATCAAATACTTATACTATTCAGACAAGGATACTTTTCCATGAAAAGCAAATAAGCAAACAAATAATAAAACACAACTCTTTTTGAAAACCTCGATAGGGTTTCACTTCAGCAGGTCAGACTGGGTGTCATCCTTTGTCTTTTCTGCCCCCAGGACTACAGCATTGAAGGAATCAGCTCATTCAAGTGAAAGGAATGAGAAGGGGATCTTAGGGGACATAAATGTCAGGACAATTCTGGGAGATAGAAGCCAGCTGTCAGCAGATAAGGCACTTCCCAGAATATGTAGAGGGGCCTGGAAGGAAGGGGCAGTGGCTAGAAGAGGAAGCTGCAGGCAGAGCCCAGGTCAGGAATGAGTAGGGAGCAAGGAGCGCCTTTGGAGGTGTGTCTTATGAATAAGTCTGCCAACGGCTGCCTGCTTCCACTGCTGCTTCCCACCATGGCCCAGCATTTTACCTGCAGGAAGCAATGGGAATTCTCCCTTTAGAAAGTGGATAAAACAGCCTGAGGAAAAAGTCAGAATGGGAGAGCTGAGGCTGGTGCACCCCAATTCTGAATTTGACCTCAGTTACCACCCTTCATCACAAAGTGGACAGATCAATAGGCAAGCTGTACCCCAAACACAGAACTCCTACTACTTCCCCATGGTGGGCTGGGAGAGCTGGAAGGAAACAGTGGTGGGGAAACCTACCTCAAAAAAATTATCCCAGAAAATAAATAAAATAATAGAGCCTTCCTTGGGAGAGGGGGGGGATTGACTGGGTGAGGCACGTCTTCGGGAGTGAAAGGGGACCAGAACATGCCACCCCAAAATGTGCCATTTTGACATAAGGATTATTTTGAGCAGAAGGCAGTTGAGAAACAACAGATAGAAGAAGAGCTCTCTACCCTCCGTATCTGCTTAAAAGCAGGGCTTAAATTCCCCTTTAAGAAGCTGCTTCCCCCACCCCACCCCCACCATGCTTCTGCACCAGGAGGAAAAAAACAGTCATCATTGGAGTCAGAAAGTCAGCACTGACTTGGGTCTGCACAACAAACCTTACTAAGTAACCCTCATCTTCCATTAGTTTCCCCATATGTTTACCTTCCCACAACTTATCACCCCAGGAGCCCACACCCCTTTTCCTTTGTCTTGTCACTGCTCTACGATTTCTCATCCAGCCCCAAATTCTAACCAATTCTTTGAGTTCTCCCACATGTATGAACGCTGCACAAATAAATAAATTCTATTTTTTTTCTCTCCTGTTAATCTGTTTTTGTCAATTTAATTTGCATTCCTTATTCCCTGAACATAAGAGGGTAGAAGAAAAAGTGACTTTTTCCTCCTCTGCAGGGATGAAGGGATGAAGATCCTATATCTTGATCTGGGTGGTGGTTAAACCAGCATATACATATGTAGACATTCACCAAGCTCTACATTTAAGATTCATGCACTTT
Source organism: Stenella coeruleoalba (assembly GCF_951394435.1). Classification (NCBI taxonomy): domain Eukaryota; kingdom Metazoa; phylum Chordata; class Mammalia; order Artiodactyla; family Delphinidae; genus Stenella; species Stenella coeruleoalba. Next base: position 31,299,139 of record NC_137153.1, on the reverse strand, counting down.
ACTGTGTGTACATTATACAACTTAAAAAAGAGTAAAGACAGGTTGACAGGCCATCCATTTCCCTCTGACCATACCATGATCTCCTGTAGGCTTGCACTCTGTGAGGGGACTTTCTCCTACCCACTGCTGTGGGTATGTCAGAGGCCCTGGCTGTGACACCTCACAATAGGCCTATGCAGGGTTCCTATTTTGCAGGAAAGGAAGATGAGGCACAAAGAAAGGATACCTCCTAGCGGTTATGAAGATAAATTTCTCTTGACTCCACGTCTGAATTAACTGCTTCGCATTCCTTCTGTTAAATGAGAATCTGTGCACTTGCCAGTCTCAAACCACTGTCACTTGAGTACAGTGATTGATCTGGAAATGCCATTCATGACTTAAAGTACTAAACAAGTGTCCAATTTATATTTTCTCAGAGCAGCGTGGGCTGCTAAGGTGAGAAAACACAGAAACAAGAGGAAATTCTGCTGTCCATGGGGTGTGCGGAGGCCACTGTAGCTGCCCTGGATGACCGGTCCCAACCAGAGTGCCTCACTCAGCTCCTCCAATATGGCGGAGTTCTTGGGGTGCCTGTGGGTTCTCCAGGAACCACTGTGATTCTAACCCAAAGACTCCCAAGCATCTTAATGTCTTAGAATTAGGAAGACACTCCTCACTGGGCAGGTGGGAAAGTGAGTCCAGAGGGCGGGCGCTTTCTCCTGGTCAGTCGGCAGTAGTAGAACCCTCCAGCATTTCCCATCATGATACTGCCTGGGACCCGTCAGGGGAGGAAGTGGAGCTGGTGGGTGACAGAGACCCAGAGAGAGGATATGGGTGGGGGTGGAGGGGCAGCCTATCACCTGCAGCCAGGTCTCCCCAGGGGGACTCCAGCCGAGCAAGAAGAGGACCATGGACAGCGAGGGGAGGCCCCACATCCCTGACACTGTGGGTGACTGCTGTACAGGCTTTGGTGCCCCCAAATGTTTCTGTGTGCCTGTGTTCTCCCTTCAGTGTGTAAAAGATTACAGTTCAAGATCGTGAGACGTCAAGGTTAGATGTTTTTAACCGAGGTGTCCACATAACACGATCAAGGAGTGATTGGTTGTAAGGATCACACTAGAAAGGAGCTCTGTCCACGTTACCCTCGGCACACACGCATTTACTTTTGCTGCTTAAGTGACTAGAATCACCTTGCACCTGCTCAGCTTTTGGCAACACAAACCACACCGACTGGAGAATGGGCTTTTCTACTGCCTAACTGCCTGCTTGCTTTCTATCCAAAGGCTACTGCATTACTGTACACTTTTGAAACTCACTCCTAGGTTGGGATTCGGGAAACATTTGCTTTCTTAATGCTGATTCTTCATTTCCTGCCAAAATTGAGCTCTCAGCTTTGAGCAGTCCGACTGAAACCAGAGTCAGCCAGTGGATTCCTGCGACAGGAAACGAGTGTCAGATGAGGCTGCGTTAAGCTGTAGATGCTGGAGTCGGCTTCCTTTCCCAGGCAGATGAAAGAGTGAAGTCATTGCACATGGGTTAGTGGTGCAGAACTCAGCCTTCCAGAAACTAAGACCAAGCATGTGTCTCACAAGGAAACACTTTGGAAGCCAGGTTTTAATCAACAACATTAAATACATCATGGATTTTTAGAAATTGGTGAATTCCAACGGCAGCCTGTCTAAATTTGTTTTAAAGCTTAAAACATGTTTTGCTTGTGAAATGAGAATACCCTAAAATGCCAGCATGAAAGAGAAGGAAAACCCAATCTCAGAAATAGTTACCACAAAAAGTTTTTAAAAATTAAGTAAATAAAATATTTTATGTTTATCTTTGGCAAAAATGCATTAAAAAACAAAAACAAAAAACCTCTACAACTCTACAACTGTTCAGCATTCTGCACGTGGAAGGCATGTCTTCAGCCTCCCGGACCATCACTGGTACATTGTTTGTTTTTTAATAGATCTTATTTTTTAGAGCAGTTTTAGGTTTACAGAAAAACTGAGAGGAAGGTACAGAGATTTCCAATACATGTACAGCCTCCCCCGTTATCAACACCCCTATCAGCACGGTACATTTGTTACAATCAATGAAACTACATTGACACACCAGCAGCAGCCAGAGTGCATAGCTTACATTAGGGTCACTCTGGGTGTTGTACATTCTATAGGTTCAGATGTATGCATCATTACTATATCATACATAGTAGTTTCACTGCCCTAAAAATCCTGTGTGCTCCACCTGTTCATCCCTCTCTCCCCACTAATCTATGGCAACCACTGATATTTTTACTGACTCCATAATTTTGCCTTTTCCAGAATGTCGTTTAGTTGAAATTATACAGTATGTAGTCTTTTCACACCAGCTACTTTCACCTAGTAATAGGTTCATTGCTTTTTTGAGGACATTTTTCTAGCTCCTGGTTAAAGAGCAGGACCAGCTATATAATTTGTGTGGCCCAGTGCAAAGTGAAAATGCAGGACTGATTGCTCAAAATTATTAAGGATTCCAAGATGGCCATGCAGAAGCATGGGGCCCTGGGAACGTGTTCCCATGAAGTCGGTTCTGGTGAAGAAAGCCCGTAAAGCATGTGCCCAGTGCCTGAGTGGGTCCTTGGTCTTATCCAGATTCCAAAAGCAGGGATATGTAAACAAAAGAATTTATTATTTTGGGTTTTCACAATGTTCCATAGTCACCAGCATCCTCCATACTCAAGTGCTTTCTCCAGCTACACAGCTCAAAGGATGAGAGGGACAGAGGCAGGGTCTGCTGTTTCTCTTCTCAACCTCTTCAAATGACTCAGCCATCAACAACCGGCTCATCAGAATGGACTCCACATGGTGGTGCTGGGTTCTGCAGTGTGAAGCCCTGCAATGTCCATTAACTGGCAATGGACTATTTTTACTGGTAAGAAGAAAACAGACATCCCATTTGACAACATCTTGAATTATCTGATTGATGACTGGGCAGGCTTATGTACTTCCAAGCAGAATTATATTAATTTAGAGATGCTGCAGCTGAGTGGGTGACATGTATGATAAGCCAGTTTCCTGCCTGTACAAATGAAGCATGCCAGATAATAGGAAAACAAGGGCTGAGGTGAGGCATCCTGCAGCATGTGTATTAATCGCTCCATCTAGGAGTGCACAAACAATGAGCATTACAGCTGTCACTCCTCCTTGCTGCCCCTGAAATGCTGGAACTTTAGAATTTGTGCAGCAGTACAGAAAACTGAGGCAGAAGGTTCCGTCTCAACAGTGCTGGCCAGAACTGGTAGGTGGGACAAAGGCAGGTTAGGGCTGTAAAGAGGATGAGGAGACTAAACAAACTACCCTCAGGTGGCTCTGCACATCACCAAGGTACATGGATGCAAAGTGTATCAGTCAGCTCAAACTGCATAACAAACACCACTGACTGGGTGACTTAAACAATAGGAATTTATTTCTCACAGTTCCAGAGTCTGGAAGTCCAAGGTCAAGGTACAGCCAGAGCTGGTTTCTCTTGAGGTCTCTCTCCTTGGAGTGTAGATGGCCATCTTCTCCCTGTGTCCTCACATGGCCTTCCCTGGGTGCATGTCTGTGTCCTAATAGCCTCTTTTTATGAGAACACAGTCAGATTGGATTAGGGCCCACTCTAACGAACTCATTTTACATTAATCACCTTCTAAAGGGCCTTATCTCCAAAGACAGTCACATTCTGAAGTACTGTGGGTTAGGACTTCAACATATGAATTTTGGTGGGGCGGGGGGACACAATTCAGCCCATTACACAAGGTAATTTAAATTTTTCCCAGAGAGTGTGAACAACAGTGCCCAGTGGAGGCATTACTGATTATATTTAGTGTTTCTGTAATTGTGAGATTCATAAAATGTGTCCTTTATTTATTCTGTATTATTGTCTTCCTGTCCCATCTATACTTCCAAGTAGAACTAAACTGTTTTAAACTACCCCTAGGAAATCTTCTCTTCTTTTTCATCACTTTATGTTTTATTTCTCTTTTATATCAATATTTGCTGGTTCTCTAAACTGGTTCTCTAAATGGTCAAACCACTACAATTTTTTTCTTTTGTCTGTTGTACTATTTAGTGGTTCAGAATACAGATTAAATATACTTAGCTGAGTAAAAGGATGACAGTCTCCAAATTCTTCCTGCCTGGGTTCAATCTTTGCTCCATCCTCTCTTGCTGTGTGGTCCTGGGCTTATAACTTAACCTTTCTGAGTTTTGTATGTAAAGTGAGAGATAAGGGTACTCATCTCATAGTATCATTGTGAAAATTAGGTAAAAACATACATGTAAAAATGCTTATCTTAGAGAAGGACGCAATGATTATTATGTGCTATTATACCCAGATGTTATATTACAGAGAATACATAAAAGCTTGTCAAAAGCTGTTATACAACAACAGTATGTATTTTTATCAAATGTACCATGTCAACATATCAACATAGGATATTATTTTTTGCAAATAATAAGTGAATTGAAATAATATGGAATAGTATCTTTATGTACTTGCTAAATTTTAAAGTTAATTTTATTTTTCTTTATGTAGTTTTAAATTTATATTATTTTGTTTTCAAGTGAAGTTATAATTTTTTTCCATATTTTCTGGGAAACTTTACTAATTTTATTTCTATTCCTGTCCATTGTTTTTTCCTACTTATTCCTTCCTTCCTCATAAAAGGACATATTTTAAAACCTTTTTACTCTATCAAAAGCAGTATTTAAATCCTGTGATGTCACTCCTTTATAAAACAGAATAACTGCTTCTGTGATTGATCAATTGATTATTTGGTAAAGGACACCGAGACTTGGGAGTTGACGGCTCTAACTAGAACACAGGAGGTCTGGAAATTGCTCTTTGGAATTACAGAACGTTGGAGTTAGAAGTGTGGTGTAGCCCCATTCCTGGGGGGACCACTGAGGCTGGAGCCATGTCCCCTTGGCTGTGTGGCCAGGGCTGGGCTGAGGCTTGCCCAGTCGGTGCATGTCCCCATGCTGCCTCTTCGTCCAACTTTCCTGACTACAGAGGAATTGCATCATGTACACACTTTACTTACAAAAATCTGATGACATGAGCTGAGAATAAAAATCAAGTCAATGGTAGGGGAACACCTTGCCTTATTATTCCTAGCTTCTATGCTGCAAGGATCATAGCCTTGGTGACTTGAGCCTGCTACCAGGGGTTTTTGGTAGTAATTTTATTCTACATATGTTCTAATTACAATACATACTCACTTTAGACACAGCTCTGAGAAGATGCAACCCTGCTGGATTCTCAATTTTCATTCTTCAAGAAAAAATTGGAATTATCTTGTCAATTTCTAAAAAACAAAAATCTCCCAATGACGTGCTACAGAAACTGCAGTAATTAAGCCTGTGGCTCTAGTGCTGGGCTCTGTGACCTTGGGCAAGTGTCTAAGGCCCTGTTTTTCCTCTGTAGCATGAAGACAACAAAGGTGAGGTAAAGACCTGCAATTACTTAGATACCAAGTTGCAGCAGGGATTCATCTGGCCCTTCCTCCCCAGAGATTCCAACTCTCTGTGTCAAGAAGCACCACAATGTGGAACTTTACTTCAGCTGGAACTGTGGGACAACCTGGAATTCCCTCCATCAACCCAACTGGGGCACTCCCACTGCCTGCCGCAGTCCAAGCTCTGTGCACGCCCAGACCTGCAGCTGTACCTCGGCCTTGCAGGAGCCAGGGGTGGCAAGGTCAAGACAGCAGCACTGGCATCTCCAGACCCAACCAATAAATATTGTAGTTAAGAACTGCTCTTGCCTTGGACCACTTTGATGAAGCCCATGGGCCCTGTTTCAGGTGTCCATGCTGCATCACAGAAAGGGTTGTGGACACCAACCGTTGTTTAGTTATGCTCACGGGGTGTGCGTCAGCAGTTGGGACAGGACACTCGGCTGGGAGGACTCAGAATACCGGAACCTGGACCAGAGTCTTCTACACTCATGACTGGTGCTCGAGGTGTGCTTGTTTGGGACTGTCAACCAAAGGGCCAGCATGTGGCCTATGTGGCTTGGGCTTCTCAGAGCTCACCGCTGGGTCCCAGGAAAGACTGAGCATTCCAAGAGAACCAGGAGAATACCGAATGGGTTTTTCTGGCCTCCTCTCCCACGTCAGGCACATTGCTGCTCCCACATTCCACTGGTGATGAGAGGTCCCTAGAGCTGTCTCTAGACAGCTAGATCACTAGACACACATGGGGAAGTTAAATGCCACCCTGAGGAGTGATAAAAGAAATTTTCACATATTGAGATACAGAGAAGCCATTCTGGCTTATGCATGAGTTAACTTGAATTTTATGCTAACTAAAATATCCTGTTTATGGCCTATCAAACATACATTGTACATCTGCTTTAATTATTAAAGAAAAGGGCACGTTGACCAAAAGTAAAGAATGTCCATGTTAAAAATAAAGTTTAAATTCCTCTCTTCCCAGGACACCAGTGCTAGTACTCCTCCTTTGATGATAAGACTCCCTTCCCAGATGCCAAGGCCATGCTGACTTGCTATATAAATGCTTATCTGTGTGATTTTTGTTGTTGGTGGTGTTTTTTTTGTTTTTCTTTGTTTTGTTTTGTTTTTTGAAGCCTTGAAGAAATGTATCCCTGACTTGTTTAATGTTCTTTGTTCCGACAAGATATAAAACTGTGCTGGAAACCATGCTTCTCTGGAGCAGCTTCTCAGAGTAATACGGGAAGCTGGCTTCTGGGCTAGTCCTTAGTTTGGCTCAAATAAAACTCTTTTCTTATTATAGACTGTTTATTGATTATTTTTGTTGACAGGGGTCTTGACACCATCACTTGCAGAAGAGCTGGTGGGTGGAAGATATTGCTGTGGCCGACTTTGGAAAATACAATCTGCCACAGTCCCATCTCAAAACAATGTTTTTAATGAATAAATAAAATATTTATAATTATAAAGGAAACCAATTATATTGGAATACAAGTTAAAAACATAATTTGTGGAATAGTAATATATGTGCCTCTTTATTAACACATTGGAAACAAGGTCTAGTGGTGGGTCTAACTGCCACTAATTACCAGTTTTAAGGTTGTGATGAGCTTGAATGATATTTTGAGAAATCCACCACAATTGTAATGTGCACAGATCTGTGACTTTCTATTGATGATGAAGTCAGAGGTCCAGCAAAGCCCAGTGACTTGTGGCTTTATATTCACATTTGAATTTTCTTTTCTCTGTAAAATTTTTATTGGGATTATACTATAAGTATAGATTAATTTAAGGAGAATTACATTTTTCATTTTCTATATTTTGACTCCAGGACAAAATATATCATCCCATGTATTCAAATTCAAACCTTGTTTTATCATCATGTGTTTCTTCATATGTATTTTTATACACTTCTTGTTAATAGTATTTCTAAATATTGTTTGTATGGTTATTATATATGAGATTTTTTCTTCCAATGTATTTTCTAACTAGGTATTATTTCTATGTAGAATAACTATATATTGATTTTCTTATATAAACTTGTTTGCAGTTTGTTTTCTTGCACCTACCATGTGTTCTGTCATGTTATCTGCTAACAGCGGTAACTTAGCCTGTTCCTAACCAAGTTTCATACCTTCAATTTCATCCTGGTTAACTGGATGAGCCTCCAGGACAATATTAAATAAAGAGGTCACACTGAGTTCACTTTCTTGTTCAGTGTCAGAAGCCAGCCTGCCATCAAACAACAACCCCCTAACAATCAGCTCCAAATGGCCAGAACTTGATCAATAACCGGCAGCTTCCCTAATTTTTGTTCCCACTTCCAACTCAGGACCAACCACAGAAAGCCGGATATGCTCCCCTAACCAGTCACACAAGATGCCCCCTTCTAGCTAGGCCCCCATAGCCTCCACAAGTGCTCACCTGAACCTGCTCTTTTCCCACTGATATTCCACCCTTTTCCTTCCCTTCAAGGATCTTCCAAATGCAATGATGGTAGCTGATTCCCTTGTAAGCTCTGAATATATAGCCTTTGCTTCTTCTCATTTGGATGGCCTTGGTTCATTTCCACAATAGATAAACATTTTATGTTAAGGAAGTATCCTCTATTTGGGTTTTATTGGTCTAAAAGCAGGTCTTACCAAGGGCTGCCTTCCCATGCTGCTAGAGGTTGAATTGTAGCCCCCCCCCCACACCAGGGAAACACACAAATTCATATGTTTGAGTCCTAACCCCCAGTACCTCAGAATGTGAGTATATGAAGACATAAGGTCTTTACAGAAGTAGTTAAGGTTAAATGTAGTCACTAGGGTGAGCCCTAATCCAGTATGACTTGTGTCCTTATAAGAAGAGAAGATTGAGACACAGACATGCACAGAGGGAAGACCATGAAGGACACAGGAAGAAGGCACAGCCATCTACAAGCCAAGTAGAGTTCTCAGAAGAAACCAACCCTGCCGACACCTGGATCTCAGATTTCTAGTCTACAGAAATGTGGGACAGTACATTTCTGTTGTTTAAGCTGCCCAGTCTGTGGTATTTGTTAACGACATCCCAAGCTGACTGATACACACGTACTGGTGAATCCTCAGTGCTTTAACCTACGTGTTTCTTGGTTATTCCCTGACAGATCATCTGAAGCCCATCCTGCAGTGTCTAATCCCTCAATTAGTTTGTTTCCTGCCCAACCAGGAATTCACCTTGAGTCAGAGTGTATATTTTTCTCTTGTCACCATTGACCCCAAGATCTCCAAGCAACTCCTGTAAACATCTGTCACCCCGTTTGCACTTACCCTGTAAGAAGGAAACCCCACAGGGGGAGGCTATGCTCTAGAACAACCATCTACATTCAGCAGATGCCTGGGTGACCTCTTGATGAGATGGTGGAGACCAAGGGATCCTGTGCCTCACCAGCCTGTGTTTCCCTTCCAACAGGAAGCCTCGGCCCTACACAGCCCCATGATGATGCAGGGTTTATCAAACTCCCTTGTCAGACAGGCATCAGCCCTGAAGGGGCACCTGGCACAGTAGATGGCCCTTAGCTACTGAGGGGAGATTTTTGACAGTTATGATGAATGTTGAATCTCATCACATGTATTTGGTTTGACTTAATGAAGTAGTGTGCCATGTGAAGAGATTTCTTCATTTTATGCCATTCCCGGCACAAATTCTGTTTGGTTATGTCGGACTATTTTTTTACTGTAACATAAATTTGATTTACTGGTCTTGTAGTCAGAATTTAGCCAGTTTGTGGACAGCAGCCTTCAGGATGCCCCGATGATCACACTCTGTATTCACACCCTTGTGTCATTCTTCCCACACCATGCGGACTGAATCTAGGGCTCATGCTCTTAAGGAACAAATAGGCAGAAGCGATGGCATTGTCTCTGTTGGTTGCATATAAAAAGACTCTGGCTTCCCTCTTGGGTGTCCTCCTGACTTTCTCCCTCCCTCTCTGCAGGAAGCCCACAGCTATGTTTGAGCTGCCCTTGGGAGAGGCCAATGGCTGCTATCTCTTTTGTCTGCCAGAGAGGACCTGAGGCTGACAGCCACGTGAGTGAGTACGAAGCAGACCGAACCCCTGTCAAGCCGCCAGATGACCCCAGCCCCAACCAGCAAGGTGAGTGCAGCCCTGCAGAGGACACAGCTGAGCTGAGCCAGACTCCTCACCCACAGAGACAGTGGGATAAAAAATATGTGTTGTTTTAAGCCACCAAGTTTTGGGATAATTTTTTAGGCAGCAATAGATAATTAATACGATAATCTTAACTAAAATTATCTTTAGGTTTTGGAGTTGGGAAACTATCTTATGATATTTAATGAATTGGGGTAAGTTTTTAAAATCTTTTTCTATGATGAAATTATTTATTCCTTTTAACTTTCAAATGAGCACTTGTAAAATAATTTAGGAATCAAAACTTTTGTTTTTAGAAGAACTCTTTATTAATTCCTTCAATCTTTTCCACTGTTCTTAATATACTCAGATATTTCCTTTCTTGAGTCAGTTTGGGTCATTATGTATTTCCAGAAAATCATTTGTTTTATTAAGATTTTTCAAATTTATTCATGGATATGTATATGATATTCTCTTATTAATCTGGCCTCTTATTAATCTGGTTATAACCCCTTTTGCATTTCTAACTTTGTTGATTTCATATTCTTTTTCACTACATTTTTTCTAGGCTATCCGTGTATTATTTGTATATGGTTGGGAGACTCTGAAAGTAGCAGCTCTTGAATTTATGTATCAATTTAGTATTTACTAATATCTTCTAGTAGTTGCTATTCTGTTTTCTTCTATTCATAAGGGTGATTTGCTTATTGTTGATGGTGTTTTGTAAACTTTGCTTAGATTATTCTTGTTTACTATTATTGTTTATAATGTAATAATTGAAGGTTATTAGTACTGTTCTGCAGGTTCTCATTGTGAGGTTTTCTAAAGTGATTTACTTTCCTCGTTGACACATTTTTTTCCACTGGAGTGTTTTATAAATTCCCATATCTTCAGATATGGGGATATATGTATATGTATAGTTGATTCACTTTGTTATAAAGCAGAAACTAACATACCATTGTAAAGCAATTATACTCCAATAAAGATGTTAAAAAAAATTCCCATATCTTCAGTGTGTGTGTGTGTGTGTGTGTGTGTGTGTGTGTGTATGCATGTGCACACATATGTGTAGTTAATTTCTAGCTTTATTACTTTGTACCCTGTGACAGATAGGATGGCCATGTGTCCCAGTTTTCCCAGGACACTCTCAGCTTACACTGTATGGGGAAATAAAACTTCCCCGGTTTTCTCAGTGCTCCTGTAAAAGACCTGCTTCCTGATATTCCTCACATGCCATGAGAATTCCATCTGGAGGATGGAATAGTAGTTACTATTTCTACTAATAGTAGTTACTAATTAATACTAACTACTAACAGTAGTTACTAATTCTCATTCTTTTGTCTAGTTAATTTCTTAGATCCATAAGAATAATAAAACTTCTCTTGTCTCCCCAAGAAGGCCAAACAATACAGACCAACCTCCCCAAGGTGGCAAAAAGGGAAGCAACTCTCTCCCTAGTTATAGACATTTCAAGGAAGAGTGAACCTCAGAACTTGGAAAACTCTCTAAGTCTAAAAAGCCAAGACACACACACACACACACACAAACACAGGACTGTCTGGCCCCTGGAGACTTTATTTATATATCAAAAGGTTGAATTAAGGACTCAGGCCCATTATATTTCCAAAGAGACCCTTTCAGAAGGAGCAAGAACAGCTGCCTCCTTTCCTTTATGTGCAGAGAAGAATCCTTTTCCCTCAAACCTTCACTTCATCCTGCCACCCGTATCAGAAACATTCCCCCCGAGCTTGCCTCCTGTCTTTCCAGGGTTAAAGACCTGGACCAAAGGGGTGTCAGCACACTTGATCATCTTGTATGGTCTATAAGGTTTCATTAAGAACTTGGTCTCTGATGCTGTTTGTTTCCCATAACTGCCATAACAAGGTTGAACAAACTGGGTGATTTAAATAACAGAAATGTATTCTTTCACAGTTCTGAAGGCCAGAAGTCTGAAATCGAGGTGTTATTGAAGCCAAGCTGCCTCCAAGTGCTCTAGGGGGAAATCCTCCCTCCGCTTCCAGCTTTTGGTGGTAGCTGGAAATTCATGGTGATCCTTGGTTTATGGCAGAATAATTCCATTTTCTATCTCCATCTTCACAGGGCAGTCTTTCTGCTGTGTGTGTCTGAGTCCAAATTTCCCTCTTCTTACAAGGACGCCAGTCATTGGATTAGGGTTCACCCTACTCCAGTATGACCTTGTCTTAACATGATTACATCTGCAAACAAACATTCTATTTCCAAATATGGTCATATTCACACATCCCACGTGGACATGAATTTGGGGGGGAAACTATTCATCCCAGTACATACACATTCAGGAGAAAATTAACAAAGATGAATATTAAAAACCCAACATACTTTTCACCTCAGCATAATTATTAATAGCTCCCCCTTTCACTCTCAAAAGTGTTCCAGGGACTTCCCTGGTGGTCCAGTAGTAAAGAATCCGTCTTTCAATTCAGGGGACGCAAGTTCAATCCCTGGTCAGAAAACTAAGATCCCACATGCCACGGGGCAACTAAGCCCACGTGCCACAACTGCTGAGCCTGCATGCCTCAATTAGAGAGCCCACACACTCTGGAGCCCGTGCGCCACAATTAGAGAGAGAAAACTTGCACGCCACAACTAGAGAGAAGCCCTCACGCCGCAACAAAGAGCCTGCACGCTGCAAGGAAAGATCCTGCATGCCGCAACTAAGACCTGACGCAGCAAAAAAAAAAAAAAAAAAAAGTGTTCCAGTTTGGTTGATAAATGGTAAGGTCCCCAACGGCAGACTTTCATATTGTTCAATAATAACAAATTCTCTATTTCTGCTCTCTTGACATTAGGTGTGGCCGTGGGAATAGTTCTGGTCAATAAAATGTGAGAAGTGACATTTGTGAAGCCTTTAACTGTCAGTGCTCAACTCTGCAGCCCTCACAATATTATCAAATCAAATCCAGCCTGTACTAAAATAAAATATCACCAACAAGTAGAGTGTATCTTAAGACTGCAAGTCTATTTTAACCTTAGGAAATCCATTAAGGTAATAAACCAAAGGACTAAAGGTGGGAGAAGGGTGACCTTCTTAGTGATAATAAAATAAAATTCAACGCATATCTGAGATTTGGGGGGAAAAAGAATCAATAAACTTGGATTAGATAAAACCTTATTTATTGATAAAAATGTATCTGGCAAATTACACCCTTAAGTTGAAATATTAGAATTCCTATTAAATTCTGGAAGACAGGAACACTTACTGTCATTACTTCCATTCCACAAGATATTTCAGGTCCTGGCCAGTGGAAGAAGAAAATCAGAGGATCTGAGTTAGGAAGAAAGAGGGAAAAAATCACCTATTTACTGATGTGTGATCATTTAACTAGAAAGCCCAAGAGAATCCATTGAAAAAGTGTTAGAAATAGCAACAGAACTCAGCAAGATGATCAAAATAATATATATGTATAAAAGTTAATATCTGTATATACATTTTTAAATGTACTGAATTTAAAAAGTGATCCATTAACAATAATGACAAAAATTATACAATCCTAGGAGCCTAACAAGAAATGTGCAAGATCCTTATGAAAAAATTTACATTTTACTGAAAATACAAAAGGCCTATATAAATGAATAAATAATGCCACATAGTAACACTCAAAGTTGTAGAAATAGAATCCCCCAAATTTAGACTCAGTTTTGTTTAAAATTATTGAAACCATTAAGTCATAAGTAAGAGGGGTATTTAGTGAGAAACCTTGAGAGAAAGATTGTTGTCATTCTTGTGCATCTAGCTAAAGGGCAATATTTAGCGAGTAACTGAGATAAGGAAGATTAAGGAATGCTTTTATTTGGTGATCTCAAAAGACTGACAAATAATTATGGACCAATGAGACAAGATTCTTCATTTTAAACTTATACATAACTACGTTTCTTCTTAAATGTTTAGAAAGTAAGAGTAGGATGCCCCTGTCATAGTCAATTTATAACTATGAAGGTTGCTAATCAAAAAACTCAAGGATGATCTATAAACTGCATTTGTTGGAAAGTTAGAATGTTTGTTACAGAAAATTGTATTTATTCATTGAAATTTAGAAAGAATGTTTGCCATAAAATTTCGAATTTGTTCACCTACATTATCATAACTACCCACCAACTCTGACCTCTCTGATCTTATAAACATTAACTCTGTCAATATACAAACATTATGTACTATCTTAATAATTAGGAAGAGTACATCTAGATATTTCTCCCTCCTGATTTTTAAAACTACAATAAAAAATCCTGTTCTTGAACAACTTCAAATCTGTGTAACTTAATCTATAAATTTAATACAACCTCACAGAATATTTTATGAAACTCAACAAGATAATTCTAAACTTCATTAGGAAAAGAAAACACACGGAAGAAGCCAAGAAATTTTTCAAAAGAAGAAATGAAAGAGAAAACGTTCCTGCCAGATATAAAAGCATGAATACCATACGTATATTACATGATACATTACACACATTCTAGCAATTCAAATACTGGCAAGGAGTTGGACACATGAAACAATGGGATGAAATAGAGATTCCTGGAGCAGTTACAATGGAAAGTTAGATCCTTTTCTCATGTTGTACAAAAATAAATTCATAATTAAGGCATAAACATACAGAAAATACTTTAGAAGTATAGAGGGACTTCCCTGGTGGCACAGTGGTTAAGACTCCATGCTCCCAATGCAGAGAGCCTGGGTTTGATCCCTGGTCAGGGAAGTAGATCCCACATGCATGTTGCAACTAAGAGTTAGAATGACACAACTAAGGATCCTGTGTGCCGCAACTAAGGCACTCGTGTGCCTCAACTAAGGAGCCCGCCTGCTACAGCTAAGACCGGGTGCAACCAAATAAATAAATAAAAAAAATATTAAAAAATAAAAGTATAGAAGCATAATTTACAAAACCATGTAGAAAAGACCTTCTTAAGAAAGACACACAGCATGGAAATGATAAGCGTGTGATAACTTGACTACATAAAAATTTAAAACTTCTATACAACAAAAGATTATAAACAAAGTAAAAAGATGAGAGAACCCAGCTTCCCTGGTGGTACAGGGGTTAAGAATCTGCCTGCCAATGCAGGGCACACAGGTTCGAGCCCTCACCCGGGAAGATCCCACATGCCATGGAGCAACTAAGTCCGTGCACCACAACTACTGAGCTTGCTCTCTAGAGTCCACGAGCCACAACTACTGAAGCCCACGTGCCTAGAGCCCGTGCTCTGCAACAAGAGAAGCCACCGCAATGAGAAGACCGTGCACAGCAATGAAGAGTAGCCCCTGCCTGTGGCAATTAGAGAAAGCCTGCGCACAGCAACAAAGACCCAACACAGCCAAAAAAAAAATTAAATTAAATTAATTAATTAAAAAAAAGATGAGAGAACAAATATATGCACTATGTCTATAAAGGGTTTATATTTAGAGTATACATTTATTTTAACTTTTATAAATCAATTTTTAAAAATAGACAAACAACCCAATAGCTAGTTAGACAAAGGATATAGACAGTCATACAAATGGCCTATAGACATATAGAAATATTTTCACCTTTATAATGATTGTGGAAATTAGTTTAAAAATCTATTATGTATTATGTTATCTTTCTCAGAATGACATTCTCTCTTTGGTAATACACTATAGAAAAGAGAATAAATTGGTACAGCCTTTTTTGAAGGGCATTTTGGCAAGAATGTATTGCTATTTTTAACGTGCATACTTGGAGTAGAATGAGTGTCACTTGTCAGCATTCACCCCCACTTTGCTGTAAGAAGAGTTTTCATGTCTGTCCACTGCCATGAGACTCCCAGGGCCCACCCCTAGGCCAAGAGTACATCCTGTATTGTAAGACCTAAATTTTTAAGAGCTGCCTTGACATTTTTGAGCCTCACAGGGCTCCAAAGTTCTAAGTGAGTTCCCCTGCTCTCAACAGGTGTGACCCCCAACCAGCAGGAAATACTCCCCTTCCACCCAGTCCTCAACTTAATGGGTTTCACCTCCCTGTCAGCCTGTGGAAGTATTTAAACAAGCCAATCACATCCTCCTGTGGGAATGAGGGGGAACCCCTTGTTATGCCAAAGCCTGCCTCCCACAGCCCTGCTGTTTCACTCTACTCCCAAGTGCACCCCTGTGTGACCCTGCACAGTGTGTGGAGTCCTCCTTCCTGAGGCTGGAAGAACTTGTGACTAATAAACTGCTGTCCATCTCATCTGTCCAGCATCAGCACTGTGTGTTTGGCCACTTCGTACTACTCAGTGTAGGGATCCCACCTTCAGCAACAGGGACCTGGGATGAGAAGAATATAGACCTGAGCCTCATCCAGGAGCAGAGGAGCTGGTGCTGTGCAGCCCTTATGTGAGAAAAAATGTGCATCACTGGCAGTGTGGGCTTGTTTGTTACTGTAGCAAACCTGAATGCTACAAATATCCTCTTACCCAGCAGTTCCTCCTACATGTGTGTGTGCTGGAAAATACTTATAGTCCGGAGGGACACAGAGAAGCACATAGCAGAATTTCCAGTGCAGCATTGTGTGTACTCCTGAAAAATTGGAAGCAATTTAACTTCCCTTCAATAAGGAACATTCAAAACAATGTCAATCTACACTATGTAAAACCACACAGCAATGAAAAAGAATGGGTTAGAACTGCTGCCTTAACAAGCTTTACTCCTGAATAGAAACATGCATTGTGATTCCACTTATAAAATAAGTAAATAAAACACTATTTACAATTGGAAATGTTTATAGGTCCATATAGAGCTATGCATATGCATAGAACAGAGGTTTGGAAGTTTATTCACTGAAAAACTTACTTTTTTTTTAACATTACTAATAGCCTTTTTTTTTAGATTTTTTTTTAATGTGGACCATTTTTAAAGTCTTTATTGAATTTGTTACAATATTGCTTCTGTTTATGTTTTGGATTTTTGGCCATGAGGCATGTGGGATCTCAGCTCCCTGACCAGGGATCAAACCCGCACCCCCGGCATTGGGAAGTGAAGTCTTAACCACTGGACCACCAGGGAAACCCCTGAAAGGCTGACTTCTGACAAGGGAAAGTGGTGGTCAAAAGAAACCTTTAACTAACATCTGAGTAATTAAAATAAATGAGATGAGAAGCACTTCTGGACTGTCTGTGTGGATAGACATGGACCCTCTCCCCAGCAAATGAGTCAAAACTAGTAAAAATTATATTTTTTTAAAAAACCCAATTATTTAAACTCTCAATAAGTTGTCCTATGAGTAAATAGAGAAATATTTACTCAAGAAAGCTACTGTCTCAGTAATAACAGAAAGTCTATGCCTTTTGAGCATTGACACACTTCTATCCTTACCTCAGGGTGACTGAAGCTGTACTCTGCCCAGATGTGGCCAAGAAGATGGGACTCCCTCTTCCCTACCTCCCAGTCAAGAGCTACAATACCTTCTTGGAAGGGGAGACCACCAGCACTTGCATCCCTCAGCTCTGTGTTGCAGAAACTCTATTCCAGGCAAGCATGGCCAAGAATCTGAGTCTTCCTTCCTCTACTCAGTCCCTACTCTAGGGCAGAAGCTTCACTGCAAGTAGGGCAGGCTGAGAATTCTAGACCCCCATCACCTCCACCCAGTACCCTGATAAAGCAGAGGTTCTATACTAGGAGGAAAAAACCAAGAAATGCAGGTGCTACTGCTCCAACCCTATGCCTGATCCAGAGCAGGGTGTTGGTCTGAGAGAAGCGGGCTACTGTTCCAGCTACAAGTCCTAGAACAAAGACACAGAGGGTCTTTCTGGAGCAAAGCCATGCCAGGGGAATGAAGGACTCTGTATCTGTCCCTAATGGGACAGATTTTATTTAGAAAAGTACTTGGGGAAGTTCAAGCATAAGAGTACTCCAAGGATATTTTGGTGGTGAGTAATCTTGGAGACTTCTATGATAGCAATGAGTGAAATAATACACAAACTGAAGTTTAACAAAGAGAACCAAGCAAAGAGACAGCTAAGAACTGTCCAGGTTCTGAACAAGCTTTAAAGATTGGCCCCAAAGTCTATGCCCATTAAGAAGTTCAGCTTTAATTGGATCAGCCTGGGGAGCAATTTATGCCCCAGGGTGTCATTCAAAACAATACAGCAGTCAGCTAATTAACAAAGGCAAATAGCTGGTATCTATTGATACCAATAGAGGCAGACAAGCCAGAAGCTTAAAAGTGATATCACAGGAAGAGACAGAGAAAGACTAGCTATAAAACCACTGGCACCTGGGGGCGGGAGGTTGACTGTGAGCATGTATCTTTTCGATGTCTCCAAATAAAGTTTTTAAGTGTATAAAATTACAAAGGAAACCAATTATACTGAAATATAATTATCTGAATATTTTACATTTTGAGAGAACAATGTGAGTCTTGTCCTTAAGGGATTTATAGTCTACTTGGCTATGTATTAACCTTATCTGGCTTAACGTGCCACGGAGCGACTAAGCCCATGTGCAACAACTATTGAAGCCTGCACACCTAGAGCCCGTGCTCTGCAGCAAGAGAAGCCACTGCAATGAGAAGCTCGTGCATCGCAATGAAGAGTAACCCCCACTCGCTGCAGTTAGAGAAAGCCCGCACGTAGCAACAAAGACCCAACGCAGCCGAAAATAAATAAATAAATAAATAAATATTTTTAAAAAGCCGTTATCTGAACTTCATGTAGCAGCAACACCAGCTACATCAGGAAGCATGTTCCAAGCTCTGCTCTAGTGCTGGTCAACTGCAGAGCCCTGAATAATTTACTTAAGCTGTTAGAGTCTGGTTTTCTCATTTGTCATAAAGGATCATAGCATGTTCAGAGCAATTGTGAGGAAATAGAGCACAGAGAACTTTTTATAAACTGTAAAGCAAGATACAAATGCTAAAGCTAAGCAATAATCAGAACATTTTGAAACTAAACAGACTTAGGCCACTACCATAGAAAAATGGATACAAGACCTGAATTTGGCCTTGGGAGGTCAATAAGATAATGGGACCTGAAAAAACTGCATTCCTGCATGTAGCCAAGGCAGAAACATAGGTGAAAGGGGAAAGAAACTAGGTGAAAGGGGACATTATAGCGAAACCTGAGATGAATTACCGTATTTTAGTATATGTTACCACCCTTTTGTTAATATACATATGATTTTAAAAGCGCCATGACAGTCCCAGTTAGACTGTATAGGGTCAAAGGAGGAAATGATGATGTAAGCCTTTATGTCTACCCAAGAATGAGGAAGAAGGTAGTCTTCTTCCCGCTCTAATTTTTCTCTGATTATAAAAACATAGCCCTCTTTGTTCTCAGGGCTGCACTCCCTTGCCTGCCAGCTTGTATCTTTCACAAGCGTCCTATGCTAATAAACTCACTCTTTGCCTGTCACTTTGCCTCTCACTGAATTCTTTCTTCAGTAAGTCCTGAGGCCAGGTGTGCAGCTTCAATCAAATGACTGTGGATTCGAGTCCCCTCCTGAGTCAGAGACTGTGGGTTCGAGTCCCATCTGAGGAGTACAGTTTCAGTGTGGGGCTTCCTCTGTAAAGAGTGATGGGAACACCTGTTCATGGCTTCATGAAACAAAACTGAAATCATTACCTAGTTAGCTGCTCACAGATTAAAATCTGCAAACTTGATTTCCCGAGTACAAACCCCCAAGATTTGCAAACACACTCTGCTGCAGGTCACCTCTTCATCATCTTGCTGGTTCCCTGATTATAATCTGGTTGATAAACAATGACATATTATCAATTTGTCTAAGATGTTTTGTCTTTATCACCACTGTTATTAATATTAAAAGTAGTGAGCGTCGATACGCCCCCAAACTGCCTTTCATGGTCTCTAGCAGACGTTCTCATCCTCTAGGTTTCTGAATGTTTGAATTTAGTGTGAATTCACTCGCCATGAAACTGCAACTAAACCATCAAACACAATGGACAGGCTAAGCTCAGTATACACTGGGGGTTCTGAGTGCTGCCCCCAGACAAGCCCCTGCAGCCTTGTGAACCAGTTAGAGATGCAAAATTCTCAGACCCACCCCCAGTCCTGTGAAATCACAGCCCTGTCTCCCCAAGCCTGTCTCCCCAAGCCTGCTGGTAGCTCTGATGCTCACTAGAGTTTGAGAAGCCCCAGGTTAGAATAGCAGGAATGGTTTCTTTCTTTGCCCATCTGTAGCTGTGATAAACAAGTGTTTGGGGTTCTCTCTCTACACTCAGTTTATTTGAAAAGCAGATTTCCAACCAGGGTTCATCCCACCATTAGGTAAGAAACTACTGTTTTTAAATACAGGAAAAAGATAGACCTGTATCAACTGGGGACAGATAGAACTGAGGAATCCACCCCCACTGGCTGGGAATGTGGTTGAAAAAATGTGCTTAGAATTGAACCAAAGATGAGAAACCAGGAGAATAACGTTGTTCTCACCTTCACAGCAAAGGAAGACCTGACAGGCCCTAAATGTCCTGCTTCACACTGTGGAGAAGAGGAAAATCTTTTTGACATTACATTTTTTTTCATTTTTAAAAATTGAGGTATAGTTGATTTACAATATTATATATGTTTCAGGTGTACAGCATAGGGATTCACAATTTTTAAAGGTTATACTCCAGGGACTTCCCTGGTGGTCCAGTGGTTAAGACTTCACCTTCCAATGCAGGGGGTGAAGGTTCGATCCCTGGTCGGGGAGCTAAGATCCCAAATGCCTCGTGGCCAAAAACACCAAAACATAGACCAGAGCTAAGATCCCAAATGCCTCGTGGCCAAAAACACCAAAACATAGACCAAAAACACCAAAACATAGACCAGAATGTTGTAACAAATTCAATAAAGACTTTAAAAATGGTCCATATCAAAAAAATCTTTAAAAAAAAGGTTATACTCCACTTATATTTATTATAAAATATTGACTATATTCCCTGTGCTGTATAATATATCCCTGTAGCTTATTCATTTTTTACACAGTGGTTGGTACCTCTTAATCTCCTACCCCTATTTTGTCCCTCCCCCTTACTTTTTATTCTTATTAAAAGCCACTATCTTTTTGATGTTAGGTTCATTTTACTCATAGCAGTTATGTCTGTTTCAAGTTATCATTTTAAAATGTATTTACTGATCTCTTTCTGTCCCCTCCCCACAATGAAGGCAACCTTTTTATCTGGAGCTTCTGGGTCTTCTCAACTCCTGGGACAGAGCCTGAGGCATCCCAGCCCTCTAAACATATTTCCTAAGTAAGTCAAATGAAGGCTTTACACCCTTTGGAAATGAATTACATTCTTGCTCACAAAAAGGACCACTAAGGAAAAAATGTGGTATATTTGTCAGCTCCAGCTACCATAACAAAATACCACAGACCAGGTGGCTTGAACTACAGATACTTTCTCACATTTCTGGAACCTGGGAGTCTGAGATCAGGGTGCCAGCATGGCTTGGTTCTGGTGAGGGCTCTCTTCCTGGTTTGCAGACAGCCGGCTACCTTCTCACTGTCCTCACATGGCAGAGAGAGGGCTCTGATGTCTCTTCCTCTTCTTTTAAAGGCACTAATCCTATCTTGGGGCTCCACCTTCATGAACTCATCTAAGCCTAATCACCTCCCAAAGACCCCACCTCCAAATACCATATCACAGGGAGTGGGAGCTTCAACATGTGAATCCTGGGGGGACACAATTCCGTTAGTAGCAAGTGGGTTGTTCTGAGAATTTGAATTTCATCCAGGGTTTAGTCAGTGATGAGTAAGAGAGCCACTGTTTGTATTAGGAGATTGTAAATTATAATCATTGTGGGGGTGGGAAGGGACTGAGGGTAGGAATCCAGGATCTCACAAAGCCACAGACAAGTCTCCCATGTGAACCAGATGCTTAGGGATGGGGCAGGGTTGAGTTCTATGGATGTGACAACATCTTCCACTCTTCCAAGAAGAGGTCAGGGCTGCATTGACAGCATGCTCCTTCCACTCCTCAGTGTATCTTCCAGCATCAGGTTCAGAAGATCTAGAGCTTTGAGGGGTTCTTTTGAATTTCCCCAAAATGATATGCAAATTTTTCTGGGGAGTGAGTCTGTAGCTTTCATCAGAATCTCAAAGGAATCTAAGACCAACAGAAGACTAGGACTCCTGGGTCTGACTGCATCCTGCTGAGGTGGAATAATTTTGTAAGGTAGGTATACCCTCAACTTGGTTGAATTTTCTTTCTGTAGCTTCCCTGGAGGGAGTCCATAGAATGCCCAACTCAGCATGAGGTCGGGGGTCTCTCTGTAGCCAAGAAGGGTGGGGTGGAAAAGGGATTACACAGACTCACACACGAGATGCAAACTTCCTCCTCTTCCACTCACAGCTGATGAGCCACCTCACACTCAGTGGGAAAACAGAATCCACCAGAGGAAACGCCTCCTCCCTCCTTCCGATCCACACTGGCATGGAACAGGCACAATCTGACTATGGCCAAGCACATGCAGCCGTTCCCTTTGGCATCCTAACCTGTTCTGGCCTCTCCTGTCACTTAACAGCTTTCCCTGAACCCACCTTACTTCCGGCACACATTGCTTGTGTCTTCACTCCTTCCATGAACTCCAGCCTCTTCAATTAGACTTCCAGCTCAACCACTCCACTGAGATTACTTTTCTCCTGGCCACCAATGGTCTGCCTCTTGGCAAATCCAGTGAACGCCCAGTGTGTTCATCTCATTCAACCCAGAAGGCCAGTCCCCCATTTTGAAATCTCCTCCTAATTGAACTTCCCTCTCATTCCCTCTCCTGGCTTTGCCATAGCCCTGGAAGTCCCAGCTTCACCACTTTGCTGGCTTATACTTCTCTCTTCCAGCACCCTGGGGTTGGCATGTGGAATGAAGATCTGACTCTACTTTTTGATGTCTGATGACTGCCTTTAAGCCCCCTCACCTCCCTTCCCTGCTGGTGCACATCTGGACACACTGGTAAGAAATTTGGTGCTCCTTCCTTTGGCACCATCAGGAGACTCAAACTGAATGAGCCCCTGCCTGTGCGGCAACCTACAGCTTGGCCCACCCGCTAACCATGATGAAACCCGGAGCCAGTCTCCCTTCATTGTGCTCTCAAGCCTTTTGCACCTGCTTGCAAAGGCTGCCCTGCTCTCCCAGAGACCTCATTTATGTAAGTGAAGGGGATCAAGATATGCCACCCCAAGTATGCTCCTTTGGCATAGAGATTATTTTAAGCTAAAGGCAATTGAGATACAACAGATGCCCTTCCCTATCTACCTGAAAGCAGGGCACCAATTTCACTTGAGAATGGTGATCCCTCCCTCATATCAGGGAGAGAAGAGCACTCTTATCACCTGAGACAAGGAGTCAACACAGACTTGGACTTACATAAACACACCTTACTAAAATTACCCTTATCTCCCGTTAGTTCTACTATGTATTTCCTCATCACTTACCCACAATTTATTGTCCCTTGAAGCCCAATTCCCCTTCCCTTTGTTAAAATAGTATATAAGTCTCTGAGTCTAACCACTTCTTTGAGTTTTCTTTTCCGTGAACTCTCATGCACATAAATATTAATAAAAATTGTGTGCATTTTCTCCTGTTAATCTGCCTTTTGTTAGCTTAATTCACAGTCCCTCTTTACAGAATATAAGAGCATAGAGGAGAAGTTTTTCCTCCCTGATGTTAAGTAATAAACCTCTTCATATCATTTTGCTGTGTATGTGGCTTTATCAGTCTTGACATCAGAACCTAAATTAGGTGGGGCGAGGGGGTCTCTCCAGTTATGCAGGAACAGTCACTGACTCCTCTTTTCTAGTTATACTCACACCTTTGCTAACGTTATCCAGTCCCATGGCTTTAAATAACATCTAGATGCTCCCCAAATAATATAGAGCCCAGAATCCTCCCCTGAACTCCAGACTCAAATTTCTACTCCTTAGTTACTACTTCAATATCTCCAAGTTTAAATTTAAACAGAATTCTTCAACAACAACACATTAAAAGCATCATGCATCATGATCAAGTGGGATTTATCCTAGGGATGCAAGGATTCTTCAACATCTGCAAATCTATCAATGTGATATAATACATTTATGAACTGAAGAATAAAACCCATTTCAATAGATGCAGAAAAAACTTTTGACAAAATTCAACACCCATTTATGAAAAAAACTCTCCAGAAAGTGGGTATAGAGGGAGGTTACTTCAACATAATAAGGACCATATATGACAAACACATAGGAAACATCCTTCTCACTGGTGAAAAACTGAAACCATTTCCTCTAAGATCAGGAACAAGACAAGGATGTCCACTCTCACCACTACAATTCAACTATTCAACTTCCACTATTATTTGGAAGTCCTAGCCAAGGCAATCAGAGAAGAAAAAGAAAAGGAATACAAATTGGAAAAGAAGAACTAAAACTGTAACTGTTTGCAGAAGTCAGGATACTATACATAGAAAACCCTAAATATGCCACCAGAAAACTACTAGAGCTAATCAATGAATTTGGCAAAGTTGCAGGATACAGAATTAACACAGAGAAATCTCTTGCATTCCTATACACTAACAACGAAAGATCAGAAAGAGAAATTAAGGAAACAATTCCATTCACCATCACATTAAAAAGAATAAAATACTTAGGAATAAATCTACTAAAGGGGGCAAAAGACCTGTACTCAGAAAACTACAAGGTACTGATGAAAGAAATCAAAGATGACACAGATGGAGAGGTATACCATGTTCTTGAATTAGAAGAATGAATACTGTCAAAATGACTATACTATCCAAAGCAATCTACAAATTTATTGCAATCCCTATCAAATTACCAATGGCATTTTTCACAGAATGAGAACAAAAAAATCTTATAATTTGTATGGAAACACAAAAACCCTGAAGAGCTAAAGCAATCCTGAGAAAGAAAAACAGAGCTGGAGGAATCAGGCTCCCTGACTTCAGACTATGGCACAAAAACAGAACTATAGATCAGTGGAACAGGACAGAAAGTTCAGAGATAAACCCATGCACCTATGGTCACCTAATCTATGACAAAGGAATCAAGAATATACAATGGAGAAAAGACAGTCTCTTCAATAAGTGGTGCTGTGAAAACTGTACAGATACATGTAAAAGAATGAAATTAGAACAACTCCCTAACACCATACACAAAAATAAACTCAAAATGGATTAAAGCCCTAAATGTAAGGCCAGATCCTATAAAACTCTTAGAGGAAAACATAGGCAGAACACTCTCTGACATAAATTGCAGCAAGATCTTTTTTGATCCATCTCCTAAAGTAATGAAAATGAAAACAAAAATAAACAAATCGGACCTAATTAAACTTAAAAGCTTTTGCACAGCAAAGGAAACCATAAACAAAATGAAAAGACAACCCTCAGAATGGGAGAAAATATTTGCAAATGAAGCAACCAACAAGGGATTAATCTCCAAAATATACAAACAGCTCATGCAGCTCAATATCAAAAAAACAAACAACCCAATCCAAAAATGGGCAGAAGATCTAAGTAGACATTTCTCCAAAAAAGATATACAGATGGCCAAAAAGCACATGAAAAGATGCTCAACATTGTTAATTATTAGAGAAATGCAAATCAAAACTACAATGAGGTATCACCTCACACCAGTCTACAAACAATAAATGTTGGAGAGGATGTGGAGAAAAGGGAACCCTCCTACACTGTCAGTGGGAATGTAAATTGGTACAGCCACTATGGAGAACAGTATGGAGTTCCCTTAAAAAACTAAAAATACAGCTACCATATGATCCAGCAATCCCACTCCTGGGCATATATCTGGAGGAAACTATAATTCGAAAAGATATATGCACCCCAATGTTCAGTGCAGCACTATTTACAATAGCCAGGACATGGAAGGAACCTAACTGTTCATCAACGGATGAGTGGATAAAGAAGATGTGGTACATATATACAATGGAATACTACTCAGCCATAAAAAAGAATGAAATAATGCCATTTGCAGCAACATGGATGGACCTAAAAATTTTGAGTGAAGTAAGTCAGAGAAAGACAAAATCATATATTACTTATATGTGGAATTTTAAAAAATGGTACAAATGAACTTATTTACAAAACAGAAATAGAGTCACAGATGTAGAAAATAAACTTATGGTTACCAGTGTGGAAAGTGGGGAGAGGGATAAATTAGGAGATTGGGATCAACATATACACACTACTATATATAAAATAGATAACTAATAAGGACCTACTGTATAGCACAGGGAACTCTACTCAATATTCTGTAATGGCCTATATGGGAAAAGAATCTAAAAAAGAGTGGATATATGTATATGTATAACTGATTCCCTTTGCTGTACACCTGAAACTAACACATTGTAAATCAAATATATTCCAGTAAAAATTTTTTTAAAAAACAGAATTCTTCACTTGTCCTTTCCCTCCATCCCAAATAAACAGCACATTTACCCAGTTTCAAGCCAAAGCCCTAGAATTTATCCTTAACTCCTCCTTCCATTCATGTGCCACATCCAATTTGTATATGCCCTTCAAGGTATCTCCAAGTAGCCACTGAATCCTCCTTTCCATATAGTGCCCACTGCCCGTCCAGCCACCATCACTTCTCATCTGATGGCCACATGTGTCCTTCTCTCCACTTTTGCCCCTTGGCAGTGTTCAGACCAGGATGCTGAACAAGCGTTTGTAATACGAAGACTCATCTCTCTCCCCTGCTTACAGCTCTGCCCACTGGAATAAAATCCATCCTTGATTTCAGGAGTCTGCTTGCCTCTTCCACTTTTCTCTCTCTCTGAGCTCCAGTCAGACTGTGGACAATCTGTCACTTCATCACATTCGGCCATCCTACCTGGAGGCATTTGCCTGGGCAGCTTCCTTCTCCTCTGATCTTAGCATCCTTAAAACCCAGCTTCCATGCCCCCTCCTCCACGAGACCTTCCCGACCATCCTTAAAACTACAAGCAGGTATGAAAACTTGAATTATCCTGTTTACCTGAGTGCTAATTGTTTTATTTCTTCCTGCAAGTATCTCCTTCAACTTGACAATTTTCCTCTCTCTGCCATGGCAGAACTTCTTGAACCTGGCATCTTGCTTCTCAACACTGTATGCTTTCATGAGAGTAAATGCTATTTTTCCAATCCCAAGCACAGAGCCTT
Source organism: Stenella coeruleoalba (assembly GCF_951394435.1). Taxonomy (NCBI): domain Eukaryota; kingdom Metazoa; phylum Chordata; class Mammalia; order Artiodactyla; family Delphinidae; genus Stenella; species Stenella coeruleoalba. The sequence continues at coordinate 31,272,461 of NC_137153.1, read as the reverse complement.
ACAATAATACACACACAATAATCATTTCTGTATAATAATAGATGACCGCATGTACAAATAAATGAGTAAATCACATGTCCTGGAACAGGGCTCTGTTAACCATCAGCTCAGGATATGTGAATTAAAAAATAAAGTATTTGAATATAAATTTACAAAGAGCAGAAGAAAGTAAAGGTAAACATTTATCCATTTTCTGTATGGGAAGATATGTGTATACTTAATATAAATGGAAGAAATTACAAAGTAAAAAACTGATGTCATGGATTGCATTGAAAATGTAAAAAATATAAAATGTAAAACAATTTTTACATTTAAAATTACATACCACAAAGAGAGAAGGAGTGTGTAACAAACATGATGAGCTTAGTACTCTTTAATATTCCTGATTTGTACATAGTGATTAGAGAAAACATGACCCCTAGAGTTTAGTGAGGGCAGAGAACATAAGTAAACTATTTATTAAAGAGGATTAAAAGAAGAGAAAGTATATTCCACCTTACTAGAAATCAAAAATGCAAATTAAAACAATAAGATATCCATTTTTGTCTCTCAAATTAGCAAAAGGTTTCAATGGCAAAACTGTAATGAAACAGCTGATGGGAAAATAATTTGGTATAATTTTGTGATTTTTAAAAAATGCCTTAAAATGATTTTATGAACACTAACCCAGTAATCCCACTTCTCTGAATTTATCTGTAAAGAAATAACCAGAAAAGGCAGAAAAGATTTATGCACAAAATTTTATGTTACTTAATTAAAAATGTATCTTTGAAACAATTTAGGATATTATTATTTGAGTAAAAGTTAAGTAAAATGTAGTTCATTTATGTGAAAGACTATAATAAGGCCACTAAAATGTTTACAAATCCTGTGTAATGGCTTGAGAAAATTCCTGTGACATAATGTAAAGGAAAAAAGGAATGATATGAGAGGATACATTCATGTAGGCGTACATAGAAATGTACTAAAAAGAAACAGAAAGATGTATAAACAACCAGAAAGAAACATAGAGTTTCTTCCTCTCTAAGTATCAAATATTTATAATTCCTGGTAACTCTACAGGTCACAAATGAGGTTTTAATATTTTAGCATCATAAATATTTGTTATTGGCCACATTCAAACCCAGTCCATTCAGCATCCTTCCGTCTGAAACCTGTTGTTTTACCCCAGGCCACACCCATCTAGTCAACCCATCTCTCACTGGTCCACACGGTGTTAGGCGTCCAAGGACACAAGGTAAATATAATGTGCATTAACTAAGTTAAAATTTGAAATCTTGAAAATAATGCAGAGCTTCATGAGGTTGACGAAAATCTCAGGGAAACACTGCTCAGATCAGGCTAAATCTGCTGCGAAAAGATTTGTCCCCCTAAAAAGGATTATGTAATGGTTAAAGAGAAGAAAATAAAGATCAATGCTGTCAATGAGAATGATTTGAGTATCAATTTGAGAAGCCCTAAGAAAAGTTTTTTTTCTTTTTTGTCAATTAAACCCTTGATGGTTAGGCTGTCAAATTCAAAAGTAAAGTGAAGAAAACATCCCAGACCAAGTTGGTGGTGTGCGCATGGGCAGGGAACCAGAGAAGTCTGGAAGGACGGTGGGACCACACTCTAGGGATCCTGGAGCTCCAATTGCCTTAGGTCTTCAGTTCCCCAAGTCTCTGCCCAATTTTCAAATCCCATCTGGGGCTGATGTGAGAAAGGGTTGGGCCATGTACAAGGCCAGAGTGCCCCCTCTGAAATAATCCAGCCTGGGGACTAACCTAAGTATTTATTACAGGAAGAAGGTGCTGTACAGATGAAAAAGGAAATGTGCAATTTTAAGGAAGAGAAATCAGTGGGCATCTAGAAGACCTAAACTACATTTCAGCATTTCCAGATCCTGGGCTAATTAATTCCAACCTCACAGAGCCTAGCATTGGAGACTCTTAGTAAGTGTCAGCCTCCTTCCTGCCTTCATTCAAGTTCTGAAAAATTCTCGTCCACCTGCACACCTTCCAGGCTTCATGGTTATGACATATTTTCATAATTAGTTTGAAGACAGATTCACTGCTTTATTCGAGAGTCTTGTCACTTAAAATATTAACTGCCATTAGATTTTGCAGTAGGTGTATCCAGAGGTTATCACCATAGCAGTAATTTCTAAGCTAAGACTCTACAAAAGTGGCCTAGAAACTCCGATTTGCCCTTTGTTTCTCCCTGACATTTCTGTTTGTTTCTCATGTACTTATGTGATTAATAGAATATCACTTGGTAAACTAAATTCCCAAAACATGAATAGTTACAGTAATATAGCAGCTGTGACAAATTACTCAGTCCTGTCTTGCCAGACAAATATTTTTTTTCAGACTTCACATTCATAAAATAAAACTGTGTAAACATTCTAGCTAGGAGTATAGAATTTTAGCTTTTCCTAACCAAAGTGGATCACGTCACTCTAATACAGTGTATTCAGATTATACAAATCTACACTTTCTGACTTGTGCTGTACATCAGGGGTCCCCAACCCCCAGGCCGTGGACCGGTACTGGTTCTCGGTGTGTTAGGAACTGGGTTGCACAGCAGGAGGCAAGCAGCAAGGGAGCAGAACTTCATCTACCTCTCCCCATCGCTCGCATCACCGCCTAAACCATTCACCCCCTCCTCCTGCATCCCGGCCTTTGACCCATAGAAAAATTGTCTTCCACAAAACTGGCTGCTGGTGTCAAGAAGCTTGTGGACTTCTGCTCTACATTATGAATATCTGCAGTGGTAAATAAAACGCCTGAAAAACAGTGACCGTCATGAACAAGGAAAAGTGTCGTTAATAAACGCTCTGAAATATTATACAACAGAGAAACTTTTTGCTGAAGATCTGTGGGTCAAGCATGATTTCTCTTTGGTTTCGAAGCATGTTTATTTTGTGGAGAGATGTAAGAATAAAACAAAATGAACCAAAAAGACATTTCAATGATGGGAAGTAGAATTGCTTGATGACGCTGTCTATGCAATTCACAAAAATATACAGGTTGTTAACGTATTTAGCTGTTCAGCCTCTGCTGGGCATGCCCTTTTTCATCAAGCGTTCCACTTTGCTCCCCAGGCAACCTCTCCATCCCACCTCAGCTGATCACCCTTTCCTGAGCAAGATTCAAGCCTCCACCTCCCTAGGAGGGAATTTCTCAGCTGACAAAGGTCCACAGTCCTCACCAGCAATTCCAAAATCCAGACATTTTCAAAGCCAAATCTTTGCCTGAGTTCAAGGCACCAAAGCCCAACCTGTGGTTTCTTATATTCTTCATTTATTTCACTTAGTATGAATAATCATATGATTCATTGCACAAAATATTAATATGTTTGATTTGGGGCTGCTGCCCAGCCCTGACAGAGGTGTTTTATATTAGAGAATGTGCTCCCTATCACTTTTCTAAAATCTGAAAGCTCTCAGTCAGTGAGATGTTTTTAACCCCTACAGGTCTCAGTGAAGGGATCTTGCACCTGTGTATGTTGGGTAAGAGGATCCTACGCCTTCGTTTACTCTTGAGTTATTCCCTGGCAGGTGCCTTCATGGTGCTGACCCCTCCCCACCCCTGGGTATGGCCCTCTGATTCTCCAACACCAGCTGGTGTCCAATTCAATTCAATTCCACCATCTATTCAGAGATGGAGTTAAATCCCACAAGTTGAAAGGCTCAGTCCCAGGAGACCACCCCCCACCTCAAGTGCCAGTCCCAACGGCCATTCATACCAGCCCCATCCTGAGGCTACTGAGGGGCCCCACCCTGAGTCACTTCATTAGCACGAACTCAGATCTGGTAGAAAGGGGCTCCTTATGAAGAGCAAGACCCTTCTATCCTCAGGAAGCCCCAAGGATTTTAGGAGCTCTGTGCCAGGAACCAGGGACAAAGACCAGATATCTTTTTTTTGCACCACAGTCCCAAGCACAGTACTGTTGGCCGTCCATGCGGTGGAGACCCAGAGCAGGGCTGGCCACCCTTCCCTCCTCTGCTCCTGACCCTGTGTCCCCAGGGCCTCAGCTAGTTCACACAGGACCTTTGCGTGAACTAGGAAGGCAAACTGAAGAAGCCTTTGCTTGCCCTGGCTCCCATCCCAGGGCCCACAGCATGGCAAGCCGAGCAGGCTGCATTTCAGCCCACCCGCCCGCATCAGCCCTGCAACAGCCCATGCCCTGCATTCATTCTGCATATCCCATAGACCCCAAGGCTGCACAGCCTGACCACACTGACAGGCTGCATGGGTTTTAGAAAGTGATTCTCTGTTCTGCTGACAACCAGCCTGAAATTTTCCCAGCACAAGAAACACCATGTTTACAGTGGAATATAGATAATACCAACAGAATGTAGACAATTCTTCTAATAGAGCACAAACAAGGTAGCTGCCAAAATGACCAGCAGCCCATTACCCAGTGACAACTCTGTGCTTATCAATGATCTCCCAAGGCCGTTCACCTCACTCCTCCACAATGCGTTTGAGAGCTCCATTGGAGGATCCTGCTTCCTGGTGGGCAACGTCCAGCCCAGAGCTGGTGGTAACCTCCCTTGTCACCCAGAGCAGGCTCTGCCCCATAAAAGCCCACCCAAGGGACTTCTCTGGAAGTCCAGTGGTTAGAACTCTGAGCTTCCAAGTCTCCCCCTTGCTGAGCCTCTCTCTCGCTCCTCTGGGGCGTTTCCTCCCCTTGCAGTAAAAAGCTAATAAATCTAGAGGGTGCCCTTGGCAAGTTCTCTAAAGGAAAATTTAACATGGAAGAGGGAAATGTTTAAACGATGGGCCAAACGTGATCTCCCCCTTAGTTTAGTGAAAAACACCCAAGGAATTACACACATGCCCTCAGTCTGTGCATATCCACAAAAGAACTTCCTGCTTCCACCCCTCCACTCACATTTCAAAAAAACCCACCTCCACCCGTACGAGTTTCTACTCCCTGGACCCCCTCGCTCCCCCAGGTGGAGGTGCAGGAAGGAGCTGGCCTGGGACACTCCACCTCACAGAACCCTCCCAGGAGGCATGGGCCCTTTAGAATCTCCAAACTCGGTTTAGTTGCCACATACTCGCTTTATCCACTTGATTGTCCAGTGGGCCACGTTTAAGTAGTGCACACACACATTTACACAGCCACATACATACTAAAGACAAATGTTAATTCTTAAGGGGAAAAAATATAGAGATTTTGATTGACATATATGCACTACTCTATATAAAATAGATAACTAATAAGGACCTACTGTATAGCACAGGGAACTCTACTCAATACTCTGTAATGGCCTATATGGGAAAAGAATCTAAAAAAAGAGTGGCGATATGTATAACTGATTCACTTTGCAGTACAGCTGAAACTAACACAACGTTGTAAATCAACTATACTCCAATAAAAATTTTTAAAAAAGAAAGAAAATATATAGTAAACATTATTTTGCCAGGGCCACCTCTGACGGTGACACAAACTCTAGTGAAATCTTTAAAATGATTGTGTGTTAGGAGTTGATTAATTCTCAGCCAAGGATTGCCTCATCCCCAGCTGTGTTTTGGATGTACAGGGTAGGATGAAGATCGTGTTTCATTTTCCAGATATGCGAGCAGTCAGGTGAGCTGAGTGCCTCTGTCCTCTGCAGACTGGTCGTCATTCTAATTGGAGCTACTCACGGGATTTCAGATTGCTGGAGGCTCCAGTCCTTGGCATGGGCAGCATTCTGAGCCCCAGTGCCAATGACAAGTAAGACAAATTAGCCAGTTCACAGGACGGAATTTTTCCTTGTGGCACCTGACCTGTATTCTAACTCCTACAGAACAGCACACAGGAGAGGCCTAACAGTGAGCGTGTGTTTCATCTTGTTCTTTTCATGCTTTCAGGAATAAGGCACAGGGATCTGAACTGAGCACCAGAAGAGCCATTTGCTAAGCATGGGGGTGAGATCAGGAAATATTGTAATCAAAAAAAAACAAAATGTGTAACATGAAGGACTACCCTTAATTTGAATTTTTATAAAAAATAGGTATTATTTTTGAAATCTGAAAAATAGTTATAAGATAGCAACAATCTACACAGATGTAAAAGGGGAATAATATTTATAAATATTTTATTTATATAGTTATAAAAATAAAATAGCAGTTTACTCTGAAAGCAACAGGGTCTTAAAAAACATAGAAGTTCATTTCTCTCATGTGATGATACAAGTGCAACCAACTCAGGACTGTTGAAAAATGTAGATTTTATTATTATCCAGGTATGGTGAGGACAACAGATCAGATGGTTGTCATTGAAAAGACAGTTTGTTACCCACAGTTTCCAAGAGGTGGGAGCATGCCATGCAGGGCCACTCAGGGAAGCACCAGGATCAGCCAGGAGGCAGAAGAAAAGGAGGAAATGTGGACAAAAGCCTTTTTTTGTGGTTTCTGCAGGAAGGAACAAGCAATACAGGATAAGTAGGTTTAGAATTATCTAGTTAATAATTTCAGCAGGCTCTGAGGCACAGGGGCTGTCCTTGGTTGTCTGGTATCTGGCCCTGGGCTGATCAGGCCAGGGGGATAGTGACTCAGAGTGTGAAAGCCCAGTAGAGGAGGTGGTTGAGGTGTGAGCTCTGCTGGGTTGGTTTGTGTATGAAAAGCATGCTCCTTGTGACTTCTTAGCTATTTAGGAATTGGCTAGCCCTGGGAGGAGCAGTGTCTCCAGGATCGGCAAGACCTCAGATGTCAAAACATCAGAAATACAGAAAATAAAAGGGTCTGATTAATACAATGACAGATAAGGTGCTTTCCTCGAACAGAAAATGTGAAGGATGTGATCATCCCTTCCTTCTTCCCTCTCTCCCCCTCTAAAACCTGCAGATCATGAGACTGCCATCCTCAGGGTCTTGCCCCAACTGCATGGTCAAATGTGGTTCACAACCTCACCTATGTTCCAGGTAACAGGAGGAGGAAGAGGAAATGAAGGGCACACCCTGCCCTTGGGGAGGAACTAATTGTTCATACACATAGCCTATTGTGTAGAATGAGATCACACGACCCCCATGCAGCTGCAAGGGCATCTGGAAAATGTAGTCTTCCTTCAGGGTTGGATGTGTCCACCTGGATCAGGGGTTCTATATCACTAATGGAGAATGGAATGATAGAGGACAGCTAGAACCTCTCCCACAAATTATGAGATAAGGAAAGAATGGGAGAATGAAGCTTATAAAAACAACTTGAAATAAACATAGACTATGCAAGAAGAAGAACATTTCAAAAAACAAAAATGGTAACTAATATCCTCAGAAAGATAAGAAAATCCATAATAAGATGCTATTAAAAATAAATGTTTAGAGATTTTTTAATAATTGTAGAAATAAACTCAGCATGTTGCTTAGATGAAATATTTAAGGAAATCGCCTAGAAAGTAAAACAAAAAGACAGAAGTAAAAAAGGAATGAAAAGAAGAGAAGGTCACAGGGTGAGGCCTAGATCTGAATAACTAGTTTCTGAAAAAGAAGAGAAAAATCAAAGAAATAATTTAAGAAAATTTCTCCCACTGAAGGACCTGAGTTTCCAGATTGAAAGCATACCTGGCACAATGGATGGAAATAGTCCCACATCAAGGCATTGCATTCTGAAATTTCACAACCCAGGAACAAGGATTCTACAAAGATTTCAGGGAAAGAATGTCACTTACACAAGACATGAATCAGAATAGCACCAGACTTGTCAGCGGTTAGAAGACAGTAAGGCCATGCCTTCAAAATTGTATGAAAATGACATCCTGGATTTCTATATCCAGCCAAACTATCAACCAAATATAAGGACAGAATAATGATATTTTCAGACACCCAAGGTGCCATGCGCACTTCCTCCAGAAGCTGCTGAAGAATATGCTCAACCAAAATGAGAATATCAACCAGGAAAAAAAGACATGGGATGCAGGAAACAAGAGATGCAACAATGGACAAGGGGACCCCCAAGATGATGGAAAGGGATGCCCAAGGACAGCAGCAGAGCACCAAACAGAAAGCAACCAGTCCACATTGGACCAGCATGATCCAGAGGAAAGAGAGTTATCATCACCAAAATCCCTGCTGCTATTTTATTATCTTGTTAACCTGAAAATTCCCTCAGGTGAACTTGGCGCAGATTCTTATTTGCATTTGATTTGCTGGACCCAGAGATATGATACTTCTGACAGTCCCACCATGTCTGTCTAGGTACTTGCATTTCACCCCACAAAGTGTTTTGTTTGATATGTGCCTAAGAGTTGGACATCAGCCATGGTAAGCTTAGAAAAACAAAATTCAGAGCAGCCCACTTCCTCTGCCCATATTCTTGCCAGGTATCCAGGTCTTGACCCACATCTTAGCCCTGCAGATGCCCCAAATGTGGTAAGGCCCCTATTTCCCAAGGTTCTCTCATGACCTTACCCAAAAGTAAAGCCAGGTTACTTCCCACGAATTCTCTATAGCTTGTCTTCTCCTGAAAACTTTTATCCACCCTGGCAATATTGACCTTCCCTTATTCAAGTTAGTCTTGTGCTTGCTATTTAGATTTCAAACCATAGCAATTGTTTTTTTCACACTATATATGCTGATGACAGAAAAATGTTGGTACAGTTGTTATTTCTGGAGGGGTTCCATTAAGGGTGAGCCAATAGGGTTTCTAGATGATTGGTAATGTTTTAATTCTTTTTTTTTAACATCTTTATTGGAGTATAATTGCCTTACAATGATGTGTTAGTTTCTGCTTTATAACAAAGTGAATCAGCTATACATATATATATATCCTCCCTCTTGCGTCTCCCTCCCACCCTCCCTATCCCACCCCCCTAGGTGGTCACAAAGCACTGAGCTGATCTCCCTGTGCAATGTGGCTTCTTCCCACTAGCTATCTATTTTACATTTCATAGTTTATATATGTCCATGCCACTCTCTCACTTCGTCTGGGCTTACCCTTCCTGCTCCCAGCATCCTCAAGCCCCTTCTCTATGTCTGCATCTTTATTCCTGCCCTGCCCCTAGGTTCTGCAGAACCATTTATTACTATTATTATTTTTAAGATTCCATATATATGTGTTAGTATACGGTATTTGTTTTTCTCTTTCTGACTTACTTCATTCTGTATGACAGACTCTAGGTCCATTCACCTTGCTACAAATAACTCAATTTCATTTCTTTTTATGGCCGAGTAACATTCCATTATATACATTTGCCACATCTTCTTTATCCATTCATCTGTCAATGGACACTTAGGTTGCTTCCATGTCCTGGGTATTGTAAATAGAGCGGCAATGAATATTGGGGTATATGACTCTTTTTGAATTGTGGTTTTCTCAGGGTATATGCCCAGTAGTGGGATGCTGGGTCGTATGGTAGTTCTATTGTTAGTTTTTTAAGGACGCTGCATACTGTTCTCCATAATGGCTGTATCAATTTAAATTCCCACCAACAGTGTATGAGGGTTTCCTTTTCTCTACATCTTCTCCAGCATTTATTGTTTGTAGATTTTTTTATGATGGCAATTCTGACTGGTGTGAGGTGATACCTCAATGTACTTTTGATTTGCATTTCTCTAATGATTAGTGATGTTGAGCATCCTTTCATGTGTTTGTTGGCAATCTGTATATCTTCTTTGGAGAAATGTCTGTTTAGGTCTTCTGCCCATTTCTGAATTGGGTTGTTTGTATTTTTCATATTGAGCTCCATGAGCTGCTTGTAAATTTTAAAGATTAATCCTTTGTCAGTTGCTTCATTTGCAAATATTTTCTCCCATTCCAAGGGTTATCTTTTCATCTTGTTTATGTTTTCCTTTGCTGTGAAAAAGCTTTTACATTTCATTGAGTCCCATTTGTTTATTTTTGTTTTTATTTCCATTTCTCTGGGAGATGGGTCAAAAAGGATCTTGCTGCAATTTATGTCAAAGAGTGTTCTGCCTATGTTTTCCTCTAAGAGTTTTATACTGTCTGGCCTTACATTTAGGGCTTTAATCCATTTTGAATTTATTTTTGTGTTTGGTGTTAGGGAGTGTTCTAATTTCAGTCTTTTACATGTAGCTGTCCAGTTTTCCCAGCACCACTTATTGAAGAGGCAATCTTTTCTCCATTGTATATTCTTGCCTCCTTTATCAAAGATAAGGTGACCATAAGTGTGTGGGTTTATCTCTGAGCTTTCTATCCTGCTCCATTGATCTGTATTTCTATTTTTGTGCCAACACCATACTGTCTTGATTACTGTAGCTTTGTTGTATAGTCTGAAGTCTGGGAGCCTGATTCCACCAGCTCTGTTTTTCTTTCTCAAGATTGCTTTGGCTATTCGGTGTCCTTTATATTTCCATACAAATTGTGAAATTTTTTGTTCTAGTTCTGTGAAAAATGCCATTGGTAGTTTGATAGAGGTTGCACTGAATCTGTAGATTGCTTTGGGTAGTATAGTCATTTTCACAATGTTGATACTTCTACTCCAAGAACACGATATATCTCCCCATCTGTTTGTATCATCTTTAATTTCTTTCATCAGTGTCTTATAGTTTTCTGCATACAGATCTTTTGCCTCCCTAGGTAGGTTTATTCCTAAGAATTTTATTCTTTTTGTTGCAGTGGTAAATGGGAGTGTTTCCTTAATTTCTCTTTCAGATTTTTCATCATTAGTGTATAGGAATACAAGAGATTTCTGTGCATTAATTTTGTATCCTGCAACTTTACCAAATTCATTGATTAGATCTAGTAGTTTTCTGGTAGCATCTTTAGGATTCTCTATGTATAGTAACATGTCATCTGCAAACAGTGACAGCTTTACTTCTTCTTTTCTAATTTGGATTCCTTTTATTTCTTTTTCTTCTCTGATTGTTGTGGCTAAAACTTCCAAAACTATGTTGAATAATAGTGGTGAGAGTGGACAACCTTGCCTTGTTCCTGATTTTTGAGGACATTGTTTCAGTTTTTCACCATTCAGAACAATGTTGGCTGTGGGTTTGTCATATATGGCCTTTATTATGTTGAGGTAAGTTCCCTCCAAGCTTACTTTCTGGAGGATTTTTATCAAGAATGGGTGTTGTATTTTGTGAAAGCTTTTTCTGCAGCTATTGAGATGATTATATGGTTTTTCTCCTTCAGTTTGTTAATATGGTGTTTCACACTGATTGATTTGCCTATATTGAAGACTTCTTGCATCCCTGGGATAAACCCCACTTGAGCATGGTGTATTCTATGCTGTTGGATTCTGTTTACTAGTATTTTGTTGAGGATGTTTGCATCTCTGTTCATCAGTGATATTGGCCTGTAGTTTTCTTTCTTTTTGACATCTTTGTCTGGTTTTGGTATCAGGGTAATGGTGGTCTTGTAAAATGAGTTTGGGAGTGTTCCTCCATCTGATATACTTTGGAAGAGTTTGAGAAGGATAAGTGTTAGCTCTTCTCTAAATGTTTGATAGAATTTGCCTGTGAAGCCGTCTGGTCCTGGGCTTTTGTTTGTTGGAAGATTTTTAATCACAGTCTCAATTTCAGTGCTTGTGATTTTTCTGTTTATATTTTCTATTTCTTCCTGGTTCAGTCTCAGAAGGTTGTGCTTTTCTAAGAATTTGTCCATTTCTTACAGGTTGCCATTTTATTGGCATATAGTTCCTTGTAGTAATCTCTCATGATCCTTTGGATTTCTGCAGTGTCAGTTGTTACTTCTTCTTTTTCATTTCTAATTCTATTGATTTGAGTCTTCTCCCTTTTTTTCGTGATGAGTCTGGCTAATGGTTTATCAATTTTGTTTATTTTCTCAAAGAACCAGCTTTTAGTTTTATTGATCTTTGCTATTGTTTCCTTCATTTCTTTTTCATTTATTTCTGATTTGATCTCTATGATTTCTTTCCTTCTGCTAACTTTGGAATTTTTTTGTTCTTCTTTCTCTAATTGCTTTAGGTGTAAGGTTAGGTTGTTTATTTGAGATGTTTCTTGTTTCCTGAGGTAGGATTGTATTGTTATAAACTTCCTTCTTAGAACTGCTTTCGCTGCATCCCACAGGTTTTCTGTCATCATGCTTTCATTGTCATTTGTTTCTAGGTATTTTTGATTTCCTCTGATTTCTTCAGTGATCTCTTGGTTATTTAGTAGTGCATTGTTTAGCCTCCATGTGTTTGTATATTTTACAGATTTTTTCATGTAATTGATATCTAGTCTAATAGCATGTGGTTGGAAAAGATACTTGATACAATTTCAATTTTCTTAAATTTACCAGGGCTTGATTTGTGACCCAAGGTATGATTTATCCTGGGTAATGTTCCATGAGCACTTGGGAAGACTGTGTTTTCTGTTGTTTTTGAATGGAGTGTCCTAATAAATATCAATTAAGTCCATTTTGTTTAATGTATCATTTAAAGCTTGTGTTCCCTTATTATTTTCATTATGGATGGTCTGTCCATTGGTGAAAGTGGTGTGTTAAAGTCCCCTACTATGATTGTGTTACAGTCAATTTCCCCTTTTATGGCTGTTAGCCTTTGCCTTATGTATTGAGGTGCTCCTATGTTGAGTGTGTAAATACTTACAATTGTTATATCTTCTTCTTCGATCGATTCCCTGATCATTATGTAGTGTCCTTCTTTGTCTCTTGTAATAGTCTTTATTTTAAAATCTATTTTGTCTGATATGAGAATTGCTACTCCAGCTTTGTTTCTATTTCCATTTGTGTGAAATATCTTATTCCATCCCCTCACTTTCAGTCTTCATGTGTCCCTGGGTCTGAAGTGGGTCTCTTGTAGACAGCGTATATATGGGTCTTGTTTTTGTATCCATTCAGCCAGTCTATGTCTTTTTGTTGGAGCATTTAATCCACTTATATTTATGGTAATTATCAATATGTATGCTCCTATTACCATTTTCTTAATTGTTTTGGGTTTGTTACTGTAGGTCTTTTCCTTCTCTTGTGTTTCCTGCCTAGAGAAATTCCTTTACCATTTGTTGTAAAGTTGGTTTGGTGGTGCTGAATTCTCTTAGTTTTTGCTTGTCTGTAAAGGTTTTAATTTCTCTATCGAATCTGAATGAAATCCTTGCTGGGTTGAGTAATCTTGGCTGTAGGTTTTTCCCTTTCATCACTTTAAATATGTCCTGCCACTCCCTTCTACCTTGCAGAGTTTCTGCTGAAAGATCAGCTGTTAACCTTATGGGGATTCCCGTGTATGTTATTTGTTGTTTTTCCCTTGTTGCTTTTAATATTTTCTCTTCGCATTTAATTTTTGATAGTTTGATTAATACGTGTCTTGGCATGTTTGTCCCTGGATTTATCCTGTATGGGACTCTCTGTGCTTCCTGGACTTGGTTGACTATTTCCTTTCCCATATTAGGGAAGTTTTCAAGTATAATCTCTTCAAATATTTTCTCAGTCCCTTTTTTATTCTCTTCTTCTGGGACCCCTATAAATCAAATGTTGGTGCATTTAATGTTGTCCCAGAGGTCTCTGAGACTGTCCTCAATTCTTTTCATTCTTTTTTCCTTATTCTGCTCTGTGGTAGTTATTTCCACTATTTTATCTTCCAGGTAACTTATCCGTTCTTCTGCCTCAGTATTTCTGCTATTGATTCTTTCTAGAGAATTTTTAATTTCATTTATTGTGTTGCTCATCACTGTTTGTTTGCTCTTTAGTTTTTGTAGGTCCTTGTTAAACATTTCTTGTATTTTCTCCATTCTATTTCCAAGATTTTGGATCATCTTTTGTATCATTACTCTGAATTCTTTTTCAGGTAGACTGCCTATTTCCTCTTCATTTGTTTTGTCTGGTGGGTTTTTACCTTACTCCTTCATCTGCTGTGTGTTTCTCTGTCTTCTCATTTTGCTTAACTTACTGTGTTTGGGGTCTCCTTTACACATGCTGCAGGTTTGTAGTTCCCTTTGTTTTTGGTGTCTGCCCCCAGTGGCTAAGGTTGGTTCAGTGGGTTGTGTAGGCTTCCTGATGGAGGGGACTGGTGCCTGTGTTCTGGGGGATGAGGATGGATCTTGTCTTTCTTGTGGGCAGGACTGCTTCTGGTGGTTTGTTTTGGGGTGTCTGTGAACTTATTTTGATTTTAGGTAGCCTCTCTGCTCATGTGTGGGGTTGTGTTCCTGTCTTGCTAGTTGTTTGGCATAGGGTGTCCAGCACTGTAGCTTGCTAGTCATTGAGTGGCGCTGGGTCTTAGCATTGAGATGGAGATATTTGGGAGAGCTTTCGCCATTTGATATTACATGGAGCCGGGAGGTCTCTGGTGGACCAATGTCCTGAACTCGGGTCTCCCACCTCTGAGGCACGGGCCTGACAGCCGGCCAGAGCACCAAGACCCTGTCAGCCACACAGCTAGAAGAAAAGGGAGAATAAAAGAAAGAAATAAAGAAAGAAAAAAATAAAGTTATTAAAAAATTATTAAGAATAAAGAAAATTAAAAAGTAATTTAAAAAAAAAAGAAAGAAAGAAGAGAGCAATCAAACCAAAAAACAAATCTGCCAATGATAACAAGGGCTAAAACTATCCAAAAAAAAATAATTATAATGGACAGACAGAACCCTAGGACAAATGGTAAAAGCAAAACTATACAGACAAAATCACACAAAGTCCACCATCTCCATTTTGGGATGATTTGTTTTCTATTCAGGTATTCCAGAGATTGTGGAGATTTAATCCGCTGCTCCTGAGGCAGCTGGGAGAGACTTCCCTTTCTCTTCTTTGTTCACACAGCTCCTGGGGTTTTCTTTGGATTTGGCCTCGCTTCTGCGAGTAGGTCGCCTGAGGGCATCTGTTCTTCGCTCAGACAGGATGGGGTAAAGTAGCAGCTGATTAGGGGACTCTGGCTCACTCAGGCTTGTGGGAGGGAGGTGTACGGAATGTGGGGTGAGCCTGCAGCAACAGAGACCAGCGTGACGTTGCAACAGCCTGAGGCGAGCTGTGTGTTCTCCCAGTGAAGTTGTCCCTGGATCATGGGACCCTGGCAGTGGCGGGCTGCACAGCCTCCCGGGAGGGGAGGTGTGGACAAGTGACCTGTGCTTTCTCACAGGCTTCTTGGTGGCGGCAGCAGCAGCCTTAGTGTCTCATGCCGGTCTCTGGTGTCCACGCTGATATCCGCGGCTTGCGCCTGTCTCTGGAGCTTGTTTTGGCGGTGTTTTGAATCTCCTCTCTTGGCACACCCCGAAACAATGGTCTCTTGCCTCTTCGGCAGTTCCAGACTTTTTCCCGGACTCCCACCCGGCAGGTGCACTAGCCCCCTTCAGGCTGTGTTCACGCACCAACCCCAGTCCTCTCCCTGGGATCTGACCTCGGAAGCCCGAGCCTCAGCTCTCAGCCCCCGCCCGTCCTGGCGGGTGAGCAGACAAGCCTCTCGGGCTGGTGAGTGCTGGTCAGCACTGATCCTCTGTGCAGGAATCTCTCCGCTTTGCCCTCCTCACCCCTATTGCTACACTCTCCTCCGTGGCTCCATAGCTTCCCCACTGCCACCCGCCATCTCCGCCAGTGAAGGGTCTTCCTAGTGTGTGGAAACTTTTCCTCCTTCACAGCTCCCTCCCACTGGTGCAGGTCCCATCCCTATTCTTTTGTCTCTGTTTTTTCTTTTTCTTTTGCCCTACCTAGGTACATGGGTAGTTTCTTGCCTTTTGGGAAGTCTGAGGTCTTCTGCCAGCATTCAGTAGGTGTTCTGTAGGAGTTGTTCCACATGTAGACGTATTTCTGATGTATTTGTGGGGAGGAAGTTGATCTCCACGTCTTACTCCTCCTCCATCTTGAAGGTCCCCTCGGTAATGTTTTAATTCTTAGCTTGAGTGGTAAACAGAGGAACTTGGTTGTTTATTATTATCATCATCATCATTAGAAGTATTATTACTTAAACTCTATGACTATCATAAATTCTACTGTATAAATCTGTATTAGTTAGCTAGGACAGCCATAACAAAGTTCCACACACTGGGCAGCTTAAGCAACAGAAATTTATTTCTCCCAGTCCTAGAGGTTGGAAGTCTGAGATCAAGTTGTGGGCAGGGTTGGTTTCTCCTGAGGCCTCTCTCCTTGGCTTATAGACAACAGTCTTTTCCCTGTATCTTCACATGGTGTTCCCACTCTTCTTGTCTGCACATCTTTTCCCTAAGGACACCAATCATATTGGATTAGAGCCCACCGTAATGACCTCAGTTTAACTTAATTACCTCCTTAAAGACCCTACCTCCAAATATAGCCTCACTGTGAGGTACTGAGGGTTAGGACTCCAAGGTATAAATTTTGGAGGGACACAATTCAGCCCATAACATTATCATACTTTTCAATGTTTATAATAAATTATTAAAGGAAAAAATAAAAAGCCATAAAAAACTTAAAAGGCAAAAAAAAAAGGAAAATATATATTACGATTAAAGTTTTAAAGTGGTAAGAATTTCCTAAGAACAAGAACATTCTCTTACATAACCACAACACAATCATCAAAACCAAGAAATTTAACTTTGGCACAATGCTATTATCTAATCCACAGAACACTGTCTACTGTTGTCAGTTGTCCCAATAATGTTCTTTTTGTGGCTCTTTTTTTTTTTTCTGGTCTTTGATCAAATCCATAATTATACAATACATTTTGTTTCATAACCCTTTAATCTCTATTAATCTGGAACAGTTCCTCAGCTTTTGTCTTTTATGACCTTGTAATATTTAAATTACAATTCATTTTCATTACGCTAGTTTTGTAGAATGTCCCTCAATTCTGGTTTGTCTGATGTTGTCTCATAGTTAGGTTTTAGAAGGAATACTATCAAAGTATACTTTCACAACGCCTTATATCAAGAAGCACATGGTATCAGTTTGTCCCAATACTGGCAATGTTAACTTTGGTTGTTTGGTTAAGGTAGATTCTGCCAGATTTCTTTTCTCTAAAATACCATTTTATTTCTTAGTAGTCATTCCACTGCATCAGTAAGTTGTAATCTGTTTTTGTTGTTAATTATTCTGATGCTCAATCATTCCAGATTTGGTGTTGATGCCATTTTTGGTATGTCTCCATCACTCTTTAAAAACACAGAAGTATTTAGGAGTGAAGTAACATGCTGTCTTCAACTTACTCTGAAATGGCTCTGATGGAATAAAAGTTATGTTTTAAGGCAGGACAAGAAAATTTAAGCATAACATATTCCCTGCATGTATTGGGCCCTCCCTAACGTGCAGTGTGCATCTGTGTTACATAGAAACCAGACCTTCTCAAAGGTGGGAATGCCTGCTCAACCATAAAGATGAATGTTGTTGTTGTTGATTTTTCATTCTTCTAATGCCAGCAACATAACCCTTTAGATTAATTTTTCTTTTCCTAATTCTGTAAGGGGTCATGGCATCTTGCTGCTCACTTCGTATGTACAGATCTGGACTAAGTACCTTTGGTGAACTTTATGTAAAATGTCAGTGTGTCAGTGTGTCATTTTGATTTACGATCCTTTGTCTTGAAAATGTATATGACTGTGCTTTCAACTTCTAAAAAGTGGAACAGTCCTCAGAGATTGCTGAAAAACTGTCACCCAGGTTATAATTCTCAGGTTGGCTTGAATGACATTCTCTACTTCTCTTTTTGATTGACTATTGATTAATTTTTCATTGACATCTCCAAATATATACATTGAAAGTATACAAACACAAACATGCACACATATATAGATAGAGATAAAGAAAGACAGAGAAAGAGAGAGAGAGAGAGAAAGAGAGAGATTACAAACCAGGTGGTTAAAACAACAGAAATTAATTCTCTCACAGTTCTGGCGGCCAGAAGTCTGAAACATGCTATCAGAAGGGCAATGCTCCCTCAAAAACTCCATGGAAGGATCCTTTCTTGCCTCTTCCAGCTTCTCATGGCTCCAGGAGTTCCTTGGATTGTGACGGAATCATTTCGAATAGCTGTCTCCATCCTGACATGGCTATTTCTTCTGTGTCTCTCTGTGTCCTCTTCTTATAAGGACACCACTCATTGGATTTAGGGCCCACCTTAAATTCAGGATGATTTCATCCTAAGATCCTTAACTAATTATATCTGCAAAGACTCTATTTCCAAATAATATCACATTCTTAGATTCTGAGTGAACATGAATTTTGAGGAGTCACTACAGAGGCCTTCACAGATAAGAAAGCTGAACCACAAATTTAGCTCCCGGCAGTAAAAGTGAAAAGAAGAATACAGTTGCATAGCTCCCATTATTAATAAGGAGGAAGCAAGACAGACCTGTGAGGGCAGCAAAGTTTTTTCAACTCTAAGTTCTGAAACATCTTGCATGAGATCCCCTGACCAACAGCATCAGCATCACATGGGAACTTCTTGGAAAGGCAAACTCACCTGACATCTGAATCAGAAATTCTTGTGGGGACCAGCAGTCTGTGTTTAAAAACCCTCCAAGTGATTCTTAGCCTCTCTCAAGTTTAAGAAACCCTGTAATAGATAACATCCTCACAATGTGAAAGTACCTGGGGTTCCACACAACTCTTTCTCGTAGCATCCTTTAATAGAAGGAAAATTATGACAACAGCACACACAACTCTCTAGGTGGGAGCTGGGGAAGCAAAATTCAGATGGTCAAATTCAAAATTCAATTTGGAGCAAAATTCAAATGGTTAAAATTCAAATTCAATTATGCCCCTTTTACAATAATGCCACCTATTCCCACCATAAAACTTAAGATTTCTATCAAATCACATATTTGATACACAGTTTTCCATACATTCTGCATCTCTTATGCAAACTTTCAACAAGAACTGGGCAGGTACAAGAAGGGGAGGTTGGTTATTGACCAATCATCCATTAATTGAAGTGGACCCAAGAGTGTCCTTATCAAAACTATCCCACCTTCCTGCGTAATTTCCTTAGCTCTAGGCCATCTCCCCAGACCCTGGTCTCCATCAGGCATTTCCATGTTCATCTTTTGATCTCTGAAAAACATAGATCCAACGTCCAAGTTAGCGGGGTTATACTATAGAGTAGATTTATTTTATATTGTAGCCCACAGATTCTCCAAATAAGAATCAGCTTATTCAAAAAGTAGGCTATTGAGCATCACCACAAACCTGCTGTGTCCAAATGAGTTCTGAGAATCAGGCTTTTATACACACTGTGATGACCACCACACATTACAGTTTGCATGCTGGCCACTGTATTGAATATGTGGTTGAAATTTTCTTGACTCACAAGACTTGGATGTGCTGAGTGCTGGTGGAGCTGCACAGGCTGGTTTTGGATGCCCCGCTAACTGTGTTACCTTGTTACTTAACATTTCAGTACTTCAGTTTCTTCATCTGTAACCTGGGAATGTCAACAGTACCACTTCAGGGGGTTGCTATGACATTCAATAAGCTAATGTAGGAAAAAGTACTTAGGATAGTGCCCCAAATCTAGTAAGTGCCATATTAATTGTCAGCCATTGTAATCGGTATCATTTTCAAGGCAGCTGTTATCACACATCTTTCAAGTCACACACAAAAATAGCATTTGAGCTTCCCTGGTGGTGCAGTTGTTATGAATCAGCCTGCCAATGCAGGGGACACGGGTTCAAGCCCTGGTCCGGAAAGATCCCACATGCCGCGGAGGAACTAAGCCCATGCACCACAACTACCGAGTCCTTGTACCACAACTACTGAAGCCCACGTGCCTAGAGCCCGTGCTCTGCAACAAAGAGAAGCCACCGCAATGAGAAGCCCGTGCACCGCAACGAAGAGTAGCCCCCACTCGCCGCAACTAGAGAAAGCCCACGCACAGCAATGAAGACCCAATGCAGCCAAAAATAAATAAATAAAATTTTAAAACTCAGCATTTATTTTTGAGAAATATAGATTGTTGAAACGATCAGGATCATTTTGTCGAAAGTATAGATTCCTAAATCAGTAAATTAATTTATCTACTCTATAGAAGTGTTAGATATAAACAAATTCTGGAAGGCTTGCACCAAACAGAATTATTTTAATTTTATGATAGTTGAGATTATGCGTTTTTTAAATTATTAATTTATTTTTGATAGGCAACACCTATACAAAGTACAAAATTTAAATGGAACAAAGAATAAAAAGTACCTCATAGTCCCCTTTGGCCAGGCACCCACTTTCTTTCCAGATAAGAAATCACTATTACCATTTTCTCTTTTCTCTTTAGTCACTAATAGTAATGACATTTAATAATAGAACTAACTGGTCATTCCTCCTTCATCAGAGTAAAAACACAAAAGCGTATAAACCACTAAATGATATTGAATTCTAACTTTCGGTCGAAGCGGGTCAAACCATACCTTGATAAGTGAAAAAGGCAGAATGACTAAACCTCAGTTCATGT
This sequence comes from Stenella coeruleoalba, assembly GCF_951394435.1. Classification (NCBI taxonomy): domain Eukaryota; kingdom Metazoa; phylum Chordata; class Mammalia; order Artiodactyla; family Delphinidae; genus Stenella; species Stenella coeruleoalba. The sequence continues at coordinate 31,252,238 of NC_137153.1, read as the reverse complement.
GGGTGTGAGTTCACATGGTCCGCACCTGTTGTCCCAGACAGAGATTGCTTTCCCCAGATGCTCACTGCAGTGTCAAAATGCAAGTTTGCATAGGTACCTCAACTGAAAGTCTCTGTCTGGCTCAAGTAGCTTAATCTACAGCCAGTTCTGACTACAGAGTCTAAAATAGTAAGATCAATAAAAGCAGCAAACAATTTTACATTTTTTCTAAACAGTTTTCTTCCAAGATACCTGAAAGTGGCAACAGTCAGAAGTTCCACATGTCTGGCATTCATTTGTTTCTTGGGCAAAATTTTGACTGGAAATCCTGACCTGGAGACTGTCAGGGAGGTAACCTCTGATTGGGATGACCATTTAATACAGCATCCCAGCTTGGTACCCTGGGAGGGAAAGGGCACCAAGCAGGGAAGATGCTGGGACAAGATGCAAGCTGTTCATCTTGGGTCTAGTGCACCTGTATGTGGGGGAACAGAGAGGAAACATTGGGAAGATGGGATAATATCTATGAGGGGCGTTCACATTCATGGAGTTTGTATTAGTTGTCTATTGCCATGTAACAAATTACCATAAATTTGTGACTTAGAACAACACTCATTTATCAGTTCACAGTTCTGTAGGTCATGGTTCAGCACAGCATGACTGGGTTATCTACTCAGGGTCCCACAAGACTAACATCAATGTGTCGGCTAGCTGCAGCACTCTCATCTGGAGCTCAGAGTCCCCTTCCAAGTTCACATAGTTGTGGCAGATTTCAATTCCTTGTGGTTGTAGAACTGAGGTCACCATTTCCTCACTGTTGTCAGCCAGAGCCACTCAGCCAGCAATGGAGAATCTGTCTTTCTTTACTTTTTTAATTTGCAAAGACCTTTTATTATGTGATTGGTTGCTTCTAATGCTTGCAACATGTTATTTAGATAAATTACAATATCTGTGAAATTTAATGATGGTTCAAAATTTATATCAGTTCAGATAAATGGGGCACCTGTGAGCTTACTAAGCTTTTCCCAAAGGTGCATTATATTGAGAATCTACCTCACATTGAATCCTTTTTCAATCTAGTCCTTTTCAAGGGCTTGCCTGACTAGGTCAGGCCCACCAAGGATGATCTTTTTAAGATCAACTGATGGGGACCTTAATTACAACTGCAAAATTCCTTCTTACAAAGACTTAGGTTAGTGTTCGACTGAATAACTGAGAGGAGGTGGTGTCCACCAGGGACCAGGTATCTTGAAGCCCATCTCAATTCTCCCTACAACAAAGTTAAATAGGGTAAAAATTGATTTTTAAGAATTTGGTAAAAATTAGAGCTCATTAGAAGATCAGGCTTTGAAGAATTTTACTATAAGAAATTCTTTTCTGGTATTCATTTGAAGTAAGTTTTTCATTCGAACTAGATGTTATTCATTACTTAGGGACTTTATTATTGTGAGGCTCTCATGGTTGTTATCTCAAAAACTCCCTTTTTTTCAAAACCTAAGCAAATTTCAAGCCTGACCTCGGGAACATCTCCCTGACTATTTGAGCCCTGACCCAGCAGTGCAGTGGAGGCAGGAAGGCTGCATTCTTGGTTAGCTCCCAGCCTCACTCTCAGCTTTGTTCATCCAGGGAAGTTGACCCCAAATACGGCATCACTTGGGCTCCTTCACCTCCTGGTTTCCAGCTGGGCTCAGCCAATGAGAGGCTGGGGATGGGAAGAGAGAGAAGTCAGTTCTTGTTCTCGCCTTTTTCTGCCTCCCTCCAGTCAGAAACTGGATGTGCTCTGTGTAGCCCCTTGACACAATCCCAAGTCCTCACCAGGCTCTGACATCAGCGGCACATTCTTTCTGCCTTTCAGGCCTTGGGGGCTAACTCTCACTAGTCCCCTGTGCCTCACACCCCTTGTTGGATTTTTACCCAACTCTGCAAAGAGTCTCTTCATCTCAGAGATCATGTATCTCCCCTTTTCAGACAAATGATCTCAAGTGTGTCCTGCCAAGACCCTGATGGATACAGATAGATGAGGAGACTTGACTGGTCTCCCTCTCTTTCGATTCCTGGATGTCATTTATATTTTCATGCATTAGGGAACAAGCAAACAAACATATATACAAAGAGCCTTAAAAATATAACAACAAAATGACCGAAGCCCTAGGGACCTGCTAAGGAATTCTAGAGGGTTGTGGAAACCTGACACACTGAGGTCAATGATGGGGATGAATGGGAGGGAGTACCTTCTCTTTCGCTCCAATTTCTGGCCTATAAAATATCCTGAAATGAGAGTGTCTGAGAAGATCCATAGAGATGCTTCCGGTTCCCTGTAGCTGTATATCAAACCTCCTCAAAACTCAGAGACTTAAAAGAACACCAGCATTTATTTAGCTCACAAACCTGCAGTGTGGACAGGCTCACTGGGGACTGGGCATCTTTGCTCCACAGCCGCGTCAGTGGAACCAGATCCCCCACAACAGTGGCCCAAGGCAGGGGTCCTGAGAGAGGCCCAGGAAGAAGCCATGTCACCTCTTCTAACACAGCCTCATCAACCACCCAGGCCATTCCCGCAGCAATTGCAGAGCTCCCCAGGTCCAAGGGGAGAGTTCAGAGATGCAGCCTCGTTGTGTGCAGTGACAAATATTCCGAAGAGCCCATGGGGCCAGAATGCAGTTGTAGCCAGCATGGGCAAACAGAATCTGTCACTAAGACATGAAGGAAATCAATAAAATGTGAACATCAACATTCCCCACTCTGGATTGCCTTGTTATGATCCTGATAGAGCACCCCTCCATCCCAACCCCACACAAGCATCTTGAACTTGACCTCACACCCAGGCTGCCTTTGAGGCCTCATCACCTTTGGACTGTTACACGAGGGCACTTCTGCATTATCCTGAGGTAAACCAGGTGTCACCTAAATCAGTGTTGACCATCAGTTATATTGCTTCTCGAAGAATGCTACTTGGAGCTTCATTGTTTTTCTTTGTTGGCTGCAAATAATTTTTCTTTGAATCATGATCTAAAATATGGCAGAATGGGAGCTCTTCATTTTCAGAAGCTTGCAAGAGTAATAAAACAATAAATGAACAAAGCTGGGATTCCCAGCATCCACATACTGAAAGCTGAGATCTGCATCCAATTTAATAGTTTCCAGAATTTAAATGTGCTTATGAATACACATGAGATTCCATCCTAATGTCACTCTAAGGGCAAATCTTTCTCCCCCTGCTTCAGTGAGTCTTCACAAAACAGGCATTTCTGGAGTAACTCACTCTTCTTTCGTTCAAGAGCAACCCTGGAGTGTGTGCCATTTCTGCAGATGCAGCAGTGAGCAAGGTACAGAGGGGGCCAGCAGCACCCTGCCTGGAGCTGAGAGCCACCACCTGAGCCAAATCGAACCTCAGTTGGACTTGAAGGCTTTCTATTCTACAAACCCCTTTATTCACACCCAAACTCCCCTCCAGAGTTGCTACCCTCCCTTCAAGGCCTCCTCTGTGATTCCAGGTTCCTCGACTCATGATGGACACATGGCTGTAAGTAATCTGTCCTCTGCACGGATCCTATTCTTTCCTGTGCCCTCCACTGCCATCTCCCTACTGATCTATTAATGAATAACTAAATCACCTTTGTTCGCATGGGGAAAGAAAAACGTTTCCCAAGTCCTTCCATAGGGAAGGAAAACATTTTTCCCTCTACCCATCTTAGGTTCCTTGGCTGGAGCACTACAAATTAGACTGGCAAAAAACAAATCAACAAGAAGAAAACAAGCAGAGTTTATACTTGCATGCAGCCTGTCTTCATGCGGGACAAACTCAGAGATGAGTTACTCAAAGAGGTAGTTACAACTTGGGGGCTTATATAGCATCTTAACAGAAGAACAATTTGTAGAGAAGTGACAAGACAAAGGAAAAGAGGTTGAACTGTGGGAAGGTCAATATATGGGGGCCATTTATGGAGTAAGATTTGTCTGTGAAGGCCCATCTTGGTGCCAGCTTCCCATCTTCTTCACGGTCATAAAACTTTCCCAGGAGAGGGGATTTATGGCACTCCCATTTCTCAGAACTTTCTGCTTTTAGTCAGATAAAGGAAGCTCTGGGAAGGCATCTTACTGTATCTGTTGATTCTTATTTGCCTCCAACTCAAAACAATCTTTATGCCAAATGGCACGTTTGGGCTGGCATGTTCCCATCCCCTAAACTTCCATGATGTAGCTTGGTTTTACTCGACAACGTCCCAAACCTGGAAGCCATCTCTAAGAGATGGCTGCTTCCTCTACCTTCATTCATTCATGGGCCAGGAAGGGTGATCACATCCTTCTGTGCACTATCATCTCTGCTCAGACACTCTTGTCTCCTCTTGGTAGTCCTGTGTCATTACTGATGCCACCTCCTCGCCATGTCCCTTCTGCTTCCTCCAAGGTCTCCACCTCCCTTTGGACTCACCCCTGACATTGGTACTTTCAGCATTTTCAATGATAATCCTTTAACAACTTTCATCACAAAAGCCCTTTCCTTCATTTGGATGCCCTTCCAAGCCTACTGGGCAGGGATCAGCAGCCACCCTTGACCAATGAAAAATCAAGGCTTGCAGAGGTTCCAGGCAACTTCTCCAGCCTCACAGCCCATGTGACAGAGCAGCCTCTGCACCAATGCTGCACCCCTATTCTCTATGAAGCTTTTTATGGCTGGCCTAGAGCAAGGAGACTGACTGATTCTAGGTTGGGGGACACGTCTGAAGTTTGGGGGAATCCCTCCTGCCCTGCTCCCAAGCCACCACATTTGCAATGCCTCCATCTCTGCTCCACGATGCCATGGAAATCCTGTCCATGCTCAGCACTGCTGTGCACAAAACCTGCACTGTCCCCACACTTTTATTCGTACATATACTGAAGTGTGTTCTCACTGATGAAAATAAATTCTGGTGCATGGCTTTTACACCCAGCATCGTTTTGCCTCTGTGAGATGGTAGCAGAGAAGGACAGGAGCTGAAAGTGTTCTGCCTAAACTGGGGACTGGGAAGGAAGCGAGAGGCATCAGCAGCTGAGATTCGACATCAGTGAGGACAGAGGGCCCAGGGCCTTAACACTTGAAGTGGCATCACCTGGGAACTGGCTGGCAAGGCAGAGTTTCAGGACTGAGCCCTGACCTGCAGTCAAAACCTCCATTTTAACAAGATCCCCAGGTGATCTGTGCACACATGACAGTTTCAGGGACCCTGGGCTGGGTAATAGAGAAGGTGAATGGTGGGCCCACGGAAGAGGGGAGGGTCTGACAGCGGAGGTCATGCCTCCACTCAAATTTTTTGAGGAGCCCTGCCTGTCCACTCACTCACCTCCAGGCTGAGGAAGGCTGTGGGACTCGAGCGAGCATTTCCCTCACAATGCTTCTGGCATCAAAAGAACAGGGTCTTTTCCAACACAGATTCTCCAATTCTCTGACACCGGCCGGGTGTCCTGGAGATAGCACAGACCCCATAGGTTAAGGGCTCAATCTGGCAAGACTGCCCTCACTTCCGACACCAGCTTGTCTCCTGTACTTCTGATCACCCTGCTGTAAATTCATGGGGTTCCCATAACCCCCTCCTCTGGTTTGATAATTTGCCAGAATGACCCACAGAACTCAGGAAACTGTTTAGTTACCTATTGCTAGTTTATTGTAAAGGATATAATTCAGGAAGAGCCAGATGGAAGAGATGCACAGGGCAGTGAGACAGAATGGGAAGTGGGAACTTCCATGTCCTCTCTGGGTGCACCACCCTCCCAGCACCTCCCTTCACCACCCCAGAAGCTCCCCAAACCCCATCAGTGAGAGGTTTCTATGGACATTCCACTATGTAAGCATCGTTGATTAAATCATAGGTTTTGGTGCTTGAGCTCAATCTATAACCCCTCTCCCCTCCCTGGAAGTTGAGGGATGGGGCTGAACGTTCCACCTGGGTCTTTCTGGAGACCAGCCCCTACCCTGAGGCCACCCAGGAAGGACCCCCAGCCCCAAAAGTTATCTCATTAGCAATAAGAGACACTCTTACCACTCCCGAGATTCCAAGGATTTCAGGAACTGTATGCTAGGAACCAGGGACAGAGACCAAATATGTACCCTTTATTACATCACAGGACCTGTCTCTACCCTGTTTTCACTGGGTATGCTTCAGCTGTGTATGAAGTCTGAAGCATGTAGATTGAATTAGGGCGAGGGATGTGACATCCTGGGATACGAGTGCCCAGAAGGGCGCCCTCATATAAGATGTCCAAGTGTGCAAGAATGCGGTGCTGGAGAGACCATATGCACAGTGGTGACAGTGCTGCCAGATCCCAGCCTCCGCCATCTCCATTGAGGCACAGACATGTGAGGGAAAGGATTTTGGATCCTCCAGACCAGCCAACCTACCAGCCAAGGTACCACTGAATAATCCTGTTGATACCACGCAAAGCACAGGAAGTGCTAGGCTAGCCCAGAGTGAATCCTGCCCTGTAAGACCTGTGAGCGGCATCATGGCCCTGCATGACGCATGCACTTTGGGGTGGCTTGCCACAAGTGATAGAGATTGGAGCAGTGTGCAGTGTGGGGACTTGGAGAAGCAAAGCTGTGCTTTCTTAGGGACTGGCTGTTCTTCCTGCACTGGGATCACAGGGATGGGAAATGGGAGGGGAAAGCGCCTGTCCCACCACCCTGCAGCCAGGACAGCTGTGACTTTCAGCCTTTTAGTGATTTGTCTTCCAAGAACAATTTTCCTATGAGCAAAGAGATTTTCCGGGTTCTGAGTGTTCTTAGGCTTAGCAAAGCTGGGACACCCCTCAATTTACAGATGAGTATACTGAGGCCCAGAGAGGGGAGGTCCCAAGATAACACAGTAGTTGGAGACCAGAACACCCTGCTAACTAACCTCCACTTGCAATTCTGGTTGTTTCATATCCAGGTGGCCTGTTCTATCCCATGGATCAAGAGAAGGAACAAGCTTCCTTTAACATGTGTGCTTTGTTCCCGCATCTAAATTTAGCCCCTTAGGTTGGCAACTAGATGTGTTAGGCAGTCTCTAAGCAATACACCTATGTTTCTCATTACATCTTTCATCTCCATGGTTTCAACACTTCCCAACTTCTAGAACCAATTTCATTATCACGTCTCAATGACTTTAGTGGTGAGCTAAACATCAAGCAGGATATTCACACTTAAATACGTAGCATTCAGAATCTTATTTACTTATTCCTACTGGATGCTCTCTTCCCTAGACGAGAGAGGGCCTAATTAAAATGGACTCATACAGATAGATTAATCTGTAGTAACAAGCAGTGACTGAGATAAGACATCACATTCAAAGCATGTCGTAGAATTGCTAACGTAGCTGTCGATGTAGGGGATACTCAAAAAATATTCAAAAATATAAAATTGCTCAGATAACTGAAGCACACCCATTCAGAAACTTTAACAACAACTCTTGTTGAAAGTGTGTATGTTCTGAGCAGAGAATGTAAGAAGATGAAAACACCTAGTGAGTTTGGCACAGAAATATTCATGAAATAAGTGAATATGAAATCTAACCTAAGCTTTTTGCTAAGTCTCTGGGTCACCCTTTTGAACAGTTTTGTTGTCACACAGTAATGTTCTCAGAGACCATGGAGGTGTGTTTACCACCTTAACTCATGGTAGGAGATTTGAGGTTAGCTGGGAAGAGTATACTTGGCAATTAGAAAACACAGGTGGTCCCTAGACTGAAACAAAAAGAGACAGTGCTTGGATAGTGTGGAACAGTCATGTGCCCTGAGGGGGATAAACAAGTCGAAGGTGCCACTTCCCTGCCCATCACTCTGGAGCCTCCATAAAGTACTTGATCTCACACGAGGCTAGGAGTCTTTTTTTTTTAAATTAATTTATTTTATTTATTATTATTTTTGGCTGCGTTGGGTCTTCATTGCTGCGCGCGGGCTTTCTCTAGTTGCGGCAAGCAGGCGCGGGCTTCTCATTGCAGTGGTTTCCCTTGCTGCGGAGCACGGGCTCTAGGCACGCGGGCTTCCGTAGTTGCGGCTCACGGGCTTCAGTAGTTGTGGCGCACGGGCTTAGTTGCTCCATGGCATGTGGGATCTTCCCCAACCAGGGCTTGAACCCGTGTCCCCTGCATTGGCAGGCAGATTTTTAACCACGCGCCACCAGGGAAGCCCTAGAAGTCTTAAAATAAATTTAGTAACTAGAATTTGTATGGGGACAGGGTCCTGTACCCCTGAAGCAGCTCTGGTTGCTGGTCAGGCAGCCACCAGGAGGAGAAAGCAGGCTTGAGGCACTGGGTGTAGGAGGGCATCTCTGGACGCCTGCAGTCCCTGCACCAGTTTCCTCACAGCCTCCACCTGAGCCATGGCCCACAAAGCACCCTTAAATATCTTATCCTTATTTTAAGAATTGTGCAGTTTCACATCTCTGTAGAGTGGCCATTTGAACTGCAACCTGGAAATGACTTTAGTTTTACATTTTAGCTTGTTCTTTTTGAGTCTTTGAATTTCATGGGAAAAGTCAGAATTTGGTCTTACTAACTCTGCCTCTAGAAGTTGAAATTTCTTATGACTCTTCAGGCTTACTTAGTAGACTGAGATCCTTTTTCTTTTTCTTTTTTCCCTTTTTCAGGGTATCTCTCAGCACTAGCATTTCAAAGATTCAAGGAACACGTTTTGGGAAACATTGGTTTAGATTAAAGGCCTCCAATCACATCTGAGTCCTACGACTTCTCAGAATCTTCCCAGTTCTCTTTTTTCTCTCAGCTTTAACCCCTGCTTTCCCTACCTCCCCAGATCCAACTCTTCCAAATGGGCATACTTACCCTTAATTAAATCCTTCCTGAGAAGTCCTCCAGCTCTAGTGGGTGTGGGACTTATCAGCTCAGCAATACTCTTACTTCGATTAAAGCAGGCATCCCTTTGTCCTGCATTCCGATCCTCAATAAATATCAGCTGATTGATCCTATGAGGTCTGTGCTCATAGAAAGTGTAAAATGAACAAAACTTGGTTAACATATCCACAAAATCATCATCCCTTACTTCTCTAGTTGTTTCTAAGTTTTTTACTGGGCTGAGTCCAATTTCATCATCGTCTGACTGAAGCAATGAACATGGCCTCTGATCTGGTTTCTGGAGGCAATTTTAATGTTGCAACCAGAGGTCAGCTAGCCCTTGGATGCTTGCTTGAAACCACCACAGCGCCATCATTGCATAATGGAAAGTATGATGCCTCTGTTCACCACTCTTTTGGGGATTTCACCTTACACTGCCCTACCTTACCCTGACATGTGATTTATCTCCCCTATGTCATTGCCACATCTCCCATTGTCTGTCTCCTCTCCTTAATTAAATGATAGATGTCTCAAGGCAGCATCATATACCTAGCACAATGCCTGGCACAAAGTAGGTCTTCACTAAAGAGCGGTGAATAGAGAGATGGCTCACAAGTATTAGATTTTAAAACATGGAGCTGAACCAAAATTTTTTCATCCAAGCAGCAGGCATGCAGAGTCAGTGAGGTTTATTTCTGTCGAAAGCCTCAGATTTTAAAAGGAAAAACTAAACCAAAATTTCCCCTCAACACACCAGGCATCCACAACCGTGAAGTTTATTTCTGTGTTAAAAGCCTCCAGCTCACGCCTGGCACCCCATGCACCCCAAGCTGCGATTGGAGAGATGTAGGTCACTGCTCACAATAGAGGTAAAAAATGAGTTAATGAGTTGGCTTAATCAAGAAATATGACCTTAACCAGCCACTAATAAGACGTGTTCTGAGAATCACTATCTGGAAAAATAATAAACAAAACATTTTATGCTGCAGTTACTCAGGAAAAGGAGCGTAATCTCCAAGGGAACATTGGCCTTGATTTCTGAAAAGATCACGTTCCCAAAATCTGCTCCTGTCAGGTTGCACCTCAGAGCAGCATGGGTGTCAGTCGGTTGGCATGGGTAAGGCTGGTGGTGGAGTTCTGGAGGGTTAAATGCGGATGATTTATAACACAATGGGGATTGATGGTTGGCCCATCAGAGAATGGCAACCTGACTTGACATATCAAGTGAAAAGGGGTGAAAAGGGGATTGATTTGCAAGGCAGGGTTTTGCAGACTTTCCAGGGGACGTCCTGACAAGAGGACTGGGGACACCCATTCTGACTTGGACACTCACCCCAGCCCAGCCCCCTGAACTCCTCGATCTGAGTGGAAAGTGTGACTCTAGTCTTAAACCCTTGTTTAAACCAAACAGACCAGGAAATAAAAGTTTAAGATCAAAATCTTAACCAAATAGTAGCACTTGGAAATTACTCTTAAAATATATTTCTCTGTATTTTAAGAGTTTGACAAAAATCCACTCTGTATTTAATCTGACCAATTTTTAGATTATATTTCATATATCTAAGTAGTGGGTTGAATGATGTTTCCCCCAAAACATTGCCCAGATCCTACCTCCCAGAAAGTGTGAATGTGAGTTATTTGGGAAAAGGATCTTTTCAGGTGTGATTAAGTTAAAGATCTTAAGATAGGATCATCCTGGATTCGGGCAGGATTAAATCCAATGACTGGTATCCTTGTAAGGGATGGAAGAGAGTCACAGACACAGAGAAGGCTATGAGAGAACAGAGGCAGAGATTCGAGTGGTACAGCCACAAACTAAGGGATGCCTGGGAACTCTAGGAGCTGGAAGAGGCAGGAAGGATGCTCCCCTAGAGCCTCTGGAGAAAGGGTGGCACTGCCCATACCTTGATTTCAGACCTCCGGACTCCAGAACTGAGAGCATAAATTTCTATTTTTTACGTCACCTGCTTTGCGAGTTTTTCTTAAGGCAGCTCCAAGAAACTAAAACAACCTGTAAGAAATTTTATTTGTTGGAAAGGAAAGGAAGAGGTTGAAAATTAAAGTTAGCCCCAGAGTTTTATGGCTTTGGGTCTTGTTTTTGTTTTCCAAGTCTGTATTTTAAAGACCTCCATGGACGTTTGAAGAGATAATTTGTAGTGTTTTTTCTCCAGGCGTCCACACCCACTGCTGGGAGCAGGGGAGGAAGGGAGTCGTCAGTGAACTTGTTCTTGAAATCTCCTGTGGGTTGTTTGGGGTCTTTTTTTATTTTATTTTTTTGGCCTTGTGGCTTGCAGGATCCTAGTTCCCCGACAAGGGATCGAACCCATGCCCCCTGCAGTGGAAGCTTGGAGTCTTTACCACTGGACGGCCAGGGAAGTCACTGTTTTGGGGTCTTGATGCATCTTGATATTCCCACTAGGGACTGTGTCCTCTCCCTTATACAGTACTCATCTTCACTCCTCTTTTCTTTCTTTTTTTTCTTGCTTTCCTTTTTTTTGTTTTCCTCTGTGGGCGACCCTCCAATTACTATTGAAGAAAGTTGACTCTGAGTCACCATTCTGTGCCTAGCCGGGGCAAATCAGGCCTATGAGTCCAGCAATTTTCCTCCTTTGGAGGGAAGGAGGGATTTCTACTCCAGAGGATGCTCTGCACCAAGGTATAAATGGGGTGGGAGGTGGGAGCGGGCATGAGTGAGGGTTTTCAGAGTTTATCCAAGATTCTTCTTTTCCCCAGTTGCCCTTAACAGGGTAAGAACTATGTTTGTCTGTCTCTCTCTGGGCAGGACTTCTCTAATTTCAGATGAATAAACGATGTGCTCTACAATGTGGTGGAGGGAGAGCAGACAGGGGCAAGGGGAGAAAACCAGGTCCCTGGGTCCAAAACTTAGCTCCAGCACTACCTGAACCACATGTGAACAGGTGAGTGGACAAGCCCAAGTTTGGGGCTCACTGTCTGTGCACTGGACCCTGGGGGTCTTGAGTTTGGACTTTATCTGCATGTTCACATCCCTGTCATCTGTGAGTGTGGAGCCCTCAGAGGTTGGCTCTGAGGAGTGACCCCCAAAAAGGCTCTTCCCCTCTGCTTCCGCTCTGCCTCTCCTTTCCCATTAACATGCTTCTGTAGCCCATTTTCACCAGAGACAACAGAGGAAGAAGGATCAAGAGAGGGAGAGAGACCAAAAATGACCACATTGGCACTCAAATTGCAAATTTTTTAAAATAATTTTTTAAAAAATATTTATTTATTTGGCTGTGCCAGGTCTTAGTCGCAGCACACACGGGATTTTTGATTTTCATTATGTCACACAGGATCTTTAGTTGCGACATGCAAACTCTTAGTTACAGCATGTGGGGTCTAGTTCCCTGACCAGGGATAGAACCCAGGCCCCCTGCATTGAGAGCATAAAGTCTTAGCCTGTGGACCACAAGGGAAGTCCCTCAATTTGCAAATTTTTATGCAGAATAAAGTTATTTCTTCAATAGAAGGTAGAACTCTTACAGATATGGAAATTTAACCTAATTAAAACGTTTTTTTCAATTTTTATTTAAGGATTTTTTTTTTTTTTATGATGACTGAGGTTTGACAAGAATGTGCTTGGATATTTATAATGCAGTCACATGTGTTTGCTGGAAGAGAGGCCACTGATCCACAGAATCCCACTTAAACCCTCTCACAGTATAATCCACACCCTCTACAGGAAAAACAACCAGCAGCCTCTGGGTGTGTCCATATTAATCTAAGAGGCCTGACTCATGGCTGGTGCCCAACTCTCCTTGAATTATGGTGGATTTGGGTTTGTATCCAAGTCTCTGGATGAGCCGCTTGGCCTATCCCCAACCTACCAGTCAGCTGCATTTGTAAACCTAATATGTAAAGCCCTTTCTGCTGTCTCTAGGTCTGGCCACGGAGAATTCAATGACTACAGCATTTTCAGTTTGTTGTTCCTTAAGCTTAATTCATTGGCACAAGAAGAAATACATCAGATCATAAGTTATCTGTAGACTTTATGCCTTTTCTGTAAGGCTAGAATGTTCCCAGATGCCAACAATTTTTTAGATGGTTTACTCAGATTGATACGCAAGAGAATTATCCTTCTTTGTAGAAAATCCATCTAAACCATTTACTGAAGGATTTGCTATTTGTTGTTACCTCTTTGGTAAAGAAAGCTGTATTCTGTCAATAACTAAAGTAGTGGAGCAGGGACATGGGTGTGTTTGCCTAGCACCCCATCCAAGGGGACAGACCCCCTCTCCAAGGCCTTGCCACCTCACTGATGGGGAATCTTTCCTCCATCCTGCTGGCTTGCAGAGCTATCATCCTTGCCTCTCGTCACTTTGTACGGAAAATAAAAGGATTTATTTCTGTACATCTTTGAGCTTTCTTGAGGGGAGAAGGGGTTGGTTAGAAGTGACTAGCTGTTATAAGTCGTTTTATTTCTTGTGTGCCCATCTCTATCTTAAAGTCCCCTGAAACCTCCAGTCTGGGAGAATCGATGCCTAATTGCATAATTTTTATTTCACATAACATTTGAACATGTTCCGTGGAGATTTCACTGAACTCCTATTAGGGAGGAGTAAGCAACAGTAAAATTGCCAATAAATTTTGGAACACAATCCTAGGCAAAAATGTTTACCAAGACAAAAATCATTGCAAAAATCATTTTTCTTTATGAGAAAAAAATGTTAGACAAGCACAACATGGTCCAAACATTTATTCGATGATTCCAAAGGCATTTCTACTCTGCTCAGGACTTAGTGAGATGCTGCCACATTCCTTATCCTGGATTTTTATTAGTTAGAGGCCATCCCCGGGGAGAGTCAATGTGGGGTCCTGGTGGTAGACTGTGTTTCCAAAGAAGCCTGCAGCAATGTCTCGCATCCCCTTTGCCCTTCCACAGTGTAACTGTGCACCCTTCCCTCAAGGGGTACAGTCCAGTCTTTCCCTTTGCATCTCAGGAGGCTCTGGACAGACTTTGACCACGAGAATGCAGAAGTGTAACTGCCAAGACTGATCTCAGAGAGACAGCAGTGAGTGGTGGTGTGAAGCAAGATCTTAATTCCCTGCCCAGGAATGGAACCTGGATAGCCTGGATGAAAACCAGCAATCCTAGCCACCATACTCCCTGGGCTCTTGCCCCCAGTGGAAAATGCATTTCTCACTGAGGCAAAACTGTAGAAACAGATACAAAGTTTATTATTAGAGACACAGCACAACAACAAGTGGGAGACCACACAGAGAAACAGTTTGTATAGTTAAGATAGAAGCAAGGCAGAGATGCACACCCAGAGAGAAAGGGTGTGGGCGTCCTCCCTAATGAGGAGGAGTGCAGTAAAAATGGATTATAGAGGCCTTAGCATCACATATTACGGGGTGGTGCCCCCTCCTCTTTGACCCCCAAGGAGCCTTTCTGCACATGTACAATGTCTCCCTTGCCCCAAGGATGGGAAATATATGACCTCTTGATCTTTTAACAGGGTTTAGCCCCTTTCTGTCCCTGCCATAAAAGTGTCCAATGTCCTATTATCTACCCTATTCCTGTTGTTGTTTCTTATATCGAAGTGCCAATCTCTAAATATAGACAGGAGTCCGGTCATAAATATGTAGTCTGGAGCCTGTTTGTCTCTTGCCTCAGGAAATGTAAACAGGGGGCTGGTAATGAATGTCCGGCCTGGAGCCCATCTTCTCACCCCAGGAACAGGAGGCCGGTTCTAAATGCCTAGCCTGGAGCCTGTCTATCTCCTGCCTCAAGGTGGGACCATGGGAAAGCTGGGTTCCTCTGCCTCCCTCCCTGAGCACCATATAAAGAACAACCTGGAGAGAGAGATCCAGCCAGGTCCCAGGCTTCAGCCACCACAGGGCCAGGTTCTCAAGTGCCAGCTGCAGGGGTCCCAGCCCCTCACCGATTTGCTCACCAAAACAGCGTGGAGCAGGACTACCCACCTGAACCCTGCCCTGGTCCCTGACGCTGCAGAATTCTGTACAAATAAAATGGTGGTTGTTATTTGAAGCCACCAAGTCTCTGGGTTTGTCACCCAGTGAAACAGCCAGCAACCAGGAGGTGAATAGTGTCGGGAATACAGGCAGAGCAGGAGGTGAAGCATGAGCAGTTGGATCAAAGACATCTTTTGCTATCACAGGCCCACACCCCAGAGGGGCCTGGAAGCAGTTACTGCACAGAAGGCAGCCGGGAGTTCACCTAAGACCCCAGCCATAGAAGCTGGCTTCTAAAATAGGCAGAGACACTGTGAACAGAACTGAGGCCTAAAGTCAGAGATGCCAGCAGACACAGATTCAACCCCACAGTGATGGAAGAAAGGGACTTGAAAGACCCTACCTAGGATCAGAATATGTCTTAGCAACTGAGTAATGGATCTGTCTGCAGATGGGAGAGAAAAGGCCCACCTCCTATCCATCAATGAAATACATTGAGGGCCTGGAAATAAACCCTCATATTATGGTCAAATGATTCTGGTAAAAGTTCCAAGAGCATTCAATGGGGAAAGAATAGCCTCTTTGACAAACAGTACTGGGACAACTGGACATTCACATGCAATAAAATAAATTGGACCTAAACACTGCATGCAAAAATTAACTCAAAATGATTCATAGACCTAAATATAAGAGCTGAAACTATTAAACTCTTAGAAGAAAATATAGGAAGAATTCTTCATGACTGTTTTAGGCAATAGTTTCTTAGATATGACACCACAAAAGAAACAAGAGAAAAAATAGATGAATTAGACCACATCAAAATTAAAAACTTTTGTGCTATACATAATATCATCAAACAAGGGAAAAGACAACTCAGAAAATTTACTCAAATTATATATCTGTTAACAAACTTGTATCTAGAACAGACAATGAACTCCTACAACTCAATAAGAAAAAGACAAGTAACCTAATTTAAAACTAGCCGAATTCTCACTAGGAACTCTGGTCTGAAGTGCCTGGTGCAAAGCCTCTGCACATGGCCCTCTACGAGCAAGTGAAACTGGAGGAAGCACAAAGGAAAAAAGACAAATAAAGCTGAGAGAATTCCTTACCAGCAGATCTGCACTCAAGAAATTTTAAAAGTAGTTCTTTAGTCCAGGGAAAATACTACCGGATGGAAATTTGGATCTACATAACGGAATGAAGAGCACAGCAAATGCTTCTCTCACAAAGAGCATTATTATCCTTACCCTGTGACCTGCAGAAACCAAGGAGGCAATGAGAGGTGGTCACCTCAACCCCTTCAAATACTGATGCATCACACATGGTGAATGAGCATTGCCTCCAACTCTTAAGACTGATTGAATAACTTCAAAGATTGATTTGCCTTGCTTCGTTTGAAGTTTCAGGAGGAAGGCGGAAGATGGCGGAAGAGTAAGACGCGGAGATCACCTTCCTCCCCACAGATACACCAGAAATACATCTACACGTGGAACAACTCCTACAGAACACCTACTGAAGGCTGGCAGAAGACCTCAGACCTCCCAAAAGGCAAGAAACTCCCCACGTACCTGGGTAGGGCAAAAGAAAAAAAGAAAAAACAGAGACAAAAGAATAGGGACGGCACCTGCACCAGTGGGAGGGAGCTGTGAAGGAGGAAAAGTTTCCACACACTAGGAAGCCCCTTCGTGGGCGGAGACTGCGGGAGGCGGAGGGGGGAGCTTCGAAGCCACGGAGGAGTGCACAGCAACGGGTGCGGAGGGCAAAGCGGGGAGATTCCCGCACAGAGGATCGGTGCCGACCGGCACTCACCAGCCCGAGAGGCTTGTCTGCTCACCCGCTGGGGCGGGCGGGGCTGCGAGCTGAGGCTCTGAGGCTTGGGCTTCGGTCGGAGCGCAGGGAGAGGACTGGGGTTGGCGGCTTGAACATAGCCTGAAGGGGTTAGTGCACCACAGCTAGCCGGGAGGGAGTCCGGGGAAAAGTCTGCACCTGCCAAAGAGGCAGGAGACTTTTCCTTCCCTCTTTGTTTCCTGGGGCGTGAGGAGAGGGGTTTAAGAACGCTGCTTAAAGGAACTCCAGAGACGGGCGCGAGCCGCGGCTAAAAGCGCGAACCCCAGAGACGGGCGCGAGCCGCGGCTGAAAGCGCGGAATCCAGACACGGGCGCGAGCCGCGGCTGAAAGCGCGGAATCCAGAGACGGGCGCAAACCGCGGCTAAAAGCGCGGACCCCAGAGGCGGGCGGGAGACGTTAAGGCTGCTGCTGCCGCCACCAAGGGGCCTGTGTGCGAGCACAGGTCACGCTCCACACCCCTCTTCCGCGGAGCCTGTGCAGCCTGCCACTGCCAGGTTCCCGGGATCCAGGGACAACTTCCCCAGGAGAACGCACAGCGCGCCTCAGGCTGGTGCAAAGTCACGCCGGCCTTTGCCACCGCAGGCCCGCCCCGCACTCCGTGCCCCTCTCTCCCCGCCGGCCTGAGTGCGCCAGAGCCCCCGAATCAGCGGCTCTTTTAACCCCATCCTGTCTGAGCAAAAAACAGACGCCCTCCAGCGACCTACACGCAGTGGCAGGGCCAAATCCAAAGCTGAGCCCTGGGAGCTGTGAGAACAAAGAAGAGAAAGGGAAATCTCTCCCAGCAGCCTCAGAAGCAGCGGATTAAAGCTCCACAATCAACTTGATATACCCTGCATCTGTGGAATACCTGAATAGACAACCAATCATCCCAAATTAAGGAAGTGGACTTTAGGAGCAAGATCTATGATTTTTTCCCTTTTCCTCTTTTTGTGAATGTGTATGTGTATGCTTCTGTGTGAGATCTTGTCAGTATAGTCTTGCTTCCACCATTTGTCCTAGGGTTCTATCCGTCCATGTTTTTTTTTTGTTTTTTTTTAAATTTTTTTCTTAATAATTAATTTTAATAACGTTATTATACTTTACCTTCTTTCTTTCTTTCTTTCTTTCTTTCTTTCTTTCTTTCTTTCTTTCTTTCTTTCTTTCTTTCTTTCTTTCTTTCTTTCTTTCTTTCTTTCTTTCCTTCCTTCCTTCCTTCCCTCCTTTAGACAACAAATCATCCCAAATTGACGAGGTGGTCTCTGACAGCAAGATTTATGATTTTTCCCCATTTACCTCTTTTAGTGAGGGTATATGTGTATGCTTCTGTGTAAGATTTTGTCTGTATAGCTTTGCTTCCAACATTTGTCCTAAGGTTCTATCCGTCCCTTTTTTTTTTTTCTAAATAAGAATTTTTTAATTCAATAACTTTATTATACTTTATTTTATTTTTACTGTATCTTCTTTCTTTCTGTCTTTTTCCTTCTTTCCCTCCTTCCTTCCTTCCTCCCTCCCTCCCTCCTTTCTTTCCTTCTTGCCTTCTTTCCTTCTTTGCTTCTTTCTTTCTTCCTTCCTTCCTACCCTCCTTTCCTTCTTTCTTTCCTCATACTTCTACTAATTCCCTCTACTTTTTCTCCCTTTATCCTGAGCCGTGTGGATGAAAAGCTCTTGGTGCTCCAGCCAGGAGGCAGGGCTCTGCCTCTGAGGTAGGAGAGCCAACTTCAGGACACTGGTCAACAAGAGACCTCCCAACTCCACATAATATCAAATGGCGAAAATCTCCCAGAGACCTCCATCTTAAAACCAGCACCCAGCTTCACTCAACGACCAGCAAGCCACAGTGCTGGAAAATCTATGCCAAACAACTAGCAAAACAGGAACACAACCCCGCCCATTAGCAGAGAGGCTGCCTAAAATCATAATAAGGCCACAGACACCCCAAAACACACCACCAGACGTGAACCTGCCCACTAGAGAGACAAGATCCAGCCTCATCCACCACAACACAGGCACTAGTCCCCTCCACCAGGAAGCCTACACAACCCACTGAACCAACCTTAGCCACTGGAGACAGACATCAAAAACAGGAGGAACTATGAACCTGCAGCCTGCAAAAAGGAGACCCCAAACACAGTAAGATAAGCAAAATGAGAAGACAGAAAAACACACAGCAGATAAAGGAGCAAGATAAAAATGCACCAGACCTAACAAATGAAGAGGAAATAGGCAGTCTACCTGAAAAAGAATTCAGAATAATGATAGTAAGGTTGATCCAAAATCATGGAGATAGAATGGACAATAGAATGGACAAAATGCAAGAATCAATTAACAAGGACCTAGAAGAACTAAAGATGAAACAAGCAACGATGAACAACACAATAAATGAAATTAAAAGTACTCTAGATGGGATCAATAGCAGAATAACTGAGGCAGAAGAACGGATAAGTGACCTGGAAGATAAAATAATGGAAATAACTACTGCAGAGCAGAATAAAGAAAAAAAAATGAAAAGAACTGAGGACAGTCTCAGAGACCTCTGGGACAACATTAAACGCACCAACATTCGAATTATAGGGGTTCCAGAAGAAGAAGAGAAAAAGAAAGGGGCTGAGAAAATATTTGAAGAGATTATAGTTGAAAACTTCCCTAATATGGGAAAGGAAATAGTTAATCAAGTCCAGGAAGCACAGAGAGTCCCATACAGGATAAATACAAGGAGAAATACGCCAAGACACATATTAATCAAACTGTCAAAAATTAAATACAAAGAAAGCATATTAAAAGCAGCAAGGGAAAAACAACAAATAACACATAAAGGAATCCCCATAAGGTTAACAGCTGATCTCTCAGCAGAAACCCTACAAGCCACAAGGGAGTGGCAGGACATACTGAAAGTGATGAAGGAGAAAAACCTGCAGCCAAGACTACTCTACCCAGCAAGGATCTCATTCAGATTTGATGGAGAAATTAAAACCTTTACAGACAAGCAAAAGCTGAGAGAGTTCAGCACCACCAAACCAGCTTTACAACAAATGCTAAAGGATCTTCTCTAGGCAAGAAACACAAGAGAAGGAAAAGACCTATAATAACGAACCCAAAACAATTTAGAAAATGGGAATAGGAACATACATATCGATAATTACCTTAAATGTAAATGGACTAAATGCTCCCACCGAAAGACACAGATTAGCTGAATGGATACAAAAACAAGACCCTTATATATGCTGTCTACAAGAGACCCACTTCAGACCTAGAGACACATACAGACTGAAAGTAAGCAGATGGAAAAAGATATTCCATGCAAATGGAAACCAAAAGAAAGCTGAAGTAGCAATTCTCATATCAGACAAAATAGACTTTAAAATAAGGGCTATTAAAAGAGACAAAGAAGGACACTACATAATGATCAAGGGATCGATCCAAGAAGAAGATATAACAATTGTAAATATTTATGCACCCAACATAGGAGCACCTCAATACATAAGGCAAATACTAACAGCCATAAAAGGGGAAATCGACAGTAACACATTCATAGTAGGGGACTTTAACACCCCACTTTCACCCATGGACAGATCATCCAAAATGAAAATAAATAAGGAAACACAAGCTTTAAACAATACATTAAACAAGATGGACTTAATTGATATTTATAGGACACTCCATCCAAAAACAACAGAATACACATTTTTCTCAAGTGCTCATGGAACATTCTCCAGGATAGATCATATCTTGGGTCACAAATCAAGCCTTGGTAAATTTAAGAAAATTGAAATTGTATCAAGTATCTTTTCTGACCACAACGCCATGAGACTAGATATCAATTACAGGAAAAGATCTGTAAAAAATACAAACACATGGAGGCTAAACAATACACTACTTAATAATGAAGTGATCACTGAAGAAATCAAAGAGGAAATCAAAAAATACCTAGAAACAAATGACAATGGAGACACAACGACCCAAAACCTATGGGATGCAGCAAAAGCAGTTCTAAGGGGGAAGTTTATAGCAATACAAGCCCACCTTAAGAAGCAGGAAACATCTCAAATAAACAACCTAACCTTGCACCTCAAGCAATTAGAGAAACAAGAACAGAAAAACCCCAAAGCTAGCAGAAGGAAAGAAATCATAAAGATCAGATCAGAAATAAATGAAAAAGAAATGAAGGAAACAATAGCAAAGATCAATAAAACTAAAAGCTGGTTCTTTGAGAAGATAAACAAAATAGATAAACCACTAGCCAGACTCATCAAGAAAAAAAGGGAGAAGACTCAAATCAATAGAATTAGAAATGAAAAAGGAGAGGTAACAACTGACACTGCAGAAATAAAAGAGATCATGAGAGATTACTACAAGCAACTCTATGCCAATAAAATGGACAATCTGGAAGAAATGGACAAATTCTTAGAAATGCACAACCTGCCAAGACTGAATCAGGAAGAAATAGAAAATATGAACAGACCAATCACAAGCACTGAAATTGAAACTGTGATTAAAAATCTTCCAACAAAGAAAAGCCCAGGACCAGATGGCTTCACAGGCGAATTCTATCAAACATTTAGAGAAGAGCTAACACCTATCCTTCTCAAACTCTTCCAAAATATAGCAGAGGGAAGAACACTCCCAAACTCCTACGAGGCCACCATCACCTTGATACCAAAACCAGACAAGGATGTCACAAAGAAAGAAAACTACAGACCAATATCACTGATGAACATAGATGCAAAAATCCTCAACAAAATACTAGCAAACAGAATTCAACAGCACATTAAAAGGATCATACACCATGATCAAGTGGGGTTTATTCCAGGTGTGCACGGATTCTTCAATATACGCAAATCTATCAATGTGATAAACCATATTAACAAATTGAAGGAGAAAAACCATATGATCATCTCAACAGATGCCGAGAAAGCTTTTGACAAAATTCAACACCCATTTATGATAAAAACCCTGCAGAAAGTAGGCATAGAGGGAACTTTCCTCAACATAATAAAGGCCATATATGACAAGCCCACAGCAAACATCATCCTCAATGGTGAAAAACTGAAAGCATTTCCACTAAGATCAGGAACAAGACAAGGTTGCCCACTCTCACCACTCTTATTCAACATAGTTTTGGAAGTTTTAGCCACAGCAATCAGAGATGAAAAGGAAATAAAAGGAATCCAAATCGGAAAAGAAGAAGTAAAGCTGTCACTGTTTGCAGATGACATGATCCTATACATAGAGAACCCTAAAGATGCTACCAGAAAACTACTAGAGCTAATCAATGAATTTGGTAAAGTGGCAGGATACAAAATTAATGCACAGAAATCTCTGGCATTCCTATATACTAATGATGAAAAATCTGAAAGTGAAATCAAGAACACACTCCCATTTACTATTGCAACAAAAAGAATAAAATTCCTAGGAATAAACCTACCTAAGGAGACAAAAGACCTGTATGCAGAAAATTATAAGACACTGATGAAAGAAATTAAAGATGATACAAATAGATGGAGAGATATACCATGTTCTTGGATTGGAAGAATCAACATTGTGAAAATGACTCTACTACCCAAAGCAAACTATAGATTCAATGCAATCCCTATCAAACTACCACTGGCATTTTTCACAGAACTAGAACAAAAAATTTTGCAATTTGTATGGAAACACAAAAGACCCTGAATAGCCAAAGCAATCTTGAGAACGAAAGAAGGAACTGGAGGAATCAGGCTCCCTGACTTCAGACTATACTACAAAGCTACACTTATCAAGACGGTATGGTACTAGCACAAAAACAGAAAGATAGACCAATGGAACAGGATAGAAAGCCCAGAGATAAACCCATGCACATATGGACACCTTATCTTTGATAAAGGTGGCAGTAATGTACAGTGGAGAAAGGACAGCCTCTTCAATAAGTGGTGCTGGGAAAACTGGACAGGTACATGTAAAAGTATGAGATTAGATCACTCCCTAACACCATACACAAAAATAAGCTCAAAATGGATTAAAGACCTAAATGTAAGGCCAGAAACTATCAAACTCTTAGAGGAAAACATAGGCAGAACACTCTATGACATAAATCGCAGCAAGATCCTTTCTGACCCACCTCCTAGAGTAATGGAAATAAAAACAAAACTAAACAAATGGGACCTAATGAAACTTCAAAGCTTTTGCACAGCAAAGGAAACCATAAACAAGACCAAAAGACAACCCTCAGAATGGGAGAAAATATTTGCAAATGAAGCAACCGACAAAGGATTAATCTCCAAAATTTACAAGCAGCTAATGCAGCTCAATAACAAGAAAACAAACAACCCAATCCAAAAATGGGCAGAAGACCTAAATAGACATTTCTCCAAAGAAGATATACAGACTGCCAGCAAACACATGAAAGAATGCTCAACATCATTAATCATTAGAGAAATGCAAATCAAAACTACAATGAGATATCATCTCACACCAGTCAGAATGGCCATCATCAAAAAATCTAGAAACAATAAATGCTGGAGAGGGTGTGGAGAAAAGGGAACACTCTTGCACTGCTGGTGGGAATGTGAATTGGTTCAGCCACTATGGAGAACAATATGGAGGTTCCTTAAAAAACTACAAATAGAACTACCATATGACCCAGCAATCCCACTGCTGGGCATATACCCTGAGAAAACCAAAATTCAAAAAGAGTCATGTACCAAAATGTTCATTGCAGCTCTATTTACAATAGCCCAGAGATGGAAACAACCTAAGTGCCCATCATCGGATGAATGGATAAAGAAGATGTGGCACATATATACAATGCAATATTACTCAGCCATAAAAAGAAACGAAATTGAGCTATTTGTAATGAGGTGGATAGACCTAGAGTCTGTCATACAGAGTGAAGTAAGTCAGAAAGAAAAAGACAAATACCGTATGCTAACACATATATATGGAATTTAAGAAAAAAAAATGTCATGAAGAACTTAGGGGTAAAGCAGGAATAAAGACGCAGACCTCCTAGAGAACGGACTTGAGGTTATGGGGAGGGGGAAGGGTGAGCTGTGACAGGGCGAGAGAGAGTCATGGGCATATACACACTAACAAACGTAGTAAGGTAGATAGCTAGTGGGAAGCAGCCGCATGGCACAGGGATATTGGCTCGGTGCTTTGTGACAGCCTGGAGGGGTGGGATAGGGAGGGTGGGAGGGAGGGAGATGCAAGAGGGAAGACATATGGGAACATATGTTTATGTATGACTGATTCACTTTGTTATAAAGCAGAAACTAACACACCATTGTAAAGCAATTATACCCCAATAAAGATGTTAAAAAAAAAAAAAAAAAAACTAGCCACAGGATTTGACTAGGCATTTCTCCAAAGACACAGTCAACAAGCTCATGCAAAGATGTTCAACATCATTAGTCATTAGGGAACTGCCAATCAAAACCACAGTGAGAACACTTCACTCACACTCACTAGAGTGTATATAATCAAAAGGACAGAACAAATGCTAGTAAGAATATAGAGAAATTGGTAATCTCATATGGTGCTTGTGGAAATGTAAAATAGTGCCTAAGGCTGGGTCGGGGGGATTAGGTGGGAGAATGGGGATTGAATGCTGATAGGTATGAAGTTTCTTTCGGGGGTGCTGGGGAACTAAAAATGTTCTAAAATTAGATTGCAGTCATGGTTGAACAACTCTACGACTATACTAGAAACATTGAATTATATACTTTAAATGGATGAATTGTATGGTAAAGGGTAGGAGAACATGCCACCCAAAATATGCCACTTTGACATAGGGATTCTTTTAAGCTGAAGGCAATTGAGAAACAGCAGATGCAAGAAAAGCTCTCTGCCCTCCCATTTGCCTAAAAAGACATCAATTTGTAAAGGCGTCCCCCTCTTCCTTTCTCTACCAGGAAGGACGGACCACACTAGACCCAGATCAGCCCTGAGACACAGCAGAGGAATCTGCATTGCAAGTAGCTCTTATCTTCCATCAATTTCCCCATGTATTTACCTTCCCACAAGTTGTGGTCCCTAGAAACTCAAAGTCGTTTCCTTCGTCTTGTCACTTCAATAAATATTTATTGTTCTGTAGAGATGCAACATAAGTCCAGGTTACACCCTGGAGTTACTCATTTCTGAGTGTTCCTGCCTGTATGAACTTCTCTCTTTCTCTTGTTAATCTATCTTTTGTTAGTCTAATTTACAGAGTCCCAGTCAATCAACATAAAATTAGTTTTTCCTCTTCTAAAGGTATGTGAAGTTTATTGTCAGGGAGGGGAAAATTTCCCTCTACCCATCTTGAGTTCTTGTGCCTGGATTCATAATGAAACTGAGACAAGACAGAATAACAGGAGAAAAACAAATAAATTTTAATTTGTGCACACAGAGTCTCATAGAAATGGAATCTAAGAAGTGACCAAAGCAGGCAGCTTATATACTTTTTAGACAAAGAAACAATAAATTTGCGAGGAATTGTCAGGACAAAGAAATTTAGGCTATGAGTACTTAATTAGTCAAGAATCTGGAGTTTGGGCTTGGGGTAGTAAAGTAAATAAGGTTTGTTTATACAGGCTTCTTGGCCTGAATTTCATATCTCTAGTGATAAGGGTGTCCTTCTACCTCCAGATGCAGGGAGTGTATCTTTCATATGAGAGATTAATTTCCTGCTTTCAGGGAGACAGAAAGTAGGGTCAGTGTGTTCCTCTTGCATAGGCTGTTTCTTAAGTAACTTTAATTCAAAATAATCAATTTGCCATTGACACATATTTGGACAGCCTAAATCTCAGTAAAGCTGTTACAAAACCAAATAACCAGGCCCGTCTCTGAGAGAGGAGATGAAAGAAGCTGGCAACTGGAATCAATTCAGATCTCCCCCTGCCTCTTAGTTAACAAGGGCCAGCATCGTACCGCAAAGGTAAGACATGTCAGTTACCTGGTACAGTTAGTAGATAAAATGCAGGACCTAAGAAAATGGTTTTAATATAGTAAAGGAAATGAAGGGTTTACATTAAATTGTTTAATAACATGCTTTTTTTGTTAAGTATTTTAATCTATTAAATGCTTCAATAAATTGACCGCACAATAATGAAAGGGAAGACATGTAGGTATAATCATAGGTTGCCCGAGGGTCAAGGAATTTAGTAAATGTGTGGCAGAGAAAAACATATCTAAATTCAAATTGGAAAAGTCAGTGTGAACTCACAGAAACATTTCCCCTGTTAAAAAAAATTGTCTCAACATCCACCACAGTGTCTCTGCCCACCATCATTTCTCATGTGCACCCCAAACATCCACCCTTTGGTTTCCAATTCTATTCTCCCCTAAAAGGCATCTTGGAGAATAGCTGAGAACTGTCTCAAGGCTGAGAAGACTCACAGTGGGCCTGGAATACCTGTCATTGCCAGGAAGCTAAGAAGCTTTCAAGGATGTCAATAGGATGCTAAGGGGACAAAGAACTAGCTTTTAGGGACTCCCAGTGACTACCCTGTGATGATTTGAATATCAAAAATCTTTTCCCTTTAATTGAGAGAAATTAAATTATAAAAAGCTGTATACAAGCAAACCAGAAGCTTGTAAGCATACTGTACTATCAAACTTTTTGGTTTTTTCAATCAGCTAGGTCTAGAAATGAAAGCTGGCCAACTTTCCTCCCCTGCTTATGACTTAAAGAAGAAAAAGTTCAAAGAAATCTATTTTAACTCCTCTGCTACCTCTGTGAATGTAGCTGCAGTGTCAGAGGGCTGGCCCACCTTGGGAAGTACAGACAGGCTGTTCCCTTCACATAAACAAACATGTGGTCTAGACCTACCTACAAGTGTAAGCCCTTGCTGAAGCTAAACTGGGTCAGTGGTGTTATCTTTGTAGAACAAAGGACAGTCTCTTGTTGTCATTCATTAGATGCCTCTGTGACCTTTAGCAAACTCAGAATGGTCTTCGTTATAAAAAGAACTGTTGGTCATGTACCAAAATGTTCATTGCAGCTCTATTTACAATAGCCCGGAGATGGAAACAACCTAAGTGCCCATCATTGGATGAATGGATAAAGAAGATGTGGCACATATATACAATGGAATATTACTCAGCCATAAAAAGAAACGAAATTGAGCTATTTGTAATGAGGTGGATGGACCTAGAGTCTGTCATACAGAGTGAAGTAAGTCAGAAAGAAAAAGACAAATACCATATGCTAACACATATATATGGAATTTAAGAAAAAAAAATGTCATGAAGAACCTATGGGTAAGACAGGAATAAAGACACAGACCTACTAGAGAATGGACTTGAGGATATGGGGAGGGGGAAGGGTAAGCTGTGACAAAGCGAGAGAGTGGCATGGACATATATATACTACCAAACATAAAATAGATAGCTAGTGGGAAGCAGCCGCATAGCACAGGGAGATCAGCTCGGTGGTCTGTGACCACCTAGAGGGGTGGGATAGGGAGAGTGGGAGGGAGGGAGATGCAAGAGGGAAGAGATATGGGAACATACGTATAACTGATTCACTTTGTTATAAAGCAGAAACTAACAAACCATTGTAAAAGAATTATACTCCAATAAAGATGTAAAAAAAAAAAGAAAAAATAAAGGACTGTTGGGACTTCCCTGGTGACGCAGTGGTTAAGAACCCGCCTGCCAATGCAGGGGACACGGGTTCGAGTGTGGTCCAGGAAGATCCCACATGCCGTGGAGAAACTAAGCCCGTGTGCCACAACTGTTGAGCCCGTGTGCCACAACTACTGAGCCTGTGCTCTAGAGCCTGTGCTCCGCAACAAGAGAAGTCACCACAATGAGAAGCCTGCACAACACAATGAAGAGTAGCCCCCGCTCGCCACAACTAGAGAAAGCCGCACACAACAACCAAAAATAAATGAAAAATTCCAAAAAAAAAAAAAAAAAAAAAAGGACTGTTGGCCAATATTAGTATTGGCTCAACTTGGATTGGATTCAATTCCTGTGGCCAGGAGACAGCCCTTGCTTTTGTTCCTCCACTGCCAGCAGCATCTGGAACTCCCCTTGCTTCCAGGAACAAATGAAAGAGGCAGAGTGTGCAGTGAAGGGCCGTGTCTTGTCCACTTCTCTCTCTCAGCCACTATTTCTCCTCCCAGGAAACTGTCCTGCAGTTGCACAGTGTAGAATATGGGTGTGTGTGCCTAAACTTTTTTCCGGCTGGATGAGACCACTTCCTAGAGCACAGGCTTTCTTTACAACTCTGGTGAAAGGATAAACATTTCTGAAGTCAGTCACTCATCTCATCCTTCCCTTCTCTACCTCTTGCCATGAATGTCATCTCTCCTGGCCCCTGATACTCTGTTCCAATGTTAGATAATATGATTGTAAATTATTGTAGTATCAGGTTGCATTATTTAATTAGTTCATTTTTGTTGTACATATTTTGCAGGGTAATGTCATGGGTCTACTGTTTCAAAATACGCTCAAACGACCAGACTGTAGAAAGAAAAAAGGAAAAGCACCAGCTTCTGCTTACTCATCTAGGTTCCCAGTGATTGCCAGGACAGTGTTACCAGCTCACAGAAGCAACATAAGTAGGTGAGACGGTTGGGTGTGGGCAAGGCTCTCTCTGATATAACCACCCCAGTGCCAGACATCCTGTGTGTACCCACCTTCTAATACAAGCCAACGATGCACCTGCCTGTGTCTAATTGTGGTGGAGATTGACCAAGGGCATTTGTTAGAATGTGAGGTGAAATAAAAATGGAAATTTCTCATATTAGTTCACCTTGAAAACAATTGATTGAAGGAAAACTATGAAAACAAGGAAGCTTTATTAGACAGCTTGGGGAATTCTGTACATAAGGAATACCCTTTTAAAGTGTTCTTTGGGGTATGGTTTTCACACTTTCTCAAGACGTTTTCCTGTGGCCTATTATAATTCATCCACATTGAGGTAAGGGGTGGGGGGCTGTGGAAAACTGTGCTCAAAAAGCCCTTGCTAGTCCTTGCTTTTCAAATTCTGTGGGCTGCCTGAGATGTGTTGGGTGGAACCGGCCTCCCTCTGATCAGTGGGGCTCCCTGCCAGCCTTGCAGTCAGGTCACAGGGAGGCGGAAGCCCACCCCCAGACCCCTTAGCATCCAACACTTGATAAGAGGTGATGCACCTCCCGCTTCCAAGAACGGCTCACAGAGCCAGGCTGGAGACCATGGTGTGGCTGTGACAGTCAGCAGTGTAATGCTGGCCTCAGGGAAGAGTCGCCAGCGTGTCCTAAGGCAAGACCATCAAGCATGTTTTGGTGCCCCCAAACTGTGTCCTGTATGGACTTCAGAATTTGACCCTCAGATCAATCAAGGAGTTGATTACCAGTTGAGTATTGGTTGAGTAGTCAACGTTCTTTGAGTACTAATTAAGTGTTTACCCTGCTTTAATCTTCTCCAGAGCTCTTTTCTCCACCCACGGTGCAGTCACTTGATTATTTGTTTATTGGTAAATTGTCCCCCCTGCAACTTGTTTTCCCCCACTTCTAAGCACTATGTTTCCCAGCATCTAGAATAGTACCTGGTGCATAGTAGGGCCCCAGTTAATTTTTTTGAATGAATGAATGAATGAGGCACACTGCAATGCCCCTGTTCTCACAGGAGCTGAGGACATAAAATCCATATCCACAAATATGGAGCTGGATGTACAGCATGCATATAACATCTTTAGGCCACATGTGAACAGGTCAAGGGGGAATTATAAGGATAAGGGCTGTAAGGACTTGTAAAGATGGAGGTTTCATTGTGGGCAGTGGAGTGGGAGGGGTAACTATTCTCAAAATGTAAACTCTGGGATAAAATAATTTTACTGCCAGAGAAAGCAAAAGAATCATTGTTTCTAGAGCAGAGGTCTGTCTTGCTCTTCCATGAATTACCTATGGGCCTTAGCATGTCTCTAAAACTTCTGGGACTTCAAACATAGAGCAGAGTCTAGATGGTCCAGCAGCTCTTTCAATGCCAACTTTTCCTGATGATTATCGATGCCCAATTTTTATGGCTTGAGCATGTGTTATAAAAATGAAGGAAAGGCAACTTCCCTGAGTCTGTCTTACTTGCTTCAAAGGCCATCTGAACCAAATTTCTAGTGTTGATGCAGAGCTGATTCCCCCTGGTCCTGTCTCCCCTCACTGCAGCTTGTCTTCCCACTGCTAACCTTTCACTTAAAACTTTGCCTCCTGGAAGCCCCCATCCAGTGTGAGCAGGCCATGCTCCCCCACCTCTGATTCTTCCTGAGGCCTTGCCTCCTTGTAGGATCTTCGTGTCCTGGCTGCCATTCTCCCACACTCTCCCAGGGAGGCAGGCGATCTCCTTTCCTCTCTGCCATTGTAGAAAGAGCATCCTCCTTTGCCAGCTTTGTCCCCTGGCAATAGCAGCTTCTCCTGTCCCTGACTGCACTCTTCTACATGATGATGATAGTAGCTCGTGGACAGTGTGGCAGGCACTGTTCCAAGTGCATTTCATGTACTAAGTCATTCCACTCTCCAACACAATTATGTACAAGATAAGGATTAATGCCATGATCCCCATTTTACAAATGAGGACACTGAGGCCCAGAACAATCAAGTAACTTGTCTAAGGGGACCCTATTAATAACTGATAGAGCCAGGATTAAAATTTAAGCCATCTGGATCCAGAGTCCATGGATGCTGTGCAATCTAGCAGTTGGGTGATGAAATTAGTGTAGGGAGTTGTGACCAGCATTTATTTTTAGATAAAATAGAACAGAACAGAAAGAATAGAATAGAATAGAATAGAAATTAGTAAATAGAATTATTTTTGCAATACTCTTGTTTTATTTCAGTCATGCACATGTATTTGAGTGCACACTGTATTTCATTTTTTTTTTTTTTAAGTTTGAAAATCATTGCAGGGCTTCCCTGGTGGCGCAGTGGTTGAGAGTCTGCCTGCCGATGCAGGGGACACAGGTTCGTGCCCCGATCCGGGAGGATCCCACATGCCGCGGAGCTGCTGGGCCCGTGAGCCATGGCCGCTGGGCCTGCGCGTCCAGAGCCTGTGCTCTGCAGCAGGAGAGGCCACAACAGTGAGAGGCCCGTGTACCGCAAAAAAAAAAAAAAAAAAAAAAAAAAATCGTTGCAATGTTCTGTGGCTTCTTCCTGACCTCATTAAAACTGTGACATGTGACTCTAAGTACCTCTCTCCACTTTGACTTCTGCCAACATCTTGATGATTTCATGGTTCATGGGTCCATCCAGTAGCTAGTTCTTATAGTTCCTTAACTCCAGATATATTCACCTCCATTTCAATTCATTTAGCTGGTTCCATAGCTAAATCCTGGGAATGATCAGTTCTTAGCAATTGCTGCACTTATGAAACTGTGAACCCTCAAGTTTACTCTTCAGACAGACCCCTAGCCTTTCATATTCTTTGCACTGTGTCTTAGTCCATGCAGGCTGCTATAATGGAATACCATAGACTGGACAGCTTATTAAAAACAGGAATTTCTCACGGTTCTGGAAACTGGAAGTCCAAGATCAAGATGCTGGTAGATTTGGTGTCTGATGAGGGCCCACTTCCTGGTTCCTAGACAGACATCTTCACACAGAATCCTCACATGGTGGAAGGGGAGAGGGAGCTCTCTGACGTCTCATTTATAAGAGCACCAATCCCATTCATGAGGGATCCATCCTCATGACCTAATCACCTCCCAAAGGTCCTACTTCCTAATATCATCATGCTGGGATTAGGATTTCAACATACGAATTTTGGGGGGAGGACACAGACACTCAGTCCATAATACCCTGCCATGTCCCCAGGCCTGATTTGGAGCTCATATGTCTCTTGACTCTTCCTCTTTGTCCTTCCATGCTGTCTGTGTCCTCTTGTCCCTGTCTTTTGTTCCTTTCCTTACCTCACTGATCACCCAAGATCCTATGATTGATGACATCAACTTCTTTTCCATCTGTATTCACCACGCCCTTACCTCCTTATCCTTCTATGTTCTCCTAACACTGAATCAGTCTGCAGCTGACCCTTCACTCAGATGCAAAAACCGAGGAGTATAACCAAGCAAATGGTGGCACTCAAATGAGGGTCACCATTTTTACTGGTCTATTAGTGCCCCTCAGCATCTTACATTTGACCTGGGTCCTACCTGACAGAGAAAATAAGCCCCATCAGCTCTCCATCCCACCCTTGCAGACACATTGACATTCTCTTTCTTTTTAAAATGACCTCAGATCCAAGACTCATCCTCCATCTGTGCTCTCAGCCTCCCTGCTTCATCCTTGCTCCATCTTCCTTTCCTTATATTTTTAACCTCCTGCTCTCTACTAGTTTTCTCTCAGCCTATGAACATTTTCACATCTTTTTCATTAAAACAGCCCCCACCAAATTCTGCAGCTGCTGTCCAATGCCCAACCCCTCTCTATCACATTGCAATGAACACACAAACACACACACACAATTCATTCAGTCTCCATTTCCTTTTCTCCCATTCATTCCTCAGCCCCCTGATACTGGGCCTTTGCCCCTACAACTCCATGGAAACTGTTCTTGTCAAGGCTACCAATGATTTCTGTCAAGGAGAAATAAATTTTTGCCTACACTTCTAGGTTCTTCTGTCTGGTCTAAGAATTAAATTGACATGAGACAGATTAACAGGAGAAAATCAAACAAAAGTTTAATAATATGTATCCATAGGAGAGACCCAGGAAAATTGAGTAACTTGCCAAAGTGGCTGAAGCCCTCACCTAATTACCATCTTCAGCTAGAGACAAAAGAGAATGTTGGGGTAGTAGTTTGGGACTTCAAAGGGGAGGAAGGCAACTCAGAAATAGAAAGCAAATGTTTGGTAAACAAATGTTTGCTGGGCCCTGCAGAGACAGTGGAACACAGAGTGAATTCTGACCTCTAGGCCCTGCCTAGAGTTCCTTTCACCACACCTGGCCCATATTCTGTGCAGGTATATCTGGTGACAGCTCTATTCTGGGGACTGGCCCTCTATCTAAATTCTTTTAGGCAGTTAGGAGGAAGGTCAAAGTTTCTTCCTGAGTCTTTTGGGCCTTGATTGTTTTTAGCTCAAAATAATCAGCATGCTAAAGAGACATTTTGGGATGGCAAGTTTTGCTGCCCTACACTTCCTTGTAGTCAAGTCCATAAAAACTTTTCTGTCCATATATCTTTCATTCTATCTGAGTATTTGGTTTTGTCTATCACTGCCATTGTCTTGGATCTTTCTTCCTCTCTGACTTCTGTGACTCTACTCTTCCTGTTTTCTGCCTCACATTTTGGTCATCTTTCTTCATCATTAGTTTCTTGCTGTTGAGAGTTAGTTTTAGAATAAAGGGAAGAGCTCATGTGAATTGAATTGACCAAAAGTTAACTCTTCTCCATAAAAATATCATCAAAAAATTTTTTTTGGACTAGACAAGCTGATTCTAAAATTTATATGAAAAAATGAACAAACAAGAATAGCCAATGGAAGAAAATCTTAAAAAGAGGGAGGACAATTAGGTGAAAATAATGGTGCAACCAGATATTAAAACATATTATGAAGCCTCAGTAATGACCACAGCATGGTATCAGCACATGAACAGAAAGATCAGTGGATCAGAATAGGAAATCTGGAGCCAAATACAAATATACATGGGAATTCTATTTATGATAAGGAGAGAGTTAACCAATGGGGTAAGGACAGACTACTCTCAAATTTTTAACATCCCTTTTTCTGTATTTTCTGTCTCATCCTGTATTTCTGTCTCCTTTCTTCGGTCTATAAATACACTTGTGTCTCTCATTAAACATCAGAAAACAAACAACCCTCACTCCCTTCCTGTATCATCTTAGTTAACCACTATTTCCCTTATACTTTGCAGCCAAGTTCTCTTTAAAGAATAGTTCTTTACACACTGTCTCCGCTTCTTCCCTTTGAAAAAATATTTTTAAATCTTATATTTGTTTATTTTTAGTTATGAAGTAAGATAATACATAAGACTATGTATCTTAATAACTTGAAATATGAAAAGAAAATGGTTGTAATTAATATTTATTATCTCAAGAGTGGAATTACAAGGATTTTTTATGGTCTAAATCTGCACTATCCAGTACAATAGTCACTAGCCACATGTGGCAATTGATCCTTTGAATGTGGCTACTCTGAGTTGAGATGTGCTATAAGATACACATTGGATTTTGAAGTTTTACTGAAAAAAGAGAATGTAAAATAACTCTTTAGTAATCTTTTCTACTGATTATTTATTTAATCAATAACATTTTGATATATTATTTTTTTGGATTTTATTTATTTTTTCATACAGCAGGGTCTTATTAGTTATCCATTTTATACATATTAGTGTATATATGTCAATCCCAATCTCCCAATTCATACCACCCCCACCCCCAACCCTGCCACTTTCCCACTTGGTGTTGATATGTTTGTTCTCTACATCTGTGTCTCTATTTCTGCCCTACAAACCGGTTCATCTGTACCATTTTTCTAAGTTCCACATATATGCGTTAATATACAATATTTGTTTTTCTCTTTCTGACTTACTTCACTCTGTATGACAGTCTCTAGATCCATCCACGTCTCTACAAATGACCAAATTTCATTCTTTTTAATGGCTGAGTAATATTCCATTGTATATATGTACCACATGTTCTTTATCCATTCGTCTGTCAATGGGCATTTAGGTTGATTCCATGACCTGGCTATTGTAAGTAGTGCTGCAATGAACATTGGGGTGCATGTGTCTTTTTGAGTAATGGATTTCTCTGGGTATATGCCCAGTAGTGGGATTCCTGGGTCATATGGTAATTCTATTTTTAGTTTTTTAAGGAAACTCCATACTGTTCTCCATAGTGGCTGTATCAATTTACATTCCCACTAACAGTGCAAGAGGGTCCCCTTTTCTCCACACCCTCTCCAGCATTTGTTGTTTGTAGATTTTCTGATGATGCCCATTCTAACTGGTGTGATGTGATACCTCATTGTAGTTTTGATTTACATTTCTCTAATAATTAGTGAAGCTGAGCAGCTTTTCATGTGCTTTTTGGCCATCTATGTCTTCTTTGGAGAAATGTCTATTTAGATCTTCTGCCCACTTTTTGATTGGTTTCTTTGTTTTATTAATATTGAGCTGCATGAGTTGTTTGTATATTTTGGAGATTAATCCTTTGTCCATTGATTCGTTTGCAAATATTTTCTCCCATTCTGAGGGTTGTCTTTTCATCTTCTTTGTAGTTTCCTTTGTTTTGCAAAAGCTTTTAAGTTTCATTAGGTCCCATTTGTTTATTTTTGTTTTCATTTCCATTACTCTAGGAGGTGGATCAAAACAGGTCTTGCTGTGATTTATGTCAAAGAGTGTTCTTCCTATGTTTTTTCTCTAAGAGTTTTATAGTATACGGTCTTACATTTAGGTGTCTAATCCATTTTGAGTTTATTTTTGTGTATGGTGTTAGGGAGTGTTCTAATTTCATTCTTTTACATGTAGCTGTCCAGTTTTCCAAGCACCACTTATTGAAGAGACTGTCTTTTTCTCCATTGTATATCCTTGCCTCCTTTGTCATAGATTAGTTGACTATAGGTGTGTAGGTTTATCTCTGGGCTTTCTATCCTGTTCCATTGATCTGTATTTCTCTTTTTGTGCCAGTACCATACTATCTTGATTACTGTAGCTTCGTAGTACTGTCTGAAGTCAGGGAGCCTGATTCCTCGAGCTCCGTTTTTTTCATTCAAGACTGCTTTGGCTATTCGGGTTCTTTTGTGTTTCATTACAAATAATAAGATTTTTTGTTCTAGTTCTGTAAAAAATGCCATTGGTAATTTGATAGGGATTGCATTGAATCTGTAGATTGCTTTGGGTAGTATAATCATTTTCACATTGTTGATTCTTCCAATCCAAGAATATGGTATATCTCTTCATCTATTTGTAACATCTTCAATTTCTTTCATCAGTGTCTTACAGTTTTCTGCATAGAGGTCTTTTGTCTCCCTAGGTAGGTTTACTCCTAAGTATTTTATTCTTTTTGTTGCAAAGGTAAGTGGGAGTGTTTCCATAATTTCTCTTTCAGATTTTTCATCATTAATGTATAGGAATGCAAGAGATTTCTGTGCATTAATTTGTATGCTGTAACTTTACCAAATTCACTGATTAGCTCTAGT
Source organism: Stenella coeruleoalba (assembly GCF_951394435.1). Taxonomy (NCBI): domain Eukaryota; kingdom Metazoa; phylum Chordata; class Mammalia; order Artiodactyla; family Delphinidae; genus Stenella; species Stenella coeruleoalba. Next base: position 31,216,601 of record NC_137153.1, on the reverse strand, counting down.
AGTTTTCTGGTGGCATCTTTAAGATTCTCTATGTATAGTATCATGTCATCTGCAAACAGTGACAGTTTTACTCTTCTTTTCCAATTTGTATTCCTTTTATTTCTTTTTCTCCTCTGATTGCCATGGCTAGGACTTCCAAAACTATGTTGAATAATAGTGGTGAGAGTGGACATCCTTGTCTTGTTCCTGATCTTAGAGGAAATGCTTTCAGTTTTTCACCATTGATAATGATGTTTGCTGTGGGTTTGTCATATATGGCCTTTATTATGTTGAGATAGGTTCCCTCTATGCCCACCTTCTGGAGTTTTTTTCATAAATGGTGTTGAATTTTGTCAAAAGCTTTTTCTGCATCTATTGAGATGATCATATGGTTTTTATTCTTCAATTTGTTAATATGGTGTATCACACTGATTGATTTGCATATATTGAAGAATTCTTGCATCCGTGGGATAAATCCCACTTGATCATGATGCATGATCCTTTTAATGTGTTGTTGGATTCTGTTTGCTAGTACTTTGTTGAGGATTTTTGCATCTATGGTCATCAGTGATATTGGTCTGTAATTTTCTTTTTTGTAGTATCTTTGTCTGGTTTTGGTATCAGGGTAATGGTGGCCTCATAGAATGAGTTTGGGAGTGTTCCTTCCTCTACAATTTTTTGGAAAATTTGAGAAGGATAGGTGTTAGCTCTTCTCTAAATGTTTGATTAGAATTCACCTGTGAAGCCATCTGGTCCTGGACTTTCGTTTGTTGGAAGATTTTTAATCACAGTTTCAATCTCATTACTTGTGATTGGTCTGTTCATATTTTCTGTTTCTTCCTGGTTCAGTCTTGGAAGGTTGTACCTTTCTAAGAATTTGTCCATTTCTTCCAGGCTGTCCATTTTATTGGCATAGAGTTGCTTGTAGTAGTCTCTTAGGATGCTTTGTATTTCTGTGGTGTCTGTTGTAACTTCTCTTTTTTCATTTCTAATTTTATTGATTTCAGTCCTCTCTCTCTTTTTTTTTGATGAGTCTGGCTAATGGTTTATCCATTTTGTTTATCTTCTCAGAGAACCAGCTTTTAGTTTTATTGATCTTTGCTACTGTTTTCTTTGTTCCTATTTCATTTATTTCTGCTCTGATCTTTACAGTTTCTTTCCTTCTTCTAACTCTGGGTTTTGTTTGTTCTTCTTTCTCTAGTTCCTTTAGGTGTAAGGTTAGATTGTTTATTTGAGATTTTTCTTGTTTTTTGAGGAAAGCTTGTATTGCTATAAACTTCCCTCTTAGAACTGCTTTTGCTGCATCCCATAGGTTTTGTGTCATCATGTTTTCGTTGTCATTGGTCTTTAGGTATTTTTTGATTTCCTCTTTGATTTCTTCAGTGATCCCTTGGTTATTTAGTAATGTATTGTTTAGCCTCCATGTTTGTGTTTTTTACTATTTTTTTCCCTGTAATTGATTTCTAATCTCATAGCGCTGTGGTCAGAAAAGATGCTTGGTATGATTTCAATTTTCTTAAATTTACTGAGGCTTGATTTGTGACCCAAGATGTGATCTATCCTGGAGAATGTTCTGTGTTCACTTGAGAAGAAAGTGTAATCTGCAGTTTTGGGATGGAATGACCTATAAATATCAATTAAATCTCTCTGGTCTATTGTATTATTTAAAGCTTGTATTTCCTTATTAATTTTCTGTTTGGATGATGTGTCCATTGGTGTAAGTGAGGTGTTAAAGTCCCCCACTATTATTGTGTTACAGTTGATTTCCTCTTTTATAGCTGTTAACAGTTGCCTTATGTCTTGAGGTGGTCCTATGTTGGGTGCATACATATTTATAATTGTTATATCTTCTTCTTGGATTGATCCCTTGATCATTATGTAGTTCCTTCCTTGTCTCTTGTAACATTCTTTATTTTAAAGTCTATTTTATCTGATATGAGTATTGCTACTCCAGCTTTCTTTTGATTTCCATTTGCATGGAATATCTTTTTCCATCCTGTCACTTTCAGTCTGTATGTGTCCCTAGGTCTGAAATGTGTCTCGTGTAGATAACATATATATGGGTTTTGTTTTTGTGTCCATTCAGCGAGCCTGTGTCGTTTGGTTAGAGCATTTAATCCATTCATTTTCAAGGTAATTATTGATATGTATGTTCCTATGACCATTTTCTTAATTATTTTGGGTTTGTTTTTGTAGGTCCTTTTCTTCTCTTGTGTTTCCCACTTAGAGAAGTTCCTTTAGCATTTTTTGTAGAACTGGTTTGGTGGTGCTGAATTCTCTAGCTTTTTCTTGTCTGTAAAGCTTTTGATTTCTCCCTCGAATCTGAATGAGATCCTTGCTAGGTAGAGTAATCTTGGTTGTAGGTTCTTCCCTTTCATCACTTTAAATATATCATGCCACTCCTTTCTGGCTTGTAGAGTTTAACTTTATGGGAGTTCCCTTGTATGTTATTTTCCCCCTGTTGCTTTTAATAATTTTTCTTTATCTTTAATTTTTGTCAATTTGATTACTATATGTGTTGGCGTGTTTCTCCTTGGGTTTACCCTGCCTGGACTCTCTGTGCTTCCTGGACTTGGGTGACTATTTCCTTTCCCATGTTAGGGAAGTTTTCAACTATAATCTCTTCAAATATCTTCTCGGGTCCTTTCTCTCTCTCTTTTCCTTCTGGGACCCCCATAATGCGAATGTTGTTGCATTTAATGTTGCCCCAGAGGTCTCTTAGGCTATCTTCATTTCTTTTCATTCTTTTTTCTTTATTCTGTTCTATGGCAGTGAATTTCACCATTCTGTCTTCAGGTCACTTATCTGTTCTTATGCCACCATTATTCTGCTATTGATTCCTTCTAGTGTATTTTTCATTTCAGTTATTGTATTGTTCATCTCTGTTTGTTTGTTCTTTAATTCTTCTAAGTCTTTGTTAAACATTTCTTGCATCTTCTTAATCTTTGCCTCCATTCTTTTTCAGAGGTCCTGGATCATCTTCACTATCATTATTCTGAATTCTTTTTCTGGAAGATTTCCTATCTCCACTTCATTTAGTTGTTTCTCTGGGGTTTTATCTTGTTCGTTCGTCTGATACATAGCCCTCTGACTTTTCATCTTGTCTGTCTTTCTGTGAATGTGGTTTTTGTTCCACAGGCTGCAGGATTGTGGTTCTTCTTGCTTCTGCTTTCTGCTCTCTGGTGCTGATATATTAATTTAAATGAAAACTTATTAAAATAATTTCATATGTTTCTTTTTCTCTTTTTAAAGTGGCTGAAGGACTTCCCTGGTGGTCCAATGGGTAAGACTCCATGCTCCCAATGCAGGGGATCTGGGTTCGATCCGTGGTTGGGGAATTAGATCCTGCATGCATGCTGAAGCTAAAGATCCCACATGCCACAACTAAGACCCAGTGCAGCCAAAATAAATAATAAATAAATAAATAATAAAGTGGCTGCGAGAAATTTTTAAATTACATCTGTGGCTTGCATTTTACTTACTTACAGTGCACTATTTATGGTTTAAATAGTTTGTGTGTGGTTTGAATTTTGTAACAGTGAGTTTATAGTATTTTCACATTCAAACTAACTGTTTTCATTTCTTACTGTTTTAGTGTGTTAAAAATACATATATATATAACATAAAATTTACCATCTTAGCCATTTTTGTTTTTGGATGCGCCACCTGGCATGTAGGATCTTAGTTCCCCGACTAGGGATCAAACTTGCACCCCCTTCATTGGAATCGCAGAGTCTTAACCACTGGACTGCTAGGGAAGTCCCCCATCTTAGCCATTTTTAAGTGTACAGTAGAGTAGTAACTATATGCACCTTGTTGTGCAACAGATCTCTAGAACTTTTCATCTTGCAAAACTGGAACTCTATACTCATTAAAAAACAACTCCCCACTCCCCCCTGCCCCCATTTGCTAGTAAGCACATTCTACGTTGTGTTTCTGTGTCTTTGACTATTTTAGATACCTCATATAAGTGGAATCACACAGTATTTGTCTTTTTGTGACTGGCTCATTTCATTCAGTATAATGTCCTCAAGATCCATCCATGTTCTAGCATGTGTCAGAATTTCCTTCTTTTTAAGGCTGAATAGTATTCCATTGTATGTATACACCACATTTGCTTTATCCATTCACCTGTCAATGGACATTTAGGTTGCTTCCACTTCCTGGCTATTGTGAATAATGCTGCAGTGAACATTCATGTGCAGATATCTCTTTGAGATTCTGTTTCCCATTCTTTTGGATATATACACAGAAGTGTGAGGGATGTTTCCATTTCGTAAAAGATTTTCTTCCCTTTCATTTCCTCTGTGACCCTCCATGCTCAGTGTCTGCCCTTTATAATCATCTGAAACTGTCCTGACAGAGATCTCCCATATCTTTGGAAATGTTGCCAATTCCAGTGGTCATGTTTCCACCTTATGTTACCTGACCTCTCTGTGGCATTTAGCACTGTTTACTACTTCCTTCAGGAAACTCCATGTTTCTTGGCCTTGCATCTAGTTCCCCATCCATCATCTTCCTAGCCTCTTTTACTGGCTCCCACACCTCTGCCTGCCCTTAAAACTGGTACAGCACAGGACTTTTTTCAAGCAAGTTTTTCAGCTCACACTTGGTGTCGCCCATTCCCCCACCACCACCTCATCCAGTCTTTTCTCAGAGGCTTCAAATCTATTTGCTCCTCAGACACCTAGAATTCCACATGTTCAACTCTGCCTGTCCTATCCCCCACCCCCTGCTAAGTCCACCGCCCTCACCTGCTCATTTCTGTGTGCTTTCTTTCCCTGACACATAGTGCCTCTATCATGGTACTGATAATACCCAACAAGTTTCTGGGAGTGAACCAAGAAACCTCTTTCTCATGTCCACCTCTATTTTTTCCCTAGATGTTAACTCTACTTAAATATCTCTCAAGTTAGTCCATTTTCTTTATCTCTACAGCCAGTGGTCTAATTCAGACCTCCATTCTCTTACCTGTTAAGAATTCTCTTAACTGTCATCTGAGGGTGTTCTTTACACCTAATATCATTATGTGAATAAGATACAGGAAGCATACAAAATCTCCCATGTAATTTTTAAGTTAACAACCTGAGCAGGGCTTTCTAGAATTCTCATGTAAATGCAATTCAGTAAGTATTTTCCCAGCACCTACTTTATGCCTTGCATCAGGCTGGACCCAGGGAATGCCAAGATTTAAAAAGTGCTGAGTTTCTTTCCTCAAGGACATCACAAACTGATGGAACTGATGTCACAAACTGGCATATAAACACTTATAAAAACAAATGCTTTTTTTTTTTTTTTTTTTTTTGTGGTACGTGGACCTCTCACTGCTGTGGCCTCTCCCGTTGTGGAGCACAGGCTCCGGACGCGCAGGCTCAGCGGCCATGGCTCACGGGCCCAGCCGCTCCACAGCATGTGGGATCTTCCCGGACCAGGGCATGAACCCATGTCCCCTGCGTCGGCAGGCGGACTCTCAACCACTGCGCCACCAGAGAAGCCCAACAAACGCATTTTATTGCATTTCATGCCAAGTGTAATGGGACAATGCAGGAAGTAGTAAATACCCAATTCTCTCAAATTCATCCTCTATACTGGTGCCAGAGGATCTTTCTAGATCCCATCTCCTATATTATAAAGGCTAAAATCCCTAACCTCACTAGCCAAGTCCCCCATGACCTGGATTTTCATCCCCTACTTTGTCCCTATTGCCCCTATTCTTCAGCCATACTAAATACTTGTGAACATTCCAGGCTTTGTCATGTTTCCAGGCCTTTGTATTTGCTTTTCTGCCAAAAAAGCCTTTCTCTTGTTTGTGGGTGTGTCTGGTGAATCACCTCCTCTATGAAATCTCTCCTGCCCTCTAAGTTTGGATGGTCACACTCCTTCTTTTGTTGTCACATAATACTTGCAACCAGCTTCTACTAGGGCACCTGCCACAACCAAATGTGTTGATTCATTTATTTTATAACAGCTTTATTGAGAGTATTCACATACTATACAATTCACCCATTTAAAGTGTACAACTGAATTGACTTTTATTATATTCACAGAATTGTACATCTATCACCACAATCAATTTTAAAACACTTTTATTATCTCAAAGAGAAACCACACATTTCTCAGCCATCACCCTTCAACCTCCCCTTTCCTCAATCTCCCTAGCCCCAGGCAACCTCCAATCTCTACTCTCTCTATAGATTTGCCTCTTCTAGACATTTTGTATAGGTGAAACCATATAACACATGGTCTTTTGTGACTGAGTTATTTCTCTTAGCATAATGTCTCCAAAGTTCATCCATGTTGTAGCATGTGTCAGAACTTCATTCCTCTTTATGGCTAAATACTATTCTATTGTAAGAATAGCCCACATTTTGTTTATCCATTCATCAGGTGATGGACATTTGGGTTGGTTCCACTCTTTGGCTGCTGCTACGAATATTTGTGTACAAGTTTTTGTGTAGACATATATTTTCATTTCTCGCGGGTATATACGTAGAAGTGGAGTGCTGGATCATATGGTAACTCTATGTTTAGCTGTTTGAGGAACTGCAAGACTGTTTTCCACAGCAGCTGCATCATTTTATAATTCTACCAGCAGTTTATGAGGGTTCAAATTTCTCCACATCCTTGACAACACATTATTATCTGTTTTTTTACTATAGCTATCCTAATAGGTGTAAAGTGATAGCTCATTGTGGTTGTGATTACATTTCCCTGATAGATAATGATATTGAACATCTTGTCATGTGTTATTGGTCACCTATATAACTTCTCTGGAGAAATGTCTATTCAAATTCTTTCTCCATTTCCTAATTGGGTTGTTTGTTTTATTGTCATTGAGTCATTGGAGTTCTTTATATATTCTGGGTATTAATCTCTTATCAGATTTGTGATTTGCAAATATCTTCCCACATTCTGTGGGTTGCCTTTGTACTCTGTTGATATTGTTCTTTGATGGGCAAAATTCTTAATTTTGACGGAGTCAATTAATCTATTTTTTCTTTTGTTGGCTCTACTTGTGACGTCACATCAAAGAAACCAAAATCATGAAGATGTTCTGGTATGTTTTCTTCTAAGAGTTTTATAGTTTCAGCTCTTATGTTTAGATCTTCAATCCACTTTGAGTTAATTTTTTATGTGGTAAGCCCTTTGACTATTTTTAATTGAGTTATTTTTCTTTTTTATTATAAAGTTGTAAAACCATTTATTTTTATGCATTTATATATGCTAGTCTCCTTTAGTTTGTGATTTCCTTGAGGCAGAAATGGTCTTCCCGATTTTGGCATCCTCAGGGCCCAACTTAATGTAAGGCATAAAATAGATGTTGAAAAATTATTTATTGAACTGAGTTTATACAATATTTCTGAATAGAACTACTCATGTTGTTACCTAGGAAAGTATATATGGGGGATTTTGCATTCCAAGTACTATTCATGGTTTGAAATCACATACCATGTCTGCTCTTATTGCGTTTTCTTGATGTTGTGCAGTATCTTTTGCTGAGTGAGTTTCTGTTGCTGTTTCAGTTCAAGACTAAATACTGCTGGTTTCTTCCTGTTTCCTTAGAAGCCATTAATAGTCAATCCCCTTTTCTTTGCAATCTTCCTAAACCAGGATAAAGTGAGTAAAAGAGAATCCAAAGCAGGTGAGGCCAACCCCAAGTGTACAGACAGAGGTGACAGGCCCCATGACAACCTGGAATACATCTTATTTAATGGATAGCCTCTCCTGTGCTCACACATACTCAATGCTGCCTGGTCTTATAAATTTGGATGTTTATGAGAAGTTGTCCAACTTTTAAGTGTTGGTAACTAACTTTTTTAAAAAAACATGATTTTTAAACATGTTTTAAACAGGAGGACAGCAGTTTGTATCTTTGATCTATATATATTTACTCAACTCGTGTTAAATTACTCACTGTAGCTTGGATTCCAGTCTTTAAAGTCTATTAAATTGCTTCTGCCAAACAAAGTACTAATTCTGAAGCTTGCCTTCACTTGTCATTACTTATTATTTATACCATGCTGAGCTAATCCCTGAATTTGACCAAACATAAATCATTGGATGCCTACCCTGAGGAATTTCTGTCTTCCTCTGCACTTCAGAGAATTACTAGATTAGACAAAGAAATCTCAGATGGGTTATTGAATGCAGAAAAAACAAACCTGCCCAAAGAAGCACTTTAAACAGATAGTCATGCCTTATACCATATGCCCTACTCCGAGGAAAATTATAACCTTTGACCTACTTCTCTCTGAACAAATATTCAATTACATGATTAATGAAATCAATGTTTACAATTAAGTTGCTACATTTCTTTGAATGATTTCTAAAGCTGTTTAACATTTTGCTGGTGGATAAATACCGCTTGTAGTAAATGTAAAAGTTGTCCTTGTTCGAGGAGTTCTGGTTCTCAGCTGAAAGTGCTCTGAACCATGGTAAGCCAGGAAGGAACTTAAAGCAACTGCCAAACAATTGTTTGTATTGTAGGGGAGGAAAGCTCTTCCCTTTTTCCCTTCCAGTGGCTAGTCTAGTAATTAAATTGACATAAGACAGATTAACAGGAGAAAAACAAATTTAATTTTGTATGTTCGGGAGTCCATAAGAATATGGGACTCAAAGAAGTGACCAAAGCAGACTGCTTTTATACCTTTTAGATAAGGAAACAATAAATGTGTGAAGAATTGACAAGATGAAGAAGTTTGGGTTTGGAGTAGTAAATTAGTTAGGAAGTAACAGGTTTGCTTATACAGGTTTCTCAGCCCTAAATTCCCTATCTTTGGTGATATGGGTGCCTTCTACCCTTCTAGTACAGGGAGGGGACTTTTCACAGGAGAGATTTATCTCCTGCTTTCAGGGAGAAAAAGGAAGTTCGGAGTGTCCTTCTTGCAACAGCTGTTTCTCAAGTTCTTTCAATTCAAAATCATCAATATTCCAAAGTGGCATATCTTGGAATGACATATTCTGAACCCCTGCAATGATTAGAGGCTTCCCAAATATAATATACTGAGAAGCATACCCCTGAGTGTGCCCTTATTCTTGCCTCTCTCCTCTCCTCCATCTTAGTAAATGGCCATGCCATTCACCAGGTAATCAAACTAAAACCTTTCTCTCCTTGCCTCAAACTTATACCTATCCATCAATATTCAAATGTCCCAAACATTTTGATGTGCTAAATGTGTGCATTTGGAGCTAGCATTTGCCTCAGAGCCTTCAGGCTTCACCTGGGCTCACTGATCATCCTTGGGGCTTGGCTTTGGTGTGAGCTGGGGGCCACTTCTAGGCACTAGTAAGTTTAGAAGTGAAGGCAAAAGGATAGGTGTAAATAAACACCAGACAGCAAACCCTGATAGAATGAATGATGCTGACGGATGGGTGCGCACAAAGGAGAGCTCACAGCCCATTTCTGGAACACTGAACGAAGACGGAAGAGCGTTGATGGAGGAAATAGCAAAGGAAACCACAGCCCAGAGGAAACCACAGCTAGACTAGGAGATGCATTTTGGGGGGAGGATGGTGGGGAGGGGAACAGACTGCTCTGCCTGTAGAATGTGGGATGGGCCCAGGGCTTGACACTTAGGGGCAGGAGAGAAGAATGGGGCTGAAAACCAAGCACTGTCTGAAGATCTGTGTACAGGAGGGTCAACATCCCCCTACCCCTCCGCAGTCTGTGCACAGAGCTGCTGGGAACATCAGCCAGGAACTTACCTGAGCCCAGAGGAATGTGCCCAGTCAGGGAAGGACTTGGGCAGCTGGTGTGCAGACCCAGAGTGAAGACCACCTCCTGCTGGAATGCAGCTGTTGAGGGGAGAGGGGCAGAGCCTTATCTTAGCCTCAGGTGCTTCTCTGCCCACTCCTGCTGAGGAGTCCAAGGCAGCAGTCCCTGCTCTAGTCCCAGAGTTTTTGTCTGCCTTTAGGGGCTCACTAGAGATTAGACAAAACTTGTAGCATGAAAGAAAGCAACCAGGATTCTAAAGAGAGAGAGAAAGACAGAGACAGAAACTTATCTCAGAGGAAGCAGAGAGAATTCAGAGAACAAGAGAGTATAAAACAAAGAACATAACAGAATAAAACGTCTTTGATCAGCATCCTCAGAGAGATTTTAGAAAACATTGCATCCATAGAACAAGAGCATGGCACTATGAAAAATGAGCCACGTGAAAATACCCACAACAAAAGCCTCTGGAAATTAAAATTGTTTCACAAAACATAAAATAACAAATATGGATGGACAATAACGTTTGGGACATTTCAGAAGCTACAGAGAGAAAGAGGAGACAGAAAATAGGACAGAAATAATAAGAGATATAGATGATTAAACCAGGATTAATCCAGATACAATGCCTAACTAGTAGGAAATCGAGAGAGACAGAGACAGAGAGGAAGAGAAACAGAGGGGAAGAGAAGAAGGAGGAGGAAGAGGAGGAAAAGAAGAGGGGGAGGGAGAGAGAAAGAGTGGGAGAGAAGGAAAGAAAGAGAACATAAAATGTAGAGTAGAAAATTATCAAATAAATAGAGAAATTTTTCCAAGAGCTGAGGAAAGACACAATCTTGAGATTGAAAGAGGCTTTGAGAGTATAAATTAATATGCCACTTTGAAGAGTGACCTGACAGTAATTCCTGGGGCTGACTGTTCACACACCAAGTAATTTCCCTTTTGAGTCTGTCCTCTAGGACAGAGCTTCCCGACCAGGTGTCCCAAGTTGAATGCAGATGTGTTGAGTTTGTATGTGTTCTCAGGTGTCCCCTGGTGGCTGAGCAGGGCCAGGGGCATTTAGGGCTGCTGGTATCAGCACCTCCTGAAGGAGCAGCGCCATCCTGTGCTGACCCCAATCTGCCACACCAGTAGTGCTGTGTCTGGTGTGTGATGTGATGTGGGAAGGTTGGGAAGCATTTGTCTCAACACAGAACATATAAGCAGCTTACGCGGTGATGTTCGTGGAAGCAAAATAAATGGGAATAGCCTAAATATCTACCAATGGATTAAAAAGTAGTGCATTTGCTGTGCAAACTATTATATATAGGATGGATAAACAAGGTCCTACTGTATAGCACAGGGAACTATATTCAATATCCTGTGATACACCATGACTGAAAAGAATGTGTGTGTGTGTGTGTGTGTGTGTGTGTGTGTATGTATGTGTATGAATGATATCTGAATCACTTTGCTATACACCAGAAACTAACACATTGTAAATCAACTATACTTCAATAAAATAATTTTTTTATAAAAAGTAATGCATTGATCATACAATGAACATCACACAAAATAAAAACATGAACTGGACTACACATATCATCAAGGATAAAGTCTGAAAACAAAATGTTGAATGAGAAAACAAGTTGCAAATCATTTATATAATGTCTACAATACCATTTATGTAAAATTAAAAAAAATAACAGTGGACTGTATGTTAAAAACAAGCTTTCTGAAACTGGAATCTATGAAAAGAATGTGCAATGTCAAAATTTAGAAGATTGCCTGAGATGAAAGGAAAAGAATACATTTAAAGATTTATGATTTGGAAGCAAACATTTGATGTGTCCCTTCAAGAAAAAAAGAAAAGCAATGACTATAAAATACTAGATAAAATACATAATGATAAGATAATAGCAAAGGGGAGGGGGGAAAATGGTTGTGAAACAGGTAGAAATGAAAAAGAAGCAGGATGAAACAAGGAAAGAATGTGATATGAAGGACCAGCTTGAGTCACAAGGCTAGAATGCAGCAAAAAACATTGAACTCTATGACTGAATCAATATCACACTTTTTAGAACTACCATATGACCCAGCAATCCCACTTCTAGGCATATACCCGGAGAAAACAATAATTCAAAAAGATACATCACCCCAATGTTCATTGCAGCATTATTTACAATAGCCAGGACATGGAAGCAACGTAAATGTCCATCAACAGAGGAATGGGTAAAGAAGACGTGGTACATATATACAATGCAGTATAACTCAGCCATAAAAAGGAACAAAATAATGCCATTTGCAGTGACATGGGTGGACATGGAGATTGTCATACGGAGTGAAGTAAGTCAGAGAGGCAAAGACAAATATATGATACCGCTTGTATGTGGAACCTAAAACAAGGGTACAAATGAACTTATTTATAAAACAGAAGTAGAGTCACAGATGTAGAAAACAAACTTACGGTTACCAGGAGATAAGTGGGGGGAGGAGGGGTAAACTGGGAGGTTGTGATTGACATATACACACTACTATATATAAATAGATAACTAATAAGAAACTACTGTATAGCACAGGCAACTCTACTCAGTACTCTGTATATGCCTATATGGGAAAAGAATCTAAAAAAAAGAGTGGGTATATGTATATGTATAACTGATTCACTTTGCTGTACACCTCAAACTAACACAACATTGTAAATCAACTAGACTCCAATAAATTTTTTTTAAAAAATCACACTTTTAATTAATATAACTTAAAAAACATTTTTTAATTTATTTATTTAGGCTGCACTGGGTCTTAGTTGCGGCACACAGGATCTTTAGTTGTGGCATGTGGGATCTTTTAGTTGTGGCATGCATACTTCTTAGTTGCAGCATGCAGACTTCCTTAGTTGCAGCATGCAAACTCTTAGTTGCGGCATGCATGTGGAATCTAGTTTCCCGATAGGGATAGAGCCCAGTCCTCCTGCACTGGCAGTGCGGAGACTTACCCACTGGACTACCAGGGAAGTCCCTAATTTATTATAACTTTAGAATAAGCTTTAATATCTGATTACGTTGCTCAACTTTCAATATCTTTCTTTTAACACTTAAAAATATATTCATAGTTTCTTCCTTTTGAAGAAAAACTTTTTAGATATGACAAATAAAGACACTACCATAATTTTATAAAAACAAAATATTAATTATTAAATTTGAAGAGAATTTTTTTTAAGTTTTCTGGACTTTAGTTATTGATTATTTTTTAAAAACTACCAATGAGACTTGAGAAAGTATATTTGTTGTGATGTTTGGTGATGCTCTACTCCACGACCAGGGGATGTGAGTCTCCATTATTTTATGTTTTCGAGGCCTGACTTTATTGACAAAGTTATAAGCACCTTAGATGTAGGAAAGAAAATGCATTTACTATAAAAAGTAAATAAGGTAATTGACATATTACATATTAATAAAAAAGTAGAACAGGATTCTGTCAAAACAAAAATTCTGGGACTTCCCTGGTGGTACAGTGGTTAAGAATCCAACTGCCAATGCAGGAGACACGGGTTTGATTCATGTTCCGGGAAGATCCCACATGCCGTGGAGCAACTAAGTCCATGTGCCACAACTACTGAGCCTGCACTCTAGAGCCCACGAGCCACAACTACTGAGCCTGCATGCCACAGTTATTGAAGACCGGATGCCCTAGAGCCCACACGCTGCAACTACTGACCCCGCGCTCTGCAACTACTGAGCCCACGTGCCACAACTACTTAGCCCATGTGCTGCAACTACTAAGCCCATGTGCCTAAGGCCCATTCTCCTCAACAAGAGAAGCCACCACAATGAGAAGCCCGTGCACCACAACAAAGAGTAGCCCCTGCTCACTGCAACTAGAGAAAGCCCACGCACAGCAATGCAGCCAAAAAAATAATAATAAATTAATTAGTTTTAAAAAAATGCTTAAGAAACTCAAGAATGAAATTATCCATTCATTCACTCCACAAATCTGGATAAGTGTGGACTAAGGAGCTGGGGACACATGTGGTCCATGCCCAATGGAGCTCCTATTCTGGTAGAAGGGCCAGGTAGAGTTGTGACCAACATCAAATAATAATCAGTATCATGACTGAAAAGAACAGAGTTTTGTCTGAAGCCTTAGGAATTGCAATTCAGGAGACACAGATGCAGGTAAAACCAAGAGTGTTCTGGGGAAGAGAAACAGGAGGTTATAAAGGCAAAAGCTACAAGGTTATTACAGTTGTCTTGCAAGACTTATAATTGGCTCTGATGCAAAAGAGAAATACTTGTTCCTTTATTTTTTTCTTTTGCATTATGGTTTAGTACAGGATATTAAATATAGTTCCCTGTGCTATACAGTAGGACCTTTTTGTTTACCTATTTTATATATAGTAGTTTGTATCTGCTAATCCCAAATTTCTAATTTATCCCTCTCCCCCACCTTTCCCCTTTGGTTAACCATAAGTTTGTTTTCTACGTCTGTGAGTCTATTTCTGTTTTGTAAATAAGTTCATTTGTATCATTTATTTTTTTTTTAGATTTCGCATATAAGTGATATTGTATGGTTTTTGCGTTTCTTTTTCTGACTTACTTTATTTAGTATGATAATCTCTAGGTCTATTCATGTTGCTGCAAATGGCATTATTTCATTCTTTTTTATGGCTGAGTAGTATCCCATTGTGTATATATACCACATCTTCTTTACCCATTCATCTGTTGAGGGACATTTAGGTTGCTTCCATATCTTGGCTATTATGGGAAATACTCGTTTTGAAGAGATAGGCTGAAAGGGCTTCCCTGGTGGCGCAGTGGATAAGAATCTGCCTGCCAATGCAGGGAACACAGGTTCGATCCCTGGTCTGGGAAGATACCACATGCGGCGGAACAACTAAGCCTGTGAGTCACAACTACTGAGCCTGTGCTCTAGAGCCCATGAGCCACAACTACTGAAGCCCACATGCTTAGAGCCCATGCTCTGCAACAAGAGAAGCCACCGCAATAAGAAGCCCGTGCACCACAATGAAGAGTACCCCGGCTTGCCACAACTAGAGAAAGCCCGCCCACAGCAACAAAAACCCAAAGCAGCCAAAAATTAATTTAATTAAATTTTTTTTTAAAAAAAGAGAGAGAGAGGCTGTCACAAGTTATTTAGGGTAAGGGTCCCATAAGTATCTTGGGTTTCTGGAACACTGTGCAGATGATCTGGATGCCTGTGTTAAGGCAATAAGTGGTCAAAAGTTAAGATTCCATCCAAGCTGAGACATGCATAAGTCCCAGCTCATCAGTGGCCTCCTGGCTCCATTTTAGAGAGCTCTCTCAGCAATACTGACTCCATTCTGATTTTTCTTTTACACCAGAAACTGGAATGTAAAGTAGAGAAAGCTGCAGGTTCCCCAGGGGAGATGTGATCCAGCCTAGGCATCAGGAAGAGTTGCCTTGAAATGTGATGAGTAAGCTAAGAGCTGAAGGACCAAAGGAGCTAGCAAGGCAAAGAACAAAAGAACATTCCAGGTGAAGGGGGCTCAGGTATGGAGCCAGGTGAGAAATTATTGACTAAAATGAGAAATCTGTGATTACGGACTTCCCTGGTGGTCCAGTGGTTAAGGTTCCATGCTTCTACTGCAGAGGAGTATGGGTTTGATCCTTGGTCAGGGAAGTTCCACATACCATGCAGTGTGGCCAAAAAAAACAAAATCTGTGATTACAAATAGTGACATTGTCACTCAAGAATTACCAATGCCATTTCTATTCATAAAAGGGATTTGCTCATAGGGTCCTCAGAACAAGATGTGGATTGAGTTTCATCTTCACAGTAAGCAATCTGGTAGATTACACAGCTCTACTATTCTGAAGTAGAAACATATTCTACTATGTTCCATCTAAGACTGACATTCTTTCTGCAGTTGCAAAACACAATATTCAACTGCTTTTGTATAGCTTTGTAGCTTCATACAAGATAAATGTCCTATATCCCAATATATTGACTGATTTTTGTATTTTATAAAAATATTTTGCCCAGGGCTTTCCTGGTGGCGCAGTGGTTGAGAGTCCGCCTGCCGATGCAGGGTATGCGGGTTCGTGCCCCAGTCTGGGAGGATCCCACGTGCCGCGGAGCAACTGGGCCCATGAGCCATGGCCGGAACCATGCGCGTCCAGAGCCTGTGCTCCGCAACGGGAGCGGCCACAACAGTGAGAGGCCCGCGTACCGCAAAAAAAAAAAAAATTGCCCAGAGGATGCTTTGGATTCTTTTTTTCAGAATTTAGAATGTTGCACATGGTGGGGGGGAGGGGTACAGTTGGAAGCCTTTAACTACCAAGTAGAAATTTCATGATGTTCTATATTTGAATGTGTAATTTCATTAGTGATGTGTTCTTTTTCTTTCTTTTTTTGCTGTTTGCAGTGACTATTTCAGAGTTCAAATTACAAGTTTTACTTTGAAGATTTTATAAAGATACAATTGCCTACATTAATTTACAATATTGAATTTTCAAATAAAACAAGGATGCACAGTGATTAAGGTCCTAGCCAATGTAATAAAGAGACAAAAACTAGGAAGTTAAATAATGGAATGATGCTTGTCTTACAAAATTCAAAATGATCAACATAAAATCTAGTGGAAGTAGTAAGAGAGTTCCATTAGGTGGGCAGATATGGTTCCAACAAACAATAACCATTCACCCTGAAACCAAGCCAGACCCTAAGGAGCCCTCCTGGGTACAAGTCCCTTCATGTCCTGACTTCTGATTTGTAAAAAATGCTTTAGTCTCCTAGGCCTTCTCCAAGTTCCAAAGATCAGACTCAAGCAGTTAAGTATTACAGAAGTGAGAAAACGCAGAAACAAAGGAAAAGCAGTCAAACAAGAAAAGTACTAAGCCTGAACAATAGAGTCACAGGACTCCTAGTTCCTTCTGAAAGGATATAGATAACAATCCGATGCATATCCTTGAGTTTTTTACAGAAACTAGGACCGCCCCACCCCCCACCCCAGGTTGGAAACTGCTAACCACAAGCACACAGACATCAAACTGGTTGGAACCAGAAGGTTGAGGATTGAGATTCCTGAAATATCACCTTGTTACTGCACCACCAACCAAAAAGAAGAATGTCCACAAGCTGATCATGCACCCTATGACCCTCACCCCTAATGTTGCCTTTAAAATCTCTGAAAGCCATGAGGAAGTTTGGGTCTTTTAAACATTGGCTACCCATTCTCCTTGCTTAGTGCCCTGCAAATAAACACTGTACTTTCCTTCACCACAACCTGGTGTCAGTAGATTGGCTTTATTACATGGCAGGTGAGCAAATGTAAGTTTGGTTTGGTAATAGTTTTTCACATAGGAGAACAACCTTACAAGGAACATCCAGTTAGAAATGTAATGCAAAATAATCCCAACAAAAACTATAAAAAAATTACTCAGTAAATTCAACCAATCTTAAACCTAATGGAACTTGAAACGTGAATTCTAAAATTTTTCTAAAAGATAAATAATATCTGCCAAGATTTTTTGAAGAAGAGGAATGATGAGAGCACACTGTCCTATCACAGGCAAAATACTGATGGCTGTGAAATGAAAATAGTGTGGCTTTGCACTGCTGCAGGCTACTTGACCAATGGGAATTTAGCACATGACAAAGTCAAAGTTCAAAAATGTAGAGAAAGAATGCATGATTTTTTAAATGGTATTGAGACAACTGTCTGTTCATACAGGAAAATCTGAGATGTCTTTCCAGTGTATGGGAGCGAAATTTGCCACCCCAAATTGTGTCTCTTTGGCATGAGGATTAAAACAGGCTGATTATTTTTAAGAAACAAGAGATTCAGGAAGTCTTTTCTCTCCCTTCCCCTTAGCTGCCTAAAGAAGTTAAATAAAGGGCTTATTTACAGAATAAAGCTGTCCAGAATTATCTGCAAAGAATATAGATTAGGTGTGGTGGGGGAAACTCAGCAGGACCCAGAGACCAGAGTTTGCTTTGTGTCCCCTCACCTCTGCCTGGCCCAGCAAACATTTATTTACCAAACATTTGCTTTTTCAACTTCCTGTGAATTGTCTTTCTCCCCTTTGAAGTTCCAAACTACTATCCCCAACATCTCTTTTTTCTTTAGCTGAAGATGGTATTTAAGGTCAGGGTTTTGGCCATTTGGGTGAGTTACTTAGTTTTCCTGTGTCTCTCCCATGTACAGGTTATTAAAATTTTGTTTGATTTTCCCCTGTTAATCTGTCTCATGTTAATTTAATTCTTAGACCAGCCAGAAGAACCTAGAAAGGTAGAGGAAAATTTCTTCTTCCCCAACATCAGTTTAAGAATCACACAGCCTTGGGACTTCCCTGGTGGTCCAGTGGTTAAGACAATGCACTTCCAATGCAGGGGGTGCATGTTCGATCCCTGCTCAGGGAACTAAGATCCCATATGCCACGTGGTGTGGCAAAAAAAAAAAAAAAAAAAATCACACAGCCTTAAAATGTTTTGTATTGATTAAGGATGTAAATGTTAAAAAGTGAAATTATAAAAGTACTAGAAGAAACCAAGGGGGAATATTTTCGATTGTTAGGTGGGAAAGTGAAACCAAACAGAACCCTGTGGGTCTCCCAAGTACAAATCCTTTCTGTGTTCCCTGTTTCTTGTTTGCAGAAAATAAGCTTAATTCAGCTTCCATGACCTTCCCTGAGTCCCAAAAGGCAGGTTCAAACAGTTGCTAATCAGGGAAGGGAGGGAATGCAGAAATAAGGGAGAAGTCAAGAAACAATAGTACAGCCTTGGGGCTGGGTCCTGGTTCTTCCTGAAGGAATATATATAATAATACCTTTGAATTCTTCTGCAGGAGCTAAGGTCCCCACCCAGGTAGAAGATGGTAACTTCAAGCTGAGCACAAGATTCCTGGAGCACCACCCTTTTACCTCACCACCAGCCAATCAGAAGAAAGTCACACACCCTGCAGCCCTTACCCTAAATTTACCTTTAAATACTTCTCGCTGAAAACCATCAGGGAGTTCAGGTTTTTTAGCACAAACCACCCATTTTCCTTGCTTGACCTGGCAATAAACCTTTCTTTACTCCAGACTCCCACATTTCAGTTTGTTTGGCTTCACTGTGCATCGGGCACACAATCTTGTGTTTAGTAACAAAAGTACTGTTAGGAACTGAATGTTTATGTCTCCCCCAAATTCATATGCTGAAATCCTAACCCCCAGGGTGATGGAGTCTGGAGGTGGGGCCTTTGACAGGTAATTATGAATGGGATTTGTGCCCTTATAAAAGAGGCATCAAAGATCTCCCTCATTCCTGCCAGGTGGGGACACAGTGAGAAGACAGCTGTCTAGGAACCAGATAGTGGTTCCTCTCTAGACACTGTACCAGATGGTGACTTGGTCCTGGACTTTTAGCTCATAGAAGGTGAGAAATAAATTTCTGTTGTTTGTAAGCCATGTATGGTATTTTGTTATAGCAGTCCAAACAGACTAAGACAATGACTTACTAATGAGGATATGAAATGCAAAAGCCATAAAGAAAATAAATAGGTTGGACTTGGCTGCATTAAAATTTAAACTTCTATATGGCAAGACACCAAAAAAAAGTTAAGCAAATAATGCACAAAATTTTTTTAACATAAGAAGAAAATTACAACAACCCAGCAGGAGGGAAAATGCATAAAGGATGTGAGTAGACTGTTTAGATAAAGAAAACTACAAATGGTTAACAAAAACACTCTCTCGTAATAGTTATCAGAGAAATGAAAACTAAAATAGTGAGATATCATTTAAGCTAATTAGATTAGCATAAATATTAAAGATTAATAATATCCAGTGTAGGGACTTCACTGGTGGAGAAGTGGTTAAGAATCTGCCTGCCAATGCAGGGGACACAGGTTTGAGCCATGGTCCAGGAAGATCCCACATGCTGTGGAGCAACTAAGACCGTGAGCCTGCGCTATAGAGCCCACAAGACACAACTACTGAAGCCCACATGCCTAGAACCCGTGCTCCGCAACAAGAGAAGCCACGGCAATGAGAAGCCCTTGCACCACAACAAAGAGCAGCCCCTGCTTGCCACAACTAGAGAAAAAGAACCCGTGCTCAGCAACGAAGACCCAATGCAACAAAAACTAAATAAATAAATAAATTTATTTTAAAAAATAATAATATCTAGTGTAAGCAAATGAATCTGTATGTTTCTGGCATGGGAAGGAAAACTTATTCTTATCCATTTTCGGTAGGAAATTGGTATAGGACTTTACGAAGAACTATTTGTAAGCATCTATCAATCAGATTTTAAAGTGTACATATACTTTATGATAGCAATAACATTTATAAAAAGCCCTT
Source organism: Stenella coeruleoalba (assembly GCF_951394435.1). Lineage (NCBI taxonomy): Eukaryota > Metazoa > Chordata > Mammalia > Artiodactyla > Delphinidae > Stenella > Stenella coeruleoalba. The sequence goes on along the minus strand of NC_137153.1, from coordinate 31,196,606 downwards.
CTACAGAAATAATCATGAATGTTAAGTGGATGATTATAGAAGTATTGTTTATCATAATGAAAAACAGAAACACCCTAGATGTTCATCAGAAGGGGAATTTAATTAAACTGTGTCACCTTAATATTATAGAAAACTATGCAGTGGTTTAAAAGGATATAAGAAAGTCCAGTTCAGGACAGCAGACCAATGAGACATCCCACCTTCCACTTGTCTGAGACCTCCTGCTTATAGCAGTGCCTTCTTCATCCCAAAGCTCCCTGACGACACACACTGAATGAAGTCTGCTGGTCAGTGAGTGGTCCCCTGAGTTCCCAGTCAAACTCACTAGAAAGATCCCTGGGGTGACATGACTTCCATCCAAAACAACAGCATAAATTTCCATTGGCCACTGAGCTCTCCTGTAACAAACATCCACCAATCACCATGCAGAAAAAAGAGAACCAATAATTTACAAGAGAAATACACAAACAAATGGCCAGGCATGGAACAATAATTTGTGAACAATATATAAGATGAAAAGTCTCTAACATACTTGGAGAAATGTAAGAAGATTTTCGCCAACATAAAACCCAGATAAATGTGGAGTTACTGTGTACCGGGTACAGAGTTCAAGTCTGCGAAGATGAAAAGAGTTCTGGAGGTGGAGGGTGGTGATTGTTGCACAACAGTGTGAATGCACTTGATGCCACTGTACTGCACACTTAAAAGTGGTTACAGGCCTTCCCTGGTGGCTCAGTGGTTGAGAATCTGCCTGCCAATGCAGGGCACATGGGTTCGAGCCCTGGTCTGGGAAGATCCCACATGCTGCGGAGCAACTAGGCCCGTGAGCCACAACTACTGAGCCTGCACGTGTGGATCCTGTGCTCCACAACAAGAGAGGCCACGATAGTGAGAGGCCCATGCACCGCAATCAAGAGTGGCCCCTGCTTGCCACAACTAGAGAAAGCCCTCGCACAGAAACGAAGACCCAACACAGCCAAAAATAAAATAAATAAATAAATAAAAACTAAAAAAAAAAAAGTGGTTACGATTATGTTATCTCTATTAGACTACAATTATAAAAAAAAAAAACAGAATATAATGAAAAATAAGACAGAGGGCCAGTTACTCGGCATGGTTCTTCTTGCAGCTTTGGTACCAAAGGAGATGTTAACGGAAGTTCTTCGATTTGACATCTGGGAAAGTGCCTGGAAAGCGGCACACATCCTGGGATGTGTCTGCCTCCGACATACAGCTGTCTTGGGACAAGAGGGAAGGCAGCCTCACCAAAGGCATCACTACCCTGAAGACCTAACAAAGGAAAACAGACGCCTTCCCCAGGGAAGAGGTGAGGAATAACCACCCTGCACTGCGAAGGCACCTTCCACTGGTCTCCTCTGTGGAGGTGGTGTATGGATGATGCCCCAGCAGATGAGGTAATAAGACAAAACCCCCATTGTGAACGTATGTGTTTCAGCCCCTTGGGAAGTCAGCTGTCTGAAGCCAATCAACTTGTGGGCATTAGTGTCAGGGAGCAGGTGACAAATCACATCTTGCTTGTTACAGCTAAAGCCAGAATGCCTCAGCTGTTGAGGAGAGACGCGTTAACCCCTCAACATCCGTTCCCATGACGCGCCTGTCATGAAGACTAGAAGAGAAATGCTTCCCTTTATTCTTGGTAGCCAAAGGGGATCACTTATTCCATGGACACAGGGGATAAAAGAATTCTTAGTCATCCTCATTAGAAAGACCGTTAAACCATAAATCGCACAGGTCATGGAGGCATAGGACAAATACTCCAACTGCTAGCCCTCCTCTTTCATTTTGGAGGTCAGAAACTTGGGCCTGGAAAAGCTAATATTTTTCACAAATTTAACAACTAATTTGGGAACTTAAATTCATGCTTGGAAGTGTAAGAGAAGAAAATAATTTTCCCTCTACCCTCTGAGTTCTTGGCTGAGACCCTCCTAATAATAAAAGACAGACTGACAAGAAAAAAAGAACAGAAGTTTATTAACATGTATACCTCATAGGTGCATGGAATATACCCAGGGAAACTGTAAATCCCCAGATTACCCAAGCCACCACCTTAAATACCATCTTCAGCTAAAGACAAAAGAAAGATGTTGGGGAAGGGAGGCCAGTCATGGTGATGGTGGGGGTTATTTCCAGGAAGAGTAAAGTAAACAAGGGTAAAGTTGTTATATAGATTCAAGTGTGTGCCTCCCTCACTTATTAGACTCTCTTGTAATTTACAGTCATCGTCCTCTTCCTTGTACATAATAGGTGATACCCATACAAATGGATAATTACTTTATAAATGTAAATGTCCCTTACAATAAGGTAACTTCTACTCTGTTTTCAGAGCTTCTATGGCCTCAGCTGTTTCTCAAAATAATCCTTGTGCCAAAGAGGCATATTTTGGGGTGGCATATTCTGCTACCTTTCAGCAAGCTCTAATATCTGTAAGAAAAATGGATAGTTTTGATATTTTTCCCCAAAAAACTGCACACTCACTATCACCTTGAAAAAAATCTAGATGCTTGACTGTATTTTATTCTATTGAGTTGTTAACTGCTCTGGTATTTATAGTTCTGTTTCCCTAGTGAAGACTGCGGTTTTAAAAGCCACTATCCCTCCCCCATACATCACCATCTCCCTTACTCCGCTTAATTTCTTGGCAGTTGGGACCTTGTCTCTAGTCTTCAGGTCAAGAAGAAACCATGATATAAAATATTAATTTAAAATGTCATACATTATCTATTCTGGGTTTTATATAAACCATAATATAAACTATGTTGGATTATATTAACACTGATTCATTTTTTTTATAAATCTTATTTGATGTCTAGAAATTTTTTTCCCTAGAACTCTAAATTTTTCAGCTATAGAAGCCAAATATTCTCTCCATATAGGACCTCAAAGCATAAATCTGTGTTTTCCTGCAGAAACAGTATCAACAATCTGTATCAAAGATCTTTATTTATTTATTTATTTATTTATTTATTTATTTTTGCGGTACGCGGGCCTCTCACTGTTGTGGCCTCTTCCGTTGTGGAGCACAGGCTCCGGATGCGCAGGCTCAGCGGCCATGGCTCACGGGCCTAGCTGCTCCGCAGCATGTGGGATCTTCCCGGACTGGGGCACGAACCCGTGTCCCCTGCATCGGCAGGCGGACTCTCAACCACTGCGCCACCAGGGAAGCCCAAAGATCTTTATTTTTTTAATGGTGACTAAACAGCTCTCAGAAGGTAGAAGTGATTCAACACGTTAAACACAGGAACTAGAAACCTTGCAGGGGAGAAAGGTCCTCGCGTCTTTCACATTCTCATGTGCTTGTGCAGTGGGTCAGTTTTCCTTCATGACCCCTTTTTGTCTCTGTACTTTGCAGAGGGTGAAAACAAAGTCTCGGTATTTACATCAGTAGCACTAATATAACCGGTTTTGCTTAACTGATTTATTTCCATTACTATGCAACGTTTCTGATGGTGGACTATATAAGTAATATGACATAGTCCTATCTGATCCATGTTTGTTCATGAATCAACGTAGCTCTTACATCCTCCTTCCCTTTCCCTTTACAAAAGATTTTGTTTAAAAAAAAATTAAATGGGGAGCAGATGGAGCACTCTTCAGCACATATTAAGCCTTAAATGTGAAAATAGGGAGCTTCCCTGGTGAGACGGTGGTTAAGAATCCGCCTGCCAATGCAGGGGACACAGGTTCCAGCCCTGATCCGGGAAGATCCTACATGCTGTGGAGCAACTAAGCCTGTGTGCCACAACTACTGAACCTGAATGCCACAACTACTGAAGCCCATGCACCTAGAGACCATGCTCCACAACAAGAGAAGCCACCACAATGAGAAGCCTGTGCACCACAACGAAGAGTAGCCCCCGCTCGCTGCAACTGGAGAAAGCCCATGCACAGCAACTAAGACCCAAAGCAGCCAAAAATAAATAAATAAATAAATAAATAAATATATATATATATATATATATATATATATATATATATATATATATATAAATGTGCAAATAAGCTGAGGTAGATATAAGGATCTTGCAATGTCCACTTGTGAGCTACAGGGACATGGGAACACATGTAGACATCTCCCTGAGGCTGCAGCCCTGCTTTGTGTTTCCCCACCTTCTTCCTTCCAACACCAGAGGCTAATGGATAGGCACCACACTTCTCCCTTAGTTCTGAGAATGCAGAAGTAAACACTTTCCTACCAACTCCCTGGTGGTCACTGCCTTGCCTCTCCTGAGCATTTCTTTGCCCATACCTCTTTTTCTGCATCCTTCTAAAGGACAGAAATTTGGGGATGCAGTCCACTCTTCACTTCCCAAATACAGAAACTGACAGCTCTCTCCCCAGTCACTCTGGCCATAGTCCAGTCACCTGTAGGAACAGACCAAGGAGCAACAACTGGGCCACTTCTCTTTTTCCTTCTCAAACAAGCTAAAAGAAATTATCCTGATATTTGTTCAAATGGTAAGGAAGACCTTTCTCAAGACTATTGCGATAGGGGCAAGAGATCAGGCCCAACTCTGAATGCAGCAAAGATGGCTAGGGGTTTACAGCCAATGAGCCGACTGTGAGGTTGGTGGATGGGAAATCACTAAGAGGAGACATCCAGGATGGGGGATTCTAGCTAAACCTGTCTAACTGGATTCTTGCTGAAGGCATCAAGGATGAGACACCAATAGTGGGGGATGAGGAGTTTGATCAGATATCAAGAGTGGGTGAATCAGGCTAAACTGACTTAGCAGGATTTTTTGCTAAGATTGTCTTTAGCAGGCCGTGGATGAGGATTCTGTCTAAAGTTTGGTCAAACAGAGAGTCCTTGTGAACCAGCTGACTTAAATTGGGGTAGCCAGGGAAACTGCAAGAGTCCTTCCTTCCTCAAGAATGCCTGGGCCAAGGAGCTGGTGCTGGTGGTGTCCTTCACCATCGGGGGCCTCATTATAATTCTGCCCACAATCAGCCCCTGCACCAAATATGCCATCATGATCAACCAGGCCTCACCTTACAACCACACAGTGCTCCTCCTAGACCATGGGAACATACCCAATGGGTCCAGCCACTCACAGGATCCACAGGGCCCAAGCTTAGAGTGGCTGAAGAAACTGTGAGCACCTACATTGACAGGGCAGGGTCCTCTTCCCTGGATCCCCCAATAAAAATGTGAAAACTGAAAAAAAAAAAAAAAAAATGTGGGCAGCAAGTGTATGTGCATGTGCATGTACGTGTGTTTAATTATGGGAATGGGAGAGGCAGAAACAAGTGTATTTTTAGATGAGACAAGGCCCTAGGCCCAGTTATTCCATTCCAAGCTGCTTGGGGATTGGTGCCCTGCCTCTATCCAGAGATTTGAACCAGTAAAGGTTTGCTCCATCTGTTTTTTGAAATACAACTATAATCCCAGGGAAAAACAGCTATTTGTCTTGGGGACAAACCAGCCAGGGAAATTTCAAAGAAACGAGACAAGAGTTGGGGGGACTGGCCCACAGCACTGTCGTACTCATCCTTCAGGATTCCGCCTGGCTGGCTTCATTCCCACAACGTCTGGACAGTCTGCATACTAAGCCCTAAGGGTGAGGACTCTGCCTTTAGTCCTCAAACATTTGTTGAACACCTACCTGAGCTGGGCCCTGAGAAGGTGCTGAGGATCTTGACCCCACTCTTGAGGAGCCTGCAGTCTGGGAGGGGAGGTGAAAATGCAAACACTCCCAGGACACCGGGGATGGGGGGATGGGGGTGTCCAAGGCAGCTGGGGTGCAGCGTCAAAGGGAGGAAAGAAGGAAAGGGGAGGAGGACAAGTCAGAGAAGCTTCCCTCCCTCTCTCTCTCTCCCTGCCTCCCTCCTCCCTGACAATAGGAGAATTCATTTTGCTGTTTTATTTAATCCCAGTAATTCCACAGAGTCTAGCTAACTGCTGGCACATAGATGCTCAAAAAAAGTTTAATTGACTGACTGACTGAACAAACCCCATTTTTCCTCTTAGAATGTCTCCTTGGCATGAGGATTATCTCAAGCTGATAATTTTTAAGAAACAGAAGACTCAGGAAGTCTTTCTTTTTACCTCCCTCTTACTGCCTAAAGAATTTAGATAAAGGCCCTGACCCAGCAAGAGCCCCATCACCAGAGATATCTACAAAGAATACCGGCTGGGTGTGGCAGGGGTCACTCAGCAGGGCCTGGAGACCAAAGTGCTCTCTGCATCCCACTGTCTCTGCATGGCATAGCAAACATCTGTTCACCAAACATTTGTTTTTCCACTTCCAAGTGAATTGTCTTTCTCCCCTTTGAAGTCCCAAACCCCTACCCTTTCTCCTTCCCTCAGATGACATATAGGCCTCAATTACCTAACTCGCATTCTTATGGAGGCCCCGTAGGTATGTAATATGTAATTAAATTTTATTTTCTCTTGTTAATCTGTCTCATGTCAGTGTGGTTCTTAGACCAGCTAGAGGAACCTAGAAAGAGTAGAGGGAAATTTTTTCCTTTCCCAACATGGCACCATGAGCTTCTGGCTGGCATGCCAATGCCTCCTTCTCTTTGCTGCTGCTCTTCAGTATTCTGGATCCCCAAGGCATTGATAAGGGTATCCAACCCCACTATGAGGAAACATATTAGCTCTGTAGGGGAGGAAAAAACTCTCCCTCTTCCCTCCTAGGTTCTCCAACTGGGGCCCTGCAAATTAGACTAATAAGAGACAGATTAAGTAGAGAAGCTCAGAGTTTATTAATGCATGCAACACACATAGACATGGGAAAACTCAGGGATGAGTAACTCAAAGGGGTGGTTAGAACTTGGGATTATATAACATCTTAACAAAAAACAATAAATCTCTAGAGATGTGACAAGACTCAGGAAAAGATGTTCAAAATTTAAAGGCAGCAAACTTGGGAAGGTAAATATATGGGGAGAACTCATGGAAGATAAGTGTTGTTTTAGTAGCCTTGTTACATAGATTCCTCTCCTGCTATTTTGAGAGCTGAGAAGAGACTCAGAGCCACCCTCCTCTTCCTGGTACAGTACAGGGGACACTTTTACAAATGGGGATTTATATCGTGCTTTTAGGCAGATGGGGAGGCTGGAGAGTTTTGTTTGGCATCTGCTGTTTCTCAATTGTCTTCAGCTCAAAATAATCTTTATGCCCATATGGCATGTTTTGGGGTGGCCTGTTCTGATCCCCTATAGCCCTTAATAATCGCAAATCTTGATTGGTGGCCAAATGCACTGCCCATGTTTAAGGACAACCATGATGATGCAGGATTTATATACCAGTAGTATAACAGAGTTTAAGATGCCCTGGGAGGATGTGGACCAGACTTGTCACCTTATTCCAAATGGCAAAGGCTACCTAATGTGATGGGTTGTATGCCCTTGGCTGTATCAAAGAGTGAGATTTCTTTCTATCTTTTCAATCTTTTTAGTGAGTTACATTGAATGCCTGTGATGTGCATCGAATTCTGGTTTAATGCTTTATTTGATAATAATGTTGTTTTCTTTTTCTTCTGCTTCTGTGGAGCAGTATTCTGGGGTGGGAAAGGATTTTGCAATTATATTTGCCCCGCACTGGCCAAAAACAAGCCCCAGCACACCTGGCCCAGTGTACCTCCAGGTGGTTGCAGACTCAGCCCCCTACCCCAAGGAGTGCTCTTCTTCCTGCCACACCTAAAGTGCCAGGGTACTCTGGAAAAGACCAAGGCCCTGTAGCCCAGGCCAATTATCATTGATCAAAATTTCTGGGGTAGAGCTGGGAAATCAGCATGTTTTTTTAAAACTTCCCAGGAGATTCTAGTGTGCAGTCACTAGAGAGATTTGCAGCTCTGGGAGACAAAAACCCAACTCTTGCTGGAATTGGAGCCTCAAGCAGAGCTATGTAGGGGTCGAAAATGGCCAAGCTCCCCATGAGGAGACACCACATCTCTTCCTGCTCCAGGCCTCTCAGGCTTCTCGGTCTCCCTGTCCTTTCTCAGCCTGGGCCTTTAGCCTTTCCTTCGGTTTTGGGAACAATAGATTGCCATTCATTTCACTTCACTTAAGTTAGCTCACAATGATAAAACCTCATACAGTTATCGGAAGGAAGTGTATGGGATGAAGAGGGATGACCCTCTCAGGGTCCCTGGCTAGGTCTGAAAATTAAACTGATAAAGGCAAATGGACAGGAGAAAAGCATACACATTTATTTAATATAAGTTTTATATGACATGGGAGCCTTCATAAGAAAATGAAGACCTAAAGAAACAGTTAAAACTGAGTGTTTTTATGCTAAGTTTGATGAAGAGTGCACGGTCATGAAGGAACAGGATAGGACAGGGTATGAAGTCAGTGTAGTAAACTGGGGGAAACAGCAAGGCCTGTGTGCTCAGAATCTTCTCAGTGTCTCTCCAACCTGAAGATAAGGAGGCTCCTTTACTCTGGATATAAGGAGGGCACCTCTTATAAGAGGATCTCATGACCTGCTTTGGGGGAAGTGGGAAGTCAGAGAACCCTTCCAAGCACCTGTCATTTCTCAAATGCCTTCAGTTTAAAATATTCAATATGCCCAGGTACCAAGATGTTCTGAACCCCATCAGAAGGAATTGTTACTTTCAACTTTATACTGAAAAATCTAACCATGAGTTAGATTTTTTTATAACCTCTCAAAACTTAGAAAATCCAATCCAAACTTCCTAAGACTACAGCCCTGTTAAAGAAAATATCATTATGACACTTGTTAAAACAGTAAAGAAGACTCTCTTCAGCACTACGTTGAAAGGTGTCAAGACTATTGCAATAGGGGCAAGATATAGGTCCAACTCCAAATGCAGCAAAGTTGGCTGGTGGTTTATAGCCAAAAATCAGAGTGAGGGGTCAGTGGATAGGAAATCACTAAGAGGATACATCCAGGGTAGAGGATTCTTGCTAAACTAACTTAAGAGGATTCTTGCTGAAGGCAGGCTGGGGTTGTCAGATATCAAGGGTGCAAGGGTGAGGAATTTGATCAGATATCCAGGGTGAGCAGATATTGAAGGCATTCAGGGCACTGTCAGGGAAGAAGAAAATTTTCCCCTACCCTTCTTAGCTTCCTCTGGTTGGTCTAAGAATTAAATTGATATGAGACAGATTAACAGGAAAAAATCAAATTTAATTTTGTATGTATAGAAATCCCACATACATGAGAGAGTCAGAGACCCCACATACATGAGCAGTTCAGAGACAGAAAGGTAAAATGAGGTATATATGTCATCCTGAGCTAAGGAATGGGATAGGGGCCTGGGGCTTCCAAGGACAGGAAGGTAATTCACAGGACAGTAAAAAGAAGAGCAGGTGTTTGGTAATTAGATGTTTGATCTGCTGTATATATTGGGCCACTTAGATAAAATTTATCTCCCAGTAATAACTTTTCTGGGAAAAATCCCCAGTTTAAATTCTTCCAGGTATTTAAGAGAGGAGCAATAGCTTCTCTTAAACCAGCAGGGTCTCAATTGCCTTTAGCTCGAACTAATCCTCATGCACATTTTTGAGAGGCTTGTCCTGAATCCTGACAACATGCTACCCCAAAATATGCCATTTTGGTATATTGATTAGTTTGAGCTGAAGGCACTTTAAAAACAGAAAATCAGGGAGAGGCTTTCTCTGAACTCCCCTCATTCACCTAAAGACAGATCCTCCAAAAGGAATTCAGTTGTCATAAATCATATCCCCGGGAGTTTCATCCACCAGGAGAGAAGACTAGTAATTGACATCACATCCAGAATTTGTCCCAGTCTATCATACCTCCCATCTATTCCTCTAAGGGCTCCGACATCTTTCCTGAAAATCACTTTCTCCTAAGGGGCCCATATTCCCTATCCCCTTCCCCTATTAAGATGGTATATAAGCTCTTACTTATATATGTTTTTTTTAGGTATTCACTTTTTTTCCTGTGACGGCTTTGTGCATGTAACATTAAAAATTAATTGGGAATTCCCTGGCGGCGCAGTGGTTAGGATTCCGCACTTCCAATACTGGAACTCAGGTTCAATCCCTGGTCAGGGAACTAAGAACATGCAAGCCACATGGTGCGGCCAAAAAAACAAAAAAGAAAAAAAAGAAAAAAATTAATACATTTGTATACATTTTCTTCTGCTAATCTGCCTGTTGTCAGGGTACTTCATAGACCCAACCATCAAATGCAGGAAGGTAGAGGGAAAGTCTTTCCTCCCCTACAATACCAAGGGTAGGGGATTCTCTCTAAACTGAGTTAGCAGGATTTTGGCTATAGCTTGACTTGTTAGGCCAAGGACAGGGCTCAAGGACAAGGCATAGTCAAAAAGGAGGCTGTCTAAAGTTTGGTCTCACTCTCTGTTTCCATCACTTCTCAGCCTTTACTTCATGCTCCAGCAACAACTGCTTGTATCCACACACATGCACACATTCCACTCCTTTGACCATGCAATCTTCTATGCTTGAAATATTCATTCACCTCTTGATCTATAACCCACATTCAAAGTTAAATAAGCTTAGATAAATTCCTTGAAAAATATAATTAGCAAATATGACATAAGAACATCTAAAGAGTCCCAAATTTATAAAGAATTCATAATAAAAAAAATCTTCCCTCTACAGAAAGGTCCAGACCTAGAAGTCTTTCCTGGTGAATTCTATCAAACATTTAAGATAGAAATAATATAAATACTATACAAGCTCTTTCAGAAAATGGAGGAAGAGGAAATACTTCACAACTTGTTTTGTAAGGCCTGTGTGACCCTGATACCAAAACCTGATTAAGAATTTGCAAGTAAAGAAAATTACAGACAGATGCAAATATCCTTAACAAATATCAGCAAATTTACTTTAGTAATATATCAAGAATTAGGCTTATCATGACCCACTGGGACTTATCCTAGAAATATAAGGATGGTTTAACATACAAAAATCAATTAATGTGGGCTTCCCTGGTGGCGCAGTTTTTAAGAATCCGCCTGGTAATGCACAGGACACGGGTTCCAGCCCTGGTCCGGGAAGATCCCACATGCCACAGAGCAACAAAGCCCGTGTGCCACAACTACTGACCCTGTGCTCTAGAGCTCGTGAGCCACAACTACTGAGCCTGCATGCCACAACTACTGAAGCCTGTGTGCCTAGAGCCCGTGCTCCACAAGAGAAGCCACCGCAATGACAAAAAGAAGCCCCCACTTGCCACAACTAGAGGAAGCCCAAGTGTAGTAACGAAGATCCAATGCAGCCAAAATTTAAAAAAAATTAAAAAACAGAAAAAAAATCAATTAATGTGATTCTCTACATTACATTGAAAAAAGATAAACTTTGAAAACATTATGCTAAGTGAAAGAAGCCAGTCACAGAAAATCACAAATGGTTTAATTCCAATTATATGAAACAGCCAGAATAGGTAAATCCATAGAAACAGAAAGTAAATTAGTAGTTGCCTAGGGAGGAGGGAATGGAGGGTGATTGCTTAAGGATATGGGTCTTTTGGAGTTATGAACATATTTTAAACCGATTGTAGTGATGGTTATGCACTTTAAATGGATAAACTGTATGCTATGTAAATTATATCTCAATACATGCTATAAAGATCTCTTAGGATGTCCGAAAAGGCCCTGTAGGACATTTCTCATGTATCATTCCATGTTCAAAAGGCCAGACCTCCTAACTTAAAAATACAGTGAGGGAATTCCCTGGAAGTCCAGTGGTTAGGACTCAGCACTTTCACTTCTGAGGCCTGGTGTCAATCCCTGGTCGGGGAACAAAGATCCTGCAAGTCACGCGGCATAGCCAAAAAAAGAGAAAAATACAATGAAATCTTTTTCGAAAGATAAATTAAGTTATCTAAACCTAGACAAATACTTTAAAGACAAACAGGAAGAATGCCTCTTCTACCCCACACATGCTCTCAATTTCTGGGAACTTGTACTTGGAATAATGTGGTTTCCTACCACTGAGGCTCAGATGCCTGACTCCTGTGGCCTCATGTCTCTCAAGGATTGGGCAGAAGTTCTGGCACCAAAGGATACAACTTTTGCACAGGCTTCATTGATGGAAACTGATTTTCCTTTTTTGTTGTTGTAGTTGCACTTCATTTTTTTCAGGCATTATTCACGTCTTATTAAGCATGGTATCCCTTGCACCTAACTGTGCCTAAAAACTCAGTAGGCATCCAAAAAATATTTGTTAACTGAATAAGGGCAGGAGGGCAGGGAGGGAAGCCTGATATCTGTAACTATAAATTGAAGACTCTTGTTATTTCTATACTTTTGACATAAACAACTCCAAAAAAATGGCAGCATCTTGTAGGGATCTCCATGTCAGGGAATTTTATTGTCAAATTTCAGTGGATTTTTTTTTTAACTTCTTTTTAAATCATGTTAGCATTTTGCTGTTATTACATGCTGTGATGGTTTTAGAGTGGGATTTGCCAGAATCGTGTTTGCCCCATTAACGAACTGTTATTACCATTGTCATGATTTTTTCCTTCAGTTGAGCATAATCTTGTTCTCCATCTCCAGATACACTGACCATAGGTATATAAATTACATAGTATGGCTTACCAATAACATTACTAAAGTACTTAAAATGCTTTACAAGCAAACCTTTTACAATTATCATTACAAAATTTGTGAAATAATTTTACTCGCTATGACGTGGAACCTTGTGATACATTATTTAGTGTTTTATTAAACCTGGAAACTCACTAGCTTTAAGGAGCTTTCTCTCATAGGTTAATGGACACCAACCTACTTCGTCATTGTTCACTAGTTCTATGCCTCTGAATCTCTGGTGTGCAAGGTGTAAATTTATCGGAATAAAGCATAATTAAACACAGTGTAGATGCTCAATGAATACATAAAAATCCCACCAGTATGGTGTAAAAGTGGTCTAAAGTATTTGATCACCTAGAGTGTGGGGTCACATTTCTGAATGAGTCAAATTCTATCAGAAGTATTACTACGTTTAGAAAATGAATGAATGAGTCATTAAAATAGATACATAGTGACCTCCAAGTATTTATGCACTCATTTGTTTTGATATTATTTAAACTTATTAATAATATGCTTTGAAAGATGAGAGCTTTTGCTACTTTCCTACATTAGAAAACACCTGCTGTTGGAATATGTCCAAATGAATCTTCTATCCTACTTTATGCTTTTGTTTGCTTGACAGCCAGGTATGAGAAACCAGGTAATTTAAATTTTTTTCTACAAAAATGAATTGCTCTTTGGTTCAGTTAAAATGCCAAATGAATAACTTACACAGTTGTCATGTGTTTTCCTTGCCTAAATGTGAAGCAGGCTCTCTGGCTACAGACACTGTCTGCTGTAGCTGAAATTAAAAGACCCAGCTCAGTGTTGGGTTCATTCTAGGATTAAAAAAGCTTTACAAGTAAGGATAGCTTTATATTAAAACCAAAATGAGACCAAAATAGGGGGGATCTTTTGCTAAATTTAATGAAAAGAATATGTGATCAAGGATCCCTGTGGTAATGATACTTTTGCAGCAATCATTCTAGACCAAAGGCAAGCTAAACAATACAGCATTTTCCATGCCAGGTATAGATGGTGTTCTTATTTAACTTGCATTCCACTGTTTTTAGTGTTTTATTTAAACTAGAGTGTGAATTTTATTGTTCTTGAGCTTGTTTTCTGAGGCAGCACATAACTTGTGTATGAAGAACCAGGAGAGATGGTTAAAAGGAAGAATGTGACTCAGTAGCAGGTGGGTCTCCCAGGGGCTGCTGCTGGTCCATGAGCCTCATATTCATTAAACATGAAGGTCCTAGAGTACTGACCATTCAAAGATCACAAAGGGAGTGATTCTCCTTCCAGTAAGAGTGGAATAAAGGGGACAGAATTTGTATCTTGCCTTACCCAACTGAAAAATAGATCAAATATAGGAAACAACTATGGATTACTGCTTGGATGGTTTGCTGGCCACGGAGCATCATAAAGGGTGCCCAGATGTAGCCCAGCAGTGGCAGGATCCCTGGGTTAAGGAGACACAGCTCAGAGATGGGGGTGGCCAAGGCAGCTATGCTTCACAGGAGAGAGTGCCCCAGAGGAGAGATCTCCACAGAGAACTCCAGAAATCTGTCTGCAGATATGTGAATGAGTTCTGAAAAGTGTGAGTACCTGAGGAGACAGGCCAGAGAAAGATCACCAGAAAGGATCAGGGGAACAATCCCCAGGTTCACACAGTCCAGGAATAGTTCATGTTCCACTAGCCAGACTGGAAAGACTCCTAAGAAACAGGGTGTTGAGAAAAGTAGTCAATAGTGTATTGGCTTAGGAGTAGGGACAAATTAGCCCTAGAGTGAAAATCAAGTCTTGGAAGGATCAAACTATTTACAAGTACCTTCAGTATGTACCAGGATAAAGGCTAGTAACATTTAAAGGAATACTAAAAAAAATTCCTACACCCAAGAATATATTTACCATATCTATCATGCAATAAAAAGATTACCAAATATGCAAAAATCTAGGAAACTATAACTCATGATTAGTAGAAAAATAAATCAGTAGAGACAGATCCAGAAATGATACAAATGATAGAATTAGTAGACAAGCATGTTAAAATAGCTACTATGGATGTTTTCCAGATGTTCAAGAAGGCAGAGGAACACATATGTATAAAAGAGTTATTGGAACATATGAAAAAAAATAGAAAGGACCTCAAGAAATAAAAAATATAATGTCTGAGATGAAAAATACACTGGATGGAATTAACAGCATTTTAGACAACGCACAAGAAAAGATTAATGAACTTGAAGACCTAGTAATAGAAATCATCCAAAATGAAACAGAGTCTCAGTGAACTGTGAGACAATATAAGTGGCCTAATATTTTTGTGACTTGAATCCTAGAAGTATGGAGGGAGGGGATTTGATGAAAACTATAAACCCACAGCTCAAACAAACAAGAACAAAAACCAAAACTGAACAACCCCAAGCAGCAGGATCATGAAGATAATTACTCCAAAGCATATCATAATAAAATTGCTTAAAGTGAGTGACAAAGGAAAATCTCCCTGGCATGTGGAAAACAAAGGGCACATTAAGAATGGAGAGATGAGGATGGCAGGGGAGGAGTGGCCAGTGGGTCTAGGACCCTCTGCTTGAATGCTTGTATGTCCCTCATTTGTCCTCCTGGGCCCAGCTCACGGGCCAGCTCCTGTGAGAGACAGGAGGGGACACTGCTTACTCTTTTTTTTTTTTCACTGCTTACTCTTGATTGGCAAGATCTGTTTCACTGATGTAGCAGGTGAGGGAGGATAGCACCCTCTCCCCTCACTCTGTGTACCTGTCTCTCCAGACTATCTTTGAAGAGATTTGTGTTTGGAAAGGGTAGAGGAGGAAAGACTTGCCCTGGCTGGGTCTATGAAACACACTGACAACAGGCACAGTAAACAGAACAAAAGGCATGCAAATTTGTTTATTTTGAACATCACATGAATGGGGATGTCTCAGGGAAAAAAGTGAATACCCAAAATGGTGATGAGATTTGAGAACTTATATACTGTCATAATAGGGGAAGGGGAGAAGGGATGTGAGCATTTTAGGGGAGAGTAAATGATTTACAAAAAAAAACCCCAAAAAACCAGATGGAAGGTGTGGTAGCTTGGGACAAAATTTAAGAGTGGTGGTGACTTCCTCTCTCTTCTCCTGTGATAAGAGTCAATCTTCCCTAGTGAGTGAAAAACTCCTGGGAGGGAATTGATGACAATTGAGTTCTTTTTTTTTTTTTTCTTTAATTAAAAAAAATATATATTTATTTATATTTAGGCTGCCCCTGGTCTTAATTGTGACATGTGGGAAATTTTTAGTTGCAGAATGCAGACCTGTTGCGGCATGCATGTGGGATCTAATTCCCCAGCCAGGGACTGAACCTGGGCCCCCTGCATTGGGGATACAGAGTCTTACCCACTGGACCACCAGGGAAGTCCCTGGTTTTTTTTGGAGGATTTGTCTTTAGGCAGATAAGCATTTGCTTTTTTCAAGTACCTTCAGATCAAAATAATCAGTACACCAAAGAGGCATAGTTTGGGGTGGTGTTTCTGAATTCCTTCAAAGGACCTTAGAATTTGTTGGTGCAGAGTTAAAGCCTTGGGAAATACAGAATCCAACACAGACCTTAGAATTTGTGGGTGCAGAGTTAGAGCCTTGGGAGATAATGTCACTTAAATATCTTAAGAGCCACAAAAAGACAAAAATCCCAAATGCAAGGAGGTTAGGTACCATCTTAAGGGGGAGGCTGCTGATCTTCGGATAGGAATTAGATAATGTACAACTTGAGTGATTGAAACATGGGCTGGGACTCCCTTTGGTACAGAAATATGTCCCTTATTTTGAGAAGGATCACCTGGATTTTCTGGAGCTGAGAGAATAACCTTGCTTGGGATGGTTACTTCACTCCACTCAGGTGGCATCACATGCTTGTGTATTTGTTGTGTCAATGTATCTAAAGTATGTGTAGACCTAGTTCATAAATCAAACATATAGAGTTAATATTTTTGTGCATACTTAGCATTTTAAGTATTTTTAAAGTTTCAGAGATTTGGGGCCCAACAATCTTGTAATTTCAGCTTAAAATGTGTAATTAAATAACTGACAAGACTTTTTTAATTTTAAAAGAAAATCTTACTCTTTATAAATATTATTACCATTTAAAAGAACTTACGGGCTTCTCTGGTGGCGCAGTGGTTGAGAGTCCGCCTGCCGATGCAGGGGACACGGGTTCGTGCCCCAGTCCGGGAAGATCCCACATGCTGCAGAGCAGCTGGGCCCGTGAGCCATGGCTGCTGAGCCTGCACTCCACAACGGGAGAGGCCACAACAGTGAGAGACCCGCATACGGCAAAAAAATTTAAAAAATAAATAAAAGAACTTACAATTCATGAATTTATGAAGATTGGTGATTACTGGGAAAATTTTGTTCACTAATCAAACAACCAAAGTACTCACAAAGGAAATCAAACACACACATATATATACACACATATATACGTATTTTGCTATTTTTTATTTAAGTATAGTTGATGGAAATCAAATATATTGTTAAATGTTTAAGGAGACTTAAGTTGTATAAAAGCCTTAAAATTTATTTAAAGATTTGCTAGATATATAAATAGAATAATATGAATTGTAAGTTTATTTAAAGAAGAACTAGGTTTTTACAATTTTAGAATTCACTAATTTTAAATTTGTAACTTTGATATAGCAAATATTGATTTAAAAAACAAAGTTTACCCCACAAAGTAGTTGAAATGTGTACAAAGAGCTACTCTCAAGGATATCCAAAATGTGCTTTGAAAAGAAGGAACTTTTACAATAAAAGAAGGACTCTGTAGGTCAACAGGAGCCTTCCCTGAGCATTGAAAGTGCAGGTGGAGCTCATTTTATACATTTCTGTCATTCTTTGTATCTTTTACAGCAAGTATGCATGAGTTTTCTAGTAAGAAAGTGTTTTAACAAGAAAAAAAATCCTTCATCTTCCTTTTCTTCCCAAGGGTGGTCGATGACTCATGTTGACTTAAAAAACACACACACTGTAAGAGCTGTGAGTTGAGTATATTCAGCGTCTTGCTGAGGACTGTAGACCAGGAGACAGCCTCTCAGCCCTGAGAAATTGTTCCGAAGCAGTAAGGGAGAAGCCAGCATATATATGAGATTTTTGCTGGAAAAGACAAACAAAAAAAACATGTAGTTGAACGTCAGATTACTGCTAATCACAAAAAAAAACAGACATATAAAGTTAATGATTTTAGTGCTTTGCTGTATGTGGAAAGATGCAAAAATCTGGGGTCATTGAAATTTTTCCTTAGATATGTATCTTAACTACTTAGGGGCTGGTATCCAAAACCCAGAATGCTTCCTGTTATTCTCCATCCTGAATTTCCCTCAGGTGCACAGGCAACTGCAGTGGTTAATAGATTGATGGTTGTAGAACTGGAATAGCAAGCAACATTTTTTTTTCCTTTACCCTCAGAAGTCTAGCTCTTCTACTGCAATAATGGAGGAGGGGTACATAGCCCACTGAGGAGCCTGGAACATAAGGGGTGAACAGGGTAATTAAGGAATGATTTGCCGGATACTACTCCAAGAAGAGCTTCAAAGGGCCAGTTGACTTTTGTCCTTGAGAACAAAAAACCATATCTCCTGGAATTAAAAATTCTTCCCCTTAGCCTCCACCACCTACCAACACAACATTATCATTAGCAGAAAGTCACTGCACGCACTCTAGCTGGGCGAACTTATATTGAATTTAATTGACATCCAAGGCAGAGAGAAAAAGCTATGCTTTGCCAATTTTTTATGTAAAGATTAGCAGTAGTATATATGGACACACATTAGAAGCACATTCACACATGGGGGTGCTTGCTCAAAAGGTTTTCAACTTCGAGATCGAACATGTTTGGAGCTCATCTATTTAGAACATTCCAACTATTCTGCCTCACAGGAGAGGTGATCAGAAAAAGACTGAAGATAACAAAATTCTTGGCTTTTGATTTACAGAGTAGGATTCTGAGGTCTCAAGGCAGAGATTTTAGTTTGAGAAAAAAAATTTGAGAAGTATGAAAAGTGGGTTTGAGACTCAAATGCCAAATTGCTAAGGACTCACAGATTTGGGGGATATCGAAAGAATAGATGAAACTGGCCTTTCCCGCCCTCCTGAAATGAAGACTCCCTCCTCCTTCCAGGAAGCTGGCATTGCTATGAAAAGTAGAAGGCCTTGGGATCAGGGCTTGGGACAGATCATACCTGGTGGGAGTCTCTCTGTCCCTAGGTTGTCGATGCCTGGAAGCTAGCATCTTAGCTACGTTCTCCATAGGTTTTGGCTTTGTCCTGGCCACAGGTTGCACCTCTGTGGGTTATCCTGGATGTATGTTATCTGCTAGAATGCCAGTGCTCACTGTATGTGTCTCAGGCTTTGCTCAGCGCTCTGATTCATCCTCATAGCTACAGGAGGTGCGGTGAGGCCCAGATTGAAGTTGGTAGATGACCCAGTCTTGAAGGCAAATTGTGAAAATAATCACCACCGAGGGTCCTTGTTTGCAAGCATTGTGGCTTCACAGATTTAATATCTCTGATAGCTCTAAGGGACTGCTCCAAAGAGGCAAGGGAGGATCCAGGATATACAGGAGTTTTTGCAACTAAAAGCAGGTACTCAAAACATCAAAAGTTACTGCTAACTAAAGAAAACCAGACATCTCAAGTTAGCACTTTTCTATCTATGGGAAGATGCAAGAGTCTGGGCTCATCGAAATTATTCCTTTGATATGCACCTTAACTCTCTAGGACTGGTATCCTGCTTTTCTCCATCCTGAATCTCTTCATGGTGCACATTATGGGGCATCTGCAGTGGTCGATGGCTTGATGGCCCCAACATCCTTTATTTACTGATAAGCCTGGTGACATTCTTCATTCTCTTGATGAAGGCAAACCTCACTAAAATAGAGTTGGGAGGGCAGAAGGGGGAGCTCTCACACAGATACAATTTGAAGTCTATAAGATCCCAACAGGAAGAGAAGTACCTTCCATCTCCTACAGGAATGATACTACTTTATTACCACCAGCAGGAGGAAGAGAGATTTTCTTCTTGCTTGGCATGGCTCAGACAATGAGAGACTGTCACAACTTAACCAATGAAAAGCCACTATACTTTGAACTCCCAGTTTCCTCTAGTGCAGCAGTCCCCAACCTTTCTGGCACCAGGGATCCATTTCGTGGAAGACAATTTTTCCATGGACTGGGTGTGGGGCAGATGGTTTCGGGATGAGTCAAGCACATTACATTTATTGTGCACTTTATTTCTATTATTATTACATTGTAATATATAATGAAGTAATTATACAACTCACCATAATGCAGAATCAGTTGGAGCCCTGAGCTTGTTTTCCTGCAACTATATCTTCCCATTTGGGGGTGATGGGAGACAGGGACACCCGAAGTGTGTTGTTTATGTCCAGTCTACTCCATAATCTCATTTTGGTTGCTGTCACTGCAGGAAACCCTGCTTCACAAAGATAGGATGTTGGAAATGGAAGCGGGCTTTTCAGTGCTTTTGTGGCAATCTCAGGATATTCCGCTGTGACTTTAATCCAGAATGTATGGAGTATGGAGGTTTGAAGTTGTCTCAAACATACTTTTAAGGCCACCATCATTTGCAATCTCAAGCAGTTGATCCTCTTCTAGCACAGACAAAGTCAATTCACCTGGCTTATTCACAAATGGGTCACAGATCCATTCCTTCCCAGTTCGGGGGTCTTTTGTGGTTGGGAAGTAATGCTCAAACTCTTGTGAAAGCTGAGATAGATGAGCAGTTTTGAAGGTTTCATGGTTTCGTTGGATAGCTGGTCGCCACATATTATACAAAGTGGGCTTGGAGAATGTGAATCACCTGCTGCAATTTAAGTAAGACTTGGTATTTTCTTTTAAATGCAGCTTTTTTTTGTTGGCAGCCTGAGAGTCTTCTGCTCTCTCATCATTGGGTCTTTCACCCTTTTCAAAGAAGCTCTTCAGCGACATTTGTTTTTTACTCATTTTGGCTAGGGTGAGCTTGTGGGCTTACCAAAACTATGACTGAGACAAGTGCACAGTGTGGGAAAGAGGCGCGGATGGAAGTGGTAAATAAAATAATGGGCGGGCCACGTGCAGACTAAAATAAGGGTCAAATTCTGACTTAAAGCCTGCCACCAGATGCAGCTTAATTGTCACTTGTCACTCACTGATAGGGTTTTGATATGAGTCTGCAAGCAATTGATTTATTATGGTCTCTGTGCAGTCAAGCCTCTCTGCTAATGATAATCTGTATTTGTAGCCGCTCCTCAGTATTAGCATCACCACCTCAGCTCCACCTCAGATCATCAGGCATTAGAGTCTCATAAGATCCTTCGCATGCGCAGATCACAGTAGGGTTCAGGCTCCTATGAGAATCTAATGCTGAGGCTGATCTGACAGGAGGCAGAGATCAGGTGGTAATGTGAGTGATGGGGAGTGGCTGTAAATACAGATGAATGGCTCACTCACCCGCCGCTCACCTCCTGCTGTGAGGCCTTGTTCCTAACAAGACACAGACTGGTACCAGTCTGTGGCCCGGGTTGGGGACCCCTGCTCTAGTGGGCTTTTTGTTTATAATAGCCCCTTCCAAATTTCCCTTCTCCTCAACAAAAAGTTTCCTCTCCTTACTTTGCTGCACTTCTTTGCTGGATTTTGATGTCAAAACTCCACAGGCAACTTCCTCACTTTGACCCAAGCTCTTGATAAATATTCAGCCGATGGAATGTGCTTGGCTCTAGCTGATGCTGGTGACACTGTTGAAGATGCTAACTTTATGGAAACCATGGTAGATGCAGGTATTCTCCATCTGTACACCTGGGTGGAATGGGTGAAAGAAATGGTTGCCAACTGGGATAACCTAAGAAGTGGTCCTGCCAACACCTTCAATGATAGAGTTTTTGCCAGTGAAATTATAAAAACAGATCAAAACCATGAAAAGATGATGCTTAAAGAAGCTTTGAAAACAGGGTTTTTGAGTTTCAGGCTGCGAAAGATAAGTACCATGAATTGGCCATAGAAGGGATGCACCAAGACCTTGTGTTCCGGTTTATTGAAGTTCAGACACTTCTCTTGGCTCCATTCTGTCCTCATTTGTGTGAGCACATCTGGACACTCCTGGGAAAGCCCAACTTAGTTATGAATGCTTCATGGCCTCTGGCAGGTCCTGTGGATGAAAGCTTGATACATTCCTCACAGTATCTCATAGAAGTAGCACATGACCTTAGACTGCGACTCAACAACTATATGATACTAGCTAAAGGGAAGAAGACTGACAAGCAGCCTCCTCAGTAGCCTTCACATTGCACCATCTATGTGGCAAAGAGCTATCCATCTTGGCAACACATCACCCTGTCAGTTCTACGTAATCACTTTGAGACCAACAGTGGAAAATTGCCTGATAACAAAGTCATGCTAATGAACTAGGCAATTTGCCAGAATTGAAGAAATACATGAAGAAAGTGATGCCATTTGTCACAATGATTAAGGAAAATCTGGAGAAGATGGGACCTCATGTTCTGGATTTGCAATTAGAATTTGAAGAACAGGCAGTGCTCATGGAGAATAGAGTCTATCTGACCAATTCCCTTGAGCTAGAACACACAGAAGTCAAGTGTGCCTCTGAAGCAGATAAAGTCAGGGAAGATTGCTGTTCTGGGAAACCACTTAATGTTTTTAGAACAGAACCTGGTGTATCAGCTTCCCTAGTGAATTCTCAGCCATTCAATGGCCACTTCTCAACCAAAATTGAAATCAGGCAAGGAGATAACCGTGATTCTATAATCTGGCGTTTAATGAAAGTGGACTGAGGAATCAAAGACCTTTCCAAAGTGAAACTGATGAGATTTGATGATCCACTGTTGGGGCCTTGGCAAGTTCCTGTCCTGGGAAAAGAGCATGCTGAGTAGACGCCCATTTCTGAGCATGCTGTTTTCCACATGGACCCCACGAGCAAGAAAATTCATCTTACTGAAAATGGGCTACGGGCAGATATTGGTGATACAATGATATATCTTGTTCATTAAATTCAGGCACATTGGAGATTTATCCTGGTTTCTGGGGATATTACGACTATGACCGTGCTTACAGATGGGCTATGAGAACCTTAGGCTGGACCTAAATGTGGTTTGCTATAGTTGCGTGCCTCGAATTGCAGTTGTTTTCTGCTCCCAGATAAACTTGCTTTGCTGGTATAATAACTGGCTGCTTTATTGTCTGGTGTTAACAAAATCTTTGCAGGAAAAAAATACTACAAACAAAAGAAAAACCCAAATAAAAAATTTGGTAAATTTTTTGCTACACATATGACAGAAAACTAGTATTCTTCAAGGTGCAAAGAGTTCCTACAAATTAAGGAGAAAAATAAAACAAAAATCCAAATAGAAGAATTGACCATGGACATAGACAATTCACAAGAAATAAATATCAAATGACTGTTTTCTGTTTCATTTTTGAACAGCTTCTTTTGAGATTTAATTCATTTACGGGTAATTCACACCTTTAAAGTGTAAAATTCAATGGTGTTTAGTACATTCCCATAGTTATGGATCCATCATCGTAATCAATTTTAGAACATTTTCATTACGCCCAGAAGAAAGTCTGCACACCTTAGTCATCACTCTTCAGTCTTCCTAACCCCTCATCCCAGGCAACAAATAACCTAATTTCTGTCTCTACAGATTTGCCTATTTCGGACATTTCAGATATATGGAATCATACAATATGTGGTCCTTCATTGGTTGATGATACTGAACACTTTTCCTGTGCTTATTGGCCATTTGCTTATCTTATTGGGAGAACTATTCAGATCCTTGGTCCATTTTTAATTGGGCTATTTGTTGTTTTATTATTGTGTTGCTAAGTTCTTTGTATGTTTTTATACAAGTGCCTTTTCAGATATGTGATTTG
This sequence comes from Stenella coeruleoalba, assembly GCF_951394435.1. NCBI lineage: Eukaryota > Metazoa > Chordata > Mammalia > Artiodactyla > Delphinidae > Stenella > Stenella coeruleoalba. Next base: position 31,173,173 of record NC_137153.1, on the reverse strand, counting down.
CAGATATTTTCTCCCATTCTATGGGTTGTCTTTTCACTTTCTTGATGGTGTTCTTTGAAGCTCAAAAGATTTAATTTTGGGGATCACTAGTTTACCTATTTTGTTGTTGTTGTTGCTTGTGCTTTTGGTGTTAGAATTAGAAACCATTGTCTAATTTAAGGTCACAAAGACTTATACCTATGTTTTCTTCTAAGCATTTTATAATTTTTACATCTAGGTCTTTGGTACTTCTGAGTTAATATTTACATGTAGTGTGAGATGGAAGTCCAACTTCTTTTTCTAAAATGTGGATATACATTTGTCTGAGCACCATTTGTTGAAAATACTGGCACCCCTTTGAATTGTCTTGGTACCCTGTTGAAAATCAATTGATTGTAAATGTGATGGCTTATTTCTGGACTCTAAATTCTACTCCATCTATCTATATAGCTATTCTTTTTTTTTTTTTTTTGCCACACAGTGGCCTGTGGGATCTTAGTTCCCCAGCCAGGGATTGAACCCGGGCCCTTAGCAGTGAAAGCTTGGAGTCCCAACCACTCAACCACCAGGGAATTCCCTATATATCTATGCTTATGTAAATACCATATTGTCTTAATTACTGTAGCTTTGTAGTAAGTTTTAAAATTGAGAAGTGTGATTCCTCAAACTTTATTCTTCTTTTTCAATATTGTTTTGGCCATTCTGTATTCCTTAAATTTGTACACAAATTTTAGGATCAGCTTATCAAATTCTGCAAAAATGTCGAGATTTTGATAAGGATTGTACTGAATCTGTAGATCAATTTGGAGAGTATTACCATCTATAAATATTGTATTCCAGTTTGTGAACATGAGATACTTTCAAACTTATCTAGTTCTTTAATTTCTTTCAACACTGGTAATTTTCAGAGTATAATTTTTGCATTTCTTTTGTTAAAATTATTCCTATTTTATTCTTTTGAAATCTATTATAAAAGGAATTGTTTTCTTAATTTCACTTTTGGTTTACCCATTGCTACTGTATAAGAAAAAATTGACTTTTGTATATTGATTTTATATCCTACAACCTTGCTGAATTTGTTTATCACTTCTTATAGTTTTTAGTGGATTTCTGAGGCTCAAATGACTTTTAAATATATGAAAAGAGACCAACCTGTCATAAAATGAGACAAATGTAAATAAAAACTATCATGGGATATGGTTTTGTTCACCTACTGAACTTGCAAAGATCTAAAATGACATTCATATCATTGTATGGGTGTGGTATGTATTAATATTTCTATTAATATTCATACTCTTTATTCAGCAATCCCACTTCTAGGAATATATCCAAGAGCAGCTATCTTCCAGTTCACATACAGTATCCCTAGGGATGCGTAAACAGTATTGAAGTGTTACGTTGTATGTAGGCAGGTCACTGTTTGATTCCATTTACATAACCAGGCAAAACCACTCTGTTGAGAGAACTCAGCATAACTGTATCATCATATCGTTTAATCAAAATTTTTCAGGAGACTTCCCTGGTGGTCCAGTGGCTAAGACTCAGCGGTCCTACTGTAGGAGGCCTGGGTTCGATCCCTGATCAGGGAACTAGATCCCACATGCCACAACTAAAAGTTCACATGCCACAGCTAAAGATCCTGCATGCCACAACTAAGACCTGGCACAGCCAAATAAATAAATAAATACTTAAAAAAATTTTTTTTCAGGATGTTTCTTTAAATCGTGAGGACTTCCTCCATCTCAACCTAACCATAATCCTCCTCCTCAATAAAATAATAACTCTCCTCTATCATCGAGTAGTTTGCTTGCTGTTTGTTTTATTTTTTTAATATATATTTTTAATTGGGTTCCTTTTAATTTTTTTTTTAAATTTAGAGTTGCTTTACAATGTTGTGCTCGCTCCTGCTGCACAGCAAAGTGAACCAGTCATATGTATTGCTTGCTGTTTAAAAGTTATTGTTATATTACCCTTTTCATAAGCATTGTATCCAGTTCAAATCCAGCCCCCCCAAGTTATTTCAGTAGCCTTCTACATGGTCGCCTATATTTCATAATTCCTACTCTAAATTTTCTTCTAGATAGCAACAGATTGATTTAAAAAAGTCACCCCACGAACCTGACTGAACATCTTCAATTGTCTCCCACTGGATGGTGAAACTCCCTTACATGTGCATAGAATTTAAATTCCCCAATATCCTGGCACTTGAGGCCCTTCACAAACCCTATGTTCTAACAAATGCGCATGATACAGTATTCAGACAAGGCATGTATTCATTTATAATAAATAGTTGTTGAACCCTTACTGTCCTCTAGGAGGTATATTGATAAGGAAAACAGATCTTGCCTCTGGCCTCTGGACTTTATAATGGGGTGGGTGGTGACTAAACAAGTCAGTGCTGGATGTAATTACAAAAGAGAATCAGTACTACAAAGAAAAATAAACAAGGATGTCAGTAAAAGAGAATAGAGGGCAATCTACTTGTGCAGGTGGTCAGAAAAGGCTTCTCTGAGGAGGTGACATTTAAAAGCATATATTTGCCTGCTGGGTAGAGAATGACCTGGAGAAAGGTGGGAGTGAGCCAGGGGAGGAAGCTTCTTAGTTGACCAGATGGCTGAACTCTGCTCCTGCTGTTTCTTTCTTGGAGTCATTCATTCAGTAAATATTTCCTTAGCACCATGTGATGTTCCCTTCATGAAGTGTAAACATTCTTGTGCATGTAGACATAGTGTCCCCTCCAGAGGCTAATGCAGTACCTTGTGCTCAGTAGGGTCCATTTGATATCTGTTGAGCCAGGGAGTGGAATGGCTCTTCTGGCTCTCTTTTTCATTCAGCAGTGCTGTGACAGTGATAGTTTCAATTATTTGAGAGAAGACTGGAAGAGGAATGGTGCTCTAATTTATGATTTTCCTGAGGTTCCAAGGTAAGCCAAAAATGAGTGTGGAGAAAGAGTACTTTCTGAGAGAATTCCTGAGAAGAAAGTGGTCCTCTTTGGTTCTTCTGGTCCCACTGCTGCCAGACTTCCAAGGAAAGAGGCTTGCAAAATCTGGCTCCTTCCCCCTCTAATAGGAAGCTGCTGGGGTCTACCTGGTCTGAGGCTTCCTGGGAAGCAAGGTGGCCAGACCTCTCCATTCAGAATGGGAAAGGAAGGGACTCATACCCTCCTGGTTGAGGTTTTTGGAGCCAGGGCGGACTGCCTCCAAATATGCCACAATGGCACATTGATTATTTTGAATTAAAGTTACTTAAGAAATGGCCAATGCAAGAGGGACACTCTGACCTTCCCCTCTGTCTCCCTGAAAACAGGAAATAAATCTCCCATGTGAAAGGTACCCTTTTTGTACCAGGAGGCAAAGAGAGATCCTTATCACCAGAGATAAGGAAATCAGGCTAAGACGCCTGTATAAACAAACGTTGTTACTTTTTAAATTTACTACCCCAAGCCCAAATTCTGTTTAGATTTTTCACTAACTGAGCACCCAAAACCTAAGTTTGTATTGTCAATTCCTCACAAATTTATTTTTTCTTTGTCTAAAAAGTATAAAATCTGCCTGCTTTGGTCACCTCGTAGATCCCATTTCTATGAGGCCTACATGTGCATGAATTAAAATTTGTTTCTTTCTCTCCTGTTCTTCTGTCTTGTGTTAATTTTGTTATTAGTCCACCCACAGGAACTCAAGAGGAGTAAAGGGGGAAATTTTCCCCTCTCCAACAAGGTGAGGACACTAGAGAGGGCATGGGGGTGGGGGTGGGGGTGGGGGGTGGGGAGGGTGGGGAGGCGGAGGGGGAGGGGGAAGGGGTCAGAAGCCAGGGTGTTGGATCTAGGTCTGTGTGTGGCTCCTGCAGAGCCAGCAGTAGCACCTCTGGCAAACCTGTTTTTTTCCCCTAACTGGTTACTTCCCCTCGAAGAAAAACTTCTGCATTGAGGCCGTGAAACAAACTTGGGGAAGCTGGCTACAAACCACAACTGGTCTTCTGTAGTCTTTAATGAACCACATCTCTCACCAGGCTCTAGTCCAGGCAGTACAGATACCGCAGAAAATAGAAACAAAGGTGTGCCCTCTGGAAGTTCAGAAGACACGATGTGACAGAGGGTGCTAAGAGGCTTGGAGAAACCATCCTCACTCATTCCAGCCTCCTGTAGCCCCGAGTGGGGTAAATACCTGGAGAGGTGCCAGGCAGAGCTGACCCTGCCTTTTCCTGAGCATTCCTTACCTCTTCCTTCTTTTTTGGCCCCACTGCTGGCCATCCAGGTAGGTTGTGGTCACCTCTGTCCTGGATGACAGCCCTAGACCTCATGCTTCTCCCTGTAGAATATGTGCATCAATGTGGCTCTAGTCAGAGATCTGACCCCAGAGCCAGCGGAGAGGAGTGGCTTCTGTCCTAGTGAGGCCACCATCTTCTCAGGATTCACATAGGGCTGCCTAACCAGCGTAGCCATAACCTATAGCCACAAGTGCGAGTAGGAGAACCAGCATAAGCCACAATCATAATGAGGGTCATCATGTTAAACTTGTAAGCCCTGAGTGCTCCCAGTTCAATGACCTTTGTCTCCACTTGCCCGGGGACAGCAGGCTATAGCATCCAATTGGGAGTTGACCCAGGCAAACACTGGGGAGAGATCATCCTTACTTACAAGGTGACTGGTGGCCTATAAGGCTCACTCACCTAGAGGTTAAGTTAATACAAAGAATCATCCCTATTGCGTGGGGTACATACTGAAGACTGAATACTTTTTGCTGTGTTGAATAACTGAATAATCCTGTAATAAATATAACTAATTTAAAAAGGCTCCTGAGGATCAGTTTCCTATGATCCATCAATGTCAGTGGGGTGAATATACCAAGGTTCACTGTGGGTTCATCTCTGGGGCAGAAATTCCCTTCTCCCCAAGTAGAATCCCTGGGATCCAGCATTAAAATAGACATAGGCCTTGTATAAGTTGAAACTTTTAACACGCCTGTTTATATTTGTTTATATTTGCCAGCAATATAGTTCCTGCAGGATGAAAAATACATGCAGGCCCTTCTGACGTAATCTCCAGAAGTACAGTGTGGTTGAAAAACTGTAAAGAAATTAAGTTTCTGGAAATGCTTAGTTAGCAAGTTGGAAGAGAACAGAGGCTGCCTGGGAAGTTGAAGCAATTTGGCTTATTTAGCATTCCAGAAATTCACAAAATACTTCGTATTCCACTTTTCTAACTTGTTATTTTGAAAAATTTCAGTTTTCCAGAAAAGTTGAAAAAATTGCAGAATTAAAACATATATACCCATCACTTAGACTTACCAATTGTTAACCTTCTGCTACGTTTGCTTTATCTGTATATAAAATACATGTGTTTCTGAGCTATTTGAAAGAACATTGTAGCCACCACAACTTTTAAAATAATTCATCACACAACTCCGAAGAACAAAGACGTTCTCAAACATAGCCATTATCACAGTGAAACATTTAACAGACTAAATAATACTCTCTTTAATATATTTTCCATCAAGTTCTCCAATTATCTCCCAAATCTCTTTCATAGCGTCTTTCCTTCAACTTGGTGTAGGATCAATGGTCATGCAATGGATTTGGTTGTGGTCTCTTATGTTTGAACTTATTCCTAGCTGTTCTGTGTTTTTCTTGATGTTGATTTTTTGAAGAGTCTGGTGGAGCTGTTTTGCAAAATGTCTCTCACACTGGATTTGTCTGATTTCTTCCCCTGTGACTAGCTTCATTTTAAACCTTTTTGGCAGATATACATGGGTGACGTAAAACCTCATTTTTGACATTCAGCACGCTAGCAAGTAAGGCTTCTGAGGGCCATGGAGATATTTTTAGCAGAAAGACTAGTAGTTGCCTTCTCTGGAGTGTGGCCCTTCCTGACATAGGGCTGGCTGACATCCCTGGCCTGTGCATTCTTTTTTGTTTTAGAAAATATCTTTTTTTAAATTAAAAACAATTTTATTTTTATTTTTGGCTGCATTGGGTCTTCGTTGCTGCGCAGCTTTCTCTAGTTGCAGTGAGCATGGTCTGCTCTTCATTGTGGTGCATGGGCTTCCCATTACGGTGACTTCTCTTGTTGCGGAGCACCAGCTCTAGGTGCGTGGGCTTCAGTAGTTGTGGCTCGCGGGCTCTAGAGCGCAGGCTCATTCGTTGTGGCGCATGGGCTTTGTCGTTCCGCAGCATGTGGGATCCTCCCAGCCCAGGGCTCGAACCCATGTCCCCTGCATTGACAGGCGGATTCTTAACCACTGCGCCACCAGGGAAGCCCTGGCCTGTGCATTCTTGATAGTTCCCAGTGATCATCACTAGAGGCCAACTTTAAAACAGGGGTTCTCCGGTGTTGGAGGGGGTAGGACAACATATTTGGCTTTGTCTGGAGACATTTTTGGTTTTCATGTTGGAGGAGGGAGTGTGCTACTGGCACCTAGAGGGTAAAGGCCAGGTATGCTGCCAAACATCTCCCTTAAAAACGAGTTATCTGACCCCAAATGTCAACAGTAGCGAGGTGGAGAAATCCAGGGGATGCCACTGAAATGTTCCAACTAGCTGACTCCTTGGCACCTGCCTCCTTCCATTTCTCCTTGTTCCTGAAATGCTCCACTACTGTCTGCATCATAAACATTAAACAGAAAGGAAAGTAACAATTTCTCAACACTTCCTAACTGGTAAGTACGGCGACACACTTTTGTATGTCTGTAACTAAATTGGCCCTCTACTTGGCCTGTGAACTTGTAGCTCTTGCCAAGTGTGTCATCTGAGATGAGCACTTTAATTGTTCCAACAGGCACGTATCAATCTTACTTGGAAGAAAAAGGTGCCAGTAAAATCCCAAAGAGCATTGCTAACTGACAATTGTCCTGCAGGTTAGAGTATACACAATGCTTTCCAATAATACATCTGTCATTTGACCTGACAACATTCGGGGAGGCGGTTTATTACGAAGTGACTGCGCTTTTGCACTCGAGGAACCACGTCCGCCCAGCGACTCGCTGGAGGACACCGGGCTGGTGGGCGGAGAGGGCTGGGCGGGAGTCGGGAGATGAGGATGTGGGGAGAGGCGAGTCCCAGGCCAGGGCTTGGGGGCAGAACTCCAGGCTGGGGTAGGGGTTCAGACCCGGGGTTCAGCCTCCAGGTACGGCACTCCGCAGGAGTCAAAACTGTTCTGGACGCTTCCTTCCTCTCCCCGTCCTCCTGCAAACAAATAACCTGACACTCAAAGGGCATCTTGGCTTAAACATAACTCAAACAAGTTCACAAGTAACCGTGGGAATGCCTGGCTCCTGACTTCCGCGGAGAGCCGAGCGAGTTCTCCAGTTTGTGGTGGGGGCGGCGCACGGGGAGGGAGTGCAGGGTCAAGAGCTGCAGAGCTCACCCTCCCCTGCCAGGTAGGGCAGGTGAGTGGGCGAGGCCCGGGTCCGTGCCGCGGTGGCGCAGTGCGGCGGAGGGGTCCGCGCGGGAAGCCGGATGGCACTGGACGCTGTCTCTGCGGCCACGGCTCAGCCAGTGGAGGGCCTTGTCACTGTATCCGGTTTTATCCAAAGGGGCGGCGTGCGCGACGCAGGTCGAGTTGCTGCTTAAATTCAAGGACAAGGAGGGACAGTCATTCGGTGAAAGCCCTCCCACCGCGCGAAAACGAAACTTCCAAGGATGCCAGACTTCCGTTGCGACCGCGCCGCCCCTCTCCCGGGCCTCCGGGCCCTGAACGCCGCCTCTTCCAGCGCGCAGCTGGGGCGCAGCCAAGCCCCGCCCCCAGGTGAGAGCCGCGCCCGGCTCCTCCCCGCCGCCAGGCCCCACCCGGCGCCAGGCCCCGCTCCGCTCTGTTCGGCGGCCAGGTGAGTTGTGCCAGACCAAGGCCTGCTCTGCCACCAGGCCCCGCCCCACCTCCAGGCCCTCCCCCACTCAGTCCCGCCCCACCACCAGGTGAGCAGTCTCAAGCCAAGTCCGCCGGGCCCCGCCCTCCGCCCTCTAGGCCCCGCCCACCGACTGCAGCGCCTGCGTAGTACGGCCCGTCGGGCCGGGGCCGGGCCGCTCGGCCGGTGCAGTCGGCGGGCGCAGTGCGCGTGCGCTGTGCGGCCGGGGGCGGGCGGCGGCGGCCGCGGAGCGGGGGCGGGGCGGCGCCGTCTGGCTCGGTTGGGCCGGGGCGGGAGCGCGACGCGGGACGGCAGGGCCCGCGGGCTGCCGACGGCGGCCTAGGTGGCCGGCAGGTGAGGTCCGTGCGCCGTGGGGAAGCGGGCGCCGCAACGGGGTCGCGGGCGGGGCGCGCTGAGGGACGGTGGCGCCCGGGGAGCAGTGGGCCGAGGCGCATTGTCCGGGCGGCGGGTGGCGCCTGCACAGCGCCCCCTGCCGGCCGGGCCGCGGGCGGGGGCCTCGGGCTCTGACCGCGCGCCTTTGTTCGCCGCCCCCGCCAACATGGCCGCCGCCCCCGGCCAGGCCGGTCGGCCCGCGCGCTTTGTTCCGGAGGCCTCGGCACACAGTGGGCGGGGGGCGCGGGGCGGCGGGGGCGCTGCGGCGGGCCCTGGCGGGGGGCGGGGCGGGGTGAGTGTTGCATAACCCGGGCTGGGCGGGGAGGAAGGAATGGGACCCTCGGGTCTTGAGGGGGAGGGGTTCGAGTCCCCTGGGGCGGGGGTGGGGACTGTATCCCTGGTTGGGTGGGAGGGGATGTAAAGGGGGGAGGGGAACGGGCCCTCGGGGCGTGGGGAGGGGCTGGGGTGGAGGGTGGGAAGGAGGTGGGGGAGGGAATGGGGACTGCCCCCCGGAGCGTGAGAGAGAGAGGGGCTCTGCACCGAGACCTCAGAAAGGGGAGGGGGTACTCCGGGTTCTGGACCCCCCTGAGGCCTGGCGCTGGTCTCCCACCCAGGGCTGTGTACCTACGACGGCGTAGCCTCCCCGGCGGCTGCCCTGGGTCCTGCAGCAGTAGGCTTCGTGGAGAAGGTGGTTTTTCGGGGCTCCCCGTAACACCCCCCTCCTAATTTCCACCGCCCCCTTGGCTGCCTGTCCGCGCGCCCTGGTCAGCTCTGCGCGGGACTGGCGGACGGCGGGGTTTCTGCACACCCACACTCACACAGTTTTCTTTTTCATCACGAGTGACCTTGAACGCATTCCGCAAGCATTTGCTGAGATTAATTGCACGGCTCGGAAACTGCGCAGTGCCTTCGGTTTGGCTCTGTTCATCTTTCCAACTGCGGATGCGTCCTCGACTCTACCGGGTTAGATTTTAGTGATGGCTTCAGCAATAAATGCCACGAAGTAGGCACCCCAAATCTGTTTACGCATTTGCTTTACGGTTATTTGCTATTTATGATTTGTGGATTGAGATTCCTGGTTTTGGAGAGGGTTTTCCATGCATGTTGAAGTAGCAAATATGGATTTTGCTGTACGTTAAAAAGCAACACCAAATACATTTAAGTGTTAACGGATTACACTGTATAACGTGACTTGTGCCAGAGACGACATACCTACCAAAATGCGAATTCCTATATAACTTCTGTTGGAATTTTCTGGAAGGAACTCCGCGGTCTGAAAGCATTGATGGAGAGTACAGTAATTGCTTTCTACACAGCTTTTGTTAGGAAGTGAAAACTAAACCTACACTTGAGGATGTATACCAGGACAGATTGAGTTTGTGAACATTCTTAAAGGTTGTGAACTTTCAGAGGCTGTGAAATTTCGGATGGGGGTAGAGTGAAATGAGGAGGCTTCTCTCCCATCCCCCCAACCTTGGTTAATGGGCAAATACCAAAAAGTTGTAGTAGCTACTGGATTACAGAACCTTTATTATCAGACTTGATAATTAAATGTAAGAGTTGCTAAATATGTTTGTCAAAATTATGGGTAGTAGATGTGTGTTTCTTGTGAGAAATAAAATAGAATTTCTTTATTTTGACTCTTGAGTAGCAAAATGGTTACTTTATTTTTTTTAGTATTTATTTATTTGTTTATTTTGACTGTGCCGGGTCTTAGTTGCCACACACAGGATCTTTACTTGTGGCATGCGAACTCTTAGTTGCGGCATGCGTGCAGGATCTAGTTCCCCACCCAGGGATCGAACCCGAGCCCCCTGCATTGGGAATGCGGAGTCTTACCCACTGGACCACCAGAAGTCCCACAAAATGCAAAATGGTTATTTTCAAATGCCGTGAAATGGGTAAGGAAAAGAGGCCCTCAGTCATCTCTATGATTAACTTAGCATTCTTTTTGTTTTTTGTGATACGCGGGCCTCTCACTGCTGTGGCCTCTCTCGTTGTGGAGCACAGGCTCCAGCTGCGCAGGCTCAGCGGCCATGGCTCATGGGACCAGCCGCTCCGTGGCACGTGGGATCCTCCTGGCCCGGGACACGAACCCGTGTCCCCTGCATCGGCAGGCGGACTCTCAACCACTGTGCCACCAGGGAAACCCCTAGCATTCTATTTTTTAAGGTTTTCTATTGGCCCCAGAATTTTGATAGTACTGTTTCTGACAGTACCTTTATTTACCAATTCAGACCACAGTAACAGTATTTACTTAGTTTTGGAATATATATCTGAAGCAGTGTTTAAGGTGGTATTCTTGGTAATACTAGTGCTAAGAAATGCTACAGGAAAAACAAAACGGTTCTTGGTTACCTTAGTTTGGGAAACGTTGCTTTGTCCTTTTCCTTCTCCCCAAGGGTCACAATTCACATTATCAGGTTAAGGGCTCTGAGAAATAGTACCAGCACTGTTTTCCGTATTTGGCCCCAGATCCCTTCTTGTTTTGTTTTTCGTGTAATATCTAGTAACACTCTTGAAATCCAGGTAATGGTGAAACGTTGGTCATTGGTGTCCTTACCGGTAATGGTACCACTCCTGTAAATTGTGGACTGGGAGGTTGATGTGATTTGTGTGTGCCTGTGTATTCTATGGGAAAGAGTACCTCAGATTTGGCTCTTATCACACTGATAGTGTATAATTATGAGTTATTAATTTGAGGTCTTAACTAGAAGAAATTTAATTATGTAGTGTTCTCACTTCCCAATGACTTACCTGATTGCATACAGTTAAACTCCACTGGCTGCACTCCTTAATTGTTAGCATTTTTTCTGCCGGTATGTTGGAAACACATAAAAAGGGTACTGTTGTTCCTGAAGAATTATTGTGGATTATTTTAGAGATTAAAAATAATGCTGTTGGGTATTTCTTTTGAATTAGCTATTAGCAGGATTCTAATTTGCTGAGAAAGAACAGTTAACATATATCATGTAAATACTTTCTTATATTTATTAGATGCTTAATTGTGTTTTCTTTCTCTTTTCCTTGAATGAAAAGAAATTGGAAGCAGGGAATCAATTGTGCAAAGGATAAGAGCTCTGGAGTTGGACATGGAGATGGCCTTCAGCTCAGAAGAGTCTGGGTTGAAATCCAGCCACACTCCTTACTGGTTCAAAGCTACATACATGATTCATCACATAGCCTTTTTAAGCTTTCTTAAAAAGCTTAAACCTGTGATGAAACCTAGATTTCATCCTATAGGATGAAACCTATCATATAAAGCTATTATGAGAATTAAATGCAATGGATTTGTAGAGTTCCCAATACAGTTCCTGAAGTTCAGCAGCTGGTGCCAGTCATTGTTGATTTCCTTCTCCATCCTGCTTTTGAACTTTGCTATAGTTATTAGCATTTTTTTTTCAACATCAGGTTGCTTAGTTGTGCTCGTCTTCAATTAAATTTTTTTATACATTTATTTATTTATTGGCTGCGTTGGGTCTTCGTTGCTGCACGCGGGCTTTCTCTGGTTGCGGCGAGGAGGGGCTACTCTTCGTTGCGGTGCACGGGCTTCTCATTGCAGTGGCTTCTTTTGTTGCGGAGCACGGGCTCTAGGTGCGCAGGCTTCAGTAGTTGTGGCTCACAGGCTCTAGAGCGCAGGTTCAGTAGATGTGGCACATGGGCGTACTTGCTCCGCGGCACATGGGATCTTCCCAGACCAGGGCTCAAACCCGTGTCCCCTGCATTGGCAGGCGGATTCTTAACCAGTGCGCCACCAGCGAAGTCCCAATTAAATTTTTAATTAAATCTCTACTGGGTGCTTATTATATGGCCTTAAAATTGCCATAAGTCGTGTATGGACATAATACATAAAGATGTGCCCTCAGAGACCTTACGGCTTGGTAGGGAAGATACCCATACATAAGATGAGGAAATTCTATGCTTTTGATATCTGGGAAGAGAAGGTGATGTTCCAGCAGGGTTAAGAATATAGATTAGGAGAGGAAAAAAGTCTAGATGAAGGGACAGCAGGAGCAGAGTCCTGAAGAGAGTGTTTGAGACCATTCTGGATTTGAATTACAACCAAAAGTTTGCCCTGTATTATCGGTTACTCCTGTGTGACTGATTCCTAGGGTCCCTGGACATCATAAGTTCTCTGTGGGTATTGATCATACCACTGCTGACACCACTTATAATTTGGCATGGCCAGTCTGTCTAGGGATGAATTTGGGGCCAGATTTTAAATAATTGTACATATCTCATTAAGGTGGTTGGTGTTTATCCTAAAGGTGAGGGGAGCCATTGAAAGGCATTAAACCGTATGAAAGGAGCATTGGAGGAAATCTGCCAGTGTAGGAGCTCTAGTTTAAAGAGTGTAGCCTGTTCAAGAAGGCAGATGAAGTCATTTGAAGCAGGGGCAATTTGTTTGGAGTCCCTAGAATGTTAAGTGTGTTGACTTTTTGGGGGGTGGGTGGTGGGTGGTAGAGGGAGGAAGGATCCATTCATCATGGATATTGTTTTATCCAAATGTTGAGAGAGTAAATGAAGAGGTTAATAAAGCATTTTCATACCATTTTAGATGTTTCTAGATTGTAGTAATAAAGCATGACAACTTTTTAAACTTAGATTATATTTGTTTGTTTATATTTGTTGTTCAGCTTGCTTATAGTTATATCCTTATAACCTAGGTTTAATTTTTGGACCTGTCTGCAAATGATCCACGTATTTATCTATAGATGATCTATATACTTACACGTATGTATGACCTGTATATCTACCTGTATAGTAACTAATCATATATCTAAGTTAATATTCCTAGTGTGAGTTTTAGGTCCTGACACAGGATAAGAATGTTCTTTTTCCTATGTACAGGGTTGATTTGTTGTTGTTTCTTTTTGCTTTCTCTCTTTCAGGATCACTGTGGACCCAAGGAATTTTATGTATTTGGTGTGTTTTAAACAAGTAGTCATCATTCTTTTCCCTCAGCTTGTTCTAATTTGGGCATGGCTTGGTCCTTTCAAACTAGTTCTCTTCCCTTGGATGCGACCCCATTAATCTTTGAACTGTTTCTTGCTCATGTTACAAGATGTCTTAGATTCACTTTGTGCTTTTCCTGCCCAATATCTATCAGCCAGTTGTTTTAGCTCTTTTTATCAGGCAGTGGAATTTAGATAACAAAATCTGGTGCTGTGTGTCCTTACTGCTACTGAGATGCCCTTGCTTTCATTGGATAGGCTTGGGAAATAATAAATTTTGATTTTGTGTTGATATTTCCAATTCACATTTAACTTTATAGGGTTTTTACTTTGACTTTATCCTTTCTTCTCTAATGTTAAAAATTTGCATTCTTAGCAACAGTAGTTACTTTCCTTTATCCTACAGTATAAATATAGTAGTTTGAAAACGTTAATAACAGTAGAGTGATTGTAGGTTTGTATTTTATTCTCCTTGTTTTAAAAATGTATCCATGCAAGGATGTACAGTTGACAATCTGAATTATAAAATCATTTGAAAACATTTTCCCTCTGATTTTGTAACCAATTTGATCATTAGTTTGGTTTATTTGAATGAAATCTTTAACTTTTAAGGATTTCTTTAATGTTTTAATGTATTTTTTCAGTGTGTAAAACATTTACATAGTTCCAGAATCAAAGCTGCATTACTAAGGTATGTTCACATTCTCCCTTTTCTTCCTATCCCTGCACTGTACCCCTTCTGCCCCACTTTTATTAGTTTCTGGTTTATTTTTCCACTGTTTTTGCAAATTTAATCACAAGTATGTTTTTTACCTGCCTTTCTTAAAAAGAAGTTTGTGTACACTTTTGTTTCTTCCTTTTTACTTAATACATTCTAGAGATCACTTCGTATACACTCTTTTTCATTCTTTTGTGCTTGTAGTTCATTTCCTAATTATAAACACTTGGGTTGTTTATAGTCCATTGCTGTGAATAACCTTGTGGATGTATTGTTTTGTATTTGTGCAGGTATAGTTTCAAGATAGTGAGATTGTTGGGTAAAAGGTAAATGTGTTTGTAATTTGTTAGTGTCAGAAATTACCTTTTAAAAAGGCAGATCTGATTATGTCACCTTTTACGTAAAACCCTCAGTGGCTTCCCATTGCTTTAAGGACAGAACTTCAAAACGTGGCCTTAAGGGTGTGCATATTTCTTAAACTTTGGGGCCTTGACCTCACCAGTACCACATCTCCCTTTGCTTTCCTTGCTCCAGCCATGCAGGTCCTTCTCACATCTCCCGTGCCCATCATCATCTCCGCCACCAGGGAGTGTGGCATTTGTTCTTTCCCTCTTCCTGGAATGCTTTTCCGTCCGGGTTTCAGTTATTCCTAGTTTCATTTAGAGCTTGTCTCAGGCATCACTTTTTTATGAAATTCGTTTTGTGTGAGTTTGCACATTTTATAATAAAGGTAGAATAGGGAACTTCGATATATCCACCACTTGCTACAGTAACTAGCAGTTTTCTTGACTTTACTGAAGTCAAGTTCTTCTATTAGGGACATTGTTGTCCTTCCTGGTGCTTATCAAAATTACAGGGTTACATTTGTTCACATGATTTAATGGATTTTTGTTTTCTCAAAAAGGCTGAGCTTCATTAAAGTAGAGATTCTTCTTGTTTTGTCCGTAATTACTTTTCTAGTCCTTAGTTCAGTACTTGGGTTGTGAGTGCTCAAATTCCCTGGGCAGTAACTAGAATTGTCCAAGGGCAGGTTGAGGCTGTGTGGTTAAATGTGTGGTCTGTTGCACAGGGGTCTGTCAGACAGTCTTATTCAGGGATCTCAGTTAACACAGTGTAGGAGCTGATGATGCAACTCGTTGATAAGACTGTTGTCTGTGTGCCTGATGCTGGAGTTTGCAGTCCATAGGACAGGCATTTGAGAAGGGAAGGTGGATGTAATGTGGGGGAGAACCCAGACTGGAAGCCACAGCAAGACAGATGGAAAGCTGTGTCAGTTCTGTTGCCTCTGACCTTGGTTGTGTGGATATCCTGAAAGAACTGGCCCTTTGTCATGGAGGTAACCACACACACTTGGCCCAGGAGGCAGAGACTCTCAGGGAGCCTGGGGGAAGGTAGAGTAGTTGTTGCAGCCTCGCATCCTTGAAGCAAATGGGGAGTTCAGTGGGTGCAGACTGCAGATGTCCTACCAGATGTTTGCCCCTTCACTTACTTCCTCCGCGTGCTGCACAGTAGTCTCTCTTCTGGCCCGCCCAATCTGGAAACAAATGGGCGTGGAAATCTTGGGGAATGCGATTTAGCCTAGCCAAGTGAAAACGTTGCAAAGCAAAACGATGAGTTCAGGGTTTTAAATTACCAGGTCAGGTTCCACATAAGGGACCTGAAAGTTTCTACAACTGCCCTAAAACTGCAAATTGAATTCCCCGTTTGTAAGTGAAAACATTGGTTGGTAAGGAATGGGATCCTGAAAATTGGATTAGCGGCATATGGTCAGATTCTGATTTAACTGGAGACCTTGAACACCTAAATTCTGCTGGGCTACCTTTCCCAGTAGAAGCAACCTTTCCATCCCTTCCCTTAACTTAATCTCCCTTTGCCTGAAAAACCTGCATTTGGCTTCCCCTAGGATCATCCCAGGAGGTCCCAAAGGGTGAGGTGCAAATTGTGACCCATGAAGAGGTAGGCCTACCCAAAAGATTGTCTAGTTTGCCATGAGAGAAATAGGAACCTGGGGAATATTTATGGGAATGGATGTTAAGGGTGTGAGTTGAAGGTGAAGGGAATGTAAAGTTGGGTTAGGCCAAATTTATTGATGTGGACCCATAAGGAGAGATTCTGGATTCAGTGTTACAGCTTGAGGGCTTAGAAAGGGCTCTGCTTGGTTGATTGCCTGAAACAAACCGAAGGGTGACCTGTACTAAGTGGAGTTGAGATGCCAGAACTACCTTGGTATACTGTAGAGGAAGGTATCCAAAGGCTTAGGGAGATTGGAGTATTGGAGTGGATTTGTCATGAAAGACTTACCCTTCCTGGGAAGGTTCACAACTCAGGCCTTATCCCACAGCCATAAGACACCTGCAAGACATCTGAACATTTGGTACGATAAGCCCCAGTATCCTTGAGAATTCTGGTCACTCTTCTCTGTAGATCAGAAATCACAGTGGGATCTGCTGGCACTGAACTGGGATCTGTAAATGCTGTGGTGACAGTTGGATCCTGGGTTGTCAGGTCTATTAAATGGTCTTTTTTATTTAGAATCAATCTCTGGGTTGTAACTAGTAATTTTTTGGTTACTCTGGTATTTTTGTGTAACCCTCTGAAATTTTTCCTTAAATTGACTCAGTGAAAGATAAAAGCAATTTTATGTACTTTCCATTCATAATTACTCTTCACCACAAGCTTTAGTCCATAAAGCAGGGTTCATCTAAAATACATTAGCCTTTAAATATATAGTTTATATGACTTGTGGGACTAATTTGGTGGACTCTTTTTGGAAGGTGGCGTCATTGAAACAATATAAAATGCCTGTACTCTGTTCGGCCTAGCAATTCCACTGCTAGGAATTTATGGTATAGATGTATTTGCACAAAGGTACAAACCTGTATGTGTAAGATTTTTCATTATAGTGGTGTTTGTGGTAGTGAAAAATGAGAAACATCTGTCTAATATTGAAGTTAACAGTAAAGTAAGTGATCTTTATGTCCATACTCTGGAATGTTCTGTCACTATTAAAAATAAGAGGGAAATAAAAATAAGAGGAAAAAATTTCCTATACTGCATGGAAAATGTAATGTTTAGTAAGAGAAGCAAGTTGTAGAACTTTGTGTGTGCATGTATGTGTTTTAAGATGTTTGTATATCTATACTTACTATGCTTTAAGAATTTGCATATGTCATTAGATTCACAGCAGTCTTTTAACAGTGGTTACCTCTGAGGGATGTGAGAATGATGAAGGAAGGGGGAGGAGGGCTCCATGTAAACAGTCTGGCTGCATACAGCTTCTTTTTTTTTTTAGTTTATTTTTCTTGAATTTTTGAATTTTATTTTTATATAGCAGGTTCTTATTAGTTATCTATTTTATACATATTAGTGCATATGGGTAGCTTCTTAATCTGAGTTAATAGTAAGTAGCAAATTCCCCTTTGGTTTAAGGATAGTTGACTTTTCAGAGTCTTGCCTTTTTGATTTTTCTTTTTTTCTTTTTTTTTTTTTGGTGAAATGTACTGAAAGTACAGAAGTAGTTACAGATCCATGGTTTGTGACATACCAACCGTGGAACTCTACACATTTTGTCATTAATTTCATTCACTCGGTCATGTATAGTTGTAGTTTGTTTATTAATGTAATGATTTATTCATGTATTATCCATGGTAGTAGTTCATTCTTCTGTTGATAAATATTGGGTTGTTCCCAATTTGAGCCTGTTAAGGTCCCCCAAGGACAAGAAGACAACAAGTTGGGGTTAGATTTTGCTGTAGGAGAAATACTTGTGACAAAGCCAACAGCCCCTTGCAGGACTGATGTATGTAGAGGAGGAAGAGGTTGGAGGGAACCTTTGGTACGATAAGTCTTCGGACTTCAGTGCAGTTCTAAGAAAGTTTAAGTAAGGCCAGTGACATGTCCTCCAGCCAAAGTTGGGGTCAGAGGAGTTCCTTCTCCTGCAGGAATGGACCTGCTTTAGCATCCTGCCTATGGCCAGTCATTGGCTAGAACAGCCTGTGGGAAGTGTTGGGCTGGGGGAATGGTGATGATGGATTCAGAACAGAGCAGCTCCCCATGTTAGGTGATCCAGCAGGCTCATTTCCATGACTGTCACGGGGCTCATGTGAGCAGACGTGCTGTGAACATTCAGGTGCATGTTTCTTGTATGCTTTTTTGTTGGGTAGACTTAGGAGTAGAATTGTTGGGTCGTATATTATGCCTATGTCTGGTATTAGTAGATAATGCCAAACTTCCAGTGTGGATATACCTATCAGTTTCTATTCCAGCTACAGCAGGGGTCCCCAACCCCCAGGCTGCGGACTGGTACCTGTCTGTGGCCTGTTAGGAACTTGGCTGCACAGCAGGAGGTGAGTGAGTGAAGCTTCATCTGCTGCTCCCCATCACTTGCATTACCGCCTGAGCCATCCCCCCGCCCCCCCCCTCCCCCCCCCCCCGTCCATGGAAAAATTGTCTTCCACGAAACTGGTCCCTGGTGCCAAAAAGGTTGGGGACCGCTGGTGTAGAGCAAACAGAGAGCAGAGGGTGGGGGAGAGGGCAAGGGTGGAGAAAAGAGGGGGAGGGAATGGGTGGGAGTGGGAATTTTCTTCATCTTAAGCAGCTAAGATTTCTAGGGTGGTTTGTAACCATAGCATACTCATTAACCTATCTTGTCAGATAAACTTTTTTTTTTGTTTTAAATACACTTTATTTTTAAGAGCAGCTTTAGGTTCACAGCAAAACAGTAGAAAGTACAGAGTTCCCCTGTACCCCCTGATCTCACACAAGCACAGCCTCCCCCATTAGCAGCATCCTGCACCAGATTGTACATTTGTTAGAATGGGTGAACCTACATTGACAAATCATTATCATCCAAAGTCCATAGTTCACATAGGGTTCACTCTTGGTGTTCTATATTCTGTGGGTTTTGACATTTATAATATGTATCTGACATTATAGTGTCATACAGAATAGTTTCACTGCTCTAAGAATCTTCTGTGCTGTATTTGTTTTTTTCTGATTTCTGTCTTCATTCCATTGTGGTCATAATACTATGTAATTAAAAGCTTATGAAATTTTTTGAAGCTTGGTTTATGGTCCAACATATGATCACTTTTTGTAAATGTCCTGTGTGTGCTTGGAAAGAATGTGCTTCTGTCTTTGTTAGATGCAGTGTTCTATGTTTGTTAGTTTAACTTGGTTAATTGTGTTAAATTCTTCTACATCCTTTTTTCCTTTTCGTTTGCTGGTTGTATTGGTTACCAAGAGAAATGTATTAATACTCATATTTTGCATTTGTCTGTTTCTCCTTACTTGCGATAATTTTTGCTTTATCTATTTTGTGGCTATGTTACTAGGTGCGTACAATGTTTAGCATTGTGTATTTTCTTTACCGGTTGAGTCTTTTAAAATAATTGTCTTTCCTTAAGGCAAAAGTGTTATTAGAGGTAAAGGTTGATTAGCTTAATATTAATGTAGTTGCATTATCTTTTCTCTGATTAGCAGGTGCAGTGTATATCTTTTTTTTTAACCTTGTACTTTCATTCTTTGTACTATGTTTTGGACGTTTCTGTTGTCAGCAGTATATAGGTGGGATTTTAAAAATCTAGTCAGACAATACTTCTCATAATTGGAGTGTTTAGTCTATTGATATTTAAATTTAACCCAACTGTTGACATAGTTGGGTTTGAGTATGTTGTCTTAATAAGTGCTTTCTGTTTATTGTACCTGTTTTATGTGTCTTTTACTCCTTTCTTGGCTTTCTTTGAATGCCTTTTTTTTTTTTTTCCTCTGCTAACCTCAAGGTTACTTAAAACATGCATCTTTGACTTGTCAAAATCTAATATTTGGTTGTTTCCCCCTCTTCCTGGACACTTAAACTCCATTTATATTAGTTTCACTTACGTAGCACAGTTTGTGCTATTTTAATTCTGTGTATATTTTGTCTTAGGACACTATTAATTTATACAGTAGTAGCCATTTAGATTTACCCTTTTCATTGCTCTTCGTTCCTTGTTATAATTCCAGTCCAATCCAATTCCAATTCCATTTTCCTTCTGCCTGAAGAACATTCTTTATTTCTCCCCTGTTGTGTGACTCCTAATAGTGAATTCTTTGAGTATGTGTTAGTCTAAAAATATCTCAAATTGATTTTCCCTTTTGAGGGATATTTTTGATTTGTATAGAGTTCTAACTTGTCAGTTTTCTTCTAAGGTGTTGAAAGAAGTTATTAGATTTTCAGCTTTCATTTTTTTTCTTAAGTAAACTGTCAGTTTGATATTTGCTGTCATGGATGGGATCTTTTTTACTTCAGGCTTTTATGGGTTTTTTTTTTTTTTTTTTTGGTCTTTGGTTTTCAACAGTTTTTATGATGTGTCTAGGTATATATTTCTTTTTATTTATATTTTGTGTTTATAGGTCTTACTGAATCTGTGGTAATGTTTTCTTTTGAGAAGTTTGCAGCCATTATCTTTTAAAGTATTTCTTCTGCCCTGTCCCCCCTACCCTCTACTCCATTTAAATGCATGTGAGGCGTTCCCAGTCTCTTACCCTTTGCATGCTTCGTCCTTGGTATTTCTTCTGATCTATCTTTGTTCACTAATTTTTAATGAGGCCAGCCTATTGATAATCTATCCATTGAGTTTACTGTATTTTTTCACTTCTGGAAAATCTGGTTCTGTGATAGTTTTCTACCAAAGTTTTATATCTTATTTTTCTGTCTCTGAACATAATAGTCACAGCTATTTTATTTTTCATTTAATAATTTTATTTATTCCTGTAACCTTCCTGTAGCTTACTATAAAGTATGATTTTGTAACTGCAACACCTGGTAGCCCAGTGGGTCTGCTTTTTTTTGTTGTTTATCTGTCGTTTCTGCTAGTTTTTATTTTGTCTCTTTCTGGGCTAACTTGCATGGTTGCACATGTAGTAGATTACATTTTTTAAAGTGTTTGAGATAATTTGGGGTCAGGATGATATTCCTAGAGAGGATTTATGCTTGCTCTGCCAGACGTCTGAGGGAGCTGGCAGCTTGGGATCACCTCTGCTAAGTTTTAGGGTAAAGAGGAGTTGCGGCTGGACTTCTTACCATTCCTCCAGCTCGCAAGAGCAATTCAGGATTCCATGTCATAGAGACGTGGGTTCACCAGCCCCCTCCTTCCTTTGGTAGTCCCTGGGTTCTGGTCTTTGGCCCCTCACCTGGCAAAGTTATTAGCCTCTAGCTGCCCCTTAACACTTGGCAGTTACTCTCAGGGAGAAAAGTGGTTGCATATGTGGGGTTTACCTACCACTCTAGGTCCTGCCTCTGGAAGCACTGCTATCTTCAAGTTCTTTGATGCCTTCAAGCATATGGTTAGTGTATGTGTCACTGTGTGTGTTCATGTTTTTGTCACGGAAGTTTTCAGTCATATACAGTCGTTCCTCCATATCTGCTGGCGATTGGTTCTAGTATCCCCAGAGGATACCAAAATCCATGGATACCAAAATCAAGTCCCTTACATAGAACGACGTAGTTTCTTGCATATAACCTGTGCACATCTTCCCATATACTTTGTCATTTCTAAATTATTTATAATATCTAATACAACATAAATATTGCATAAATGGTTGTAAATGCAATGTAAAAGCTGTGTAGATAGTTGCCAGTGCTTTCAGGAACTTTCTGGAATTTTTTTTCCCCTGAATATTTTTGATCTGAGGTAGGTTGAATCTGTTGACGTGGAACCCACAGATGTGGAGGGTGAACTGTACAATAGTCAAGAAAATAGTGTAAAAGATCCCCCTTTGTCTCTGTGACACCATTCCAGTGATCTTCCTGACCTTGATAGCTTCCTGGCTTCTGGTATGGCAAGATGTTCCAGGCTCTTCATATATTTCCTCCCGCTCACCTGCAATTAACCTTTTCTATAAGAAACACTGCTTCCCAATAGTTTTTGTTAAGGGTGTTCTTTTAGATTTTATTTTGATATTCTAGCTTTCAGGAGAGTGGTCTAAATTACCAGTCCATCACTACCAGGATTGTCCATTCTTTACATTGATTCCTGCAGGTGGCCTTTAAAGACACATCAAAGATTCAGGGTTGCTTTTTGCCAGTGGTTTTAGGCAGGGGTTGTTGTGCCACGGACGTTTTCTCAGTCTGGTGAAACCTGTGGATACCTTCTCAGAATGTTTCTGAATACAGTGAATAAAATACAAGGGAGCAAAGAAGAAATGTTATATTTAAATAGTTACTAAATATGAAAACAATGTTAATTTAGTAATATGGCTTTTTTGTTAATATGTTAAGTGACAGATAAGACATACAGAAACAATTTCATATTTTAAGGTACTAAAGTGACAGCTCTTGATGTTTATCAAAAAGTAAATTGAGGTGGTCTTTTCTCTCCTTTCACATATTGATCAACAAATAATTGATGGTAGGGAATACAAGAGAGCATAGTAGATCTGTGTGTCACAGCACTGTAATCCTGACACACTAGCTACCCAGAGTGAGGTCAGACTTTATAGGCCAAACCACTGTCCTCCATAAAACTGCCCTCACTACAGACACCAACAATAAACTTGGTGGTCCACAGGCCACCCATGTTTCTGACCACCTGGCTACGAATTCGGGGGTCCTCGTGATCTCATGTTTGATAATTTACTAGAACAACTCACAGAACTCAGGAAAATGCTATACTTATGATACAGTTTCATTATAGCAGAAAAGGATCCAAATCCATGACCATCCAAAAGAAGCACACAGGACAAGGTCTGGAAGGGTTTGAATGGGAATCTTCTAGTTTTCTTCTGTGGAGTCAGGAGTATCACTGACCTGCACATGGATATGTAATGGTGCATGGAGTTAGAGTATTGTTGACCAGGGAAGCTCTCTCCGGCTTCTATGTCCAGAGTGTTTATTGGGGTTTTGTTATGTGAGCATGGCTGATTGAATCATTGGCCATGAGGTTGAGCTCAGTCTTTAGCTTCCCTCCTTGAAAGTTGGGCTATCGGGATTCAAAGCTCCAATCCTCTAATCCCGTGGTTGGTCTTTTTGGTGTGGCCAGCCCCATCCTGAGTCATCTTGTTAGCACAAACTATCTAGGGACCCACCATAAATCACAAACACTCCTGTCATTTAGGACATTCCAACGATTTAGAAGGTACTTCCCAGGAACGGGGGTGGGGAGGGGGCAAGTTCTAGCCAAACTCTTTGTTTTACAACAGTCACCAATTCTGTTGTCACAGTTTGATGACTAATGCCCTGATGGCTGACCTACTCCGGTCATGTCTTGTTCTGTGGCAGGCCTCATAACTTAATTTAGAAGTAGTTGATGAGGGCTTCCCTGGTGGCGCAGTGGTTAAGAATCCACCTCAGGGGACACGGGTTCAATCCCTGGTCTGGGAAGATCCCAAATACCGTGGAGCAGCTAAGCCTGTGCGCCATAACTACTGAGCCTGCGCTCTAGAGCCCACGAGCCACAACTACTGAAGCCCCCGCGCCTAGAGCCCATGCTCCACGATAAGAGAAGCCACCGCAATGAGAAACCTGCGCACCTCAAGGAAGAGTAGCCCTCGCTTGCCGCAACCAGAGAAAAGCCCGCACGCAGCCACAAAGACCCAATGCAGCCAAAAAAACAAAAAAACCCCGAAGTAATTGATGAGCTTAAAAGCTGTTTTGAGATCTGTAATAAATGCAGTGGGGTGGAAAGATCTGTGATTTCTGTTGTTGAGAAAGTCAGGGATACTGGTAAAATAATGTGGTTTCATACGCTCATGATGGAAGGAAGTGCTTGCTGTATAATTCAGGTGAAAGTTAGGAAAATGGAGATAGAATTTTTCCCTCATCCAAATTCATGATACTTGTGAATTTTGTCCATCCTTAAGAGCTCCTTTGTTAGAACTTGGTGGTTGGATGTCTCGTGATTTAGGCTGTTTAATAATTTTGTTTATATTGATATGAGAGTTTGTGGCCCTGAAGGCCTTCAGATATACACTTGGTATGTACTGTAGCCAAACACTGGGTAATTAACAATGCTGTGTTCAAACAGCCCTTCATTTTAATCTTGAGGTTTTAGCCAAAGGGACAGCCTATGCTGGAGACCTCTAGAGCACTGGTTTTACATGCCATCCATTGAAACATTTGTGACTGGGCTTTCTGGTAAATTCTTTTGGGTACTTAGGAAGGTTCTGAGTTGTAATACAATGTTTTTTCTTTCCAGATTTATAGAATCTAAAACTATTGACCCTTTTTCTCTCTTAACATTTTATTGTGAACATTTTCAAGCATACAGAAAAGTTGAAACGCAGTCGAACACCTGTATACTCACCATCCAGATTCAGGAATTGCAAATACTTTGCCACCTTTTTTTTTTATATAATTTTTTTAAAAATTATTTTATTTATTTATTTTTGGTTGCATTAGGTCTTCGTTGCTGCGTGCGGGCTTTCTCTAGTTGTGGCGAGTGGGGGCTACTGTTGGTTGCGGTACAGGGGCTTCTCGTTGCACTGACTTCTCTTGTTGTGGAGCACAGGGTCTAGGTGTGCAGGCTTCAGTAGTTGTGGCACGTGGGCTCAGTAGTTGTGGCTCACGGGTTCCAGAGCACAGGCTCAGTAGTTGTGGCACATGGGCTTAGTTGCTCCGCAGCATGTGGGATCTTCCCAGACGAGGGCTTGACCCGTGTCCCCTGCATTGGCAGGCAGATTCTTAACCATTGCACCACCAGGGAAGCCCTACCACCTTTTCTTAATCTATTTTTAAAAATCACATCTTAGGAAATAAGCTACAGACTTTGGAGTACCTACAGTAAATCTGTGTTGTTGCCACCAATTCCAGATTTTGCTGTTCTTCTCTCTCTGCTGTTGTTTTCCCCAAACTTTTTATTTTATTTATTTATTTTTTTTGCGGTACACGGGCCTCTCACTGTTGTGGCCTCTCCCGTTGCAGAGCACAGGCTCCGGATGTGCAGGCTCAGCGGCCATGGCTCACGGGCCCAGCCGCTCCGCGGCATGTGGGATCTTCCCGGACCGGGGCACGAACCCGTGCCCCCTGCATCGGCAGGCGGACTCTCAACCACTGCGCCACCAGGGAAGCCCTCCCCAAACTTTTTTAATGAAACTTCCTATACACTGAAAAGTTAAACCTATAGCTGAGTTATACCTGTATGTTTTCCATTGAGATTCATTTGCTGACATTTTGTTATACTCAACATTTTTTGTTGTTAAGCCATTTGAAAGTTGCAGTAAATTGCAGACATCATGATACTTTTAAAAATAAGGATTTTTTTTGTAACTACAATATCATAATTAAGAAATTAAGAAAATTATTTCTTGTTTAATATTCAGGTCCTATTCAGATTTTAGCCATATGTCATTTTTCACATAAATATTTGTGATAGCATACATTCCTCCCCACACTTTGAACCCTTTGTGACGACAACTGTAAGACACTTGTTGGCAGCCCAAACTTCAGCTTAACACTTGGTGTGTTTAGCGGTTTGTACTTTTCCACTAGTGTTGAGATTTCTTTGGAACATGGCACTTTTGCTTAAGCAGTTTTAGAAATTTATTTTCTTTTTATAAATAGCACTGTTTGGTGATAGCAGCTGGCAGCAAATATTTTGATATGTAACTTTTTTTAAAAAAAATATTTATTTATTTATTTATTTTGGCTGCTCCAGGTCTTAGTTGCAGCATGCATGTGGGATCTTAGTTCCCCTACCAGGGATCGAACCTGTGCCCCCTGCAGTGGAAGCACAGAGTTTTAACCACTGGACCACCAGGGAAGTCCCTGTGTTTATTTTTAAAATAAGAAATTTATCTCAGCTATGTTACTTGTAGTCTGTATGCCCACGTGCATTTTAATTTCGGTGCCGTAGGTTTTTATTATTTATTGTTTTAACATCTTTATTGGAGTATAATTGCTTCACAATGTTGTGTTAGTTTCTGCTGTATAACAAAGGTGCTGTAGGGGTTTTTTTATATATGAATTTATTTATATTTGGCTGCGTTGGGTCTTCATTGCTGCACACGGGCTTTCTCTAGTTGCAGTGAGCCGGGGCTACTGTTCATTGAGGTGCGCGGGCTTCTTGTGGTAGCTTCTCTTGTTACGGAGCACGGGCTCTAGGTGCGCAGGCTTCAGAAGTTGTGGTGTGTGGGCTCAGTAGTTGTGGCTCGCGGGCTCTAGAGTGCAGGCTCATTAGTTGTGGCTCACGGGCTTAGTTGCTCCACGGCATGTGGGATCTTCCCGGACCAGGGTTCGAACCCGTGTCCCCTTCATTGTCAGGCGGATTCTTAACCACTGCCCCACCAGGGAAGTCCCGGTGCCGTAGGGTTTTAATTTCCAAAATGGAACAAGTATAATGTGTGCCTTATGGTGGTTGTGTAGAGTCTGAGTTGATGCATATATAGCAGTGTGTGACACACAGCATGTGCTTGGGGACACTTGTTTGTGAAATTGTGAGAATCTTGTGTTCCCCTTTCAGCTGGTTACAGAAATATTTTGAGTTTCGAAACTAAATTCATGACATGTTTTAAAGATTGTTTAGCCAAATTGCATGCTTGGATAGTTAATTATATTTAATACAGATGGACTTATAGCAAAGGGAAATAAATCCAGGATCTTCTTTTCCCCAGCTTTCTTTACGAAAAATTTTAAATTGAAATAAAAGTTCAGAGAATAACATTAGTATGTTCTTTGTATAGATTCAAAAATTAATATTTTGTCATTTTCACTTTATTGTTTGTGTATGTATCACTTTCTTTCCATGAACTATTTGAAATTCACTTGCAGACATTAATTCAGCCTACCTGTAGAAATTTCAGCATGTATTTCCTAAGAATAAATATATTCTCATGTATAACTACAGTGTCATTATTGTGCTTTTAAAGGTTAATGATAATTCCATAATGTGTCATCTACTATATAGACCCTATTTAAATTTCCCCAGACTTCAATGTCTTCTATAGCTTTTTCCCCTCCAAACCATTCATTCAGGGTTTGCTTGCTGTCTGCTTTTAGTCTCTTTTAATCTAGAGCAGTATGTCTACCTTTTTTTCTTATGACATTGACCTTTTAAGGAGTGTATTCCATTTGTCTTGTAGAAACTTCTCACATTCTCTTGTATCACCTGTATTTCTTAAAAACTGGGAATTAGGTCTAGAGTCTCAAGTAGATTTAGATAAAGCATTTTTGTCAAGAATGTTTTATAATGATGTGATGTACCTTGCATCACATCACATCTGGAAGCCTCTAAAGTGTGGTTGGCTCACAATTAGTGGTGTTGAATTGTTTGATCCCTCCATTGTCAAGAAGCATTTATAATCAACAGGTAATTTGGGGTGATTCTTTGGTACTGTGCAACATTATTTTTTAACAGCCTTTCACTGAATGGTGTTAGCAATCTGTTGGGTTTAGTCCTGAATACAGAGCTATCTTTTTTATTGGCTTCAATTTAAGCTCCATTTGACAACATTTTGTGTAATATTTGAAAAAAATTATGACTCCTGCTATCTTAGAAATGAGACTGTGCTGTCTCAGGATTTAAGATAAGATCAAGCAGTTGGAATAGAATTGCAACTCAAAAATGGGGAAGAACTTTTATCTGGAATTTTGTTTTCTTATATTATTCAAAAAGCTCCTATATCATTCCCTTCTGCAACTCTTTTTTTCAATCTGTGTCTTATACTTTTTAAAAAGTATTATAACAATTTCAACCTGAAAATTTTAATGAAGTGGTAAGCAGTAGAAAAATCATACCAAGATAAGCTTAAATCTGCTAGTGAGAAGGGTACATACTCTTTAGACCATCAGTAAGCTAAAATTTTCATGTTATAGAACCAAGTTGATTTATTAAGTTAAGAAACATTGATACTTGTGTAGATTAAAATATTCTTCAGTCTTTGAAGCAGCTTTGTAAAGAGTGTCAGAGAAAAGGAGCAGAGTCATGGGATGTTTTTAAAATTGGGAAATACTGCATTATTTATTATATACCGATGAGAACAGAAATTGATAGAGAAGATAGAGATGGGATTGTTAAAACATATGAAAGGGTTGAATTTAAACACAGTTTATCTGTTATTATAGTAGCAGAGGCTACCAACCAGCTGGTGAATTTGTGGTGGGAAGATGAGTAGTTCTCTTCTGTTTGCTTCTGTCTAACTAGCAGATAGGAGGATGGGCTTGGTATTGTCAAATGCCCACTTGAGATAATGAGATTATAAATTGGGAAGTTTTTCAGCCCCATTTAATGGCTGAAATTGTGGGTGCAGTAGGAAAGGAGTTGGGTTAGGGTTTTGCCAGAAAGTGACAGGAAGAGAAAAGCAAGGGAGTCACTCTAGTGGTTGACCATCTGTGGAATCTAAGCTGAGTAATGAGGGAAGTTAGTCCCCAAGGAAGAAAAAGGTCAGGCTGTAGTTTGGAGGTAGTGGTTGCATCAAAGAATTGTTGGAGTGGAACTTCTGGTGTAGGAAAAGTGGAATGATCAGAGGTGGTTTTGAGTGTTAGATGCTTGAAACAAAGATTCCAGAGGTATTGTAGTCATTGGTGATGAGAAGGTTGAGGTTGTGGCTGTGGAGATAGTTGGTTGGAGTTGGGTAGGTAGTTTGAAATGAGGATGTCAGAGAACCAAGGGAGCACGTTGTTCAAGGATCATATGTTGCCAAGAATGTGATGGAAAACAAGTAAGATCTTCAAGAGTGTGTGCAGATGACTAGAGGATTAATAGGTGGATGACTGCAACGAAAAGGGGGGCCTGTTATTACTAGTGCTATGGCACGTGCCTCCACGTTGGGGTGTTGGGGTAGGAGAGATTGTGTAAGTAAGGTTGTTTGGGGAACACAAACAACCAGTTTGGAGAGAGCTGCTGGATGGAGGGGACCCTAGATAGACTTTTGCTACAGACAGACTGCCTTTCAGAAGGCAGCAGAAAGGTTTGGGCAGATGGGGGAAGAGGGCTGTAGGGTTCCAGTAGGGAAAGATACATCAGAGTGGGAAGAATTGAATGGGGAAGTGAGATTTCTGGTGCTGAAAGAGGTAGAGTGATGCGAGGCTTACATGTCTGTTGGGTGGCCTTGGGAAAGACAAGTGTATGTCTTTGTTGTCATGACAGCCTAGACTTTGTTGTCATGACAGCCTAGACTTCATTTCCTTACCTCAGTGCGTGGGGAGGCAGGCTGGTTGTAGCTCCTAGGAAGAGCACATGAACCTTGCATGGGAAAGGTCACCTTCAGAAAAGCTGCTGCTTCCATGTTTTTTCTATACAGGCATACCTTGTTTTATTGAAGGTTTGTGGCAACCTGGCATTCATTGGCAGATGATGGTTAGCATCTTTAGCAATAAAGTATTTCTAAATCAAGGTATGTACATAGTTTTCTTCAGGTATAATGCTACTGCAAACTTAATAGAGTACAGTATAATATGAACATAACTTTTATATGCATTGGAAACCAAAAAATTAGTGTGACTCACTTTATTGCAATATTTGCTTTATTGTGGTGGTCTGGAACTGAACCCTCAATATCTCTGAGGGATGCCTGTATAACTTATTGCCACTTGAAATACTGTCTTTTTTCCTTACTTATTTGTGTACTGTCTCTCCCCTTCTACCTAAGCTTCAAACAGTAGGCATTCTGAATATTCATTAAATGAATTATAAAAGCCATTTGTTTTTAAATTTCCCTTGAAGTTCTATATAGTTAAGCATTTTTACCAGTTGAAATGATTCCTCTCTCCCTTGTTATTTAGGCTTTTTAATTATTTTAACTATTTTGTTGAATTTTAGTCTCTAGAAAATTCATTCCCTTCAATTCTTAAACCTGTGAATGCATGGCTGTATGATGTAGACATGATGACTAACAACGAGAACTGAACGTAGTCATGTGGTTCAGTGAAATTTGTGGTGGATATTTTTGTGTTCTATGAGAATACATTTCCATATATGTTTTACTACGTGGACTGTAAACTGGACCCAAATTTCAATTAAATGATAAACTGACTTTTTTGCATGGGTATGGAAATTTCTTTGAGGCTCCTCCAGAGTTATTGGATCTTCCGCTCTGGTTTCCTGAAGCTTGGGAGCAGAAAGGGAACTGCGAAGTCTTATTGGCTGTAATCCCTTCTTTTGCCCAAGGCTGCTGGTTTACTGACCATACCTCTAGCTGTGGCTCAGACTTGAAGTAGCTTCCAGTGCTGCCTCACCCTCCAGCTGTTGTTCCACCATGCACCTGCCACACCTCTGTTGCCCACTCCAGTGCCTTGCTGGGTCTTTTTGTGTCCCATCAAGAATATGGGACCTGCCAGTCTAAATCTTTTCTGACATGCCAGTGTCTACCCTTTTCTGACTTTTGCCAGCAAAATGGATTGGCTGCCAGCAAAATGGGTTGGGATACAATGGGGGAAGCCGGAAGCCAGATGCTGTATTATGTTTAGTTGACCCGTGAGGAACTGCACTTTTCCTTGTTGAGGGGTCTAGTACCTCCTTTTCTCCTGCTTCTCTGTGTTGTCCTTGGCACTGAGGTCTGAGGAAATAAAGTTAATTACTTCCTGGCAAAGTGTATTTTAGCTGATGTTACGTTTAAAATTTGTCATGTTTGATGGCTTACTTGGAGTAGTTTGCTTTTGTGATGCTCTAGTAATGAACTATTATTTCACTGTCTTACAGAGTACTTAGGATTTCACGTATTTTTGCTGAACTTATTAAAAAAAAAGGCGCTTGGGATGATGGATTAACAAGAACATTGAAATTCTGTGAGAACTTTCAAATTGGAGCATACTGAATTTTCACCCTAGTCCAGCAGCTCTGCTGCTCACTTAAATACAGATGAATGAAGACCCCATTCGGGAAGACACCTGGCCAGCGGTCCAGAGCTGATGCAGGTAGGCAGTGCAGTTCTACACTTTAGTACAATAAATTTAAAACAGTTGTAAAAATGAGAAATGCTCTCATGTAATTCGTAGTGGTTTGCTATTCCTAAAGCTTTGTGATTTCCAGTATTTTAAACACATACACATGTGAAAGAAACAGGTTTAGGTTTTTGAAAGGTAGGGATCATATTAATTTTTTTTTCCTGTGGTCTCTTGCAGTAAGTTATAGATGTCCAGTAAATACAGCAAGTGAATTGTAAATACTTGTAGGATTATAGTAAACAAAGGATTTATCATTTGTTTTTGAAAGAAGATGTGAAAGTGAGATGACTAGCTGAGTATTAGATTTAGTGAGATTTAGGATATTTATAGGGAAAAAGGTAAGCTCAGTTTTTTGTGTATTTATTTGAAAGAACTTTACTGGAATGAAATGTATGGAAATGAATATTTAATAGAAATTAATTCTTATTTTTGAGGCACACAGCCGATACTAGAAGTTTAGACTTTGCATGATTTTTGTCCACCCTAAAAACAAAGGTTAAAAATCTTATAGGCTACAAAATAAAATAGGTAAGTAGTATTTTCTTTAAGATTTATGTTTTTCTCCATTCCAGAAATACATTTGAATATTGGAAAAAACCTGTCATAACATGTTAAGGTTCTTTGATAAATGAATCAGAGAATTCTGCTAGGAAAATTACTATTAATCTTACAAGTGGTTGCTATGTGATTTAGAATTTATTATATTTATTAACTGTAGTGTTTGGAATTCCTTTGTAGAAGAGCCACAGGGATTAAGATTTTTAAGTTTCTCTTTTCTCTTTGATTTTAGTTCCTCTCGTAAAGATAATATTGATTTAACTGTTAAATATTTGTCAGTAAGATTAACTTGCAGTAGTGGTGACTGACTGAAGTATAAGTCACCTGAGAGGTTACTATTTAAATTCCAACAGGCTCATCAGCTCTGTCCTGCTCTTTTATTAGCTGTATAAACATTGGTGCATTTTGTATCTTCTTAAGCCTTGGTTTTTCTCATCTAAACAATGGGACTGTTATGGTATGTATCTATTGGGGTTATTATGAAGAATAAATGTGTTTATGTTGTCAGGTGCTTAGGTAGGTGCCTGGCACATTATAGCCGCTCTGCAAAAAGCATTTTTTTTTTTGTTGATCATATTGTTTGTAACGAAATGTTTATTCCATCTCATTAGTTGCAAAAATTGCTGTCAAGTTTTTGTTGATCAGTGAACGCCCCATGTTTCTGTCATTTGAAATAGTAATTCGTACCCTCAAGTTCTTTTTATGCACACCATTCTAAATTCAGCACTCCTATTTTCTTCACTGATTTAGTCATATTCTTAGGAGAGAGAATTGATTAAAGTGATGTGTAGTATGGTGTAAGTAATTGAAGGAGCTAAACCAAGAGATGTTACTGTTAAGGGAGAGATTGTCTAATCCTAGCCAGTTCTTTGATCTTATATTTTCTTACTCTTTGATATTTTTTAGAGCATATGGCCTAGTGCTAAAGACAAAGTAGGTACTCTGTAAATTCTAATCAGCCTATTGATGAATATTTTAACATATGAAACCCTGGGGTCATTTATTGTTTTTCACTGTTGTGTATTATACTCTATTTTAGAGAGATACTGATCCCTTGATCAGTATTACTTATAAACTAGTCTTAATCATTTTCCCTGTTAACATAGACAAAGGCTTTGTTACTTTTAAATCCCTGTATCAGTAACAAATGTGCCCATTTACAAATAAAGAAAATTCACACACAAAGGGGGTTTCTTTTTCTCATGCAGCAAGAAGCCCAAATAGGCATTCCAGAGTTGACATGGTGGCTCAGCTATGCCCTTAGTCTGGTGCCATCTGAAAGGCTAAAGTGGGGGCCTTCAGTGGATAAGGCTCCTAGGATGTTTCTCTTCCTCTGTGGGCCATTGTGTAGCTGGAGTTACTACATGAAGGCTCCCAGAGCAAGTATCCCAAGAGAAACAGGCACAGTGGCATGGTCTCTTCTCTTGGAACCTTGGAAGTCATACAGGTTCACTTCTGTTGCATTTTGTTCATTGAAGCAGTCTCAGAGGTCTGCCCAGGTTCAAGGGAGTGGGCATGTACTCTGCTCCATGGGAGAAGTGTCAGAGAATTGTGGTCATGTTTTAAAACCACCACAGTGGGCAACTCCTAATACCTGACAGTGCTTGACATTAGGGTGTGAGTGATCAATAAAAATTTGAAAATTGAGTTTTCTGCATTCTCTTTATGTACCTAGTTCAACATATTAGGGATTTCTTTTTTTTTTAATTAATTAATTATTTAATTTTTGCTGCGTTGGGTCTTTGTTGCTGCGCACGGGCTTTCTCTAGTTGCGGCGAGCGGGGGCTACTCTTCTTTGTGGTGTGCGGGCTTCTTATTGTGGTGGCTTCTCTTGTTGAGGAGCATGGGCTCTAGGTGCACAGGTTTCAGTAGTTGTGGCACGTGGGCTCAGTAGCTGTGGCTCATGGGCTCCTGTAGAGTGCAGGCTCAGTAGTTGTGGCACATGGGCTTAGTTGCTCTGCGGCATGTGGGATCTTCCTGGACCAGGGCTCGAACCCATGTCCCCTGCATTGGCAGGCATATTCTTAACCACTGTGCCACCAGGGAAGTTCCAGGGATTTCTATTTTTAAAATAACTTAGGTTTATTTATATAAATATGTTGGAATTTAATTGGTTACTAAAGTGGTAGTTTATATATACCTAATGACGTTGGGCAGCAAGTCCTTTTTTACAGTAAAGCTTTTTTCATATTTTTTTTTTCCTGTAAAGTTAGCCTCCATTTTTACTAGTTTACCAAAGGTTGCAAATTTTCTCCTTTTATGACATTATACTGATAGGTACAGGGAATGGTAGTAATAGATATCCATGTGCCGAATACTCAGATTAACAACTATTTTTGCTATATTCAAATATTTTTAAAACCTTGATTTTACTTTTATCAAATCAATAAAAATTCATGGGTGAAATGTCAAGTAGTGCCGAAGACTTATATCAAAAAGTAGGCACTCCATTCATTTTGCTGTTTACCTTCAAAATTTGTAAATGAGTACACAAATTTCTCTTGATCTGAAAAATTTAGATATGTATTGAAACCTGTGGAGGATGACGGCTTTTTCACGTAACATCTTTTTTCTCCCGTTAACCTTTTTTTTTAAATAATGAAGTCAATATTTAATTTTTTTATTGAAGTAAAGTTAATTTACAATGTTGGGTTAGTTTCAGGTATACAACAAACAGATTCAGTTGTGTATGTATACATGTACATATGTATGTATTATTTTTCAGATTCTTTTCCATTATAGGTTATTAACAAGATATTGATTATATTGGGACTTCCCTGGTGGTCCAGTGGCTAAGACTCCACGCACCCAGTGCAGGAGGCCTGGGTTCGATCCCCGGTCAGGAAACTAGATCCCACATGCTGCAACTAAGAGTTTGCATGCCACAACTAAAAGATCCCGCCTGATACAACTAAGGATCCCGTGTGCTGCAACGAAGATCCCGACCGCCGCAACTAAGACCTGGCATAGACAGACAGACAGATAGACAGACAGACAGATAAATGAGATTTTTTTTTAAAAAAGATACTGAGTATCATTCTATCTGCTACTTTTCTTTGCCTCAGTTAGTATGATAATCTCTAGGTCCATCCATGTAGCTGCAGATGGCATTATTTCATTTATTTTTTTATGGCTGAGTAATATTCCTTTGTATATACGTACCACATCTTCTTTATCCATTCATCTGTTGACAAATATTTAGGTTACTTCCAGGTCTTGGCTATTATAATTAGTGCTGCTACAAATATTGGGGTGCATGGGTTGCAGTATCATATGGTAGCTCTGTTTTTAGTTTTTTAAGGAACCTCTATACTGTTCTCCATAGTGGCTGTACCAGTTTACATTCCCACCAACAGTGTAGGGAGGGTTCCTTTTTCTCCTTTCTCCACACCCTCTCCAGCATTTATTATTTGTAGACTTTTTGATGATAGCCATTCTGACTGGTGTGAGGTGATACCTCATTGTACTTTTGATTTGCAGTTCTCTAATTAATGCGTGTTGAACCTCTTTTAATGTGCCTGTTGCCCATCTGTATGTCATCTTTGGAGAAATGTCTGTTGAGGTCTTCTGCCCTTTTTTTTTTTAGATGTTGGGGGTAGGAGTTTATTAACTAATTTATTTATTTTTGCTGTGTTGGGTCTTCATTTCTGTGCGAGGGCTTTCTCTAGTTGTAGCAAGCAAGGACCACTCTTCATTGCAGTGCGCGGGCCTCTCTAGTACTATCACGGCCTCTTGTTGCGGAGCACAGGCTCCAGACGCGCAGGCTCAATAGTTGTGGCTAACAGGCCTAGTTGCTCCGCGGCATGTGGGATCCTCCCAGACCAGGGCTCGAACCTGTGTCCCCTGCATTAGCAGGCAGATTCTCAACCACTGTGCCACCAGGGAAGCCCTGCCCATTTTTTGATTGGGTTGTTATTTTGATATTAAGCTGTATGAACTATTTGTATATTTTGAAAATTAATCCCTTGTCAGTAGCATCATTTGCAGCAATTTTCTCCCAGTCCGTAGATTGTCTTTTTTCATTTTGTTTATGGTTTCCTTTGCTATGCAAAAGCTTTTAAGTTTAAGTAGGTCCCATTTGTTTATTTTTGCTTTTATTTCCATTACCGTAAGAGACAGATCCAAAAAAATATTGCTGTGATTTATGTCAAAGAGTGTTCTGCCTATGTTTTCCTCTAGGAGTTTTATAGTATCCAGTCTTACATTTAGGTCTTTAATCCAGTTGAGTTTATTTTTGTATATGGTGTTAGAGAATGTTCTAATTCCATTGTTTTACATTTAGCTGTCCAGTTTTCTCAGCACTACTTATTGAAGAGACTGTCTTTTTTCCACTGTATATTCTTGCCTCCTTTGTCGTAGATTAATTGACCATCATGCATGGGTTTATTTCTGGGCTTTTTATCATGTTCCATTGATCTCTATGTCGGTTTTTGTTTCAGTACCATACTGTTTTGATTACTGTAGCTTTGTAGTATAATTTGAAGTCAGGGAGCATGATTCCTCCAGCTCTGTTCTCCTTTCTCAAGACTGTTTTGGCTTTGGCAGTCTTCTGTGTTTCCATACAAATAAAATTTTTTGTTGCAGTTACGTGAAAAAGGCCATTGGTAATTTGATAGGCATTGCATTGAATCTGTAGATTGCCTTGGGTAGTATGGTCATTTTAACAATATTGATTCTTCCATTCCAAGAACACAGTATATCTTTTGTCTTCAGTTTCTTTCATCAGTGTCTTACAGTCTTTGGAGTACAGGTCTTTTGCCTCCTTAGGTGGGTTTTTTTCTAGATACATTCTTTTTGATGCAGTGGTTAATGGGATTGTTTCCTTAATTTCTTTCTGATATTTTGTTTTTAGTGTATACAAATGCAGACGATTTCTGTATATTAATTTTGTATCCAGCAACTGTCAAATTCATTGATGAGTTCTACTAGTTTCCTGGTAGCATCTTTTAGGACTTTCTATATATAGCATCATGTCATCTGCAAACAGGGACAATTATACTACTTCTTTAGCCTTCTAAGTTTTGGCTAAAATGGTACTTACTGTTTCTATCATGATTACTGCATAAGTACTGAACTTTTGAGCCAAGTAATGCAGTATGATTATTTTTTTTGCACATTTTTCCTGGAGTTTAGTGATTGCTTTAGTTTTTTTTCTATTTGTTTAAGTTTCTTTGCAAGTTGAAGTCTCTTAAACCCTCCAACAGCTCTATAAAGCTCCTCTCAGTATAATTTCCTGCATGCCAAATCCATCTGTCCGTGTTTTTCTTAGAGGATTTTTTCCTAGTGCCTTCTGTCCTTTTCTCATCTGTTGATTATTCTCTCGACCTGCTGCAACATTGTCATCCTTGGAATTTCTTTTTCCTCTTTTGTATGTTAGATTCTCCTTTCCTCCTGGTTCCCATGCATTTTGTCTCTTAGTGTGTACTCTTGCCTGGGTAAAGCATGTACATCTTCAAAAGTTTCAAGAGTAGGCAGTGAATGAGTTGATTGTTAAAGCTGCAAGTGGAATGTATAGTGATTCATTCATATTCTTTACTTTCCACTTCTCAGATTTCCTGAAATTGTCTCTAATAAGAATTTTAAAAAATGCACATAGAAGATGGAAGTTTTTTTGGACCTTGTATCAACATTGTTGTTATTCTACTCTCATGCTTTATATTTGGCAGGGAAAAGATTCTAGGTTGGAAATAACTTTTTCTTTCAGAATTTTCCAGGCATTGCTCCATTCATTGTCTTTGAGATCCAGTGTTGCTATTTGGGGAAGTTGTATGCCATTTTCATTTCTGAACCTTTGTATGTGTCCAGTGGTTTTTTTTCCCCTCTTCTCTAGAAACTTATTTTTTTTTATTTTTTGTAATTTATTTATTTTTGGCTGCATTGGGTCTTTGTTGCTGCATGCGGGCTTTCTCTAGTTGCGGCGAGCAGCGGCTACTCTTCGTTGCGGTGTGTAGGCTTGTCATTGCAGTGGCTTCTCTTGTTGTGGAGCACAGGCTCTAGGTGCGTGGGCTTCACTAGTTGTGGCATGCGGGCACAGTAATTGTGGATCATAGGCTCTAGACCGCAGGCTCAGTAGTTGTGGCACATGGGCTTAGTTGTTCCACGACATGTGGGATCTTCCCAGACCAGGGCTCGAACCTGTGTCCCCTGCATTGGCAGGTGGATTCTTAACCACTGTGCCACCAGGGAAGCCCCTGTAAGTTGCATTTTTAAAAAGCCTTTCTTGAATTAGCTCTACCTCTTATGATTGTCTTAGTGTCTCTTTGCTTTTTGTCTCTATTTGTGAATGTTTTCTCTTGTGAATGTTTTCTTTAGAGATGGATTTTCAGATTTCCTGCTTGTATGATGAGAGTATTTAATACCTCTCAGATTTCCTGATTTCTCCCTTAAAGTTATAAAGTCATACTCTTTTTCTGTTTGTTGAAGTGGCACCCCCAGAGACGACTGCTGGTCATGTAAAGCCAGGCTAATTAAAATTGCTGATCAACAGGGAGCCTGTCACCTTGACAGCCTCCCAGGGAAATTTCACAAGAGGGAAAGGTGCTCACAGGGGAAGAATGAGTGAATTAATAGGATTGGAGGCAATGAGTGTGGTGTGTAGGGGGATTGGTATTTTTAATCCAGATGAGTTGCTGGAACAGACATTGGTCTTTATCCTTGGAACATCTGAGTCCATGCAAAGTTAAGTCAAAAGTTGGTTATTTTGGAACATGTGTCTGAATGAGCTTGTTAAAACAGTTTGAGTGTATATAGTTTTACTTGCCTGTCATGGTTTAGTACAGTTTAAGTAGTGGTTTGGTGAGTCATTGAACAGTTTATTTTGTAAATTAGGCTTTTTTTCTCATTTCAATCAACAAATAGATGTAGCTCCCTAATAAAGGGTCTTGTTCTGTTTTCCACTGGAAAATCTGTGATCCTCAGATGGGTGATATAACCCACCATTGACAACTAACTGACATTGGTGCCCAGTGAATATATACACACCTACCTACTCTTCTGTTATTTGCTTTTTCCACTTAACAGTATGTATAGGTGACCTCTTCTTAGCAGTATGTAGAGAAATTGCTCATGACTCTTTACAACTGAACAGTATTCCATTGTGCAGATGTACCAAATTAGTTTGTTCAGTAGTCAGTTATTTGGACATTTAGGTTGTTTCTACTCTTCTGCTATTAGAAATAATAACTGCAATGAATAGCCTTGTCCATTTGTCTTGCCAGTGCCATTAGGATAGATTTCTAGAGGTAGAACTGAATCAGATCTTAAATGTATATGTAGGGCTTCCCTGGTGGCGCGGTGGTTGGGAGTCCGCCTGCCGATGCAGGGGACACGGGTTCGTGCCCTGGTCTGGGAAGATCCCACATGCCGCGGAGCGGCTGGGCCCGTGAGCCATGGCCGCTGGGCCTGCGCGTCCGGAGCCTGTGCTCTGCAACAGGAGAGGCCACGGCAGTGAGAGGCCCGCGTACCGCAAAAAAAAAAAAAAAAAAAAAATGTATATGTAATTCTGTGAGATGTCACCAGATTCCCCTCAGTGGGCTCTGTACCGTTTTTCATTCCTACCAGCAAGTAATATGTGTTTCTCACAGAGTCTCACCAGCGTTGTATGTTGTCAGCAGTGTAGATTTTTGTCCATCTGATGGGTGGGAATGGTATCTCTGTAGTTGTATGCGTGAGGCTGCATATCTTGTGTTACTTGTAAATGCCTCTTTGGCCTTTTTATGTTCTTATCTCACCCATTTTTTCTTCTCTACTTTCAGAGGCTCTTTTAATGTCAGAGATATTAACTTTTGTCTGTGGTATGAGTAATTTATCTTATACTCTCTGTTGTGTGGAGTCAGCTTCTTGGAGAAAATCTTCCTTGAGTCCCTTGTCTCTTGTTCCCATTTGTATGGGTCTCTTAGCCTACTTCTCAGAAGCTGCGCTGAACTTCTAACATGGTTTCTCAGATCCTCTGTGTTTACAGTGCTTTTCTCTCAATTTCGGGAGTATCTTCCAATAATGCTGAGAGAAGATTTGTTTAAGGTTTAAATTTTGAGCCCGTACATGACTGTAAATGCCAGTTGGTAATTTATCTGGTTACGAGTTCTGTATTCAAAATAATTTTACCTCAGTTTTGAAGGCATCACTTACCTCTTGTTGTCTAGCCCAGTGTTGATGGTCAAAGAATAAGTCTAGTACCTCTTTATTTTTTTTAAAGAATTAAAAAAAATAGACTATTTTTGTAGAGCAGTTTTAAGTTATAGCAAAATTGAGCAGAGGGTACAGTGATTTCTCATATACCCCCCATCTCTCCCCAGAGTTCCCCAGTAGCAGCATCCCACACTCAATTATATATGTGTTAACAATGAAGGTACTACATTGACACATCAGCATCATCCTAAGTCTGTAGTTTCAAGTGTTCACTCTTGGTGTTGTATGCTCTGTGGGTCTTGACAAATGCATAATGACACAAATCCACCATTATAGTATCATACAGAATGGGTTCACTGCCCTGAAAATCCTGTGTTCCAACTATTCATCCCTACCTCCCCCTTAACCCTTGGCAACCACTGACCTTTTATTGTCTCCATAGTTCTGCCTTTCCCAGAATATCATATAGTTGGAGTCATAAAATTCCTTCATGGCTTGATAGCTTTTTTTTTCAGTACTGAATAATATTCTGTTGTCTGAATATAGTACCAATTATTTATCCGTTCACCTACTGAAGGGCATCTTGTTGCTTGCTTCCAAGTTTTGGCAATTATGTATAAAGCTCCTATGAACATCCATGTGCAGGCTTTTATGTGGATGTAAGTTTTCACCTCCTTTGGATAAGTGCCAGGGAGGATAATTGCTGGATTATATGGTAAGAGTTTTGTGAGAAACTTCCAAATTTGGATTCCCACCGACAGTGAATGAGAATTCCAGTTGCTCCACATCCTCTCTAGCATTTGGTGTTATCAATACATATTTTGGATTTTCACCATTCTAATAGGTGTATTTAGTGGTATCTCATTGTTTTGAGTTTGTATTTCCCTGATGACTTATGATATAGACCATCTTTTTATACTTTTATTTGCCATCTCTGTATCTTTGGTGAGGTGTAAAGGTTTTTTGGTTCAATTTTTTTTTTTTTTTTTTTTGCGGTACGCGGGCCTCTCACTGTTGTGGCCTCTCCGTTGCGGAGCAACAGGCTCCGGACGCGCAGGCTCAGCGGCCATGGCTCACGGGCGCAGCCGCTCCGCGGCATGTGGGATCTTCCCGGACTGGGGCACGAACCCGTGTCCCCTGCATCGGCAGGTGGACTCTCAACCACTGCGCCACCAGGGAAGCCCTTTTGGTTCAATTTTTAAAAGTTGTTTAATCAGTTTGTTTTC
The DNA here is from genome assembly GCF_951394435.1 of Stenella coeruleoalba. NCBI lineage: Eukaryota > Metazoa > Chordata > Mammalia > Artiodactyla > Delphinidae > Stenella > Stenella coeruleoalba. The sequence goes on along the minus strand of NC_137153.1, from coordinate 31,132,521 downwards.
ATTGCTGAATTTTAAAAGTTCTCTTTATGTTATGGATAACAGTACTTTATCAGATATGTCTTTCCCAAATGTTTTGTTATCGTCCTGACAGTGTCTTTCACAGAGCAAAAGATTTAAAGTTTAATTAAGTCCAACTTATCAATTATTTCTTTCATGGATTTTGCCTTTGGCATTGTATCTAAAAGGTTCTCAACATAACTGAGGTTATCTAGATTTTCTCCTATGTTACCTTTTAGGAGTTTTATAGTTGATAGTTTTTTGTTTTACATTTAGGCCTGTGATCTGTTTTGAGTTCATTTTTGTGGTGGATATAAGATCTGTGTCTAAATTCATTTTTCTACATGTGGATGTCCAGTTGTTCCAGCACCATTTGTTGAAAACAGTCTTTTCTCCATTTTATTGCCTTTGCTCATTTGTCAAAGAACAGTTAACTGTATTTATGGGTGACTATTTGTGGGCTCTTTATTCTGTTCCATTGATCTCTTTGTTCTTTCACCAATACCACACTGTCATGATTAGTGTAGTTATATAGCAAGTCTTGAAGTCAGGTAATGTCAGTCCTCCAATTTTGTTTTTCTGCTTCAATATCCTGTTGGCTATTTGTGTCTTTTGCCTCTCCATATAAACTTTAGAGTCAGTTTGTTGATGACCACAAAATAACTTGCTAGGATTTTGATTGGGATTGCGTTTAATCTACATATCAAGTTCAGAAGAGCTGACATCTTGACAGTCTTGGTTTTTCCTATCCATGAACATGGAATATCTGTCCATTTATATGGTTCTTTAATTTTTTTAGTCTTTGAGACTAAAAAGTGAAGCGGTCATAAAGTGCAATTATGAAGTTTATTGTGGGGTGACTTATACACAGGCAGGATCAGCTGGACGACCATCCATAGGTGTTTGCAGCTGCACTCCATACCACCAAAAGGAGTATAGGGGGATTTAAAGGAGCCAAAGCTAAAAATGGAATCTGATTACTAAGGGAGAAGCACACCCACACAGATGGGACTGGGGTTTTTCCTCCCCCCCTTCAGGGGTCTCATGTCCACTAACCATCTGCATAAGCAAAAGATACTCTCCCAGTTTTCATATCAGGTGAAGGCAAGGGTAAAAGCTGATAGGAAACTTACCTGCTTTGGGTGCATTTCTTGTGAGTAAGCTAAAGCTCAGTCATGCAGAAAGGGGAGAGGGGGTGGGATGGAGATGACAAAGAAGAGTCAGTGTGGTTCAGCCACTCAGAGCCCTTGGCATGTTATTCATAGTTATTTTAAGTTCTCAGTTGGATAATTCCAGCATCACTGCCATATCTGAGTCTGATTCTGGTATTTGCTCTGTCTCTTCAAACTGTGCCTCACAGTTTTTGATGAAAGCCAGACATGATATTCTGGGTAAAAGGAGCTCTGGTAAATGAGCCTTAAGTGATATGGTGGTGTGGTGTGGGAGGGAGAGATACACTGTGTAGTTCTGTGATGAGGTTTTAGTCTTCAGTGAGTCTGCCTCACCGGGCTGTGACCTTCACTTGTGCTCCTCAGTTTCCTCCCCTCTTGTGTCCTACAGGGTGGCTAGGGGGCTGAGCCTTGAAATACCTGTCACACCAGGGGACAGCTAGAGAGTTGGAGTTGGGTATTTCCCTTCCCTCTGGTCACTTAGGCCCTGATACAGTAAGACTCCAATAAAATAGTTTCTCTCAAGGGCAGGCCTTGTTAAGAACATAATACTTTGGTGTATTTCAAAAAGGGTACTTCTCCCTTCCCTCTGCTGAAAGCATAAGGGGGTTTTTCTCTGCTCTTCACTGTGAGAACCTGATGGTGCTTCTGGAGGTAAAACTTAAAAAAATGTGGAGCCCCTTCCTTCCCATGACTAGGTCCCCTGGAGTTTTTATTTTTCAGACTTGTCCACATCAAGCCTCTAGCAGTTAGTCAATTGCCTTTCAGGTTTTCCTACCCAGGTACTGGTTCCTGCAGAGGATTCTGCTACCATGAATTGTGATTCTCTGTATCTGCTTGTCTGTGTCTCCAATTTTGGGGACAGTGATTCCTTGTAACCTCACTTCTCTCACCAATCTAAGAAGAGTTGTTGATTTTTCAGCTTGTTCAGCCCTTGTTAGAACAGAGTGATAACTTCCAAGCTCCTAACATGCCGGACTGGAAATGGAAAGTTCTCTCTCTTCATTTATTTTAATTTTCAAGAGCTCTTGTTGTCCCTTTTTATAGCCACTTGTTCCCATTTTATGACTATAGTATCTTCAGTTTTCCTGAGGATACCAGTTCTTTTATTTAATTTTCGTAGGTCTTGGAACTACAAACAGTGATGCTTATTTTTATCTTTCTCGTACCACTGGGTTTTTCGTTTGTTTTTTTGTTTTGTTTGACTGTTGATCATTGTCCATTCATACTTAAGAATTAAGGATTAATTACAAACGGCTTACCTTTTCTTGAGTGATCAGAAGATTGTTTTTGTCACGGTACTCATCTAAATGGGAAAGCCAGCTTTGTGGGGAGTGTGGCGATGTCTGGGGCCTGTTAAGTGTCTAGGATGCAGGGAGCCGCGTGGGTGTTAGGCCGGGGGTGTACCAAATGCTAACGTCAGCTGCCCTTTCCTTGTATAGTTAGTGGTGAAGGGAAGGAGGGGATCCTGACACCAGGTACAATTCCAGTAGATCTTGATCGAATCCTGTATTTTCACGTCTACTTTTGCATTTTTTATATCGTTATATGCATCTATTGTAAGCCTAGGGATGTTCCAGGGATGCTCTGGATAGATTTGCTCTCTGTTCGGTCCGTATCTTATCTTCATGTATGAGCTGCCCACTTCGTGCACTGTATATATATAAGCATGCTAGGTGAAAGTGGGGGAGAATGGCTCTCTAAGCAATCGGGGTAATGTCTCACTGTTTTTATCTATGAAGTAGAATGGACAATCTTACACAGACCAATTGACCATATATCTCCTTTTTCATTTAACTTCTTAGAATTGTAAATGTTATGTAAGTACAGAAATTTATGTCTAAAAATTGCATGTCTTAATGTAAGGCCAAGGAGAGAGAACTTTGCAGAAAACCCAGAAGCCTTCTTGTTCCACCCAGGTGGATCTTGTTACTTAGCGTGAATTTTGATCAATATAGTAAGCATGCTTTTGCATCATTCCACAGATATTGATAGATTGTTTTCATTTTTATATTTTTATTCAAAATATTTGAATTTTCTTTGTGATTTTGTGTTTGAACCGTGACGTTTTAGAAGATTGTTGTTTAATTTGCAAATACTGGGGTGTTTCCAAATACCTTGTTATTTATTTCTGACTTGATTCTGATATAGTTAGAGGACATACTTTGTATGATTTCACGTTATTTTAAGTGTATTGAGGGTTTGTATTCTGAGTAGCATATGGTGTATCTGGGTTAATGTCCCATGTGAACTTGGAAAAGATCTTTATTTTGACAGTATTGGATTGGCATTCTGTAAATGTCAACTAAGCCTAGTTGGCTGCTTGTGATGTTCAGGTCTTTTATATCCTTTCTGATATTCCTAGCCACTTGTTATATCAATTACTGAGAAGCGTTCATATTTTTAAATATAATTATGAGTATGTCACTTTTCCATGTGAATTGTCAGTTTTTGCTTTATATATTTCAGTGTTCTTTATTTTATTTATTTATTTTTGGCTGTGTTAGGTCTTCGTTGCTGTGCGCAGGCTTTCTCTAGTTGCAGAGAGTGAGGGATACTCTTCGTTGTGGTACACGGGCTTCTCATGGTGGCTTCTCTTGTGGAGCACGGGCTCTAGGTGTACAGGCTTCAGTAGTTGCAGCACGTGGGCTCAAGAGTACAGGCTCAGTAGTTGTGGCACGTGAGCTTAGTTGCTCTGCGGCATGTTGGATCTTCCCGGACCAGGGATCGAACCCGTGACCTCTGCATTGGCAGGCTGATTCTTAACCATTGCACCACCAGGGAAGTCCATATATTTCAGTATTCTATAATTAGGTTCATATACATTTGAGATTGTTATGGCTTCCCTTTTTTTGTTTTGTTTTGGTTTTTTGGCCACGCCCTCACAGCTTGTGGCGTCTTCGTTCTCCCACCAGCGGTTGAACCCAGACCCTCGGCAGTGAGATCTTGGAGTCCTAACCACTGGACCACCAGGGATCTCCCTGGTATGGCTTCTTGATTGATCCTTTCATCATTTTGGAATGTCCTTTTTGATCCCTGATAACTTTGTCCTGAAGTTACTTTGTCTGATGTTAATAATCGTCTCTTCCTTCTTTATATGGTCTCTTAATTGATTCATTTAGACTATGTTTAATGAAATTATCAATATTGTTGGGTTGGAAAGATTTTTGCTATCTATAGTATTCTGAATCCACAGGTAGGTTATTTTGTTTATCTTAGCAGCACCTTAAAGATTTATTCCACTGTTTTCTGGCTTACATTGTTTCTGACAACATATCTGGAGCTAGTATTTTCTGTTTCCCTAAATTTAAGGTGTCTTTATTCTTTGTCTGCTTAAAATATTTTATTTATCATTGGTTTTCAGAAATTTGATTAGGTTGTGCCTTGGTGTGGTTTTTTCCTTTGTCTTTATCTTACTTTGGCTTCATTGAGCTTGTTGGCTCCATGGTTATATACTTACCACATCTGGAAAACTTTCTGTCATTATTTTTGTCAGACTTTTTCTTCCTTCACCCCTTGGTCCTCTCTTTCATGGAGTGCATTTCATTTATGTTGGGCTAGTTGATATTGTCCTACAAGTTACTGAGGCTGTTTGTTTCCCCCAGTTTTTTCCTTTGTGTTCCGTTTTAGATATGTTCTACTGCAATGTCTCACATTCACTGGTCTTTTTATCTGTGGGGTCTAATCTGCTATTAATCATATCCAGTGATTTTTTTTCTTTCATTTTGGATCATGTATTTATCACCAGTTTCATTTATTTATTCTCTTCTCCCCACCCCACCCCCATTTTTCTATTTTAAGTGTTTTTGTCTTCCTTTAAGCTATTTGTGCATAGTTGTTAATAGTTCTTTTAACATCCTTGCCTGCTAATTACATCGTTTTGGTAATAACCCGCTTGGTTATGGGGTTACAGTCTGCCGCTTTTCCACAGGTCTAATAATTTTAGTTGGGGTGTTGGACATTTGAAATGTGTTGTGGAGCACTGGGTTTTATTGATGTCCTTTAATGAATATTGGAGTTTGTTTTGGCAAGCAGGTGCTAGGATGGGTCTATAGCAGCTTTTATTTTTAGGGCTACTTCATCCTTCTGGTTAACGGATTATCTTTTTATGGTTTTTACTGACTGCCCTGTGTGTTCAAAGAGGTGGCTAGATGGACTTTGAACAACCCTCATGCCTTTGCAGGTTAATATCTAGCCAGACTTAAGACCACCCCTCCCCTTCCAGATGTTTGGAGCTCCCTCTGAGATCTCTCTCCTTGCCAGCACTCAGATCCACAACTCCCAGCCACCTCTCCCTCCGCAACTCCCATCTGACTCTCAGTGTAGCAGAACCACAGTGTTCTTGGTTTTCCCTTCATGAACCGTCATCTACAAGTTGTTATGGGGATGCACTTGGTTGGTGTGGGGACCTCTGCATGGGTTTTCTGCTCCCTGGTTCCATAGTCCTCTGCTGCCTGTTGTCCTGATGTTTGGATCCAGATATGTCATATCTCTTGTCCCATTTTCTAGTTGTTCGTGGCAGGAAGACAAGTTCTGTACCTTTTAGTTCTTTATGACTAGGATTGTCATTTTTTGTTGTAGTTTTTGTCCGTGTGATTTTGGTTTTGTGTTTTATGGCTGATTTAGGCAGATAAACTGCTGTCTCTGTCATTTTATCTTCCCAGAATCCCTTATGTCTCCTATTTAAAAGATAAGTAAACAAATGGTTTTGTTACATGTTGGCTATTTGTGGGTTTTTTTGGCCACGCCTTGTGGTTTGTGGGATCCTAGTTCCCCAAACAGGTATCAAACCTGGACCCTCGGCAGTGGAAACGCAGATTCCTAACCATAAACCACCAGGGAATTCCCTTGTGGTTTATTTTAACTTCATACTTTATATAGCAGTTTTTCATAAGTTAACTTTTTCCTGAGTTTGAACTATTTTTTATTCAGTTTTCGTTGACTCATACTCACTTCTCTTTTAGGCCATGCTGGTGTATCTGCAAGCATGATGAAGAAACGGACATCCCACAAGTAAGCAATTCTGAAACTTGCCTTTTTAGATAGCAAACTGTGGCCTTTGGTTACATGAGATATGAGGTCATCTATGTGAGGCCCTCTCCCTGTATGAGCAGGTCTTGCCTCACAGCAGCCAGCATCACATATAGCCTTGCTGCATGCTGAGTAGTGGTGTGCTATCTAATCCCTGTGCATTGAGGACCTGGCTAGCACTCTGCCAGGCACACTCATTTCTTTATAAGATTTTCAAATGAATGAGGAGCTTGTAATTTAGAGAAAGCATAAGTATATTGAAAGATAATTTTAAGTGACAAATGTGTTATAAATCCTAAATTCTATAGGTACTAGAGAGTAGAAGCAACTTTTTTCCTCCCTGAAATCTTCTTTTGTGTGTAATGTAGTTATGTCCAAAAAGAAAATTGAGATACTATCTTAAATAACAATATCCACTGGTACTGTATTTTATTTAATAGATTTTACAAGTATCCACTACTGTGCAGTAGTGACGGCTACTGTACCATGGAACCCTCTCTAACAAATCAGTTATGATTGTATGAGTCTTAATCATGGATTGTTAAATATGGAAGACTCTCCTTGACCCTAGCACCTCCTAAGACTCCCCATAGCAATTATTTTCAAATTACTTATATTGAAATGCTTGCACCTCTTGGTCACCGCACTGTAGTGGTCAAAGAGTGTGAGTCATCTGGGCTTTTGTGGAAGGTTTGGATGAATAAAGGTGCCTTAGAGTAATTGTTGGTGATTAAACTAAATATATCTCTATTTAAATGAATACTTGTATATGTAATGTAAATATTTGTGATATTCAGTTTAAGAAATGACTTGGAAAGTAAAAATATGAAGATAAGGCAAGTCCTGAGGTTTGATAAAGCGTTTCTCAAATTTCATTTATTTGCCCATCACCTTCACATCTTCTGCCATATCTAGTAATCTGATAATTTATGTAATATATCTCCACTAATTATCATATCATTACCATAAATGGTACACCACCTCTTGGCACAAATAGAAGGTAATGAAAAAAAACTTAAATACAGTGGGAAATGAAAGTAAATTACACATTAACTTTGCAAAACCGGAACTCTTCATCTTTTTTCACCTAAAACACAAGGCTTGAATACCTACCTGTTCAATTTTTGAAGTTCATATGTGTACAGCTAAAAGGGTTTCTCATCCTGTATGTTGCATGATGCAGGGAACTTGATCTAGTGCTTTAATATGAGGTGTGCTTGTCTCACTTAAAGGGTAGACGTTTTGAACATATTAAAAGGGAGAAGTTGAAATGAAAGGAAAAGTTATCAGTCATTTTCCTATTTTTTCTAATCTCAGTGCAAATTTGAAGATGGGTGGGATGGGAAAAAACTGAAACAAAAGTTTCCACATTTCACAAGTGAAAGGTGTTAATAGTTGTCCTTGGAAGGGTGAGTGGGAATAATGGCTGTTGGAGAGGCTGGCCTTGGAGTGGGAAGCCCCATTGGCTTAGCTGTGGGCCTTACCAAGTTCCCTCATGTGCCTGGTGCTCTGCTTAACTCAGGTAAAGTCATGGTGTTGGACTAGAACAACAAGGTTTTCAGCTTTTTATCATAGAATCCTTTCTACAGATGAAGTGTTTATAGCAAACAAATATAGGAAAGCAGAACTGGAGCCTCACTCTCCTTGCCTGCCCCCATTGTGGCTCTCCAGAAAGTAAGGCACTCGGGACTCCTCATGTGCAGCCACTGACCCGTGGTCATGCCTCCTCTCGCTTCCCGTGTTGGAACAGGGAGACTGAGCAATAATAACTCCATGTGCAGATGCCTCTGCTTGCTTGAGAGAGTCACAGGAACTCCCAGGAAACAAATGCTGGCAGAGCCACCGTCCTGAGAACGGCACCTCCCGTCCCCATGGGTGCTAGGGGATTCGGGTAATCAGGTCTCCAGTGCTTGGAGCAGTACCTCTGCACCCAGAAATGTTGTGTAGCTGAGTCTTGTTCTCATTTTTTAAAGTAAATAGAAACAAACTTTTGTACTTCTTGCGGGCTAGAGTCCTTGGTGTGTTTGGGGGACAAGCTGGTGGACAAGCCTTTCCTGGCTTCCCAGGAGGTTATTTGGGAAATCTGCACTGAAGTTACATCTTGAAGGGAAGTGTAGTTGGGGGACATGTAAGGTGAATTTAGCTACAGTGATTCTTTGTTTTAGTTTTCAAATGTAAATCCGGCTCTTTTCTTCCTAGTTGGAATAGTGGATAGATTTACATTTCAGGGTACTGTTGGAAGGTATGACTGGGCTTTGGTGTATTTCCTACTAATGTACATTTAGAAAATGGATCAGGAGCTGTTACATGCTAAGTTGAGGATTTCCAGGGAATGTTTTCCTTTCATTTTATAAGATACCAATACTAGTCACCAACCAAAACTGTGACTGTGATCCTCCTCCTTGTGTCCCTGGTGTAGTCTCATTTAGTGTTCATGGCATCCCTGTCAGGTAGGGACCATGAATTCTTCGTGCACAGAGAGATTAAGTAACTTGTCTGAGGTCATACATACAAGAAGTGACTGAGCTAGGATTCAGAAATAGGACAGTCTGATTCTAAAGCCCATATTAACTACCACATTCTATTTCCTGAACTGTATGTTTTGTTGTCTCATATCTGAAAAATATATTATTTCTGTCCTAAACACACAGACTAGATAACAGTTGGAGCAAGCATCTGAATGATCCATGGTATTGACAATCTTAAATTGGTCAAATATGTAATACTTTTTAATCAATTTGCCAGTAACAGTTATTAACACCAGTGAAAGTGACTAGTGCTTTGGAAGACCCTTGAGGCATTTGGATGTTTGCCATGGACATCTCTGATATCCTCAGGGTGTACACTGTGTAGACAAAATAATGAAAAAACCATAGTGATTTGGATGGAAAACTTGACTTTCTCCATCTTGTTTTTATATTGCCAGTTTAAGCTGGGAATGACCGTATCAGCTGTAGAACTTTTATCAAGCAACAAGTACTAGAGAAGCAGTTTTTTCTCTCTCGACTTGCTGGTATGCATTTTGCAGAAAGATAATTATTTGCCTTAATAGTTTCTTTTGAAATCTGCTGGAACACAAAGTAAGGAAACTGCTTTTATCTCATAATACTAAATAGAATAAGGAAAGAGGTCAGTAATTAATTCATACACCAAAGTACATGGTGTGTGGCAGTCATTTACTGGTTCATAGTAGAATTGTAATGGTTGAAATTTTAACTTGAAAAAGTATGGTGCCTTTAAATATTGACTATAAAAGTAAGATATTTACTGATGAGAAACAGTAGTCAACTTAAGTCAATAAGGGAGTCTAGATAAAAGATGAAAGGTCTTAAAACAGATTTTTTTTTAATTGGGGTATAGTTGATTTATATTATGTGAGCTTTAGGTATACAACATAGTGATTCACAATTTTTAATGATTATACTCCATTTATAGTTATTATAAAATATTGGCTATATTCCCTGTGCTGTACAATATATCTTTGTAGTTTATTTATTTTATACATAGTAGTTTGTACCTCCTAATCTCCTATCCCTATTTTTCCCCTCCCACTTCCCTTTCCCTATTGGTAACCACTAGTTTGTTCTTAGGAATTCTTTTCTTAATGACCAAATAATTGGAATGGTACATTGAGAACTTATTTAAAGTATTGAGCAAAGTACAGAAATATTTTCTGCACTCTCAGTTTATCGTTTTTGGGCACATGGATGGATAGAAATTAGTGTTTTTTCTGGATTAGCTCTACTAACAAAGGTCTGGTGCCAGCAGCAGTAGCACTTGGAAGCTTGTTAGAAAGTCTTTGGTCCCTCTCCAGACCTGCGGAATGGAGCCCAGAGTCTCTGGGGCAGGGCTTGGGTATCTTTTTTCAAAAGCTCTCTAGGTGATTCAATGCATGCCAAAGTTTGAGAAGCACTGGCCTAGACCATTATCAGAGCTGATATCTTAAAGCACATTAGATAACTAAGTCAAGTTGTTTGGAAATGAGTACACAAAATTACAGCAATGAAGGATGATTGGATGCTGTGTACTTGGTCACCATTTTCTCCCATTGAAACTACAAGAAAAGCCATTTATAGCTTCTGGAGATAAGAAACAAGGAAAGTGATTATAGATGTTTAATTCTTGTTTCTCTGCTTTTATCCTTGAATTGTTTGGATCTTGACGGGATGCAGCTTTTTATTTGCCCTTGGCTATGTAATTCCATATGTCCTCAGTTGAATGAAGTGTCTTGGTATTTGTTTACAGTATTGCTGTTTATTTATTGACTACCTAGTAAATGATAGTTAAGAACATTTTAGACTTTTTTTCCAAAGAAAATACCAGAGACTAAGGCTGTTAAAAATAATGTATCCAGGGAGAACATAAAACAACATCACCATATTAAAGGAACTGTTATTTTATATTTTAAAAGTTCATTGCTTTAAATCATTAATCTCACATCCTTATTTGTACTGCTCTTATTTATTTATTAAAAAAAATTTTTTGTTGTTCATGCTGTGTGGCTTGTGGGATCTTAATTCTCCAACCAGGGATTGAACCTGGGCCCTCAGCAGTGGAAGCGAGGAGTCCTAACCACTGGACCACCAGGGAATTCCCTGTACTGTTCTTAGATTGAACTGCCTAGAGATGACACACGTGTGTTTGTGTTCTTTTTATATCTTCTTCCAGTAATCTGACATACTCTTATTGTTTGCTTTTATATATACTATTTCAACTCATGTAAGTAAGCTTTAATTTTTATTAAAGTTTTTTTTTATATAATAATTATTTATTTACTTTTGGCCGCGTTGGGTCTTTGTTGCTGCGCGTGGGCTTTCTCTAAGTTGCAGCGAGTGGGGACTACTCTGTTATGGTGTGCGGACTTCTCATTGCGGTGGCCTCTCTTGTTGCAGAGCATGGGCTCTGGGTACGCGGGCTTCAGTAGTCGTGGCTCACGGGCTCTAGAGCACAGGCTCAGTAGTTGTGGTGCACGGGCTTAGTTGCTCCGCGGCATGTGGGATCTTTGGGGACCAGGGCTTGAACCCATGTCACCTGCATTGGCAGGTGGATTCTTAACCACTGCGTCACCAGGGAAGTCCCCCCTTAAAGTTTTTCTTACTGATTTTTGAATCTGAATTAGCAATTAGAAATTAAAGTAAAATATTAGAGTTTGTTTAATGTATAATTCTTAACTTTTCTAGTATGGAAAATTTCAAATACACACAAAAATAAAGTAGTATATAATAAATCCCGAATTCCTATCATCCAGCTTCAGCAATTATCAACATTTTGCCCAATATTAGATACTCTTAGTATATTTCTTGTAATTTAGGGAAGTTCTAAACCTTGTCTTCTAGTGGATGCTATAGTTGGAAGAGCTTAAATCAGTTTATCAAAAACTTATATATGTCTACACTCTTAATATTAAATAATATTTTAACATATGTTTAAAAATATTTTTAAACATTCTTCTTTGTAAACTTCGGCTGCAAGGGTATTTGAACAGTTTAGGCATTCAAGGTGCAGTAATTGGAAAGCTTGACTGATGATTTTAAAAAGTAGTATATTATTCTAATTACTGTTTTTGTCTTTAGTATTCATTGAGGCATCCATTCTTTTTTTTTTTTTTTTTTTTGCCGCGCCACGCGGCATGTGAGATCCTAGTTCCCCCACCAGCGATCAAACCCGTTCCCCCTGCAGTGGAAGCACAGAGTCCCAACCACTGGACCACCAGGGAAGTCCCATCCATTCATTCTTTTTTACCTCCTCCTTTCGATCAAATTAAGTTGTTTATTAAATAAATTGGGCAGAAGTGGTATCTATATTAGATCTCCTTGAATTCTTCTTTTAGAACTAGTGAAATGATGTAAAAAAAAAAAAAGGCAACAAATAAAATTTGGAATTGATAACACTAATATGTATAAAATGTATAAATCTGTTTTTATATATAGTTTATTGCAGAATTAGGACATCCATTGCATTAAGAGTAATTAAAAATTGTGTTTTATCTGCCTATGAAAGTAAAATACTTAAGTCATAGAAAAATTTGAAAACACAGGTAAATTCAGAGGAAGGCAACTTAATTATTTTTAATGCCATCATCCAGAGATTACACCTGTTAATAATTTAATGTATGTTTTAAAAAGTTTTTTTCTGCATATCTGTATGGATAATTGTGTGTCCTACTGTGTGCCCTGCCATGCACAGTACTAAGTGCTTTAGAAACATTATTTCATTTATTCCTTGCAACGACTCTGAGGGATGTATGTACTGAGTTGAATAATGTCCTCCAAAATTCGTGTCCACCTGGAAACTGACTGTAATCTTATTTGGATATAGGGTCTTTGCAGATGTGATCAAGTTAGGATGAGGTCATACTGGATTACGGAGGTCCCCCAATTCAATGACTGGTGTCTTTATAAGAAGAAAATTTGGACACAGACTTATAGGGGAAAAGGCTATGTGAAGACAGAGATTGGAGTGATGTGTCTACAAGCCAAGGAATAAAATGTCATGTTTTTTCTGTGATTTTAATAGCTATGTAGTTATTTCATCATATAGATACACTGTTACTTATTAATTCAGTGAGACCTATTGAACATTTTTTATTTCCAGTTTTCCCTGGTATGAACACTGCTCAGAACTTCACTGTAGCTGTAGCTTTGTGTTTGTCCACTGTTTTCTTTTGATAAATTCCTAGACCTGGAATTACTGGGACAGTGGATTGCCAGATTGTTCACTAGGAGGGTTGTATTTATTCTGTAAGCAGTTAGAAAATAGTACTTCATTGTAATTTGCATTAAATTTGCAGTTTTTGTTATTGGTGTAGAAAGATCATCCTACCAGCAGACCAGAACACTGAGAAATCTCTGCAAGATATACAGCAGATGCGAATAGATTTATATAAAAACTCAGCTAAGCCAAGGAACTCCCAACCACTTTCAGCTGCAAAGGAAGACCTCCAAAAAGTTGAAAAAGTTCAAACTAGACCCCTAGAATCTGCTCAGGTCAGGGAGAGCAAAGGCTGGCTGCAGTCGTCTGAATCATTATGGGTGAGAAACCATTAAGCAGTAGATGCTCACCTTACCTCCCCTGACTTGAAGTTGCTACTCAGTCTCGGCTGCTTCACAATTCCCTGGGTCCTGGCTGCTTTATCAGAACCTGTACTTAATACTCAGACACCAGGGACCCTGACTTGGCCTGAAGAAATACATCTCAGCTACAGATACCACTTAATCTTTCCTTGCATCTGAAGTATGAACACCAAGAATCATCAGGCACCTGAGGAACACTGATAGCACCAAAGAGAGTCATACATGGAACAGGGCAGCTAACCAGGAATCTGCAAGTGTTAAGAAAGATGCCACTCAGACAGCAGCAGACTCAACGAAGACAAGGCTAAACCCAGAAGTTCATAAGGAATCAGGAAAAGTGAAAATTATCCTCAGATATCAGAAGGTGTGTTCATTAAAAAGAAGAATGATTCAAGATAAAGAAATAATCAGTTCATAGAAATTAAAAATATTATGTAAGGTATTCAATAGATAGACTGAAATTCAAGCCTGTTTTACTTAATTCAAGAGATTGACCAAGTGCTAGTGAGGGATAATTAGAAACATATGTCACAAGTCCTGGTAACATTTCAGAATCCAGTAACAAAATTCTAAAAGCAACTTGAAGAGGAAGATGGGTTACCCTCAAAGGAGCAAGGATCAGATTGGCATCTGGTATCTCTCAACTCTGGAAGGTAGAAGACAATGAAAATACCTTTTTGCAATAAAGGTACTGAGGGGAAAAGGAATCTGAGCCTGCCTTGTATACCTAGGCAAGTCAAGGATGAGAACAAAATAATATTTTGAGGCTTGCAAGAATTTGGAGTTTGCATTTGTTAACCCTATCTGACTTACCAGAGGACATGTCTAGAAAGACCAAATATATTGGGTTGGCCAAAAAGTTCAGGTTTACGGGAAAACCCAAACGAACTCTCTGGCCAACCCAGTACGTGAGAAAAATATAAATGTTGCAGAAAGCAACAAAAATCCTCTTGTTTACTTCTAAATAAGGAAATGTTTTTTTAAATTATTTTTAAGATAGTAGCAAGATAAATAACAGTTTGGAACAAAAGACTGAATTTCAGCAGTGTGGTGAAAGTGGCCAGGAAGGGGTTACTAGGTGCTAAGGTGTTTGTTTTTAAAATTCTTTCCTTCTTTTACTAAGAATTTTTTTGTTACTTTTAGTCTTGCTTGGACCGGGGAAGGGAAAGTATAGGTTTTGATTAATTGTAGATTTTAATAGAAAATTGTAAGTTTAAATAGGATTTTTTTTTTTTTTTTTGGCCGAGCCATGTGGCCTGTGGGAAGCTCCCCGACCAGGCATCGAACCCGCACCCTCAGCAGTGAAAGCATGGAGTCCTAACCACTGGACTGTCAGGGAATTTAAATAGGATATTTAGGAAGTTAGAAGTAATTGCTGTAAGTTTAGAAATAAGATCTATAGATTCCTACAGCTTCCATTAGAAGCTTTATTTGGTGCAAAGGAATCTTGCTCATCCTAGCTGTATAAAGGAAGAAAGGGGTGAGGAAATGAGACAAAGCATTGCAAACAGAAACACAAAGCAAAATGTTAGAATAGATCAAGCATATTATTTACCACAACAGAAGTTAGTGATTAAGGGCTTCCCTGGTGGCGCAGTGGTTAAGAACCCACCTGCCAATGCAGGGGACATGGGTTTGAGCCCTGGTCTGGGAAGATCCCACATGCCGCGGAGCAACTAAGCCCGTGCGCCACAACTACTGAGCCTGCGTGCCACAACTACTGCAGCCCGTGCACCTAGAGCCCATGCTCCGCAGCAAGAGAAGCCACCGCAATGAGAAGCCCGCGCACCGCAACGAAGAGCAGCTCCCGCTCACCACAAGTAGAGAAAGCCCGCTCACAACAACGAAGACCCAGTACAGCCAAAAATAAATAATTTTAAAAGTTAATGATTAAAGTTCCCTTAAAGAAAGTGAGGAAATAAAATCCATGCAAAAAGGAGGAATTGTGTTTCTTCAGAATTAAAGGATATAGGAGCCACTTTGAATAGGGATGCTTGCTGGCTAGATTTGAGTCCCTTGTGTTGTTCAGAAGATGGAGGAGAGCCTTGTGTACTATACCACTGGAGGTGACCAGGATAAAAACTGCTTGTTCTGAAATGTGATTAGAAAGCATCAAGCATCTCCCTCTTCAGAAGCAATTGCGGTTCCAGAAGAATGCCACTAATGAGTATAGAAAGGATGAGTGACTGAACTAGAAAATCACTGCTCTGAGTCTTCCAGTTGCCCTTTCCTGCTATCAATGGCTAAGTTTATATTGATTTTGTTGAGAATCATAGTAGAAAATTTCATGCCTCTGAATCTAGGATGGAATCTTTTCTGTTTGTAGTCAGTGTTTTCCAGAGAAACAGCACCAATGGTGCGTGCATAGAGAGACTGGAGATCCAGGGAAGAGCTGATGTTGCCGCTTGAGTCTGAAGGTAGAATTGCCTCTTTGTGGGGGGCGAACACTCCCTTCTTAATACCTTTAACTGATTAGATGGGGCCCAACTATGTTATGGAAGGCAGTCTGTTGATTTACATTTTAGTTTCATGTAGAAAAATACCTTCACAGAAAACATCTAATGCTTGATTTAGATACCTGAATACTGTGGCCCAGCCAACCTGACACATTAAAATTAACCATCACACTGGTGAAGATGCTGAATTTGCTTATAATTTTGGTAGTAATAATGGAATGTCTGTGTGAATTACAAAATGGTGCATATGACTGAATTCTTTCTTCAGTGAGTTTTGGGAACCAACCTCTGCCTTTGCTGTGAAGAAAGCCTGATCCTGTACACAGGATGAAACACAAGGACTTTTGCCTAAAGATCAAAAGAAGATAGGTAATTGTCTATTTGAAGAAAAACATAATGCTAGCAAAGATTCTTGTATTCTAAAGGAGGAATGTAATCACCTTCACCAGCCATATCCCTACAGAGGGCCAGTTGGATGTAGTGGCACATTTTCAGGGATTATGAAAAGGTCTTGAGGTTCACTTTCTTTCGGGTTTGAGTATTAGTAGTAGTTACAAGTTACAGACTCGATAATATGTTATTAAGGTTTTTTCCTCTCCACTAAGTTTTATACTGAAGTCCTTTAAAATTAATCTTATTAATTCATTTAAGGTTATATAGATTGGTTCCTTACTATGAACAATATTGAATTTAGCTCTTGCTTTTCTCCTTTCTCTCTCCATTTAATACCAGGTACTTTGTTCCAAGTAATATTCTTTTGCTTGGTGAGCTTCTTATACTTTACGTATTCTTCTTTCATCCCCCTTTTCAGAGTAGTGTTAACTGTATTTTCAGAGCAGGTAATAGTTAAATACTATTCTATTTCTCTTGTTCCTGTGTTTGTTCTATAGTAAGAGATATTCATTGCTTACTATCAGCTCTGTGCTGAAACTTTTCTAAGTGTTCTTTCTTTTTTTCCCTCTTAATATTTATTTATTTGGCTGCAGCAGGTCTTAGTTGCGGCACGTGGGATCTTTAGGTGTGGCATGTGGGATCTAGTTCCCTGAGCAGGAATCGAATCCCGGCCTGCTGCATTGGAAGCACGGAGTTTTAGCCACTGGACCACCAGGGAAGTCCCCAGGCGTTCCTGATTATCTGAAACTCTGTCCAGTACAGTCGTCCCTTGGTGTCCGAGGGGGATTGGTTCCAGGACCCTTCACACCATACCAAAATCCATGGATGCTCAAGTCCCCTATATAAAATGGCATAGTATTTGCACATAACCCACATAAGTCCTCCCATATACTTCAGATCATCTCTAGATTACTCATAATACCTAATACAGTGTAAACACTATGTAAATGGTTGTAAATACAATGTAAATGACAGGTAAATTGTTGCCTGTGTATGGCAATTTCAAGTTTTGCTTTTTGGAATTTTGGGATTTTTCTATCCATGTTTGGTTGAATCTGAGGATGTGGAACCCATGGACATGGATGGCCAACTGTTAACTTCTTCAGGAAGCATTTGTGAGAACAGTATTCCCCGCGTTCTTATGTGTTCACACAGTTTTATCTGTATACTTTTACTTGGAGGTCAGTATAGAATTCTTGGCTGCCTGTAAAACCCTCACCTCACATTTTCTTTCCTGAGAACCTTAAATTTGTCACTCAGTTATCTGGTGGCACACGGTGTCACTGTGTGATTTTTCTTTTCCTTACACATGTGATTATCCTTACACATGATGCAGTTCTTTTGCTTGGATGCCCTCGAGACGTTATTTTCTTTAAAGTTTGTTTGTTTCACGAGACTTAGTGTCAGTAGTTCTGGGTCAGTTTTCCCAGGGGCATGTGTGTACATTTAAGTCTTTTATTTCTGGATATTTTTCTTGAATTATTTTAGTATTCTTTCTGTTCCTCTGATTTTAGCTTTTGGGTGATTCTGTTACATGGAAGTTGGAATTTCATATCTGTTCCCATCTGTCTCTTTTTTATCATCTGTTTTCCTTAAATGCCCCATGGTGTCAATTTCTTCCATGTTCCTCTAGTTTAGCCTTCATTTCTGAAAAGTTTTCAAATTGCTGCTTGTTTGTTGACTGTGTCTGATTTTTCTCACATCTTCTCTTGTGTAGCTGTCTCTCATCTGGGCTCTTATGTTTTTGATGTAAGTTCCTCTTTCATGGCCTCTGTTATGTGCATAATGTTAGGTGGTAATTTCCATCTGCCTTGTGGGCATATTTTTGGGTTTGCCTCCGTTGCCCATTGGTGCCACCATGGTTCTCTCCCGAGACTTTTGTACATGAGAAGGGGTGAGAGTATTCCAGGACAGCTATCCTTGCTGCAGAGCTCTTCAGTATTCCCATGGCATACTCAAGTTTCTCTGTATAGTCTCCTATGTGATACCTGTTGAGGTCGGCCTCCTTTGGGCCCACCCTGTAAGCATCTGAACCTCATCTTTCCTTTACCCACGGGCCTCACCCTACTCAGGATGTTATTCTCAGTATGTGTCCTCAGTTCAGGCTCTGCCTTTCCTGGAAGGCCATTTGGCTGGGTGTTTGCAGAGACTTAAGGGCTGGGTTAGACACAGCGTTTTCTGGTCTCATGTCCTGCATATAACCTTTTGAACCCTTTTACAGTCCAACTGGAGAAGTTTTCCTTCTGAGGTGTTCCCCAAATGGTGTTCCCTATCTTGCTTAGGTAAAGGACTGTGTCAACTGATTCTAGGCCTCCTTGAGACAGCTTTAATATCTTGTTGTAACCTGTTTCTCTGTTTCACAAAACACTAAGTTTACTAAGCTGGTCTACTTAAAATATATACAACTGTAGTTTTAAATATTACAGGCTACAATAAATTACTTGTTTTTAAAAGTTTATTTGTATTTATGCCATTTGTTCACCACTTTTATTTGTGGTTTACCAGATGAGAGCTTTATGCCCACATAAGCTTTGGGTTCTTATGAGTGGGTTCTTTTCTGCTCCCTAAATTTTTTCATTCTTGGCATATAGCAGCATCCATGTGCCAGCATGGCTTTGGCCTTCAGCTTGCGTTCAAGCCAAGTCTTGTCCCTTGTCTCTGGATTTCTACATGAAATGAAGATTTTTTCCCTGATACTGAGAGCCAGGTGTATTACTTGTAAACATTGTATGTAGATTTTTCGATTGTTTGTAATTGAGAAAGAATGTAGTTTGGTGTTGCTTCAATAATTTTTAATACTACATTAAGTATTTGTTACAAATTTAAGTGTTGAAGGTTATGTTTTCTAGAGAAGTAATGATAGTATAAATGCATGGATAGAAGCCAGCCTGGACTCCAGTTTAAGAAAAAGTTAAATGTCTAGTTTATTCTTATTGTTTAAGCCAGTGAGGACAAAATTATGTGGGCATTAGAATGGGTGAAATTGAGTTTCTTTTTAATGAGAAATGGATTTCTATTTTATAAAGCCATATGCATGTGTGGTTATTTCATGTAGTCAGCCCTTGTCTTTCTTTGATTAATTTGGATAATTGTGAGTTGATTGAATTAAAGGAAACTCAGAAAGCTGAAAAACTGATACTTAATTTTAAGGCTAAGTTGCTATTGACTAGTTGTGTTTTTCTGTGTGTCCACAGTTAGGGTGCACAAGAAGCTTCTATTGCTAGAGACAGGCCCCACCTGTGAGCCACCACTGCACGGCTGTGGGACTGGGAGATGGCTGCCTGTAGCCACCTGAACCCTGAGTGTGGCAACATTAGCTAGCATAGGACCCGGATCATCTGTGATGGGAGCATGCTAGCTAGCAGTAGTTGTGTTGGTAGGAGTGCATACTTTTGAGATGATACCTTACGTGTGTATATGTGTGAATACAGAAAACATCGGAGCAGTGTGGGGCCGAGCAAACCTGTTTCCCAGCCCCGGCGGAACATCGTAGGCTGCAGGATTCAGCATGGGTGGAAAGAGGGGAATGGCCCCATCACCCAGTGGAAAGGAACCGTTCTGGACCAGGTGCCTGTAAATCCTTCTTTGTATCTTATAAAATACGATGGATTTGACTGTGTTTATGGACTAGAACTTAATAAAGATGAAAGAGTTTCTGCGCTTGAAGTCCTCCCTGATAGAGTTGGTAAGTTCTCTTTACTGTTTGTGCATTATATGCTTTAAAAATGATTATTGAAATGGATGCTTTTTGATTATTAGCATTACTGGTATTTGTTTTAATTGGAGCATAAGTACTTCTGATACACATTTAAATCAGTCACCTAAAACCACAAAAACTGCTCAGCAAATGTTCTAAAACCAAAGTTCAAGGAACTGTGAAGGATATAAAGACGTATAAAATTGTTCCCCAAGAAGTCGACAGTCTAATAATTTCTAATATGATTATTTCCCACATTTTGCTCAGTTTATCTGGACTCTGGTGAGTAAGAGTATTTCTCATTAGCTCAAGTATTCAATGTGCTCATTTCATCAGATTATAATAGCTTAGAAAAATTTCATGTATTTATTTTAGGATCTTTATGTGAAGTGAATTTTTATCATTGTGTATTATTATATAAGTGATAATTGTACCTTCAGCCAAAATTTAAGCAACCAAAACATGTGAACTCTGTTACAACATTTTTGGGGTTCGTTTGTACAAGGTTTGTAGGAAATGAATGGCTTTTTTAATGTCATACAAATCAGTTTTGCCTTGCATACCTTAGGTTCCTTAAGGCATAAGGTGTCAGTTAAATAATAATGACTGGTTTTATTTTTAAGAATAAAATAAAATATGATTTTATTCTTAAGATCAACGGAATACACCCAAGTTGTTACTTTCTTCAGAGTATTTACTTTGAAATGTTTTCTTATTATTATTACAGTGATGCTGCTATTGCTTGAATCTGGTTTATGCTTTTGGAATTGTCCTTAGAAGCCTATATATGTACAAATAGAGCCTCAGCAGATCTGCACTTGAAGGATAGAAATTTGGGATCAAATTGTCAAGGGAAGACGCTTACCTAGCCCCCCTTTCCCCCTTTGTTTTTGCCATTGTGTTCCTGGAACACATGCTTCCTCATCAAGTTAACTTTGCCAGAGCAGCAAGTTATTTTTTTAATCCTTGCTTTAGATAGCAAACACTGTCTTTATTCATCTTGTATAAATATAGTTCAGCTTTCACAGAAATCTTTCTTTAAATTTGTATTTTTAACCAAAGGTAACTAATTATGTAATAGTAAATCTTTGGCATTTTAGTCTAAGTTCAGCTGAACACATTCTTCCTTGTGAAGCACATCCTCTTTTCTCCTGATCTTGACATCAGTCCATTTTCCACATTAGAAATTAACATTGAAGAATCTTCCCTTCAGGGCTTAAAAAGTATTATCCACACCTTTATATCAATTATTTGTGCTCAGTAATTATCATACATTCTTTTTCTGACCCAGAATTTTAGTTTCTGACCCCTTCAAGGGCAAGGCTGCTAGCTTACTTGAAACTTACTGCATTCTGCCACATGACCTGTGTTAGCTCTGTTGTCATCATAGGACAGAAGAAACCTTTTATCTTGATAAAAAAGTGATTTGACTAAACCAAAATATCTGAAGATATATGAGTATCTCTGGTGATGGGATTTAAGGGTTTCTTAATGTTTTTCTTTCTACTTCTGGGCCATCTCTGTTTCCAACAGTAGATATGGATTGCTTTTGTAAACAGAAAAGCAATTTAAAAAAGGAAATCCAAAGGCCTGTGTGCAAAGCAGCAATATGTTACATGCCTAATTTAATTAAGAGTTAACTATGGTATTCCCTATGATACTTTAGTCTGAAAATTTATTTGGACTTCATTTATGTTTCATGTAGGAAGAAAATGGTCTTTCCTAATTTGCTTAAGGCAGTACATTAAAGTTACAGTTTTGTTTTCCTTAAGCTAAAGGTGGAGAGAAAAGTAAGTCAGTCAACCCAAAAGCATGTGATGTCACAGAGTACCAGTTCCCAAAGTGTAGTCTGAGGACCCTTGAGGTTTCCAGAGGCCAATTCAGGAGGCTTATTAGGTCAAAATTAATTTTCATAAAAATCTTAAGATATAATTTGCCTTTTTCACTCTCATCCTTTCACAGTTATACACTGGAGTTTCCCACTATTTGGAAGATCTGCATAACTCAGTGAATACAATATTTTCTATATGAGCAATGCATGATGTTACCAAATCATATATTGGTGAAAGATCCATTCAAAGACCGACAGATTTTTTATGTTGTGGTAAAAACACAAAACATTAAATTTACTACCATAATTATTTTTAAGTATACAGTTCAGAGGCATTAAGTATATTCACATTGTTATGGAATAGGTTTCCAGAAATTTTTCATTTTGCAAATCTGTAATTCTTTCCCCATTAAAACAACAGCTACTCTTTTCTGCCTCCCACTGGCCCCTGGCACCCACCATCCTGTTTCTATGAATTTGATTACTTTAGATACATCATAAGTAGAATCATGTAGTATTTGTCTTTTTGTGACTAGATTCTTTCCCTTAGCAGAATGTCCTCAAGATTCATCCATGTTGTAGCATGTGATAGGATTTCCTTTCTTTCTAAGGCTGAATAATATTCCATTGCATGTGTATACCACATTTTTTTCCCCATTCATCCATGATTGGACACTTGGGTTCCTTCTGCCTTTTGGCTATTGTGAATACTGCTGCTGTGAACATGGGTATACAAATATCTCTTTGAGCCCTTCTTTCAGTTCTTTTGAGTATTTAACCAGGAATTCTGAATCATATGGTAATTTTGTGTTTAATTATCTGAGGAGCCTACATACGTAATGTTTTCCATAGTGTTTGTTAACATTTTACAGTCCCACCAACAGTGCCCGAGGGTTCCAATTTCTCCGCATCCTCACCAATATTTGTTATTTTCTGTTGGTTTTGATTTGCATTTCTTTGATGATTAGTGATGTTAAGAATCTTTCATATGCTTTTTGCCCGTTCGTATGTCATTTTTGCAGAAATGTCTGTTCAAGTCCTTTGCCCACTTTTTTGATCAGGTCACTTGATTTTTTTGTTTTGTTTGTTGTAGAGTTGTAGGCGTTCCTTATGTATTCTGGAGACAAATGAATTTTAATTTAATAGTGTGACAGAAGTTTATTGATAATGATTTCAGATTCTACATTGCAATTAACCTTTAAGGAAAGCTACCACTTGTTGAGTTTTGATGTGGTATCATAGAAGAATACCTAGAATTATCTGAACACTAATAAAATATTTTTTCAACAGCATATCTTTGTGATTTTATACACCAACTAAAAGTACATACAACAGATTGAATGCTGAAACAGATATGAGATTCTAGCTGTCTTTTTTTTTTTTTTTGCTGGTACGCGGGCCTCTCACTGCTGTGGCCTCTCCCGTTGTGGAGCACAGGCTCCGGATGCGCAGGCCCAGCGGCCATGGCTCTTGGGCCCAGCCGCTCCACGGCATGTGGGATCTTCCCGGACCGGGGCACGCACCCGTGTCCCCTGCATCGGCAGGCGGACTCTCAACCACTGCGGCACCAGGGAAGCCCCTAGCTGTCCATTTTTAAAGCTAGACATTTCTTACTAATTTTTTGTTAGAAAATATTTTTCATTAAAAATGTGTTTCTGTAGGTATTTTAACATATTTTTAGATATGTCATTTATAATTTCTAAAATAGTTGGTACTGATACTTATCATCCATATAAACAAATGCTCAAAAACTTTTAAGAATGTAAAGGAGTCCTAAGATGAGAAAGTTTGATAACTTCTGGTATGAAGAAAACTAGTGGGATTTTGCTATAGTGTCATGCACAGTGGGGAATTCTATGTTATTTTGGGTAATTATTGCATACTTAAGCAAAGAAAACTACCGTATGTGTTTACAGTGTCCTTCTGATAAAATTGGATAGCAGTATCTTTACCAAGAAATTCTAATCTTTGTTCCTTTGAACTTTGACAAAAATAGGACTCATGAGTAAGAAGTGCTAATTTTTTTTAAAGATAATTGTCTAAAATGTGAGGAATGGATAAATCTTAAAATCAGTAGGTTCCTCCATAATTTTCCCAATATTAAAAAAGAAAATGAAACTTGTAATTTTTCACCTATGTCTTTAATGTAGAGCAGGGCTGCAGAGGGCTGTTGATACACCAGTAGGGAGGCCTGTGTTCCTAATCACACAGGCCATCTAGAACAACCTGCTTTCCTCTGAAATAATTTATACAACAAATGTTGAACCCCTGTGATCACAGTATTGGAAACAAGATGGGAAAGGCCTTTGCTTTCATCACTGTGCAGTCTAAAAGCAAGTAAACAAACATGTAAAACAAGATAACTGCAGAGAGTGGTAAATGTCTTTAAGAAATCAAGCTCGGTTAGGTGACTGATTGTTGGGGCTATTTTCACCGGGTGGTCCTAGAAAGCCTCTGGGAGGACATCTGCTCAGGAAGAGCCAGCCCCTGAGGATGTGGGGGTCATAGTCAGCCCAAGGGTATCCCAGGAAAAGATGCCCATGCTGCTGAGGTGTAAGGCAGTCAAGCAGTATGTGACGAGCAGGAGGGCAGAGGGCTGCCAGGGGATGATGGCCAATGTGCTGTGGATCTGGAGAAGCAGTTCGTTATTCAAATTATGAAAGGAAAGTGCTGGAGTATTTTAAGCAAATGACCAACACAATCTGGTATAACGGCCACAAATATCACTCTGATTATTGTAAAAAATAGATTGTAGGGGCAAGAGTAAAAACCTATGCCTTGAATAGGTTAATACCTTGGTTTTCATAAATGGTCAACGGTTATATAAGATATTTAAAAGGCAAGGTGGGTAAAGGGTATATGGGAACAATATTATTTTGGGGACTCTTCTGTAAGTCTAATTCTATCTCATAATTTAAAATAATTATCGATTAAACAATAACAAAAAAACACTTTATACCTTGAATAAACTAAAAGTTTTAATTAGGTACAGTACCAAGAACAGATGAATTCAGAAAAAAAAGAAAAAAGCAGATTCTTTCACGTAAACCATTGTTTGCTTTTTTGTCCCCAGCAACATCTCGAATCAGTGATGCACACCTAGCCGACACAATGATTGGCAAAGCAGTGGAACACATGTTTGAGACCGAGGATGGCTCTAAAGACGAGTGGAGGGGAATGGTCTTAGCACGCGCCCCTATAATGAACACATGGTTTTACATCACCTATGAAAAAGATCCTGTCTTGTACATGTACCAGCTCTTAGATGATTATAAAGAAGGCGACCTTCGCATTATGCCCGATTCTAGTAAGTATAGATTGACAACTTTTATTTTTGATAATTCAAAAATAATTTGATAAATCAAATATCTTTAGAGCAAGATATTTGATTAACTCTTGTGCAGATACATTTAAAAATTTTAATTATTAGGGTTAAGTGATTATTCTTTTAGTCATGCACAAAGCATAGGTTGTGAAATTTTTACCCTTTTGCCAAGAATAATTTACTTTCCCTGTTCTGGACTTTGGACTTTCATATGAATGGTGTATATAATGTGGGGTCCTTTGTGACTAGCTTCTTTCACTCAGCTTATGTTTTCAAGGCTCATCCATGTTGTAGCGTGTGTCTGTATTTCATTTCTTTTAATAACCAAATACAACTCGATTGTATGGATATACTGTATTTTGTTTATTCATTCATCTGTTGATGGATATTTGGATTTTTTTGCTTCTTTTTGGTTATTATGAAGAATTGTGTACAAGTTTCTGAGTGGACATTTGTTTTCAGTTTTCTTGGGTATATGCCTTGGAATGGAATTGATGAGGCATAGTGATCACTCTGGGTTGAATCATTTAGGCAACTGCCAGACTGATTTTCAAAGTGGTTGCATCATTTTAGATTCTCACCAACAGTGTGTGAGGGTTCTGATTTCTCCACATCCTTACCAACACTTGTTACTTGACTTTTTGATTTTAGCCATCCTAGTGGTAGTGAAATGGTATCTCATTGTGGTTTTGGTTTTCATTTTTTTTGATGACTAAAGATGTCAAGTATCTTTTCGTGTGTTATTGGCCATTTGTGTGTCTTGTTGGAGAAATATCTATTCACATCCTTTGCCTGTTTTTCAATTGCATTGTCTTTCTGTTATTGAGTCGTAACAGTCAATAGTATAGGTATAAGTCTCTTGTCAGATATGTGACTTGCAGATACTTTCTCTTATTCTCTGAGTTGTCTTTTCAGTTTCTTAAAAGTATTCTTTGAAGTACAAAAGTTTTTAATTTTGATGAAATCCTATTTTTCTAGTTTTCCTTTTATTGCTCATGCTTTTGGTGTCATATCTAATAAACTCTTGCCAAATCAAAGGTTATGAAGATTTGCCCCTATGTTTTCTTCTAAGAGTCTTACAGTTTTAGCTCTTACATGTAGGTCTTACTTGGATCTTTGATACATTTTGAGTCAATATTTGTTTATGATGTGTCATGTCCAACTTCTTTGTTTTGCATGTGGCAATCCAGTTGTCTGAAAACCACTTTTTGAAAAGACTGTTCTTTTTCCTACTGAATGGTTTTGGCACCCTTGGTAAAAATTACTTGACTATGGAGGTATGAAGATATTTCTGGACTTTGAGTTCTATTCCATTTGTCCATATGTCTATAGTTATGCCAGTGTCACACTTGATTACACTGCTTCATAATAAGTTTTAAAATCAAGAAGTGTGAATCCTCCTTTTTCAGAATTGTTTTGGCTGTTCTTTGCAATTTCGTATGAATTTTAGAATCAGCTTGTCAATTTCTGCAAAAAAGTCAGCTGGGATTCTGTTAGGTATTGTGTTGAATCTCTAGATCAGTTTGGCGGGAGCGTATTGCCATCTTAAGTTAAGCCATTGACCCATGCGCATGGGATGTTTTTTCATTTATTGAGTTTTTTCCATTTCTATCAACGTTTTGTAGTTTTCTGAGTATACGTTTTTGCACTTCTTATAGTCCTAAGTATTTTATTCTTTTTGATGCTATTGTGAATAAAATTATTTTCTTAATTTCACTTTTGCGTAAGCCTTTTTTTTTTTTTTTCTTTAAACTACTCAATAGCTTTTCCTCAAACACATGAATTCTTGGCCCTAGGCAGATATGGCTGACTGACAGACACTGGATATATTAGCAATGTAACACCATCTCTGTTCCTTTTTTTTTTAAGTTCTTCCTGTGAACAAGCCACTCATTGAATCTACTCATGTGCTCATCTGGCCCTGACTTCTGCCTTCTTAATCTTTTTTTTTTTTAAGTGCGTGTATATTTGTTATAAATGTGTAATGGAAAGTGTTATATAGGCGGGAATTTAAATATGAGAGCATACCATAAAAACATTTCCTCCAACCTATATGAAGTTTTAAACTTTTTTTGTAGAGAAATGTCCAAAGCAAGTACTGTTGACTTGATAATAGAAAGTATGAGGTCATTTGCAGATTAAATCATTGCCTGTACCAACCACGTCTTTATCCTCTCACTCCTCCTTTCTTTCGAGTGGTATGGAAGTTTATTTGCTGTTACTTGCTGTTGTGATGTTCTGATACAAAGAGCTCTGCAGTGGCCTCTGAGTCCTTGGCTTCTTCACTTATGGTTACTGTAAAACGTATGGCGATCATGTGTTCGTAATTTCTTTGTACACATGAGGTGCCACAAAAGTGTGGTGTGGTATGATGTTGCTGCTTGATGGAAGAGCACTGTTGAAGAAGAGTTCAGCTTAGATTTCCTCTTTACTTCCTTTTTTTAAAGAACTGATAACACTATGCTCAGGTGGTTTGTTTGTGTTGTGTGAGATCAGAATAGCAGGTTTCAGATTATGCCATTCAATGAGAGAATTTATTATAATCAAAGAGGCAAACTACTGTTAATACAGATACATGATATGATCCAAACCAGGATACATGTGAAAATAAAAAGGTGCACTGCTAACCATTGTGTCAGGACTACAGGCATAAGCACTGACTGTCTTGGGCAAACCAGGATACCTGGTTGTCCTACTTGAAGGCTCTCTGTTACTACATGGATAAGAGCTTGAGTTATTCAGGACCTGTTAGGGGTTTCTTAAAATAGAATTGTAACTGCCTAGCTCCATCCCCTGGCTACCCTTTTTTGTACTTTGTTTCTTTATTGTTGGCAGTGATGGTTTGTTCTCATTTTATGTGTATTCCTAGAACTTACAGAGTTCTTGCTAGGTCATAGGGCGGGCAGTGTTTTCCAACACTCAGATTTTCTTGGGGGTTTCTCAAAAAGTACAGGTGCCTCAGCCATCCTCTGAGATTCAGTTGTAATTGGTCTGAGGATGGAGTTCACTTAGCACCTATTTTTATAGCACAGGAAATCTCTTTTATTTTGAAACTGGGTTAAGAGGACCATGTGTGATGAAATGAAGTTGAGGGGAAAAAAGCTTTAAGGATTCACAGGATAAGACAGGAATACTTAGGCATTTAGGCACATTCTCAGTAATCCCAGTAGGTATTATCTGCTTTGAAATTATTTCAAAGGAAAACAGCCTTATTTTTAAGAAGCTATAGAACACAACATTGTAAATCAACTATACTTCAATAAAATTTTTTTAAAAAAGAAAGAAGTTGTATAATTACAGTTGATTCTTGAACAGCTTGGGGGTTGGGGAGACTGATCCTCCGTGCAGTTGAAAATCTGCATATGACTTATGGGCAGCCCTTCGTATCTGCAGTTCCTCTGCATCTGTGGATTCAACTAACTGCAGATCGTGTATTTACTATTGGAAAAAATCCCTGTATAAGTGGACCCATGCAGTTCAAACCCCTGTTGTTCAAGGGTCAACTGTATTTAGTTTTTTTCTTGACCCTTTCCTTCTTTTAGTCCATCCCTCTTTAGGTAATTATAGCTATAACTAAATATAAGCCAAAGAAATTTCTAGTTATGATTTTCAAAATCATTTACATGTCTAGCTCTTGGGGATCAGCACACTGTTTTTGTAAATAAAGTTTTATTGGCACACAACCACACCATTCATTTATATATCATCTGTGGCTGCTCTCATGTGACAACAATACAGCTGAGTAGTTGGTACAGAGACCGTATGGCTTCAGGCCTAACATATGTATTGTCTGGCCTTTGAAGGAAAAGTTTGCTGACTCTTGGTCTAGAAAATCAAGGTGAATTCAGGATATTAAAAAAAATTTTTTTTAATTATTAAAATAGATATGTGAGTTGGTGTGTATCTAAAAATTGACTCTAAATTCTCTTTTTTCCCACTTTTAAATACAGATGATTCACCTCCAGCAGAAAGGGAACCAGGAGAAGTTGTGGACAGCCTGGTAGGCAAACAAGTGGAATATGCCAAAGAAGATGGCTCTAAAAGGACTGGCATGGTCATTCATCAAGTAGAAGCCAAACCGTCTGTCTATTTCATCAAGTTTGATGATGATTTCCATATTTATGTCTACGATTTGGTGAAAACATCCTAGATGTCATCACGAACTTTGCCAAATTTGTGGAACTCTTAAATGTATAATTTGTAGACATAAAGACTTGATTGCTTTCCAGTTTAATGAAAGCTTAAATGTCCCTGCGAACCCACAATCTCTGCCAGCAGAACTGGTTTTGTTCTGAATAGTACAGATTTATGTGAACACAAAGCATTTTGTGTAAGGAACTCCTTCCTCTTAAAAGAAGTCTGTCTGTTTGGAAGGGAGTTACAGGCAAGTCTGGTAAAAGTTAAGCTAGTATCATAGTCATTTAAAACTGTAGTAGATCTTATCCACTTTCCCCTTCACGCTTAACACTGTTATTCTGCTGCCACAATGCAAGCATAGTTTGGTATTTTTGTTATTGCCTTTTTTTGAGATATATATGTATCTATATCTACCTATCTATCTATATCTGTGTGTATACATATATAATGTATATATACATACACATAGATCTGTGTGCACGCGTGCGCGCGCGCGCACACACACACACACACACACACACACATTTCGTGGGCAGTCCTTTCTTTGTGGGTTGGAGTGGGGGTTACATAATTTTCTCCAGTTTAACAGGAGTGCTGACCCAAGCCATTTGTATTTAGTGTATTCATTGTATTACTGCTGTTTATTTAAAATTAAATTTGGGCACAGGAAGCACATCGGGACATTCAGCTTATTTTGAAAGTCAAGTTCAGAGTACCATTTCAGTCTGGAGGCTTTAAACTGTAAATTCAAATATGAATCACCTGTGAACATTTAATGACCCACATTACAATTTTACAAAACAGTTAGAAATCTGGGTAAAAGGCTGCCTTTAATTCTAAGCTTTGTATATTATTTGTTTACATTTTTTATCATAAATACTTCTTTTTAAGCAAAGCCCAGGTACTTGGTCCACATAGTGTAATGCCAGGTGTATTTTGGATGGCACATTTGGTCCATTATTTGTACAAATTAGTAATCTGGAATTTTAGTACACGGATTTAAAAGGCAACAGTGTATCAGCGGTTTATGTGTATTTGGTAAGTTCCTGGAAGAACGTAGTGCTTTTATATTAGAAATGTAAGTTTAAGAATGACATTGTTGCCTTTTAACAAGTTCTCTGGGATACCTTTATTTTTATTACTGTTATTACTGATATATGATTATGGTCAGAAGGCTTTTCCCCCTTGGCTTTTCCCCTCGAAGAATGTCTAGACAAATAACAGCTTAAATTCCTGACACCTCTTGTGGTGCTGTATGTTCTTACTCATGGTATGCTGTTGATGTGGATTCATTCCATTTGGTGGATCCTGCCACATCAGGGTCAGTCACCTGCACTGGCTTGTGGGTATGACTGATAGCAGCCCTTAGCCATTGAATCCTTTCCTGCAAGGTTGTTTTAACTAAAATAGAACTGCAAAAGTGGTTCATTTAGCAGCAGAACATCAGTCTATCACTTTGTTTTGGATGATCCCTGGCAGTTTGAAAGCTAGGAGAAAGATGATATGTGAAACCAGTCTTGTGGAGATTGAAAATCTTACCTCTGATTTGGGCAGAAAGCTTAAATGCATATGAATCTCAGTCAAACACCAGGTCTGTGTGACGTCTGTCATGGCTGTTCTTGATGTTAAGAGATTCTGTAGTTTCAAGACCGCGCTCTGCATGGTTTGTGTGATGCCCATTTTTGCCTTCAGGAAGGCTGTGCCTTGTTGTGCTGGTGGGTGGTAACCTCGCACACCATGTAAATACAGCACCCCAGTTCTCTCCAGCGTGCCCAGTGCCTCACTGAGGGCAGCCAGGGGTGAGCTTCTCCATGCAGTGGGTACCCAGGTCTTAGATGTTCCTCCTGTGCTTGAAACAAGTGTCATGCTACAGATCTGTCATCTGTTCTCCTGGAGGCTCTTGTAAGAGTTTCTGCATGTGAATCTCAAGGTTGAGCCCAGCTCCCTGTGCCCAAGTGGACACATGCGGCCCAGAGAGTGTGTTGTCCAGCGTGCACTGCATGAACAGGACACAGTGACTTCAGACTGAAAAACAAAGTCCTTTGGAGGTATCCTGAGGGTTGGGTCAGTTGAGTTGAAACATTTCTGGCATTACTTAATGACTTGCATTGTGGTTTTTCTGCAAGTACCTTTAGCAACTTTTAATACCACGTGATCTCTCTAGATGAATGTGACGTGATTTATTATCATCATTATTTTAATCATTGTTCCATTTATTGCCTTTAGGGTTGAAGGAAGGGGAAGGGGTCTTTTTTTTGTTGTTTTTTCCTTTTTTTTTCCCATTCTTTTTTCTTTTGGTGGCTTAAACCACACTTCCTGATGCCATGACTAACTCTGCTCCCCAGCCGAGTATTTCAGGCTTCGTCTAGGCTCATGTTTCAGATCTGCATGCATTGCTTGCATTTTCCTGGTATCGGAATGTTGGTTCCTTGTTCTAGGAATACAACATTAATTTCCAAAATTATCATGGGACTTGTGACAACACAAGACATGAATCTCTGTATAAAATGTATTGGCCTTTCTCATTGACCTGCTATAGTATTATTGTGTCGTGTGTGTGTGCGTGCGTGATGTCTGGCTGCCATGTAAAGCTTCAAAGGAAAACCTTAAAAGCAGACCATCCTTTTTTGCATGCTCTATTCTAAGTAGAATGTTCAATGTAACTAACTAAAATTGCATGTTAAATATATTTAGGTTTTTTGTTTTCTATCTTTGTTTTTATTTGGTTTCAGTTTCTGTATATTTGCTTAACTGTGCTGTTTCAGTGGTTGTAGGATAAAGATGCACTGGTGAAGCAAATGTAGTGCCAACAGAAGGTGATTTTCCAGTTGTGTATGTCATGCAGCATTTGAAGGGACTGTGCATTCTTAAAACAATCACAGTTGCTTCTAAACCAGATTTCATTTCTATTATTGTTTTACGTGCCAAACCCTGAAGTGCATTGGGCTTGAATCTCTGAACGCTGTGGACCCATTAGAAGACTGTTTTGATTGTCACAAATTGTAGTGCCTGAAGACATTCTTGAAGCTGATTGTCTTAAAAAAAAAAAAAAAGACAGTTCTCCAAAGACAAAACAGGAATTATTGTAACAGAAAATAATTATGGTCAAAATGTCTGTGGTTCCTTGGAAATGCTGCGCTTTTTGTATTTTCCATCATTAGTGCAGTTCGAACGAATGTGTATAGTTCAGAGGTCTTCGTGTTCGCATTTTAATATTAGGTAAATGACCTCATCTTTCAAGCTTGAATTCATTTTTAATTTTAATTTTATTTTATACAATGTGTAGACAGTTCCCTGTTCTCTGCATTTAGAAGTATAAACAATATAAATCTGTTCATTCTGTAAGTAATTTTTATAATTATGATGTAACTCTATCCTATCCTTAAAACATTTAAAATAAACCCTTTATGTGCAACTTTTGACTGTAAATTTTGTGCTTATGAGCAAACTGTGATGTGTTAAACGTGCTTCTGAAAAAGTTTTTGAAGTTTTACTTGAAGATTTTAAGAGACCTTTTTTCCCTCTTTTCACCAAATGTAAATGTCAGATATATATAGGAACAGAAAGAAATAGAATTTTTATTTGAATGATAATTAATAGTACCTGTAAAGAAAGGGAGCAATAATCAGTAGCCCCAATATATTATATAGTCCAAAATATGAAAGTTTGTGATTAGCAATTAATGAGAAATTTCAATTTATCATAAAATTTTAAACTTAAAAGAATTGTTTTAAATAGAATTAAATATTGTGTGTTTTATACTTTCACATCTTTTCTTGCTATAATTATATATTGCTTTTATTAATACTTAAATACCAACTAGTGAAATTCTGCAGTGAAAAAAATCTCCTTTTTTTTTTTTTCCAGTAGTAAGGACAAAGACATGTAGGTAATACTGGAACTATATGTACTCTATATTTTATCTTCCTGGATAATTTTATCAGTGAGAGGGAAAAGTAGAGTTTATGGTATGCCTGCCCTTAATTAGATTCAGTTTTTATGTTTCCCTGTTTGGCCCAAGGATCCGTGGTTAAAGCTAGGACGGGACAGGTCACTTTTGTTGCGGCCAGAGTGGCTGGGGAGGCTTGGCATGGCAGCTGCAATGACTACTGCTGAGGCCCTGGCCAAGGGGATTCAGGACCACCTCTCAGACTCTGGTGGGAGGAGTCGCAGACAGGTGTTGGGAGAAGATGAACCTGGAAGCACACGTGTTCACCCTGGGCGAGATCTTACAGTCTTCTTCCTGAAGGTAAATCACTCGTTGCAGTATCGAAGGTACAGCTCAGGAAATATTTTCCCCCAAAATAACAAAGCAAGCTTAGTCGAGAGGTTGGCGGTTGCTGACTGCTGTTTGTAAACTGAAGAACTAGGTCTAGAGCAGTCGCCACTATTGGAGAATTGCAGGGATGGGCTTGCTTTCCATTGTTTCTTCACTTGGTACAGTCACAGCTCTGTGATAATAAAGCATTTGACACTAATAAAGCACTAGCAAAAGTGCTTAGTAAGTACCTTGCCAAACACCTTCTGTTTTTTTGTTTTTTTGACCATGCCATGTGGCATGCGGGATCTTAGTTCCCCAACCAGGGATCGAACCCATGCCCCCTGCAGTGGAAGCGCAGAGTCTTAACTACTGAACTGCCAGGGAAGTCCCTTCATTTAATTCTTAATACTGTGAGGAAGGCATGACGTTTTTCCATGTTGTGCTGTTGTAAAAGGAGTGAGGGTTGAGTACCTTGTCCAGGATTACAGAGGCCATCAGGACTCAGACCTTCAATGCCTGTGCCCAGGCTCCAAGCTGCTGTGTTCACGCCTCAGAATTAAATTACTAAAGTGGGGTGATTTGATTTGAATAGTCTATGGTCCAGTAATTTCTATGGATAATTTTTTGTAACCTTATTTTGTACATTGATAGCAAAAAGTATTTTATTTCCAAGTTGCATAATAAAAGGTTTTATATTAAGTCACTAGAATGTAGAAATCTGTCTCTTTATAGTGAGAATTGTAACCCAAAGTTATAATAAATATAGCTAATAAAAGGTATAAAAATAAATATCTTTTATTTGGAGAGAAATTATACTGGAAATATTTAAATAATTTCCATCACAAGAATGTAGATACTATTTTATATTTCAGACACTTTAAACATGTCATTAAGTTAATATTCTTACAAAACCTAGACTTCTTATGCTCCTTCCTAGTTTTCACAGTAATTGTCTTATGTCATTAATATACGTGTGTGTGTGTGTGTGTGTGTGTGTGTTTAAGTTTTTAGGCTGCTGAATTTCGGAAAATTAGGTGAGTCTGTAAACTGTTTCTCCAGACATTCTAGGATAGTCTCTGCCCCTGTATGGGCCCTAAAACTCGTAGGTTTTGGTAACTCAGTGGCAGATGGTCTTCGGGTACTGCCTTGGCACATCATTTTGCCTAAAAATGACATTGCATTCTTTCTGCTTAATTTTTATGTGAGGGCACTGGACCAGGTAGCGCATTGACCCCTGTCAGTTCTCGCAATGGTGACACAGAGGCGTGGGCCCTTTCCATGCATTTCTTTTTTACGTTGGCTATTAACAGTAGGTGAGTAGGCTGCCATGTGTACTGTGGGCGTGTTCCTGCTTCCGCTTTATCTCCATCCTCTTTCATTACTTTCAACTTATGCTTTGAAAATTCATGCTCTGGGGGAACATTAGAGCTTGAAGTACCATGTGAACTACCTAAAAATCCTTTTCATAGGATTGGCACATTACACGTAACTTTAAATTCTGTGTCTTCATGTTGGAACCAAAGCAGATTATGATGTGAAAGGGACAGAAGGAAGACCAAGACCTTTTAAAAACCTTGACATTGATATGAACAGTTAACAACTGAAGATTGAAATTCAGCATTCTGAATTGTCTTCTGATACAGATTGTGAAAGTTGCTTTAAAGCTTTTGCCTTAGATTTGTCTCCTAAAGGATTTGTAAGAAATCTGAACACGACTTCTTGTGCACTGTGCATTCCCACTAGAAAAACGAGAGGAGAGTAGTCCCTGGTGACTGTGGCTTTTTTCCCAAGAGTTGTACTTTGTGTGGACTGTGTTTACTCTGTGTGTGTGTGTGTGTGTGCATGTCTGTTATTTATGGGGGACCTGATTTGAGCAAAGTGTTGCTTCGAGTTGCCCTGTAATACCGTGGCCAAGTAGTTTTAACCACTGCATTTGTCTTAATTTATCCCAAATCTGATTTGTCACAGGAGAAGGACAAGATTGTGGTCATTTTCAGAGCAGTCCAGCCAGCAGAAGAGAGCAGTATGTTAAGGACTGAAAAACATGTCTGAAGGGATGGAGTCCACAGTCTGCATTGTCCTACAACTAGAATTACTGCCTCTGAGCAGTTTGTGGGGGAGAGATCACACAGAGCACAGGAAACTAACACCTGTTACCAGCCGTCTCCTTAATTCACATGCATTTGTAAGACAAACAAGTAAACGAAAACAAATGTCTCAGCCGTTGTCACTGGCCCTTTTTTAAAATTTGGTAGTTATTTTTTTTAAAAAGGGTCATGCTCTGATCAAATTACATGTGGTAGACCACTGAAGGATTGTTTTCTGATACTGCTTTACATATTATATGTGTCCGTCAGCTCAGGCTGCCGTAACAAACACCACAGACTGTGGGGCTTAAACAATAGACATTTATTCTTGCTCAGGTCTAGAAGGTGAAACTCCATGGTTAAGGTGTCAGCAGAATGGTTTCTCCTGAGGCCTTTCTCCTTGGCTTGCAGACAGCTGTCCTACCTCCAACTTCACATGGTGTTCCCTCTGTGTGTGTCTGCCGTGATCTCTTCTTGTAAGAACATCAGTTACACTGGATTAGGGCCCGCTATAACCACCTCATTTAACCTTAACCGCTTCTTTAAAGGCCATATCTCCAAATACAGTCACATTCTGAGTTGCCAGGGGTTAGGATACCAACAGGTGAATTTTGGGGTAATGCAATTTAATCCACAGCACCGTGTTAAAATTTAGTTGGGCTTTCTTACTGTTAAGCTTACAATGGAAAAGAAATCTTATTGGCAGAGCATTATTTTTGATAGACTAATTATTTTAAAAACAATACTGATTTTCTATTTTTATTTAAAAGGGATGGATAAATTTAGTGTACTAAAGAGAGCATTGAAAGAAGAGCCAAATCTCTGAGTTCTGGTTGCCCACTTCCTATCAGTATGATCTCAGGCAAATTGTTTAGCCTTTCTAACTTCTTTTCCTCATCTGTATTTGGGGAGAATCCTGCCCTACTCACTCAAAAGATGAGTGGATCCAGTGATGCTGGATGTTCGCGTGATGCAGACCTGAGCCTGATGCAGAGGGAGCGAGTCACCTTCGTGCTGGGATTTCATTGGGTGTCAGGGCCTTACACAGACAGCAGCTCTGTCATTTCAGGCCTTGCCATGATTTGCTTTGATTTTATGATCTTTGAGATCTTTTAGTTTGATACAGTTTCACTTATATAATGTCAATCGGGAAGATTTCCATTTTTATATTTTTTCAGAACAGTATCATCTCCCAGCATATGTAAAAATTGTTGTAAAAAGCACCGTTGAAAGGTCAGTGGGATGTTCCACATTTTCCATTTTATTGTGACTAAGAAGGAGACTATGAAGATAACCTTCATGAATAAAGGTCTGCATCTGTGTTTTGCTAATGTTCTCACATTGTCGTAGGGGTCATGAACACTGAACTGCCTCCTTAGTGCTTTCGTAAAACATGGTGCTAGAGTTGGCAGTGTCAGCCAGTGGCCTGATTTGGAGTAATTTAAATAGTCTACTTTCAGAATGTTTTGCTGCCTAAGAGGGAAGTCGTATCTTTAAAACAGTACAGTTATGCCCAATGAAACGTAGCCGTTGTGTGTAATAGGAGAGTAATGACCACTGTCCTCACTCCCACCCCAAGTGAGGCCTTGATGCACTGTGTCTTTAATCACCAATGTTGCTTTTTCTCTAATATAATCTGAAATCAGTCCCTCTTTGGAAAAGTTTTAAAAGTTGATTATGGTTTGAGGGGGCGGGGTTGTTTGCAGGTATTAATTTCACCTTAGTATTTGATGTCCCATCTTTAATTAATTTCTGGTATGACTATTTAACATTGGTCCCACACTCAGGTAAAGCCAGCTGCTTTATTTAAACTGCAACCGAATTTCATTTTATTTTCATGTGTGCTCAAAAGAAATAACCATCAAATTGTCCGAGAATGGTAGCTGGCAGCTGGCGCGTAACGGTGCCATTGCTTGTGTTCTTCAGTGGGGCGCCTGGGAAAGTGTCGAGGGTGTGGACACCAAGAGCAGGATTTTGTCCTGCTGAGAAAGTGAAGATAGCAGGCTGCCTTCCTCTAAAGGAGGTGAGGGTTTAATTAAACTTCTTAAGAATGGAATTACAAATGTTGCTATGTTGCAAGTCTTTATTATAACCTGTAAACAAGTCAATTCTAACCTAATTCAGCTTTAATACTCTTCAGATAGTAGCAAAAATGTA
The DNA here is from genome assembly GCF_951394435.1 of Stenella coeruleoalba. Taxonomy (NCBI): domain Eukaryota; kingdom Metazoa; phylum Chordata; class Mammalia; order Artiodactyla; family Delphinidae; genus Stenella; species Stenella coeruleoalba. The sequence goes on along the minus strand of NC_137153.1, from coordinate 31,094,907 downwards.
CATTTGCCTCTAGGATATTTTGTAAATGTGAATACTATACAAATAATTTCATAAGCTACCTAAAATCTTTTATGGAACAAAATAGGTATACATAGTTATTTTGCCCTTGAAAATTCTCCATCCTTAATAGTGAAGTTTTAAGAGTCCTGTGGAAGATTGCTGTTTCTTTCCAGATAATGTAAATTGATATGGTATACTGCCACCTCAGAGAGGCACCTCACTGAAATGGCTCCTAAAACTTGTGGTCACTGTTGTGTGGTTAAACTTCACCAGTACGTGAGTTATATGGTGGTTACGACTTGGGATTTGGGGGGGCACTGTCCAGTGCAGCAGCTGGACTTTGCAGGATAAATTCACAAGGCCTGGTAGAATTAGCCCTGGACAGGTATTTGGAGTCTGGTCTCTGTTCTCTATTTTAAAACATCTCTGTGCTCAGTTTCTTTCTTTGCATGATTATTTTTTTTAACATCTCTGAACTTCTAACTTGTTTATCCAGAATAATATTATTATCTCCTGTTTTTTAAAAGCACTTAGGAAAGAGTAACTTGTTTTTGCAAAAATGCCTCAGAATAAGTGACAGTCTATACTACATTTAAACTAGCAACGTAATTCAGATAGCAATAAGCTCGTGTCTGTTCTACGTATTACTACATCGAAGTCTTCCCACTGCTCATCTGGTTTAGTGAGGTGCCTTATACCAACAATTACTTTGGCTGATGAACATGAAGCTGATGAAGGTGTTTATTCCTAACCGGTGTTCTCCCTGCTACACTGTGCTCCATGGAGGAGCTTACAACTGCCATTTAAGCATTTTAGTTGTCTGTGACACCAAAGAGTGGTGTGGTGTAGCTTTTAGAAAGAGAAAACAAAGTAAAATGTAAATTGTAGCATATTCTCAGTTTACAGTCAAAATCCTCCCAGCCGACCATTGGCCAACAGACGGTTAATACGCTGGAATCCACCAGGGCTGTTTCTGCCCAGCCTCCTCCAGTGAGGGGCTTTCTGTGAGACAGCAGGACAAACTTGTGTTCCACGTTCCAGCGGGATCCATTTGGCTGTGGTCAGGACTTGCCTGGTTGTGTTGTCATACCTGCTGCTTCTCAGGGTTTACGTGCACCTTATAGTTTATCATGAAGTGCAAGGTTAAGTTTCAAATTGTGTACCATTAATATCAGAAAAATCCAAAACCTTTTCTGCAGTTTCTGTGTCTTCATAATTTAAAATATTCTAAAATTGTTGTAATTTGTTTCCTGTTTAAAAACAGTTCTACTTACAATTTCAAGCTGAAACGGGTGAAGGCATGATTTTTGGCTAGACACCCATCTTTTTTTTTTTTAAGACACCCATCTTAACGGTTGCTCTGTATTCTTATCTCTACCTTCTTTGGAGAAAAGACCAACTTTACCAGCTTCACTTTTCTGATGTGATATTGTAGGATTTACTGGATTTCAAGACATTTTAAGTATTTTGAGGAAAGACACTATTAAGATGGGACTTTTGTATACCAAGGTATTTTAATGTTTTCCTTATACTGAGCATCCTAGGTTTAACTTAATAGTTTATATGCTCATTCAGCACTGAACTGAAGGTAAATTAGAAGTTTTTCAAAATTTATTTGAAGCCATTGTTCTAAGCTGACTGTTAATTTTTCCAAGAAAATTAAGTTCCTTTTATAGCTAACCATATTACCAAAATTCCTTTGTACTTAAGTAAATTGTCATACCTTTATTAAGCATCTTATTTCAGGATCATGTTAATATAATTTTCTGTTGATTTATTTACTTTTTATGATCTTTAAAGACAAGATTTTAAGAATCTTATGTCATGAATTTTTTCAGATGGTAAAGTCATACCTAGTTCCCTGGGTACTGTCCAGAGTATCGTTTTGAAAAAGTTCTGGTTTGAGTGACTTTGAGCAGAAAATCCCCCCAAAAGGGAAGTATATGAAAGTACATTATTGCAAAAAGGAGTAAGCTAATTCATACAGTGCCTAGGGTACCTTTAAGCATTAGAAGAGACACTCTGAGCAGATTCATCTCAGGTTCACCTGAGTCTGTCTTTCAGTGGCTCTCCACTTCAGGCTGTCTGCCAGCTCCTGAGTGCCTGCAGAGTGCCTGTGAAGCTGAGGGCTTGGGCGGAGGCCCACGCTAGAGTCAGGAGGCATCTCCACTGTTCTGGCCTCCACCAGGGCCTCTTTGACTGCCTGCTGCACAGCATGTTCATAACATTGTGATTGGTGTCACAGACCAGTTGAGTTTTGGGGTTGTCACCTGTCACCCCTCATGGCATCCGTAAACTCCAGGGAGCAGCCTGGGCCTGAGGGCCAGTGGCAAGTGTAGTCCCTGGTAAAGTGATTGTATCCAGTCTACCGAACACTGAGGTGACACTCAAACCTCAGAGGTCAGGATGTCCACCTGCCCCCAAGGACCCTGCTGCCCAACCCCTACCCCCCCACCCCTACCCCCTGGCTGCTTCCTGGAGGGAAGAGCAGTGAGAGAACTGCTCTCTTTGCACAAAGATCTGTTGCATAACTACTGTCTCAGTTACACTCCTATTGTGGATGGTCAGGAGGCCCCAGGAAAATGTTCACAGACAGAAGTGTCAAATCTGTATCCCAAGTGACCATGCTGGATTTACAGCCTCAGGAGTTGGTCCTACATGACTGTCAATGAAGAGTGTGTTTGATGGTGGGGTTTGCTGTGGCAGCTAAGAGCACTTCATTTTTCAACATGGGAATTCTTTCTCTGAGTGGTTCCTGGGAAGGCCACTGAGGGTCTAATTTCTCCCTTTCACTTTAGCACCACACATTGGTGACCAGGCTTGCAGAGAAAAGGGCAGCTGCCTAGCTCCAGGTTGCCTGTTGGAGCTGGTGGCTAAGCAGGTACCGTGTACTGTAATGAAATGTTGGCTGACGTGACCATTTTCTCTTACACATTAGTCCCCATTCCTTTCATGCTTTTATTTTCCTTGCCTTATCAACAGTTAACACACTTTTAATGGTCTGTCATGAGCCTAAATAAGCCTTTATAGAAGATTCATTTACTTATATTAAGGTTATGTATTTAAAAGGTGAGGTTCTGTAGCTTTTTTCCTCACTGTCTGACATTGTGCTTGTAACTCACCATGAAGTTATTATTCTGGAGTAGAAAGGGGTTAAAGAGCTAAGAAATAGGAATCGATTACATGTTAATTTTGGTAATCATCAGAAATGGGTGGTCTTTAAGAGTGGTCAGTAAGACTGAGAAATTGTTTCTGCTAACCCATCTTAGGCTAGTGTCTTTGAGTGCAGCATGAGAGTCAGCTACATGATCATCTGTGTGAGGGTTATTAGAAATACAGATTCCTAGGCTTCACACAAACTAAAGTTGACACTCAGGAAACTGCAATCTTAGAAGAACTCCTTCCCTACCCCTAATTTTGTGCATACTCAAGTTTGAGACCTACCATCTTGGATCTTAGGGAGTAGAGTATTTAAAAATCATGGAGTTTTTGTTATTTTAATATTTCCAAGGCTGTATCTCAGGGATGGTTAGAAAATGCTTTCATGTTTCTAATGATTTTGACTTAAATCTTCCTGTTTTAAGCCTTCAGATTAATTTTTATGTCAATATACAAGTCTTAAAAGACTTTGGAACTGGGGAAATGATTAAAGTTGTTGTGTTTGGAGTTCTGTGAATGTGCTTATGAGATTGTTCAGATATCAGCACATGGCATTCCTGTGTTTGCCTATTCATGAGCCAGGCTGTGTTAGTTCTACCTCGGACCTCAGCCAGGTGACCCCTGTCTGCTGTTGCCCATTTAGGTATGACTTTCTGATGGAAAACAACCCTAAGGCTTCAGTATTCAAATGATGTTGAGAGCTTCATCAGAAACAGAACTCAAGTCATTTTAGACTACTTCTATTCCTGAAAGGATACTCAGTAATAGTTTTAAAACAAAACAGAAAACTTGCAGGACACGGAAGTACCTTGTGCCAAAATGATTTTCACCTGCAGGATGCTCTCTCATGCTCTCACACATTGATTTAACTTTGGAAAATGAATTGATGTCATTTTATAACTTTGAAAGGTGCTTATTAATTAAAAGAAACTTATAGGAACAAAAGAATAGTATTTTATCACAATTCATTTGCCATGTACACTTGGAATTTCTCTAAATAACCACTTAGCTGTGTGTTTCACAGAATTCTTATTTGTCTTTAAGAGGATGGAACTCAGTCTTCAAACCGTCTGAATGATGACATGGGTGTGTGTGTAGGCAGTGGCTTAATACCAAATGCATCCATGTTTATTTTCCACATAGCTCACATTGGCCTGATTACTGGACTGTATGCATAGATAGATCTTAATATGCTCAGTGTTACTTCTTAGAATCTGAAGTACAGAGCTTGAATTAGTTAACTAACAACCTTTTATATTAAATTCGTTGTTAATCTTCCTGGAAGTTGGACTTTTGCAAAAACGATAGTAAGTGGATGATTAAAGAGGTGTTTGTAAAAAAAAAAAAATTTGGATATCACTTCCTAATAAGTGTTAATCACAACATAATATCAAAATATATGGGATGCAGCTAAACAGTGCTGGGAGGGAAATTTATAGCTGTGAATACTTATATTAAAAAGATCTCAAATCAAAGTCTAAGCTTCCACCTTAAAAGAACTAGAAAAAGAAGAGCAAGAATAAATCCAAAGCAAACAGAAGGAAAGAAATAATAAAGATTAGTATGGAAATCAGTGAAATAGAAAACAAAAATAGTACAGAAAAATCAATGAAAGCAATTGTTGGGTCTTTGAAAAGATCAAGTTTGGCATACCTTTAGCTACACTGACCAAGGAAGAAAGAGAAGACACAAATTACCAACATCAAGAATCAAAGAGGTCACATAACTACCAATTTTATAGAAATTAAAAGAACGGTAAGGAAATGCTGTGAACAACTTTATGTCAACACATGGACAACTCAAGTGAAATGGACAAATCTTAAGACACAAATCAACACTTTGTCAAGAAGAAATAGAAAATTTCATTAGATCTATAACAAGTGGAGAGATTAGGCTGGAAACTAGACTTCTCTCATGAAAATAAACCCCAGGGCCAGATAGCTTCACTGGTGAATGCAATCAAACATATAAAGAAGAAATAATGCCAATCTTTCAGAGACTCAGAAAATGGAAGAGGAGGGAATACTTACTTGTTCTATGTTATGAGCCCCCTATTATCCTGATACAAAAGCCAGACAAAAGCATCACAAACACTACTACAGACCAGTATCCCTTATGAATATAGATACAAAAATCTTCAACAAATCCAATGACATTTAGAAAGGCTTAGGTTCATGGCCAGGTGAGATTTAATAGCAGAAAGCCAATGAATGTATTCCACCATATTAACAGATGGAAGGACAAAAGACACGAGTCATTTCAAAAGGCAGAGGGAAAGCATTTGACAAAGTGTGACACCTTTCATGATAAAAACTCTCTTTGTCAAAGATTTCTTGTATACAACACCAAAAGCACAATCTAAAAGATAAAATTGATGTTAGGCTCCATCAAAATTAAAAACTTGTGTGTTACAAGCCACTGTTAAGGAAATGAGAATGCAAGCCAGACTGGAAAAAAACATTTATAAATCATATTGATAAAAGATTGGTGTTCAGAGTATACAAAGAGCTCTTTAACAAGAAGACAATCCAAGTAATAGTGCAAAGGATTTGAATAGATATCTCTCCAAGGAAGATCCACAAGTGGCCAATAAATACAAAAAGATGTTCAACATCCTTAGTCATTAGGGAAGTGCAAATTAAAACTGAGATGCCACTTCCCATGCAGAATAACTGTACCAAATAACAGTACCAAAATAGCTGTAACCCAAAGGATAGGCAATGACAAATGTTGGTAAAGATGTGGAGAAATTGGTGCAGCCCCTTTGGATAACCGTTTAGCAGTTTCTTAAAAAGTTAAATACAAATTTACCATAAGACCCTAGGTACCTAGGAAAATACACATGAAAATCGAGAAAATATGTCTACAGAAAACTTGTAAACTAACGTTTATAGAAACATTGTTCATAATAGCCCCCAAATGGAAATACACCAAATTATCATCAACCAGTGAGTGGATAAACACACTGGTAGATCCATACAATGGAACACTACTCAGATAGGAAAAGGAATGAGCTGGTACAAGCTACAATATCAGAAACATAAAATGGAGGAAGACAGATGGAAAATACCACATATTCTGTGATTCCATTTATGTGAAATTTCCTAAAAAGTAAAAACTACAGAAAGTAGATTATTGGTTGGTTGCTGGAGGCTGCAGTTGGGAATGGAGACCACCTGCCAGTGGATACTAGGAGTCGTTTTGCGTTGAGGGAACTGTTACTGATGATTGTATAACCATTTACTAAATTTACTAAAAAATTATTCACTTAAAATAGTTGATTTTATGATACATATGTGAATTATATCTCAAATAAAGCATTTAGAAGACTCCTGAGATAATATCTGAATTCTAAAAAGAAGGAAAGGTGGGAGGGACAGTTTGTGATTCTGAGTTTGGGCTGCCTGCCTGGGAATTTGTTTTTCTGACAACCTCATGGGTGATGCTTTGGTACCCAGTCTGAGGACACGGGGCTAGACCAAAGGGGGGTGTTCTAGTTTGTGACTTGCATTTGGACGAGGTAGATTGCCGAGGGGGTTGGGGGGTGTGAGCTCCATGAGTGTCATGCGCCTTTGTCCTCTGGGTCAAGTGCTGGGAAACAGCATCAGAGCTGAAGTCATGAAAAACTGAAGTTTTCTCTATTTAGGAAAATAACTGGTGGGAACCATAACGTCATCATCACAAGTGAATCATCTTGCTAAAAGGCTGAGAGGAGGGCAAGAAAACTAGAGAAAAAGCTACAAGTATTAATACTTGTGGAGCTGGGCAGCTCACGGCCCAGGCTGAGAAGCCCTTTGGGCGAATGCCCACATGTGGCCCGTGGGCACCCACGGGGCAGCAGTGGTTGGTGGTGAGTCGGTGCTGTGAGGCCTGCAGGTTTACCAAAAGCTACAGGAAGCACCTTGACGCCAGGGGGCCCCTTCTGATGCTGACAGTCTGTGATTCTTCCGGAGACCGAGAGCAGGCTCAATCTGGAAGAGGGAGCAGGCCCATGAGAAAGGCAGAACCAGAAGAGGCGGCCAGAAGGGAGTGTGAAAAGCCAAAAACTAAAACCAAAAAGTTAAGAATACCGAAAGCAAAAGCAGCTGAGAATGAGACCTTATACACTTTATTTTCACTCCCAGTGACCCGTTACTGGAAATATTCTGCTTTAGGCTAGTTTGGGAATTAAACACATCTTACATGCTGTGGGGCTGAGCCTGCCCTCAGAAAGCGAAGGCAAGTGGAGAGGTGGACCTAGGTCACTCAGGCTGGGTCGAGAACGCTGCCTTGTCACCCTTCGAGTCTCGCCACTACATCCGTCCATCAGAGCTCAGCCCGCTGCAGTGAGGAACCTTCCAGAGTCTACCTTGGGGTGGAATGCAGACTTGTGTTTGTGCACGCCTGTGTGCACGTGCTTTGGGATGCTGCATTTGTTGGCTGGAGCAGGTGTGAGAGCACACAGGTGGTAGTGCGAGGGAGAATGTTAGTCTCATGTACATTTGTGGTCCTAGGGGGTTTTGTGAAAGTAGTTTTTTATTTTTATTTTTTATTTTTTTTTGGCTGTGTTGGGTCTTTGTTGCTGCACGCAGCAAGCGGGGGCTACTCTTTGTTGCGGTCTGCGGGCTTCTCATTGCGGTGGCTTCTCTTGTTGTGGAGCACAGGCTCTAGACACGCAGACTTCAGGAGTTGTGGCACATGGGCTCCAGTAGTTGTGGCTCGCAGGCTCTAGAGCACAGGCTCAGTAGTTGTGGCGCAGGGGCTTAGTTGCTCCGTGGCATGTGAGGTCTTCCCGGACCACAGCTCGAACCCGTGTCCCCTGCATTGGCAGGTGGATTCTCAACCACTGCACCACCTGGGAAGCCCTGAAAGCAGTTTTTGAGGAAAAATTAGCTATGGAGGCAATCCTACAAGTCAGCCCAACACCAGGGCAAATTCATGTGGGAAAATGTTTCATCAAAGTCCGGCAGGAGGCTGGTGGGCAGACGGCATGCCTTCCCCCACCAGAACATGTGTGTGGCTCAGTGCATTTCTTCATTGCTGCCTCCTACCCTTGCACAGGTGGACACGCTGACGAGAGAAGGGAGCAAACAGGATGTCTAACCCTTTCCTGCCTAAGGTACCTGGACTTTGAGGGAGAACAAATAAAACACTTCAGAGGGGGGAGATTATTCAAGGACCAGAGTATCAAGCTGGGAGTTCCTGCTGGAAGCTATTTGGGATAAGAATCTGTGAGGATTTCACAAGTCTCTCCTATTCGAGTTCTTGGCTAGAGAGATTGCCTTGCTTTTTTTTTGCATTTTTGTTGCCTAACCACTTCTGCATGTGCTACTTTATGAGTTTCTCCACGTCAGATTCCAGTTCCAGTTGCTGTCATTGCAAAGGGATTCCCACTTCGCAGTCATAACTGGGAACACTTCGCTATTCCCCTTGGGCATTTTGCATGTACTTTGCAAGCTGCCCCGGCTCTCCTGGTGTTTCCTTGGCCTGGATGTTGTACTCACAAGTTAGTGGTCAGCCAGTGCCAGCCCAAGCCTTGACCCTGAGAGCAGTGACTGCCAGTGCCCCATCTCCTCGCAGGCTTGGATGTGCTTGCTCCTTCAAGATCCAGGAAGGAAGGACAGTTGGGTCCAGATGCAAAAGGAAGAGAGGTACCTTCCAGTCTCCAAGAGGACTCGCTCTCCGTTCTTACATGGCCACATTTACACAGGAGAGCAACTCAAGGTTATGTCGACTACACTTGGCCATGAGAGCTGTTTCCCCCGGTGCGCGCCATGTATTCGAGAATCTGTAGTGTTAAACTGAAGCCCTAAAAAGAATGCCTGCACTATAGTGAAGATGAATGTTCGTGCTTAGGACTTGTTACTTTCTTTGCACAGCATAAGAACATAAGATTTTGAGGCAAACAGGCGACATCCACCTCTGTGTTCGTGGTAGCCGTGGCTTTTACCTTGGCCTGTGCTTTTCTTTATGCTCCATGTCTCAGTAGCCTTGGGGTGGTAGCCATTTCAAAACTGCTTTGATTTATTTCACGTCCGCATAGATGTATTGGTCTCTCTTAATATCGGCGATATTCTTGTCTAAATTATGTACAAAAGAATAAAGCCAAATATCTGTCCTAGGTAATAGTGTCGTTATTTTGGAAAAATTGATCAAAACAACAATGAATTAATGGTTAAATGAATAAATCACTGCCTCCATCCCTCTCGTCATCTAGGGCCCACAGCCATGATGGATTGCAAAGCCTCCTCCAGAAGTGCATCCCCTGCTCCCAGTGACTTTGTGATAATTTGAGATGGTCTTTTAAAATTCACATTTGATAGTTGATCCTAAAGAAGTCTTTAGAAATACAGTTGCTTGGTGGTTGCTACTAAGAAATGAGTTTTACCAGTTTATCTTTGAATGAAAGTCTCTCAAGAATAAAAGTTTGTTTGGACTTGTGGATGGGGGACCTAGAAAGAGAAGTTTGCAACCTGTGGCTTGGAGAAGACTCTGGTGGAGAGATGTCATGGACCCTCAGTTATCACTTACCCCCTCGTCTGCTGATGGCTACCAACACAATGGTGAGCGATAAACCCTTTCCAAGTGAGTAACAAGCCAATGCAGACCTTACCAGGGTAAAGCAGCTCTGGCTTTGGATTTCGGGAGAATACCTTGGAAGAAGCCAAGGCAGAGAAATCCTGTGCAGGACAGGAATGTTGCAAGCATTTCAGAGTTAGATTTCCTCAGTCCTTTAACAGTAGAGATATCTTATTAACATCTGACAAAGTAAGGACTCCAGGGAGAACCACGTGTGCCTGCATTAAGGCACTTGGCAGAAGCTCGAGCCCATTGCTACAGGCTGTGTCTCTACAAAATTCCTATGTTAAATCCTGAGGCCCAGTGTGATGGTATTAGGAAGTGGGACCTTTGGGAGGTGACTAGATCATGAGGGTGGAGCCCCCTGTTGGGATTAGTGCCCTTACAAAAGAAACCCTAGAGACCTCCCTTGCCCCTTCCTCCATATGATAGCAGACAGCAGTAAGTCATCCATCTATGAACCAGGAAGCAGGTCCTCACCCACCTTCTGGTGCCTTGATCTTGGACTTAAAGCCTCCAGAACTGTGAGCAGATTTCTTGTTTGTAAGCCACCCAGCAGCCTGAGTGGACTAAGACATAGCAGTAACTCAGATTTGTCAGGCAACAGAACACTATGTGTGTACGTGCTGGGAACTTGGTTGTTCTGTGTGTGTGTTTCATATATAAGATATAAAATCCTTGCAATAACTTCTTCTGACAGTTAGGCATTATTTTCACTCCTATTTTACAGATGGGTCCACTTGAGTGTCTTGTAGTAACGATCAGACCTGTGCTATGGAAAGCTGAGCTTGCACTGAACATCCAAGACAAGGCTGTCCAGTAGAACCTTGGGGGATGTTCTGTCTGTGCTGCCCAATGCGGTAGCCACACGTGGCTTCTGAGCACCCAAAATGTGGTTCGTGGGGCTGAGGAACTAAATTTTTAATTTTATTTCATTGTAATATAGATAGCTGTGTGTGGCCTGTATCTGCTGCCGTGGACAGTGCAGATGAGGCGCTAGCATAACCTAACACGGATGGTTGTCCATCTCAGCCCTGTAAACTGTACAGGTAAGTACTATGTGTTCGTTGGTACATAAAATAAATTCCATGCCTTAAAAAGGTGGGCATCTGCCTCCTTTGCGTTTCTCCCCATAAGTTCAGTGTGACTTTTGGGGGGGCTTCAGTTCAGATGTGAAGGGCCCTCGACCAGTGAGCTGTGAGAGCCTCAGTTTCTGCCGTTGGGGCAGCAGGGACCCTGTGCAGAGACTGAAATAGGTGGGTGGTCACATCCTACAGATGACGGGCAGACCTCGAGGTCAAGGGTCTCTCCAGTTGTGGACACCTGCCTATTGGAGGGCAATGCAGAGGGGGTGGTTCCTGTCCTTCCACGAACTCACACCTGCCAACGTGATCATGACCTGACCATGTCAGTCAGCATCCATGCAGCTGATCTTAATTCATTCAGACCACTGACTGTTTCTCAATATATACAGATTTACAAAACAGGCTCTCAAAAGTCAGGCTGAAAAATCCCGATCTTTCTCAGGAGAGAGGACTGTGTATTTTACCCACAGGTTTTACACAGAGTCTTGATGTATGTTGGAATCAATCTTATTCTTCCCTCTCTCAGCTGGTCCCAGAGATTGAGAACAGGGTCCTGTGTGTGCTCACAAGTGTGTAAGTATGCACACAAGCGTGCATGTGTGTCTCTGCATGTTCAGGTGGGTATGCGAGCATGTGTTTAAATGTGCATGTGTGTGTGTACACATCCACGTGTAAAGTGTATGCATGTGCAGCACGTGAACACATGGGTAGTGTTAGCATATGCATGTGCGGGTGAGTGTGCATGTGTGCAGGCAGTGGAGTCCTGTCTCTGGGGACTGAGGGTGAGCACACAGATGGGAGGAAGAGTAGACCAGCTGTGAAGGCCAGTGAAGAGAGGTGACGGCCGCAGGCTTATACGCTGATGAAAACTAGGCATCCAGAAAACAGAATGTTCCTGACTAAAGGCCTCTGTTTAAGCAGAACAGCTGCCCAGGGCGTTGCTCTAAGATTTGTCAGTTGGTTGGAAACTATTAGGTTGAGAGCACGATTCTCCTGGAGTGTGAATGCAGATTCTGATTCTCCTGGAGTGTGAATGCAGGTTCTGATTCTCCTGGAGTGTGAATGCAGGTTCTGATTCAATGTTCCTGACTAAAGGCCTCTGTTTAAGCAGAACAGTTGCCCAGGGCATTGCTCTAAGATTTGTCAGTTGGTTGGAAACTATTAGGTTGAGAGCACAATTCTCCTGGAGTGTGAATGCAGATTCTGATTCAGCGGGTGTGGGGTGAAGCCTGAGAGTCTACATTTCTAACCGGTTCCAGGGGCAGCTGCTGCCCTCGGAGTAGCCTGAGGTGTAGAGGACAGGGCTCCACAGAGAAATCTGGAGACCCTGGGCTGCCCGAGCGGTCCCAGACCGTGGGAGAGGTAGCCTAGGCAAGGTGAATAAGATTCATACAGGCCCCCCGTGATTTGTGAGACAGGATGGCAAGGTGTGTGGAGCCTCTGCTCCGCTCTGAGAGTCAAAGGCTAGTGAGCTCGTGACATGGTGACACCCCTCATGCTGGTTGGATAAACTGTAGTAGTCACCAAGATGGGCGCTTTACCATCCATGAGAGGGTCTGAGCAGTTACAACTTTGGAGAAACAGGTCACCAGGCCTGGAGGGGGTAAGAAACCTCCACAAATGGGGGAATGAGTCTGCCTTGAGGAGGGAAGAATCAGAGACTGAAAACAGAAAGGGCTTTGGAAAGCCTGGTTTGCCCTGAATGTGTTATCTGGACAGCCCCTCAGGCCAATCTTGGTGTTCCCAAGGGAGGCCCCAGGAAAGAGGGGATGCAAGACACTGGGAATGCAGTGGCATGACTTTCTATCCTTTGGGCTTCATCCTAAGTGCTCAGTTCCCATCTTGCCCAGCTGGTTGGAGCCTGTAACACCACACTTTGAGGTCGATTACAGGTATCTGAGCCTCAGCCCCTCCCTGGCCAGCTGTCTTTAGAGATTGTTTCTGGATTGTGGGTCACTTGGTTCGATCAAATGATGGTAAGTGGATCACTATGTCTAATTTGCTCTAACAAATTAAGTCACTCTATTGCTAATAGGAGCTCAGGAGTATCAATTTATATTAAAATGATAATGAGAAACACAGTAGCTTCTTATTTTCCAGGCACTTTTCTAGAGACTTTACATATATTATCTCATTAAAACCTCCCAATAGACATTACCATCTCCATTTTATAGATGTGGAAACTCAGGCTGATAGATGATAAATAACTTGCCCAAGGTCATACAGGTAGGAAGAGGTTGGATCTGCTTCACATATCTGCTTCGTACATAGCTCTCAGGCCACAGCATGAAGGGCACTTGGACATGCTTGTGATTATGCATCAGGATTGTGTGTTCTTAAAGGGACGTTTGAATTTGGGTATGATAGTAAGAGGGGAAACCTATTTACTAAAGAATAATATAGTCACACTCATTCCACACCCACTAAGGTGGCTCTAGTCAAAAAGACAAGTGTTGGTGAGGATGTGGAAAAACTGGAACCATCATTTACTGCTGGTGGGAATGCAAATGGTGCAGCTGCTTTGGGAAACAGTCTGGCAGTTCCTCAAAATGGTAAACAGAGTTACCACATGAACCAGCATTTCCATTCCTAGGTTTAAACCCAAGAGAAATGAAAACATGTGTCCACACAATAGTTTGTATACAAATGTTCGTAGCTGCATTATTCACAATAGCCAAAAAAAAAAAAAAAAACCTCAAGTGTCTTATAAACTGATGACGAGATAAGCAAAATATAGTCTACCCATACAGAGGAATATTATTCAGCCACAAAAAGAATGAAATACTGGTACGTGCTACAAGTTGGATGAACCTTGAAAACATTATACTGAATGAAAGAAGCCGGACACAAAGGCCACGTCGTAAGTTTTCATTTCTATGAAATGTCCAGAATAGGCAAATCTGTAGAGACAGGAAGCAGATCAGAGGTTGCCAGGGGCTGCGTGGGAATGGGGAGTGACTGTTCAGTGGGTCTTGGGGATCTGTTTTTGGACTATGAAAATGTTGTGGAACTAGATAGTGGTGATGATTGCACAACCTTGTAAATATATTTTTAAAACCCCACTGAAATAAAAGTTCACTTTTAAAGAGTGAATTTACAGTTTGTGACTTATATCTCAATTTTTTAAATGTCTATGATTGAACCTGGAGAAGACAGAGGCTGCAGCCCTGGTCACCATGTGGAGCCTACTGGCCCAAGTGCTGGGGACGTGGACAACACACAGGCTGTCAGGAGGCACCACGCTCTGTTTCAGATCAATGTGTCTTCTCGCCTGGGACCTCCGGGGACCAACCTGGCCTCTGGTTCATTGACCTGTTATAGTGAGCTGATTGCTTACCAAAGGAGTCTTTGGGCATCTTACCAATAAAGGGAAAGAGTTTTTTAGGATTTGTAAAGGATGGAGTTTAGGTGAAATTGGAATGAAGCTATGGGTTGATAGGCTTGCCCTGCAGAGCTGTGTAGACCTCCTTGGGAACTGCAAGAACGTGTGTCCAGAGACCCCTTGTCTGAAGCTGTGCACCTGGGTTGTACATCTGGGCTTCATCCCTGAGTCGGAGACCCAAGTCCCTTGGGGATCATGGGCTGCTTCATTCTCACAGCTTTCATTCCAAATGGCAAGTGTCTGACAGTCTAGGATTTTGGAGACTCAAGCTTCTCAGTGGGAACAGCAGCAATCCTTCACAGAAGGCATTGTTGTGACAGGGCACAGCTGTCCTGTGAGAAGTGCTTTTCTTATGAATTCTGCAGCTGGTCTTCTGGGGCTGCCCTTTCAGCCCAGTGAGTGGCAGGGTGGGTTTTTACTTTTACATGGAAGGTTCATGCCAGTTGCCCAGGTCCCAAATCTGAACAGGAGAGCCACAGCCCCTTCCTCACAAAGCATGCAGCCCACAGGGTAGGATAGACTCAAACTACTAGTAACACTAACTATCCTGCCACACTATGTGGTTATATATACTATAAAAGATATACCACACATACAACTATGCTAATTGGTTACACAGTGTGAAATGTGCTCAGCATGAGTTAACCTGGCCTGACGGGGTCCAGGGGTTGAAGGTGGACTTGCTGGGACAGGGCATTTAAGCAGAGCCCTGAAGGGGAAGGAGGATTAGTGAAACAGCATGTGCAAAGGCCCTGGGGTGAGAAAGCACACGGCTTATTATGTTAGAGAAACTGTAGGGTGGGCAGTGAGGCTGGCAAAGAATGCGAGATGGGATAGACGGGCAGGGTGAAGTTTGGTCTCAACAACCATCTCAGGCAGTATAATTAATGGTCACTATCAATGTACTCAGGCCACGCCAGAGAGGGGCCAGCGAGAGCTACACCTGCTTTTGTCCTGTATCCTCTCCCTAACTCTGTTTTAATTCTCTTACAGACTTCTTTGTGAGGTCAGCACTTACTGATAAAAGCTTCCCAACTTCCTCAAGCCACGTATTCATGATCTGTCAGAGAGCCCTCCATGCATTCTGTTACTTTATTCAAGGGTGTCACAAGGATTTCCATTTGTAGTTACATACGAGGTCTACGGGGCTCCCCATTGGCTTCTTCTGAAAACAGTGGTCCCGGCTCACAGAGCCATTGCCTGTGGACCAAACCTCTGCAGGGAGGAAGGCAGGGGGAGGGGTGCACGAGACCTGTGTTTTAGTGGACGCTCTGTAGGCAAAATGACCACATAAGAATATTTGTTCTGTTCTGGCAAAACAAGTGGTGAACAGTGTGGGGGTGCAGGGAAGGTAGCTCGGGGCCCTGTGTGTGTGTGTGTGTGTGTGTGTGTGTGTGTGTGTGTGGTGTGGTGTGTGTGGTGTGTGTAGTATGTGTGTGTGGTATGTGTGTAGTGTGTGGTGTGTGTGTGTGTGGTGTGGTGTGTGGTGTGTGTGGTGTGTGTGTGTGTTTGTGGTGTGTGGTGTGTGTGTGTGTTTGTGGTGTGTGGTGTGTGTGTGTGGTGTTTGTGCAGTGTGATGTGTGTGTTTGTGGTGAGTGTGGTATGCGTTTGTGTGTGGTGTGTGTGTGGTGTGTGTGTGTGGTGTGGTGTGTGTGGTGTGTGGTGTGTGTGTGTGTGTGTGTGGTGTGTATGTGTGTGTGTGTCTGTAACAGTGGCGGGGGTTACAGGGAAATGACAACCAGAGACTGCCAGCCATTCACCACATGCTCTTAGAGGCTTGAAGGACCCTGTAGCTGGGAAGTCTGTGGAGAGAGCAGACACAGGTGCCTTGAGCCAACAGTTACTGTAATGTACATGAGGAACTCTAGATCTCTCATTGGAAACTAATCTCTTAGCAAGTAATCGTTTGAACAGTCAGCTCTTCATGTCCTAACAGAGGACTCATCTCTGCCTTCATGCCCTGTTGCTCAGGGCGTGGTAGTCAGGCTTCAGATCTACACCTTTAAAATGGGCTGATTACCCCAGTAGGGGCCTCTTTAAAGGGCTGTCACCGGGAGTGGGTGTGACCCCCACCAGAGTGAACCAGGAAGGGGTGAAGGCTCTGCAGTTCTGACTAGACCACCTGTCGAATCATGATTCTGAACTGCCTCTTCTCCCTGTGATTTCATCACATACAGTAGGAAAAATATCTGCCAAAATACTTTATACAAGATAGAAATTTTAGACAAAACACCACATCGGTTGTTTTCTGCAACAGTGATAGAAAACATTGACTGAAACGAGAATGGATTACCTCCCATAACTGAAGGTTCTTAGAAGGGGAGGGGTGATGAGGTGTAGTACTCCAGGGCCGCCTCTGCCTTCCTCCATGATTGACTCTAGCTATAGTCTGATAGCACAATGGGTGCTGCAATCCCAGGCATCATGTCCTCTCCTGGTCCTGTCCCAAGAACTCAAGCCTTTCTGAGAGACAGTAGGACTCTGAGTAAGAGGATGAGGACATAGGAGGGAAAGTCCACACAGACAGGCACTCTCCCTAGGGACCCGCCTTGCCTGCTGGGAGGTCTGATGGGACAGATAGAGGGGCTGGAGGGGTCTGAACTTTGCTTTCAAAGAGTGCACATGTGCCAGCTTGCTAGCAATCAGGGTGGAGAGAGACAGGCCGCCAACTTGCCGCACTTCCCAGACTGAAATGCATGCCCAGTAGGACTGCTAGTACCAGCAGCAGCTAGGCACTGAATCTCAGGTGGACGGGCCCTGGGAGAAAACTTGGTTTAACTGTGCAGAGACAGCCTGGAGGGTTTGGGGTGTGGTAATGGTCCAAACCTCAGAGCCCATTGCCAGTGTATGAATGGTGGGTGTGGTCCTTCATTGGAGCCCATTGTCAGCATGTGCACAGTGGGGCACAGGTCCAGCAGTGGCGTGCACACAGGGTGGTACCACAGAAACACACGTCTTGGGCGGACAGCCTCTGAGGAGGAATATGCAGCAGTTCCTTTCCTGGCAGGAGTGCTCTGGTCCCGCCCACCCCACACTATGGCTTGGAGCCAGAGCTGGGATGAACAGGTCCTGGGAGAGAGCAGCCACAGAGGCAGCCCAGGTCCCAGGCGGCAGCACAACCACCTCAATTCCTGCAGCTACAGAACTCTGGACCCCAGCACCAGCCTAGCACTAGGTCTAGGATAAACACAATGGAGAAAGGGATGTGACCTTGGGCTGCTTCTGGGCAGAACCATGGACTTCGGCACAGGTGGTGAATAGGTTCGCTGTGACCACAGGGACCTCACTTGCTTCAGCACTCACCTCCTTTGGGACAAAGCATGCAGTCAAGGGCAACGTAGCCGAATTGAACCCAATCCTCAGGGCTTCTACTCCAGTAACTGGGGAGCGGAACCCGCCCCCAACAGGGCTGTGATAGCCATGGAGCAAAGAGGAGGCCCTGCCAAACATCCAGTGCTGGCTCTGGACACCACAACACCAATTACACCCACTATCAAGGGGATAATGGCCAACACACACTGAGAAAAGATGTGGCTGGCATCCATACCAAAAATATTGGACTCACACAGTCTACACAGGGCTGCTCCCACACAAAAACACCCCTTCAAGACCACAGTAGATAACTGTTTCTCCTAAAGTCATAGAGGCAGAGAAAGTTAAGTAAAATGAAAAAGCAGAAGCACCACTCCCAATTAAAGGAACAAGAGAAATCCCATGAAAGAACAAATAATGAAACAGACCTCACCAGTCTACTAGACACTGAGTTCAAAAAGGAGGTAGCACAAATGCTAAAGGAAATAAGAAAGATTATCGATAGAAATGCAGATCACTGTAACAAGGAACTAGAAACTATAAAACAGAACCAATCAAAATTATACAGCTCAATTGCTGAGATAAAAACCGATCTAGAAGCAGTGAATAGCAAACTAAATAACACAGATGAACAGATAAGTGATCTGGAAGATAGAATAATGGAAATCACCTAATCAGAACAGCACACAGAAAGACAAATGAAAAACAAATGAAAGCAACAGGTGAGATCTATGGGATAATGTAAAGCATGCAAACCTACACATAATAGGAGTTCCAGAAGGAGAAGAGAGAGAGAAGGGGATCAAAAATGTATTTGAAGAAATTATGGCTGAAAACTTCCCAAACTTGAAAAAGGAAACAAATATCCAGGTACGGGAAGCACAGAGGGTCCCAAACAAGATGAACCCAAACAGACCCACACCAAGACATAAATATTATAAGTAAAATGGCAAAAGTTAAAAATAAAGAGAGGATTCTAAAGGCAGCAAGAGAAAAACAAAGAGTCAGTTACAAGGGAACCCCAATAAGGCTGTCAGCTGATTTCTCTGCAGAAATTTTGCAGGCTAGAAGTGAGTGACATGATTTATTCAAAGCCCTGAAACAGAAAAACCTGGAACCAAGGATACTCTACCCAGGAAGATTATCATTTAGAATAGAAAGAGAGATAAAGAATTTCTCAGACAAGCAAAAACTAAAATAATACAATAATACTAAACCTACCCTAAAAGAAATATTAAAATATCTTCTCTAAATAGAAAAGAAGCAAGAATCTATAGGAAAGGGAAAATCACAATAGGAAAGACAAATATATAAAAGGATGGAAGATCACTTAAATAGGCCAGTAAATAGATTCAAAAACAATTAAAAATTTTTTGTAAAAGCAATTCTAACTACAATTAACAGCAAAAGGATGAACATGAAGATGTAAAATAGGGCATCAAAATCACAAAAATGTGAGGGCGGGGAATAAAAAATGTAGATCTTTTAGAATGTGTTGAACTTGTATTATCAGTCTAAAGCAAGTAGATATAGTTAAGGGTCAACATACTTGAAAACCATGGTAACCACAAATAAAAAACATACAATAGATTCCCAAACACCGAAAAGAAACTCAAGCATAATAAAAAAGAAAACCATATCAAACCACAAAAGGAAAAACAAAAAATAAGTTTTGTAGAAGAACTACAAAATCAACTGGAAAACAAGGTTTAACATGACAATAAGTACATAACTATCAATAATTACTTTACATCTATTGAGATGATCATATGGTTTTTCTCCTTCAATTTGTTAATATGGTGTATCACATTGATAGATTTGCATATATTGAAGAATCCTTGCATTCCTGGAATAAACCCCACTCGATCATGGTGTATGATCCTTTTAATGTGCTGTTGGATTCTGTTTGCTAGTATTTTGTTGAGGATTTTTGCATCTATGTTCATCAGTGATATTGGCCTAGAGTTTTCTTTCTTTGTGACATCCTTGTCTGGCTTTGGTATCAAGGTGATGGTGGCCTAGTAGAATAAATTTGGGAGTGTTCCTCCCTTGCTATATTTTGGAAGAGTTTGAGAAGGATAGGTGTTAGCTCTTCTCTAAATGTTTGACAGAATTCGCCTGTGAGGCCATCTGGTCCTGGGCTTTTGTTTGTTGGAAGATTTTTTTTTTTAACAACTTTATTGGGGTATAATTGCTTTACAGTGGTGTGTTAGTTTCTGCTTTATAACAAAGTGAATCAGTTATACATATACATATGTTCCCATATCTCTTCCCTCTTTCATCTCCCTCCCTCCCACCCTCCCCATCCCACCCCTCCAGGCGGTCACAAAGCACCGAGCTGATCTCCCTGTGCTATGCGGGTGCTTCCCACTAGCTATCTACCTTACGTTTGTTAGTGTATATATGTCCATGCCTCTCTCTCGCTTTCTCACAGCTCACCCTTTCCCCTCCCCATATCCTCAAGTCTGTTCTCCAGTAGGTCTGTGTCTTTATTCCTGTCTTACCCATAGGTTCTTCATGACATTTTTTTCTTAAATTCCATATATATGTGTTAGCATATGGTATTTGTCTTTCTCTTTCTGACTTACTTCACTCTGTATGACAGACTCTAGGTCTATCCACCTCATTACAAATAGCTCAATTTCGTTTCCTTTTAAGGCTGAGTAATATTCCATTGTATATTTGTGCCACATCTTCTTCATCCATTCATCCAATGATGGGCACTTAGGTTGTTCCCATCTCCGGGCTATTGTAAATAGAGCTGCAATGAACATTTTGGTACATGATTCTTTTTGAATTTTGGTTTTCTCAGGGTATATGCCCAGTAGTGGGATTGCTGGGTCACATGGTAGTTCTATTTGTAGTTTTTTAAGGAACCTCCATACTGTTCTCCATAGTGGCTGAACCAATTCACATTCCCACCAGCAGTGCAAGAGTGTTCCCTTTTCTCCACACCCTCTCCAGCATTTATTGTTTCTAGATTTTTTGATGATGGCCATTCTGACTGGTGTGAGATGATATCTCATTGTAGTTTTGATTTGCATTTCTCTAATGATTAATGATGTTGAGCATTCTTTCATGTGTTTGTTGGCAATCTGTATATCTTCTTTGGAGAAATGTCTATTTAGGTCTTCTGCCCATTTTTGGATTGGGTTGTTTGTTTTTTTGTTATTGAGCTGCATGAGCTGCTTGTAAATTTTGGAAATTAATCCTTTGTCAGTTGCTTCATTTGTAACTATTTTCTCCCATTCTGAGGGTTGTCTTTTGGTCTTCTTTATGGTTTCCTTTGCTGTGCAAAAGCTTTGAAGTTTCATTAGGTCCCATTTGTTTATTTTTGGTTTTATTTCCATTTCTCTAGGAGGTGGGTCAAAAAGGATCTTGCTGTGATTTATGTCATAGAGTGTTCTGCCTATGTTTTCCTCTAAGAGTTTGATAGTTTCTGGCCTTACATTTAGGCCTTTAATCCATTTTCAGCTCATTTTTGTGTCTGGTGTTAGGGAGTGATCCAATCTCATACTTTTACATATACCTGTCCAGTTTTCCCAGCACCACTTATTGAAGAGGCTGTCCTTTCTCCACTGTACATTCCTGCCTCTTTTATGTGCGTGGGTTTATCTCTGGTCTTTCTATCCTGTTCCATTGATCTATCTTTCTGTTTTTGTGCCAGTACCATAGTGTCTTGATTACTGTAGCTTTGTAGTATAGTCTGAAGTCAGGGAGCCTGATTCCTCCAGCTCCGTTTTTCATTCTCAAGATTGCTTTGGCTATTCGGGGTCTTTTGTGTTTCCATACAAATTGTGAAATTTTTTGTTCTAGTTCTGTGAAAAATGCCAGTGGTAGTTTGATAGGGATTGCATTGAATCTATAGATTGCTTTGGGTAGTAGAGTCATTTTCACAATGTTGATTCTTCCAATCCAAGAACATGGTATATCTCTCCATCTGTTTGTATCATCTTTAATTTCTTTCATCAGTGTCTTATAATTTTCTGCATACAGGTCTTTTGTCTCCTTAGGTAGGTTTATTCCTAGATATTTTATTCTTTTTGTTGCAGTAGTAAATGGGAGTGTTTTCTTGATTTCACTTTCAGATTTTTCATCATTAGTGTATAGGAATGCAAGAGATTTCTGTGCATTAATTTTGTATCCTGCACCTTTACCAAATTCATTGATTATCTCTAGTAGTTTTCAGGTAGCATCTTTAGGATTCTCCATGTATAGTATCATGTCATCTGCAAACAGTGACAGCTTTACTTCTTCTTTTCCAATTTGGATTCCTTTTATTTCCTTTTCTTCTCTGATTGCTGTGGCTAAAGCTTTGAAAGCTATGTTGAATAAGAGTGGTGAGAGTGGGCAACCTTGTCTTCTTCCTGATCTTAGTGGAAATGCTTTCAGTTTTTCACCATTGAGGATGATGTTGGCTGTGGGCTTGTCATATATGGCATTTATTATGTTGAGGAAAGTTCCCTCTATGCCTACTTTCTGCAGGGTTTTTATCATAAATGGGTGTTGAATTTTGTCAAAAGCTTTCTCTGCATCTATTGAGATGATCATATGGTTTTTCTCCTTCAGTTTGTTAATATGGTTTATCACATTGATAGATTTGCGTATATTGAAGAATCCTTGCATTCCTGGAATAAACCCCACTCGATCATGGTGTATGATCCTTTTAATGTGCTGTTGGATTCTGTTTGCTAGTATTTTGTTGAGGATTTTTGCATCTATGTTCATCAGTGATATTGGCCTGTAGTTTTCTTTCTTTGTGACATCCTTGTCTGGCTTTGGTATCAAGGTGATGGTGGCCTCGTAGAAGGAATTTGGGAGTGTTCCTCCCTCTGCTATATTTTGGAAGAGTTTGAGAAGGATAGGTGTTAGCTCTTCTCTAAATGTTTGATAGAATTCTCCTCTGAAGCCATCTGGTTCTGAGCTTTTGTTTGTTGGAAGATTTTTAATCACAGTTTCAATTTCAGTGCTTGTGATTGATCTGTTCATATTTTCTATTTCTTCCTGATTCAGTCTTGGCAGGTTGTGCCTTTCTAAGAATTTGTCCATTTTATTGGCACAGAGTTACTTGTAGTAATCTCTCATGATCTTTTGTATTTCTGCAGTGTCAGTTGTTACTTCTCCTTTTTCATTTCTAATTCTATTGATTTGAGTCTTCTCCCTTTTTTTCTTGATGAGTCTGGCTAATGGTTTATCTATTTTGTTTATCTCTTCAAAGAACCAGCTTTCAGTTTTATTGATCTTTGCTATTGTTTCCTTCATTTCTTTTTCATTTATTTCTGATCTGATCTTTATGATTTTTTTCCTTCTGCTAACTTTGGGGTTTTTTTGTTCTTTCTCTAATTGCATTAGGTGCAAGGTTAGGTTGTTTATTCGAGATGTTTCCTGCTTCTTAAGGTGGGCTTGTATTGCTATAAACTTCCCTCTTAGAACTGCTTTTGCTGCATCCCATAGGTTTTGGGTCGTTGTGTCTCCATTGTCATTTGTTTCTAGGTATTTTTTATTTTCCTCTTTGATTTATTCAGTGATTGCTTCATTATTAAGTAGTGTATTGTTTAGCCTCCATGTGTTTGCATTTTTTACAGATCTTTTCCTGTAATTGATATCTAGTCTCATGGCGTTGTGGTCGGAAAAGACACTTGATACGATTTCAATTTTCTTAAATTTACCAAGGCTTGATTTGTGACCCAAGATATGATCTATCCTGGAGAATGTTCCATGAGCACTTGAGAAAAATGTGTATTCTGTTGTTTTTGGATGGAGTGTCCTATAAATATCAATTAAGTCCATCTTGTTTAATGTATCATTTAAAGCTTGTGTTTCCTTATTTATTTTCAATATGGATGATCTGTCCATTGGTGAAAGTGGGGTGTTAAAGCCCCCTACTATGACTGTGTTACTGTCGATTTCCACTTTTATGGCTGTTAGTATTTGCCTTATGTATTGAGATGCTCCTATGTTGGGTGCATAAATATTTACAATTGTTTTATCTTCTTCTTGGATCGATCCCTTGATCATTATGGAGTGTCCTTCTTTGTCTCTTGTAATAGTCTTTATTTTAAAGTCTATTTTGTCTGATATGAGAATTGCTACTCCAGCTTTCTTTTGGTTTCCATTTGCATGGAATATCTTTTTCCATCCCCTTACTTTCAGTCTGTATGTGTCTCTAGGTCTGAAGTGGGTCTCTTGTAGACAGCATATATATGGGTCTTGTTTTTGTATCCATTCAGCCAGTCTGTGTCTTTTGGTGGGAGCATTTAATCCATTTACATTTAAGGTAATTATCGATATGTATGTTCCTATTCCCATTTTCTAAATTGTTTTGGGTTCGTTATTATAGGTCTTTTCCTTCTCTTGTGTTTCTTGCCTAGAGAAGTTCCTTTACCATTTGTTGTAAAGCTGGTTTGGTGGTGCTGAACTCTCTCAGCTTTTGCTTGTCTGTAAAGGTTTTAATATCTCCATCAAATCTGAATGAGATCCTTGCTGGGTAGAGTAATCTTGGTTGCAGGTTTTTCTCCTTCATCACTTTCAGTATGTCCTGCCACTCCCTTCTGGCTTGCAGAGTTTCTGCTGAAAGATCAGCTGTTAACCTTATGGGGATTCCCTTGTGTGTTATTTGTTGTTTTCCCCTTGCTGCTTTTAATATGCTTTCTTTGTATTTAATTTTTGACAGTTTGATTAGTATGTGTGTTGGTGTATTTCTCCTTGGATTTATCCTGTATGGGACTCTCTGTGCTTCCTGGACTTGATTAACTATTTCCTTTCCCATATTAGGGAAGTTTTCAACTAAAACCTCTTCAAATAGTTTCTCAGTCCCTTTCTTTTTCTCTTCTTCTTCTGGAACCCCTATAATTCGAATGTTGGTGCATTTAATGTTGTCCCAGAGGTCTCTGAGACTGTCCTCAGTTCTTTTCATTCTTTTTTCTTTATTCTGCTCTGCAGTAGTTATTTCCACTATTTTATCTTCCAGGTCACTTATCCATTCTTCTGCCTCAGTTATTCTGCTATTGATCCCATCTGGAGTCTTTTTCATTTCATTTATTGTGTTGTTCATCACTGTTTGTTTCATCTTTAGTTCTTCTAGGTCCTTGTTAAATGTTCCTTGCATTTTGTCCATTCTATTTCCAAGATTTTGGATCAACTTTACTATCATTATTCTGAATTCTTTTTCAGGTAGACTGCTTATTTCCTCTTCATTTGTTAGGTCAGTTGCGTTTTTATCTTGCTCCTTCATCTGCTGCGTGTTTTTCTGTCTTCTCATTTTGCTTATCTTACTGTGTTTGGGGTCTCCTTTTTGCAGGCTGCAGGTTCGTAGTTCCCGTTGTTTTTGATGTCTGTTCCCAGTGGCTAAGGTTGGTTCAGTGGGTTGTGTAGGCTTCCTGGTGGAGGGGATTAGTGCCTGTGTTCTGCTGGATGAGGCTGGATCTTGTGTCTCTAGTGGGCAGGTCCACGTCTGGTGGTGTGTTTTGGGGTGTTTGTGGACTTATTATGATTTTAGACAGCCTCTCTGCTAATGGGTGTGGTTGTGTTCCTGTTTTGCTAGTTGTTTGGCATAGGTTGTCCAGCACTGTAGCTTGCTGGTCGTTGAGTGAAGCTGAGTGCTGGTGTTGAGATGGAGATCTCTGGGAGATTTTTGCCGTTTGATATTATGTGGAGCTGGGAGGTCTCTTATTGACCATTGTCCTGAAGTTGGCTCTCCCACATCAGTGGCACAGCACTGACTCCTGGCTGCAGCACCAAGAGCCTTTCCTCCACACGGCTCAGAATACAAAGGAGAAAAAGTAGAGAGAAAGAATTAGTAGAAGTAGGAAGAAAGAAAGACAGACAGACAGAAAGAAAGAAGAAAAGTAGGAAAGAAGGAAAGAAAGGAGGGAGAGAGGGAGGCAGAGAGGGAGGGAGGGAGGAAGGAAGGAGGGAAGGAAGGAAAAAAGAAAGAAAGAAAGAAGATACAGTAAAATAAAATAAAGTAAAATATAATAATGTTATTAAATTAAAAAATAATTAGAAAAAAAAAAAGAGACGGATAGAACCTTAGGACAAATGGTGGAAGCAAAGCTATACAGACAAAATCTTACACAGAAGCATACACATACACCCCCACAAAAAGAGGTAAAGCAGAAAAAATCATAAATCTTGCTCTCAAAGTCCACCTCTTCAATTTGGGATGATTCGTTGTCTAAAGGAGGGAAGGAAAGAAAGAAAGAAAGAAAGAAAGAAAGAAAGAAAGAAAGAAAGAAAGAAAGAAAGAAAGAAAGAAAGAAAGGGGAGGAAGGAAGGAAGGAAGGAAGGAAGAAAGAAAGAAAGAAAGAAAGGAAGAAAGAAAAGTATAATAAAGTTATTAAAATTAAATATTAAGAAAAATATTAAAACAAAACAAAACAAAACAAAAAAACCGGACGGATAGAACCGTAGGACAAATGGTGGAAGCAAAGCTATACAGACAAAATCTCACACAGAAGCATACACATACACACTCACAAAAAGAGGAAAAGGGGAAAAAATCATAAATCTTGCTCTCGAAGTCCACCTCCTCAATTTGGGATGACTCGTTTTCTATTCATGTATTCCACAGATGCAGGGTACATCAAGTTGATTGTGGAGCTTTAATCCGCTGCTTCTGAGGCTGTTGGGAGAGATTTCCCTTTCTCTTCTTTGTTCTCACAGCTCCCAGGGGCTCAACTTTGATTTGGCCCCACCTCTGAGTGTAGGTCGCTGGAGGGGGTCTGTTTTTTGCTCAGACAGGACGGGGTTAAAGGAGCCGCTGATTCGGGGCCACTGGCTCACTCAGGCCGGGGGGAGGGAGGTGCGCGGAGTGCTGAGCGAGCCTGCGGCGGCAGAGGCCAGCGTGACGTTGCACCAGCCTGAGGCCCGCCGTGCATTCTCCTGGGGAAGTTGTCCCTGGATCCCGGGAACCTGGCAGTGGCGGGCTGCACAGGATCTCCGGAAGGGGGGTGTGGATAGTGACCTGTGCTCGCACACAGGCCCCTTGTTGGCGGCAGCAGCAGCCTTAGCGTCTCCCACCCGTCTCTGGGGTCCGCGCTTTTCGACACGGCTCGCACCCGTCTCTGGGGTTCACGCTTTTAGCCGCGGCTCAAGCCCGTCTCTGGAGCTCGTTTAAGCAGCGCTCTTAATCCCCTCTCCTCGCGCACCAGGAAACAGAGGGAAGGAAAAAGTCTCTTGCCTCTTCGGCAGCTCCAGACCTTTTCCCGGACTCCCTCCCGGCTATCCGTGGTGCACTAACCCCTTCAGGCTGTGTTCACGCAGCCAACCCCAGTCCTCTCTCTGCGCTCCGACCAAAGCCCGAGCCTCAGCTCGCAGCCCCACCACCGCCCTGGCGGGCAAGCAGAGAAGCCTCTCAGGCTGGTGAGTGCCAGTCGGCACCAATCCTCTGTGCGGGAATCTCCCCGCTTTGCCCTCCGCACCCCTGTTGCTGTGCTCTCCTCTGCGGCTCCGAAGCTCCCCTCTCCGCCTCCCGCAGTCTCCGCCCACGAAGGGGCTTCCTAGTGTGTGGAAACTTTTCCTCCCTCACAGCTCCCTCCCACTGGTGCAGGTCCCGTCCCTATTCTTTTGTCTCTGTTTTTTCTTTTTTTCTTTTCCCCTACCCAGGTACGTGGGGAGTTTCTTGCCTTTTGGGAGGTCTGAGGTCTTCTTCCAGCATTCAGTAGGTGTTCTGTAGGAGTTGCTCCACGTGTAGATGTATTTCTGGTGTATCTGTGGGGAAGAAGGTGATCTCCGCGTCTTACTCTTCCGCCATCTTCCCCTCTGCCAATCTGTTGGAAGATTTTTAATCACAGTTTCAATTTCAGTGCTTGTGATTGATCTGTTCATATTTCTATTTCTTCCTGATTCAGTCTTGCCAGGTTGTGCATTTCTAAGAATTTGTCCATTTCTTCCAGGTTGTCCATTTTATTGGCATAGAGTTGCTTGTAGTAATCTCTCACGATCTTTTGTATTTCTGCAGTGTCAGTTGTTACTTCTCCTTTTTCATTTCTAATTCTATTGATTTGAGTCTTCTCCCTTTTTTTCTTGATGAGTCTGGTTAATGGTTTATCAGTTTTGTTTATCTTCTCAAAGAACCAGCTTTTAGTTTTATTGATCTTTGCTATTGTTTCCTTCATTTCTTTTTCATTTATTTCTGATCTGATTTTTATGATTTCTTTCCTTCTGCTAACTTTGGGGGTTTTTTTGTTCTTCTTTCTCTAATTGCTTTAGGTGCAAGGTTAGGTTGTTTATTCGAGATGTTTCCTGCTTCTTCAAGTAGGATTGTATTGCTATAAACTTCCCTCTTAGAACTGCTTTTGCTGCATCCCATAGGTTTTGGGTCGTCGTGTCTCCATTATCATTTGTTTCTAGGTATTTTTTGATTTCCTATTTGATTTCTTCAGTGATCACTTCGTTATTAAGTAGTGTATTGTTTAGCCTCCATGTGTTTGTATTTTTTACAGATCTTTTCCTGTAATTGATATCTAGTCTCATAGTGATGTGGTTGGAAAAGATACTTGATACAATTTCAATTTTCTTAAATTTACCAAGGCTTGATTTGTGACCCAAGATATGATCTATCCTGGAGAATGTTCCATGAGCACTTGAGAAAAATGTGTATTCTGTTGTTTTTGGAAGGAGTTTCCTTATTTATTTTCATTTTGGATGATCTGTCCATGGGTGAAAGTGGGGTGTTAAAGCCCCCTACTGTGAATGTGTTACTGTTGATTTCCCCTTTTATGGCTGTTAGTATTTGCCTTATGTATTGAGGTGCTCCTATGTTGGGTGCATAAATATTTACAATTGTTATACCTTCTTCTTGGATCGATCCCTTAATCATTATGGAGTGTCCTTCTTTGTCTCTTCTAATAGTCTTTATTTTAAAGTCTATTTTGTCTGATATGAGAATTGCTACTCCAGCTTTCTTTTGGTTTCCATTTGCATGGAATATCTTTTTCCATCTGCTTACTTTCAGTCTGTATGTGTCTCTAGATCTGAGGTGGGTCTCTTGTAGACAGCATATATATGGGTCTTGTTTTTGTATCTGTTCAGCCAATCTGTGTCTTTTGGTGGGAGCACCATTGTAAAGCAATTATACTCCAATAAAGATGTAAAAAAAACAAAAACAAAAACGCAGTTTATTCTACCAGCTTTTTATTTCTAATGACGCTGAAGCTCAGTTGCCCTTCCTTGATGATTCATTGTGTATACTGAAATAAACCTTGTTTTTACTTAAAAAAAAATTATTTTAAATGTCAATGGACTAAATGCCCTAATAAAAAAACAGAATGGCAGACTGGATTAAAGAAAACAAAAACCTACAATATGTTGCCTACAAGAGACTCACTTCAGGGTGAAAGACATGCACAGATTGAAAGGCGATGGAAAAAGATATTCCATGCAAATAGAAATGACAAGAAAGCTGGGGTAGCAATACTCATATCAGACAAAATAGACTTTAAAACAAAGTCCATAAAGACAAAGAAGGACATTATATAATGATAAAGGGATCAATATAAGAAGAGGATATTATACTCATTAACATATATGCACCCAATACTGGAGCACCTAAATAAATGAAATGAATACTAACAGATATAAAGGGAGAAACTGACAGGAATACCATAATAGTAGGAGACTTTAACACCCCACTGACATCAATGAACAGATTTTCCAAACAGAAAATAAGGCAACAGAGATCCTAAATGACAAAATAGACCAATTGGACTTCAGCCTCAACAATTTAATAGGATAGAAATTATTTCAAGCATCTTTTTTTCCCTGTACCTGCATCGTGCATCGTCCTGTTTTTCATGCCCTCCTCTCTCAGCTGCTAATTAGGGGTGATGTCATCTCCGAGCTGCTCTCCGGCAACATTGTTGACTGTGTTTGGATATGACTTTGAAATAGGCAGGGTTGTAAAGGTGGCTCAGCTAGAGAAATGTCCCCACAGAGGCCATGGCCCCCAGCAGGGGCAGCTGCCTTTGCAGCGTTCACTGTCTAACTATGACACTGTCTTAAGCCAGCACTTGTAGCAAGTGCAAGGCTCATCATGCCAGTAAACCAAAAGGCAGATGCATGTGATTTCTCTTTTTTGAAAAAAAGGAGTGTAGTTTACAAGAGCTGTAATTTGGGATAAAAATGTGTCAGATAGTATCCCCGCATCAACAACATATGGGCAGCTTAAGCCCCTTATCAATTAAGAACAGCTGGTCAAGTGTCTTCCAGAAAAACTTACCTTGAGGCTTAGAAGATGAAGAAAATGAGGCGTCTCCTAACTTTGGGTCCTGGACCCAGCTGGTGGGAGCCCTGGCAGAGACCCAGGTCGGCCTGGAGACAGCCTACAGGCAACTATTGTCAGAGTATGGTTACTGCACTAGGTTAGTAACTCTCATTCCTGCACGAGTTAAAGGCAGCAAGTTGGGAAACTCATATTTTTAGTTGTGTAGCCATTGCCCTACCAATGTCCATTATTCTAAAGCTGGTCTGAGGCCATCCCGCTGCCTCCAAGAGCCATTGGACTCCTTTTTCTCACCAGACCCCGAGATCCACCCTCTGCAAATGTGTCAGGATGGCGCTGGCTGCACGGCTGCACTGAGCCCCCAAATCATGTTTGTTCTAACAGTGGATGGCATCCTCCCTTCTCGGTGTGGCCAGTGGGAAGAAGGACAAGCACGCTGGAGGGCCCAGGGGGCATAGAAGGAGCACCCCCTCCCCTTGCAAGCAGTCCCTGAGCCAGCAGGACACAAGGACACTTCTGTCTCCTTCCTGGAAAGGGAGAGAGGCCTGGTGGGCATCCCTGGGCTGCCACGAAGCTGTGTTGTGGCCTCTGTGGGGGTGTTTATCTTAAGCTGCACATTTGTCTTGTGTGGTTTTCCAAATCCCTTTTCTTCTTTACAGTAAGAGCTTAAAGAAACACTTGGATGAGATAAGAAAAAATCCATGGAGGGGCCAGAAAGAATACCAGAAGCTATCGGTAGCTGCCAGACGCTGTTGTCCTTACATGTCAGAGGTTGGGCTGAGAAGATTTTACAAAAAACATTTGCCTTTGTCTTTGACTTTGTTAGTTAAGACTTGAAGACAATTTTCCTTAATGGTGGATGTCATTGGCTTCTGGGTATGATTGCTTAGTGTTGGATGTTGATAAAAAGATGAGCAGGGGGCTTCCCTGGTGGCGCAGTGGTTGAGAGTCTGCCTGCTGATGCAGGGGACACGGGTTCGTGCCCCGGTCCGGGAAGATCCCACATGCCTCGGAGAGGCTGGGCCCGTGTGCCATGGCCGCTGAGCCTGCGCGTCTGGAGCCTGTGCTCCGCAACGGGAGAGGCCACAACAGTGAGAGACCCGCGTACCGCAAAAAAAAAAAAAAAAAAAAGAAAAAGATAAGCAGGACTAAGAGTTTTATGGTTTTCTCGTTCAAATGCTAGCTCCTTGAGGCCTCCGAGTTTGGACGGACACAGAGCCTCGTCAACAGGTGGATGTGAGGACTGAGTGAGAGCAAACATTGTAGTTGTTGTATTCAAGCTTCCTGTTCTTACTCACCCTAGTCAGGCCAACTGCTCTCCCAATGTCTGTCTGAAAGAGCCCTCAGCAGAGACCTGAGAGGTTGGTGAAGTGGGGATTCTTAGTGAACGCTAAAAGTGAGAGCTGGATATACATCTCTCCATCCCTGCCCAAACTGAGTATAGTTGATTTACAATGTTTCAAGTGTACAGCAAAAATGATTCAGTTATATATGTATATATTCTTTTTCAGATTCTTCTCCTTTGTAGGTTATTACAAGATATTGAATATAGTTCCCTGTGCCATACAGTAGGTCCTTGTTGTTTACCTATTTTATATACAGTAGTGTGTATCTGCCGGCTCTTTATTAAGTCACCAGCAAGCTCACAGACCAGTCATCTCCCTCCCTCCTTGCTCCAGAAGGGATTTAAACCAACTAATAGAAATAGACAAGTTAAAAAAAGATAACATGAAATCGGAAAGCGAAAATGTGAGTGGAGAAACCCAACTGGGTGCATTGGCTTATCCAAGCCTGAGTCCCCAGGGGAAGGGGCCCTCACTGTTGGGGGTTCCCTGAGGCTGTGGGGAGACTTCTGGTTCATTGGGTTCCCCTCTGTGCTGTGAATCAGTGTGAGGACCCTCAGTTCTGCTTGGCCACTGAGCATGAGGCACCCATGCTTCTGGGGAGTCACAGCTTTTCTTCCTGTTTTTTCTCTTTATTGAGCCATCTCCAAATCCTATTTAGATTACAGTTATCTTGAAATAGAAAGACCAAGAATCATCGAGCACGTTGGAAGTGAGGAAAGTGCTCTCAATGGGCAGCATGGCCTGGAGTGGACATGAAGGCCCGCCTGGGAGCAGAGGGGAGGCACAAGTGCTGCTAGCAGATGGGTGCTGAGGTCAGGCCCATGGGGCCTGGGAAATGGTGTCAGGAGCCCAGAAAGTCCAGCCTCAGTGTAATGATATCTGAAGCAATTAAGAAGTGGTTTTAAAGCAATCAATATCGTCTATACCAGTTGTATTTTGTAACTTAACATAATTCTATAAAATACAGTTCACAATTCCTAGACAACCACACAGACATTAAAGGTTTGTGTACAGGTGGAAATAGCAGAAACACGTGGATCTCTTTACAGATGAAGGGGAAAGTCATCACAGCAGAAAAATGTGTCCTTGGAACAAGAGAGTATAGTTAAACTAAGTCTTCTTTCTATTTCTTCAATTTGATTAGAATTGCTTACTTCATCAAGATTAGCCCTGGATCATCAAAAATCTGTATTCTTTAGCTTCTCTGATTAGCAGAAGAGAAGGTATTTCCAACACTTACAAACATGAATGCTTCTGTGGTGCATAACAGATACCTCCTGCCAGCAGTGACCTTGAACAAGAGCAATGTTCTCAGACTTCTGTTCTTAGGATCCTTTATACTCTTATAAACTATTGAGGATGACAAAGATCTTTCATTCATGTGGGTTGGAAGTATTACTATTTATTAGAAATTTAAAATAATAACTTAAATTTTTTTACGTATTAATTCAATTAAAATAACACTAATAAATCCATTACATGTTAACTCACATCTTTTTACAAAAATGATGTTTTACCAGTAATTATTTTGTTTGGAGAAGAGCATCACTGTGTGTCTTTCTGTAAATCTCTTTAATGTCTGGCTTAATAAAAAATAGCTGGATTCTGATATCTACTTTGACATTCAATCTGCTGTGATAGGTTGTTTTGGTTGAAGTATATGAAGAAAATACAACCTCATGTAGATCTGTAGTTTGAAAAGGGAAGAGAATTTTTAGAGCCTTCAGATGGTTGCGGATATTCTTCTTTGATACTACACCAACACTTGATAAGTGGTAGCTTCTTAAAGGTTAGCTGCAATGTGCAATATGAAGTCTTATCAATGGAATTTTTATCCTCTGTTACACTACAGTCAATTAGAGCATCTTGTACTTTGAACAGATCTGTGCATGGAAAATCTGTGCATGGATTTATATGACTATGCATTGACCACTGGAAAATATTGGTTCACTGAGTTAAGCAGAACTTCCAAATTTTGACCTAGTTATTATACAACATGAAACAAATCACATTTGTTAATATCACCACCAAGCTCTCAAGTGTTTTAATGACTGAAAACCTGTTGAGCTCATGGCTCTGAGTATAAGCTTTTCAAAATTTTAATTTTTGCTTGAAAGATTGAATGTTATCACAGGCAACAAGTAATGTTTTTCTTGAATCGATAGGCTCCATTTATTCATTTCTGAGAAAATGTCTGCCAAATGCTCAAGTCTAAATATTCAGTTCATCTGCCAATTGTTCTTTCCGGAAGAAATGATGTTCCATGAAAAAATGGCTAGTTTGGCTTGCTAGCCAAACAATCGCACAGTGTTTTTCCTGAAGAAAACCATAGTATTTTGGTATGCAGCAGAAGTGCTTTATGCAAACTTCCCATTTTGTCGTACAGAATGCAAAAGACTTGTACTCAGAGTTTGAGATTTAATAAATTAATAACTCTTACAGCATCATCATGAATATTCTTAAGTGAAACACTTTTTTTTAAACTGTGTGAATGCATGTAAGTGAGGAATATGGTTACTACTAAGTACAATTTGGTGCCACTGGCTTGATTTAGGTTGTACCAGCGATTTTACCCACTGTTGCTTTTGTACCATTTGGGCAAATGTCAATATAGTGAAGGCAAATACCATTTTAGTGTTATTGTGAAAACGGTTTCCACCCTGCAAGCCATCTGAAAGGGTCTTGGGTCACACAGGGTTCTGGAGAACGTACGTTGAAAACTGCTGAGATAGGGGTTTATTTTTCTTATAAGCTGTCTGCAAGCCTTCTGGAGGTAGGTAAGCACCAGACAGGGGGTTCTTCTTATTCCTTTTGTATCACAGAGAGGAAGATTCCAGGAAGAGCCTTAAGTGCCACTGGCCAGGACTGCAGGAGGCTCAGAAAGGAAGCGTTCGGGTTGTCATGCTTCTGTGGGGGGTGGCAGCAGAAAGAATGGGGTTAGCGATGGGAAGCCTCAGTGCCTGAACAAGTAAAGTACTTTTGGGCTTCACTGTTTCTCGTTTTAATAAAATAAAAGTCCACATTTCTGATTTCACACTTTCTTGTTTCAAAGAGAGGAACTACATATATTATTTTGTTTCTACAATACTTTATGGGACTTTTTGGAGGATTTAATAAGTTAACATAAAATAGGTAATGCCTGTCAACATTAAATAGGTAACACAGTGCCTGGCATACAGCACTGAATAAAACACCATCATCATTAAGCATCCCGGGCATCCAGTGCCCTGCGTGAGCTGGCACAATCCACCTTCCATCATCCTCTCCATCCACCCTCCTGACAAATGTCCACTGAAGCCAAATTGAGATGCTTGCTATTCCCTCTCCCCAACCTGCTTGGGCCCACCATCTACCACCTCTTTCTTGGGCCCATCCTCCTACAGAGTCTTCCAATCCTCCTCCTTGAAGTAACTGTTCTTCCTCTAGACTTGTGATATGGGCTGAATTATGTCCCCCCAACAAAGATATGTTGATGTCCTAATTCTCAGAACCTCAGAATGTGACCTTATTTGGAAGTAGGGTCATTGCAGATATGATTAGTTAAGTTAAATGAAGACGTACTGCAGTAGGATGGGCTCATGATCCAATGTGACTGGTGTCACAAAACGGCCATGTGAAGATGGAGGGCTGGAGAGATGCGTCTACAAGCCAAGGGGCACCAAAGATTGCTGTAAACTACTTAAAGCTAGGAAGAGGCATGCAAGTATTCCACTACGGTTTCAGAGGGTAAGGGTTTCTCTTGGATCCCAGCTCCATGCTCTTTACGTTTTGAACTCTCTGACTTTACTGTGCATACCTGTATTTTGTTTGTTGAAGCTTCTTGGTAAGTCACCCTTTTGTCTGTAAGGGTAGAAACCTGTGATTCCCTGGGTTTTAGGGAGCAGTAGGATTACAGGGCTCCCTGTAGATTATTTGTTTTAGGGAATCCAAAGGCAAAGATGGGTTCTACCTGGTCTAAAACTCTTGCTCCACTGTCCTCAAAAATTCCTATTTCCTATATGTATACCCACTATGGACCAGGAACTTGTGCCTTTTTGGAAAATGAGTGAACTTTTGGATAATTTGGAATTGTAATGGCTACTTTAGGGAAACTTCAACTTAGACAAGTCTACCTGAAAAGAGGATCTCAAACTTCTCAGAGACAATAGAATGCATTCTTTGATTGGTATGCAGAAGTTTCTAAAACACAAAATGATTCCAAAACTAACTTTTCTAAAAGAATCCTTACAGCATGCAAACAACAATCTTTAGCAAAAAACTTTGGTCATCTGAGCAGGTAACCTTAGCTTAGTCCAGCAGCCAGGAACACAATTTGGATCCAGCTCTTCTTTTGGGTTTTGTATTATTGTACCTGTGACATGGCTAAAATTTTTACTTTTTATTAATATTTATTTTGGCTATGCTGGGTCTTAGCTGCGGCACGCAGGATCTTCGTGGCGGCATGCTTACAGGATCTAGTTCCCTGACCAGGGATCGACCTGGGCCCCCTGCATTGGGAGCGGGGAGTATTACCCACTAGACAACCAGGGAAGTCCCTAAAATTTTTAAATGAAAGCTAAAAGGTCTCGGTTTGTGTCTGTCAATATGTTTACCTATGTAAGTATCTATATTATGTATATGTGATAATTTTAAAAGCGTTCTATTTAATTGGCTAAAAGAAGACTAAGTGCTTGTATAAAGTATTCGTAAAAAACAGAAATATAGAATCTAACTCAAATATTTTTTAAGTTCACATGATCTGGGATAATCTTGGATAAATAAAAACTAGTTTAAGTTTGTTAGTTTAATAAAACAGTCATGTTTTCAGAATTGTCAGCATTAAGTATAGCATAAACATACAACTTTTTCTTCCTGGGTTTACTAGTCAAATTACCTCATGCTATCTCTATATTACAAAATTGTCAGCCAGAAAAATAACTTAAGATGATGGTTAGCTGTTTGATGTCTAATCTAAGCATAACTGTTAAGAAAAAGTTTATACTAAGTTTAACTAAATAATGGATATGCTTTGAATATCTAGGTCATATCCAAATAAGATAGTATACTGAGATATTGATCACTAAACATAAAGATAAGTTTATCTACTTTTGGCTTTTTAATTTTTATAGAGAGACAATGGATATCTGGGTCTGTTAATAAATATGTCATTTGCCGCATTAAAAAAAGTATGCTATGAAAAACATGTTTCTAAAAACTATAAATTATTTATGTACAGTTGGCACCATGTATCCTTGGGTTCTGCATCCATGGATTCAACTAACTGTGGATTGAAAATATTCAGAAAAAAATTCCAGAAATTTCCAAAAAGCAAAACTTGATTTTACCACATGTTGGCAACAATTTACATGGCATTTACATTGTATTAGGTATCATAGGTAGTCTAGAGATGATTTAAGGTATACAGGAGAATGTGTGTAGGTTACATGCAAATATACATCATTTTATATAAGGGACTTGAGCATCTGCTGATTTTGGTATCCACGGGGGTCCTGGAACCAATCCCCCGAAGACATGGAGGAATGATTGTATTTATATATTTGCTAATTTACTACAGAATGTTAATATGTGATAAACAGTTCACAACTGCCTGCTTCCTAGTTTTCACTGGGAAGTAAAGATTAGTAATAGTTAAACTTAGCAAAGGGAAACAACTCTGCATACAACATATGGGAAGAAAATGGGATATATTTTTATATGAAGAGTATACAAGGAATATAAGATTTTAAGGGAAAAGAGAGCAATGTTGTCTAAAAAAAAATGACTGGTTGTTCCAGAATAAGAAAAGAAAAAAAAAATAAGACAAAACCTAAATGGATATAGAACATTTCAGGAGGTTTATGGAAAATAAATTTTATGTGTGAGGACAAATCTGGCTAAAATTGAATAGATATATTATAAGGTTTTTTAAAACTAACCTTTAATAAATAGTGTACTTATGTAAAACTAAAACAATGTTCTTTCATCTGCTAAAAGGACAAAGTTTTATTAGACTCTTAGTCTGCTCTTGGTAAGACTCTGAAAGGTTTTTCTTTACTTTTCAAGTAGTCTGCCTAGAAAACAAAGATTCTGTTGTTTATGAAAATAATTTCCTGTGCTTCATGTTGTCTTTATCAAGTCTGATTACTTAAGAAAACTGAGTCTTCTCTGTTAAAAAAGCTAGGGTATTTTACAACTACAGTTGACCTTTGAACGACATGGATTTGAACTGCATGGGTCCACTTATACTCACATTTTTTTCAGTAGATAGGTACTACACAATTCCAGGTTGGTTGGACCCAAGGATACAGAACCTCAGATTTGGAGGGCCAACTGTAAAGTTACATGTGGATTTTTCACTGCATGGAGGGTTGTGTTTCTATGTTGTTCAAGGGTCAGTTGTATATAACTTTCTGTATTTGCCTTTGAAATCTTTTGTCACCTTAGTTGAATGAATAAGTGTTGTTTCACAGTGACCTGTGATCCTATTTGATCAAGTGTCTTAAACATTTTGACCTTTTTTTTTAAAGTTATTTTATTTTATTTTTAAAATTTATTTACTTATTTATTTATTTTTATTTTTGGCTGCATTGGGTCTTCGTTGCTGTGCACAGGCTTTCTCTAGTTGTGGCGAGAGGGAGCTGCTCTTCGTTGCCGTGCTTGGGCTTCTCATTGTGGCGGCTTCTCTTGTTGCAGAGCACAGGCTCTAGGCACTCGGGCTTCAGTAGTTGTGGCACGTGGGCTCAGTAGTTGTGGCATGCAGGCTCAGTAGTTGTGGCTCACGGGCTCTAGAATGCAGGCTCAGTAGTTGTGGCGCACAGGCTTAGTTGCTCCGCGGCATGTGGGATCCTCGCAGACCAGGGCTTGAACCCATGTCCCCTGCATTGGCAGGTGGATTCTTAACCACTGTGCCACCAGGGAAGTCCCATTTTGACATTTTTGACACACTTCCCAAAATCAAATTCTGACTGAAGTCTTTTTGACCTCAAACTAACTTAGGAATTTTCCAGAGGGTGCCTGGAAGACTTCAAAAGAGTTGCTCTCTCTCCTTATAACAGAGAAATGTTAATTTATTAGGCTTATTTGATATGTTAAGTTACATGGGAAACATAAATAAAAACTAATGTTTAACTTTCTTATATTTATTTACATGGTTGTATATTATTAATATAAGTAATTCAGAAATTATATGAAATTCCTAAAAATCTATGTCCTGCTGTAATGTTATCAGTCATAATTTCCGTTATTATTTTATAGTATTATACATCACAAAAATAACAATTTGTGGGCTTCCCTGGTGGCGCAGTGGTTGAGGGTCCGCCTGCTGATGCAGGGGACACGGGTTCGTGCCCTGGTCCGGGAGGATCCCACAGGCCGTGGAGCGGCTGGGCCCGTGAGCCATGGCCGCTGGCCCTGCGCGTCCAGAGCCTGTGCTCCACGACGGGAGAGGCCACGGCAGTGAGAGGCCCGTGTACCGCAAAAAAAAACCAAAAAACAATTTGCCTCTCAATTGCATCAATTTTTTGGTGAATTTTAACCATGGCTGTTTTTAAGTCTTTCGTCACT
Organism: Stenella coeruleoalba; assembly: GCF_951394435.1. NCBI lineage: Eukaryota > Metazoa > Chordata > Mammalia > Artiodactyla > Delphinidae > Stenella > Stenella coeruleoalba. The sequence goes on along the minus strand of NC_137153.1, from coordinate 31,056,300 downwards.
CACAGTTGTTTTTTATTCTCTATTCTTCTCTGAATGCACTTACAGTCAACTATAGGCAAAAATGCTTCATCTTCAAAGAGATTCATGGAAAGGACCCTGACAAGTACTCTAACGACTGGACCACCAGGGAATCCACCCCCGTCTTGTTTTTGGCAACGCTGGGTGGCTTTCAGAATCTTAATTCCTCGACCAGGGATTGAACCCCGGGCCCAGGCAGTGAAAGCGCCGAGTCCTAAACAAGTACTCTAAAGTATACGTTTCTGATAACTTTAAGATCGTAACACTGAACTGGGTAAGACTTTATAAAACTCTAATGAAAACTGGTTGATTGATGAAGCTGCTAACCCAAGATGAAGCAAAACAAGAATTAACAGGAGACTGAATGAACTCATGAAGATGATTATCACTTTTATGATTTAATTTAAACGTTGCTGGTTCTTTCATGTTTTTTTTTTCCAGATTTAAAGGACCTCTTCTCCTGTCTCTTAAGCTACCTATAACTTACAGCGATTTAATAAAGTATACTTTTGTAAACAAAGTTGAAACATTTATCTTTTTCTCCCTATCTGATCCCTCCAGAATTCAGAAGCTCTTGTTAAATATTCTCATTTTTCATGGCAACACAAGTATTTATATAAACAATAAAAATCTGTTCTCCTTGTAATAGGACACAATTAGACAAGTCCTTGACTTAGCTTCTTAACCTAAAGAGACTTTAAAGGTCTAATATGAGATTCCTTTGTGGACTTAAAAAATTATTCACAACCAAAAAATTATTCACAACCTAAAAGTTGAGTTATGTTTTATTTGGCAGAAATGTTTAGGACTTAAGCCCAGGGGGCAGTCTCTCAAGTAACCCTGAGAGCACTGGTCCGAGGAGTAAGGGTGGGAGCCAGGTTATTTAGAAGGTTTGCAACAAAGGGCAGGTCGTGGGGAACATCAAAAGATTATTGTAAATTAAAGAAAACCACATATCCTAAGTTAAGGAATTTAGTGCTTTTCTATGTATGGGAAGATGCAAGAATCTGGGCTCACTGAAATCATTCCTTTGATATTCACCTCAGCTATCTGGGGCCAGTATCCTGTGTTTTCATATTCTGAGTTTCCTCAGGGTTCCCGTTGGAGGGCTGCAATTGCTGATGACCGTGACATCCTTTGTTTACTGATATGGCAGGAAATATTCCATTTCTTCCCTTATTACCAGACAGTTTTAAAGAACTTTTTAAGGTTGACTCTATGGAGCCAATAAAGCCCTTTGGATATTATGAAAGCTGTAGCCCCGAAATGTCATATTTAAAACTATGCATATAATTACTATTCTTACTACATTTATGTTAATAATCCAACTTTAATAAGACTAGACTTATTTATTTTATAAATTAGTTTCACTGTAATTATCTTCGATTAAAATGGGATGCCTATAAAAAATTTTCAGTAGAAAACTATAGTGTACCCATTATTCTAGTCCAGTTAATTGTCTTTGAGGTTTTGTTTTCTACTGTCAATGAAAAAATTAGTCAATCTAAGAAAAAAAATGGAAAATATTATTTGAGCCAAATTGAGGATTATAACCCAGGAACAGCTTCTCAGAAAGCTTAACTTAACTTAGCACAACTCCAAAGTTTCAGGTTACCAAAATCTGCAGATACTATTTTAGATGGACATTCCCAAAACATAATTATTCCTAAAGAGTTTGCCAAAAAGCTCTTCTCATTTACCTCTATTTTATTTACTTAAAAGTTTCATCATATCAAGTTATTTTCCTTGCTGACAAACTTTATAACAGGAATAATAAGATCTTATTTGATTTCTAATAAACCTAAGTATAATAAAAGTATTATGCTTAATGTTGATGGCTCTAAAGACATGTCTGCATTAATTAAAACAACAATCTTAAACTAACTTTAATACCAGATATTAATTCAATGCTGAATATTTCCCAGATTATATGAACCTGAAATTCATTCTGGACAGTTTCCTTTATATTTCTGAGTACTTATATAAATGAAACAGGAGGGAAGGAGGCAGGGCACAACATTTGAAAGAATGACATAACCAGAGGATATGACATAAACTGATTAGAACCAAATGGGTCCAAGATGGCAGACAAGTTGACTTCCACTAGACCTTGAGCCTCAGGATACCCTCACAAGCTAAATGACACACCCACAGGCACCATGACATTTCCAAGACCTACCATAAGGATCAAAAAGTGGGCGGTGGCCCAATTCCTGGAAATCCCTGCTCCTTCCTAAAGTAGCTGGCATACTCCTGCCACTCATTAGCCTATGAAATTACCCACTCGTATAAAAACTGACAACCCCATACCCTGGTGCCTTTCTCACCTTCTGAGATGACCCACGCTCTGTCTGTGGAGTGTGTTTCTCTCTAGATAAATCCACTTCTTACCTATCACTTTGTCTCTCACTGAATTCTTTCTGTGATGAGACATCAAGAACCTGAGCTTCATTAAGTCCTGAAACCAGGTGTGTGAACTCAGTTGGAAGACTGGGTTTTGGCCGGGTTCCAGTCCTGGCACGTGGGTTCAAGTCCCAATCTGAGGTGCACGGTTTCATAAGTGCACCTTAAGCCAATTAACTAGAGCTCTTTTACAAATTAATTTTGGCAATACCACACATTTACAACACACATATATAGATACATACAAACACACAAATGCAGAGACCCCATAGTTCCCATTCCAAAATTTCAGCTATGAATCAGTTAAAATAATTTTAACATAATACCCATCAGTTACAAAAGAGGTTGGATTCAAATTGTGTTTCTGGCAAATGGAACAAATCAAGGTTATCTGATTAGGTGGCTAAATCCTTTTTTCTTAAATTTATTTTTGGCTGTGTTGGGTCCCCGCTGCTGCATGCGGGCTCCCTACAGTTTCAGCTAGCAGGGGTTACACCTCGTTGCAGTGCATGGGCTTCTCATTGTGGTGGCCTCTCCCGTTGCGGAGAACTGGCTCTAGGCATGTGGGCTTCAGTAGTTGTGGGTTGCGGGCTCTAGAGAGCAGGCTCAGTAGTTGTGGCGCACAGGCTTAGTTGCTCTGCAGCATGTGGGATCCTCCTGGACCAAGGCTAGAATCCGTGTCCCCTGCATTGGCGGGCAGACTCCTAACCACTGCACGACCAGGGAAGTCCACCCTTTTTACTAATGTTTATAAAGACACTTAAGATTTCTATTTGTCCTTGACAAGTCAAGTTGTAAATTACCTACCCCCCCTTTGCTTTTACCTTCCTGAAATTGCACTTTTAAAAAGATGGTAGAGGGAAGGGGAAGGGTAAGCTGGGATGAAGTGAGAGAGTGGCATGGACTTATATATAATACCAAATGTAAAATAGATAGCTAGTGGGAGCAGCTGCATAGCACAGGGAGATCAGCTTGGGGCTTTGTGACCACCTAGAGGGGTGGGATAGGGAGGGTGGGAGGGAGATGCAAGAGGGAGGAGATATGGGGATATATGTACATGTATAGCTGATTCACTTTGTTATAAAGTAGAAACTAACACACCATTGTAGAGCAATTATACTCCAATAAAGATGTTAAAAAATAATAAAATAAAATAAAAAGATGTTAGAGATAAGAATACCTGGAGAAGACCAGGTACAACATTTGCATCTCAAAGGCATAGGAGAAGAAAGGCAAGTTCCTCCTAGGAGGAATTTGTTCCCTTAAGGCCACAAAATTTTTCTCAAGACTTACAAGCCTTTTAAGATAAATAGGTGAGGTTTGGAGATTGGCAAAAGGGTTGGTGGGCTTTGGATTGTTTCTGGAGTCACATCGCTGGTCCTTTAAAAACTAAATTGTAAAACAAGGATGGTTGTTTTTAATTCCTCAAAGAATTGGGTGGCCATCTCAATGATATCAAAGGACTGGCACACCCATTCACCTATGTTGGAATGTTTTACTTTCTTTCATTTAGCTTAGGGGAGCAGCCCCCCCCCCCCCCACACACACACCCAAAGAAAAAGAAAAAAATTCCTGTTACGCTCTGAATATCAGCTTTGGTCGGTTTAGTCAGACTGGTGGCCTCCTCCCATCTTGGTAACCCATTTAGAAGCACTTTTGAGGATCCTTCCTGGGTTCAAGAGATTCTTTAACTATGGCCCTCGGTTGGGCCTTTGAGCTGAAGAGGCTTGCCTACAGCCTCAGGTGGTCCCATTTCTAAAGGTAACCACTTAATAGTGTCTTTAGAGTGGAAAGGCAATTCAGACAGGATTACTAGAATAAGTACTCAATAAATGAGGGTAAAGGGGAGCAGTAGTTGAAGTTTTAGGTACCTTTTATATCATTAACCTTTAGTTAGCCTTCTACAACAAATCTTTCAATGAGGCTATTTTGGAATTTTGAAGGCTTTTGGGACTTCTGCATACTAATTATTGAATAAAATAGGTACAATAGTTTGAAATAAGATCTCTATAAAATTTTAACAATTTATAAGACTTTCCAATTCAAAGGATCCAAGGAACTAGCTCTACAACTATTTTTCCCTGCTAACCTAATTTTAGAAAAGAGAAAAACTTACCGCTATTGTTTCCAGTAGACCCTACAGACAGAGATCCAGAAGACTGCCAGGTTTAACTGTGCAAAAAATGTTTTGGAGTGCCAAAGGAACCCAATTTTAGCCATTTCAGGGCCTGATTTCCTTTAATTCCTAATCAAGTACTTGCAAGCATACATAAACCCAGCTGGTATTCCCATAGGTGGCTGTCTGCCTGGGAGCTGTTTGGCCTTCGAGGTAAAATTTCCCATTATTAACTTGGTAGGCTAATTCAGATATGAGATATGATCTGAACAACTTTCTGAGGACAGTGTGGTGAATCAAATGTGTGCTGCTTCTGAGTCTAGCTCCCCAAGGGGTTACCCTTGTGTCAATTCAACTCTCTTATAGGTCTCGGTTTCCCCCTGCGACAGTCTAAAACTGCCGAAGTGCTAATGTTAGGGGAAACAATGACTGAAACCGCCCATCCTGGCCAGGCAAAGACAGTAACAATTTGCATGAGTTATTTTACGACAGGTGATCCTGGTAAGGAACACAGAACTAACAAGCCACCACCAACTGGAAGAATATGGGAAAGGTCGAAAGGAGAGAGGAGACACCAGTCCACATGTCCTACCAACCTCCCAGAATCCTCCTCGCTGTAATCCACCTTGGCTAAGAGGTTGCACGCGCCACAAGAAAGGACCCTGAGTCAGAATGATTGGCCAGAGACAACCCGGAAACTAACCCGATTACCATAAACCCTGAGACTGCGAGCCACGTGGCAGAGCAGTCCTCCTGGGTTCCCTTACGCTTATGCTCTCCACCCAAGTGCCTCTTCCCAATGAAGTCTCTTGCTTTGTCAGCATGTGTGTCTCCTTGGACAATTCATTTCCAAGTGTCAGACAAGAGCCCAGTCTCAGGCCCTGGAAAGGGTCCCCCTTCCTGCAACACTAAGTTATCGGTCTCTGTCTCAGCCCTCACGCTCTCCTTCTGCTCCCCCCAGCCCCCCACAATGGTTGTAGTAGTCAGTCTCCTTGTTCTTTGGAGTTGAATAATTCAGTCTCTCATTTAACTAGCAAAAGTTTTATTCAGACCATATATCAACTTGTTTAAAACAAATTTAACAGAACCCCAGCCATTTATGTTTCCCTGGATGTCCTGCCCAGATGCCTTTAGATCCCTGCCTAGGAAATGCACTGGTGCCCATTATGACTTCAAGTCTTAAGTAAAACCGCTGGAATAAAATTTCCAGGACCGTCAATCAAACAATGAGATCCAATAACAGGAGAACTCATCAGAACACTTGAGGAGTACTGAGAAGCCAGTGCTGTTAGGGGAAACACTGACTGAAACTGCCCACTCTGGCCAGGCAAGCTAGTAACCACCAACATGAGTTACCTTACAACAGGAGGTCCTGGTAAGGAACTCGGAACTAACAAGCTACCACCAACCAGGAGAAGGGAAAGGTCAAAAGCAGAGAGGAGACGCCAGTCCACATGTCCTACCACAAAATTTTATTTGAGCCAAATTGAGCATTATAACCTGGGAACAGCCTCCCAGAAAGCTTCGAGAACTGTTCGACCTACCTGTTAGAGGTCAAAGCATAGTTATTTAAGTTTTTGAGACAGAGGGCTGTATGTTAAATGACATATTATTGACAGTTTATGCAATCCAGATCTATGTGTAATGGGTCATCAGGGCCCCTTACAGGATTAAGAAGGAAGATTATTTCCTAAGGAGTTCTCATTAATGCAGACGCACAGTACACAATAAACGGGAGGGAGGAGCCCAAATGGGCAAAGAAAAATTTTATGTTTAAATTTTTGCTCATCTTGCTATAGAATATGAATTTTATTTCATCACTACTTATAGAACTCAGAGAACTCACCACAACAGATTATATGTGGACAACGTTCATGCCTGTTGCTGTATAGAACCTCTGAGGACATGATCAAAGATTGTCAAACTGCAAACCAGGAAAATCCATCAGATTGAAACTGCCAGCCTCATTCCATCATCTAAAGATGCTTCAGACTCAAATCTAGAAAATTTCTCAGCTGGCTTCTCTCCAAAATTGGAAACAATTTATAATTTGCTTGAACTATTAACTTTTATTTTTCCTTTGTTTCCATAGAAATGCCTCATTAAATTATCTGTTTGCCCACATCATATAGAGGCCTAATTTAGATGGAAGCTCACCTAACTCTGCCTCCTGAAATAACACATCCTCATGTTCATCCTGTCCTAAGTAATCACGAGGATATGTGTTTGCTAATACATCATGTTGTGTCTATGTAAATTACTAAAAAAAATAATGTAGATTGACTTAGAATAGTAAAACCTGAATTTGATTATAACCTATCTAAGTTATTCAGTTGGTTAAATCTTGGCTTCCGGGAATCTCTGCTCAGGGGAATTTTTCAATCCTTGGTTATCATTCTCCTTATAGGCATCATATTAACCTCTCTAGTGTGTTGTATTCCCTTAAGGGTTTTAAATACCTTTCGGCAGCCGCTCACACATCGAATGATATCTGTCAGGATTAGACAACTTGAAGAACTCAATGATCTGACATCCCATGTCTATGATGACAATGCAACTGCTGGTAACAGTGACTACATGACACTCTGTCCTGACAACTCAACTAGCAGAAACATTGAATATGTGATTCTTCAGCCTGGCTACATCAACAGTGGGAACCCAGAGTAATACTATACTAGTTGGTCACACTCTCAGCCTGCTGAGAGAATGATTAAACCTTTGGCAGTTGGTTGGTGATTGATCCAACTTCCAGTCCTTCTCTCTTCCCTGGAGATCAGGGGGTGGGATTGAAAGTTCTAACCCTCTAAGCACCTGGTTAGTTCCTCTGGTAACCAGCCCCCACCATTAGGTGTATTCTAAAAGTCACCTCATTAACATAAAAAAGATACCTTTATCGCTCTCATCACTTAGGAAATCCCAAGAGTTTTAGGATCTCTGTGCCAGGAATGGCAGACAAACACCAAATAAATATTTTTTATTATAAATCACAACACCACACAAGGTCATAAGGGTGGGGCCTTAAGCCAATAGGACCATGGCCTTATAAGACAAGGAAGATCTCTCTCTCTGTCTCTCTGCCATGTGTGGACACAGTGAAAAGGTGGTCTAAAAGCCAGGAAGGGAGCTAGCACCAGAACCTTGAACTTGGACTTCCAGCCTCCAGAACTGTAGGAAAGTAACTTTCTGTTGCTTGAGCCACCCAGCTTGTGATTCTTTGTTACGGCAGCCCAAGCTGAGTGAGACATGCTGCCATCTTCTCTCACACCTGCACTTTTCTGTTCCAAGCCATCTGGTGGAGCAATCCAACTGCTTCTAGAATTATCTAAAAGCATCACTGGTAAGAAGCTGGTGGGACCAAGGAGCACTTCCTCAGTCCAACACTAGGCCTGTTTTGACTGCTAAATGTTAAGTCCTCTCTGAGAAGCCAGTGCCCACTGAGGATGACTTGCCCATGGCCCCACGGCTCATCACTGACAAACCCAGGCTTCTGTTTATCACTTCAATGTCCCTTCCCTGCAATGGGCCAACCTCTCTTTTGAAAACGAGTCATGAAAACCTCATGATACCAATCCCTAATAACACATATTTAAATACAGGAAAATAAATAACATAAGCATGAATATTTAAAGCCAGGGAATTTAAAATGTAATATTTGCACACTGAGATGTCTAATTTGTTTGCTATGCTGATCAGAGCAGAAAATGTTTCCATAGTTCTATTTGTATATTCATAACTGTTAGTAGACAGAAATGAATCGTTGTTTATACATTTTGTCAGTGAAAAGAAACAGTCAACTTTATGTCAAGTAGCCTAGGGTCCCATGTTTTGCACATGCTCCTCTTTTGGCGTGGAGAAGCAATCCAGTGTGTCAACAAAAGGCAGGACTGAGCAGAGGTGCACTGATGGGAACTTCTCAAATATTCCTGCTTAGAAAAGGAATTTCCGTAATAGAAATAGTCTCATTCAGAAGTGGGGGGAGCATGCATGCTGAACACAGAAATGTAGAGTCATGATTTTACTGTAGAGTTTCTCCCCAGAGAGACTTTGAAGACCCCATGTACTCAGCCAACCAGTAGTTAGCTCCGGAAACGTTCTGCCTTTCAGTCGATATCATGGTTATAAGCAAACCGAGATGTCACAGCCGTTGATAACTGTTCCAAAAGAAATAGAGCCAGACACTAGTTAAAGGCAACTAAGATTTTATTCAATACTACTGCAATAGGGGAAAGAGTTAAACTCAATTCCAAAGGCAAGGACAAGTGGGGATTTATGGCCAAGAAAGGGGGGTTGAGGCATCATCGAATGGAAAATTACTGAGAGGAGACATCAAAGGTGAGGTATTCTTGGTAAACCTACTTAGGAGTCTTGCTGAAGGCAGGCTAGAGTGGTCAGTTCATGGGTGAGGGATGACTTAGCAGGATTCTTTGCTAAGACTGCTGAGGCAGGCTGAGGATGGGCCCCGAGTGAAACCACAGAACACGTCTCAGGGCTCGGTGGAGCTCAGTTTATGTGTTAGCATGGAAAGAATTCAGTGAGAGGCAAAGTGATAGATAAGAAGTGACTTATTTGTATAGGACGCTTGTGAAGGATACAAGCGGGCAGGCAAGAGGGCTCTGCCCGGAGAACTTAGCGGGCTATACGTTTATAATCAAAGGAAAAGTAGGGAGGGGGAGAAGACCATGTTATTTCTCTTTCTTGAGTATACCTCAGACTTCCATAATCAGCTCCTCCTCTACATTGGGCGGGGTAGTTTTTTGGTCTCTACATAGTCAAACCAGGACTGTCGCGGTGCTATTCGAATCAGCAGAAGGGTGGTAACATATGCTAAAATATGGTAAATCATCTCGGGTTTCAGTATAATGAGGGTCTTCTACTTTGGTATGTCACGTTTCCCCTACATTTTAGTGCACACAGAGGAGCATGTCCTAGGGGTCTTAATTTACTAACCTCAACCAGCAGGATGCAGGCCTCATTGACCTGATGTATAGTTTTGTTGTTAGTTTCATTATTAAGCAAGCCTGCTTTGTTTCACGATTTTCTGATTGCTTTCTTGAGTGATCATTAATTTACAATGTTCTCCCAAAGCCCCCTAAATTTCCCTCTCTATCTATAATCCCTCAGTGGGATTTTTAAACTAGCTATTTAATTATCCTACTCTATCCCTATCAGAAGGAAGAGGCCTAGTAGAGAAGAGGGTTCAGAGGAGCCTGTCTAAAGTTCGGTCAAGGAGTGTCTTTAACAGAACCGAAGCTATCAGACAGGAGAAAATGCAGAAAAGATTGCCCTTAAATTCAGGTGGGAAATGGATGATAGGGTAGAGTATGTAAGTAGCAAACTATTTTTATAGTGGCAGGGGTCAGGGAGATGGGGCTGGGGAGGGAGGGCAGGTGTGAGGAAGCCCTCATGGGGCTGCTCTCAAGCATCAGCAGTAAGAATGCTGCCTGGCTCCGTGGAGACTATCCAGGACACGTAAGACTGATTAGCAGATGCTAGCAATCCAGGCACTCTTTGATGCCCTGGAAGGAAGTTGGGTATGAACTGATGTGGCACAGCCCAGCTGGGGTTAGGAGTCACCTAATCTAGTTTCCAGGACTCCATTTGTGGTTGCTCCTATGCTCAGTGGAGGAACATGTGTAGGAGACTTGATTCCAGAAGAGGCAAGGAGAGGGTCCTGGGCTTTCTTTCGTGGCACCTGCAGCCCCCTTCCACCTTAAAGACCAGCCAGTGGGATGGGGTCAGTAGCGAATGACACAAGATCATGCTTCAGGAAGGGTCCTGGGAAGTCCCTTCCTAGACTGGTTGAGAACACCCATTAGACGCAGAACTTGAGGATGAGCTGAGCTGTGCCTGTGTCCCTCATGAGGAAGGCTCTTGAGAGCAGGGTCCCCTGCTTACACACACGCGCACACACACACACACTCAGAGCAGCCACAGGAGGAGGGTCCCTAGGTGAGGAAGGGTGCTGGTGCACTGTTCTCCCCAGGATCCCTCTTTCCTGGAGGGCTGTCCCCACTTCACCATGGTACCTGAGTGGGCTGTTCTCTCAGAAAGGGACATCCACCCCTCCCCCAGCACTCTGAGGGCACACAGTATTTATACGAATAATTGGGAATTTCTTGGTGGGCGGTGGCACCGTTACTAAAATGAATGTTCTCTACTTTGCTCACTGTGGTGATAAAAGAAGAAACGCCAAACATCACAAAATAGTTTTCATGATATTTAGAGTTTAGCTACATTCATCTTAGTTCTGAGTTTTAAGAAAAGTCAGGCACCTCCATATGCAAGATTTATAGTTCTCCTAGTTCCTCTCAAAAAAAAATTTGTTTTTCCTCCGATGCGCCTGTAAATTCCCCTGAGTCTTCCAAGAGGACAGTGAATCAAGGCTTTGGCAGCGCGCTTCATGGAACAGCAACAGTCCTCCGACAGAATTTCCCTTAACCCTGGCTAGTAGCGAACAGTGCCTGCGCATTTTCGTCCCATTTCACTGGGAAGCGGGGTTGGGGGAGGGTAGCGCAGAGAACCGGGAACAGCGAGCGGCTGGGAGGGAGCTCGCGTCTCTTCTGCCCGCGACCCCTCCTTCACCGTCGCTCATTCATTTCGCGCCGTTTCCCTTCCCTTCTCTCTCCATCGCACGCGCTCTATTTTCCTCATTCACCTTTGCTTTTCTCTTGTCCCCGCGGGAATATAAACTCCGCGAGGCTGGGCGCGGGCCGGGACTCAGGGCGAGAGGAGCGCAGTCGGCGTCCAAGGGCAGGGTGGGATCCTGTCCTTACTCGCATATCTGATGTTTTGTTCACCACTAACTTTTTTTTTTTGCATTAATTTTGAAAACTTAAAATATTGCATCAGAATACTATTTATCTTGGTCACTGAGTTTTTTGGCGCTAACTCCCTTGAATTCTCCCTTGAATTCACTCGCCCCGCGCGAGTGCCTCACCCATTCCGCGCAGGGAGTTGAAACTTTTTTGCTCGCTGTTGAATCCCAGTGCCGGGCACAGTAATACTCTGGTTCTCGGAATAAAACATTCTTTAAGAACCGCCTCCAGTTTCTTGCAGGGACCCTCCCAGTCCGAGCGCAGTACTTCGGGGCAAACCCCAGGAAAGAACAGGGTGTCCCCAACGCCGGGTCCCTACCCACTAAAGGTGGAACAGCTCTTACCCTCCTGCGCGGGTCGCCGGGACCCCTGGGGCAGGCGGGGAGCGACCGATCGCGGGGTGGGGCGAGCGCCAGCGGGACCTGGGGCGAGGGTGCGACAGGCGGGGCTCAGGGGAGGAGCGGAGGGGGAGGGCATGGGAGGGGGGGAGAAGAGTGCGTCGCCGGGAGCGCGGAGAAGGCCTGCCGCGCACGACCGAGAGCTGCGCAGGTGGGTGGGAGGTGAAGGAGGCTGCAGAGGAGGGCTTTGGGGCGGGACGCGGGGGTAGGAGGGGCGGGGGCGGGGCCCCTTGGCTCCCTGGAGGCGGGTGCTGTGTGTGCCGCTGCTGCGGCCGCTGCGTCTGGGGTCGCGGCTGTCTGTGAGTGTACACCCATCTCCCCAGTACGGACGCTCTTACTCCTGCCGGAGGCCGAGGCTCAGGCCCGTGCCGAGGTCCGGGTGCCCGGCTGTGCGAAGGGACCTAGCTGGTCCCTTCGGCTGGCTGCAGGTGGACGGTGACCGCAGGTGACCGTCCGCCTGTAGGTGATCAGCCACCTGCGCTCACTGCCGCCCCTCCTCCGCCTCGTTTTCCCGCAGGTGTCCGTGCGCTCCGACTCACCTCCCCGCGTCTCCCGGCTGGTGTCCTCCCGCCGCAGCTATCCAGGCTCCCGGCCATGGTGGACGTGCTAGGCGGGCGGCCCCTGGTGACCTAAGACGGCACGTGGGTGGAGGCTGAGGCGGCGCTGCAGAACAAGGTGGTGGCTCTGTACTTCGCCACGGGCCGGTGCGCGCCCAGCCGCGATTTCACGCTGCTGATCTGCGACTTCTACGCGGAGCTAGTGGACCAGGCGCGGCCGTCCGGGCCCTTCGAGGTGGTCTTCGTGTCCGCCGACGGCAGCGCTCAGGAGATGCTGGACTTCATGCGGGAGCTGCACGGCGCCTGGCTGGCGCTGCCCTTCCACGACCCCTACCGGCAGTGAGTGGGGACGGATTGGGGGTTCTGGGAGCTGTTAGGCGCACCCCCCAACCCCCATCCCAATCCCTCATCCCTGTGCTTCTCCCAGCTATCGGGAGCTCTTTGATAACCCCATCCCCACGCCGTTCGAGCCTCTCTCAGCTACATCGTAGTCTCTGCTTCGGCTTCCCAGGGAGGCTCTAGCGGTTGGCTGACAGGGAGCATCTGCATCACCATGGGCGCTTGGTGAGCCTGGGCAGTGGCCTACTCTAGCCTCTGACTCAGTGGGTCTGAGGCTCCGGGAATCTCAATTTATAAGGAGTTCTGGTGATGCTGATGCTGCTGTCCAGGAAGCCTGCTCTGGTAAATCACAGCCCGGGGATGCCCCATCCTACAGCACAGGAAGATACCGCCCCTTATCTGGAGAGCGGAAGAGGGAGACCCAGAAAGGCCACTCAGGTCAGAACTGGAGACCATGGGTTGACTGCTGTGGGCCAGTAGTATGGGACTGGGGGCCGTACTACTTGAGGCCGAGGACTCCAGGGCTGGAGGAACTTAGTGCCAGGCCACGTTGCAGTTTCATTTTTACTGGCAGTGACTGAAATTTCATTAAGACGTCTCCTGCTCCTATAACTGTAGAAAGAAGCAGGTTCCTGGACTCTTGAGGAGACGTGTCAGAGGTGACAAAAATCCTTGCTCTCTGAAAGGATCTTGCCCCACCCTTGCTTTAGAAAAGATGTAACATGGCAGGGAACCTCAGCTCCGCTGGATTTCAGAGTTTGTGAGCAAACTGGAAATTGACCCTAGTGCTCTATTGGGTGTGGTCAATGAGCTCCATGGAGAGGAGGAGGGAGAAGCGGGGGGGGGGGGGGGGGGGTGGTGGAGGTGGTAGGACCTGGGAGGGGGAGGAGGAAAAGGAACGATGTGGGGGCTTCCCTGGTGGCGCAGTGGTTAAGAATCCACCTGCCAATGCAGGGGACACGGGTTCGAGCCCTGGTCCGGGAAGATCCCACATGCCGCGGAGTATCTAAGCCCGTGTGCCACAACTACTGAGCCCATGTACCACAACTACTGAAGCCCACACACCTAGAGCCCATACTCTGCAACAAGACAAGCCACCACAATGAGAAGCCTGCAACACAACAAAGAGTAGCTTCCACTCGCCACAACTAGAGAAAGCCCACACGCAGCAATGAAGACCCAGCAGCAAAAAATAAATAAATTAAATTAAAAAAAAAAAAAAAAGAGGGGCTTCCCTGGTGGCGCAGTGGGTGAGAGTCCGCCTGCCGATGCAGGGGACACGGGTTCGTGCCCCGGTCCGGTAAGATCCCACATGCCGCAGAGCGGCTGGGCCCGTGAGCCATGGCCGCTGAGCCTGCGCATCTGGAGCCTTTGCTCTGCAACGGGAGAGGCCACAACAGTGAGCGGCCCGCATACCACAAAAAAAAAAAAAAGGAAGGATGAGGGAGGGACGGAGGGAGGGGGAGGGGGAGGGGGGAGGGGAGGGGGAGGGGGAGGGGAGGGGGAGGGGAGGGGGAGGGGAGGGGAGGGGAGGGGAGGGGAGGGGAGGGGAGGGGAGGGGGAGGGGGGAGGGGAGGGGAGGGGGGGGGAGGGGAGGGGAGGGGAGGGGAGGGGAGGGGAGGGGAGGGGAGGGGAGGGAGGAGGGGGGAGGGGAGGGGAGGGAGGGGGGAGGGGAGGGGAGGGAGGGGGGAGGGGAGGGGAGGGGGAGGACTTTGTGGAGGATTTGCAGAGAGGAATGGAGCACAGGCACCAATTGTCTGGCATGTTGGGGGTCTCCTCTGGTGTAAGAGTCCACATGTAGGTTTATTGCTCTTCACAAAGTACATTACACCACCGTCCCTTAACAAATATGGAGGTGAATTTCTGGGTTTTGTTTTATAGCAGCATGTGTTGCATTTCTCTGGGGATTAATATTCAGTTGTGGCATTTCCTCCCCCCCCCCCACCAAATTAATTATTCTGAGATGGTTTTCCTTCTGGACAATTAAAAATGGAAGCTAACTTTGGAAAGTTCCCTGGAGGAGTCATTTCCCCCCAGCACATGCTTTTGGTGATGCCGAGGAAGAAGTGAGGCCCAGGCCCTCGACGGTGCGGTGGGGGGGGGGGGCGGTGCCTGCTTCCCGAGGCCTCACTCACAGCAGGATTAGGAAAGTCTTCGATGATAAATCCAAATGCCCGTGATTTACTGGCAGAAGGATTCATATACCTTCACATCTAGTGGTGGTTGTAAAGTTTTTGATTTGCTTAGCGTTCAAGTTATACACAGGTTTTGAAAGAACATACTTAGTTTTGAAACTGACAGAGTGACAGTGTTAGTAATAAGATCAGGCCCTGGGCAGAGCCCAGCTGTGGGACCTATTCGTGGGGTGACAGGAGGTAAGGTATTCAATCTCTGAGTATAATGATACCTCACAGGACGGATGAGGACTGAGCTGATGCACGAATTCAGAGCGTTGTCAGCTGGTTGTGTACCAGGACTTTGTGTCTGTTGCCCATTTCACAGTTTTGAGGAACAGGGACTGGTACTCCTGGCTCTGGAACCTGTCCTTTTGGCTACGACTTCCTCTCCCAGGGGACACTGAGCCTCAGCACAACCTTGCTAGGAGTGGGGTGCGGGGGGTTGCTGTGCTCCCTCCGCTTCCCAGAGGGAAGGCTTATCTGGTCAAGGCCCATTCAGTCCACTACAGGTGCTGAGCTGTTCAGGGCACAGGCAGCTGCACTCCGCCAGCTCAGGCTGGCCAGCCTGAACTTGGAGGAATCTGGAGCGGGGGGGTTCTTTGGGGGGAAGTTAGCTCCTTGTGCCTCCCCCTTTCCAGACTGAACTTTGTTAATCCTGTCATTGCAATTTATAAGTTAGGAAATGCGGTATTCTGTGGGAAATTCTTGGAGCTAGGCCCTAAATTCTGTTCATCCCAGCCTGCATTTTGGAATCAGATCATGAGCAAAAATGGAAATAACTGCCACCAAGGAGAACTAAAGAATGCAAGAAGCCTCCAGGAGGCCTTTTTGGAAGTTCTTAATTTGTGCAGAGCACGGCATCTGCTTGGTGCTGTGAGAAGATGGGTCCAGAACCGTCATCACCAACCAGTCATGGTGAGGGACCCCAGGCTGTCTTCCCTCAGAGGCCAAAGCACATCATCTGCTGTCCACTGGATTTCTGCTGACCAGCCTGAGGCTCAGGAAGAGATAGATCACCACAGAACCCACACACACCCCCTCCCGCCTGGGTTACCCCAGGCGTGGCTGGAGGTGCCGCTGCAGATGCACCTGCAGGAAGAGAATGCCTAGAGCCACTCACCTGTCCTCAAGGTCATGTGGATCTTGGCTGTCCAGTGCAGCCGGCATACAAGACCCGGCCTAGAGAGGCAGATGTTTACTGACGTCCCTACAGCTAGGGGCAGCGCGGGCCAAGTGCGGGCTCTCAGGTCCCGCCCAGATGCCTGTGTGCAGGTAGGCAAGAGGCCTGAGAGGGGGGACAGCATCGAAGACCAGGTTCTGTCCTGCCTTCCTTCCCTTTGTTATGGGCCCAAGAGCCAAGTAACAGCTTCTGACTTTGCCAGCAGGAATTTCTATCACTTGGAGCCTGGCATGTGAGACCCACTCAGTCCGTGTCTCACACATTCCCCTCCAGCATTTGACCCACGATCACCTTGTTTTCTTCCCTTTCCACCTGTGTTCTGCCAGACTGGAAAACTGATGTTCCAGAGTACTCCACACACTTTTCCACCTCCACAGGTCACACACATGCTGTATCCTCCAACCCTGGAGCCTCTGCTTCTCTGCCTAGTAGCTCCTCCTTTGTGCCCCTGGGGACACGGGGAGCATGTCTGGCCCCAGAGTCCTATGCCCTCCATAGCTCGAGCCAGTGCCACCCCTGTGCTAAGGGTATGTGTCCGGGGGGTGGGGGGGTGGGGGCGTGTCTCTGTAGTCTCTAATGTTAGACCAGACATTGTTCAGTGCTTGGCGCCTGCAGGGCACTTGTTTGATGGATGCTCGGAGCAAGTAGAGAGATATGTTCTGTAATGGTCTGCCGGTGGCTGAGATGGAAAGAGACTGGAGACAGAAGTTGCCATGGCAACCCAGAAGCAGTTGTGCCAGGGATAAGGATGTTCTGCTTTAGGTGGAGGGAGGGAGCCAATGCTGCAACTGCACACAGAGCGAGGAGGAAATGAGCTCTCAGATTTCCCCGAAATGGTTAAAATTCTCAGAGTTATCACTTCATTCTGCCCAGCAACAAGGCTCTTTCCTTTCTGAGGCTTGGTCTATTCTCTCTGGACACAGTGCCCAGAGGAGATGGAGATGACTTCGGGGGAGGAGGGTTGTTTTGTGTCTTTCCCACATGGTTCCAAGGTTACAGCTCTCCCCAAGCAGAGGCTGCCAGGGTGGGGATTTGAGGACCCACACTGGGTGACTCTTTGAAAAGAAGCTGGAGCAATGAACTGTCTTCAAACCTCCTTCTCGCTTCTCAAAGCCCCACCTGGTTCCTGATTTCCCGTGTCGTCCCTTTTTCCTTCCAATCTTGGTAGAGCTTTGCTCTGTTTTTTAGTCTAAGAATCAGGTTTGGTTTGTTGCTCACCCCATGTTGATTCATTTCCTTGTCCAGTGATTTCTGTCCTCAATCTTCTTTTCCCTTCTTTCTACTTTCCTTGTAATTGCTTCATCATTGTTTTTCTAGCTTCTTGAATGAAATGCAGAACTCATCTATATAGAGGCCTTTTAATTTTGGATAAGAGTGTGTAAGACATAACTCTCTGTGTCTAATTGTATCTATAGCTTGGGACCCATAGTATATGGGTATTATGATTTCATATATAATATATGGTTATTTAGTTTTTAACTGATTCCAAAAATTATTGCTTATTGGTTTCCAATTCCATTATGTCATTAAGTGGTCTGTGTATCACCGATTATTTGAAATATATTAAGATCCCTTTATGACCGAGAACATGACTGGTTTTGTCACCATTTCATAGATGTTTGAAAACAAGGCATATTTTCTCTCCATTAGGTGTAGGTACTGTGTTTTTTTTCCTGCTTGAATTAAGATTTGTCTTGGCCTTGGATACTGGAAAGCAGCAGGAAGGGCCTGATGGAGGCGTCACAGGGGAGATTTAGTAACAGGAGGGTCTCAAGTGCATTTTTCCTTCCACTCAGTTTTACAGCCCTGAGGGCGACAGATGAGGGAAATCAGACTACAGTTAATGTGAGGCCCTGGCAAGCTGGCTGTGGTAACAGGACAGGGATTTTCACCGAGCTGTCCTGTCTTGAGGGTACTAATCCCTGTGAAGGTTATGGGGAGACTTGCAAAACTAAGAAGGCAGAAGCTCCTTTCTTTAAATGAATACAAATAATTTTGTGAAATGGTCACTCAAGGGGTTACATGCGACAGTAAAATGTTTCACCCATAATGTTAATCAGTGTGTCCTTGAATCTGTAAGGCAAAAAGTCTAGTAAGCCTTTGTAGAACTCATGGAATTTTAACTTTTGCTATTATACGTACCTGATGTATTTAAACCTCCTGAGATGTAGGAGGGATACAAATTTATTGGGTTATTTGTGGGTTTAAAATTGCACTGTGCAATTTGGCAGCCACTAGCCACATGTGGCTACTTAAATTTAAAACTGACTAAAACGGAATTCCCTGGAAGTCCAGTGGTTATGACTCAGTGCTTTCACTTCCGTGGCCCGGGGTTCAATCCCTGGTCAGGAAACTAAGATCCCACAAGCTGCTTAGGGCAGCCAATAAATAAATAAATAAATAAAATTAACTAAAACCCAAAATTCAGTTCCTCAGGCTCACCAACCAGATTCCAAGTGCTCCGTAGTCACATGTGGCTGTGGCTGTGACATTGGGCAGCACAGATGCAGAACAGTCCCATCACTGCTGACATTCTTCTGCAACAGCACTGTCTTGGACCCAGCTAGCAGCAAGAAGAAAAGAGCCCAAAGGAATCTTCAGCCCAGTGGGAGGGCTCACCGGGCAGGCTGGATTCGAAGGCTTTGCAGGCTCAGCTGGCACTGGGGAGGCGCTGGTCCCTGCAGACGTGCAGCGGCCTGTCCTGTCCCACGCTGACCCTCGGTCGCCCTCTTCTCTCCCACAGTGAGCTGAGGACCAGGTACCACATCATGGCCATCCCCAGGCTTGTGATCGTGAAACCGCGGGGACGTCATCACTGACAAAGGACGGAAGCAGATCCGGGAGCGGGGGCTGGCCTGCTTCCAGAACTGGGTGGAGGCAGCTGACATCTTCCAGAATTTCTCCGGTTGAGCTGGGGGGATCTCCGGGGACCTGGGCAGGTGTGTGTCACTCCTGGTGCTGCAGCGTGAACATGACAGAGAAGAGGAGCATCCTGTTTCCTTTCTCGACGCTGGTGGTTTCTTTCAGGCAGAAGCACTCAGCTGTGATGGAAAGAAAATATTGCTCAGGGAATGCCCTCCCTGTAGCCTTGTTTGTAGTTATTTTTATTATTCTTATCATAGCTTTCTTCACATGAGCTTAAGTGTGTTCACATTGAGCTATTGGAAATCTATGCAAAACATGTATTTATACAGGCTCTTCAGGTGAAATAGCATATTTATTGATACATTTTCTGGAGATGCCTTTATTTTAATGATATGCTTTCACAAGTACATTTATTACTACAGTTTGCAGAATCTATTTGCTTTAATAAACAAACCTATTTCCACCTGGAGCCCTCTGATTTCCTTCTTTTCCTGGCAAACCAAGTGCCCTTAGGAGGAAAGTGAAGCACTCGAGAAATACCATTCTCAAACACTTTGTTCAGTTTTTCAAAGGGGATAGTTTTAATTTTTTTATTATTTTATTTTATTTTTTAACATCTTTATTAGAGTATAATTGCTTTACAATGGTGCGTTAGTTTCTGCTTTATAACAGTGAATCAGTTATACATATGTTCCCATATCTCTTCCCTCTTGCTTCTCCCTCCCTCATACCCTCCATATCCCACCCCTCTAGATGGTCACAAAGCACTGAGCTGATCTCCCTGTGCTATGCGGCTGCTTCCCACTAGCTATCTATTTTACGTTTGGTAGTGTATATATGTCCATGCCACTCTCTCACTTTGCCCCAGCTTACCCTTCCCCCTCCTCGTGTCCTCAAGTCCATTCTCTGGTAGGTCTGCATCTTTATTCCCGTCTTGCCCCTAGGTTCTTCTGACCATTTGTTTTTTTTTAGATTCCATATATGTGTGTTAGCATATGGTATTTGTTTTTCTCTTTCTGACTTACTTCACTCTGTATAACAATCTCTAGGTCCATCCACCTCACTACAAATAACTCAGTTTCATTCCTTTTTATGGCTGAGTAATATTCCATTGTACATATATAAAGAAGATATATGGATATCTTCTTTATCCATTCATCTCTTGATGGACACTTAGGTTACTTCCATGTCCTGGCTATTGTAAATAGAGCTGCAATGAACATTTTGGTATATGACTCTTGATAGTTTTTAATTATGAGTCTTCTTGGGACTTTTTTCTTCTTTTTGTTTTCTTTTCTTACACTTGCTTTTAATAGCATCACAGTATCTTAGAAAGAAAAGAAAATTTCAAGGCTGCATAGTCACATCTTCAAGATCAAACCTCCACATCTTCTAAAAGATGCTGATTGATCCAGGTAAATGAAAGTTCACACATAAACTTTTTTCTTTTTAATTTTTATTGAAATGTAGTTGATTTACAATGTTGTGTTAGTTTCAGGTGTACAACAAAGCGATTCAGTTATACATATATATTCAATATATAACTATACATATTCCTTTTTTTAACATTCTCTTCCATTATAGGTTATTACAAGATATTGAGTAGAGTTCCCTGTGCTGTACAGTAGGTCCTTGTTGGTTATCTATTTTATATATAGTAGTGTATATCTTTGCTGATAGCAAGAGGGCTGTGTGCGGTGCCAGTTACGAGCTCCTGAGCCTCTCCTCTTGCTGGCCGGCCTGCTGGAGACGGCCAGCTGCATTCTGATCCACACAATTGGAATCGTGAAATACCAGGCAGCCACCTTTAGCCCGGTACCCATTTACTGACCCACTTGGCCTGCTGGGTCCCTCAGCTGGGGAATTGGAGCAAAGCTGTCCCTTGTAGGACGCAGGAATCCCCGTGTTTCCCTAACGAGGCCCTCTGTGGGACAGTGCTGGGCAAAAAGTGAAGAAGGCCTCTGGTTGCTCTGCTAAACCCAGAACATGAGAGCTGAGTCCTTGAGGGTGAGACCACATTGTTGGCTTAATTAGAGCAGGGCTGGGAACTCCATGGCGCAGTCACTTTGATCTCCCTCCAACCCCCCATCAGTCAAGTTCTCTCCACTGAGACTGAGACCCAGCGTCATTGGGGTCCGTGGGTTGACTAAGGACATATTTGATGGAGCTAACCTGGTCATTATTTGCCCCAGAAATAAAGTGTAAAAATGCAGTTTTCTTCCCAAAACAAGAGATGGTATATTCACTTAATTATGGTATTTTCCCCAGCATCATAGTGTTAGCTACCCTCTTCATCACATCACATCATTACCATTGCTTTTCTGTGATGAAAACATTTAAGATCTGATTATGGTATTTTTAATCACACATTCTTAGGGGTGGGTGGGCATCTCTTGCAGGTGTAAAGTCCACAAACCATGTGTGCACGTGTGTGTGTTAACCACAACCAGACTTCTTAAAAAGTAGAGATATGTCCCTCCTGGTAAACATGCCCATTAGCTGCCATGAGGGAGCCCAAGCAGCATGCTGACCCCGGGGGCTGGAGCAGCGTGCTGCTGTGGGCTTGGGAGCTGCACAGGGTTGCATGTGTGGTCATTTGGCACCTGAAGGGAGAGAGGGGTCCCAGACAGAGGCTACCCCACAGCTGCACCAACCCTGTGGGGCACATGCCTCCTCCCCGAGGGTGTGGTTCAGGCTGGGAGTGTAATGTGTCCTTTACGGTATTATTGTTACCAGAAGAATATTATTATTTTTTTTTTTACTATTATAATATCCCTAACAGTTAATTTTTCTCCAGGCAGAGTATATCCAGCTTTCTATCAGAGAACTATGGAGCTGTTTGCTATTTCTACAAGTGCCTTTGGCCACTGTATTACAATAGCAAAACATGCTCACTGTGGAAAAAACAGGGGAATATCCTGTCATCCAGAGGTAAAGCCACTGTTGATGCTGTGCTACGTGTATGTGTCCCACTAAAGTCACCCACCAGTACTTTCCCTGTGAGTACTCATTGATTCCTATCTTTATCCTACAACCTGGAGACCCTTGTATTGTCCTGGACCACCAGCAGCACTATGGTTGTTGACAACAATAAGTGTGGGTTGGGGAGAATGAGAAATGCAGCATCCTGGCTGTTGTGGTCAGCTCTGGCTGCCACAACAAAATACACTGACAGTTATTTCTCATAGTTCTGGAGGCTGATGTCCGAGCCCAAGGTGCTGTGTGGTTGGTTGCTGGTGGGGGCTGTCTTCCTGCTTCCAGACAGCTGGCTTCTCACTATGTCCTCCCGTGGAGAGAGAACTCTGATGTCTCTTTTTATAAAGGCACTAATCCCATTGGGGGGGCCCACCTGGGGGGCCCACCCTCATGACCTTGTCTAACCCTAATCACCTCCCAAAGGCCCACCTCAAAGTATCATCACATTGGAGGTTAGGGGTTTAACATGTGAATTTTAGGGGCACACTCAGGCCACAGCTGTGGCCCCACCCTAGCCCTGCATTCCATCAGGATTCCCGGGTGTCCATGTGTGCACTGATTTTAGAGAAGCATTGCTATAAAAGGTGTCTGTGTACTAAATTTGTTGAAATCATTACACTGAGCCCATAATTGTAGCATCTTTTCTCATGCCCAGGCTGCCTGATAAGTAGGCAGTATTCGCTGCAGGCTGAGGATGTCCAGCCACTCACTTCTGTGCAAGAACCACGTGCAAACCCCGGGAGGTCTCTCCTTAGCAATTTCACTTGAGAAAACATGTTGCTGATTGTGTGCTTGTGCAGGGCAGCCACTGAGAGAACACGCACACACACACACCACACACACAAACACCACACCACATGTACACCACACACACACTACACACCATGCACAACACCACACGTGTTTTGAGTCTTTCCCTCCTTTCCTTTCTCTCCTTTAATAGTATTTTGTTCTACTTCCATGGAAGCAGTATATTCTTGTCTTTTAAGTGGGACACTGATGGGGTTGGGGGAACTAAGTGGAACGCCAGTGGGCTTGGTAACTTTGAGTTCCCCTTTAGAGTGATCTTGCTGGGCCATTTTGTTGGTGAGACTTTCCTCCTGGGCTGGTCACATAGGTCAGGAAACATCCTCCCATCCCCTGTTGGCAGGCAGAGGACTGGCTGCCAGGACTCTAGGGGCTGGCGGGGAGCACATATTTTCACTTGATTTCCCTGAGTTCACTTTGGCACCACTCCTTCAGCTGTGTCTCTCCCACCAAGAGGACCCACTGGTCACCTCTGGGAGAGGAGGTGGGTCACCCAGGGCAACGGGGTGGGGAGGGAATCTAGGGTCTGATGACTTCATGAACAGACTGCACGGCCCTCATAGGTGCCATGTGTCTACCTCACGGGGCGTCTGGAGCTGCTGGGTCCCAGGCCTTTAGGACTTCTGGCTGTAAACCGGTTGATTCCCACTTCCCCAGTGCTGGCCAGGATCCTCCGGGTGTGTCGGCCTGTAAGGGCAGCCACCACTGCCTCCTCTCACTTTTAGAGCTTCCAAACATTTCTTATTGTTCCCTCTTTTGTTTTCCCATAATTAAAAAAAACCTTTTGCTATCATTTTAATGGCTCTGTCAGGGAGTGAAATTGCATGCAGATGTTCAAACTGCTTGTTTGCCTGAGAGTTCATTTTAAGTTTGCAATGCCACAAGGACGGTTCCTTTGAAAAATTTTATTTGATTTAGTGAACTGACAAAATGATGTGTACATCTAGCTTTCTGCTTTAAATGTGAATTTCTAATCTTGACAATGTCTCTGCAGTTGTCATTGCACGTTCAGTGTTATTTCTACAATATTTCTCTGCCTTTGTCGTTGGAGTATGAGAATGAGAACACTTGTACCTGGTTGGACTCTGCCACTTTACAGCATGGATAGGGAGCAGTGGTAAATGTGCCCTTGATTAGGATCTAAAAGGATGATTTTAATCTGGGTGGAGCTAGTTGTGAATCTTAGGCCTGAAATCCTGGACAGTAGCTTTCTACTCCGCGTGAAAACCACCTGTAATCCAGTATTCCATGGGCACAGTCTCTCCTTCAAAGAACAATTACTCGTAGGCAATAGTAATTGAAAAGGAATTCCATTTGTTACTTGCATCATTGAAAAATAATTAAGGAGATCCATTCTCCAGCCCCAAACTACACATCGAAAACTCACCTTGCCTCTGCTTCCCAAAGCTCCCTCCAGAATCTCCTGTCGACTCCCACACACCGGGCTCCCCACACCCCTTCTCCTTCTCTCTCAGTTCCTCCTCTCATAGAATGTTTTAGTGACTCTGGTTCAATTTGCATCACTTTCCTTGTTCTCCTGTTGCTGCCTTCTCCTCACTGGGGACCTGGGCTGACCCGGAGGGCTCTTAGTGGCTGCGGGAAGCGGCGAGTCTACAGGATAAAGAAACCATTCTCTCTCTGGCTGTGGAGTAACAGTGAGAAGGCTGGCTAGGGACATGGCAGACCATACGTTATAGAAAATGCGTCTCTTATTACTCCAGGTAAATATAAATCCCTGGATTAAGGCCTTATGATTTGGGGGTTAGCATTCTCAGTGATAGGGCATAAGGTAAATCATTTTTCTTATGTCCTTTTACTTTCTTGCTTTCCTTTTCTGAAACAGAAAAAGTCATTATCTTTAGTCTCTTTCCCTTACGTATGTATCATGATGATTTTATTTGTTACAAATAATCATCTTCAGTTTGGGGGAAAATACATTGTTTTAATACAAGGTTTTGGATATTAACTAATACATTCATGCATCCATTCATTAGACAAGTATCTGGTGCTCGTCAAGCATCTAGGCTGGCAGACATTAAACATTTCATAAAATGATCTGCGACAGAGTGTGGACCTCAGGCAGGGTTTAGGTTCACAGGTGAGAGAGGAGGGTGGAGTTGGCGGAACCTGCAAGGGCAGCTGCCTACCTGACAACATGGCCCTATGATCGGGATCTCAGTACCCTTTTTCCAGAGAGCAGGTCTGAGGCCATTCCCAGGGTGTAATTACTTCTTTACATGGATGGCGGCCATCTGCTGTGAGTTGGATGGGAGAATCTCTCTCTGCATTGAAGGAAGTCATCCAGCAGCATTTCTGTCCTTAGGGCCCTGGAGGTGATGACATATAGCGGCGCTCACTGAAGGATAGAGGATGCGCCCAGGACCGTGCCCTGCGTGTCTCTCTTTCCCTCCAGGGGCAGGTTTGCTCCATGACATTTTCTCCCAAACAGATTCACCAAGCATCCTTTGTAAGGCCAGCATCACGCCCCACATGGTGTTCATTGAGCAGGTTTTCCTGGGAGGATCAACATAACCAATTGGCTGAAATGAAGGCTCAGGTTGACAGGACAAAGGGGATGCGCTGGGGATTTTCTGGGTCCACAGAACAGATTTTGTGGGAAAAAGGTTTGTGAGGCTTTGGGATTGCAGGAGAAGAGAGGCAACATTTGTAATTGTGGCAGATATCTTTTAAGGCTGCGCTTTTGTACACCTCAGCCGACAAGGCCCTTCTTTCCTCCTCCGGGTCCCAGTTTCAAGAGAGACCCAAGAAACCACGGACTTGTGGCTCCCCTTCCAGGGGGGCGTCAGAGCTTCTGTGGTGGGGTTCCCGGCCCTGCAGCCAGCTGTGCCAGGATTTCTGGGGTGCTTACACTGTGAGGATGTTCTTAAGGTACAGTTGTTTAAATAGACACTCACATACACAAACGAACCACTTTTGCTGTCTGAGTTCATCCCAATTTGCCGAATTGGTGGGTTAGGAATGGTTTTCCTCCTTCCCTATGTCCAGGTGGGGAGGCACCCACCAACAGCCTGAGACAGGCAGGAGTAACCCAGCCCCAGAGCATCTGCCTTGTCCCCAGACAGACCCCGACTGGCTGCGCAATTACAGATGTGCTTCCAAGCCCCAGCCACCCGGAGCAAATGAGACGGAAACCAACAAACGAAGAACTCAACAGTATCCCTCCCCACTCAAGAACCTTTGAGCCAGGGGAAGAAAATTACACAAGGAGTCAGTTCACCACCTCATTTTATTTTATTGATATGATAACCCCCTGGAGCAAAGGTCTCTCCTTCACATTTCAGGAACTGCCCTACAGCTGTTGGTTCACCCTTGCTTCATTTAGCAAACGTCATTTGAGGACTTGTTTAAGGGGCAGATGATTGTGCCTCCTTCTCCCTGCCAGGGCTTCCCAGGACCTAGGTCCAAAGGGGAGGAGACAAGCCCTCTGTTCCCAAGTGTCAGGTCACATCATACTCACAGGGCTCCCTGTCCCCATTTTCAACCTCTTGGCACCTGTATCAGTCAGCTTGGGCTGCATAACAAAGCACCACACACAGAGTGGCTTAAGCAATAGACATTTATTTCTCACAGTTCTGGAGGCTGGAAGTCCAAGATCAAGATGTGACCAGGGTTGTTTCTCCTGAGGCCTCTCTCCTTGGCTTGTAGGCAGCCACCTGCTGCCTGTGTCCTCAGGTGGTCTTCCCTCTGTGTGTCTGTGTCCCAATCTCTTCTTCTTATAGGGACACCAGTCATATTGGATTAGGACCCACCCTAACTACCTCGTTTTAACCTAATCGCCTCTATAAAGACCCTATCTCCAAATACAGTCACATTCTGCAGTACTGAGGGTAATTCCATATATGGATTTGTGGGGGGGATACAATTCAGCTCATAACAGCACCCAACACTCAATCTCCTGAAACTACTCTGCACTGAGCAGAGACATCTGCTTCTAACTAATGCACTCTGAATTTCTCAGTAAACTCAGACAACCCAGAAACAACAGAGGAGGAGGAGAAGGAGTGGGTGACAGCCTTCAGGGACCTCTTTCCCTTCAGGTCCACCTGCTCTCCTGTGCTGCCCACCCAAGGTGGCCTCTGGGGTGTGGGACAAGGAGCTGGAGGCCTCTGCTTGGGGCCGGGAATGTGGACTTCGCGGCCTGCCGGCAGCATGGCAAGTGGGTAGACACCACGAGGAGCAATAGCAGCTCTCTGGAGACTGGAGGCTAATTATGGCTAACGCAAGATGTCCCGCTCTCCTGAGACCCCAGAGAGACGGCTGCCACAGGGGCTCCTCTGAGACTCAGTGCTTCGGCACCTAGCAGGCTGGTCCTCCACGACCAGCCAACTTACACTGCTTGTCCTCCACAACAACAGCAACGACACGACAGTAACTGCAAAGGGCGCTCTCTTTCCCAAGTACATTCACTCATGTGCTCTCATCCCCCTCAGTGCCCGCAGCTGCTCCTGACCCCAGCTCTACGACAGAATCTACATTCCATGCTCTGCACTTCCCGCCAGGTGTAACCTCATCCAACTCGCCCAGTCCAGTTACAGTTATTTATTTTTATTTATTTATTTTTGGCTGCGTTGGGTCATCATTGCTGCACGTGGGCTTCCTCTAGTTGTGGTGAGCGGGAGCTACTCTTTGTTGTGGTGCACGGGCTTCTCATTGCGGTGGCTTCTCTTGTTGCGGAGCATGGGCTCTAGGCACACGGACTTCAGTAGTTGTGGCACGCAGGCTCTAGAGTGCAGGCCCAGTAGTTGTGGTGCATGGGCTTAGTTGCTCTGCAGCATGTGGGATCTTCCCAGACCAGGGCTCGAACCCGTGTCCCCTGCATTGGCAGGCGGATTCTTAACCACTGCGCCACCAGGGAAGTCTGCCCGGTCCATTTAAACTCAAACTTCAGGGCAACAGTGATGATGTGAGTCCTTCTACCCTGAAATGGCAAAATAAATGGAGTAAGTAGAAAGGTTGTGCATCCTCCCCACAGGGAGCCTCCCAGACGGCTCACTTCCTCTTGGGGCTGCTCTCCTGGCCAGGTTCACTCCCCACGTCCAGCAAAGCCAAGTCCTGAGATTGCAGGCAGGAGAGACTGAGGAGTCTGACACCTTTCAGGGTGACCCAGCAAAGCCAGTGAGCCCTCCCAGAGTGGCACAGCCCCTTCCCCTTTCTGCAGGCTCTTAGAGGGAGGTGGGGGCACCTGCGTAAGGACCATCGTTCCCAGAGGAAGGTGGAGCTGGCAGAAACGCTGAGCAGAAAGGGGGCCTGCAGTTTCCTCAGGAATCACTGCACAGTCTCCCTTTCTTTCAGCATCAGGAAATCTGAACACAGATCTTCACATGGTAGTGTGAATTCTGGCTTCAATGCAGATGTTAAGAAAAGGCCTGTCACCTTGGACACAATAGCAGCTCTATCTGCCTGCTCTGGCCTCCTGTCCCTCCACCCCATCTTCCCTGTGGAGATGAATCTTCCCTACTCTCATCCACATTCCACTTGCCATGGGCTCCTGCCTTTGCAAGGGGCTGGTGACCAGGGTGTAGGCTGAAAAGACCCAGAGGCTCTTGGGTGTGGCAACCTTGATCACTGCAGAGCCCTCGGGCGTGCAGGAGCAGGGCTGGGCGTGGAGGGTAAGTACGGGGATGAAAGCATGAGATTTCCTTCCTATGTTAACAAATCTCAAGCTGGCTCAAGAACTGCTTAGACAAAACCCCCAAAGCGCAGGTGATAAATAGAGCTCTTATGACTCTAGTTTACATAAAAATGGAATATTTCTGTGACAGAACTAATGGACAATTGATTAAGAGAGAAGACGTTTGCAGTGGCTGAAAGCAGAGGATCTCAGGAAAACTTGAGATTCCTCCCCGCTCTCTGTGAAGTTCCTGCAAGTGACAAGAAAGGACAGTGGGGAATGTGCAAAAGGCATGAACGGACGTGTTACAGAAGAGGGGGCCAAGAGGCTCACAGGCCCCTCAGGAGATGCTAACCCCCTCAGTCACTGGATATGAGTTGCAAGAGCCCAGCTGGGCATGGTGGGCTGTGTGTCCACCCCCAGGAGAGTGAAGAGGTGCAATGTGGCAGATGGCGCCAGGGCAGGACACACAGTAGCTAGAGGCCTCAGATTAGAGTTTCAAATAACGTAACGTGGAAACCACGCTCCACGTGGCAAAAAGAGAAAAGTATTCAGGATGCCTTGATTCTGCAGATCTTGGAAGACTGAAGAGCAAAAACAGGCTGTAGAAGACTGCCAGCAATGCCTGGGATTGTTGCTGCAGGTCACCTGGCCCTGGAATCAGCATCTTGTGCAGGCGGCTGGCCTTGACCTGAGAGACAGATGGTCATTTTCCAACATGTTTGCACCAGTGACCTGAGTACAAGCAGCATGGATGGTTATTAAGAGTGGCATCCTGAGTAAAGAAAGCAAAACACAGAGTGAGCTATGAAATGGGTATGAAATATTGTCATTTATGTCATTGAAAATATGCATACACATGAGAAAACCCTACACACGGCCCAAGAACACATGCAAACCAAAGTATGCACAAGACCTACAGCATGAGTTCCTGGTGCTGGAGGAGGGCTGTGGAGATACAAAAGGGACATAAACATGGGAACAAATAAAAATAAGAGTTGAGCCTCATGTTGGCCAATGATGACACTGCTCATGGACCTCTGCCCAAAGGATAAAAAATGAAACTCACAAATCTAAGATTTGATACCAACACCCACCAGGAAGACTCAGTTACAAAGATGGAAAATTTCAAGTGCAGAGAGCACCACTGTGGGAGCATGGATTAATGCAGTCATGGTGGAAACTCGTTTGACTGATTTTGCTAAAGCTGAAATTTTGCATACCCTATAACTCGGGGATTCCAAGGTCTATCCCAACAGATCATATGTCACCAGAAAACACAAATGAGGATGTGCATAGCAGTGCTATTGGTAACAGCCCTGAACTGGAAGTAGCTCATGGCCCATCAGTGGCAGAATCAGTAAATCATTTGCAATATATTTACAAAGTAAGGACCTGCAGCAGCACACAATGATATTGATGAATTTCAACAATTAGCATGGGGTGAAATGAATCAGACACAGAGAGTCCAAGAGGGACGTTTTCATTGAGCTAGTGCTGAAACAGGTGAAATTGATCTGTGCAGTTAGAAATCAGGATGGCCATTGCCCTGGGGGAGGGGTTGGAAATGAAACAAGCCACAAGGGTGCCCCGGGTGTGCTGGTGACACAGGTGTGGGCACTTTGTGAGAATACCTCGAGCTGTTCATTTCTGTTAACTTTCAATAAAAAGAAAAAAAAAAAAAAAAAGAGAGAAAAAGAGAAAGAAAAAAAAGAAAAGCAGTTTAAATTGTAGTAGGGATCTCAGGTGGCCTCGGCCTGCAGTGGCTTGAAGCAGGATTTTGGTTCCCAGCCAGAGACTGAAGTCAGGCCGTGGCAGTGAGAGTGCTAAATCCTAGCCACCAGACCAGTGGCCAGTGACAAGGCCTTGGCCTGTATGGCTTTGCAGAAAATGAATTTCCACAAAGAAATGGAAAGTAGTGAAACAAGTGCAGTGTTTATTAAGAGGAAAAGGGTTACGTGTGGATAGACACATGGGCGGACTCAGAGAGTCGTGCCCCCGTGGTAGTTTGAATCACTTATTTGGGGCATTTCTTCCAGGTTTCCTTTGGCCAACCATCTTGCTTTGCCTGGTTCTTAGTCCATATTCGGTTTATCTCAGGGTCCTTCCATGTGTGTGCGCGCATCTCTTAGCCAAGATGGATTCTAGTGAAGAGGCCTATGGGTACATTGACATCACCTACTGTGGGGTGGCACCCCCTCCCTTTTTGACCTTCCAGGAGCCTTTCTGTGCATGTGTAGTCGGGAAGGTCTCCTTGACTTCGAGAATGAGGAATAGTGGTCTTTTATCTCTTATCTAGGCAGGGCTCAGCTTCTCTTCCCTCCTGCTATTTTGGAGTTTCTGTCTACAGGCTATCTATCTCCTGCCTCAGTAGGGCAAATAATAAGAGATCACACAGAAAATTTTGCTTATTGACACAATATTAAAATACACTCAGACTGAGGGTTTCCCACATGTGGGGCTGGGGTCAGAATACAGAGATGGGTGACCTGTTGCCTGCTTGCGGCCCTGTACACCAATGCACACTGAAAAAAGAAACTTTCACATACTGAGGTATGGGGAAGTCATTCTGGCTTATACATGAGTTAACTTGAATTTTATGCTAACTAAAACAGCCTGTTTGTGGCCTGTCAAACATATATTGTACATCTCATCTGCTTTAATTATTAAAGAAAAGAGCATCTCTGTCTCTTGACCAAAAGTAAAGACTGTCCATGTTAAAAATAAAGATTAAATGCCTCCCTTCCTGTGATGCCAGTGTGTCCACATTTAATTTATACGTGTGATGAGAACTGACACTGCTCCATTATTGAGCTGCTATCCAGCTATGACATCTGTTCGGCCTTTTATTCGTTTGTTTTCTGTCTCTTGCTGGAGTCTTCCTGCACAGCCCTGCATCTGTCTTGTTTCTTTTCACATGTGTTTGTTGGCTGTTGCCTTTGTAAAGAGAGATCTCTTCCTTTTTTTTTCTCCCTCAACCTGGTTTTTATCTATACATAGAAAAGAAGCTCCTCTAGCATGTGAATTTGTCACCAGCCACCTTATGGCTTTTATTATGGTTGCTAAGTTGTGTCTGGATTTCCGGAGCACATGGTGGCATCAGTTTCCAATATGATGGCTTTGTCTTCTTCTTCACAATTTTCAGCTCTTGTGTTCCTCTCTCACCTTAAATCAACATTTAATAAAAGCGGATACATAATGAGAATGTTTCTGGTATTTCACTATCAAGATTGGTACTTATTTTTGGTTTAAGATTCTTTTTTATCATAATAAGAAAATATCCACTTATTATTAAGTGTTTTAAAAATTTAATCAGGAATGGATGCTGAATTTTCTAAAATGCCATTTTAGCTTCTCTGCAGATAATTATGTGGTTTTCTTCTTTGACTTACTAATGTGGTGAACTGTGTGAATTGATGTCCTAATTTGAATTATCCTTGCATTCCTGAGGGGTAAATCCTACTTGGCCGTGGCTTCTTATTATTTTAATGAGCATTCAAATTAAATGTGTTAATATTTTATTGAGGCTATTTGCAGAGATATTCATATATAAGATTGCTCATTTTTTGCCCCTGGATCTTGCCATGCACAGCGACGTGCCACCTGCATCTGCAGACTCTGCAGGATGCAGACTTCAGTGCCCATCCAGGGTGTCATCCACTCTTCAGTGCAGTATGTACGGGACAGCTTTTCATAGGGGGTGACTAGGTTTTGCTTGTTTTGTACTTTTCAAGGTGTGCTTTTCTTTTGGCGAATAGAGAGTATGGTGCTGGGGTTAAATCCTTTATTTAGATAAAACCTCTTAGGTGCCTTGCTCACCTTGTCAGGCCTCAACTTCCTCATTTGTAAAGTGGAGATATTATCACACCTCTTTCGTAAGGCTGTTGGGGATTAAATGGATTAACAATACACACAAACTTCTAAAAACAGCATCTGGTACATAGTAAACATTATGTAAGTGTTGGCTATTATTATGATCAATACTATTATTCATTTGTTAGCTCCAGAGAATGCCAAGTTTAACTAGAGGAACCCAGTGCTGGCTCAATGTCTTTAAATGCTGAGAGCTTTGGAACTGGAAGTGTGTGGGGAAGGGCCTCCAGTATAGACTTGCACTGAGACCTGCAGGTGGGAGAATCATAGAGGCCGCTGAGCTAGCCAGCAGACTTGGAACCAGTGTTTTCTTGCTGGTTGAAACCCTCTTTCTGTCCTCCCACCGTTTGAGGCTGTCGGCTGCCTCAGTAGCCTGGGTGCAAGTGTGGGTGAGTGGGACCTGCCACACGAAGTGGAGGTTGCCATGGCAGAGCTGTTGTTTCCAAGCCAGGGTCGAATTAACTCAGCAGCTAACTGCCAGATCAGCAGGTTTAGTCCTGTCCTGTCCTGTAATATTCATAAAGGGCTTTGTCCCATCTGGTGGTGCCGCCGAGTCTAGCCTTGAGCATGTGGGAACATCCCACCAAAAAAACTGCTGTCTGGCAAGCCACAGAGCTGCAGGCCATAGATTCCTGCAGAATTGAACAGCACCCACACACGTCTCCACGGAGACCTCAGCCAGATCATGTCTAGTCACAGAGAAATATTTTCCCCATCACAGGACACTTGGGCAGGGGTTTTAAATGGGTGGTGAGAGCTTGGTTACAGAGCACCCGACTTGGAATCCTGGCTATGTGGCTGTGTCTGATTCTGCTTTACAGACTTAAGTGGTCTCTGCTCATTGAACAGATGGAAAAGTGAGTAGATGTCCAGAGACCGAGGGATGTGATGTGTGCCCCCAGTGAGGGTAGATTCTCTCATCCAAGTGACCTGCAGAGATGGTCCCTGAGAAAGGAGTCATTGGGACATCCACAGTGGGGCCTGGGGGACAGGGGCAGGACAGGGAGAAGATACCACACCATTCCTTCTTGGAGCCAATGATGATTAGAACCTGGATGCAGGAAACAACCCCAAGGCGGTAAATGGAATCTTACCACGAGGAAAGTGAGCATAAGGCCAGGGGAGTGTGACCAATGCCAGCCAGGGGTTCAGGTGGAGGGCTGTTTCCCTTGGGGCATGGGGCTGAGGCAGCAGCCTTTTTGGACAGCCTCTGTGGCTGGCGACCCTCTGGTTGGGTTTAGGGGTAAGTATCTGTTGTTTAATAAAGGATACGTCTAGTCTTTGTCCTGGGATCCTGGCACAGAGCTTCTAAACCCTTAGAAATTCCTCAATGATAGGAGTGTCTTATCGTTAATGAGCCCTTGGACCACACATGAATTTATGCTAATGAGGTGACTCCTAATGGACCCATAGATAGTTTCAGGATGGGGTCCAACCACATGGTTAGAGGGTTGGGGCTTTGAGCCCCATAATATCAGCCAAACTTCCCAAATCTCTGGGGCACGGGGAGAGGAGCAGCTGGAGATTCAACTGGTCATTCTGATGGTGTAAAACTTCAACAAAAACTCTGGACACCAAAGCTCAGTGGTGCTTCCTGGTTGGTGAACATGTGGATGTGGTGGGAAATGAAGTAGCTTGGTGTACAGGAAGAATACACAGAAGCTCTGTGTTTGGGGCCCTCCCAGACTTCACGCCATGCATCTCTTCATTTGGCTGTTCCTGATCTGTAGCCTTTATAATGAAACTTAATCAGAAGCATAGCACTTTTTTGAGTTCTGTGAGCTTCTAGTGAATTACCAGACCTGCGGGGGTCATTGGCAAGACGTGGGATTGGTAGTCAGTTGGACTGAAGTATGGGTGGCTTGGGAAACTCCAAAGTGCAGCTGGCCTCTGAAGCAAGGGAAGTCTTTTTGGGGACTGTGCCTTCTAACTTGTGGGGTAAGTGCTAACTCTGGGTATTTAGTGCCAGAATCAAGTTGCAGTATACCAGCTGGGGTGGCAACAGAAGAGTTAGTGTCAGGAAAAAGTGGAATTAGCTGAAATCACTGAAATTACCCAAATCACTGAAAAACGTGGTTTGTGGGGAGAAAGGATGAAAGGGCGGGGAGCAAGGAAGCTTTGACTCCTGAGTGGCCATGGGGTCTCTACCCATGGTATGGAGCAGCTGTTGTGCTGAGGTCAGTTACTGAAGGTAAGTGACTAATGGAATTTAGAGATGATGGATCCAAATTCTGGGCAGTTGGCTCGCTGGATCTGTAAGGAAATGCAAAATAATATGGAAAGAACAAAAGATACAATCCCTTGGTTATTATTCTATGTGAGAGCTACAAAGAAGGAGAAAGGCCAAGCTTAGCTTGTGGCCAGGGAACTATAGCCTCGTGTCTCAGGGCCTCCACTGGAGGGTGTGCTGGGTATCCAGATGCAGGCGCAACTCAAATTACAGCCTCTAGTCTCAGAGCCATTTCCAAAGGAAAAATGTGTGCCGAAGCAACACATGACAAAGAAGGCTAGACTGATGGCCAAGGGAAGGCGGATAGATGAGGGGAGAGAGGGTCAAGGGGCTTGTGCCGTGGAGTGGAAATCCTGAAGTTATGAAGAAATGGGATGAGTAAAGCAGCTAATGGTCCAAACAAAGGTCTTCTGCAGCATTCTCAGAGGATGACTGGACCAACAGGAGTCCCTGCTGGTTCCCCAACATCAAAGGGTCCTCAACAAACCTGCTTTATTTACTCTATCTTGGAGGAATTTGGAAAGGCCCAAGTCAAAGATGGCAACAGGAAACCATACCTGCAATCACATGGGGTGATGGTCCACCTATTGAATCAAGAGAAAGAGTGACAAAAAGGTCAGGGTTTCTTGGTTCAGTCCCCTGCTGGAGACCCAAAGCCAAATGCACATGAATTAAGACAGTCAGGGGCAGGAAAGTCTCTGGGACTCTGTGACACAGGAGCCCATGGACCGTGGTACCAAAGCCCATTGGTGGAGTCCCAACAGGTGCTATAATTACACAGAGAGAATATAGGACCACAAGTGTTGATAAAGCGGAAGTTTGGATGAAATTTGGGATGTAAAACATAAATGTGAAGAAGTTGTGTCTCCTTCACCTAAATGCTTTCTGGCCACAGGCATAATGTCTGGCTGGGGGGCACTTCCCCTATTTGGTATTGTAAAGCAAAAACCTGTTGGTGAAGTCCTGTAGTCAGGAATGCAAGGGTTGGTGGATTAAGGTGAAGATTTGGACAAAATTGGGCATGTCTGCATAGGCTTTTTGTGAAGTGGCTGCATCTCTTTTACTTGCATATGTGGTGGAGATGGATATTTCCTCTCCCCCAGAACTGTAAAACAGAAGGCAGGTACATCTGTACTTCAGGTAGTATTGATTGGACATGTTGATGGGAACAAATAAGATGCTCGAGCCCTCACAGGTTGTTAATTTCAAACAGTATAGAATAGTGGCTGGAGTGCTGATGTGAACAAATTCTCTGTAGAGTCAGTAGCCTTGTTATCAGGTGTAGACTGGGGCTTACGATAAAAGCCCATGAGTGCCACCCAGTGACATCTATTGGGACTTTGGACTAGAAAATTTCCATCTGAGGGGCAATGACTAGCTTGTTATAAGGCATGAGTTGAAACTGCCCTTATGACTGAAGGACTTAATCTTGAAATCTGAAATTCCCTTGATGTCTTGGGTAATATCTGAGAAATGCTCCTGTAGAGAGGTCAATGCCCAGAAGAGTTCCATAATAAAATGGAAATTGTTTACCTAGGATCATACTACCAGGGGAAATGTAGTTACTCAGTGTACTCACAAGCAAGTGGTCAAACTCCCGGAAATGGAATGTGGAGTAGAGGCTGCCAGCCCTGGGGAAAGGAGAAACAGGGAGTTGTCATTTAATGTGTATGAAAAGTTCTGGAGATTATTGCACAACAGTGTGAATATCCTTAACACTGCTGAGCTATACACTTAAAAGTGGTTAAGGTGGTACATTTTATGTTTGGAGTATTTTACCATAATGAAAAGAGCAAAAGATCTGTAGACACATTTCTCCAAAGAAGATATACAAATGGTCAATTAGTGCATGAAAGGTTGATAACGTGACTCATTATTGGAGAACAGCAAATCAAAACTACCGTGAGACACCTCTTCACAGCCACTAGGCTGGCTGTAATAGATGACAGATGGTTATAACAAGGTTGGGGAGGATTGCAGACACTGGAAACTTCACAGTGCTGCTGGGGGTATAAGGGGATGCAGGCTCTTTGTACAACAGTTTTTTAGTTTCTTTAAAAAGTTAACATTAAAAAAAAAAGTTAACATAGGTTTACATATGGTCCAGCAATTCCACTTGTATGTATATACCCATGAGAAGTGAAAACATATGTCCACGGAAAAACTTGTGCACAAATGTTCATAGCAGCATTATTCAAAAGAGCCAGACAGTGGAAGCAAACCAAATGCCCATTAATTGATGATCGGATAGTTAAATGTGGTATATGTGTACATCGGATTATTATTCAACAATAAAAATTATTGCAGTACTGACACATGATACAACATGGATGAACCTTAAAAACATTATGCTCAGTGAAAGTAGCCAGTCAGAAAGATTATGTATTGTTTGATTTCATTTATATGAAAATGTTCAGACATTTGACATCCGTAGTGACAGAAATAAGGTGGTTTATTAAGACAGGGATAGGGGAAAGGAATGTGGGGAGATGGGATGTGACTGCTATTGGATACAAGGTTTCTTTCTGGGGTTACAGAATTTTCTAAAATTACGTCTGTGTGAATATACTGAAAACCATTGATCTGTATACTTAAATGGGTGAATCATGGTAGGTGAATTATATCTTAATAAAGCTTTTAAAAATAAAACTAAACTAAAAAAAAAGAAGAAATCATTATCATGCATTTGGTCTGCTGGAGATCTGAGGGGAGAGAGACAGCTCTCAATTTACAGGACTTGATAGCTCATGGGAGAGGCAGTGATTGTACAAGAATAAGCAATAAGTAAGCCCACCATTTGCCCACCGTGTTGAGTGTAATAAAGGAAATAGAATGTGAGTGGTAGGTTTGAGGGGAGTTGGCTTCCTTAAATGGTTATTCATTGGGAGGGCCCTGAGAAGAAGAGTTTTCAGCTGATCTGGATGGAGGGAGGTTGCAGACTGGTGGGAGTGTTTTCTGGACTTGAAAGAGTTCCTGCAAAGGCTGGAGGAGGAGCTCCATGTGTTCTGCAAACTTGGGTGGAGGTCCTGGCAGGGGCTGGGTGGTTTGAGCACGGGTGTCTTCACCTGAGGGCAAGAGCCTGAGGACAGAGATTTCATTGTCTTTCTGGGTGATGCATGTCAGATGACTTATTTTAAACCATATTTTTCTTGGAGAATTCCTTAACTGGTTTTTAAACCGCATTTTGCTAACTCATATATATGGAATTTAAGAAAAAAAAAATGTCATGAAGAACCTAGGGGTAAGACAGGAATAAAGACACAGACCTACTGGAGAACAGACTTGAGGATATGGGGAGGGAGAAGGGTAAGCTGTGACAGAGCGAGAGAGTGGCATGGACATATATACACTACCAAATGTAAGGTAGATAGCTAGTGGGAAGCAGTCGCATAGCACAGGGAGATCAGCTCGGTGCTTTGTGACCACCTAGAGGGGTGGGATAGGGAGGGTGGGAGGGAGGGAGAAGCAAGAGGGAAGAGATATGGGAACATATGTATAACTGATTCACTTTGTTATAAAGCAGAAACTAACGCACCATTGTAAAGCAATTATACTCTAATAAAGATGTTAAAAAAAAAAGTAAACCACATTTTGAAGCTTAAAAAGATAACCAAAAGATTTGGTGTTAAGCTCCCCTTTGATTCTTGTGATTCAGGTGAGGGAGGGAGGATGCTGTGTTGAAGTGTGAGCCCTCCCACCCGCCACCACCACCCGACACCTGTGCCCCCTGGCCTGGGATGTCGTTGCCACCTACTGGGCCCTCCTGAGTGGGAACCACAGGTGGGACTGGGATGAACCTGGGTCTCTCGACTTTCACACCTGCTTCAGCAGCTGGCTCCTCCTTTCTCATTTTGGCGGCTCCTGGCTGAAGTGCGTGGAATAGTCCCAGGTGCCCTGGAAGGATTCTATTCAACTCACACCTTCTTGCAAGGGAGGGGTCCCCCCAGAAATGGGAGACAAGGAAGAGCTCTGCGCTTTGTGGGACTGCGGGCAGCTTGGAGGTCCTGGGCAGCAGGAGGCAAGGTGGTCTCTGCTCTCTCTGGGGCTGTGTAGGTGCAGGCACCTGAGGCCGTGGGCCTCCTCGGGACCCTGCCCTGCCATGCCTCTGCCAGAATGTCTCCATGAATGGCTTCCTCTTGACCTGGCCATGTGGAAGGACTTCCAGCAAAGAGGGGTCAGCCGTCCCTCCACCTAGCGGTAGGTGGGGTCTCCCATCTTCCCACCTGAAATGTGTCCTGCATCCAGGCTTGTGGTGGAGACCTCCTGGGCAGAGGCTGAGGTAGGGGCCTCGTGATCCTCATTTGATAGTCCAGGGGCAGCTGAGATGCTGTGGGGGGCAGGGGGGTAGGAAGGCGGGAAGGCAGGCAGGAGCCTGGGGGCCCGAGACCTGGGGTGGGGGGCACAGAGGGAAGTAGGAGAGAAGGATGGTCTCAGAGGGAGGGTGAGGGAGAGCAAATGGGGGAGGGGGTGGGAGGCGGGGAGGATGGAGGAGGGCGGGGAGAGGAGTGGAAGGAGATAATTGTGCAGAAACATGTTGAAACACATAAATGTTGCACCACGAGGGGGAGTACCTGTCAGAGTCCTGGACAAACTGAGAGACTGAACTGCATGGATTTCTGAACAATTCTTGGCATTAGGATGAAGAATTGACTCTCCAGTTCTTTTCCTTTATGCTTATTTCTGCTATTAATGGCTTTTCCTTACACTTCCACAGCTTACTGCATCCTCGAGGTCTGAGTTATAGTTTAAAGTAAGAGTCAGCCTGAACACAGTCCCTGTGACAATACTGTGTTGTTTCTGAGGAGAAATGTGGTGGTTTTGGCTCTGAAAGTGCAGGGGACCCAGCTGCTACCTGCGTATAAGGAAGAGGGCTGGCTGCCTGCTCAGCGCCACGTGGGTCTGAGGCCATACCTTGTGTCCCGCGGTGAAGCTGTCATCTCCTGCACGAGGATGGGGTGTGCAGGCGAGCCCGGGGGGGCATCGTGGGGTGGATGAACCTTTTGCTCCTTCCCACCCCCGAGAGCCCACAACACCAGCTGGTGTGGGAGTGTTTGTGGTGCTTCCCTAGGCAGGGGCACAGACACTCTACTAGGACATTGGGAAAGTCTCTTTGTGTGAGGCCTCGAGGAGAACGCGGGGCCTGAGGGGACCCTGGTGACCCTGAGTACAGGGCTGGCTGCTGCATAGGTGGCTGCTGTCAGAGCCTTGGGCTGTCCCCAGTATGGCCGCCACTGCCGATCCAGTCCCCATGGGGCTCTGAGTTCAGCCTTGTCTTCACAACTGAGGTGGAAGGTGGGAGATTTGTAAGGCATCACTTAAAACAACTAAGAATTTGGGAACTGATCGCTCCGAAGGAAAGTTAGGGGTGGAATAGTCCCTAGAAAAGTCCTGAGAATGCAAAGGGCAGATGTTTTCAATTTATAAGGGGAAATGGATTCAGTTACAATGAAAGTAACTGGACACAGGGTACGGAGCCGCCTTGGCTAAGGGAGGGGGTCCCAGACCCCGGTGGACCAGGAGAGCCTGGCACAGCACGCCTCCGGTGTGTGGCTCCCCTTGCTGGGGGGTTGGGGGTGGTGGTGGCTGGAGTGCCCATGGCCCTGCCTAGGGTCTTTGTAGGAGGAAGGTGTGAATTTGAAAAATGTGGGTACACATGATGCAAAAAGAGAAATGGACCTCTATTGACCATGATTTGGTCATGAAAGTTATTTATTTATTATAGGAAATTTGGAAGATACAAAAAAGGACAGAGGGCTTCCCTGGTGGTGCAGTGGTTAAGAATTCACCTGTCAATGCAGGGATCATGTGTTCGAGATCCCACATGCCGCAGAACAACTAAGCCTGTATGCCACAACTACTGAAGCCCGCATGCAACAATGAGAAGCCCAGGCACCGCAATGAAGAGTAGCCCCTGCCCGCCGCAACTAGAGAAAGCCGCGCACAGCAACAAAGAACCAAAGCAGCCAAAAGTAAATAAATAAATTTGTATATATATATATAAAAGGACAGAAAGAGAATAGAAATAACCTGCCGTCCCACCACTGGCCAGCACATCAGTGCGGTTCCTTTCTCCTGGCTTCCAGGTGTGGAAGTCTGGAGGCAGACCCAAGGATGCTGCAGGGCTGGCCTGTGACGTGTCCACACTGCCCCCTTGCGGTCCCTGCGCTGGCAGCCATCTCCACCGTCAGAGTGGCACACACAGAGTGCATCTCCTGACTTCTTCAGTGCCAGGAGCCAGCCCAGAGGGTCAGCCTCAGAACCTGGAATGCATGGAGGGAGCCTAGAGTCCAGGGCTTTAAGGGGACCTCCTCAAGGAGCTCCAGAGAGGTGAGTTGCATCCAGCTTGTCGGGGCAGCAGAGGACAGTGGTAGACGGGGCAGAGGGCCCGCCTACACAGAGCCAGGCCCTGCAGGTGGTGGGTGGGCAATCCAAGTCCATGTCATCCCGACAGTCATTTCGTGGTGGGGACGAAAGACTGAATTTCTTGCTATGTATGTGTGTGTGTGGGGGGTGCTTTTAGAACATCAAGGTTTGGGCATATTGGCAAATGTGACACATTTGTCCCTGTCAGAACGCAAAGCTGGGGGATACACACAGGTGGTCTCTGTCCCTTCCTATTACCACCCCACTGATGCTGCCTTTCCATAGCCCAGCACTCCGATGCCTTGGGGTGTCAGCTGGCCTTTCTTCGCTTTTCTTCAGTAGATAAAATGCAGCTAAACATGGCTCCCCTCCTCCCCCTCTTACTCCCCACCTCCTCTTCTCCTCTCTTCTTTTTTCTTCTTGTTAAATTTTGAAGAGATTTTATTTTAAAAATTTAAAAACTTTTTATTTTGAAATGACTTTGGACACTTAAAGTTGCAAAAATAGCACAGAGACTTCCCAT
The DNA here is from genome assembly GCF_951394435.1 of Stenella coeruleoalba. Classification (NCBI taxonomy): domain Eukaryota; kingdom Metazoa; phylum Chordata; class Mammalia; order Artiodactyla; family Delphinidae; genus Stenella; species Stenella coeruleoalba. Next base: position 31,015,028 of record NC_137153.1, on the reverse strand, counting down.
CTGTTCCCCTAGTGTTAGCATCTTGCATAGTTATGTGATGATGGTCAAACCAGGGACTTTGCCTCGAGGCAGCACTGTGAACAAGTCCATCAACCTCATTCAAATTTCATCCATGGCTCTGCTGGTGTCTTTTTCTGGGCCAGGACCCAGCCCAGTCTCACATGTTACATTTAGTTGTCAAGTGTCCTTGATCTTTTTTAGTCCGGAATATTCCTCTGCCTTTCATTGTCTTTCACGACCTTCAGACTTTTGAAGAGTAACGGCAAGAGTTTGTCACATGTCGCTCAATTTGGGCTTGCCTGATATTTTCTCACAATTCAATTTAGGTCATGCCTTTCTGGCGAGAATACAATATGCGACAGTATCCCCTTCAGTGCATCGTATTATGAGCCCCATGACGTCAGTGTCCCATCACTGGTGGTGCCGACTTGGATCACCTGTTCAGGTGGGTCTGCCAGGTTTCTCCTCAGGGAGGTGATCTTCCCCTTTGTAATTAGTACGAGTCTCAACACTGGCCTTTTTTTTTTTTTTTTTTAACATCTTTATTGGAGTATAATTGCTTTACAATGGTGTGTTAGTTTCTACTTTATAACAAAGTGAATCAGTTATACATATACATATGTTCCCATATCTCCTCCCTCTTGCATCTCCCTCCCTCCCACCCTCCCTTTCCCACCCATCCAGGTGGTCACAAAGCACCAAGCTGATCTCCCTGTGCTATGCGGCTGCTTCCCACTAGCTATTTATTTTATGTTTGATAGTGTATATATGTGCATGCCACTCTCTCACTTTGTCACAGCTCACCCTTCACCCTCCCCATATCCTCAAGTCCATTCTCTAGTAGGTCTGTGTCTTTATTCCTGTCTTACCCATAGGTTCTTCATGACATTTTTTCTCCTTAAATTCCATATATATGTGTTAGCATATGGTATTTGTCTTTCTCTTTCTGACTTACTTCACTCTGTATGATAGACTCTAGGTCCATCCACCTCACTAAAATAACTCGATTTCGTTTCTTTTTATGGCTGAGTAATAGTCCATTGTATATATGTGCCACATCTTCTTTATCCATTCATCCGATGATGGGCACTTAGGTTGTTTCCATCTCCTGGCTATTGTAAATAGAGCTGCAATGAACATTTTGGTACATGATTCTTTTTGAATTATGGTTTTCTCAGGGTATATGCCCCATAGTGGGATTGCTGGGTCATATGGTAGTTCTATTTGTAGTTTTTTAAGGAACCTCCATACAGTTCTCCAGAGTGGCTGTACCAATTCACATTCCCACCAGCAGTGCAAGAGTGTTCCCTTTTCTCCACACTCTCTCCAGCATTTATTGTTTCTAGATTTTTTGGTGATGGCCATTCTGACTGGTGTGAGATGATATCTCATTGTAGTTTAGATTTGCATTTCTCTAATGATTAATGATGTTGAGCATTCTTTCATGTGTTTGTTGGCAATCTGTATATCTTCTTTGGAGAAATGTCTGTTTAGGTCTTCTGCTCATTTTTGGATTGGGTTGTTTGTTTCTTTTGTTATTGAGCTGCATGAGCTGCTTATAAATTTTGGAGATTAATCCTTTGTCAGTTGCTTCATTTGCAAATATTTTCCCCCATTCTGAGGGTTGTCTTTTGGTCTTGTTTATGGTTTCCTTTGCTGTGCAAAAGCTTTGAAGTTTCATTAGGTCCCATTTGTTTATTTTTTTTTTTATTTCCATTTCTCTAGGAGGTGGGTCAAAAAGGATCTTGCTGTGGTTTATGTCATAGAGTGTTCTGCCTATGTTTTCCTCTAAGAGTTTGATAGTTTCTGGCCTTACATTTAGATCTTTAATGCATTTTGAGCTTATTTTTGTGTATGGTGTTAGGGAGTGTTCTAATCTCATATTTTTACATGTACCTGTCCAGTTTTCCCAGCACCACTTATTGAAGAGGCTGTTCTTTCCCCACTGTACATTCCTGCCTCCTTTATCACAGATAAGGTGAACATATGTGCGTGGGTTTATCTCTGGGCTTTCTATCCTGTTCCATTGATCTATATTTCTGTTTTTGTGCCAGTAGCATATTGTCTTGATTACTGTAGCTTTGTAGTATAGTCTGAAGTCAGGGAGCCTGATCCCTCCAGCTCTGTTTTTCTTTCTCAAGATTGCTTTGGGTATTCGGGGTCTTTTGTGTTTCCATACAAATTGTGAAAATTTTTGTTCTAGTTCTGTGATAAATGCCAGTGGTAGTTTGATAGGGATTGCATTGAATCTGTAGATTGCTTTGGGTCATTTTCACAACGTTGATTCTTCCAATCCAAGAACATGGTATTCTCTCCATCTACTTGTATCATCTTTAATTTCTTTCATCAGTGTCTTATAATTTTCTGCATACAGGTCGTTTGTCTCCTTAGGTAGGTTTATTCCTAGATATTTTATTCTTTTTGTTGCAATGGTAAATGGGAGTGTTTTCTTGATTTCACTTTCAGAATTTTCATCATTAGTGTATAGGAATGCCAGAGATTTCTGTGCATTAATTTTCTATCCTGCTACTTTACCAAATTCATTGATTAGCTCTAGTAGTTTTCTGGTAGCAGCTTCAGGATTCTCTATGTATAGTATCATGTAATCTGCAAACAGTGACAGCTTTACTTCTTCTTTTCCAGTTTGGATTCCTTTTATTTCCTTTTCTTCTCTGATTGCTCTGGCTAAAACTTCCAAAACTATATTGAATAAGAGTGGTGAGAGTGGGCAACCTTGTCTTGTTCCTGATCTTAGTGGAAATGCTTTCACCATTGAAACATCGTCCTTTCACCATTGAGGACGATGTTGGCTGCGGGTCTGTCATATATGGCCATTTTTATGTTGAGGAAAGTTCCCTTTATGCCTACTTTCTGCAGGGTTTTTATCATAAATGGGTGTTGAATTTTGTCAAAAGCTTTCTCTGTATCTATTGAGATGATCATATGGTTTTTCTCCTTCAATTTGTTAATATGGTGTATCACGTTGACTGATTTGCGTATATTGAAGAACCCTTGCATTCCTGGAATAAACCTCACTTGATCATGGTGTATTATCCTTTTAATGTGCTGTTGGATTCTGTTTGCTAGCATTTTGTTGAGGATTTTTGCATCCATGTTCATCAGTGATATTGGCCTGGAGTTTTCTTTCTTTGTGACATCCTTGTCTGGTTTTGGTGTCAGAGTGATGGTGGCCTCGTAGAATGAGTTTGGGAGTGTTCCTTCCTCTGCTATATTTTGGAAGAGTTTGCAAAGGATAGGCGTTAGCTCTTCTCTAAATGTTTGATAGAATTCTCCTCTGAAGCCAAGTGGTCCTGGGCTTTTGTTTGTCGGAAGATTTTTAATCACAGTTTCAATTTCAGTGCTTGTGATTGGTCTGTACATGTTTTCTATTTCTTCCTGATTCAGTCTTTGCAGGTTTTGCATTTCTGAGAATTTGTCCGTTTCTTCCAGGTTGTCCATTTTATTGGCATAGAGTTGCTTGTAGTAATCTCTCATGATCTTTTGTATTTCTGCAGTGTCAGTTGTTACTTCTCCTTTTTCATTTCTAAATCTATTGATTTAAGTCTTCTCCCTTTTTTTCTTGATGAGTCTGGCTAATGGTTTATCAATTTTGTTTATCTTCTCAAAGAACAAGCTTTTAGTTTTATTGATCTTTGCTATCATTTCCTTCATTTCTTTTTCATTTATTTCTGATCTGATTTTTATGATTTCTTTCCTTCTGCTAACTTTGGGGCTTTTGTCCTTCTCTCTCTAATTGCTTTAGGTGGAAGGTTAGGTTGTTTATTCGAGATGTTTCCTGTTTCTTAAGGTAGAATTGTATTGCTATAAACTTCCCTCTTAGAACTGCTTTTGCTGCATCCCATAGGTTTGAGTCGTCGTGTTTCCATTGTCATTTGTTTCTCGGTACTTTCTGATTTCCTCTTTCATTTCTTCAGTGATCACTTCGTTATTAAGTAGTGTATTGTTTAGCCTCCATGTGTTTGTATTTTTTACAGATCTTTTCCTGTAATTGATATCTATTCTCATAGCATTGTGGTCGGAGAAGATAGTTGATACCATTTCAATTTTCTTAAATTTACCAAGGCTTGATTTATGACCCAAGATATGATCTATCCTGGAGAATGTTCCATGAGCACTTGAGAAAAATGTGTATTCTGTTGTTTTTGGGTGGAATGTCCTATAAATATCAATTAAGTCCATCCTGTTCAATGTATCATTTAAAGCTTGTGTTTCCTTATTTATTTTCATTTTGGATGATCTGTCCATTGGTGAAAGTGGGGCATTAAAGCCCCCTACTATGAATATGTTACTGTCGATTTCCCCTTTTATGGCTGTTAGTATTTGCCTTATGTATTGAGGTGCTCCTATGTTGGGTGCATAAATATTTACAATTGTTATATCTTCTTGGATCGATCCCTTGATCATTATGGAGTGTCCTTCTTTGTCTCTTGTAATAATCTTTATTTTAAAGTCTATTTTGTCTGATATGAGAATTGCTACTCCAGCTTTCTTTTGGTTTCCATTTGCATGGAATATCTTTTTCCATCCCCTTACTTTCAGTCTGTATGTGTCTCTAGGTCTGAAGTGGGTCTCTTGTAGACAGCATATATATGGGTCTTGTTTTTGTATCCATTCAGCCAGTCTGTGTCTTTTGGTGGGAGCATTTAAGCCATTTACATTTAAGGTAATTATCAATATGTATGTTCCTATTCCCGTTTTCTTAATTGTTTTGGGTTTGTTATTGTAGGTCTTTTCCTTTTCTTGTGTTTCTTGCCTAGAGAAGTTCCTTTACCATTTGTTGTAAAGCTGGTTTGGTGGTGCTGAACTCTATCAGCTTTTGCTTGTCTGTAAAGGTCTTAATTTCTCCATCATATCTGAATGAGATCCTTGCTGGGTAGAGTAATCTTGGTTGTAGGTTTTCCTCCTTCATCACTTTAAATATGCCCTGCCAGTCCCTTCTGGCTTGCAGAGTTTCTGCTGAAAGATCAGCTGTTAACTTTATGGGGATTCCCTTGTGTGTTATTTATTGTTTTTCCCTTGCTGCTTTTAATATGCTTTCTTTGTATTTAATTTTTGACAGTTTGATTAATATGTGTCTTGGCATATTTCTCCTTGGATTTATCCTGTATGGGACTCTCTGTGCTTCCTGGCCTTGATTAACTATTTCCTTTCCCATATTAGGGAAGTTTTCAACTATAATCTCTTTAAATATTTTCTCAGTCTCTTTCTTTTTCTCTTCTTCTTCTGGAACCCCTATAATTCGAATGTTGGTGCGTTTAATGTTGTCCCAGAGGTCTCTGAGACTGTCCTCAGTTCTGTTCATTCTTTTTTCTTTACTCTGCTCTGCAGTAGTTATTTCCACTATTTTATCTTCCAGGTCACTTATCCGTTCTCCTGCCTCAGTTATTCTGCTATTGACCCCATCTAGAGTATTTTTAATTTCATTTATTGTGTTGTTCATTGTTGCTTGTTTCATCTTTAGTTCTTCTTGGTCCTTGTTAAATGTTTCTTGCATTTTCTGTGTTCTATTTCCAAGATTTTGGATCAACATTACTATCATTTTTCTGAATTCTTTTTCAGGTGGACTGCCTATTTCCTCTTTTGTTAGGTCTGGTGGGTTTTTATCTTGCTCCTTCACCTGCTGTGTGTTTTTCTGTCTTCTCATTTTGCTTATCTTACTGTGATTGGAGTCTCCTTTTTGCAGGCTGCAGGTTCGTAGTTCCTGTTTTTTTGGTGTCAGTCCCCAGTGGCTAAAGTTGGTTCAGTGGATTGTGTAGGCTTCCTGGTTGAGGGGACTAGTGCCTGTGTTCTGGTGGATGAGGCTGGATCTTGTCTTTTTGGTGGGCAGGTCCATGTCTGGTGATGTTTCGGGGTGTCTGTGGACTTATTATGATTTTAGACAGCCTCTCTGCTAATGGGTGTGGTTGTGTTCCTGTCTTGCTAGTTGTTTGGCATAGGTTGTCCAGCACTGTCGCTTGCTGGTCGTTGAGTGAAGCTGGGTGCTGCTGTTGAGATGGAAATCTCTGGGAGATTTTCACTGTTTGATATTATGTGAAGCTGGGAGGTGTCTTGTGGACCATTGTCCTGAAGTTGGCTCTCCCACGTCAGTGGCACAGCACTGACTCCTGGCTGCAGCACCAAGAGCCTTTCATCCACATGGCTCAGAATTAAAAGGGAGAAAAAGTAGAAAGAAAGGAAGGAAGAAAGAAAGAGGATAAAATAAAATAAAGTAAGATAAAATAAAATAACGTTATTAAAATAAAAAATAATTATTAAGAAAAAAAATGTGTTAAAAGAAAGGAAAAAAAACAGCAAAAATGGACAGATAGAACCCTAGGAGAAATGGTGAAAGCAAAGCTATACAGACAAAATCTCACACAGAAGCATACACATACACACTCACAAAAAGAGGAAAAGGGGAAAAAATAATAAATCTTGCTCTCAAAGTCCACCTCCTCAATTTGGGTTGATTCGTTGTCTATTCAGGTATTCCACAGATGCAGGGTACATCAAGTTGATTGTGGAGCTTTAATCTGCTGCTCCTGAGGCTGCTGGGAGAGATTTCCCTTTCTCTTCTTTGTTGCACAGCTCCCAGGGCTCAGCTTTGGATTGGCCCCGCCTCTGCATGTAGGTCGCTGGAGGGCGTCTGTTCTTTGCTCAGACAGGATGGGGTTAAAGGAGCAGCTGACTTGGGGCCTCTGGCTCACTCAGGCCGTGGGGAGGTAGGGGTGCGGATGTGGGGCCAGCCTGCGGCAGCAGAGGCCAGCGTGACGTTGCACTAGCCTGAGGCGCGCCGTGCGTTCTCCCGGAGAAGTTGTCCCTGGATCCCGGGACCCTGGCATTGGCGGGCTGCACAGGCTCCCTGGAAGGGAGGTGTGGATAGTGAACTGTGCTCGCACACAGGTTTCTTGGTGGCGGCAGCAGCAGCCTTAGCGTCTCATGCCCATCTCTGGGGTCCGCGCTGATAGCCTCGGCTCGCGCCCGTCTCTGTAACTCAATAAGCAGCGCTTTTAATCCCCTCTCCTCGCGCACCAGGAAACAAAGAGGGAAGAAAAAGTCTCTTGCCTCTTCGGCAGGTCCAGACTTTTCTCCGGACGCCCTTCCGGCTAGCCGTGGTGCACTAACCCCCTGCAGGCTGTGTTCACGCCGCGAACCCCAGTCCTCTCCCTTCGCTCCGACCTAAGCCCAAGCCTCAGCTCCCAGCCCCCACCTGTCCTGGCGGGTGAGCAGACAAGCCTCTCGGGCTGGTGAGTGCTGGTCGGCACCGATCTTCTGTGCGGGAATCTCTCTGCTTTGCCCTTCGCACCCCTGTTGTTGTGCTTTCCTCCGTGGCGCCGAAGCTTTCCCGCTCCTCCACCCACAGTCTCTGCCCGCGAAGGGGCTTCCTAATGTGTGGAAACCTTTCCTCCTTCACAGCTCCCTCCCACTGGTGCAGGTCCCATCCCTATTCTTTTGTCTCTGTTTATTCTTTTTTCTTTTCCCCTATCCAGGTGCGTGGGGAGTTTCTTGCCTTTTGGGAGGTCTGAGGTCTTCTGCCAGCGTTCAGTAGGTGTTCTGTAGTTGTTCCACGTGTAGATGTATTTCTGGTGTATCTGTGGGGAGGAAGGTGATCTCCGTGTCTTACTCTTCCGCCATCTTCCCCCTCTCTCTCAACAATGGGCTTTGAATGCACTGATTTCCACCATCTGACAGTTTAGTCTTCCAGGCCCGCCATTGCCCATCCCTTCTGGAGGACCTTCTGTCTTCAGGCCCTGCAGGGAAGGGCAGATCAACTGGAACAGCACGGAAGTGAGGAGGCCTGTGCAGGATGGGGCTTGTCTTCAGTTCCTAATCAATGAGCTCCAAAATGGGGGGCAGGTGCGGTTAAGGACAATCAAAGCAAATAGTACCACTCTTTTTTTTTTTTTACTTGATATTGAGTGCGGGTGATTTTAAATGAGGTAACTCTCCTATTAATCCATTTATTTGCAAATGCCTTGTTTCCAGATCAATAAAAGCGTATTTTGAATGGACTTTATTCCAGAGAGCACCTGGTGACATATAAGATTTTCTCTACAGTTGGGAAGGTTCTATTTTTAGAGGTGATGCCATCTTGTCACGGGCAAGATGATAAGAGTTGTGGCTGATGTCAGTGAACGTGAGCCTGTGGCGTTTGGCATATGTCTTTACAGGAGGCCCTGATTTCTTTTCCTGTTAATCCCTTCTTCTCAGAGTTCCCTCTCAGTTCTCACTCACTGCTTCTGTCATCCCACACCTAGATTCTGGAAGAATATTTGAGTTGCAGAGAGTTTTGCTCTTTGCTACTCTGTAGCCACATATTTTTAAAAAGAAAGAGACATTTTTGGGGGAAGGGGAAGATTAAATTGCTCATTAAAAGAGCAGTTTAAGTGAGGGAATTGCACTGTTAGCTTTTTCTGCATGACAAGCATCCCAAAATTTAGAGGCATAAAACAACAACTCATTTTCTTCTGCTTACAAGTCTAAGAGCCTGTTAGGCCAACTCAGCGGTCTCTTCTGGACTCTTCCATGCATCTGTGGTCAGAGGGCAGGCGGGCATCCAGGCACCTTGGTTCTGCTCCTTGTGGACATTAATCCCCCAGCAGGCTCACTTGGGCTCGTTCCCATGGAAATTTGGGAATGCCAAGCGGATGCAGCTTGGTTCAAGTCTCTGCTTGCATAACATTTGCTGTCTTTCCACTGGTGGCTCTGTGCAAAGCCAATGTGGAAGAAGGCTGCCTGAGGGTGTGAACATAGGGAGACAAATTATCAGCCACGTTTGCAAGCCGTCTCCCATGAGTGAGATGCGAACATCACTGCTTATATGGCATTAAGCACCAAATTGTTAATAAAATAATGAGAAAGCAATTCCCTGTTCATTTTATTATGTGTATGTTACACAGCTCTGTCCTTTCTCAAATGTGTGCATGTTGCAAATAAAGACACAACCCAACACATCAACAAAGATTTCCATTGAGAAACTAGTTCCTTAAGTTTTTGGAGCCAAACACACCACTTAAAACCTAGATGGAGTTGAAATTCTGTCATTGTCTTAGAAAACTGGTCAGTTCTGTGCAATTATGCTAGATGATTTTTTTCCTGAGAAGTTATATTAACATCGTTTTGAATCCAAGCAAATACCTTATGGTTATATGCACAGTTTTCTCCAGGAACCATGTTCACTCTCATGGCTGGGAGTTTCACTTCTTGGGTTTTTGTTGCATAGTTTCCCTGAACACGTCCCAGTCTTGTGCATAAATGAGGTGGAAGCAGCAGCAGCAACAGCACATTACAGACAAATTCACCTCTCTATCAGGTGTCCAGAAATACTAGGAGAAAATATTTCCCCGCATTTATTAGAAAAGTAAAAAAGTAACTAAAGTCAAGACATTTCATTTTGAATCAAAATCATGATTGACATCAAACTTTTCCAGGTGTCTGCATCAGCGCCCACCTTCCCCTCCCACCTGGGTTTTGTGCCTGTCTCCAAGGGTTTGCCTTCACCCACCCTCTGGAGGCCCTGCCCTCTGTAAATATACTATATGCCTTTACCTATAATTGCTGCCCTTCTCCTTTCTGCCCTTTCATGGGCAGGTTTTAGCTTGGTCATCATTAAGAATATTTATTTATTGAAATTAATAAATATTTATTAAAGTAAAACATACTTGTGATTGAAATTATTAAAGAGAACTGAAAGTCTCAAAATGAAAATAATGGACCCCTTGACCACCTTCTCTGTGCCCTAGCCCTACTCTTCAGAGGTCAGTCACTTTTAAACTTCTGTTTAGCTGTTTCTTGTGATCCTCACTTCCATGCTTCTAGATAATATGCTTGTACTGCTATTTCTTGATTTGATCAATTTTAGGCATTTTCGATGGGCTTTCTATAATCAGATTTTCTTCCATGTCTTCTTTGACTTCTTCCAGTACAGTTGGGTCAATAATCAATATTTACATTACTAGTATAGCTGTATAAATATTGTTCATTGAGGCCCCAGGTGAACATTTCCTATTTTATGGAGTTTTTGTTTCTCTTGAAGTTTGTAATTGCTTCTTTTTTTCCACTTGTATAATTTTCTCTTCACATATTTTTATATTGTCCCCAAAGGTTTAATTTTTATCATTTGTTCTCCTTTTCCCCCACTAGTTTTACCTTCCAAATACTTCTATAGCTCACTAAATCTGGACTATTTGCTCTCTAGGACTGTGGCACGTTTTTCATACTGGAGCGTCCCCTTACTCTCCTGGGTTGGACCTACTGTTTCTTTGCTCCCTTGTCTTCCTAATTTTGCCAGAGATTATCTCCAGTAGCTCCTTAAGGAAGGTGCAAGAAAAGTCAATTTTGTGAATCGTTATATGAACGAAAATGTCTTTAGTCTATTTTTACTTATGACCGATATTTTGCTGAATTTATAATTCCAAGTTGAAGATAATTTTTCCTCAGAATTTTTAGGTAAAAAAATAATACTAATACAAGGTGACATAAGAACCTCATCGTTCAGTGTTATATGGAGGCTGTTCTACATAAGCCTCAACTCTAAAGTTATAGATTCATAGATGTTCTTAGTTCCACCACCTTTATACAACTGATCACCTGATTGCTTCAATACTGAGCCAGAGCTTGATGCTTCAGAATGGTTAGTCTTTACATGTTGAAGATCTCTGCTAGATGACTTGTGCTTATCATGACATCTAGCACATCTTTGCCTTTATAAAAAACAGTATTTTGCCATTTTCTCGGCAGGTTTTTTTTTCTGTTATTTTTGTTAAGAGATCCCCCTTCTCTGTGATCATCCTTTCTCTCCTTTTAAATTCGAACGGCTAGTCCATTTCTCAACAGATCTGAAGAATTGCAGCAGCTCATGGTTCTTTTTTCTTTTTGGCAGTACGTGGGCCTCTCACTGTTGTGGCCTCTCCCGTTGCAGAGCACAGGCTCCGGACGCGCAGGCTCAGTGGCCATGGCTCACGGGCCTAGCCACTCCACGGCATGTGGGATCCTCCCGGACCGGGGCACGAACCCGTGTCCCCTGCATTGGCAGGTGGACTCTCAACCACTGCGCCACCAGAGAAGCCCGCAGCTCATGTTTTTGTTCTCAGTTTTGCTGGCAGCCTGGTCAGGGATGGGTGCAGCATTGCTGCCAACAGCCCACGGTGACCCTGTACATGGAGGGCCCAGGGGATAGGGGTGCCTCTGGGTTAGGGCTGTGCACACCCTCCATGGAGCTGCGGTGGAGAGAGGAGCCCAGAGCTAGACAAGGAGATCACAGAGCTGCACAGGAGGGTGGAGTGTGTGGAGGTTCTCCTGAGCGGGTCCTTCCTGCCCAGTGACTGAGTCTGGCCACCAGGCAGGTGTCAGCTCCCAATCCATTGCTGGAGGGAGAGATGGGGGAGAATAAAACTTGGTTTGTGTGATGGCATCAAACTAATTCTAATTTTGAATTTAAAAAATCCATGCTCTGACCCCTGAAGCACAAAAGAATGGATTTAAAACCCAGGCAGAGAACAGCCTCTTCTGTTACTAAAAGAAACTGCAAGTTGATTTCTCCCTCAGACACTACTTGTCATGTCTTCTGCATGTCCCAGACAGACAAGCCTCTCACTGAAGCTTCTTGGGAGGAACCAGGGTCTCCCAGCTCACAGGTGAGGGCAGCCAGTCCTGGTCTCCAGGTCCTGGGTGTGCCTTTTTTGGTCCCTCCCCAGCAGGGGGTGCAGGTGATCCTCCTTGGGTGCATTCAGTGTCTGGAGCCAGAAGGAGGCCAGATGTCTCACTGAGTGCCTCCCTGAGGGTCTCCAGCACTGGGAACCACTCTCTGAGACGTCTGTGCTCAATGTCAATGGGAGTGAAGTGTCTACAATAATTTTCCTGTGTGGTTCCTGTGCTGTTCCTTCCTTAGTGGCACCTCCTGGGGATAGAAGGGGGTCGGGTGGGGATGGGGGGAAAGTGGAGAATGGAGGCAGGTGGGGATGGGGGACAGGTGGAGGCACTGTCTTCACTGTGAGGACCCACAGCCTGTGTGAGCCAAGCCAGGGAGGGTGACCCCGGCTTCCAAAGACAGGCAGCAGTCAGGGCTTTAGTAGAAAGTGGCAGCATGTTTTATGTGCCTTTACACACTTTCCTGAGGGTGATATAAAAGTGTGTGACCTGGTTGGGCAAGAATTCATTCTTCTATCCAGCCATGCTGACTTCTTTAGAGGAACTTGGATAGCTTTGGGGCACCAGGGTCACACTCCCCTCCAAAAAGGGACATTGCCACCAAACACCCCGGGGAGGGACGGGTTCTGGGAATGAAGAGGGCTTCCCTGGCCCAGCATGGGGCTGAAGCCGGCAGTGGGGGAAGTCTCTGTGGCTTCACACAAAGAGCTGCAGGAAGGCAGCCTGTTCCATTCCTCACTCACCACTTAGGTCACAGGAAAGGAGGATTACAGGGAAGGAGGATTATAGTAATGGGTGTTCTTGTTACTAATACAAAGCTACTGCTATTACAATTAACCAAGCAACAAACCACCCATCATTATTGAGCACCACTGTCTACTAGGCAATTGATAAGCGTTTTACAAGCATCACTAATATAACCTTCATAACAGCCACGTGACACATGCTCTTCTTTTCACAGACAGGACACTGAAGCTCAGAGAGGTTAGGTGACTCCTGCAGGGTCACATAGCAGAAGCGTCTGATTTCAGAGCCTTCTGCTGCAACCTCTATTGCAGGGTGGTAGCTGACCTGATCCATGCTTGCTGGGGTTCCTCGAGCTTGAGGCCAAACATGATGAGTCATGGAGAGTGAAAGCCCTTCACTGCCTATGGTGACGTCTCCTCTGTCCCAGACGTACTTTCTCTAGGACCTCATTTCTTTATTTCTGCTACAGCTTAGGGACAAAGGCAAGTTCTTTGTTGAAAAGCTGCCAGATGTGGCCTTGCTCCTCCAAATGTTTGGTGTACCTGCAAAGTAAACATTCATTTTCTCCCTACTTTGCTTCAGAAGCTGCCTTCTGTTTCTCTTACCCCACCACCCAGAGCAGCGATGGCCCTGTGCTTCAGCACGGGTGGAAACTTGCTTGGCTCCTTTCTCACTTGGGGCACATTTTACTGGCTTCCTGTCTCTTCTAGAACCCAGTATCTAGACCTCAGGATGGCCACAGTTTCTACTTTGAAGGCCAGTCTTCATTGAACTTTAGTGATTGCTGACAGCTCTGTGTTGAAATGACCCTGAGACATGGTAGGATGGAGTTCTGGGTTCCATTGTTAATGTCTGTCATGGTCAAAGGATGGGAGGTGGTGGCAATTGTATTGATAGGCTATGGCCCTTTCTAAGAAGTGACAGGATTCAGTGAGGTGTAGGAAAGTAGGTCATTCATCAAATTACTGCCATAGTGTCTTTGGAAATGATGGCCAAATGAGCCCCCACTGTCTGCTTTAATCATCTCTCCTGGAGAGTGACATGGTGACAGGGAACCTGGGTTTGCAACTGGCATGGAGCAGCAGCATCCATGCAAACATTGGGAAGTGAATTCCCATATGGTGACATCTTAGCTCTTGTGAGGACTATGCCCCTCAGCCCCAGGGGCACAGGGGACCTGGAGCAGCCCTTGTCCCAGCTTCATCATCACGCCCACATTACTTCAACCACAAGTCCAGAAGTCAGGGCCGCATCCTGGGAGCTCTGGCTCCTTTCTGCTTACTTCCCCCTCTTGAGAGCATTCCATCTGTTCTGATTCCCCACCATTTTAGCATCAAATATACAGAAACATTGAGAGTGAGCACCCAGACACCTACCACTGGATTCTACAAAAATATTGAACTTCTTTTGTTTTCCATATCTAGGCATCCATCTCCATATTGATCCACCTCATATTTTTAATTAATTAAACTCCATACTTTATGTGGATTTTTGAATTTTTAAATTATGGCAAAATACACATAATATAAAACTTACCGTGTTAACTATTTTTAAATGTACAGTTTAGTGGCATTAAGTACATTCACATGGCTGTACAACAACCACAACGTCCGTCTCCAGAAATTTTTCATCTTCCCAAACTCAAACTCTTTCCCTATTAAACACTAAGTCCCCATTCCCTCTCCCCCCTACTAAGCATTGTCTTACTTTCTGTGTCTATGACTTCACTACTCTAGGTCCCTCATATGAGTCCCTCATATGAGTCCTTCATACACATACATGTCTTTTTGTGACTGGCTGATTTCACTCAGCATGAGGTCCTCAAGGTTCATCCATGTTGTAGCATGTGACATGGTTTCTTCCTTTTTAAGGCTGAATAATTTTCTATTGCATGTGTATACCACATTTTGTTATCCATCCCTCTGTCGATGAACACTTGGGTTGCTTCCATATCTCGGCTATTGTAAATAATGCTGCTATGAATATGGGTGTACAAATATCTTTTCAAGTCCCTGCTTTCCCTTCTTTTGGGTATGTACCTAGGAGTGGAATTACTGTGATCCACCTCATTTTTTGAAGCATTTCAAAGAAAGTTACAGACATCCATTCACTCCACCAGAACACTTCATCATGCGCACTTCTACTTTACAGTTCCCTCTTTTTCTCCTTCACAAATCTTATCTAAACCATCCAATGAGTTTTGACAAATGCATACACCTGTACAACTCAAACACCACCGAAATATGGAACATCTCCATCACTCCAGAAAGTTCCTTTATGTCAGAGTGTGTTTGTGTACACACTGTAGGGAATTTTTTATTTATACTGATTTCAGAAGATGAGAAGACCCAGATTTCTGATCAGATGATACAAAGGTAGAATTAAAGGCAGCTTTGATAGCTATTACATGTGACTTGTCATCACAGTCCACCAACTTTCACAAAATATCTTTCTGGTTCGTTTTGTTGTGGGTTTAGTTTAGTGAAGGTACTAAACTCTATATGCTGTGTATGTATGGGTTAGGTTGAATGTGTGCTCCTCCCCCCAGACTCCTGGTACCTGAGAATGTGACCTTATTTGGAAATAGTGTCACTGCAAATGTAATTAGTTAAGACGAGATCATACTGGAACAGGGTGAGCTCTAATCCAATATGAGTGGTGTTCTTAAAAGAAAACATTAGGACACACTGGGGGAAGGCAGTCACGTGAAGTCAGAGAGACCAGGAGAAGGTGGCCGTGTGAAGACCGTGACAGATATTGAGGGACGTGGCTACAAGCCAAGGAACAACAAGATGCTGGAAGAGGCAAGGAAGGATCCTCCCCTAGAGACTTCAGAGGGTGCACAACCCTGTTGACACCTTGATCTTGGACTTCTGGCCTCTAGGACTGTGAGAGTATAAATTGCTATTGTTTAAGCCACTAGGTTTGTGGTACTTTATTTCTGCAGCTATAGGAAACAAATACAATGACTGACCATGATGTGTTGAAGCTAACCTCAGAGAGGACCCAAAAACGGCTTTCTTGGTTTTTGTCCAACAGACATGGAGGAGTTGTTACTTTTACATTAAAAACAAATAAAATAAAAACCTTGTGAGAATTCCACAGGTTGAGGAAATCTAATCACAGGACTACAAATACAGTGGCTTAGCAGTATAATTCTATATTAATTGACTCACTGTTGTCCAAATTCATCGGGTATTTATGTTCTTAGATATCTCCATCCCCATGTCCTGTCCTGAGTTCCTGACTATGAGAGAACTTTTGTCCAAATGTAAAATCCCTGCAGATACTCAGAGTGTGTGGTCACACACAGATGTGCCATGCTCTACTTTTGTTATTTTACTACTGACATCCTTCTGAATGGTCCACGTTATCTTATTACCTTTTCTTTAAAATCTTCAATAATGAATAAAAGTGAGCAAGAGCTGGTAAAACAAGTCTAGTCTCTCTCCAAATTGCAGAGACTTCCTTGAATGGGGAGATGATACATTTTCACAAACCGCCCCCCCTTCTGCCCGCAGAAACTAGTGGAAAAGATGCCCAAAAATATCACACAAAAGAAATAAGTTATGTTTGGATCTGTCTTCCCTGCTGGGCTGTGGGGCAGGTGCTGCTAGGCCTCAGATCCTGCTCTGGGGGCTGGCAGGAAGGTGGCCAGCCTGTGAGCAAGGAGATGTCACCATGAAACCAAGCAGACCTATGTAGAGGCCTTCCCAGTGACAGAATCCCCAGAGTTCCCTGCTTACTGATGACTAGGAAAAAGACTGTGGGAATATACTGTGGCATCCTAAGCCATCGATGAGTAGAGAAAGAAACAAGCCTCAGCAGTTGATGATTGGAGAAACAAAGGAATGCAGAAACAAAGATGAGGCAGTCAGGCACAGAAATAACCATAACTTAAACAGTAGATCAGCTCCAAGGACTCCTAGTTCTCTCTCAAAGGTAAAGTCTAATGCACATTCCTCAGTTGTCTTACAGAAACAAGATCTCAATCAGATGGAGAGTGATGACCATGAGGAGACTGCTCCGGACCAGCTGGAACCTGAAGATTGACAATGCTTACCCCGTGACCTCACCTGGTTACCTCACCACCCACCAAACAGAAAATTGTGCACAAGCTGATTATTGTTCCCCATGACCCTCTCCCTCACTCTGTCTTTATAAAGTCTTCCCTGAAAGCCATCTGAGACTATGGGTCTTTTGAGCATTAGCTACCTGTTCTCCTTGCTTGATGCCTTGCAATAAATGTTATACTTTCTTTAACCACAACCAAGTGTCAATAGCAAACCCAAGTTTGGTTCAGTAACAAGCCTAGAAAATGGGTCTCTTGTTGTGGACTTAGATGGTGTTGCCCCAGAATACTATATAGATACACATACACAGACATACGCATACACTGTGGATTCACTGTGTTGTCCACTTTACTCCTGGCAGGTGTGTGCCCCCACCATCCCACCCACACTGTCCCAGTCAGGACACACAGCACAAAACCTGCCATGGACAACAGGTCAGGACATGCTGACCACCAGCTATGTGAAATGTTCCAATAAAGAAATTCTCCACTCAACCGGTGGGCCCTGTGGGCAATTCTGACTGCCAACCCTCTGAGATCTCCACAGGGGCCGAGGGAAGGCTCCATATCAGCCGCATGGGTTCCTACAACAGGATTTTGTGGATCCTTTCGTGATTCTGAACTTGGGATGTTTCTTAGTATTAACAGCAAAATGTCTTCCTTTATTACAGGCAGAGGATGAGTCCATGATATCATTGTCATGTGTGAACCAGCATCACCACATGGAGGGGTGTCTGTGGACCAAGACTGTTCTGTGTTGGTGGGATTTTAGCTTCACTTTGGATTCTTCCTTTTTACTTAGTATATCTTCACAAAACTCACCTATAAAATGATGCAGTTATACTTTATGTAATTTCAAAATTACATATTACATATAAAATTTATGTATTTTTACATAAAATAAAAAGTTAGGTTTCCTGGAGGAAATTGTCTCCTCATGCTGGCCACCCTCTGTGCCTCGTTCACGCACCTTGGGTCCAGAATGCCCTGCAAGCAGGACAGCTCTCCACCACAGCATGGTTGACGTTCACGCACAGAGTCATGGAATGCAATTTAAAAGTTGAAACTGTGACTTAACTAAGTGGGAAATGGCGATGACATCCTGGCATTTGGGGGTATGTTTCAAAATGATTTTGTCAATTTAGGATGGAATTCTAACCCCAAGGGGTTGGGGCCATGAGCAGGAGTTGGTAAAAATACAAGTGAGCCCCTGACACTGTGGGAAAGGTCAGCGGCTCAGTGTGTTTCCCAGGATAGTCCCTCCCAGGCCTCAGCTGCCAGCCTGAGGGGGAAGCGTGAACAGTTCCATAGGGGAGGGAATGCTAGTGTCGGCTAGTAAACACGGTAAATGAACAAAAGTGTGTGCTTTTAATGTAAAGCTGTCCCCTCAACCCTCCAAAAATCTGACTTTGGGAGAGCAAGGAGCTGGGCCGTTGGGAGGCCTGGGGTCCCCCCATGCCCAGCTCACATTTGAAACATGCTTAATGTTGGACATAATGCAGCACTTGAGTGTTTGGAGAGGAAATGAGATGCTGTGTTTGAAGCCTTGTGACCCCTCTGGGCATCGGTGTGTAGAATGACAGTGGCCCCAGGCAACATGGTGTGTGTGGGGCCTCTCTCCACATGCCTCTATAATTTCTCAGGAAGCGGGTACACACACAAGGATACTTGGGTGTGTAGGCATTCTGGAGTCAAAAAATTGAAAGTCATGATAAAAATGACCCTTCAGGCATCACAGTGAAGCCGTCGACTGACGCTGGGGGCTGTGTGTTCCCTCGGCCACTCCCATGGTGTTGATCTGGCTGGTCATTCAGCTCTGCAGGCCAAGAGCACTCAGCTCTGCAGAAGTGATGGGGGACCCTTCTGTGAGGGTTTATAGAACATGAATGAGACACAAAACATCCCCTGCCTGTGACATTTTGAAAGTAAGTGAGATAAAGCCAAAGAAGGCGAGATTGGTGACATCTTTTATTCCTGTGATTCTGTGAAGCAGGAAGAAGTGCGGAGAATTTTGCAGGCTCAGGACTGGACGAATCTGCACTGGGGATGCCCGTACATGTTCCTACATCTTTTGACACGTCTGTCCAGGCAGACTGGGGAGTGAGCCAAGAAATTTCCTTCCTTTTGAAAAAAATGCCCCCCCACAAAAAAAAGAAAGAAAAATGTGCAAAACCAACCAACTGAAAAACACAAGCAAGGCCCTTGAGCCAAGAGTGTAAATATCAAAGGGAAAGTGGGTCTTCCTTCCAGCCCTGAGACTCCACCATCAGCCCCTTCAGCCATTGCTGTCATAGTTTTTGAGGCACTTGGAGCCCCACAGGCTCTTGGGGGTGAGATTGGTAGGCAACAAATGACTTTCCTTTGCCCTGAGAAGGGGACCCTGTATAAGGGAAGAGAATGGTTAGAGCCTCATGCTTTGTTTTCTTATCAAAAAAATGACTAATTTTTCGTGGTGGTCAGAGCCAAAAAGGAATAATAAGATTTCATCATTTCAAGAGCTTGTTTCATAAGTGGGAACACAGCACATACACACAATATTGGGACAGTTTTGGGGATTCTTAGAGATCCTCTACCAGCAGGGGGCCCATAACTCCAGGTTAAGAACACCCCAGGAGAAAATTTTGCAAAGTGCAGGAAATAAAGTCAAACCACATTCCCACTTCCACCATCATAAACAGGCTGCTTTTCCTTTCAGTTTCCTCTAGCGTTTGTGCTTTCAAAGCCCCTCCCCATCAATGTTCTTCACAAACTCTTTTTAATAGCTGCGTAATACTCTACTGCTGAAGCATAGTTTTCTGTTGGGTATTTAGACTGTTCCCACTTTTGACCATTAGAAATAGCACTGTTGTAACATCTCTGGGGATACAGTTTTGTCTCTTTTTCACTTAATTTCCTTTGAGTATATTCCTAGAAGTGGGATGATTAGATCAGAGGATTTAAAGAATTTTTCATGTCCTTGATACATGGTGTTAAATTCTGATTTTCAGACACGTTGTTTTAATTACAATTTCATTATTGGCAGAGCAAGGAAGTGGGGTCAGCTGACCTGTAAGAAGCCAGGGTACCGATGGGGGGAGGGTGCAACCTTTAGTTGCTGAGAGTGATTGCTGAAAGGTACCCAACTATGTCCTGCACTCATGTTCCCAATGGGAAAATGGAAAGTGTCCCTCACTGCCCTGCTGCCCCTTGAGGAGGCTAATAGTTGCTCAGTAATGTGTTGACTGTAATGTATTTTCTGGAAGCTTGACTCCTTCTTCTCAACTGGAGAGGTTTCTTCTGGTAGTCATTAGCTAAGTTACTATTTAAACTTAAATTCATTAAAATGAAATAAAATCGAAAAACCCAGTTCCTCAGTTGCACTCAGTAGTTCCATGGACAGCATGGTACAGAACATTTCTATAACCTCAGAGACTTCTTTTGGACAGTGCTGTCTACCAGCTCCAGTTCTGGGGCATTCTCTCCTGAACTTACTGCCCAGTGGTTCCTCTGCACTGGGTGACAGAAACTCTAACGGTTGCCATCGAGGATGAAGGCTATTACTCCCACCCTGTCCTCACATTGCTAGCTTGTGTAGATGAGTATCCCATGGCTGCCTCTGATGGATGGAAGCTAGTCACATGCCCACATCCTAACTGCAAGGGAAGCTGAGCAATACATTTAAAAGAAAATTTGGCTTCTTTTCTGGTAAGAATCACATTTGGGAAACCTTCAAGCTGTAGAGAGATGGGAGAATGTGAATGGCAGTTAGATGTTCACTGCATTGCCTGTTTTCTCTGTTAGGATCAGGGCCACCTCTGTATGCTCCCATTTGCCTGTCAACCACAGAAAGTAGACTCTTTCTCCCCCAAAATCCATTGAACATCTTGGAAATTTTGTTAAGAGTTACAACATCCTCACCTGAACTTGTTAGATGCAACAGAATACTGAGCTTAACATCGGCTAAGTCTATAAAGAACAGAGAAAACGTCTGTTGTTAGCACATTTAGGGACTGGAACATCTCTGGAAGCCTGTCATCACTCTTCTTACACAGAGCCTTGCACAAGATGTGCAAAAGCATGCATGATCAATGGCAGGGTGGAGTATGAATTTGTTCAGTACCCCAGGAACATTTGTTTTGGTGAGCTACTCTTCATTGGGGAATTCCCTATCTTAACCTAAAATACACATAAGATGGGCAAGGGAAAATGGGACAGGCAAAGATGCCTGGGGTGGCTCTTAGTGTGACAGCTGATGCTTCCTGGGCCAAGTGCCACGGTTTCCTCACCATTTACTAAGGGACACATTACATGAGTGTGCCCTGGCTGACCTTCACGTGACAGAATTGCCTTCAAGATTTGAATGGAATGGAAAGCTAATGCAGAATCCAGTCATTGTGTTCTGACTTCCCAGGCAAACTCCAGAGCTTCAAAGAGTCAGACAAATTGAATAATGAGTTTTCTTTGCTTTGACTATATTGCTTGAATTTCTTGAGGCTACAACATGGAAAACTTTTGTTTAAATTTCTGAAGATACATCAGTATGTCCTATGTTTTACAGGGAAAAATGTAGTGCAGTAAAATATCAGCCAATTTTTTTTTGTGTGTGTGTGTGGTTTCCTTTAATAGTGGATTGGTTTTCCTTTTTTTTGCTTTTCTTTCCTTAAGGATTTTGGGAAATAGCAATCCTATAAATCTTCTTTACTGGTCCCACAATTTACTGCCTCTTGGCAACTATGAAAATGGTCTGATGTCTTTCAGTTCATTATGATGACTTTTTGAAAGGTCTTGGAAAATTTGTCTGTGATGTACCAGCAGGCCGTTCAGTCATTCCTTTCTCAAATTCCTACATCCCAAATGCTGTTCTAGAAAACGTATTTTACACTTGAGTCCATGACCCATCCATGAGTTAATTTTTTTAAGTCCATGAGTTAATTTTTGTGTATGGTGTGGAGTATGGATGAAAGTTAAAATTTTTTACATAAGAGGTCTAATTATTTCAGCATTATTTGTTGAAATTGCACTGAATTGCATTTACATCTTTGCAAAAAAAAATCAGTTGTCCATAAATGTGTGGGTTTGTTTTGGGGTTCTTTACTGTGTTCATTGACCTATTTTTCTATCTTGATATTAGTTCTACACAGTCTTGATTATTACAACATAATAAAAAACTTGAGGTCAGGTAGTGTTGTACCTCCAACTTTTGTCCTTTTTCATAGTTGTTTTGGCCATTCCAGGTACTTTGCATTTCCGTATAAATTTTAGAATTAATATCAATTTCTACCCAAGCAAAGCTGCTGGGAATTTTGTTGGGATTTCTTTGAATCTACAGAACAATTGGGAGAGAATTGACATCTTAGTGATATTGAGCCTTCTGATCCATGAACAAGGTATATCTCTCTATTTATTTTGGTATTATTTAATTTCTTTCATCAGCATTTCATAGTTGTAAGTGTACAGGTCTTACACATTTTTGTCAAATTTATCCCTAAGTATTTTATATTTTTTGATTCTATTATAAATGGTATTGTCTTAATAATTCCAACTTCTGATTGTTCATTGCTAGTATATAGAAATAGAATTAACAGTTGTATGTTATTGACCTCAAATCTTGCAAGCTCATTAAACTCACGTATTAGTTCTAGCAGCTCTTTTACAGATTCTATCAAATTTTATACATGGATGATCATAAATCAATAAAACAATTTTGCTCCTTCCTTTTCAATCTAAATGTCTTTTATCTCTTTTGCTTGCATGCTTGCACTGGCCAGAACCTCCAGCACAGTGTTTACTAGACGTCATGAGAGCAGGCAACCTTGTCTTGTTCTTGAATCTTGGGGGAAATGCATTCAGTTATCACCACTAATTATTATGTTAGCTATAGCTTTTCTGTAGATGTTCTTTATCAGGTTGAGGAAGTCCTTTTTGGTTCTAATTTTCTGAGTTTTTAAAAAATTAGAGATACATGTGAAATTTTGTCGAGTGCTTTTCCTGTATCTATTGAAATAACTATTTAGTTTTTAAATTTTTTTTGCATTTAAAGCTTATTACTATGTTCAGTTGCAATGATTTTTAAAATGTTAAACCAATCTTACATTCCTGGTAGACCCAAATTGACATAATGTATTTTCTCTTTTATACATGATTAGCTTTGATTTGCTAAAATTTTGTTTAGAATTTTTGCATTTATATTCATGTAGAATATTGATCTTTAGTTTTATTTTCTTGTAATATCCTTGTCTGGTTTTGGTATTAGGGTAACTGGCCTCATCGAATAGGTTAGGATATATTCCCTTCTGTTTAATTTTCTGGAGTTTCCTTTGTAGGAACAGTTTTAACCACAAATTCAGTTTCTTCATGTGGGAGTGCCTTGGCCAAGCTTCATGACAACGGAATTGCTTTCAAGATTTAAATTAAACAGTAAGCTAATGTGGAAGCCAGTCATCACATTCTGTCATTTCGGGCAGACTCCAGAGATTCTAAGTCTCTGAATCTACTCAGATAGAATAGTGAGTTTTATTTGTTTTGACTATATTGCTTTTATTTATTTTATTTCTATCAGGTTATCTCTTTCTTCTTGAGTGAGCTTTGGCAGCTTGTGAATGTTAAGGAATTTGTCCACATTTAAGTTATCATATTTATTCACATAAAGTCATTCATAATTTCTCCTTATAATTCTTTTAATATATGTGGAATCTGGGATGATGTCATTTCTCTCATTCCTGATACTGGCAATTTGTGTCTTCTCTTTTAGTTGAATAATTAAGGAAAATGCCTTATTTTGTTATTTTAGTGGTTGCTTTGGGTTTGTGGTTTATTTATCAGGGTCTACTTTCAAGTGATGTTATACCACTGCATGTATAATATAAGAATGCCACAGTAATATACTTTCATTTCTCCCCTCCCACCCTTTATAGATTTGCCACCATACATTTTCTAATACATGCTATAAATCTCAAAATCTATAGTTTTTATTTTTGTAGAAGCAAATATCTTTTAAAAAGATGTAAACAACAAGGAGCAACCATATATTTTTACTCATGTAGATACCATTTCTGGTGCTTTGTCCCTTTGTCAGATGCCTGTTTCCATCTAATATAATAACCTGTCTGCCTGAAGGATGCCCCTTAACATTTCTTGATGTATGAGTCTACTAATGAGGTATTCTTTCAGCCTTTGTAAATCTGAAATACACTGAATTTTGCTTTTTAAAATTAATGATATTTTTGATGGATATTGAGTTCTAGATTAACAGATTTTTTTCCCCTTCAATACTTTCATGACGTTACTTCACTGTGTTCTTATTTGCGTAGTTTTTACTCTTATACTTACCTTTTCCCTCTGTACATATTGTTTTCTTTTCCCTCTGACTTAAGATTTTATTCTTGCCACTGATTTCAAGCAATTTAATTATGGTGTGTCTTGGTGTGATTTTCTTCATGTTTCTTGTGCTTGAACTTCACTGAGTCTCTAACATCTGTGGATTTTCATCAACTTTGAAAAAAAAAAGTCCACCATTTCTTCAAATATTTTTTTCTGTTCTCCCAGTCCTGTCTTCTTCAGGACCTCCAATTAAATGTATACTGCATCTTTTGAAGTTGTCCCACAACCTACTGATTCTTTCTGATTTCATTCTTTTATTTTTTGCAGTTTGAGTTTGGATAATTTCTATTGCTATGCCTTTAAAGTCACTAATCTTTTCCTCTGCAATGTCTAATCTACTGTTAATTTCATCCAGTTTATTTTTTCTCTCAGACATTATAGTTTTCATGTCAAAAAGTTTGAATTAGGTGATTTTTAAATATATTTTCCAAGTCTTAACTTTGAAAACATAAGGAAAACATTTGCAATAACTATTTTAATGGTCTTTTCTGCTAAGTCTTCTATGTTAATTCTGCATTGGTTTTGTTTGAT